>NC_081292.1:119084496-120377496 GCF_030435805.1 Mustela lutreola | reverse complement strand
TTGAAAAACTTTCTGTTCATGTAGTCACCCTTCTTGGCCTGGTATAGAGTGGAAGACACTTTTTTTTTTAAAATAGAGAGTTCCCTTATATATGCAAATTTCCTTACAAAAGGGTAACTACTCCTTGTTAACCTTGTTTTCACTGATTCTGCTCTTTGCTTTTTCTCAAAAATGATCACCTCAAAATAATTCTTGTTTTTTTTTTAAGATTTTATTTATTTATTTGACAGACAGAGATCACAAGGAGGCAGAGAGACAGGCAGAGAGAGAGGAGGAAGCAGGCTCCCTGCTGAGCAGAGAGCCTGATGTGGGGCTCCATCCCAGGACCCTGGGATCATGACCGAAGCCAAAGTCAGAGGCTTTAACCCACTGAGCCACCCAGGCGCCCCGAACCTCAAAATAATTCTTATGTCAAAAATATATATTTTGAGATAGCATATGCTGCTACTTTTGATGTGAAAGTGAATACAAAGTCTGAACAAAATTTCACACAAATTTATACACAAGCAGAAGAGAGAACAATTAAAACTTCTCTCTCTCCCTTGAGAGACAGGAGGATAAACTTTGTGATTGTATCTATGCCTGTGAGACCCTCTTGAACTAATTCTGAGGTGAATGCTCATAGGGTCAGAAGGCCCAGGAACTGCATTGTAAAATCAAAAGTGCCTAAGCTTTTAGATTAGACCCTTCATGTTCATAAGGAAATTCCCTACAGCAGTGGATACCCTTCACCAAAAAGAAAGCTTATCATTTTGCATTACAGTGCACAATTAGTACTCAAATCCACAGTTCAGAAGCACTATGTTATGTTCTCAGCCTTAGTCAATCCCTAAGTCTGTGACTACAAATAAGAGTTTAATGTTTCAGTCATCTTTCTTTCATGACTTCTGGAAGGTTCCCATCACAATGATGAGACAGTGATCTAGAGCTAAGTTGGCCAACTTTTTGTAAAGGGTCTAGAGAGTAAATATTTTAGGCCACACAGTTGGTTTTGCAACTACTGAAGACTGCCATTGCAGCACAAAAATAGCTGTAGGAATGAGCAGGGTTATAGTCCAATAAAACTTTATTTACAATTACAATAAGGAGCATGCTGGGTTTGGCCCACAGATGATAGTTTTCCAAATTCTGTTTTAGAATGTTCTATGGAATAATTCTTCTGAATATATGGCAGTAGTAGCTAAGAAATAAGATTTGTCACTCCTCTAAGGTCATTTCCTCATAATTCTTAAAGTCTCTGGCAGTCTTTTGCACACAGCCTCTGCTATTATAGAATTATTTATCTCTATGCTGAGCAATCTTAGCACACATGGGGGCATGGCTTTGCTCTTCTCAACCTAGTTTATAGCACATTAAAACATTTAAAATGCTCCTTAACTTATGCCAACAATGAGATTCCTGGCTCTCTACTTTTTACATGTTATAGGTAGGTCTGAGGCATCCTTAAATTAATATAGAAATAAATTTCAAGTATTACATAACATAAAGTGTGGCAATTACGAAACATTAAAAAAAAGAGCTTAGTAGTAAATAATAAAGTAATAGTATCGGTAGTTATCTATTGAATATATAATGATTTCTTTTCCTTCCTTTGCTCCTTTGTTCTTTGATTGTTAAACAACTAGGCCAAGCAGATAGGAAAAATATTCTGGGGGCTTTGGAAAATTGAATGAGATTCTCAGGGTCACATGGCAAATGGCCAAGTTGGACCTTGGCTCAAATTCATGTTTTGTACTCCCTATTCTGGTATACTTTTCATTGTAAAATAATGTCTTCATCTAGTAATAGGACCATATATTAATGTGGTTGATAAAATCTGCAGTTAAAACCCACAATCTCTTCTAGAAATGTCCTCCAATTCATTAGTGACCCAAGCCAGAAATAGCACAGGTGTTTCTATTTTATCACACTGTTTCATTGTGCATTTTCCTTTAACAGAGGGGAAAACAAAATTAAGTTGTCTTCAAGGAATTTATTATGCATTTTATTTACATAAAAATAGATTATCAACTGATCAGTAAGCTTCTCCCTTTGAATAAGTTAAATTCTTTGAGATTCTCACAAATGAGTTAATTTAGCCAATGAAGTCCAGAACAAATACCACTCTCACGCATCTCTTAAAGGTGTATTTGATCTCTCACATTCACATCCACCTATTGAAGATCCTCTGCCCTAAATATCTTGTTCTTCTCTAAGCAAATATCAGTTGCACCTGAAAGTACATATTATTGAGCTTTAAATTCCATTAGGAGGTCTCAATTTTTATCTGTGTTCTCTTCCTCTTTCCATTACTGCCTCTATATCTTTGGAAGGTACTTAATGAAGTAAAGAGAAAGGGACTTTTAAATTCTTGGCAAAAGAGTCTTCCTTCAGGAATTGGAAAACCTTTCAAGCTCAGTGATAAATATGGATAAGGTATGCAGGGAATGAGAAGGTCTCTCTTTTTTTTTTTTAATTTTGCTTCTTTGTCCCCAACATACTCTTCGTTCTTTTAGGGGAAAAGATGTCTAGGTACTGAAAAATGACATTATAATGCAATTCTTTCTTGTTAGCACTAGTGTGATTCTTTTGATACTTGCTTATAAAAGTCTCCCAACATGTTTTTGCTATAATGAATGGAAATGTATTCCCTCAAAAACCTTTTAACTTTCTGCTTAATAGGGGGTTTCAAAAGGAAAGTGAAAAAAATGGAAAAAACAAAGTGGAAACAGTAAACTAGAATTACAGGTGCACGTAATCAGCTTGTATGTGTATAATGGACTTAGGTTGTGTCTCTGAAATGACTCAAATTCTCTGACTGCATTGACTACACACTTTGTTTTTTTCTTTATGCATTTTTGCTTTGTTTCAGAAAAGATTTGAAGCATCTAGCAACCCAAAACTAATAAAATGTTGGCAAAACTAAGTAAGAAATAAGAATCAAAAGTGAGAGACAATGTATGTGGAAGTGGATAATCATTACTGGGAAGACTTGGTGGAGTCAGAAAGTGGAAGGTAAAGACATGGCAGGGAACCAACCAAATACATGCATGCAGGTCCAAGGTCCACACATCTGTGATTACTGAACCTTAAGTTAGACTCTATGTTTACTAAACACTAAAGCAAAAAGTAATAGCTATGGTTATCATAGAGCAGAGCTACAGTTTTCCTTAGGCGATCAGAGCTGCACCATAACACTAAGATCTAAAAACAAAAATGAAGTGTCATAATGCTATAGACTGAGTCATATCTTCCTAAATTATGTATGTTGGAGCCCTGACCCCCAATATGACTGCATTTGAAAATAGGGCCTTTAAAGTGACAAGTAAGATTAAATGAGGTCTTAAGGGTAAGGCCCTAGAACTGGTATCCTTATAAGAAGAGGAAAAGATACCAGGAATACGTGCACACACAAAAAAATCCATGTGAGGACCTAGTACAATTGTTACCATCTATGAGCCAGGAAGAGTCCTGATCAGAGATCAGCTCTGTTGGTATCTTGATCTTGGACTTCCAGTCTAGAACTGTGAAAAAATATCTACGATATTCTGTTAGGGTAGTCCAAGCAGACTAATACACTTAGAGATCGCAATATGATCAATGTGGTAAATGAGTTCTCAATTAGCATTTCTGCCCATCATATAGTAAAATGTTTCAAGTGGCTGATTACTGATTTCAAGTGGCAAAGGATAATACATTAAAAGATAATTTTTTATGAATACAAGTAAATATGATTCCATATGGGATTTTTGCTGCTGCAACTCCATTTAAAGTTAGAACTTAGAGAAAAAGATAAAGGCTTAGTTCCCTTGGCCTGAAGAGAAAAAAGTGCCTACGTTGACTGTCTTACCCTGGTTGCCAAGATGCAGAGCAGACAAGGAAGAGTGGTGGGGATCTAAAAGCTGACCCTGGTCAAATGTCAATGGTTGACTGTTTAATCACAATGGCCAAGACAAAATTTTAGAAAATAGTTTTACCCCGGGTATAAAAGGAAACCGTATCAGCCATAGAAATATTTTTGTAATATTACTGTGGAAAGCTTCCTTTCAGACAATATAATTTCCTCTTAAGTCAGTCTAAATGAATTTAATATGAAATTTTTTCCTTAAGTAATTGGATGAAATAGTTACTGTGTAAGTATGTTGGCCATGAACTCAGTAAATTTCGGGGTTATCTATCCAAATAATAATTTTAGTTTCTGTGAAAGCAGCTACAATCATTCATGTGTATGTCCTGGGCCATAGCAAAATATTGACAGAATCTTAGAAAATTTTATTGCCTATGTTATTCATGCTACTAAGTTCAGCCTACTTACAATAGCCACTTCTGCTGCTATATAATATAACAAATCTTCACATGCAGTTAAAACCTACTATATTTAAATGCCTGAGAAAATAATTTGCCGTAGCAACTTCGCTGTGTTTTAAGAAATGTCTGCCATGAGGGCAAAAGAAGTGAGGAGTATATATTCTTAACAATGCCAATATTTCTGAAATCTTTATCATTGAGATTATTTTTTAAAATTTCTCTGAACACATTAGCCTAGCTAATGAAGCCCTCCATGATGAGGACATAGCTGATTTTAGCAACTGTGCAGATAATTACCTTTCTACTAAAGCTCAACCATATTCTTCTTAGGTATCTCCTGCCTGTGGAATACTGCAATAGCCATTAGTTAATTTTCTTTTCTTTACTTTTCCTTTCCTTTCTTTTTTCTTTTCTCTTTTCTTTTCTTTTCTTTCCCTTCCTTTCCTTAGAGAGAGAGAGAGAGAGAGAGAGAGAGAGAAAGGGGTCGAGAAGAGGGGAGGGAAGAAGAAGAGAGAGAATCTTAAGCAGGTTCCATGCCCAGCACCAACCTGACCTGGGGCTCGATCTCACAACACTGAGATCATGACCTGAGCTTAGATCAAGAGTCAGACATTTACCCAAATAAGCCACCCAAGTGCCCCTCATCAATCAAATTTCTTATGGTGTTCTCTGTACTTGAAATAGCAGTTCTTCTCTTGTCCATTTTATAAACAACAATTTACACAGCCTTTACTCTAAAGCCTTTGGTAGTCCATAGTCCTTCCTTTGTATCTCTACTCTGTGCTAAAGATTTTGCTTGTTTATATTTTTGGTTCTCTCTTTCAAGCTACGAGCTTCTACAGTGTGAGGACTGTATCTTTTCCATTTATGCCCAGTATTTAGTATGATGATTGCTATCTATTAGATGTTTGAAATAAAGAAGGAAAAAAGGAAGGAAGGAAGAAGGAAGAGAAGAAACTCGCCAAAGGTTAACCTTAGTAAAGGTTAATTGATTCCTATTTTGATCAAATTATAGCCTCTCACTCTTTTCAAATAAATTTACTTTCCTCTGTCAAATTTAATTCCTATTCTCAAACTTACTCTCCATCCAAAACAAACAAAGGTGACCTCAAACACTCTGTTGCTTGCTCCTTTTACTTTCTGAATTTCTTTCTCACCCCTCTGTCACCAGTCTGCTAGAGAGGTCCCAGGTCCTTCAAACAACCATAGGTTTCTTGGGGTCCGTTGTGCCTTGTTTGGGGATTGAACTCTCTATGGATTAAACTTTTCTCTCTTCTTCATCTTTTCTTTTTTCTTACCATCAATCAAAACCTGCTTTTTTAAACAAATATTTGAAGGGGTCATCTCTCAGCAGCTTGCTTTGGAGAGAAGTACTCTGACATTAAACTGACTGACACATCATGCTACCTCTTTGCCTGGAACAAAGAAAAAGATCTTAATTGTGAATCTCAGTGCCCTTAATCACATAGTAGGTGATAGTTTCCAAATTGTAACTACTATCTGTGTGAGGTCTATTCTATAACACTGTTTAGCTATACAGTAATCTTGCAACAATTATAGCAACTACTTATTGAATGTGCACATATAATAATATATGTATGAATAACAATTTAGTATGTTTATATATCAATAATAGCAATTATCCATTCTATGTTACCCATTAGGCTGGATCCTTCGTGTCAATGAACTCAGGTAAAGTTCAAATCAACCCTGAAAGACAAGTACTCTCTATCCCCACTTCATGCATATAGAAACCAAAGACTGCACAGATTAAATTGTTTGTTCTCACCCACATAGCTGATAAGTGGGAGAACTTGTATTTCAGTCAGGGCTTTCCTGACTCCAAAGTCCCATACAACATTACAACCCTGATCTTAAGGAATTCTTGGCCAAACCAGCAGACAAAGGCAGTAAACTTACTGCCAAGCCTCAGCATTGCAATATGTCGTAGTGTTTCATGAAGATGTTGGAAACTCTTTCTTATCCCCAAGCAATAATCTGAATATGTTGTACTTCTCTCAAAGTGTCTGTTATTCTTCTGGAGCAAAAAAGTTCTGTGTACAAGCTAGACATTTCTACCTTCCTTCCCTATGGCTGTGACATTTGTATTGGTTGGCTGTGGCTCATTTTAGATAATTTTCTGCTAAGGTGTTCACCCTTTTGACTTACTTAAGGTCACCAATAGAATAAATTTTCATCAATCTACAGTGATGTAGCTCTTAATTAGAAGTAAGATAGAAAATTGCAAATCTCCTTCTAGAGATCATTAAAGGTTGTATTCTCATGGGTATAAAGTATTTACAAGTTTTAATGAGCACATTAAGAGTAGTTTTAACTGTACTTGACTTGCAAAACTTTAACAAATGATCAGTGTTTATAGTATTTGACACAAGCTTGTTAGTTTCCCTAGAACTTCCTAAAGATGTTTTTATTGTTTCTATTTTTTTTCCTGATTTTTGTTTTATTTTTAGATAGGAATGCTTAATTCTAAAGTTCATAGGTATCCCCCCACCCCGGGGTTATGTTTCACACCTTTAAAGGATTGGTTTTATGTTTATTTTCCCTACACTTTGCAAGCAAGCTTGCTCTTTTGTCACTCCTGGGTATATGTGCCTTTCTTCAAAATTCTGTGGATTCTCAACTCATTGAAAGGAAGTTGTGCACTTCTTTTCACCTATGGGTCACAATCATACTTCTTGAAGTCTTGAAGTCTCTCCTCTGCTTTCGTCAGTGCATTAGGCAAGGCCAAGACAAAAGGAAAATGTGGAGTCTGTGATTAAAAAGCAGGGAAAAAAAAGCCATTAAAGGTACGAAAATGTAAACCTTGTCCTTTCCTCTGTTATCTGTCAATACATTGTGGTGTTTTTTATTTACCATTTAATTTTGTTCTAATTAAAGAAAAATTAAAAATTTAAATTATCAGCATGAATTCTGTTGTTCTTTATAGTGTGCTATGCAGGTTTTAAATGCAAATAGAAGTGTCTAGCTCATACATGGAATTGCCAAAATTTGTATTTCTTAATTCATACATACGAAATTTATTCTTACCAGAACAGTGAAAATGCTGCACAAAACTAACTTAACGCTTGTTGCTGCTGTGTTTTCCCCACTTTTTGCTACATAGGTATTCTACTAGCATTCTCTTCCGTCTGTTTGCTGATGCATAAGGAAAGACTGAAAGGAAAAGGAACCCTGGCGGTCCAATCTCTTCCTTTCCTTCTGGGTCATCGTGTTTAGCATAAGTGGTTGGCTAATAGAAGGAGGAAATATGAGTGTAGAAGGATACGATAAGATGCGTTGGTCATCGGTGTTACTTTGAACACTGTTGTCCTTTCTGTGTTTCAAACAAATTTAGGTTCAAATGACTTGTGTGGTCTCTAAAGGCTGTCAGTGTCTCTGCTTATCCAGACACAGAGGTAAACACACTTAATTCGCACTCTTGAGCCTTGCTGAACTGCCGCATATCATAAGTTCACTAAGCTCAAGATGCTTGGTGCTCACAGGGCAGTACATCTGCATATATAAATGGGGAAAAACCATGCATGTTCCATGTCTTCCTTTTGCCTGCAGAAGTGCTCCATTGCAGTACTTCACTTCTAAACTACAAGAGCAAGATGACTTTATAACAAATTTCAAGATGGTGACAGCAGATCGTTTAACCAAGTGCAGGGCCCTTCTGAGTGCAGGTGCTCTGCGACGACAGCCTTTCAGGTCGCCCGCCCAGGAAGCCAGCGCCCACTCGAGCCACTTGGTCTCAGGCAAAATTTTACTGGCTACTGCTGCATCTATGGCTGTTCTGACCTTAACTGCGTCTCATTTAGTTTGCTCTTATGATCTCTTTTGCGAGGTCATCAATAACCCAAATGAAACCCTTGTGAAACTAGAAGAAGGTATCTCGTTTTCTAGGCAAACCCCTTGATGAAGCATAGAACTAATTCATTCCCACTGAACATGGTGATTGTTGTGGACTCTCTTGAAGGCTATTACTTGAACACTCATGTACACCAATCTTACTTTGCTTTTACTATTTTTGGACTATTAAAGCCAAACATCAACATAGGGAGAGAGCATTATTGTTGTGGTCCTGCTTCCAACATCCTGCATTTGCTTTCACAGAGGCTTTCCTCTTTTCTGCTGTCCTGCCCCTGATAAGACATCTACTTTCATTGTTCCAAGTCATTGTGACCTGTAACAATAAAGGTACCTTCTAATGTTATTATAATCAGTTGATTCAACTGGACTTAGAACCCTTTAGAATTCAGCTACCACAATGTCTACCTCCTCAACTGGCCACCATTAATTGTCAGAAAACCATCACTGAAGTCTTCTTGCTATTAACACTAATGGTATGTCTGAGTTCCTCTTGGTCTAGAGTTTTCCTAGCTATGTCTAGTGTTGTGACCATTCTCCCTCTGTCCAAGTTGGTGTCATAGTAGCTGCTGCTGCAAAGGCATTGCTGATAACATCTTCATGGGACTTAAGAATGTGGCTTACCTCTGGTATATGCAGTCCTTCCTTCAGTCAAAGGGAAATTCAAAGACTAAATCACTTAGAAAGGGAAAGAAAAAGTTTACTAGCAAGAGTGCAAGAGGGTCAAATATTAAGAATATTGGCTCACCAAATAAAGACCACAGCAAACTTTTTATTTTTTTTTATAAAGATACCATTTATTTATTTGAGAGAGAGAGACAGCACAAGAGAGGAAAAGCACAAGTAGGGCAGGAAGGGAGGAAGGGCAGAGGGAGAGGGAGAAGCAGGCTCCCCACTGAGTGGAGACTACGGTGCAGGACTGTATCCCAGGGCTCTGGGATCAAGACCTGACCCCAAGGCATATGCTTAACCGCTTAACCAACTGAGCCACTCAGGTACCCTGAGCACGGCAAGCATTTAAAAGGAAAAACAAAACAAAGTGTCCACGGTTACCAAGTGTACATTGTTGTGTTCACAGAGGAACAACTTCACATGATTATTATAGTCAGAAAGATCATGTCATACCTTCAGGTAGCACCATAACAAAAATTAGGGACAAATTGTCTTTACTAAGAAGTTCAGGTTAAAACAGATGCTCAGGATTTCATTTATTTTGAAGACCAGAGTCCAAGAAAAAGACCCTGATGTCAAGTGCACATTAATATTCAAAGCAGAGTAAAATGTCCTCATTTGCTTCCATACCTTTCAGAATCAGTATTCTTTGGACAATTCAGTATAGATAAGTTGTGTAAAAGTTAAAAAACAGAAATATCATATGATCCAATGATTTCATTACTGGGTAATTACCCAAGGAAAACAAAAACACTAATTCAAAAAGGTATACATACCACTATGTTTGTTGCAGCATTATTTACAATAGCCAAAATATGGAAGCAACCAAGTGTCCATTGATAGATGAATGGATATAGAAGATGTGGTTTTGGTCTTAATTTAAATCATGGCCATAGCAGTCAAAATTGAAAATGCAAACCAGTGCATTCAGTTAAGCTGGGAAGTAACTGATTCATTGAATAGACAAGTCTTTCCATACAGTAGAGTAGAAGGACTACATGTTGGGATAGATTATGTAGATAACTCATTGTTTCAGTCCTTTCTAAAGATAAAATGAGAAACAAATTAGACATGGAGGTCATATTTGGAGTCTTCTATGCCTAGACCACATTTTGCATAGACAAGTGTCTTTCAACAGTAGGAGGCTGACTGGGAAGCATAGGCATTGTTAAGAAAGCCCATCGGCATCTATCTATCTGAATTTTTGCATGTAAGCCACTACCATGTGTCTTGTTATTTATATTTAATTCATGGTGTACTTTGTTCTCAGAACAAATGAAATTAATCCATACTCCACATGGCCTCTACTTACCTTTTCAGCCTCTCTCATGTCATCATTCTTCATGTTCTGGGGTCCAGCTGTTCTGAACTGCATATAGTATTGGTCTCTCTTTGTCTCTAGGCCTCACTCCCTCCCAGCCCCCATCTTTTTCTTAGCTACTTTTACTTACTTTGACTAGCAAAAGTTTCTCACATAAACATCTAGGTTGATACCATTCCTTGTGGGTACCATCCCTGGCCTCCATATTCCTATTTACTATGCTTCAAGTATCATTATATTTGATAAATATTTACATGTTTTCTTATTGTGTAAACTATGAGCTCCTTGAAAGAAGGAGCTATGTCTGAGTCACCTTTTTTATTTGCATCTTCTAAATAAATTCTCCTTATAAAATAGATCTTATAAATATGTGTGAATGAGCACTCTAAGGAAAACATTTTCTCTGAATGGAACTATAATGCAGAGACTGATTCAGAGAATCTCTGTCATAGCCCTTTCTCCTTCCACAAACAGATCATGAGATACACAAATCATTTTTCTGTATATTTTTGGGAGCTCTTAAAATGAGAATCATATCAGTCATGCAAAACTTAGAAAATTCCTGTGGAAGTTGGATGTATTAAAAATACAAAAGTAAGAGATTCTGAAAAACACTAAGGAGAATAATATTAACTTCAACCTGGGACCTCTGACCCATTATATCACAAGGAACAAGAACAGATCCTGACAAACGTAAGTGTTCAATATGTGTTAGTTCATGTTCCTCAAATATCACCTCATAGCTAAACTCAGTGTATTTAGAGAGAGAGGTGTTGAACTTGTAATTATTATAGTTTGTCTAAAAAGCTCAGTTACAAAGAGCTCATTTTATATGAAGGCTTTCGAGGATAAAATTTAAGAGGTATTTCCCTCATACAAAGTGACAAAACCAAGAAGCATTAAGTTCAAAGATCTTTGAATAATTATCTAGCATTCCTGGGGTGCCTGGGTGGCTCAGTTGTTAAGCATCTGCCTTCTGCTTGGATCAGGATTCTGGCGTCCTGGGATCAGGATCTAGCTCCGTAACAGGCTCTCTGCTCAGCGGGAAGCCTGCTTCTCCCTCTCTAGCTCTCCCTGCTTGTATTCCCTTCTCTCACTATCTCTCTCTGTAATAAATAAATAAAATTTTTTAAAAATAATAATTATCTAGCATTCCTATATTCATACATAGTATTTGAGGAGGGAAAGTAGGTTGTGGGTTGTTTTTTTCCTCCCATTGGCTTGGTATGTTTGTTTTGGAAATGCAAAAGTATTTTATGGCTCTGGGTTTACTCTGTAGCTGGCAGAGCTAGAGGAACATTATCATGCTTGATGAAACACTATTTCTGCTCAAACAAATGTATATCAAAATGAAACTAAGTGGAGAGATTACTGCTTTTTAGATTAGTGTTTATTATCAATAAGCAGAGAGTTTCAAGTACTTTACTTAATGTGATTTCTTTGCCATTAAGGATAATTTATTGTTCTATTGTATGAATAGTTGTCAAATCTTTATACAATGAGCCAGATAATTATTTGCACAATATTTAGTACCTCTGTAAAAAATGAGATTTGAAATGTATCGAACAAGGGACTACCTTTTAACATTTCTCCTCAGATAAAATGCTTGAACACTTGATACAGATATAATCAGATAATATCTACATGTGGCAGAGTGCCCAGTAACTAGTTACATGTGGCTGCCATCTTGTTGATTAATCATGCATGAGCTACATGAATTAATGAATCTGATATGACCAAGTTGGTCATGTCACCATTCCTACAATGTCAAAATAGGTCCAAAAAAAAATCAAAGTGTTTAATTCTGGTTCTGGCTACATGCAAGCTTTTCTGTCAGTGAGTGAGGCCAATGGGATGTGTAGGCATGTCTGTGGGGGTCGTAGAGTCAGAATGGGAAAACTACAGAGGTACAACAGAACCTCAGCTAAGCAGACCGTGGCAGCATCTTCTGGCTAAGCCTTGGTAAGTAAGGATGGCCCAGGCAAGTGAAGGTGGGGGCCAGAGAGATCAAGAAAGAGTGGTAGATTGTTATTTATCCCAGAAGGCTGACTAGGGATTAAGGCATAGATGATACAGAGATGTTAACTAACAGGATTTATGATGCAGCTGAATTTCCCCATCAAACTTCTGGATCACCAGAAAGGTTAGCAAGAGCAAGGCAAACCATGGTTTTATTTT
Organism: Mustela lutreola; assembly: GCF_030435805.1. Taxonomy (NCBI): domain Eukaryota; kingdom Metazoa; phylum Chordata; class Mammalia; order Carnivora; family Mustelidae; genus Mustela; species Mustela lutreola. Next base: position 120,365,168 of record NC_081292.1, on the reverse strand, counting down.
AAAACAAAACAAAACAAAACAAATACATGGCCTGACCCATGATATGAATCCATTAATAAAAAACACAAGTTTGAGAGCCAATCAGCAGTCTTAGGAATAGGGCTAGAGCTTCATACATCTTAAGGCAGAAAGTCAAAATATAAAATTCAAAAATTGGCTTGATGTTTCAAGAGTTTAACTATGAAAAATGTCTTCTTAAATAGTCCTTGGCCAGTAAAAGAATTTTCCCAGGGGCCTGGGTTTAGATGAATATAACTAGATGTAAGATTTAGAGAAATACAAGAAACCAGGCAGGACATGCATAGTGCTGAAGATATACTGTCAGAAGTTTGCTAATAAGGGTTTATCATTTATAACATTTGCTGATTTCTGTAGTGTAAATGTCCACTGTGGCTTATTCCAAGCCACCATCATGTCATCAACTTGCCCACAAAAATTCCTGGAAATGTTCACAATTGGTTCTCAGGTTCTCAGGCACAGGCCTGAGGGGCTGTTGGCCTCAGGCTTCATGCTCAAGAAAGGCCTCAATTTTAGACTTTTGAGGTGATCACAAAAGATTTTTCTAAATGTCCCAGAGACACACTGCAAATATTAAAAGAAAAAGATGTATCAGGTAGGGGGTCTCAGCTGCAACCAAGAGTAGTTAAATAAAAGGGGAACATGTTAAAGGACACTGAGAGGCTCAGAGAATCTCCAGAAGGACCAGAGGACCAGGCTGAGAAGCTATACATCTGGGACCAATGCCTTCGGCCTACCACAGGGCAGCGGGGAGACACAGTGCAATCCCTGTGCACAATGACCTGAGTTATTTTAAATTATCGATAGCTAATCCTTTCAGAATTTTCGTTGATTCAAATTATGTTACTATTGGTGATGGTGTTCACATATTGTTTGAAATATTTCTAACAGTGACATACCCAGTGACATAGCCAGTAAAAACCGGTTCCAGTATGCCACTCTTGCCGTGGATGAGTTTATGTCAGACTCAGTTTATCAAACAATTTATTAAACTTAAAAAATAAAATTATCAATTATTTTAAATCAATATTTACTTAATTATTTTTATTTATTTGTTTATTTTCATTTTTTTACCACTCAGAAAATATTTACTGGGAATCTTCAAAGCTTGTGCTGGCCATTACTCACGTCCGGTGGAGCATCTGTTCTGGAAGGTTGATGGACTGTATTGTATACAAGGTATAAACAATCCCTGAGTTATTTTAAATTATCGATAGGTAATAATTCAACCAGAAGTTTCTTGTACTTAACCTATTTTGGTAGATTAAATATAGCCACAAATCCTTTGAAAGTAGAATCATTCTACTCATTCCTTTGAAAATAGAATCTAATTCCACTATCAGAATTGGCATTAGTATTTGCTTGACTTACCTTAGGACCTGGTATGTCATAAATACTCAACAATCACTAGTGAATATTCCAGGTTTTCTTTACTTGGAACCCTAATAAATGCAACTGGTCTCCAAATAATATGCAACTGTTTGTAAATTTACTTTATGTAATTGTAGATGTGGATTTTTTTGCAGAAAGAAGCAGTCATTTTCATATTGCAATAAATATTTTCCTTTTTGTATTATTATCTCTCCTCCATAGCATAAAAGTTGTAAGTAGTTTTCTCTTTCCTAAAATCTCAAAGCATTGTATTTGTGATTTTATTGTAACATCAGTGTTTTAGAGTTGTGTGGTCATGGTTTTTTGTTTGTTGGTTTGTTTTTGTTTTTGTTTTTCTCCAGGATTCTCTTACTTCCTAGAGAGCAGTTCCCATGTCTTACTGTTTCTGCGACCTTAATCCTCAGTGTTTATTCCCAGTTTATTTTTTATTATTGTCAGTGAGCCTGATACACTGTGTGCTCAATTTCTTTATCATATTTATTTAAAATCACAAATTTTACTACACTCCAGATATTAACTAAAAAAAGATAAAGTATATAATGAGAAAATAAGGTTCTGTCTGATAGACATGAGCTTTTTCAGAATTTTCGTTGATTCAAATTATGTTACTATTGGTGATGGTGTTCACATATTGTTTGAAATATTTCTAACAGTGACATACCCAGGACACTATTAAAATAAATTACTTAAGGAAATTGCATAAGATAAACTTATTGAGAACAAATTGAAAATTATAACAAAGTGACACATGGGTTTATTTGGGCCAGGGATTCAGTGAGTTAGTTACAATGAGGACCCTATCTTCACTCTGATATGATCAAATTGACTTTAACAAAAGAATACAGGTCACCGACAAGAGGAGACCTCTAGTCTTCAGAGTCTTTCTATGGCTCCACACACCATCTCTGCTGTATCATTGAACTTTCACAGATTGATATAACCTCTTGCCTAGAAAAGCACCTTCATGTTATAGACTGGGATATTATTTAAGGTCTTACTTTTTATATTGGTCATTTTCATATAGCTCTTCCCACCTAAGCCAAAGAGAAGACTTAATATCTATATATCATATGTGACATTTTCCCTGAAGAGGTGATAATGGAAAAGGGAGGTATAAAAGAACCCTTCATATTACAATTCTGTGCTTATTTTGCGAAAGGTTAGAGCCACATTTAGATCCCGAAGCCCTGGATTTCAATTTTAATTTAAGCATCTTTCCCAGTGACCTTTCCCTTTTACCGCAAAAAAGACCGTGTTCAGTTTGACACTTTTGTTCTTTAAAATCTACCCGCTTCCTTGACTTTTAAGTAAGAACTGAGAGAGACTATCAGAGTCTGTCATAAGGCAGGCATTTCTTTTTCCCCCTCCAGGGCTTTTGAGCTGTCTTTATTGGAACGGGCATTATTCAGCCTAAAGCAAGGAAGTCCTGAGAGCAGTCTTTAAGGAAGTTGGATTGTTAATAGAGAGAAAACAGGAAAACTCCACCTTGTCAGTGATGTGGTATCTATAACCTTTCACTCTCTACCCTCTTCAAAGCCTGTAAAGTATCATCAGCTTGTTAAGCAGAGGAGCTGATAAAAATTGATGTTAATTTACATGTATTCATTTCTCTAAGGATGGAGGAGAGTGACAGATTATTCAGTAATAGTTACAGCATGTATCAAAAATTTATTTTTCCAAGATACTGAGAAATTCCAGTAATTTAATGATATAAAACCATTAGTTCTAAGGCAGACTGAATGGAAATGAACCCTTCAATGCAATATCTAGTTAAATATCTACTGGAATATCTAGTTAAAACCTGATCTATTAACCATAGTTAAATATGTCATAGTTTGGGTTATAGAATGTATTTTGCAAATGCCCTCTGCACAGAATACCAGAAAACTAAAACTAAAACACTAAAAAAAAAAAAAAAAAAAAAAAAAAAAAAAATTAAAAATAAAAGTTTTAACAACAATATTACCACATCTGTTAAGGACAGAAATGAGCCAAGGCAATACTAGTCAGAAGAGATACATAATAAACCTATAGACAATGCAACTGTCTTAAGGGAAACAATATAACACTTAGTCTAGTTGAAATTTGAAAAAGAAACTATCACCCAGAAATCTGTTTATCTAAATCAATCATGTTTCCAGTTGACTTCGTTTTGTTTTGTTTAAGAAAAGGTTGTTTGGGCGGGCCTGAGTGGCTCAGTTGGTTGGGCATTGGACTCTTTATTTCAGCTCAGCTTATGATCAGGTTTGGGCTCCCTTCTTGCTCCCCCCACCCCACTCTCAAATAAATAAAAAAAAAAATTAAAAAAAGAAAGAGAAGGTAGTTTGGCCAAAGCACTCTTATCAATGGAAAATATATTCTCTTATAGTTACAAAAACAAAAAAGAAAAAAAAAAAAAACCCACCACCAACAAACTCCCATCCCCCCAAAACCTACTAAGCATTTTCCCTATAGTAGTGATTGTCAAGTACTCAGTAAATATTTTTCCTCTGTCTTCCTCTCCTTTCCCTCTCTTGTTTTAACAATATTCAGTTAGCAACTGATTTGCCCAAGGCATTATGTTAAACACTTGGAATTTCAAATATTTTACCTGGCCTTATGGAGCTACTACCAATTTGAGATAGGATGGGGAGACCTCTTTACAAATAAAATGTACTTGCTTAATTGAAATAATTAGTTATCTTCAATCTTGTTATAAAGATTTGAAATGAAACAGTAGGAAAATAAGGAATTCTGCATTTGGATTTGGGGAAGTCTCTTAAAGGTTTCTTCCCTCTTATGTTCTGAGAGATATATGAGAATGCTTCATCTCACCAGACTTCTTTTCCAGCAGGACTTAGCTGATGCTTTAGCCCAACCCATCTCCTTATCCCCCTATGCACACAAGCCTCACAATCATCTGAAATGTCTTTCTTCACTTCAGCAATTTAACTACAGCCCATCTTTAAAGTTTCACTTCAAGTATTATTAAGACTTCCTTAAAGCCTACAACAAATGCTGCCTCCATTTTTATGGTTTTCTCTTAGATACAGCCAATAATATCTCACACTGGTTTTGTAGTTGTTTCTCTCCCTAACCAGATGAGAAACAGAATAGAAACAAAGCTACCATCTCTTGGTGTAGCGCTGTAGAGTCTCTTAGTTCTTCTTACAAGAAATTTAGCAGTTAATAACTACAAACAATTAGCTTGATTCTTTTCCCTGAGAGTTTGACAGCTACCTAATAATCTCTATTCTTTTCTTCCCTCTCCCCAGTCCTTAACCCCACATGAGCATATTCTCTTGTAGGCTGTAAATAATAAGATTTCTAACCAATTCATGAGTTCTATCTATATCTTATTTTTCATGAGAAATTATACCAAGAAAATCAACTGAAACACATTGGCGATCATTTACCAATGGAGGGTATGGTGTTGTTCTTTTGTAATTTAAATTCTTTAGCAACATTTTTGGTGGAATTCATTCTTAGAGATAATGGGACTTGTTCTGGATCCAATAAGACTCTTTGAATATAAGATGCTATGGAATGGCTTCAAAGAAAGGTGATTCATAATAGAAAATACTGATTGTATAAAGTCACCAGAAATCATAGGGGCATACTTGTTTGCCAGAGGAAACTGAAATTTCCTCTTTCTGTTGTATTTTCCATTTGTTATTTTGACTTCGAATCATTCTTTTTCTGAAGTGTAAGGAAGAAAAATTATGAAGGATTTTTGAACGAGTAAAAAAGTTGACTTCAGATCTCTTCCTCTTCTAATTTAGCAAGTCTTGTAATGATCTCATTTTAAAGTAGATGCACATTTATTCTGCTAAGAAAAAACACAGCATACTTTGATACTATGTCCTACCTGCAGCTACTAGCTTCCTTAAGGAGAAAGTAAGAAAGGGTTTCCAGACTTGAAATATGTGGATTTAATGATGGTTGATGATAGTGCCTTTATCCCCCTCCACCCTTCCTTCTGCCTACAGTGAGCATAAAGAAGTTTCCTTAGAAGTCTAAGAGGAAAATGACACTTCCCCTGCGTTGTCCTTGAGCTAACAGCTGCAGACTTCAGATTTTCAGTATAACTCATGCAGCAGCACATGTGAGGAAACAGTTCTTGCCCTCACTTAAAAGTTCAAAGGCTATGGCAGAAAAATGTGCCCATACTGAGTGACTTCTGAAGATGTTGAACCTGTGCTAAGCTAATGAGGTGAAATGTTGGCAAATATTAGGAGGCTAGGTGAACGACTCAATAAAGGTCAACCATAGAAGTTCCAAAAGAGAGGTGATCTAGATGAAACCAAAGAACAAAAGAGTTCATCAGCAGGAAACACACACAGTGGTCACAAATCAAAGTAAACATAGGAGTTGCTGAATGAGATGTCAGCTGAATTTTTTCCCCTTACGATGTTAAAAAGATATAGATACATAAATGGAAATAAACTATTTTTAAAAATCTTACAACAATTATCTACATGAGTTCAATTTGTATTCAATTCAGGACAGTTCTGCTCTAGGTGAAGCCATCAAGATCATGCAGCTTCTGTGACTTGGGGTCCGGATCTTAGGGCTGCCTTATAAGTGAGGCCCCTTGTCATCATTTTTTTTTTCTCCCACCATTTAGACAACATAATCCCTCAAGTGTAGAATGAACTTCACATATCAAATTTCACTATATCATCTTACAACATATGTTTAGTTTAATAAGGGGTTGTTTATTTTTCACAGCCCTCCAGGGCACACTGGTTATTTTACCAAGTTTCCATGAATTACAATAAAACAAACCATTTTTCTTAAAACAAACATATTTTTAATCATCTTCCCACATTAGAGAAATTAAGCCTCAAAGAGCATTAAGGGAGTCCCAAAATTGTTCTTCAAATAACCTCTCAAATGCTCTCTAAAAGTACATATCTTACCACATTCTTGTTAATAATATCTTCCACCCTCCTTGTACTTGTAAGGATTAGTAGAAGTGATATATGTGAAAGTTCCAGTACAATGCCATGCACAAAGCCATGTTCAATAAATATGGATCCCTCTGGCTTTCTCTCTTTGTCTTAAATGACAATGTACAGACCAGACCAAATCTTGCTCATAACAATATTCAGAAATGATGCACAAAATGTAACAAATCCCTTTGAAATACACAGCTGAATTCTTAAGAAATTAAGGGAAAAAAAAGAGGGAAATATCATAAAAAGGGAATTAAACCACAGTAATAAGTGTGTATTTTTTGTTGGGAAAAAGTATATATGATTTTAGGTTTAATGGTCACCCAAAAATAGTAGACGAGGCCTTTGGTTTAGAAGATCTAGGGAGCAAAACTCCACAAACAACTGCATAAAACATCTGTCCTCTCAAAGGACGACATCTTCAGAATAAATATGGACTGAAAATAAAATTAATCTTTATCAGGGCAACTGGGTGGCTCTGTCAGTTAAGCGTCTGCCTTAGTTCAACTCAGGTCATGAGCCCAGGGTCCTGGGATCAAGCCCTGCATCTAGCTCTCTGCTCAGCAGGATTCTGCTTCTCCCTCTCTCTTTAAAAAATAAAATCTTTTAAAAAAATTTATCTTTATCCTAACATAAGAAGACTACCAAGAAGCTAGACTCCTTTGTCCTGACTCTCAGATTAATAATCTCTCATGAAAACTAAAAAAATAACAAAATATTACTTAAACATTCAGTAGAAAGTAAAACAACATAATAGGCACAGATAAAGAAAGAAATGGAGGAGCTAAAGATAGATTTGAGGAAATTATCCAGAATCCAGCACAGAGAGATAGAACAATAAAACATGTAAGTAGAGCTTAAGAGATACAGAAAATAGAATATATCTCCAACATTTGCAATAGGAGTTGCCAAAGTAACAAACAAAATTAATGGAGAATGAGTAAAAATATTTAAGATGAAAATGAATAAATATTTTCTAGAATAGAATAGGGAAAACCATAGATTTGAAAATCATAGTGAGTACCAAGTAAGTTAGATATAATAAATCTACCTTCAAGCAAATAAGAAGTGAATAACAGGAGAAAAAGTATAGAAGCAAAGAGAAAGAAAAGAAATTATTTGCCAAGGAATGAAGATTAGGCCACAATAAACTCCTTTAAAAAGGGAAAACTGGGGATCCTGGGTGGCTCAGTGGGTTAAGGCCTCTGCCTTCGGCTCAGGTTACGATCCCAGGGTCCTCGGATCAAGTCCCACATCGGGCTCTCTGCTCAGCAGGGAGCCTGCTTCCCCCTCTCTTTCTTTGCCTACCTTTCCACCTATATGTGATCTTGTGATCTCTGTCAAATAAATTAAAAAAAAAATTCTAAAAGGCAAAAGATAGAAAAATGGTATATTCAATGTTCTGAGAAAAAATAATAACCCAGAATTCTACATCCTAATAAATAAGCATTTGGGATCAGTAGTAGAATGAATGATTTCAAACACACAGTAAAAGAGCACCCTCTTCAAAAGATTTAGAAAAAAAAAAAAAAACTTGTAAAAGAAATAACTTCCATGAGGATAAAAAGCAAAACAAAACAAAACAAAACAAAGAACACCCAGAAATAAGTAAATACATACTGGGATGAATTGTGGACAAATGTTATTAAATATATAGATGCATTAAAAATTTTAACAGTAGAAGATGGCGGAGAAGTAGCAGGCTGAGACTACATCAGCTAGCAGGAGATCAGCTAGATAGCTTATCTAAAGATTGCAAACACCTGCAAATCCATGGGCAGATTGAAGAGAAGAAGAACAGCAATTCTGGAAACAGAAAAACAACCACTTTCTGAAAGGTAGGACTGGCAGAGAAGTGAATCCAAAGCGATGGGAAGATAGACCCTGGGGGGAGGTGCCGGCTCCCAGCAAGCGGCGGAGCAACGGAGCACAAAAGTCTGTTCCACTGAGGAACATACTCCAGAGGCTAAACAGGGGCGAAGCCCACACGGGGTCAGCATGGCCTCAGGTCCTGCAGGGTCACAGAAGGATCGGGGCTGTCTGAGTGTCTCAGAGCTTGCGGGCATTGGAATGGGGAAGCCAGCTACAGAGACAGAGCCTACAGTAAGATCACAGCTCAGGGTGACCTTGAACCAGTCGCAGGCTCGGTTAGCTCGGAGCACGGCCGGAGGTCAGGCAGATGGGAGTAACTGGGTGCTGTTCTCTGAGGGTGCACTGAGGAGTGGGGCCCCAGGCTCTCGGCTCCTCTGGGCCAGAGACTAGGAGGCCTCCATTTGTATTCGCGTCCTCTGGAACTCTACGGAAAGCGCTCAGGGAACAAAAGCTCCTGAAAGCAAACCAGAGCAGATTATTCAGCCCGGCCCCTGGTAAGGGCAGTGCAATTCCGCCTGGGGCAAAGACACTTGAGAATCACTGCACCAGGCCCCTCCCCCAAGAGATCAACAAGAAATCCAGCCAAGACCAAGTTCACCTACCAAGGAGTGCGGTTTCAATACCAAAGAGAGCAGCAGAATTCCAGAGGAGGAGAAAGCAAAGCACGGAAATCATGGCTTTCTCCCTGTGATTTTTTTTTAGCTTTGTAGTTAATTTAATTTTTTTCTTTTTCATTTTTTTTCTCTTCTTCTGCTAAAATTTTTTTTAAACTTTTACCCTTTACTTTTTTAATGTTTATAAACTAGTTTATCTAATATATATATATTTTCCTTTTTATATTTTTCTTTAATCGTTTTCTTTTTTTTAATTCTTTTCTTTTATATTTTTTCTTTTTTTTTCTTTATTTCTTTTTGAACCTCTTTTTATCCCCTCTCTCCCCTCAAGATTTGGGATCTCTTCTGATTTAGTTAAAGCATAGTTTCCTGGGGTTGTTGGTACCCTTTTAGTATTTTCCTTGCTCCTTCATATACTCTTATCTGGACAAAATGAGAAGACGGAAAAAGTCACCACAAAAAAAAGAACAAGAGGCAGTACCGAAGTCTAGAGACCTAATCAATACAGACATTGGTAATATGTCAGATCAAGAGTTCAGAATGACAATTCTCAAGGTTCTAGCCGGGCTCGAAAAAGACATGGAAGATATTAGAGAATCCCTCTCGGGAGATATAAAAGCCTTTTCTGGAGAAATAAAAGAACTATAATCTAACCAAGTTGAAATAAAAAAAGCTATTAATGAGGTGCAATCAAAAATGGAGTCTCTCACTGCTATGATAAATGAGGCAGAAGAAAGAAGTAGTGATACAGCAGACCAAATGACAGAGAATAAAGAAGCTGAGCAAAAGAGGGACAAACAGCTACTGGACCACGAGGGGAGAATTTGAGAGATAAGTGATACCATAAGACGAAACAACATTAGAATAATTGGGATACCAGAAGAAGAAGAAAGAGAGAGGGGAGCAGAAGGTATACTGGAGAGAATTATTGGGGAGAATTTCCCCAATATGGCAAAGGGAACGAGCATCAAAATTCAGGAGGTTCAGAGAACGCCCCTCAAAATCCATAAGAATAGGCCCACACCCTGTCACCTAATAGTAAAACTTACAAGTCTTAGTGACAAAGAGAAAATCCTGAAAGCAGCCTGGGAAAAGAAATCTGTAACATACAATGGCAAAAATATTAGATTGGCAGCTGACTTATCCACAAAGACCTGGCAGGACAGAAAGAGCTGGCATGATATATTCAGAGCACTAAATGAGAAAAACATGCAGCCAAGAATACTATATACAGCTAGGCTATCATTGAAAATAGAAGGAGAGATTAAAAGCTTCCAGGAAAAACAAAAACTGAAAGAATTTGCAAACACCAAACCAGCTCTACAGGACATATTGAAAGGGGTCCTCTAAGCAAAGAGAGAGCCTACAAGTGGTAGATCAGACAGGAACAGAGACCATATATACAGTAACAGTCACCTTACAGGCAATACAATGGCACTAAATTCATATCTCTCAATAGTTACCCTGAATGTTAATGGGCTAAATGCCCCTGTTAAAAGACCACTGGGTATCAGAATGGATAAAAAAACAAAACCCATCTATATGTTGCTTCCAAGACTCATTTTAAGCCCGAAGACACCTCCAGATTTAAAGTGAGGGGGTGGAAAAGAATTTACCATGCTAATGGACATCAGAAGAAAGCAGGAGTGGCAATCCTTATATCAGATCAATTAGATTTTAAGCCAAAGACTATAATAAGAGATGAGGAAGGACACTATATCATACTCAAAGGGTCTGTCCAACAAGAAGATCTAACAATTTTGAATATCTATGCCCCCAGTGTGGGAGCAGCCAACTATATAAACCAATTAATAACAAAATCAAAGAAACACACCAACAATATTACAATAATAGTAGGGGACTTTAACACTCCCCTCATTGAAATGGACAGATCATCCAAGCAAAAGATCAGCAAGGAAATAAAGGCCTTAAATGACACACTGGACCAGATGGACATCACAGATATATTCAGAACATTTCATCCCAAAGCAACAGAATACACATTCTTCTCTAGTGCACATGGAACATTCTCCAGAATAGATCACATCCTCGGTTCTAAATCAGGACTCAACCAGTATCAAAAGATTGGGATCATTCCCTACATATTTTCAGACCACAATGGTCTGAAGCTAGAACTCAACCACAAGAGGAAGTTTGGAAAGAACCCAAATACATGGAGACTAAACAGCATCCTTCTAAAGAATGAATGGGTCAACCGGGAAATTAAAGAAGAATTGAAAAAAATCGTGGAAACAAATGATAATGAAAATACAACGGTTCAAAATCTGTGGGACACAACAAAGGCAGTCCTGAGAGGAAAATATATAGCGGTACAAGCCTTCCTCAAGAAACAAGAAAGTTCTCAGGTACACAACCTAACCCTCCACCTAAAGGAGCTGGAGAAAGAACAAGAAAGAAACCCTAAGCCCAGCAGGAGAAGAGAAATCATAAAGATCAGAGCAGAAATCAAAGAAATAGAAACCAAAAAGACAATAGAGCAAATCAACGAAACTAGGAGCTGGTTCTTTGAAAGAATTAATAAAATTGATAAAAACTTGGCCAGACTTATCAAAAAGAAAAGAGAAAGGACCCAAATAAATAAAATCATGAATGAAAGAGGAGAGATCACAACTAACACCAAAGAAATACAAACTATTATAAGAACATACTATGAGCAACTCTACGCCAACAAATTTGACAATCTGGAAGAAATGGATGCATTCCAAGAAACATATAAACTACCACAACTGAACCAGGAAGAAGTAGAAAGCCTGAACAGACCCATAACCAGTAAGGAGATTGAAACAGTCATTAAAAATCTCCAAACAAACAAAAGCCCAGGGCCAGACGGCTTCCTGGGGGAATTCTACCAAACATTTAAAGAACTAATTCCTATTCTCCCGAAACTGTTCCAAAAAATAGAAATGGAAGGAAAACTTCCAAACTCATTTTATGAGGCCAGCATCACCTTGTTCCCAAAACCAGACAAGGATCCCATCAAAAAAGAGAGCTATAGACCAATATCCTTGATGAACACAGATGCGAAAATTCTCACCAAAATACTATCCAATAGGATTCAACAGTACATTAAAAGGATTATGCACCACGACCAAGTGGGATTTATTCCAGGGCTGCAAGGTTGGTTCAACAACCGCAAATCAGTCAATGTGATACAACACATCAATAAAAGAAAGAACAAGAACCATATGATACTCTGAATAGATGCTGAAAAAGCATTTGACAAAGTACAGCATCCCTTCCTGATCAAAACTCTTCAAAGTGTAGGGATAGAGGGCACATACTCAATATCATCAAACCCATCTATGAAAAAACCACCGCAAATATCATTCTCAATGGAGAAAAACTGAAAGCTTTTCCGCTAAGGTCTGGAACACGGCAGGGATGTCCATTATCACCACTGCTATTCAACATAGTACTAGAAGTCCTAGCCTCAGCAATCAGACAACAAAAGGAAATTAAAGGCATCCAAATCGGCAAAGAAGAAGTCAAATTATCACTCTTCGCAGATGATATGATACTATATGTGGAAAACCCAAAGACTCCACTCCAAAACAGCTAGAACTTATACAGGAATTCAGTAAAGTGTCAGGATATAAAATCAATGCACAGAAATCAGTTGCATTTCTCTACACCAATAGCAAGACAGAAGAAAGGGAAATTAAGGAGTCAATCCCACTTACAATTGCACCCAAAACCATAAGATACCTAGGAATAAACCTAACCAAAGAGGCACAGAATCTGTACTCAGAAAACTATAAAGTACTCATGAAAGAAATGGAGGAAGACACAAAGAAATGGAAAAATGTTCCATGCTAATGGATTGGAAGAATAAATATTGTGAAAATGTCTATGCTACCTAAAGCAATCTACACATTTAATGCAAGTTCTATCAAAGTACCATCCATCTTTTTCAAAGAAATGGAACAAATCTAAAATATATATGGAACCAGAAAAGACCTCGAATAGCCAAAGGGATATTGAAAAAGAAAGCCAAAGTTGGTGGCATCTCAATCCGGACTTCAAGCTCTATTACAAAACTGTCATCATCAAGACAGCATGGTACTGGCACAAAAACAGACACATAGATCAATGGAACAGAATAGAGAGCCCAGAAATAGATCCTCAACTCTATGGTCAACTAATCCTCGACAAAGCAGGAAAAAATGTCCAATGGAAAAAAGACAGCCTCTTCAATAAATGGTGTTGGGAAAATTGGACAGCCACATGCAGAAAAATGATATTGGACCATTTCCTTACACCACACACAAAAATAGACTCAAAATGGATGAAGGACCTCAATGTGCAAAAGGAATCCATCAAAATCCTTGAGGAGAACACAGGCAGCAACCTCTTCGACCTCAGCCGCAGCAACATCTTCCTAGGAACAACGCCAAAGGCAAGGGAAGCAAGGGCAAAAATGAACTATTGGGATTTCATCAAGATCAAAAGCTTTTGCACAGCAAAGGAAACAGTTAACAAAATCAAAAGACAACTGACAGAATGGGAGAAGATATTTGCAAACGACATATCAGATAAAGGACTAGTGTCCAAAATCTATAAAGAACTTAGCAAACTCAACACCCAAGAACAAATAACCCAATCAAGAAATGGGCAGAGGACATGAACAGACATTTCTGCAAAGAAGACATCCAGATGGCCAATAGACACATGAAAAAGTGCTCCATATCATCTGGCATCAGGGAAATACAAATCAAAACCACAATGCGATATCACCTCACACCAGTCAGAATGTCTAAAATAAACAAGTCAGTCAATGACAGATGCTGGCGAGGATGCGGAGAAAGGGGCATCCTCCTACACTGTTGGTGGGAATGCAAGCTGGTGCAGCCACTCGGGAAAACAGCATGGCGGTTCCTCAAAATGTTGAAAATAGAACTGCCCTATGACCCAGCAATTGCACTACTGGGTATTTACCCTAAAGATACAAACCTAGTGATCCATAGGGGCACATGCACCCGAATGTTTATAGCAGCAATGTCCACAATAGCCAAACTATGGAAAGAACCTAAATGTCCATCAACAGATGAATGGATCAAGAAGATGTGGTGTATATACACAATGGAATACTATGCAGCCATCAAAAGAAATGAAATCTTGCCATTTGCGACAACATGGATGGAACTAGAGCGTATCATGCTTAGCGAAATAAGTCAAGCAGAGAAAGACAACTATCATATGATTTCCCTGATATGAGGAAGTGGTGATGCAACATGGGGGCTTAAGTGGGTACGAGAAGAATAAATGAAAGAAGATGGGATTGGGAGGGAGACAAACCATAAGTGACTCTTAATCTCACAAAACCAAGTGAGGGTTGTGGGGGGAGGGGGTTTGGGAGAAGGGGGGTAGAGTTATGGACATTGGGGACGGTATGTGCTTTGGTGAGTGCTTTAAAGTGTGTAAACCTGGCGATTCACAGACCTGTACCCCTGGGGATAAAAATATATGTTTATAAAAAATAAAAAATTAAAAAAAAATTTTAACAGTAAAATAACAAATAATTATGTTTAAAAATAATATAAGTGAGTTGGGGGAAATAGGAGAGTGAGACAAACCATGAGAGATTTTGGACTCTTGAGAAACAAACTGCAGATTTTGGAATTGGGGGATTTTTTGAGGTTCGTGAGCCTGGTGGTGAGTATTAAGGAGGGCATGTACTGCATGGAGCACTGGGTGTGGGGCATAAACAATGAATCTAGGAACACTGATATAAAATAAAATTAAATTAAATTTAAAAAATGATATAAGTAAAATACTACATAGTAGAGATGTTAGAACTAATATGAGCAATGAAATATTTCACGTACCTGTAGTTTGAGCAGAGATTAAACAATTAACATGAATAGTATAATCATCTTAATTGGTGATACTTTGGGTGAAAAAAGCAACTGATTAAAGAAAACAGTGAAAGCCTTACTAGTTCTATAACAATGAATTAAATCAATTGGTAGTGATGTCTGTACATTAGGCCCAAATACCACATAAAAACCAAATTGAGACTTAAATTCTACAAAATAATACAAGGATAAGATTATTCAACTTTTTTAAAAAAGATTTTATGTAGTTATTCGTTTGACAGATTACAAAGGCATGTGCACATGGCAGGAAGGGTAGAGAGAGAGGGGCAGTGGATCCTGTTAAATACAGAGCCTAACCTGGGGCTTCATTGCAGGACCTGAGAGTATGACCTGCACGGAAACCATAAGTCAATGCTTAACCAACTATGCCACCCACGTGCCCCTTTTCAGTGTTATTTAACCTACTTCAGAAATTACAAATTGAAGATATACTTACCTATTCATTTCACAATTAAAGTATAATCTGATACTACATCAAATAGGCTTTGAGAAAGGGAAATTACAAGGACATCTTTTAAACATAAATGAAAAAACCCAATAAAATTCAAAACTGTTCAAAGCAAATTCAATAATATACATAAACCTTCACCATAATTGGGTTATGTTTCTGAAAGAACAAAAGTGTTTTAACATAAAACATTCAGCTAGGGGGCCTGGGTGGCTCAGCATAGGGCTTTCTGCTCATCAGGGAGCCTGCTTCCCCCTCTCTCTCTGCCTACTTGTGATCTTTGTCTGTCAAATAAATAAATAAAACCTTAAAAATAAACAACATTTAGTTATGTGATTTTCCTTATTAACATATTAAATGTCAAAATTAGCACCTTAATAGATACAAATATTAATATAATTCAAGACTGATTAATGAAAAATTTTACCAATTCAGTAATTGAATGGAACTTCCTTGACTTATACCCTACAGTAAACATTTTACTTAATGGTGAAATATTAGAATTTCATTTAATATCCTTTTTAAATTCTGTTCAGAATTCTATTTTACCAAACAACTCTTAGAAGGTTGAAAAAGGAAGAAACATATTTTCTTATTATTTAGAGCCATAAGATTATCTTCCTAGAATATACAAGAAAAATGGTTGTTGGATTCAGAAAAGGCTACTCCAAAATACGGCATCTTATCGTATTAAAACAAAACAAAACAAAAAACTCCTTAAGCTGAAGGAGTTTGAGAAAACAGCAGCAGGAAGCTCACTCTGCCCTCTGTGTACACAGTAAACCCTCAGCTGAAAAGTGGACTCCTGATACTCAGAAGAAAGGACCACTCTTAGCTCTGAAGACAAAGGGACCCCAAGCAGAATTCCAACAAAGAGGCTTTGCTAAGTTTCCCTGAGTTTAGCACACTTACTTCATACTCTTTGACCTATCATATTTCTAGAAGACTGTCCATTCTTCATCAAACTTAGCATAAAAATAGTCAGGCTTAAGTATTTCTTCAGCTTTTCATTTCTTTATGAAGGCTCCCATGCCACAAAAAACTTATATTAAATAAGTTTGTTTATTTTCCTCCTGTTCATCTTTTTTTGTTTAATTTTCAGACCCAGCCAGAAACCTTAAGAGGGTCAAGAAAACCTATTTCCTTTCCTACAATCAGAATTAATCAAAGATTCCAGCAAAGTTGTTAGATGAAGGAACAATATGAAAATCAATTAGTTGCCTATGTACCCATAACAAATATTTAGAAGAGAAACTCCTTTAAACCATAAAAACATGATTAAAAATGGAAACAAAAGAATAATGTTCCTAGAATTCAATGTTTAAAACTTTTACAAAACAATTCAGAAATTGCTGAGGTATTAAAAAGACCTAAAATACTCAGATAAGTGTAGACTGAGAGGAAGAGTCACCATCATAAATATAAAATTTTTCTAAAACAGATAAATCTATTTAATATATTTAATACATTTTAATCAACATTCCAAAAAGTTTTATTATAGATCTATACAAGCAGGACCCAGTAATTCATATGGAAGGTTAACTGGGAGGAATAGCTAGGGCATGCTAATGACTAATAACGGACCCTTGTGCAAAGAGATATTTGTTATTATAACCAGTAAATAAGACAGTGTGGTACTGACAAAGAAATAAACAAATAGGGTAACAGGTACTGACCAATAAATAAAAAGTTTCAGAGTTTGAAACTGACCTTTTCATTTATGGACACTTGATATAAGACGGGACTGGCCTAGAAAATCAGTGGATAAAACTTTGAACCATTCTATGAATGATTCTGGTACCACTGATTTTCCACATAAAAATTTAAAAAATGGTAGTATCAGATTTATATCTCATTTCACATGGTTAAAAGTCTATCAGATAGAGTAAAGATTTATAACTTAAAATAAAAAGTTTTGGAAGAAAGTATATGAGGACACCTTTATGACAGAAGAGTAAGAATTTCTTTAAAAGATGCTAAAAGGCTAAACCACAAGCAAAATGATTGATAAAGGTGCCTGCATGAAATATTTTTAAGAAAATAGGGATGCCTGGGTGGCTCAGTAAGTTAAGCCTCTGCCTTCGGCTCAGGTCATGATCCCAGGGTCCTGGGATCCAGTCCCTTGTCAGGCTCTCTGCTCAGTGGGGAGCCTGCCTCCCCCTCCTCCTCTGCCTGCTTCTCTGCCTACTTGTGATCTCTCTCTCTCTCTGTCAAATAAATAAATAAATAAAATCTTTAAAGAAAAGAAATATTTTTTAAAAAAAGAAAGGCAAACTTTACAAACAAGCTACAGACTCAGTAATAGTTTCATTTGCGCAACATAAATTTATCTGAGGAAATATTAGTTGTTAGCCTAGAAATCAACATAAAGGATAGGGAGAAAAAGAAAAATGGGTAAAGGATATTAATAGGCATTTCTCGGAAGAGGTTCAGCCTCATTAGTATTCAAATAATTCAATTGTAAACCAAAATGAGATAGAATTTGCCACATTTTAGGTTGAAAACGTTATAATACAAAGCATCAAAAGGTTATGAAGATATGAAGATATTGGCAGCTCTCATACACCACTCAAGGGAGTGTAAATTGATAAAACTACCTGATAGAAAACACTTTTGCAGTATCGAATAAAGTAAAAGAAGTATATTTTCTATATTCCAGCAATTCCTCTTCATGTATCCTAGAAAATTCTTTCATGTAAATATTCACATGTAGTACAAGAATTGTAAGACATAGAAAGTCTTTCATGTTAGCTGAATTAAATATATGTTAATTTTTTCTTAAAAATTAGAAGTCTCTACTGAGGTTTCTTATAAGACTATTTTCATTTTGAATTATAACAACTGACTCTCTTTAGAGGAAAATAAGTAGGGGACAAAAAATGCTAACTAGCAATATGAGAAACTCCAATATTTGGCTGAATATTCTCCTAGCAAAGTGAAAATGTTTCTAATTAAAAGGAAGAATCAAATGGGCTATCTGACATAATTCAACCAATTATATATACATATACCATATATGTATATATGTATATTATATATAGTGTATATATATATTAAATGTATATAAAAGAACTTACTGAAATACTAATATTTCAGTAAGTTCTTTGTTTTTATATAGAGATAGCTTATTCAACTCGAGAAATATTTATGGGATTGGGAACTTCAAGGTCAAGGTAGTGGATTGAATGTACATAACTGTTTTTACTGAAATCCCAAATTTCACTTAAAAACTATGAAGAGATTATTTTCAAAAGGCATTAATCTGGGGCGCCTGGGTGGCTCAGTGGGTTAAAGCCTCTGCCTTCGGCTCAGGTCATGATCCCAGTGTCCTGGGGATCGAGCCCCGAGTGCTCGGCAGGGAACCTGCTTCCCTTCCTCTCTCTCTGCCTGCCTCTCTGCCTACTTGTGATCTATCTGTCAAATAAATAAATAAAATCTTAAAAAAAAAAAAAAGGCATTAATCCATAGCAAGAAGGAGAAAAGGAAGGGAAGCAGTAACAAGAAAATTTTCAAAACTGGGGAAAGTGGTAGAGAAGTAATAACTAATCTAGCAGATTAAAGGAGGATTATTCCTAAACCAGCAAAGGCAAAAGCTGAGATTCAACCTAATTTTCATTGTAAAATCGTCAAAAAGTTCAAGAATTAAGTGGATGATTGAAGTAAGGAAGATAAAATAAAAGATGTTTGGGAAACAGATTCCTGGACGCATTTACTTTATGGATGTCCCCTACAAATGACTCAGAAGAGGATAAAGGAGAAAAGATTTGATATGAGGGCAAAAGGCTCCATTGTATGTCTGGGTACAATACTAAAAAGTTTGCTCTATACTATATATTCTGACTGTTGAAAGTTGAGGTCTCCAGTTCTTTTTCTTGACTTAGACTCCCAGAATATGCAGAGTTTTATACTACATTAAAAAAATTGGAGAAATATGACCAACCCAGAGATCTAAAATTTTTAACACTGTGATATCCAAAAAATGTCCTATGTGATGGCTATGAGCTACAACTAAATATTCTGAGATCTTTCCACATGTTCATAGCTTGCAATTGACTGTTTAGTTCCACACTCCGAGCATAGGCAGACAACCGAAGATTATCTCTAATATGAATATCAGAAACCAGGAAAATAGGTAAAATTAAAAGAAATAGAAATTATTCAGAAAGAAAAAAATGTTGACATACATTTTATGTGTGTGAATGTTTTATTTATTTATATACATATATCTAATCTTCTACAGTTATATGTACCTACATACATACAACCTCCATTAATCTGCAGAAAAATAAAAATAAATACTATATCCATTAAACAAAACAATAGTGCTAAAAATTGGACATTCAGGAAACAAATGTCCCCTTATAAATTAAAAACCTGCAACAATAATGTTCATTATAAGATTTGAAAAGTATCATTGAAGAACTTTCCTAGAAAATGAGTAAAAAATAAAGATATGGACAAGAAGAGTATGATAGATTAAAGATGCGTGCCAACATTCTGGGTACTCTTCTTATTGAAATTAAGTCTAATTCCCCTCCTCTTGAAATCAGGCTGGATGTGGTGACTAGTTTGATAAACAGAATATGGCAGAAGTGGCACGGAAAGGAAAGACTGGCGGAGCTCACTTCTCTTCTATTAACCTTCTTTACTAATGACATGACCCTGTGGAGAGAAATCAATGTAATGTACGTGGTCCAATGTCCAGGGCCTATGGGTACATGAATTAATATTTCTGAAGAGGATGAGACCTTACCTATTGGAAGCCATTAGCATGATGTTCTCTAATTAAAAGAGTATTTAGAGTATTAAAAAATAACAAAACAAAACAAAATCTCTGAAGTCTAGCTTTTTTCCTAGCTATTTTCTTCTTGGAGAAGAAAATAAATCATACAACTCTCTGGGGTATAAATGGTCTAAAACTGAAACAACAGTTTTAGTACTTTGGAAATCAAAGATATCTAATAAAATGAAAATATATTCATAGAAACAATTAAACTTTAGGTAAGAACAGAATGAATCTGTAGTGTTCTTCCCAGGTAGAGATCAAATCTTTTATTCTTCATTAGAGGTGTGAATTATATGCCAGCCAAGTTATCAATCAAAAGTGAGAGCAGAATGAAGTCATTTTAACATGCAAGTTCTCAAAAACATGCATTTCGAGGCATCTTTTGTTAGAAAGCCTTTATTGAGGAAACGTTCAAAGCCATTGGATATTTATGAGAAGGGGCGTGCAATGATGAGATAAGAATTATGGTTAAAGTTATATATTTTTTCTCGAAATAAAAAAAAAATGTATATTTTAGGTGCACCTGGGTGGCTCAGTTGATTAAGTGTCGACCTTCAGTTCAGGTCATGATCCCATGGTCCTGGGGCGAAGGCCCACAGCTGGCTTCCTGCTCAGTGGGGAGTCTGCTTTTCCCTCTCCCTCTGCCTGCTGCTCACCCTTCTTGTGCTCTCTCTCTCTGTCAAATAGATAAATAAAATCCGAAGAACAAAATATATATTTTATAGTATTTATGTGTAAGTTCCAGTTCTGCTACCAACCAGTGTTTGATATTATAGAACTTAAACAGAATTCGATAAACTTCTCTGAGTTTCCATATTCTCATTAATAAAATGCAAATATCTATTTCAATTATGAAGAAAAATGATAATATATACAATATACAGTTCAGTAACTATCATTTAATAGACATTTAATAATTATTTTTTCTTTTCTTGATTTTTTTTTACTTACTCACCCTTTCTTATTACCCATAAAATTTATCATGAACAGTACAGAAACTCTCAAACTGGGGAAAATAGGGAGCTAAGGGGACAATGTATTTGAGAAGAAAATAAAAGATTCTTGAGAGAATTTCCTGCTTTACCACTAGTAGCAGAACAATATTAATGTTGACTTTAACAACTACAGTATTACTGTATCTGAATATAAGCTGAAACATTCTTGTTGGTCACAAGTCATAAAGGAAGCCTGAGGCATCTCATGAGTGAGAAGAAGATAATAAGCCAATGTTTAAACATAAAAAAAGCTGACAAAATGTTTAAGATGATAATGCAGTAGGCAATTCCTTTCGATTTTTATTTCTTATAATATTTGCTTTAGCTAGTGCCCTTTATGTTTAAAATGTGGCCTGAAAATTTAAATTATATATAGAGATATATAAATATATATTTATTATATATATTAATATAATATAATATAATTGTATATTATTATATAATATCTATTAATTATATATTATATAATTAATTAATATTTTATATATTACATATAAATATATATATATAAACAAATTTAACTGTTTAAAGATATACATATCTATCTATCTCATATGTATATCTTTAAACAGTTAAATTCATTTCATTTTAAAAGAGAGGAATGTTTGCAGTATTAAATTGGTTATCCATTATATCTGAAGTAATTCTAACTACTGAACCTATAGTAATAGAGTCAAAAACACTAATCACTTGGAGAAAACTACTCCCCAAGGAAAGGGCAGACAGAGCTCAGTTTCTCTATGACTTGACCTGAAACATCCACCCTTTTTAAAGTCACAAGAAAAATATCATTAAGGAGAAAGATTATCGAAGGAAATTCCTTGCAAAGTATCTTCTAGAAAGTGGCCTGAAAACCTAGCTATTAAGAATGCATTACTAAGAAATCCCTAAGAGGGATTATAAAGTTTTTGTTTTGTTTTGTTGGTTTTTTGTTGTTGTTGTTTGCTTCCAAGTCTTCCTCATTTAACAGAATCACAAAAGCTGAGAGGAATCTTAGAGGAAAAGCAACATAGTCAATCTTCCTGACTCTTGGAAAGCCATAAGCAAACAACATAAACCCTAAAATTCTAATGTAAACTCTTGAGGCAGTTCTTCCCTTTACTAAAACCTTCACTGGGAAAAGTTATTTGAAAATTTGAGAGTCCTCTTGGGACTGTCTCTTCCTCCCCAGATATCACCCCCCCCACTTCCTTCCAAAGATGTACTTCCATGATCAAATAAGTCACCAAAATTTTACCCAAATCTACCAACCATAATAAGGTAATTGTGAATGATCAAGTTTTATGAACATGCAACATGATTCCAGTTTTCACACCCCCATTCATCAGAGGTTATAGGCATTGTTAGCCTAGAACTCACAATGTGAAATTTATTGCAAGGAGTCCACTGTCCTCTTCTCTCTATCTATCTCCTTTTCAAACCTCCTGTCTCTCACTGTTACTTTGTTTTATTATTTTTCACCTTTTAGTTTTCTCACCACTAAACTGCAGGCGAACTGCCAGTGTATGTAAAAATAGTATAAACTTTAGAGCCATGTGGTACTAGCTTTGAATTCTGACTACACAATTTCCCAGTAGCTTGACCTTGAGCAAGTAACTTAAACTGTGGATGTGTTCTGTGTAACATGCATATAATTATATCCAACTGATTTGTGATGAGATATGTAAAATGGCTAGCTTAATGATTGACAAAGCCCACTCTCTAAAATTATTGATTACCTCCCCTTTTACTTAGTATAGCGCTAAGTACAAAGTAAGAACTCAGTAAACACTTGTTGAGTTATTGGTAGATGCAAATGAGTCTCTGTTCCACATGGGTTAAATACTATTTTCTCTCTAGTTAAACACATTTTATTACTTTTTAAAGATTTTATTTAATTATTTGAGAGAGAGAGAGAACACGAGCAGGGGGAAGAGCAGAGGGAAATTGAGAAGCAGATTCCCTGCATAGCAAGGGCCCATCAAAGGGCTCAATCCCAATACTCTGGGATCATGACCTGAGCCGAAGGCAGATGCTTATCCAACTGAGCCACCCAGGTGCCCCCTAAACACATTTTGTTCCCACCTTTAATATCATATCACAATTTTCACATCAAGTGAAGAGCAAATGAGAGCAAATGTAGATCACTGATTATTTAATATCCAATTAATATTTTTAGAAGAAAATATTGCCACCAATTCAAGCCAAGTAAACAAATACAAATGACTCATAACATTTAAGCACTTCACAGTTTTAAGAATAATGTGTTTGGGGCAACTGGGTGGCTCAGTGGGTTAAATCCTCTGCCTTTGGCTCAGGTCATGATGTCAGGGTCCTGGGATTGAGCCCTGCATCAGGCTCTCCACTCAGCAGGGAACCTGCTTTCTCCTTTCTCTCTGCCTACTTCTCTGCCTACTTGTGATCTCTGTCAAATAAATACATAAAATCTTAAAAAAAAAAAAAAGAATAATGTGTTCAGGTTCATGATCGCTAATAATAGTCCATATTCTTTCCTCAAGGGAATATTGTCATTGAGTTTTTCAAAATGTCAAAAATGCAATAAAACTCCAGATATAAAAATTAAACTGTGAGCCTATGTAAATTATACTAGGAAGAGCAACTAAAAGAAAAAAAAAATTAAATCATTCATTTAGAATCAAATAGTTTAAATCAACTACCATTTATGAGAAGGCAAAAGAAACAAAACATGCCTAATTTTTATTTTTACATGAACCTAACTTTCAAGTACATCCCTAAAAATCAATTGTCAAAAGAGCAAAAAGCACATAAACACAGATAAACAGAGTGTGGCGCATTTCCATTTCCATGTCTTATTTAGTGGAACACAACTCAATTAGAAGCTCTCCCATTTCTGCCTAAAATGACTTTGGTAGCACCTGAGCAAAGGTTGAGCTCTTCAAAGCTAAGGAAGTTTTTGGCATTGACTGCTTTATTATTCCCTATCTCACTTTTCTCTTTGTCATTCTGGCCCAA
Organism: Mustela lutreola; assembly: GCF_030435805.1. Classification (NCBI taxonomy): domain Eukaryota; kingdom Metazoa; phylum Chordata; class Mammalia; order Carnivora; family Mustelidae; genus Mustela; species Mustela lutreola. The sequence goes on along the minus strand of NC_081292.1, from coordinate 120,341,236 downwards.
ATAATGTAGTCGAATAAGGAAATTGTGGCCAAGCATCACACAAGGTATAATGAGCTTGTGTCACTCTGGTGTGCTATTTCATGGGTTTGTCACTCTATCTTTGGGACTGACATCTTGGGGTGACAATGTTTATGCATGCATGCAGGACTGAAATACTCGTACAGCTTCTTTCTTTTTTCACGTATGTCTCAGCCACTTTAATAATTTTAACATTTTGCATACCTTCACTACACATCAGAAATAATTTTAAAAATTAGTGTTTTGTCCTTAAAAATATACTATTTCTTTATTGATGCCAATTAAAGAACTGTATTCAAATTATCAAACACGGGACACATGGATTATGATCTGGGAATCTTCCCTGCCTTTGAAGTTTCTTGAAGTTTCTTGCAGTGTTTGCATTCTAGGATACAGGAGGACATGAAGATCAAAAGAATTGATAAGGCAGCACTCAGCACACAGAAAATTCCAAAGCAAGCTGATCAAGACCAAGTGCACAGTTGTGGAAAGTAATTTTGTTTCATTGTCAATAGTCTAAGAATAGACTCTGTGTGTGTGTGTGTGTGTGTATGTGTGTGTGTGTGTGTGCGTGTATTGGTTTTTTGGCTATGTGTAAGAAAGGTTACTTGTGTTGCTATTCTAAAATCTAAAGGAATTCTCTTATCTTTATCAATGTGCTTTCTCACATGTGTAAACATATCAATGAAGACATAAACATATTTAAAGCACAGTAGATTGGGATTTGTCTATTCTAGCATAAAATATTGCTTAAATATATTTGCTTTGCTCTCCTTGAGAGTAGATCAGTGGATCAAAACTCCCTTGGTTTAAATCCCAGCTCCCCCCCTTACCAGTTGTGTGATACAGCAAAAACACTCTTTCTCACATGTAAAATGGACATAATAGGAGCAAATACCTCATGGAAGTTTTATGAAGATTGAGTAAATACATGTGAAATGCTATAATAGAAAGTGTAACATAGCAAGTGATCAATAATTATTGGCTATTACAATTGTAGACTTACTTATTTTCCCCCCAATAATAGACATTTCTGTAAATGTTAATTTCTTCAATTTTGGTTTCCAGAGAAGTTGCAAAAAAACTTCTTTATAGACCCATAGGATGTGATATTTATATGATCTTCTTCATAATAAAAATTTATTAAATATCCAATATGTGCCAATCAAGATGGAAACACTATATATATATATATATATATATATATATATATATATATTAGATTTATACTCATTTAATCCATTAAATTAGGAGACTGTTTCATTTCCCACCTTATAAAGAAAGCCAGGCACAGAAAAACTCGATATATTACCCAAATTCTTATGATAAGTATATTTAAGAGTTGAGATCTGAAGCAGATCTAAGACTAGCAGTTGTGCTATTAAGGATAGCCTACCAGTGAAACAGGATTCCAATACAAAGGTATGGTAAACAGCTGATCTGCAAAAATTTATCTTTCTAAATGCTAAAGCTTCTTGCACTGTGCATAAATCATTTTGCAAATTCTCTCTTATATAAGATATAAAAATGAAGAATGGAGAGCCACACTTGGTATGTATTTTTAGAATTAAATTATTTAGATTAAGTGATAATAGTACCTTTTACTTTTTCTCCAGGTTCCTGATTTACAATTCTTTAATTACTTTTGTGAATTTTCTTGACCCTCTCTTATTTCTCTAACTCCCTTTTAAGGTGTGAAAACCAAAAGTAGATATAGTATTCTAGTAAAGGCATGACTAATGAAAATCTTAATGGATGCTTCCATCTTGAGAATTTTTTCTCTTACTATTACATTGCAACTCGGTTTTTCCTGTCATTTGGGAAAAGTTTAGCTCTCCTTTAACACAGGATAAAATGATTTCCTATTTTCACCACCTTACCCATATTTATCCTGATTTGCAGGAAGTCAGTTTCTAAGATATGGGAAAAAGCTTAATGTCTTTACGCAAAATGTGTTTGAATCCACTAGTCTCTCAAGTCTTTCAGAAATGTGTTCTATACACAGAGAAATTAAATTAACTGTAAGTGTTCATCTTGTAAATTTCCAATGCAGATTTAAAAATATATACTCCTTATCTTTGTTTGGTACACTATTTCCCAGTTTGATGGTGCCAGAGACTTTCTTTCTTATAGCATTTATGAACATCCACTACCATCTCTAGTAGGAGGCACAACTAGATATTTGTCTCCATCTTCCACCCTCTACTTTTGTTCTGTTGGCCCTGCCAACTCTACATTGCTAAAAAGAGTCAAATGCTTGACTAAGCCATGCAGGTGCCTCAGAAGATGTGCTTTTAATAATCTATATAATGATTTATTTGTACATAAATAACAAAGGCATTTTTTTTAAACAGGTAAGGGCCCTAAGAACAGTGCAAATAAAATGCTGAGAAAGTTTAAGAGGAAAAGTAATGCCTTCAATATTTTGTGGAAGAGATGCCATTACCAGATTGTAAAGGAAGGGTAGACAAATCAAAATAAAAACTACTTAGATCAGTTAGTAGAGAAGCATTGGGTGTTAATGGGGACTACTGAGGAACAATGCATTAATTAACTATTCGTAGTATTGATATGAAGATTAAAGTAGATAATAATGGAAACCTCTGCTTTAAGTACTATCAGACTATATTTTGGATCAACCATCCCACTCAGATGGAACAAACTGGAAAACATTTTTTTAAAAATGTATGAATTATTACATTGACTTCCTATTTCTGGTCTCACAAATAAAGAGCTTAGAAGTCATCAGCAAGAGAAAAGCTGAACAAACTGGAAATTAGTAACTATTTTTTGGGTCTTATAGAGAATTTAGGTCACTTGGCAAACTCCTGCCCCCAAAATTGAAGAGATCAGCAAGTACAGAAAATCACAGTTCTCCTGAACAGAGCAGAAGCCTGCTGCTGGAACCAGGAGTGGGTAAAACATAAACTGTAATTGAGGAATTGCTAGAGGCTCAATGTGGATAAGCTTGAGAGTTCAAAATCTCTTCAGCTTTATCTCTAGGAGCTCCTCCACGTTCCCAGCATGAAGACAAAAGAAAAATTCCCTTGTTTCTGACAGGAGGGTAGGGGGTTGGGAGTGGGCAGTAGAAATCCCTTGAAATATGCCCAAGCATTCTGTTACCACAACAAAAACCTGACCCCAAGGTAAAGTATTATTGCACTAGTTTTTGTCACCCTGGGTTTTACCAAATCTAACCATCCTTGGAGAAGGTAAATACCCAACTCTACCCCCTTTAGCTCTCCACCTGGAAGAAAGGAAAGGCTTTCTAAAAGACTGAGGCATTCTGGAAAAGTCGAAGCTATTTATAGGGACAGTAGAAAGATCATATTTTTGAGGGGCATCTGGGTGACTCAGTTGTTAAGCATCTGTTTTGGGTTCAGGTCATAATCCCAGGGTCCTGGAATTGAGCCCTGAGTTGGGCTCCCTGCTTGGCAGGAAGCCTGCTTCTCCCTCTCCCACTCCCCCTACTTGTATTCCCTCTTTCACTGTCTCTGTCAAACAAATAAATAAAATCTTTTTTTTTAAGTATATTTCTGAGATATTCAGGGAAAGGAGGGGGACTGAATAGGTGCAGCATAGCATATTTTTAGGTAGGTGCAGCATAGCGTATTTTTAGGACTGTGAAACTGATGAGGCAGCAGAAGGATAGTTGGAAGACAAAACAAACTGACACCCTCAAGCTCCCGCCATCCCTACTTCTAGGTAGGGCAGTGTGACACTCTTCAGGGATCTCCCAACTATCTTAAGGTTAATACCCGGCTAGAAGGGGAAATCCCAACCTTAACTTGACAATGGCAAGACATCTGGTATCTTATAGGTATCTTGTGTTTTGGTCCTCTTTAGCATATGAAAGTTCTTTTGAAACATCCCTTTTTTTCTTACTTCCCCAGCTCCCAGGTGTATAAATCAGCCACCCCTCAAGACCCCAGTGCCGCAGCTCTTTCTGCTCATGGGTGTTGTCCACAGGCTTTAATAAAATGACCATTTTGCACTGAGTTTCCACTGAAACTCACTTATATTCCAAAACCCCATCAAAATTCTATTTGTAATATACTGGAATGATAGATACATGGCATTATACACTTGGCTAACACTCCCAAAATGTACATCAAAAGTGAATCTTGAGGTACATTATGAACTTCAGTTAACACTACTCTATTACCACATTAATGCAGCTGTTAAAAATAGGGGAAACTATATGTAGGGTGAAGGGGGATTTGTATGAGAACTCTGTACTATATGTTCAGTTTTTCTATGAATATAAAACTTTTCTAAACTCTAAAGTTTATTAATTAAAAAATAAATATCTTACATTGTAAAAATTCATGAAGCTGTACCTTTAAAATAGGTACAATTTGTTTTATATAATTTATACTTCAATAATGTTGATTTGTTGTATATTTTTTATAAAATATAAAATGCTTAAAACTACATTTAACCAAAAAAAAAAAAGAGAGAGAGAGAGAGAGAGAGAGTTGTAATATGACATTGGAAACATGAAAACATTGATGAAAATAATTAAAGGAAATATAGGTATGTGAAGAAATATGTTTATAGATAGGATGACTCAATATTGTTAACAATTGTTAACATGTAAATTATCCTTGGATTAATTTCTATCTCAGTTCAATTGTAACAATCCCAGCACATTTTTTTTTAGAAATAGACAAGCTGATTCAAAAGTCTGTGTGGAAATGCAAAAGAATCACAAATGTTTGTATTAGAATATTCAAACAATATTGAGTAATAAAAAAATTGCACACATACACACAGAATTTCAAGACTTAGTATAATATTACTGTAACCAGGACAGAATGACACTGACATATAGACAAATAAGATCAATAGAACAGAAGAAAGAACTCAGAAGTAATCTTTTAATTATATGTTCCATTAATTCTCGATAAAGTTGCTAAAGCATTACGTTGGAAGAATGAAAATCTGTTTAATAAATCATGTTGAAATATTTAGAGCTCTAAATTAAAAAAAAGATACACTTCAACCCTACAATACACAAAAATTAATTTTAGATGGATCATGGACCTTAGCACTAAAAATAAATCTCTAAGCTCCTAAAACACAAGAAGATGGTATCATCAGAACTCGGAAGTATGCAGTTTTGTAAAGGGGACAAAACTAGGAAAATAAGCATCCATAGATGAGAGAAAACATTGGCAAGTATATGTCTGATGTAGGATTAGAATCTGGAAGAAATAGATGTTATAGAGACATAGATAATAGATACAGGATAAATCTCCTACAACTCAGTTAAATAAAAACCCAGATTTCAAAAATGCACACAAGAATTGAATAGTACTCCACAGGAGAAGATAAACAAATGGCTATTAAGTTCATGAATGGTTTAGATATCATTAGTCATTATAGAAACTACAACATTCACCAGAGTTTCAAACACAAACAAAATTCTGATAACTCCAAATGTTGACAGATGCATAATAACCAGACCCTTCTTCCTTGTTTAGGGAAGTATAAAACATTTTGGAAACACTCTGTCAGGTTTTTTTTATAAACCTTGTGGGAGGCCGCAATAAGGCTTAAGACGAGGACCAAACCACGCCCTGACTTGTGCCTCCTTTAAAGTCCGAATAACCTAACCAAAGGTTTAGGACGGGAAAAGTTGAGTAGCACTGAGAAAGAGTCTGTGCTATGTGTTGTGCACTCACCTACGTGACTTCCCACACGCTTGCTAAACAAATGAGAACAATTCAGTGGGGGCCAAAAGTTTGTTGCTGGTCCTCCCTGCCCTAGTACAGCCCATAAATTACTTTTAGGTTTGCTGTATCAATACCGAACAATTGTACTGGCATCAGCCATTTGGCGTCATGAGGTCTGCTTATAGTTAAATGGGAACTTATTATGGGAAGTGGTTTAACTAGACACAGATGTATTGCTTCTCCTGTTATCACTATATATATGGCCTTAGTGTTTTGAATCAACTTAGCACTGTTGGACATCCTCCTCAGTGCTCCTCCTGCCCCTATCTCTTTGTCTCTTAATTTCTTTTCACCATCCTCTTACCTTCACATTCCTGATCGATTTGTCGCGCCGGCCACAACAAAACCTAAACATGCACCTACCTTATGAGATAACAATTTCACTTATAAATATTTACCTAAAAGACAGAGAAGCATATGGCCATTATACACTTTTGCAAGAATGCTTATAACAGCTTTATGCTGTTATAGCTGAAAACTGGAAATAGCCCAGGTACTTAATACTAGAAGAAGAGAGAAGTACACTGCTATACATTAGTGAAATTGAATATTACTCAGCAAGAAAAAGGAAACAAAGCGTGCATTTGCATAATAATACTGCTGAATCTCAAAAATATTATACTTATGAAAGAAGCTATAGTTAAACAAGTACATATTCTATGATTTTATTGGTATGAATTTGGAGAATAAGCTAAATTCTAGTTAATGATAAAGAAGATGTCAGAGTGCTTAAGGATAAACCACACTGATAGTTATAACTTTGAAATGTTTAAAAAAGATGAATTTATAGATGACGAGTGGGCTAGACAGTTGAATTAATATATGAGAATGCAACCATAAGAAAATGTTACTAGTAGAATCTAGGAGGTGAGTGTATGGGTATTTAATTAACAATGCTTTCAACTTTTCAGTATGCTTGAAAATATCATAATGAAATAAGGGGAAAAAATATAGGGAACCAAGAAACGAACCCATGAAAATATGGGCACTTGACTTGAGAGTAATGGTTACGTTACAGAGCAATGTCTTTTCCATGAATGGTACCAGGTCAATTGGATATCATGAAAAAGATATGACCCACAATTCATACTGTACACAGAAAATCAGTTCTATGTGTATTATGGATCTAAATATGAAATTTAAAACAACAAACTCTCTAGAAGATAGTGTAGAAGAGCACCTCCATGATCTCACCATAAGTGAAGGTAAAGATTTCATGGTGGGTACCCTACGACACCAGATATCCAAGTCATTAACCACCAAAAAAGGAAACATTCAACCACATGGATGACTCTCACACATAAAGCATTCAGCAGAAGGAGCCCAGCATGGAAGACTGGACACTGTGTGTTTGAATAGGTATAGATACGTATTGATGTAGATATTAATTTCAAAAGGCTTCAAAACTTTCCTATAGGAATGAGGATACATGTCGAACTGGTAAGATTATAAATAGAACCTCCAACATGTTTCCCATAAAACACGAAATTAAGAAAGTAGTTACTTTTGTGGATAGAAGGGATAGCATTGGGAGGGCTGAAGTGGAGTACGGGAGTTTTGGCAATGTTTTGTATTTGACCTGGATGTTGTTTGCTTATAACTCAGTGAACTCTGCATATTTGTTCACTTGTCTGCCTGTTGCTAATTTTTTGTGATAAAGAAAAAAAGTTTTGAAAGAATAATACTGAAAAAACAAAAAGACATAGAAGATTTGCTTGCGAATTTAGAACACCACCTAATTACAATCTCTGAGGGACATTCTTTGGGTTCAAATCTTAGCTTTTCCACTTTTGCTGTGGGGTTTAGGGCAAGTTACTTTAATTTCTTTCAACTTTAATTTCCCATTTGAACAAAGGGGACTGTAATTCTGCCTACATTCTAGTTTGAGCTTTAAATGAGCTAATCCATGTAGAAGTGATTAAAATCATTCTGGCACATGGGGGTAATTAGATGTTAACACGGCCGTCTTCTGATCACCCTTGCAGCATCGGGAATGCAGACAGAAGAGAACAGCTGGGAAATAAATTTGACTTAAGAAGAAATATGAAAGCTTGTAAGAGTAAGTTCAGAGCTTTGTGCTTTATTCTGTGGCAATGTAGCACTTAAAAAATAATAACAGTATTTTGAGATATTATGATGATAATTTTACAGATAAGAAACTGAACCTTATAGGAATTCATTGCCATGCCTCTAGTCGCACACCAAGTAAGTGAAGAACAGAAATTGAAATGCTTCAGAAAGCTTAATCTGGCAGTAAGGAATAAAATGGATTGAAAGGGGAAAAACCAGAGGAAGGAGGGCAAATTGGGACACTTTCAATCATCCACCTAAACAAATAAGAATTATGGTTGTAGGAATAGAAAATTGGGGATGGATGAAAAACAACAGAATTTGCCAAGAGATTGAATGTGCCAGCAAGAGATGAATTAAAAAGGAGTCCCTGCTACTTAGGTCTGGGAGTCTGTCAAAATGGTAGTGCCATCAACAAAAATAGAGATCATAGGAGGAGTCGCAGGTGTACACTGGGAGATGAAAAGTGTAATACTGGCAAAGGATACTCACGGGATCATTTAGCACACTCACCATAATAATGAGGTAAGTTTGCTGAAGATTGCATTACGCAAGGCTATGCTTAACAAAGTAACCTCAAGGCACCTGCTGCCAAACTCCCAGGGCAGGAGTGGAGGGAAATAGATGTTGCGGGTTGGAGGGCAGTGGGATGACTGAGAACAAGTGAAACCAAAGGTTTGACCCAAGCATTTGGTGAACTTTCTCAGGGTGAACCCCTTGATAGTTTAGACGCTCTTTGAAATCCATGCAAAATAAAAGGGGGAAAAAAAGGCTCCTGGCAGGTTGGAAATAAATCCATGGCAATTCTTGCCTGTGATGTGTCCTGTCAGAACTCCCTGAGCCCGGGGCCAGGCTTTCTAGAGCCTGGATTCTGTATAGGGTGGTAAGGACCTGGCTCCCAACCTATAGGACGGAAGCTGAAAGATTTGTCCAGGAACAAAGCTGGGTTCAAGGGAAGCTGTGAGGCGAGACCAGGTGCAGGGCAATGAGAAAGCTAAATCATTTAGGCAAGAGCAGGCCGGTTGGAAACAGAGACAGACGTGAAAGAAACAGCATGTGGAGACATTCCACGACAGTATAGGGTTTCAGGCTAGGTCTTTTTATAGGGAGCCTCAGGATTTGGCTGTGGCCGGTAAAGTAGTTTGTTACAGGAACTGAGCCTATTCAGACACAGCAAAAAATGGGCAGCAAATTCCAGAGTGGCAGACCCGCTGATGAAGGTGAGAGGCAAAAACAAAACAAAACAAAACAAAACAAAAAAAAAAAAAAACTAAAAAGGAAAAAGGGAGTGCAGCCTACATTGTTCTCAACTACGCAGGAACCGGAAGAACACCTTCTTAATTCTTTTCCCCAACTCCCAACTTGTTATTTTCCTTCAAACGGCTTTATAAACCCCGATGCTTTTTTAATTTTTTAAAAGAAAGCGTATCTCAAAAGCCTATCTTTTATAAATGACATACTTTTCCACAGAGCTCTTTCTCCAAGATTTGAAAGCTAGCATATGGCTGTGGAAAGGGAAGTTTGGGCTGCCTCTGCCCATATCATGTGTATCTTCTAGATGACAGAGGACTTTTGACTCCCTGGCTGCCAATCTTCCATCTTCATCGGTACCAAATTCACAATGATGAGGAAGAAAGGAAAGCAATTTAATTCTCAATGGTACTTCATATAGCTGCTATAAAACATCATTTCTGCTTTATACCGAGTAAGCTGTAATAACACAGGAACACTGAAAATTGTCAGTTGGATGGTAAAAATGGTGGAAGGAAAGCTTTACAGAATAAATCTGGGTAATAAGGGAAAAAACGTATATGCTACAGTGGGTTTTCATCAAGGATTCCAAAAACACCCACTTATCCTCTGCAAAGAACTTGTTACAGCTCATTTTCTATCTGTGTATGTAACTCCATCCTAAGATGAGCATCTGTCAAGCCTGGAAAGCATAACATTTATAATATTGTTTTCATTCTTGACTGAACACATAAAAAGCACAAAATCTAGTTAGAAGAATGGCATATGTGCATGTGGTTTTCTCAAAGCCTTTGTCACAGGCTCCCACACATCCCCTTATTTACAGGCTGCTGGTGGCTTTTGAGCACAGGGTTATGACAGAAGCCAAATGAATCGCTGGAATTTCTCTTCAGGTGCTCCAGGAAAGGCATGCAAATGAGGGGTGTCACCTAGCTCCTTAAAATCTTCGCATTTTCATTTTTAAGGGTCTCCTCATCATCTTATTAGAATCTGCAGGCATAGTTTTTCTCAATCTGGACTTGGGAATCCCAAAGCCTGATTAGTCAAGTTTCCCAGTATCCCTGCCAAAGTTCTGTTCTGTGGTGGTTTGACTCCAGTTTGGGGAGGAGGCTGCCAGCTCGGCAGTTCACCCTCTCTGGCTCTAGCTGAGAACTTCAAAGCCATGACCCATCACTATTCCTTCACTCCACTCCAAGATGATTTCTGTATTTGACTTTCAGAGAAAGGTGATCCTCTCCTAAGGCAGGTTGTTCATCCTTGTGTTATAATCCTCAAGAAAGATCTATTTCGAGACAATTTGTTGATTTAGTTGGAAGCAGATGGAGAGGAGAGAGGAAGAACATTGGTAGCCTTCAGAAACATGTTCTCACTCCAGAAATGCTCCTTGAAGTCTCTGTCAGTTACAACTTTCCCTCTTTGAGTGTTCTTCCCTAGCACCCGACCTAACATTTGACCCATCATAGTTAGTACAGTGAAGTACTGTTGTCAAAGGGCCTGGTTTTCTAGTTCAGAAAAACTTAACTCCGGATACTGTGTCAGTCTTGCTATATGGTTTTGAACATATTGTCTCATTTTTTCTCAGCCTACTTCTTCATTTGAAAAATAGTGATTAAAAATACCTACTTGGAAGGATTTTGAGTGAAGGATTTTATGTATGTGAAAAACACTTACTGCATTAAATAATGGGCCCCAAAGATATTATGTTTATTCTAGGATGATAGTTATTTAACAATACTTTGCTGATGTACTCAATAATTATTGCCTGAGATCAGAAACATTGGAAGTGCAGGAGAAGTCAGGTGTGGGAATGATTCTGTAACTCCTACCTATTCAGCATACACTTAAAAACTGTGGTATTTTTCTCACTTGGATTTCCTGCAGCGGCTTCTCCAGGGTTCCATTTTACTTTCCTTTGCCATAATTCAGGGCCATGAGGAAAGGATACCAGGAGAGAAAAGCATTATTCTCCTGCAGAGAAGCAGCTCAGAATCTCTCTCATCCTATTAGGGTCTGTAAACCGGTTTCCTGATAGTGATACTCATATGCTTTCTTGTAATACACCCCATACATTTTATATGCCATTCCGATTTTATCGAGGTGATTTAAAAAGAGTTGTATGTAATCCTCAATACACTTTTCAGGGCAGCGCTTTGTGTAAACAGTCAGTTATGGCTTCTCTTATTTTGTCCCTTCATTTTGGGGGGGTTACTTCTTAGAGCAGTGTTTCTCAGTCTTAGTTATACATTAAAATCACTGGAGTTTTTTAAATGCCATGACTTGGCTGTACCTTAAGCAGAAGTATACCAGACCTTAATAGGTGAGGTACAGGCATGGCTATATTATAAAATCCACCCCTCACTCCCTGCTTGGAGATTCTCATGCGGAAGCAGGGTAGAAAATCACTATTCTAAAGGGAATCAAACTGGGTGTTGGACATTAAGGAAGGCATGTGATATAACGAACACTGGGTATTATATAAGACTGATGGATCAAAGGCCTGTACCTCCAAAACCAATAATACACTATATGTCAATCAATGGAATTTAAATTTTAAAATGTTTAAAAAATCAGCATATTTTTTCTGGGCTAACAGTTAACCTAACTAACCAGATTAGCTCAACTGATCACTTAAATCTGGTGATAGAGGCTGACTGGATCCTTTGACTAATGAAAAAGTGAAAATAGCCAAAGCAAATAGAGGTTGTAAGATACTGGACAACCTATAATAATTATAATAATGAGGAATTGACTACTTTGGTATAATGAAAGAAGCATGGAGTCTGAAGATCTGGGTTAAAGTCCAGTCTTATATTAAAAAAAAAAAAAAAAGATCAGATTATAAAAACTATTCTATGTTCTGGATACACAGCTGTGAATAGGTTATTGAGGTTTTGCACTCATGGAAGTAGCTAGACCAGAAAGAATCATAATAGCTCCCCTTTACCCAAAACCAAAATATTTCAGATTGTGATAAATGAAGCTAAAAAGTAACTAATGAGACATTAGCAAGTGGACTAGACAGTGAAAGTAATAAGGGTGTGGAGTAGTTATGGTGCTCAGAGAGCAGCTACTTGAAGATGTGATGTTTGGTTGAAATCCAAAGGATGGTATGAACACAGGCAAATGTCTGGTGAGGTCCCCAAGCAAAGAAAAGACTGAGAGTACAATGGGCTGAAATAAGCTAGAGGTGTTAAAGTTACAGAAAAAAGGCTACTATATAGATACAAGATATGGAGGGTGTATGGGAGACAAAGGATTTCAGCATATCTCATTTCCTACAGTCCCCACCTGATCTCCTTTAAGTATTTCCCAAATGTCACGCCATCAGGGACAGAGGCAGAGAGGCTTTTTTTGACCAACCTATTTGAAGCAAACATTCAATGACACACACACACACACACACCCTCTTCCCCTTTAGGTTCCTTTCCAACCAATATGTCGGTTCCACATGAGCAAATACATGATGAATCCTCTGGAGCATATGATAGGTGAATAACATTTTTTAAGTGAATGAGTGACGGAGACGGAGGCAAAAATCAGATAAGACATGGACATTCAGCTCGGGGTAAGGAATTTGGACGTCACTGGAGCATACTAAGCAAGGGAGTGCTGTTGTCTAAAGCAAAACTTTAAAACATTCCTCTGCTTTCAGTGGAGGAAAGTGGCCAAAATGCAGATAGGAGTAGAAGCAGAGAGGAAGTTAAGACCTGTTGCAGCCCAGATGAGAGCACTGATGTCCCAGGAAGTAGAGAGCAGATGTGAGGATTGAGCTAGGAGTTAGGCTATTTAGGTACTGGTGAAGTTCAAAATGTGTAGCAGACATGCAAGAGGAAAAGTTGTGTAAATAGATAAAAGGTCAGTGAAGAATTGGGGGCTTGAAACATAAATGTGGGCTGTATTATCTTAAGGGTAGTATGTAAGTTATGTGACTCATGAAATCATCCAGGGAGAGAATTTAGGTAGAGTCCTAAAGAGGGTCCAGTACCAAGACCTGGCAGAACTCCATCATTTGGAGGTAGGTGAGGAGGAGAAAGAGCCAGCCACACTGAGAAGAAATCATTGTTGGGATAGGAGAAAAATCAGAAGAATCTGGAATTACTAGAATGGTTTAAAAATGTTTTAAGAAGAAGGGTGTGCTTAGCTGTGTTGAATAATGCTGGAAGAAGAAATAAGATGAGGGTGGAGAACTGACCAATGGCTTGGCAAGATGTTGACTTGGGGCCATCATAGTCTTGGAGCAGAACCACCTGAATAAAGTGTACTGAAGAGAAAATGAGGAGGTAGGTACTGGACTCTGAGGGGAAAAAAAATGCACTTCTTAGCTGAATAATTCTGAGACAGATTTTGCGGCTCAGTTTGCTCAGTTTCTGAACTGGAACTAACAATATAGCAGGTGCTCTACTGAGTCACAGAGTGAAAGTTTATCTCTGCAGACTTACTATAGATGAAAAATGTTTACTATCATTGTTGTTATTATTCTGTGGTGGAGGAATACTGTCATTCAGATGACACAATAAATTGAGACAATCCAGAATAAAACAGATGGTATACTTGACATTGTATTATTCTTTTAAAAATACCTTTAGTCACATTTTAAAATGAATAACCAGTGGTTAGATATTCCCTTCTTTCTTTATATCTATCTTTTATAAATCATTATTTACCCTAGTCATCCAAACCATCTGAGAGCATACTGGTAGGCTCCAATGAGCTGCTTCTCCTCCTCTAAAATGTCATGTGAGATGAAGTGCTTCCAGGTTGCAACAAAAAAAGAAAATATCATCCTCCAAAACTCCCCGACTCTTCGGGTGAGCAGTGTAACGTGATAACTAAGGAACAAAGTATTGGTTGTGAGAAATGGCCCTAATGTATTTTTCCAGGGAGGTAGAAGAGATTTTCCAGAGCAGTGGCTCCCTCCCTTGGCTACACATCCATATTTCCTGGGGAGTTTTGGCAAGTACTATTGCCTGGGTCTCACTCCCAGAAATTCTGGCTTAATTGGCCCGTGGTGCAGCCTGGACACTAGAATTTTTAAAAGCTCCCCAATTGATTCTAATGTGCAGTCAGAGCCGAGAGTCACTGGAGTAGAGGCAGAGAATTACAAGCACAAAGCAGCCCAAAGAGGACCTCCTCCTATCAAGGCAATGCAATCAAGCCTCAGGTACAGCTCAGGCTCTTTTGGCCTTGACTTTGTTGCCCTACATTGTGTCATTTCTTTTTTACAGAGCACTAAATTCTGTTACTCCTTTAAGGCAATAGTAACTGAAAAAGAATGATTAAAGGAATGATCAATGCATTGCATTTATAGAAAAAATAGGAAAGAAAAATCCAAAGTTGGCTTTTAATATAACTATTCCCTTTGCCAGGCAAGTAATAACAGCTCAAGGGAGAATGGACAAAACTCTACACTGATAGCTTTAACTTATTAATGTGAAAGTTATTTCCTTAAATTCCCCAGTGGTGATTTTTAAAGCACCTTTTTCATTCACTTTACCAGAGGCTGCTCGTATTTAATCCGGGGTTACAGTGCTTTCAACATTTAAATCAAAAAGGGAGTACATTTTTGAAATTTTCTCTAATTATATTCCCTTCACTAAACATGTGAAAGTATGTCCAGCACACTAATTTCCACAAGTAATGGTACATTTTTTTTCAACTCCAATAGGGTTAAGGCTTTCTAGCAAAGTTTTCCACTGTGCTTGAATTTTTAGTTAATATAATGGATCAAAAAACATCAATGTGTTTTCAATTTATATTTATATGCATCACTAGACTTTTTGGTTTAAAATATGATTAAAGACGACATTGGCAAATATATAAAGTCTCAATGTTTTGAACCATTTGAGGATGTGATAGCCTAAATTAATAAAATGTCTAAAGTACAGACTGATTTAGAGGAAATAGTCAGACATTAAAAATCATCTAGTGCCTGGCTAAAATGAATAGATATAGTTAATCTCAGCTAGTATTTACATAGTGCTAATTATACTCTCGGCACATATAATGATTATACAAGCACTAATAAATAAAATCCTTGTATGAATCCTGAGTTAAGTACTTGTATGTCCACTTCACAAATGAAAAAACAGAGGGACAGAGGGTGAACAATATACCCAAATTCCCTCTAAATCTGCTAAGATTCAGAGCTGGGATTCCTACTGAGGCTGACTGGCTACAAAGTCCACATCTTAACCACTGTTTTATTTGGTGCTAAAGAGTACACACTGCATAGAAGCAATCACATACCAACTCACTGGCTCAGGTTCACTTTGTGCAAAATGCAGTCTTCTCTACTATAAAAGATGGGGATTATCTGAGCCACATTTGGACCTCATTGTATGCTTGGCAAAAGTTCACAGTAATAAAGCAGATGCGTCATGCAGGGAGACTGCCTGCCGACTTTAGGCTGAGTGTTCTGTGATGGCAGTATCTTGAAGCTGTCATCACATATATTCAAGTCCTTAATTTTACACATATGAAAGCTCAGTTGTGTTCGTGCATTCAGAGTATATCAAGCAATTGGAGACTGATTTATTAAATAAAGTTCCAGAATGACAGCATATTCATCATATATTAGGAGCTATATTTACCTTTTGAAAGATTGCAATATTCATGTCTTCTGCTTAGGGAATTTTCAATACTCCTTGGAAACTAAATCCAGCTTATGAGGTATCTTGTTGAACATAGACTCAGTGAAGAGGAAACTAAATGCTACTTTCCAAAATAAGAATCTTTTAAAATGTAATACAAATCATTTTTACTCTAGAGATATGGAATATACCAAAATACACTCACAATAATGCTACCACCCAAAAGGGTTACTGTAAACATTTTAAGACATTTTTTCTATATTATTCTATGATATCACATATTTTAAAGAAGTTTATAAGGTGATTTTTACCTGATAATATAATTAAACATGCTCAGTAGAAGTAATTAGAAGCAAATTAGATAATTTACATATATAATTATATGCTATATATAATTAGAGTTACATATTATAATTACATAACTTTGTCTATAAAAGTAATGCAAAAAGTAGCACATGCTGGGGTGCCTGAGTGGCTCAGTTGTTAAGCTTCTGCCTTCTGTTAAGGTCGTGATCTCAGCGTCCTGGGATTGAGCCCGGCATTGAGCTCTCTGCTCAGTGGAGAGCCTGCTTCTCCCTCTCCAACTCCCCCAGCTTGCGTTTCTTCTCTCACTGTGTCTCTTTCTGCCAAATAAATACAAATAAAATTTTTGAAAAAAAATTAGCACATGCTCATTATTTAAAAAATAGAAACTTCAGAGAAATATAAAGAACATAAAAATTCCTTATAACTTTAAAACTTGGACTCGGACCACAAGTATTGATTGTACACCTACTATGCTTTTAGCATTGGGCGACCAACAGTGCAGAAGATGTCAGAAAAATGAATTTTCAATTAGCATATAGCATAATGTACTATTATGATGTAATCGTAGAATATATGTGAGCACAGAGGAAGGGAGCCTAACTCAGAATACTTTCTGATTCAGCAACATCCAAGCTCAGACCCAAAGATAAAACAGAAATTGATAGAGGAAAACTTAACTTATTTAAACACATTTAGGCAGATACATTGCAAACAATCTGGCAGTTTCTCAAAAGGTTAAAGAATTCTTACGTGACTGGCAATTCCATTCCTAGGTATAGTCCTAAGGGGAAAAAAAAATGTCCATGCAAAAATTTGCACTTCAACGTTCATCAGCAGTATTACTCACAGAAGCCAAAAAGTGGAAACACCCAAATGCTGAGCAACCAGTGAGTGGAAAGACAGTGGCATATCCATACAATAGAATACTGTTTGCCCATAGAAATTCATCAAGTGCTAACATGTGCTATAGTATGGATGCACATGGAAGGCATTATAATAAGTGAAAGAAGCCAGTTACAAGTGACCACATGTTGCATGACTACCATTTATATAATAAAATGTACAAAATCTATAGAGACAGAGAGTAGATTAATTAGTCATTGCCTCGGGCTGGAGGGGATGAGGGTAGGGATATAAATATACTTAAAGGAGGCATCCTTGTTAAATATACCTCATCTACTATAGGATTTCTCTTTTCCCAATTTTGGCAGTCCTCCAAGAAATCCTATGAGAGGCATATTGGAAGAGCTTGGATAGGTAAACTACTTTTCTGTGGTCCACCATTTATAACTACTAACGGGCAGTTGGGACTCAGAACTTGATTTCACAGAATTTTCTTCTGAATTCTTTGCAGCTGACCTGAAGAACATCATTATTTAGTACAAAGAATATAGTGATGTGGTGCTTCACATATAATTTTTGATGTTTATGTTACTTTACTGTTTGTTTTAGATAGTGGCGTTGAGAGAATGAAGATTGTGATTGTAGTAATACTAGACACACGGGGGATAGCAGAGTACCATTTGCACTGTACTGGTATGTGGAGGCGAGGCTGACTGGCCAGTGAAGGGAGTTTGTTTCACCCAGAGGCACTGACTTAGGCTATGCTTGTCTGGAGAGAGAAGAGGTCAGGTGGCAAAGGGAAGTTGCTTTAAAGAATATTCCAAGTTGTATACTTGGGTATCTCATTTCTGTTTCTGTTATGTATTCTTAGTCTTTCCTGAGAGGTTACTGTAGAGGAAGAAAATTAATTTTTCCTATACCCTTCCAAGTTCTTAGCTGAAATCTTCATGTAACTAAAGGACAGATTACAGGAGAAAAATAAACAGAATTATGTACATACTCATGGGAGCCCCAGTTTCAAAGAAGTGATCAGAACAGGAAGTTCTTGTAGCTGTTACACAAAGAAACAATAAATTTTGAGAAATTGACAAGGCAAAGGGATGTGGGCTAGGGGGAGTAAATTGCAAGTTTTGCTAAATTTCTAGTTCCCAGTAATAAGGGTGTCTTCTTCCCACCCACTACCAAGAAGGAGCCTTTCACATGGGAGTTGTATCTCCCTGCTTTCAGGAGAAGCAAGGAGGATCAGACCATCTTTCTTTCACTAGCTGTTTTTCAAGTACCTTTATTCAAAGTAAAACTGGTAACTTATTCAAAGTAACCAGTATGCCAAAGTGGCATATTTTGGGGTGACATAGATTGAACCCCCATACTATAAACTCAAATCTTCCCTATTAAAAAAAAAAAAAGCCATGCTTAAACCTCCTTTCCTTTTTTGTTGCCTTATCATTTCTTTTCACAACATCATCTTCAAAATAATTATTCACTCCCTCACCTCCCATGAGTGAAAATAAAGGAAACTTCATTTCAAATGGAGTTGAGAAGCCCTGAAAGGGAGCTCTCCTGCAGGGACCGCGGTTTGCAACTTGCATAACCAGCAGGAAGAAGGAAGATAAGAATTATTTCCACAAGGAAGGGAATTTTTACATAGGAATTTATCTCCTGCTTTTAAGAAAAGCAAGGAAGATCTCCCCCTGCCTCAGCAACAATGCACTAACCTTTGCTTGCAGCCAGTGAGAGACTGCCACAACCTCGAACTCTTATTCTTTTCCAATAAACTTTGGTTCAAAACAGCTCTCCCCAATTTCCTGCTAAAACCTAATAAAAGCTGACCTTCCCTTTGTCTCTTCAGATCTGACTACGGTTGGCCATAGTTGGCTTGTCCTGAATTGCGATTTCACTGCTGTCCCCAAAGAAACTCATTTTTTTACTTAAATAAAATTGCTTTTTGCTCTGCTTAAAGTTAACACATGTATCAATACCATGAAGCCTCTGGCAGTTAGCACCACTCCACTGAATCGCAGAGAGCACTGCCAACAGCTGCCTAATTGCCAAATCCATTGTTGTAGCCTCCGTCCACCTCTTAATTGAATTCTGGCAATAAACTGTTGACCACTCCATTCATCTCCTACCACTCTCTGCTTGACTCGAGAAATGTCCCCTTGTCTCATTCCACAGAGCTGGCAGGCCCTCTCAGTTTTTTTCTCTGTCTTGATTTCTTAAATGTTTATATTTCCTAGGCCACTATCTTCAACCTTATCTCATACCTTGAAAAGGCTAGTCTGTCTCAAACTTGGCTCATTGGAGCATCTAGAATATGAGAATCGCTGCTGGGGTCATGGGGTGAGCCATGAGCAAGCAGTATAGCTCCCAGAGCTTTAGTCCAAACCTGCCCAGTGGCGATCGATCACCTGGTAAATACCCACTTTTTTTTTTTTTTTAAAGACCTGGATGATGTCATAGTTTGCCTTTTCTGTGAAGGCTTTTCAGACCACCCCTCTCTCTCTAGGACTGCATTGTTGATTATTATGATGGAGTCGCCATTAGCTACTTACATTTAATTAATTAAAATTGAATTTAAAATTCAGTTTCTCATTTCAAGTGCACCAACCATATATCAAAGGATGAATAGCCGTGAATGGCTAGTGGCTACTACATTCAATAGTGTGGATACAGGGTATTTCCTCATTACTGCAGAAATCACTATTGAGCAGGGCTGCTCTGGTGTTTGAACTTTTTTTTTTTTTTTTTTTTTTTTTTTAAGATTTTATTTGACGCAGGGAGATTGGGAATACAAGCAAGAGGATTGGGAGAGAAGGAAACATGATTTCCACTAAGCAGGGAGCCCTATGCAGGGCTTGATCCCAGGACCCTGTGATCATGACCTGAGCTGAAAGCAGACGCTTAACTGACTGAGCCGGCCTTGTTTGGGGCTTTTTCTGCCACCAGGACCTACTTCTATTATATTGCAGACAACACTTTATGCTCTTTTTATCCATGAACTCATCAAAATATGTGTATCCTCATTCTACTCCGTGCCAAGTACCATGGTGATTGTTGGAGATAGACAAAGAAGGCCTGTCCAAACATATCAAGGTATTTTTCTCAACTGGAACATGGTTTAAAGCAAGATAAATTCTTAATGAATTCACTTTAATGAGCATAGAACAGATAAGCATGTGTAAACATGAATTATGTTTTTCTACTATTAATCTAAAAATCGATCATTAAATTCATAGCTGTAAATTCAAAATGGAAATGGCCATTAGTGATTTGAAAGTTGTCTTATTCATTTTGTCAGTGAGGAATACGCTTTTATGTATTAGGGACCAAAGTTCTTGCCTCTAATGTTCAAAACTAGACCCACTAGTGATATTATATCTTCTTATAAAATAGTGTGAGTCCACTTAAGTAATGTAATAACTGAGTTGCTACTGATGTTACACTGGAATTCCAGTTTGTTTGTTTTTTTAAGATTATTTATTTATTTATTTGACAGAGATCACAAGCAGGCAAAGAGGCAGGCAGAGAGAGAAGAGGAAGCAGGCTCCCTGCTGAGCAGAGAGCCCGATGTGGGGCTCCATCCCAGGACCCTGGGATCATGACCTGAGCCCAAGGCAGAGGCTTTAACCCCCTGAGCCACCCAGGCACCCCTGGAATTCCAAATTTTCAATATTAATTAGAAATCAAAGTTTGACCACATCCAGTAGGTTTTACTATTCTAAAACCAAATTAATCATGTGTCTCCATCATTCCTAATATAATCTCCCAACAGTCCCTTAATTATTTTAAATCATTGTGATGTCATAATTTAAAGCTCTTACCATAATTAGATCCCCAAAGTTTCTTTGACCTCACATAAAATATATACACATGCATATAAAATATGAAGAAATATTATATTTTGTCAAAAACTAAAATTTCTAGTTTATGTAATTTTTTAGAAAGAATTATACTGAGAGATTATGGTTTGTATAATCCTATAAATTAGTGCTCCTTAAAGTGTGGCCCCCACCGCAGCAGCAGCATCTAGAAACTTGTTTAAAATGCCAATTTTTGCCCATTCTTCCAGACTGACCAAATGGGAAACTCTGGGATGAGGCCCAGCCAAATGCATTTTAGTAGACTCTCCGAGTGATTGAGTGCATCCTGAAGTTTGAAAAAAGATTCCCTAAAAGAAGGCACAGCAAATAATTTGATTGAAATGTTATAAATAAAAAGGTAAAAACACACGGAAAACATAAGAATACAGAATAGTATAGCCCTTATGCTAGATGTACCAGACTGGAAGTTGAAATATTAAATCAATTTCTTCATATTACTGATCAAATTGAGAGTACAGTTATATCAAGCAGATAGGGCATACACTCATAACTCAGGAGCCAAAACACAACTATATACCGTGAACATTTCACTCTATAGAGGAAATTCCACTGAAAGAAATACAGCTAAAGAAAGACTGACATGTTTTCTAATTTAGTCCTAATCCAAAATAAATGTTATCGATTTTAATTCACAATTTTAGTGCTCTTTTAGTACCTTTAAAAAAATCCATTATTGATATTTCATAGAATTTTTATGAAATTTTAAGGGAATATATAAAGTATTTGAAATTTTGAACATTAAACAAATACATTATTTTCTTATTTATAAGAATAGTAACTACTTATTTTGCTGAATAATTTTCATTTGTCTTTCAGATCTATGCTTTAAGCTGCTTTGTCTTGTTCTCTGTCCTTGAAGGCTGACTTCCATGGCGATAAGGCTCTCCTACTTCTAGGGGTATTGCCAAAGGGACTCTTCAGCAAGAAAACAGAGAGGCAGAGGAGAGAATGCCAGAATGTCATTCTCTGCCCTCTTCTTATGCCCTCTAGGCCTGGTTGCTTCCTTCAGCCAAAGACTACAACTATTTCAACATGGTGCTGCCCACATGACTCACTTTTACAAGGTTTGATAACCTGCTCCCCACCTAGATATGTGCACAGTGCTACTTGCCCCCGAGAACTGCACTGTCATATGTTATTTTTTCCTAAATCCTGCTTATACTTTTGTAAATATTATTTTATTAAACTGTAGTCAAATTATGCAATTTAGGTGTGGTAACTAGTTCCTACGTAGAGTCTAGTTGGTATAGATAATCTTGATCGCAGCAGTAATGATTTACAGATAACTATTATGAGGGCAGAAAAATGGAAGTAATTGCATGAGATATTTTCTGTTGGTTGTTGTAAGTTATGGAGGAAGATTCAAAACACTCTCATGAAATTTGATTGGAGAAGGGCTTAGCAAGTGGAGAAGGGCTTAGAAAGTGGTTGACTAGAGGGAAAATAGAGAATAATGTGAAGTTCTATTCAGAATTGATCAAAGAAGGTTTCATTCTATGCTTATTATGTGCCACGCATGATGCAATTGTGGCCTTGTGAGCATCCCATGATGAAGCTGGACATGGTCCCATCCCAAAGGACAGAGAAGTATAGAGGCGAGGTCCCAACAGAAGAACGTGTTCAAAATCTCAGGGTTGGTGAGATGAGAAAGAAAACCAGAGCCCATTCCAGTAATTAAATAATTTTGTTGTGTTCGATAAGTTTGATAGAGTACAAAGTCAGAAAACATGAAATATAATGCTGGCTTGCATCAATATTTACATTATCACTCACCATAGAAGGGCACAATATGAGAGTACACCCAGGGAGAAAGACTTTGATAAGCATGGGAAGCAAGGGATATTAGAATCGGTTTTCAACCATGCTACCTGCCTTTCGTCTTCAAATTTTGAAAGTCAAATTTTAAGAAGTCCATAGCTCCAACAGATGGAAAGAGATAATGATCTAACTTAGAAAACCTCTTATTTTCTCTAATTTATTAAAAATTTCTTTAGACTCTAGAATTTTCTAGATACATTCAGGAAGCAGATTTGATTTCCTGAGTAATAAATTCAAATGTTTAAGTAATACGCCACTTATTTGTATGTTTCATTTTAAAAAAGGTATAGAATTACAAATTTTATATATTTGATACATATGGGTCACAAAAAAAGATTTTTTTTAATTGAGTTAATACTTTAGACTAAGAAGATACAGGAAATATATATATATATATATATATATATATATATATATATATGATTGCTATTTTTAAGACATCCGTAACTTTAATAACCATAAATTAAAAGTTCACCTTTTAAAAAATTTTGAAATTTTACACAGAATTAAGATCATGCCTCAAGAATAGAGAAAATGTATTTATACATTTATATGTATGCTCTATATTTATATAGAGTATCTAACTCTATGGCATTTGGAAAAATCTAGTGAGTTTACACACACCTGGTGAAATGTTGGTGCAAGGTCCAACAGAATCTGTTTTATTTGGAGCTGAGGAAACTTCCAGAGAATAATACATCTATGACATAGCTGGGGTTACATGTGTGGTCTAAGCAGTCTCTAGGAAGACTATCTCTGCTTCTGATACTAGAAATTGAGGTCTGCTGGGTAGGCTATCAGGAAAGAATGATCACTAATAGATGAAACTCTCAGCAACATGGGCTGGAATCCCCACAAAGATGGGCTAAACCTCCTGGTTTTTTGTTTGTTTGTTTTCTTTTTAAAGATTTTATGTTTGTAGGTATTTATTTATTTATTTATTTATTTTACAGGTTGGGGAGGAGCAGAGGGAGAGAGAAAGAGAATTCCAAGCATACTCTGTGCTGAGCACAGAGCCTGACATGGGGCTGGTCCCACAACCCTGAGATCACGACCGGAGCTGAAATCAAGAGTCTGATGCTTAACCAACTGAGCCACTCAGGTGACCCCTAAACACTTGTGTCCATTTTCTTGTCTCTGTCATCAGTGACTGGACATCTGCTGGATATCCAAGAGATGCTGGGGCCCTTTATCATAGAAGTAAGCAAATACCTCGCCCAGTAGTCAGAGAAACTGAAGAAAAAATTCAGGGAAGACAGAGCAACTAGCATTTTAGTGGCTAGCTCCCTCTGAAAAGCAGAGAATGTCTCCAGCAGCCTATTCTAACAGGAAGCATAGAAGGAACAGAATTTCGGGTAATGCAGTTCAGTCTGGCAAGTTGACACATTATAAAACCATCACATGATCCCAGAGTTATGGGAAAAGTACCATGGATCTACTTCTCAGTTTTCAAGTTTTCATTTTCACTTGAAACTGATTTATATGTGTATATATAAGGTAGAAATCCTATATTTTTCCCATGAGAATATAGTTTTAACAACCTCCTTTATCATTTTTTTCCCTAAGTGAGCTACAATTACTATCATATACCAAGTTGTAATAATATTATAGTTGGTAACTTCGTATATGACAGTTATATATATATATATTCTTTATTTTTGTTCCTTTCTTCCTATTCTCTCCCTCTGTGTCAATGGCATAATAAATAATGTCTAAATTAGTTTGTATTTTAATAAATCTGGTTAAGATATAGTATTTAAGCATTTTCATGGCAATGAAAGTGCTTAAACTAAAGTAAAAGGTAAAGAAATTAATACTGAAAAATAAATATTGAACAAAATAAACATAATGTTGAAAGGGCAAAAGCAAAGAGAAGTGTATATATTGTGAGGACATTTATATGACATTTACACCCTACAAAATTGAATGATGCTTAATGATATATATGAAAATATAAATGAATGCATTTATTTATTTACCCATTTATTCTATCTCTCATCTATCTAGCTGTCATCCATTTTGTTTTGAAAGAGAGCACACAAGCCATCTGAGGGATGGAGAGCAAAGGGAGAGGAAGACAGAGAATCTATTGCAGGCTCCATGCCCAGCGTGGAGCAAACTCCAGGCTTGATCTCACTGTCCTGAGATCATGACCTGAGCTGAATTCGGGTGTCAGAGGCTTAATTGACTGAGCCATCCAGGCACCTCTAATTAATGCATTTAGATGATATGGTGAAATAATGGAACATTATAGGAGTAGGTTACACAGGGATCTTCAAATGTATTAGTATTTTTTTTTTAACCTGCCGGGTGATAGGTATACAGAGATTATAATGTCTTTTCTATTTTGGGAGGTTTTTGACCATATTAAAATAATATGTTCCTAGTCTCAAAATGGCACTCAAAATAGGTCCTTTGGAGTGGTCCCTAGCAATGTTCTGTACAAAGGGCTTTGCTCTGGAGGAGCTTTGGGAGAGACAGAGCCGCCACTCAGGACATCAATGTAAAGCTGCACATCATTAATGAGTCACAACAGCCCTGCGGCTTAGCTCTATGACCCTGGGGAACAAGCAAAAGTTTTGGAGTACGTGTGAGAGTTTCCCAGAAATTCTCCTGAATATTTGTAATGTTCATATGGGGATTTGCAGAAGACTAGACATTCTCTGTGAGTAAGTAGGTTTACAACATAGGATAACTCAGGTTACATAAAATTTCTTTCAGATCTATTCTCAGATGCTTCATAGTAGCCATGAAGAAACATGATACTAAAATTTTAAGTTTTGTTTAGTTTTAAATGACAACAAAATGCTGATTGATAACAGGTTAACTGATGGAACAGTAAATACTTCTTTGGTATTGAATTTTCTAGGTTATTTTAATTCTGTGAATATAATTAATGATACCCAAGATTTCCACTTACTTTGAAATAGTCTGCCTTGGTGAAGATACAAAAAATAAATGTAATGAGACATTGACATTCAAATAGAATATACTTATCATCTAGTCTGCATACAAAATAGCAATCAGTCATTCAGTATAGAAAAAGGAATATGGTGTTTATAAAAAGAATCCGTGGACAGTATGTTAAAAGTAGAAAGATAAAAGAATTTAAGGTCCTCTCATTTGAACATCAAAGGATTACCCCTAAGGTTTACAGGACAGAATGCAGGCAATGTCTTCATCCTTTTTATCTTCAAATATCGTAGTTGCTTTCAGAACCCTTTTGAAGGACTGACAGTTTTACTCAGGTGCAATGAGTAAAGGTTCGCACTAGCGATAAAATAACTTTTGAGTTCCCATTACAAAGCAAAACCTTTTCTACCCCAAGTTGCTTATTAAAGATGAAAATGCATGGTCAATACTATACTTAATAGGAGATACTAAGGAGAATTTGAGAACGTTTTATTAATCTGGGACAAATATAAGTGTGTGTCTTTTTTTTTTTTCCTAAAGTCAAATGAATAAGAGCATTTACTTAAGATTATCTCCTATCACATTTTATTTTGGTGACTTTTGGAGTTTAATAATATTCTCCTTCATTTCCTCAAAAGTCCTAATTCTATGGAAACCACACATGCATACACACACGTGTACACAGATTAATACACATTTTCTTGAGGAGAAAACTTTTGCATAGATCTTACACAGAGATCTATGCAAGAGATCTACACAGAGATGCTTCTCTTGGTACTAGAAATAGATTGCTGTCATTTATTAAGTACTGTTATGGAAAAAAGTGAAATTCTTTCCAGTTCTACATTATATGTTTTTATATGGTATGTACATTTTCTCTAAATTTTGTTACTATGAGCAAGTTTTCTATAAAAACTTGTGTTATCCTGAGTTGGCAGACAAAACAAATGTTCTTAAGCTCTACCTGAGAAGCTAGGAGATATTAAATGAGGTTGTCAAACACTATCTAAAAATCCAATAAGTCAACTGAAGGAAGTCGTGTGTGTGTGTGTGTGTGTGTGTGTGTGTGTAGGTGGGGCACAGGTAATATAAACTTGACTGGATGAAAGTGTATCTCTCCAGAAGTATTGTCGAATATGTGTACTGTGCAAACCTGGCACTTCGTCTGTTATTTTAGTTTAAAAAAACTATTTTCAAAATGAGGAAATATACTTAGCTACAAAAAAAAAAAAAAAAATCACTCCAGGCCTTTGGGAGATCATGATTTATGTATCCTCTCTTTATTTCTCCCCTTCTCACCTGCCCATGGCATCCATGGAATATTCTAGAAAGCTGTGACACTGTAGCAATTTTACTTTTCAAAAAAAAGTTACCAAAAAAAAAATCTCAAAATGTTGCTGTCACAGTTTAATAGCTGCCTCTGAGATTAATGGACAGTTAGTTTTCAGAGACCATCAGAGACTGGAAAACTACTCCTTCTCTAAAGAAGAAACTATACAGAGCGACCATGAAATGTTTTGACAATTTTATGCCATGTTCCCAATCATGAAGAGGTAAGCTTGAGGGTACAATCCTATTTTGCGTTTCTCCTTTGTATCCAATTTCCTGCTTGTTATTCACCTAACAAACATATATTAAGGATTAGAGGTGAATGACTCATGGGAAAGAACATGTTAAGGAAAGAGCACACATTTAGAAGGAGATGACCCTAAATTTATAGAACTGCTGCTCATCTACCGCGGCACGCCATACAGAACCTCAGTTTTCTCGTTTGAATAATGGGAATGATATACATCTCAAGGGTGGTATGGTTGTGCTGTCTGGTATCGGGTTGCAATTAAAAAAAAAAAAAAGAACGAGAGAAAGAGAAGTTGGAGTCAAATGGGGAATGTGCTCTGCTGAAGAGTTTGGGTTTTGCTCTTTAGACAATGGCAGGTGGCTGAAGAAAAGACACTAGCATCCATATCTACTTTGAAATGCGTGGCAGGTTGGCAGGTGAGGAAGTAAATCAACATACTCTCAAAGCACCACATGAAGCATTACAAAACAAGCATCTGCTTATAAGTTAGATTACCCAATATTGTTTTAAGAATCTTTGCCACTGCTCCACTTCATTATGGGAACGGTTTTCAAGCTTATTTTTTCCCACACAGAACCCTCTCTTTAGATGAAATCATAGCCAGGAGCATAAACAAATAAAACAGATAAAAGCAGAGAGATTCTGTTGAAGATGAGTAAATCAAAGGGCTCTTCACCAGCAAAGTACTAAATATTCTCTTCATCCTACAAATTTACATAGTACTCATTGTCTACATCTCTCCCCTCCTGCCAAATTACACACTCCCTTGAATTCTATTTTTATGTGACTCTATAGTATTCCTTTGCGAAATCGTGAGATCTCTGTAACAGGGATCACAACTCCTAAGGCATTATACCCTCTTTGACACATCCAATAATGTCTTTCACATAGTAGGTATTTCCTACCATCTGTGTAATTCTTTTTTTTTTTTTTTTTTTGAGATTATATTTATTTGAGAGAGAGAGAGCATGAGCAGGGGCAGGGGTAGAGGGAGAAGGAGACTCCCTGCTAAGCAGGGAGCCTGATGTGGGACTCGAACCTGGGACTCCAGGATCATGACCTGAGCTAAAGGCAGTCGCTTAACCAACTGAGCCACACAGGCGCACCTATCTATGTTTCTGAATTAATTTAATGTGATGGTAAATGTGTAGGTTTACAAATGAAAATTCATTTTCATTTTTCTCTACATTTTGAAGATGCAATTCCTTAGGTTTCTTAGATCTACACAGTTTAAAAAAAAGTGATATGTGTCAAAAACATGTATCAGAAAAGTGACATGTGTATACATTTATCAAATTAATTTCTCAGGGGGCGCCTGGGTGGCTCAGTGGGTTAAGCCGCTGCCTTCGGCTCAGGTCATGATCTCAGGGTCTTGGGATCGAGTCCCGCATCAGGCTCTCTGCTCAGCAGGGAGCCTGCTTCCCTCTCTCTCTCTGCCTGCCTCTCTGTCTACTTGTGATCTCTCTCTGTTGAATAAATAAATAAAATCTTAAAAAAAAATTAATTTCTCAGGAAACGAACAGATAACATCATCCTTGATAATGCTTTAGATAAAATGTGGGTACGTAAAATATATGATAGTTGTTCCTTTTGGATTGTGGCTCAGATAAAATTGTTTTTACTTACTGAACTGGCTTAGTTTTCACTAGAGGTAAAGCTGACTTACTGTCAAATCCAACCAATTTGCAGTTCTCGGAAGGGGCTGGTACAACTGGCTTAGCACAAATAATCAGGGATTGAACTGAGAGGGTGGCAATGAGGATAAAAAGGAAGAGGAAACTGCAAGAGTTGTTTCTTCCTTGTTCTTCGCTCTTTATTGAGCTAAGCTGGTACTACATACACACAAAAAAGTAGACGCACATATTCAGATGGGAAATTTCCTGCAATTGTCACAAGCCTTTCTATGCATTCAATTTTGTTAAACATTATTTAACACTGTCAGCAAAAATATATATATGTGTGTGTGTGTGTGTGTGTGTGTATAGTGCTTGTTTGAATTAAAATAGAGCTCACTGATAATGAATAACAGGAATATAGTAAGTCCATTCTGAATTTTAAACAATATCCCACAGAGGAACACACCCACGCACATACACTCCTAGCTTGCCTATACGAAGGTGGAGGAATAATCAAATATATGTCATCTGTATTTCATTTATCTTACATGCTCTTCATAAGTAGAATTTTACAAAGCTTTCCAAATAATTGGATGATATAAGTTGGCATACTTTTTCAAGTATCTTTTTAAAAGGTTCACGGATGTCTTCTTTGAAGAAATGTCTGTTCATGTCCTCTGCCCATTTCTTGATTGGATTATTTGTTCTTTGGGTGTTGAGTTTGCTAAGTTCTTTATAGATTCTGGACACTAGTCCTTTATCTGATATGTCGTTTGCAAATATCTTCTCCCATTCTGTCAGTTGTCTTTTGATTTTGTTAACTGTTTCCTTTGCTGTACAAAAGGTTTTGATCTTGATGAAATCCCAATAGTTCATTTTTGCCCTTGCTTCCCTTGCCTTTGGCGTTGTTCCTAGGAAGATGTTGCCGCGGCTGAGGTCAAAGAGGTTGCTGCCTGTGTTCTCCTCAAGGATTTTGATGGATTCCTTTCACACATTGAGGTCCTTCATCCATTTTGAGTCATCCAGATGGCCAACAGACACATGAAAAAGTGCTCCATATTACTCGGCCTCAGGGAAATACAAATCAAAACCACAATGCGATATCACCTCACACCAGTCAGAATGTCTAAAATCAACAAGTCAGGAAATGACAGATGCTGGCGAGGATGCGGAGAAAGGGGAACCCTCCTACACTGTGTGTGGGAATGCAAGCTGGTGCAACCTCTCTGGAAAACAGCATGGAGGTTCCTCAAAATGTTGAAAATAGAACTGCCCTATGACCTAGCAATTGCACTATTGGGTATTTACCCTAAAGATACAAACGTAGTGATCCAAAGGGGCACGTGTACCCGAATGTTTATAGCAGCAATGTCCACAATAGCCAAACTATGGAAAGAACCTAGATGTCCATCAACAGATGAATGGATAAAGAAGAGGTGGTATATATACACAATGGAATACTATGCAGCCATCAAAAGAAATGAAATCTTGCCATTTGCGACAACATGGATGGAACTAGAGCGTATCATGCTTAGCAAAATAAGTCAAGCAGAGAAAGACAACTATCCTATGATCTCCCTGATATGAGGAAGTGGTGATGCAACATGGGGGCTTAAGTGGGTACGAGAAGAATAAATGAAAGAAGATGGGATTGGGAGGGAGACAAACCATAAGTGACTCTTAATCTCACAAAACCAACTGAGGGTTGCTGGGGGGAGGGGGTTGGGGAGAAGGAGGTGGGATTATGGACATTGGGGAGGGTATGTGCTTTGGTGAATGCTGTGTAGTGTGTAAGCCTGGTGATTCACAGACCTGTACCCCTGGGGATAAAAATATATGTTTATAAAAAATAAAAAATTATATAAAAAAAATAAATAAAAGGTTCACGGGAAAAGTGATAGCAATTAAAATTATTCTATCACATTTCATACTTTGTTTACACAGGTAGCATCTTACCTGTATTTTATTCCACTGAGAAATGTTCATTGTAATCTCTTGAGCCATAACTATTTCTCAACTGTTTTCAGTATTTATAGCAGCATTCAGTCCTCTCTGTAGTTACACTGTTAGCACATGTCTTGTCTTTGGGAAGGGATGACGGTGACACTTATGGCCCCTTTCAATGAGCTAGAAACCATAAACATAATGTGTATATCTTGAATTTAAAATATGTTTATTTTAAAACATGGCTCAGTTGGTTAGGCATCTGACTCTTGACTCTGAGGTCAAAACTCGGGGTAGTGGAATGGAGCCATGAGTTGGGCTCCGCACTCAGTGGGGAGTCTATTTGAGATTCTTTCTCTCCCTTTCCTTCTGCCTACCTCCAAATAAATAATAAATTTTAAAAATAAATAAATTAATTAAATGTTTATTTCTTTTTAAAAATATTTTAAATATTCCCGACTTCTAGTTTTTTTTTTTTTTTGAAGATTTTGTTTGTTTATTTGACAGGCAGAGATCACAAGTAAGTAGAGAGGTAGGCAGAGAGAGAGAGACAGAAGCAGGCTCCCCACTGAGCAGAGAGGCCAATGCGGGGGGGCTTGATCCCAGGACCCTGGCATCATGACCTGAACAAAAGGCAGACGTTTAAGGGTCTGAGTAACCCAGGCGCCTCTAGAACTTACTTTATATTAGGCCTTAGAGAATATGTAGTAATAAATCCTATAAAGTCCTTATTCTCCTAGAGCTCACATTTTAATAAGGAAGGTAGACCAGAAAAAAAAAAAAAAGGTAAATGCATAATAATGTGAGTCCTGCTAAGTGTATAAAGAAAAAAGCAGCAGGGCCAGTTGCTACAGAGTGATAGTTGAAAAAGTGGGGCAGGGAAGAACAGAGAACTGTATTAAGGGGGGGGGGGGCTTGGTGATATTTGAGTAAAGATATGTTTCAAAGAATGATATAAACCATATGAATGGAGAAAGAGCCTTCCAGGCTAAGAAACACATGTGCAAAGCCCAAAGTGAGGGTGTTCTCGGTATGTTGAGAAGCCAGGCTTCAACCTAAAGCTCTGTGAGTCTAGAGTTTGATAATGCAGAGATACTGACTCTAAGAAAGGTATCAAGATACATTCTAGAAGTGAAAAAGTTACATGTACGCAATAAGGATTATGCCATTGGTGTTGTAATAAGTAATTTGATGTCACAATCTATACCTATGTTTATATGGCAATGCACGCAAATGTTTCTGGATAGGCAGGCCAGATTATGTTATCGTGCTTGAAATTCTTGACATCACTAGCTTGACCTCCCAGCGCTCTGCTATTGAACAGCCCAGATACTGCTCGCTCACTGCTCTTGGGCTGTGCCAGGTGATGGCTCAGAGCTCATGTGTACTTCTTTTCATTTTGTGACTGATCTCCTTCTGCTGTTCTCAGAAGTGTCACTCATCTTGGGCATTTGACAAATGCCTTCTGATACTCTGGACAACCTGTGCATAATTTTCTAGCATTGGAAGAAAAATGTCTTTTATCACTTTATGATCCATTATTTTTATTAGGGTCATTACATCAGAGTTAAGTTGGGGACCAAAGGCAGGCTGCCCCAAGATGGGCCTCTTTGGCATGAAGATTATTTTGAGTTAAAAACCAATCAAAACCTGGCAGAGTCAGGAAAAGCTCTTTACCTCCTCCTTAAATTAAAAAAAAAAAAAAATCAGGTAGAGGGCCTGCACCAAGAAGAGAGCTATCACCATAGATACCTACATTATGGTATAAACTATGTATGGTAGACAGGTTGGGACCTAACAAGACCTGTTTGATCCAAGTCCTCCATGTCCCATTGTTTCTGAGTGGCCTAGCAAACATTTCTTTACCATTTACACTTTCTTATCTTCGTGTGAATTGCATTTCCTTTGAAGTCCCCTACCTTTCTCCTCAGTTCAGAATGAGATATATACCTTGTTCTGCCTCAGTAACTTTGGAATTTCCATGTTTGTGTGGATTCCCCATAGGTTAACTTTGAGTCTCTCCTGTTAACCTGTTTTATGTCAATTTGATTCTTTGCCTGGTTAAAACGACCTTGAAGGGGACAGGACATTTTTGCTCCCTAATACTTACTAAGATCCCAAAGCTTAAGTAAAACTTTGCTTGTTTGTTTGTTTGTTTGTTTGCTTGCTTTATAGTTTTTTTTTTTTTTTTTTTGCCCATGATGTGAACATGATGCCAAATAGGCTGAGTCGGGGATGTATTCAAATGATACCCTTATAATATCCTTCTGCCTGGTGCTGAATCCTGATGTCCAGACTCATTTCCCTTACTCATAGTGGATTGTGCCAGATGGACCCTGTAGTCTTTCTGCCACTTAGTTGCTGCTACCCTTTCCCAAGTTCACCACACTTGTTTATGTATCTCTGAACTCTGAAAGTTCACACTTTTTCCCCCCCAAGCAGGCTTATAAATACCACAAAAATCAGAGAATACATATATATTGTGATGGTGACTGAGGTATGTTGGATCCCTTTATAGTCAGCACTCTGATAAAATTATGTCCCTTTTGCATCACCAGTTGCATTTCCCTAGCACTGAGCAAAAATTCTATACCATCCTATCACATAGGTTGAGAAATAGGAATAGGTTTTTTTGCAGAACTTGGCAACCAAGATTCATTAAGAATAGAAGGCACAGGTCCTATGGTCTTTAGCCTCACACAGACTGGTGTCATGCCAGGACTCCCTACAGCTTGGGTTGTATTTCAGGAAAGGCTCTCTATCAGCCCACTGTTCTCCTTCCTTATTTGGTAATTGACAAACAATCAAACTACTGGCATAATGGACAGATGGGGTAAAGGTACCAATGCTTCTTGAGAATTGTCTGGTAAGGATCAATTCGGGTCCTCCTCCTACTTGGAGAAAGAAGCCATTGGTCCTGGGAGAAAAACAATTATGATGTACCCAGATTTGAAGAAATGAGGTGTCAGTGGGAAGATCAAGGTTCTCCAAAATAGCTTACCGTTGGACAACCCAGCGTGAGCTCCCAGGGTGATTTTCAGATAAATCTGTTTGTTGTGCCAGCATATTGGAGTATCTTTGCTAGTCCAGTTGTCTTTCCTGCTATAAATAGTCCAAAAGATTGAATGAAATAATATCAGGCAGACAAGTAGGTCAGAATAATTTTGTTCAGTAGAAGTTTTTAACCTTTGAGAAATTCTGGGGTCCCATTAAGAATCTGATAAAAAGCTTCAGTTATCCCTGAGATTTGCATTTAGGCAAATATACCAAGTCTACTACATTGCAAAATTTCAGGGGGAAATTTATATGATAGTTTACATATAAACTCAACTATGTATAAACCACATCATAAATCACAAAATGAACAAATTTATTTATTTCAAAGCAGAATCCCATGTTATGTTAGGAACACTTATTTAATTTATTCCTAACCGAACTCATAGTATTCGCCCATATTACATTAAAACTTATTATAAAGGAAGAGCAAACACCTCACAAGTGCTCATGTGAAGTGGGATGTAAGTGTTTCAGGCTTGCAAGGTTCTTGTCTCGTGGATTCAAAGGATGAATCTGGTGAACACAAAAGGGTGAAGTGACAACTTATTAAGTGAAAGTGAGAACAGAAAGAAAGCTCTCTAGAGTAGGAGGGATCCCAAATGCGTTGACAAATGATGTAGTTTTGCAATACTGGTGAGGTCTAGAGCTGATAGCCAAAAAAAGAATTTTTGAGATTTCTTTGGTGCAAAAAGGTGGTTTTTATTTAAGCACAGATAAGAATCTGTGGACAGAAAGGTCATGCACCGGGATCCGGAGGAGTGGACCATTATATACTTTCAAGTTGACAGGGGTTAGGGATAGCGTTGTTTCTAAGGAATTTTGGAAGAAAGGTTTCCAGGACCTTGAGGGGGCTAGCTATTATTAGGAAAAGTTTATTTATTACTGTCTAATAAAACCTGAGTCATGAGACTCTTTAGATGTGCATCAGTGGGTCATGTGTTTGGAGGGCGATTGCCAACATGTATTTTGGGAGGTAGAGATAAAGAAGTTTCCAAAGGATGTTTTATGCATTAAAGTAGACTTACAGGATCCTGGGGGTGGGGCTGAGATTGCCTTTAGCCCTAGCAAAGTGTCAACATCCAGGCAGTTGAGTCCCTAGAGGAATGTCACTCTGCCCGTTTCAAAGGACTTGTTCATGGGCTCTAAAGTAGTAAGGAAATTTAATAACTTTTCTTTTGCCTTGGTTGCCCGCATCATAAGTTTAAAGTTATTCTTGGTAAAGATTAATTGCAGTTACTGTCACCCCAAGACAGTCCATTTTGGTATGAAGATTATTCTGAGCTGAAGGCAATCAAGGCCCTTCAGGCTGAGGAGATTCTTTTGCCCCTCCATTAACTACACAGAAAAATCTGAATTGGGGATCTTTCTATGAGCAGAGATTTTTATCTCAGTGACCCATGTGTATCGCAAGACAAACATCTAATTGCCAAATATCTGCTCTTTTTCTTATTGTTCTGTGAATAACATTCTTTTCCCCTGAAGTCCCTGACTCCTATTCCCTTCTCCTTAGTTCAGGATGACGTTTATACCTCTTTTGCATGGCCATCTTTGGAATTTCCATGTCTGTGTGGAGTCCCTGTATGTACACTATTAAATTTAATTCTCCTCTGTTTGTCTCATGTCAATTTGATTCCTAGTCCAGCCAGGAGGACCTTGGAGGGGACAGGAATTCTTGCTCCCTGACATGTAAATAGATGGCATGAATTCAAATTCTATAAATCTATAAATCTATAAAAGAAAAACTATCTAAGACTTTGAAATGGGCAAAATTGATTACTGTTATCTTGTCCAGAACATTTAGATTATTTTAGCTTTTCATAGTCTTTTATGTATTTTGCAATTCTGTCCGTTGTGGAAAATGAATAGTAATGTAAATAATTATAATTATTAAAATACTAATGTAAGTAGTTATGTACACTACTAAAATAATAATGTAAATAATGTAAATTATTATTAGAAATGCAAATGAACTTTGTCTGGTGGAAATGTAATTGATCTTTACCCTATGGATACGGGCCAAATTTGCATGTATTTCTACCTTCACTTTAGTATTTTTATTTGTCTTTGCTAGCATGTTTTTCAAATTCTCCTTTAATTGGTTTTGATTCTTTGCCAGTTCCCTCATTAATTATTGTGCTAAATAAGATCTGTGACATGTATTCATTTTATATTTCTGTCGTAATTTTACCTTTAAAAAATTATCCTGTACATATTCTAAATACTCATCAGAAATAAGGATGAAAAAAATTACATTATTTCATAGACATATTGATGAGGGAGCAGGAGGCTGGCTGAGGACAGAGCAAAAACTGGCGCCTTGCACCCCCTCTCCACCTGCTCCCCTCCGTAATATGTGTAGCATTCCTCAGGCACTCCTGACTGTCATAAAACGATAAATAGTTAACTTGCAGAGATCATAATCCTGCAAGACAGGAATCTCCCTTGCTCTGCAAATGTCCTAGAGATCTACAAACAGGGAGGTTACCTTATCAATAGCACAAATTTCCAGAGGCAAATAACTCTCAGTTTCTGAAGCCCTAATGTCTCCCTCCACACCATAAACTGGAGGAGGCTGAGGTAGAAGGGAATGTAAATGATGCAGGACCATAACACCCCACCAAGAATCTCCCTTCCCTTCACACCCACCCCCCAACAGCAAGGTATATAACCTGCCATCCCTCACAACCCAGGGCAGCAGCTCTTCCTGCCCACGGGTCCTGTTCCCGTGCTTTAATAAACCACCATTTTGCACCAAAGATGTCTCAAGAATTCTTTCTTGGTCATCGGCTCTGGACCTCAGCCCACTGACTTCTCCTAGGTTCTAGAACTTCATCAATATGATGTTAAATTTTTGTGTACAAAAATTTTGTGTATAATTCTATAGCTTCTATTTAGTGTCATGGACAAGGGAGATAGAAAAGAAGATTAACAGTTTTAACTATTTATTATTTTTTTTAATTTAAAATGTGAAAGACTCCCTCTCTAAAATGGTATGATTTACCAAAACTACAATCCTGAAGTTTTCTACATCTAACCAATTAAAATATTTTTTGCCATTACATGTTTTGTTTCTGTGTAAGAGAATTTAATGACACAATTTGCATTTCTTCCAAATTCAATGAGACGAGATTATTCTGGGCACACTTGGCTTCGAATATCACCAGGTGGTATTATAGACTGAAAAATGTAGAAGTAAAAATTATATTTACAATAAATGTTTTTGTTGAATGAAATATACACTTATTACAAGATAGTTTTTATTTGTATTTTCATTACAATCTCATTAGTATTGGTTAGATATTGTTCAATCTGATCATTTGGCTAAAAATCAAATGAGGCAACAGTTCTATTGTCTGATTTCTGTGGAGCAAGTGCATCTTCAGGGAAATGAATTATGACAAAGTACAAATTCATTTCTGTTCTTTCAAAAAAACAAGCTTCAATTAAATGTTAACACCCCAGGTGTTTTACATCTCTTCAATGAAAACATTATCACTTCAGCTTTTGAGACAGAGGTATGTCAAAAATCCAGATGCTTCATCCTTTTTTTTTTTTTTTTTTTTTTTTTTTTTTTTTGGAATTCAATAAGGAAAGTTAAGGAAACTATCTGCATGTGAATTACTTTCTACAATGGAAGGCATCCTGACACTGATTAATTGCTAAGCAAAACCCATAGTCACTGGAATGGCAGTTATATGCAAATATTGGAGGCCAACTGAAGAAGGCCTGGAATGACATTCTCCCTCAAGAAATTTAATTTTCAAGAAATAAATGCACTGAGATAGTAAGGCTTAGAGGAAAACAAACCACTTTAGCTTAAAGGTATAATTTTATTTCCTTCTTTTTCAAATCATTTCTCACTTCATATGTCCATGAAAATGATTTAAACTTTTTTTTTCCCCCAATACAAAACATATTTATTGATCCACAGAACTTCTCCAGAATAGACTTTAGGAATAGTTAATATCTATTATTTTATTTTGGATTATGGGAACCAAGTGTAAACAAGTGTGCTAAAGAGATAAATGAGAGATTTTGGAAGCTAAAATATTAATGTCCCTGTCATTATAATTTCTTTTGAAGGAAATGGGACTGATCTCAATCTACTACAAATATAATACTAGCAAATGCTAGAATGTTTGCAAGGGGAGAATTTTAGATGGCAGGAAGAATAACCCACTCCAAAATGATGCTACTTTGGCACAAGAGTTATTTTGAGGTGAGGGCAATTGAGAAATAATACACATAGGAAGATTCTTTGTTCTACCCACTTCTGCCTAAAAGTAGGGCCTACATTTCCTTTTGGGAATGTGACATAATTTTCCATTTGTGAGGATGTTGCCCCTCCATAACAATAAGACTATAGGTGACCTTGAGTTGAGTCTTCATTACAAACCTTATTAAGAAACTCTTATTAATCAAGTATTTCCTAGTTAGCCTACCACAATTTATAGTCCTTTTGTTAAAACAGTATACATGTTGTCTAGTCTAACCACTTCTTCTGGTTTTTCATTTCTTTTCTGTGAATTCCCTCTATACATAAAAAATATTAACATCAAATACAATTTGTATATATTTTCTTCTGTTAACCTGTCTTTCTCAAATTAATCCATATACCATTGATAAAAAAAAAATCACAAGAGAATAGAGGAAAGCCTTTTCCTTCCCTACATTTCCATGCAACTCAACATTTATTTGATAATTATTTTGTATTATATTTTTTTATCAGCTCTATGCAAGAAAAATCTGAATGTGTTTGGTTCATTTTGAGGATAATGTAACTGCCTAGGCTAATTTGGCCTGACTGAAATATAATACATGGAACATCAGGACTGATTATGGCAAATTCATGAGTTGGATCATGACAAGTCTTAGACCACAATGTTTGATCTTAAGCAAATTTCCAGAAGTTCCCAGCTGGAGCTCAATCACTCATTTGCTCAACAAATGTTTACTTACTTATTTGTGTATTAATGTATATGTATCAAACACAGTGTATGTTCCTCTTACTCTTTAAGGTGCTAAGAGTAAAACAAAATATCACAGTCAAATTCTCTGTCCTTAAGGAGCTTACAATAAATCAAGAGAACTATAAACATTTATAGAAAGTTGATAGTATTGTTTATAACAGGACGTGCTAAGGGAATATATAAGAACGTGACATTTATGTTAACATCCTGGAAATAGAGATGTCAAGGAAAACTTCCAGTAAATTACAACGTATTTATGATTTGTCTTCTTATCTGTACCCAAGGCTTATTATTATTATGTGGTATTAATACAAAATTTTATCTATCTATCTATCTATCTCCAATCAGACCCTGGAGAAAAAAGTCTGCCTTATCTTTGACCCAATAGCTTGATTCATGGGAATGCCAGCACTATCACAATCCTAACTGCAACTCTACTTAAAGGGGTGAAGAAGGAAAGTTGTAGAATGTGATGTCTACAGGAACATTGTCTCTTCCTTGATCATGACCTGCCAGGCCCACTCATCATTGGAATGATGTTTTGATGGAGTTCAGAACACACTATCCCAAAATATGGCACCAGGGCATATAAATATTTTAAGCTGAAGATATTTTAGAAAATAGCAGAAACAGAAAGTTCATTCTGACCATCTCTCCTCTTCCTAATTTCCTGAGATAGGTTATAAAACTGTCATGTGAGAGGTACCTTCCTAATACCCAGAGGAAAAGAGCATCCTTGTCTGTGAAGATAAAAAGGCACCAAGAAGAATCTGAACAAGTCTTGTTGAATTACCCAGTCTACTCCACTTACCTCACATTGTCTTACCTATCACATCGCCTACTCTTCATCACATGTGACATAAAAATACTCAGGTCTTATGAAGGTTCTTGTGTCATATAAAACTGTACTAAATGTATATTCTTTTCTCTTGTGAATCTGTCTTTGTCTGTTTAATCTTCAGACTCAGCCGGGAATCCTAAAGTGTTGAGGAAAATTTTACCTTTCCTACAATCTAATTGCTCCTAAAATAGCCATGTTTGTGTATGCTGTTCAGAAAGACCATGAACTAAAATATTTTCCACTTGGAATAGCTCTTTCATTATTCCAAGGAATTTAAAGGCTTTCCTGTAAACTATTTATAATTGTCCTATTTCAGGGGCACCTGGGTGGCTCAGTCCGTTAAGTTTCTGCCTTCTTTTCAGGTCATGATCTTAGGGTTGTGGGATCCAGCCCTGCATCTGGCTCCCTGCTGGGGGACGTAAAACTTATGGTGAGTACTTTGAGAATTTGTTTTTGTTTTTGTTTTAACCAGGGGTTGATTTTGACTTAAATATTTCATTGTCAAAAATCCAAACTTTCATAAAAAATGTGCTACTTTCCCTAAAACACCTCTTACATGCTGAACTGAATCCTTATTATGAGTAAATCTGATAATGAACAAAAACATTAGCCCATTTGATTTTGGTTCTTCAAGTATGTGCAACTAATTGAGGGCTTTACTGTATTTCAGAATTCCTATTTTATTATGTGCAAATGTAAGAATGTAAAAACCACAGATACTAATAAGAAAAAGTATCATTCTCAAGATAAAACTGAAACAAAGTAGAATATAAAGCAGGATACCTGGAAGTATTTCACTGAAATTGTAACTTTGGCAGGTTTTATTAGAGATTTATGATATTTCTGGATCTCATGGAATAGAAACCTCTTTATTCCATGTAAGTCTGTTTTTCACCCTACTGACATTCAGAATACATACATATTTTCAAGAAGGCATTATACACAAAGGTAGGAACTGTCTTTATTATGAATAACACTACAGTGAACATCTTTATATATAAATTGTGGACTGCATCTCTGATTATTTCTACATATCTAGTGTCATACTGTCTGCACTGTGGATAACATTGCTGTGAATATTTTCATACATAACTGTTTGACAGCACCTATCTTTATGGTAAATTACTTTGAGTGAGATTACTGGATGAAATTGAATAAATGACATGAAAGTTTGGGTTATTTATACATATTATAGCCAGTTCCACTGGCAACAGCAGATGAGAATGGATGTTGGCAATCTTAAAGGGACTTTCATACCTTAAAATCATTTTACAATTGATAGGCAAATAAAATATCTTTTTGTATTTGCCTTTATTTTAATCAAGCTTGACCACTATTTTATATATTGATGGGCTGTTTGTATACATTTTCATAATTTTTCTGTTGTAGCATTTATTCTATTTTTATTAATTTGTGTTTGTTACAAACTATGAAACTTCCATATTTATTACCAACATTTAATACAATTATTTTTTTCTTTAACAATTGTATAAAATTAAACCTATACTAATAGGACTTTCTCTTTTGAATTTCTATGTACCTAGCATTTTCCTTAAACAGCTCCAGATTTCTTCTGCTTTGGATCGGCTAGAGGTTAAAATTATTAAAAAGTGGCTTCAAAAGAGAGAGTTGTTCAAATTTCATTACCTATACTTAGATTTTTTTATTTTTCAATGAGATAGACAGCAATACTTTGCAGCAAGAAAGGCAGGATTGTCAAGAGAGAATTTTAGGGAATTCTTTATCTTATTATATTTGACCCTGGATCATAAGGATCTACATAAGAGGCATGGTGTCTGCAAACAAACAAACAAACAAAAGATAAAGAAGAAGCCTGCCCAGGGCCAGCTATGCAATTTACAGAATGAAAATGCAGAGTCCCTTGATCTAAAGTCATTACAAATATCAAGACAATGACAACAGGGTATTAAACCAAGTACGGAGGCCTATACAACTGCACAGGTCATGTGTCAGTGAAGCCAGCCCTGATTCTTGTTGGGATGTGGAGAGAAGGA
The DNA here is from genome assembly GCF_030435805.1 of Mustela lutreola. Taxonomy (NCBI): domain Eukaryota; kingdom Metazoa; phylum Chordata; class Mammalia; order Carnivora; family Mustelidae; genus Mustela; species Mustela lutreola. The sequence goes on along the minus strand of NC_081292.1, from coordinate 120,299,786 downwards.
ACATAGAACACATAAAACACACAACACAGTTGATGAGAGGTGTGCCACCCTCACCTTTCTCTGCCTGGAAGTACAGTGCTTGTTTTGTGGGTTCAGGGAAATGCCCAGGGTGAGAAGATGACTCTCCCCTACCTACATTCACGTTTGGAATTAGGGACAGAATTATTCCTTTCTTGGCTCCATAACAATGTGTGAAATGGGATCACATCAAGGGAAACTCAGTTCATACCTCAGTCGGGCTGCTGTAGTTTACTGATGCCTATGGAGTGATCATCAGAAAGAAGGACTTCTTACTTTTATTTATTATTCATTAAAAAAAGATTTTATTTATTTTTATTTGCAAGAGACAGAGAGAGCAAAAGCTGGGGTGGGGAGTGAGAAGGGACAGAGGGAGAAGCAGACTTCCTACCAAGCAGGGAGCCCAATGTGGGACTTGATCCCAGGACCCTGAGATCATGACCTGAGCCAAAGGCAGACACTCAACCTACTGAGCCACCCGGGTGCCCCAAGGACATTCCTTTTAGATAACTGAATTTGGGAGAAGATCTGGAAGCAAACAATGAAATTATTTACCTGTTTATATCTTTAGTTTCCTGGGGGAAGAATTTTCCAGAATAAATAATAAAGTGATGTTGATGGAGACAGCCTTCATTTTCAGTCCAGATAGTTAAGTTTTGGAGCTACAGGTCATCTCAGTCCTTACTAGACTCACAAACATAACATCAAAAGCAGCTTATAAAGAGAGTGAGCTTTACCTTTTATGATCTAAGAAGAGCAACAGACATTTTTAAAGTAATTGTCAACTGTCATTAACATGACCAGACCTGGGTAAAATTTTAAAGAAAGTATAAATTTCTACCACTTCTTAGAGTGACTTTGTAATCTTATTTCTCGTCAACCTCTTGAATTCCCACCTCTGTTTCAGTTATACAACCACCAAATTCTCAAATACTCCTTCCCCAAGGTTTTCCTGTAAGAAACTGAATCGAAGTCAGTAAACTTCCTTTGAAATCAGTACTCTTTGCTCTCAGAATATTTATTTGGGCCATTGCTATACCGCTTTAATAAACACTTCAGAAAATATGCACATACCTATCTACTTGCTACAGTTTGTCCTATTAACCAGAAAGTATAACATGCAGAATTCATGTGTTTGGGGAAGATGAATTACTTAGTAATATGTAGCGTACTTTCTAGATATATTTATTAACTGCATAATGGACTGAATAGTACTTCCCTCAATATTTTTAAGTTTGGATTTGCTCCCTTTAGTATCAGTTGCCTTAAATAAAATATTGAATTGAAGTTTTCAAACCAAAGGAGATTGGATTAAATAATCATACCTTATCAATCACTTTTCTGTCATGATTTAGTGTAATGTTGTGAGAAAACACAGGATCAAGAGTGAGAAAATCTTAGTTTTAGTCTTGATTCTGCCACCAACTGCAGAACTCTATGCATGACTTAATTACCTTAAATTTCAGTTTATTTATTCAATTAATTGAAGCATTACACTAACAGGTTTTTAAAATTAATGCCAGCTCAGTCTTCTCTGATGGATGATCCTAAGTTGTACAGCATCTCCAATGTGAGCTCCTTAGAAAAGTCTGCTTTCTTACCTGCATTTGCCAGTCATTTATCCTAAATCTGAAAAGTCATTCATCACAATCACTGGTTTATCATAGTTATTTACGTTCATCTTTTTAAAGTGTCTATAATAAGCATTTCATAGCAATTCATGAGTTTTTAGAATATTCTAGAAAACATAGGAAGACTCATTTGCCAAGACCACATTGAGGAACTTATTGAAATAATGAAGATAATTTGGGATCCAGAGAGGGACTGTTGATTAACTCTTCAGTTTTGCTACTTTGTTTCTTAGCTCCAAGTCAGTGAACATAATATATTACAGAAAGATACCTGTTTTCTGAAGTGGTGATAACTGGGGATCAGGGGACGAGTTGATTAATTCCAAATATTACTTTGAGTTTCAGGTATGGCTCAGTGAAATTGACATTATATTGATTTAAAATGCTCTTATAAAATTTTAAGGTAACCAATATTTAAATGGTAAAAGATACCTACCTTCTACATCATTATAAATGGTAATAGTAAACATAATAATAAAATAGAAATTTCAAAACAGAAGCAAAATTAAGTCTTAGATCCTCTTTATTCTACTATAGCTGAGTTTCAAATCAGGAGCAATAAAAAAGGGAGAGCTTTATTACTACCCACTGCTCTACCCTTCTGGGCCATGTTTCATTTTCTCTTTTTTACACCTCATCTGTCTTTGCCCTATGTTGGGAGGGAAAGAGTTGAATAGAATTGAACTTCCTATGCTATTAAAGGAATATAAGCTCACTGGGGCATATAGACCTAATGTCTACGTATATAATGTATGATAAACTAATTTTTTTAAAGATTTATGTATTTAGTTGAGAGAGAGAGAGAGAGAGAGCACACAGGGAGGGAGGAAACAGACTCCCAGATGAACAGGGAGCTTGATGAGAGGCTTGATCCCAGGACCCTAGGATCATGACCTGAGCCAAAGGCAGACGATTAACCAACTGTGCCACCCAAGTGCCCAGTAATTTTTAAGAAGGAGTTTCATGCACTTCACCTGTATCTAACTCTAACTCTAGTACTTTCTGCATCTAGACCCTCTCATAGTTGCCACATGGACCACAGTGAGGTGGTAGTTAACAGACATGGATACGGCTGCTCCCGCAGTGGCACAAACACTTCCAGCTTTGCCTCATTCCCTGGTGTTGATTATTTTTAAAGCAATAATTTTCAGGCATTCTAAGTGGTCATTTCCATCTTTAATTCTCCAACTATTTTGGATCTCCTCAGATGCTCACAATGTGTGGGCCAATGAACATCCTTGTCTTTTTTTGTTGTTGAGATGTTGGATTTATTGCCATTTCTTAAACCGTTTTTAGGACCAGGAACAAGGGAGACAGGCTGTGATGTGTTCAATCCATCATCTTGCAACCATGGTAATCAGATAGGTAGATACAAAGTGAAAGTGGCAAGCTGAAGAGCAAATAAGCATGCGGAGAAATTACTTGTTGTAATAAGCAGCAACCTTGAATTAAGGCAACAGATTTTGAGCATGGGAATGACAGAAAAAGGGGTGTCACAGAGCACTTGGGCATATGGGTGTGTGCTGAGTATGACATGCCCATCATCTACCTCACAACATCTGAAATCACAATTTCACCCAAATGAGGGAATAAAAATCTTAATCAAAGTCTTAATAAAAATAATTTTATACATAGTGAATAATTTCATAAATAACATTGAGTATAACCCTCAAGATATCATCTTGCTCTCTGATCACCTATGGCTGACATTAATATCTTAGACACTCTCTGTAGTGGATGCCTACCCAAGCACTTCACCTCTTATGTTTTCTTCCTCCTTTAAAGTTGTTCTGATTATACACTGAGATCTAAGTAAGCATAAAAACAAAGGATTGGGTGGGTTGTACTGAAGGTGAAGGGGCTATGTATTCTCTACAAGATTCTCCACAAGATTCTGTCCTATTTTATCTCACTTAATTCTGATTATCTTGATATTTATTGCACTGGGCAAAAACAGCCCAAATAAGTTATTGGAGGTTTTCAAAACCAAGATATCCAGTTTGTTTAAATAGATAGGTAATAGATAGATGATAGAGAGAGAGAGATTGATAGATAGATAGATGAATATTTGAATTTGTCACAAGATCAATATTATATCTCCATCTATTTCTGCATCTAATCTATACATTTACTCTTACTTGGTTTCCATACATAGACCTACCTCGTATGACTAGTTAATTATCTTTTTTTTTTTTTTTTGGACAGAATAATTATGGAACATCTATACAACTTTTGAATAAATGAATTACTTTTTGCTTTCAGAATTAAACATTTTTTATCTCCCACTCCTCCAACATACTACATAGATGTTCTAAAGGAAATCATATATTGAGATGGTTTCAAGCAGAGATGCACTCGCCAATTTACTCAGCATGACTTCCAGTTAGAAAATGTCATAAAGGATATAATGGAACTTATGCACTGTTTGGTTGAACAAAAAAGTTTTGCTTTGAATTTTATGCCAAATAAGAGTGATGAAAAGTCCATGTTTTTTAGGATTCTTCAATGCTATTTTGAATATAACCTACTTCCACATATTTCAAGGAACTCTAGTGTTTAGCCTGTATGTTGCCCTAAAGATTTTTTTTTTCTATTCTGTAACTTATTTCTAAGTGTGATTTAAGTGAAAGATAAACATGCAGCCCCCAAAAGTATAAACATGTATCTTTAAAAGTCTCTTTCTGTGCTTCTCCATCAACCTTCATTCCCAGGCTGTGAATATTATTAAAGTACACTTTTCAAAAGGTTATAAACAAACAAGTGTCAAAGAGTTTCCTCAGTTCATTAATAAGGGAACCAGTAGGACGTTAAATGTAGTTCAAAACAAATTTCGAGAAACGAAGATTTATGTAGTCTGTCAGTCACCGTAACGCTGAAAATAATTTGCAACCAGACACAAAACTGATTAATGTCACATATGACAATAAACTCTAACATTTGCAGTTACTTTTTCCTCTAGATAGAATTTCTACATCTCTGTTGAACAAGGATCAGCTATAGTGCTCCCATTCAGGAACCGATTTCATTAACACCAGTTTTCTACAAGTTAACCTCCGCCCTTACAGAGCTGTAAACTATGCTAATCACAACAAAAGATAGTTTAATGAAGATAGCTACTCCTAGAAAACAAGCTCATCCTCAGGCATGTTAAAAGATCTCCCCAGTGCTCAGCATTAGACTGGAGGGACATCTATGCAATGTCTGTAACCTATGTCCATGTCTTGGATAATTCTTTGTAAAAGTATCCATGCTCAAGTGGGGATACGGGTTGGGGCAGATCAATGCAAAGCAGTATTAGGTTTATTCCACCAAAAGGCAGAAAGAGTTAATATTCAAGTTTTGCCACCAAATATAGTATTTTTGAGACTCTACCATGACAGACAGTGTAAAGGCAAGGCCTTTTCAAGATAAATTCTTTTCTCTATCCATTTAACATATGAAGCAGAGGCCTGGAGAATGTGATTGCTGAATTTTACCTAAGGAACATTCCAACAAAGAGAAATGGAGTAATATCCACCACAATCTACAGACCCAGTAGATTAACGGGGTGACAGGAGACGGAGCAGAAGAGGCAGGTGGTCAGATATATGGAGTGTGGGATAAATTTCTTTCATTTAGAGAAATGTCAAGATCCCAGAAGCTTCTGCCAATTTTTCTTCAAGTGTCCTGGCAGGGTGACTTCAGATGTTCCCAAGGACAGCTGTCTAGAAAAACCTTGGTTGTACAGTATACTCAGCACAGAGAGGGCCTGGATCTTCACATTCAGTGCTGCCTTGCAATTTTCCTGGACAGTGGCGGGATCTGGAAGTTCTTAGACACAGGTGAGGAATTTCTGTAACTAAACCTTGGCCTGGGGCAGGGTGAATCTCACACTCAGATCCCAGCAGGCTCCGGAAACTGGGAGGGCCAAGATACGTTCCCTTTCTCAAGGGTGGCTGCTAGCACCTTGTTTAAGCTGAGAGAGGACTTTTCCTAGCCTAGATTTCAGCAGAAGCTGGCGGCCCATGGCTTAGCAGGGAAGGCTACGACCACTCACACAGCAGCAGCCAGTACTTCAGAGGGAAAGCCAGGGATGGAGGGGTGTGAATGAGGGAAGGAGGGATACTGCAGGACTCAAAAACGTTTGTCTCTTTCCCAAAGACCAAGCCCTTAAAGCAATACCTCTCCTCCATGAACCCAGATACCCCACCGGAGAGAGAGCAGGCAAGTGGATTAAGTTCTGAAGTTTTATTCAGTATTGCCTTACTGGTCACCTAAAAAGATTTAAATAGGATTCAAATAATCTTACTGGATTAGTTGGATTGTTGTTGTTGCTTCTCCCCTGGTTTGTTTGGGTAGAAACATGTGACAAAAATCAGATAACTGTGGAAATCAATCTCTATTTCCTTATAAAACTGAATGTACTGAAGTATATGCACAAATTTCCTACTAAGCTAGTCTTCTTTCCATTTTTCTTGAAGACAAAAGAAGAAAGGAAGAATGGGAAAGGAAAGAAGGAAAGAAAGTTCCGAGCTCTTTATTTGGCTGGGACTGGGTGGGGAATGGTCATTCTATTCTGGAACCTTTGCACATATATCCATCCTGCTCCTTCAGACTGAGTTATCTGTTGGTCCTCTTCATCTGATTGCAGTAAAAGCTTGGAACCATCCCAGAGTTACCCTTGAAGTATGGGGAGAAGTAAGAGAAGGGGATGCTCTATCTGGGTTCTTGTCTGGGATTCTCAAAAGGGGCAGGCATGCAGAATCCCCAAGAACAGCATGAGGGAGCAGTAGAGGGACCCCAGACAGGCTGGCAGAAGGGGAGGTGGTCCTCTGAAGATCATGCTCTTGGGGAGCATTGAGGTATCCACTTATTCAGTTGTGGCTCAAGAAGGCAAATACTTTGTTAAAAGCTGTAGGCCTGGTGACTAGTAGGGGTTAGAGAGATAAAGCTGCTTCTCCCAAGCCATCTGTAGGTAGCACCTGTGCCAAGCAGAGACCAGAAGTTTGCCAATGGTGGCAGCATGTGAGAAGCAGTGCAAAGTCCACGAGAAATGTAGAACAACCCAGAAATGGGGGACCAATGGGAAATTTTAAACCAGAATAAGACTGAACCATAGGCCTCAATTAGATGAGAATTTGATTCCTGCATTCTTAGACATTAAACCCAGAAATGACTAAATTCGATGACCACAAGAAGCAAGCTGGTAGCTCTAAATCAGAGCTACTATATATATATATATTTTTTTTTTTTCCATACCCAAGTTTAACACTGAGGTTATTACTATTAAGTATCTCTACGTGTGTACTACTCATTAAAGTTGATGAAATAAAACCCACCTTCTTGTTCAGCTGCTGACATCATTACAGCCAATCCTGTATGTGTGATAATTTTCACAAACATGAGAATGTGGTAAGGGAGTCAAAACCATTGTTGTTGTATCACTATCTGCCAAATATTTTAATTTAGAATTTAATTTTTTAAATTCTGATGCACAGTAGTGTGTGACAAACACTGGCTACAAATGAAGCAAAAACAACAAAAACACCGCTATAACTGAGAGATAATTGTGTTTGTGCTAAGTCTAAGAAAGCCCAGCATATACCTGAGAACAGAGATGACATTCATGAAAGAGAAAGATAAAGAAAAAGAGAGAGGGTAATTTAGAATTTAGAACAGAGCAGCATGAAGCTAAGAGGTAAAATTTGATTGGCTGAAGATCACGACTAAAACTTTGAAAATTAATACTCCAGAGTGTTATTTTTTATTATGCCTTGAAATGCTGTTTCTTTAAATCACAAAACTATATAAACAAAAAATTCCCTTTTCAACTGCTGCAAGTGGCTGATAAGAATGGAATTTCTCTTTCCACATGTGGAAGGCCCTCCTGCTTTAGTAGAAATGTAAATTTCTGCTTTGTGTAAATTGAATCATAATTTGTTTTATTGTGTTAAAATACACATAACATAAAAATTACCATTTGAAAGTGTACTATTCAGTGACTTCAAATACGTTTTTGATGTTGTACATCCGTCATCCCCTATCTGGTTCTGGAACTTTCTCAACACTGCAAAGGGAAACCTCCCACCCCGTAAGCAATTATTCCCCATTCTCCAGCCTCTAGCCCATGGCAACTACTTATCTACTTTCTGTCCTTATAGGCTTGCCTATTCAGGCTATTTCATATAAATTGAATCCTACAATATATGTCCCTTGGTGCCTGGCTTCTTTTACTTAGCATACTGTTCTTAACATTCATGTATGTTGTAGTGTAGGTCAGTAGTACTCCATTCCTTTTTTTGGCTGCATAATATTGCATTGTGTGGATATACACATTTTGTTTATCCATTCATCCATTGACCAACATTTGGACTATTTCCATCTTACGGCTATTGTGAATAGAGCTATTAGGAATGTTTGTGTACCAGTTTTTGTTTTGAATACCTGTTTTGAATTCTCTTGAATAAAAACCCTGGACGAGAGTGGCTTACTAATATGATAATTCTATATTTAGTGTATTAAGAAACTACTAAACTTGGGCACCTGGGTGGCTCAGTCGTTAAGCGACTGCCTTCGGTTCAGGTCATGATCCCAGGGTCCTGGGATCGAGTCCCATGTCAGGCACCCACTCTGCGGGAAGCCTGCTTCTCCCTCTGCCACTTCCCCCTGCTTGTATTCCCTCTCTCATTATCTCTCTCTCTGTGTCAAATAAATAAATAAAATCTTAAAAAAAAAAAAAGAAAAAGAAACGAAACTACTAAACTGTTTTCTGCATTTTACATTCCCACCAGCAAGGCATGAGGGTTCTAATTTCTCCATATTTTCCCCAATACTTGTTTAGGTCTTTTTATTATGATCACCTAACTGGAGGTGAAGTGTTATTTCAGTGTGGTTTTGACTTGCATCATCCCAGTAACTAATGATGCTGAAAACCTTTTAATGTGCTTATTATCCATTGGATATCTTCTTTGGACGAGAGTCTGTTTATGTCCTTTGCCTATATTTTCATTTGGAATGTTTGTATTTTCATTGTTGCATCATACAATTTTAAACAATGAAAGTAAATTTGAAATCATCTTGACAAAACCCTCCAGTGTTTTTAGTGGTAACCCCACACGCTAGCTCAAAGCAGATCACTCCAGACTCAGGCTTTTTAAGACAAGGTGAACATGGGGCCAAGAAATGGGAGCTTTTGAGACACCAAAACTCCATATTTATGCACTAAATGGAAAAGCACTTCCCACTTTAAGTCCTTTAGCACAGAAGACTGACAAATCTGTGCTCTCTGCCCAAAATCCCCTCGAGTCTCAGTGTGATCTGTATGTCCTGAGAAAAAAATCTCCTGCCTTCAGCAGCTGGCGGTAGGAAGAAGCACAGGTCCTTTTACACAGGAAACAAGGGAGCTCTAGTCTTGTGAATGAGGAAACAAAGACAATGGAAAGTTAAATGACATGACTTAAAATTCACCCAGTTATTATACCTGGGACTCAGATGTACTGTCCTGTCCCCTATGCCCTCAAGCTCTCCCTATCCATGGTCTATTGTATGGTACATCATAAAACCAACAAAGTTTTTAAAAATAGCTGACTGGATGAGGAAGATAATTTTGAAAGAATGATGACCACCTGAGGCAATCTTTATAACTTTAAAATTACAAACACATATTTTGACTTAGAAATAAGATTTCAGGTTTAATTAAGGAATTAAAGGAATACATATAAAACATAACTTCTGGATCTATCAAATATGTAAAATATATAGTTTGAGTACCATTTTGAGATGTAGATAATTACCAAAGAACATACAAATTGCAAATGGATTTTAATGAAGCCAACCTAAATACAGTTTAAAATATCGAACAACATAAAATGAGAGATTGATGTATGCTACAACATGCACAATATTAAATATTAAAAATTATTCATTCTAGTGACCTATAGTACACCCTCAAGCCTTTTTGTTTAGCTATTTTTAAGTTTTAATTAGTGAAAGGATATGAAAGAAAGACACAAAATAAACGAAAAGCTTAAACTCACTGTTTGAAAAGTCGTTGATCATTCTCCAAAGACCAGACTTCTTTCGAAAGGAGATTAAGCAGAGTGCAGGAGGCCAGTCCTGTCCCACTCAGGGCTCTAAACCCAACTTTGCTGCTCTGTATCAATCAGAGTGTGTAGGGAACATCAGAAACAGGAGGCCAAAGGTCTAAAGCCACTGAGATAGGAGATAAAAGATGGAGCTAATCAGATGCTTAGATGGTCCTGGAACCAAAGCATGAATTTAGGATGAAAGCACACAGCTATTTCAGACACAGCAAATAGAACAGAGCATGACCTGCAGGCTGGGGAGAGAATGCGCCAAACCTAAAATTTCTCAGAGGTCAGGGATTATAGACGAAGGACCATTGATAAAAATACGGACAGAAGTAAATTGCCTTAGTGCTTTGTGACCTGAGAAGTATATTTCTCCTGATATTCTTCACTGTGTGAGAGAGAACATCCTTTATCTCAGTGAACAAAAAGCATTCTAACATTTTCTCCTGGAATCTCCATTCAATTTTTTTTCCATTCAATTTTTTTTATAACTCTAACATAACCAACATTTGTTGTTCCATTTATAGTAATGATTATCAAGACATTATTATTCATCTTGGACTTTTTTAAGATTTTATTTACTTACTTATTTATTTATTTATTTTAGAGCGAGCGAGAGAGAGCACACTTGAGCATATGCCCATGTGAGTTGGGGGAGGGGCAGACAGAAAAGAGAGGGAGGGAGAGAAAATCCCAAGCAGGTGCTACACCCAGCACAGAGCTCAATCTTATGACCCTGAGATCATGACCTGACTCAAAACCAAGAGTCAGACTTAACCAACAGAGTCACCCAGGAGTCCCTATCTTTGACCTTTTAATAATGTGGAGAGTTAAGTAGAATCTGGGGATTATTCCAATATACCTAGTTGGCTCCCTCCTTTTAGTGGAGAGGGTCGCAGTGGAGCAACAAGAAGCGCTATAGAGACAGGTACACATGAACCAGAATGCATCGAGAATCACATTTCTTCAGGTTACAAAGGTAATTCGCCTTGAAGACAAGGGATTAAACTATGTAGGAACCCAATTTTTCATTGAACTCTTACATATTTCTTCCTGTAGATAAAGCAGACCATTAGTTCTAAGCAATAGGCTATACTTCCTAAATATAAAATATGTTTTCATTTGATATCTGGCAAAATGAAAACAAAACCATGCAATTGGTTGCAGAAATTAAAATATGGACACAATTATTTTGCAATGGAGAATGGTATAATTCGTTCATATTTTTCTATGCCACCTTCTCAGTCTTTTTTTTTCATTTTCAGTTTTAAGTAGTTATCTTATGTCTAATTTATGTGCCAACTCTAATTCACAGATATTATTCTGTAAATCTCCCTGCCTCTTCTCCATTTGCCAGCTAATATGTAGTACAGAGGAGAGGTACATAGAATATGTAATGCTGGGAATAAGGTTTGTATGATGTGGCAATCTCTGTTCTTCAAAAAATGATGTAGCAGATATAGCATCTTGTATACCTATACCCAATCTTTATATATTCCTTGGTAGATAGAAACACAATTTGTTCAGATAGTCAGCTTTCAAAGAAGATGATACTTGCTCTAGCTCAGAGATAAATCCTGATTTATCTTAACATTTTCACACTGTACAATAGGAATTTCTATGATGACAGAAATATTCCATTTATACACTGCCCAACAGAGTAGCCATTGGCCTCATGGGGCTATTAAGTATTTGAAATGTGGCTAGTAAGACAGGAAAACTGAATTTTAAATTTTATTTTAATTACTATCAATTAATTAATAATTATTTAAAATGACTATTCATTTAACTTTAATAGACATATGTGTCTACTGGCTTTTGCATTGGACAACCCAACATAACTAATTATGGTAATCCTATTGCCATTGCAAATAACTAGATTGACATTAAGCATATGACAAAATGTTGGCCAACAGATGGGAAGAGAATGTTGCTGGCAAATGAAATTGTTACTTCCCCCACTAGATAGTGTCTTATCTCCCATTGTACAGAATTCTGACACTAAACTTATCATACAGTGAATAGTAACACCGTAGTCAAGCAAGGATGCTCCCACATTACTGTGAGACTTTCTTTAAATGAGATAATGAGTTTTTTATATAGCTTAAGTCATTTTGATTTGTGTGTCCTATTTTTTGCTAAGGAAGCATCATGACTCATATAAAGTATCTTCAAAATTATTTAATGAAATTGCTAGGCGAAGTATTTTTTTAAACTTTGAAATTAGAATGGGCTATTGTTTGAATTTTAATAAAGACAAGTTTTGTATCTAGTATATATATTTGATAAAAGTAAAGCACTTACATAGTCACCACAATTATAGTGAAGATCAGAGTCGTGAATGTTTCATATTTGTTACCTAAACTGAAATTCGTCTTAAAATCTTATGAAAAGGTAACACTAATGAAACATACATGCTATGTTGAGGACAAATAAATTGAAATTAGAAGATGTTAATGAGGTCAGACAGCCAGCTCAAGTTGTGGGGATAGATCTCAATCTTGAGTCTTTTTTTTTCCCTATAAAATACTTCTTTTTAATTTAGATTGGTTGTCTCTATAATTATTTTCTTTGTTAGTGGAATTCCAAGAAGAAAATAAAACTGACTTATTAGCTATCTGTATATGTAATGGTCTGGTTGTTTTTGTTTCGGACATATCTTTAGCTATATTAAAAGCAGTACATTTTTGAGTCATATAGGGTGGAAAATGTCACATTGAAAAGAAGAATAATATCTGCTTTTATTGTATTAAGTATAATTCAGGAGAAAAAGGAACAATGGAAGTTGGTTTTCAGAAAATTTAAAATATAAAGGATATAAATGTATGAAGTTACATGCTATAAATGACTCAGAAAATTTCACAACTAAGAAATTGAAGAGACCTAACATTTACTACTATTAAAGGTAATTACTCAAACCATAGGTCTTAAAATATCTGCCATTAATTGCAAATGTTTAGGTAGAATTTAGAAAGTGTACTTAATAATGGCAACAACACACTTTGATTTTGCTTTCATATCTTCTTGCATTCAGAGCGGGAACTGTTTCCTCTTAACTTTCCAGGGGAAAGAAAACAACTTTTGAGCAGTAGCAGAGGTTCCTTAGTTTAGGCATTTTGTTTTTAGGACCTAGAGTAGCTTGATGAGGCAGACTTTGCATCTTCTTTTCTAAAGGCATTTAAATAAAGATTTGATCATCTTTTGCCTGCAAAATGTTTTCATGTGATGTCCTATGTGAAGATAATGCAACAGATTAAAAAAAAAAAAGCTACTTTTAAAATTCTTCCAAGCTTTATGATTTTTTTAGATCACATCTGTGCCCAACATGAGGCTTGAACTCATGACTCCAAGATCAAGAGTTGCATGTTCTTCTATCTGAGCCAGCCAGGCACTACCCAAGCTTTATGTTTTTATCATTTAACTGTATTGTTATAAATTTAATGGTCAGTATAGTCAGACAATATTGAACTTTAAATATTTTAAACCTTCTGGTTTACCACTAAGAAGATTTACTAATTTAATTCACAAAAAACAATTTCAAAATGCAAATGTGAGAATAACCCATGTGAGGATGAATGGAAGAGGAATTGTTACTATTAAAAAACTTATCTCTAGATACCACAAAAATACAGCAACACCCAAAAAAATCTATAAAAATAATAAGTAATTATAGTAATTACTGATTTTTATATCAAAATATTATATATATATATATATTTATACTAGAAGAGTGAACATGATATAATAGATGGCATCCATTAAGGTTTTATTTTGTGATAGGCACCAAACTTAAGTTTTTTTAATACGCTAGGTACCAAACTAAGGTTTTTCGTTATCTCATTAAATTCTTATGCAATCTGTTGTGGTAGGTACTAATCTTATCCCTATTTTACAAGTAAATAAACTGAAGGTTAGAGCTAAACAATTCGTTTACAATCATCAATAAAAACGGAAAAGTTGAAGTGATTGTTGGGCTGGCTTTACTGTTTCCCTTCTTTTGGACATCACTGCCATGCTCAGCATTAGAAAGCAGGAATTTCCCTCTTTTCTTTCATTTTTCTAATCATGCATACTAGAAAACTGAGTCAGGACCCTGTGTGGAAAATAGGGGAGGATAGGGGGGTTGGTGGGAGTAGCCGAAATCTCAATATAGATTTGGAGATTCCAAGATCAGTGGGAAATTTTGTTGCCCTTCCCATTCACAGTCAAGAGAAAATGGCTACCTGGGCACAAATGGCTGATAAGGCCAAAGATAATCTCCCAAAGATTCCTGTGCTCTAGAATGGCATGCAAGATGGGAAATCATTCCTGTGTCCTAAAACATGGCATATAACTCATGAAAGAGTGGCTAAAGTTGGGGAAATAAAGGGGCATTTCAGCCAACATGCTGTGTGTCAGTTGACTTCTCATCTAATCAAAGTTTTGTACCATATAAGCCTCCATGATTCGGAATTTAGACAAGCTCCTAAGGGGAAAACAACCCAAAACTGCCTGTGTTTAAGAATCTGCTTTTCCAAAGAAATGGGAGCTTAAATTATTAATTTGTTTAAAAACAAAAATTTTATATTCCTATATCCTGAGTTGTGGATTCCCTAATATCTAATTACTCATTTAGTGTAATATCTGAAACTTATAAGTTAATTTGTAATTTTTACAACACAATGATGATATATAACTGATATCTCTATACTGGTAGTCAATTTATGTATCATTTCTGATGAAGGTTAACTTAATATATGATGTTTAATGTAAGTATACAGTTTTAAGTCAGAATTGTGATATACTATATACTATATATACATATACAATATATACAATTATATGCAATAATGTGTGATTATATTGTTTACCTCCCAGTGTAAACGCCATGAGACTAATGAAAATGAATGGATCCTTAGCACCTAAGAAGGTCCTTGGTTGTAAATTAATATTCAAAAAGTTAATAGATCTGCAAAAGTTAACAGATCTATCTATCTATCTACCTGTCATCTATCTGTATCTATCTCTATCTCTATATATATCTATAAATGGGCCAAAGATCTGATCCAATAAGGAAAAAAATGTGAACGCTATAAACCAAGTTTTCCTTTGCTTCTTGTTTTACTCTCCTCTTGAAATGTCCTTAGGGATCAGAAAACTCACCTTGGGTCTTTGTTTAGGTAAAACAGTGTGCTTGACTCCTCTTGAGTCATATGTCTTCAGAATTTTGCTGGATGAAGTAGACAAATAAATTAATTTCAGTGTGGTCCATAACTTGCGGTTAATAAATAGGTTTACATATTACAATTCTCTAATGATTTCTGAAGATTGTTCCTAACAAAGCAATTTCCCCAATATATGAAAAATATGACTAATTACAAAAATAAGTAGGGCCATAAAGGCTTCCAAGAGACCTTACAGTCACTGTATAAGGACAGTTTTCCCCATAATCAGACACTTGGCTCAAACAAATTAAAACAAACACACACATGCACACACACACACACACACACACACACACACACATTATTCTTATTGATATTTCAGTTAGTGGGCATGTTCTGTTAACCAAAGTCCAATAGCAAATTCTATCCTCAATAACTCCTGAGGTTTTCAAACATACATCTTGCATTTCCCAAACTTTCCCAGCCTGACATTTCTTTTAGTGTAAGTGAAGTGTCACGTAAGTAAGTGTAAGTAAGTGTAAGTTAGTGTAAGTGTAACCTTCCATTTCTTTTAGTGTAAGTCCATATTTTAGTAATTAAAATATTGGGCAAGAAATTGCTATTTTTCAAATTTGGAAAAGTTGTATGGCAAAGATGTCTATCATGTTATCTAGAATGTATCATGCTTTGTTTTAAGATGTAAGCATTCAATCCAATGAATATGCATCTACTGGTAGAAATTAAACCTATAGAAGTGGCAAAGGAGAAATAAATGAAGACAAAGAAAAATCCTTCAACTTTCTCACTGTAACAAAACATATTCACTGCGATCTGGAACTGTTTCAAGTGCCAACTAGAGAAAAAATTCAAAAGAGTAAGTGTAATTATTTAATAGAGTTCCATCAGTGACATTGATTGAATCTGTCTCCCCAATAAAATTATTGTGACATCTCATAAAGGATGAGGCTCCTGTTTTAAGAAGTCATATTTACAACAGGTAAAAGACTTTTTAAGCTGTTGTCACATTTGCTTCCAAATCTAGTGTGGACAAAACAGAAGGAAATAGTACCATAACACCATCTTAGTGATTTATAGTGGGCATAAGACAAGGCTCTATTCCCAGAAAGAATTTATACACTCGGTGATAAAGGGGTTGCATGACCAGGGTGACATACATCTAGCCCTGCCCAGAAGTTGAGTGATTCTGTACATCATGAGTCTGGGTGTCACCAAATAAATGAATTGTCAACTAGAATTAATACTGTGTGCTTTGAGCACTGCCTGGTTGGCTCAGTTGGTTAAGCATCTGCCTTCGGCTCAGGTTATGATCCCAGGGTCCTAGGATGGAGTCCCACATTGGGTTCCCTGCTCAGCGGGGAGGCTGCTTCTTTCTCTCCTTTTGCCTGTCACTCCCCCGCTTGTGTGCCCCCTCTCTCTCTGTCAAATAAATAAATAAAATCTTTAAAAAAAAATACTGTGTGCTTTAAGCAGAGATATGAGGGTGGAGGGGAAGAACAAACATACTGGCTCTAATCTTATCACATTGATATATAAATGCTAGATTGGGTTTCTTTAATGCAGTGTTCTAAAGCAGCCATGGATAAGCTTCAGGAAATCTATAAACACCTTGAAATTAAATATGTACCATTTTACATGCATTTTTATAGGGGAAGAAAATCTGTATATTTCACTGAATTCTCTGTATAGGCTACAGTCATAAACACAAGAAAAAAGATTAAATATCACTCTTTGTAAATAACTTGAATTTTAGGGAAAGGAAGATTTTCTTGCTTTAAATATGTTATAAACTATTAATATAAAAAAAAATCTACCACAATTTCTGGCTCTTGTGTTTCAATATTATTTCCCTCCAAGCATAACTTCCTATTCTACTATAGAAACAGTGAGCTTGAAAAAGAGTTGAATAAATACAATTGCTCTCTTTCCTGCTTTGGCTCCAACCTCCCTCTCATCACAGCTTGCCTTCCTCAGGCTCTCGGTCCCAGGGCTATCGATCCCATGTACGTTCCACTGTGTTTTGTGTCCTTTCTGACCTCCTAACCTTTGTGGGCACAGCTTTTTCTGCCTGAAATATTACCTCCACCTCTAGTGTCCCACTGATTAACCCTACTTGTCCTCCAGGATGCCTCTCTGGTGACCTTTGACCAGGACCCTGGGCAAATTTCTGTCAATGCACGTATCAAGCTGCATTGAAGTAATGGGCTTTTACAGTTTCTTTTTTTCCATTGCTAAATTGCCGAGTTCCTTGAAATCATTTAGAAATTCATTCACCCTAGTAAGCTCACAACCTCACACAGCATCTGGCACATAAAGGGCCAATAGTCTTTACTGAGTATAGATGGCTTAGAACAAATTAGTTGTAGTGACCAAAAAGGTTCAATGAGTTTTCCTTTTTCAGAGTGCCTATTATTTTAAACAAAAGAAAATTATAAGCTAAAGGAAAGAATGGAACTGATTTCATGCAGAAAGAAACAAAGTAGAAAGATATCTGGTAATAAGGGAACCTTCCTGAAGCCACTGAGTGATTACCATCCCTGTCACATACTTGACACCTTGAGACTTACTCTCTCTTGAATCATTAATCACATGTTCCATTTGAAAATAGCTTACAATTCACAATTTTTGTAAACAGTGCTATTGAAGTTCATAAGGAAGAGATGGAATTTATATTTTGTCAGATCGCTAACCCAGCAATATTCTATTCTCAAATTTGAACTTAGGCAAATTCCATCTACTTAGTCTCCTACGTGTTTTTTTGTTGCTGGTGGTTTGTGTGTGTGTGTGTGTGTGGTTGTTTGTTTGTTTGTTTGTTTAAGCTCAGTGATTTTTCAATTGGTTGTTTGGTAGACCCCGTGATGATCCAACCACATGTCCCTTCAGAACTGGAGGGCTTATACTATACTTGCAGATTTTGCTGCTGCTACCTGATAGATTCCAACTGGGACACTTTTCTCTGCTTGCTGCAGGGAGTGTGCTGGCCTAAGCTTCACTGCCTCTGAGGGCAGCCTATAGTCAACGTGTGGTTAATGGGGAACTAAAGACTCTGCTGCTCCCCACTACCTTGAGACCACTCAGAAGGACCATGGCCATTTCAGAGATTTCTGTGGGATAGAATAACCTTTTCGGAGACTCTATGGTAGCTCAACTTTCCCCTTTGCCCAAAGATGCCCCTTTCCCTTCCCTTTCAGCACTTCTTGCCTCAATAGGTGTTAATTCTGAGGGTGTTTTCAAAAAACTCTGGCTCTTGTGTTGAGAATAGAGTCTAACAGACAAAAATACAAGTATAGAAATTAGTTGAGAGAGTGTTGTAGTCCTGGGGATCAATTTTGATCATAGGTAGTATAAAATATTTGGATTTTGAATATGTTTTGAAGTTAGAGATAACAAATTTCCTCACATGTTAGTGTAGGTTTTAAGAAAAAATGGGAATTCAAGGATGACTCCACTTATGTTGGCATAAGCACTGGGAAAATAGTGGGGCATAACCTATATTGGGACAGATATGGGGAGGGGAAATTGAGACTCCATTCTGAAGTATGTTTGAGATGTCAAGTAGACATCCAATAAAGACGTCAAGGACACAACCTGATGTAAAGGTCTGCAATCTGATGGGGAACTGTGGGTGGGAGATACAACTTTAGAAGTTTTCTGCATATATTAGTTTTTAAAGCCATGAGCCTAGATGAAATCTCCAACAAGATGAGCAAACAGAAGAGAAGACCAAAGTCTAAGACTGGAAATGTTCCAATTTAGGGACTGGGGAGAAGAGAAGGAACCAGCAAAGGAGGCTGAGATGGGGTGACCATGGAGATAGGATAAATATTCGAGAGAGTAAAATCTTGGAAGAAATGTGGGAAAGTATAGAAAGGAGAAGGATATGTTCAACTACTTCAAATGCTACCTGTAGGTCAAGTCAATTGGCTTTAGTTAGTTTGGTAGTATCTTAAAGATAACATTTTTAATAAGGTGATGAGGGAGAAAACATGATAAAGTGAGGACATGTGAGGAGGGAAAACAAAACAACTATTTTAGGTGTTTTACTACAAAAGGGGGCAGAGTAATAGGAAAGTAGTTAGCAGGGGGAAAGTGCAGTGAGAAAAAAAAATTAAAGAAGTAACAGTATATGTGTTTGTTTATGGGAATGATCCAATAGAGAGTGGGAAAATGATGATGTAAGATAAAGACAGAATTACTTAGAATAATGAGCTTGGCCTAAGCAAGACAAAGTAAGGTCTACTATACAAATGAAAATAGTAGCATTAAATATGTGTATGACAAAATAGTGAAGATAATAAAAGTTTTTCATATTTTGAAAATGAAGTCAGTGTACATACATAAAGTGTTACTTATGGGGCTAGGCTTACAAATTATCAGTTGAAGTAGTCTCTATAATTCCGTTAGCTAGAAAAATGTAAAATATATTCAGGTAAGCTAGCTGATTTTTTAAAGCATAAAGTGAAAGAATTTTAAAGATTGAATATTTGAAACATTCTTGTCAGTATTATAATTTTAACACAGTTAAATGATAAACTATTTTCTCAGTACACAATAGGTCCAAAGCCAAACATTATATGCATCATTAGAAATATAATTGTGAACAATGTATGTTTGTTCCTATATATTAATATAAAGCAAACACTATAAAGCACGTGTTAATACAGAAGAAGTTGGAAAATATGCTTGGGAAAAATAAATATTGTTAAAGATGTTTTTCATGAATATTCAAAAATAGAATACTAAAATGTTTTAGTTAAATCTTGGCTTTAATCATATATTACACAAAATAGTTAAAATACTGTTATTCCCAAAGGCATTTAGGAGATAATATGTTGCCAAGAATGGAAATTTAATATCAAAACAGATTAGAAAAAGCAGTTGGCATTTCCCATGTATCCTAATTTGACTAATTAGTTTTATGTAATCCATTGAAACATAAGCCAGATTACAGTAGCAAATCTGGTAGCACTGGATCATACTATTTAAAAACAGGAGCATCTGGCAACAATTAACCTAAGAGGAAATTTCCTTTTCCATTATTATTATCTACATAAGTTTAAACTCAATTTATGCTAACATTTATATTTATTCAAAGGCAGACTACATGTAAACATGCCCTTCTCTTCTAGCTCCTATTAATTTTTTCTTGTAATTTTATTTTGTTATTTTTTTTGTACTATTCCCAGATACATTATTTATGTGCCACACCTAGTTTCAGTTATGATCTTTGCCCCATTTCCTTTTTGGGTTAACTTTTCTCCTTTATGGGTTTGCTGGGGGGAAAAATATTCAACTACTGTCATTTACACCAAAGGTAAATTAAATGAAGGAATATTTGTGGCAGCATAAATGCCCTATTTGTTAGACAAATCAATCTAGTGGTCCCAAGAGCTACCTCTTCTGTCACCATAGAAAAGCTGGAGCTCTGAGAATGGGAGGAGCTAATGCTTTATAGTTGACACAAAATTTGCAGTCAGTCTTGACCCTTGCAATGTCAATCCACTTCCTTGTATAGATCATCTCCAATCAATTTGTTTGTGTGAGTTTCTGTAAGAATCACGGCCCTCTAAACTCTCTCTTCATCATTTACTCTTTGCCAAACATGCAGTACAACTCCTTCTGTAATTGTTAGTAAGAAAGGAAGAGTAGTCAACATTATGGTAAACTGATATGACTGAGAATTTTTGTTTCCTATGAGGTCTTTGAGTAGAAGTGACATTTGGCACTGCAGAAACAGAGCTCTCCTTATAAGTCCATATCTCCTGCTGAAGCATTTCCTCCAATCTCTTATTTTTAAGAAACCCTGGTTACAAAGTTCTACCATCACTAAGCACAAAGAGAAGCAGATGCTTGTATTCTGGCTGAGCATTTAAAATAAATAAATAAATAAATAAAAATATCTATTTTTGTAGTATTTGTGTGATGAGTATTCGAAATACATCTTTCAGATTATTGGATGAATTTTGGTTTTTTTTATTCCCTTGGTCATGTTTTTGCTAATTGAAAATTTTCATTACAGTTGAAAAGTCCTTTGAAAACAATACCATGCTTTTTTTGTTATGGCTGCATAGGCAAGCACTGTCAGGCCTCTGGCCTCAGGGCATGTAATCCAGACAAGAAATACAGAAAATACTATTCTACAGGCCCTGACCAAGCAATCCCAACTCTTTTCTTTGTTTTACCATTTTTTGTAGACTTATTGCTCAAACTAGAGCTTCTTACTCATTGAGTAATGTAAATGAGTAATTAATCATATTTGCTTCTTCAGTAGATAGAAACTATGAAGAGGATGATGAAGCTAGGTATTTGTAGATTTTTTTAAACAACAAGGTGACGTTTAAATTACTTGTTGCCATTAATATTGAAGACAGATATGGGAAATTGAGTTGAAATTGTACCTTTTAAATAAAATAGCCCAGGAAAAATAATTCTATATTTTGCTAAAACATCTCTCCAGTACTTATTCAGAGTTATAGTCAGGGTTGTTCACTTGGTCTCAAAAGTTCATGCTAAGTTTTAATGCTTGCATAAGCTTGTGTGTACGTGGCTGTGTGTGTGTGTGTGTGTGTGTGTGTACATGAATACATCCACATTTGAACTAAAACCTTCTATCACTTAGCCATATAACTCAAATACTATGTATAACAGAAAACCACCATATGGAAGATTCATGCACTTTAGGGTATAAACATCAAATCCAATGTCTCGAAATATTTAAAGCCGTATGTGGTAACAAATGTTTGCATCAATAACCTGGGTATAAACTGAATTTTGGGTGCAGCATTTATATCCCCTGGCTTAATTAACCTGGACCATCTTTCTCTGTATTTGACAATATGAAAACTTAACGAATGAATTTTAATGATCTCTCATGTATTTTCCTATGGTTCCTCTATTTCAATAAAAATATGAACTCAAACTCTTTGGCAGATCACATTTTTTTTCCAATTGAAAATAAAAATGTGTTTTGGGTTGGGAGAAGCAAGTTAGGCTCAGGACAGAAATGTAGTCCGATGCTTTTTGGCCATGGTTCATGAAAACTTCATTCCCTCTGGTGAAAATCCAGCCTGATAAATTGAATCCTGTGACATGGAAAGTCACATCACATTATGAATTCTGTTGATAGAATGATGATGATGAAGAGGTTACAGATTATTTAAGTAGCAGAATGAGAGTGTTTCAGATTGTAGATGTATGTTAATATTTTAAATTAAGCCCTATATTTATGAAGCATTTTGTTTCTTCAAAATTTCAAGAAATAAGAAGAACTGCCAAAGAGCAATGCAGCTCTAAAAAAGCCACAGGCAGCCCTGCAGAGAGCTGTAGGGCAAAAATTGCCTATAGGGGAGTGTTGTATAGAGCAATCAACAGGAGGCCTGGATATGCCTATCATGCTCAGTCATTGGCTGGGAACTGCCTAGGGAGAGTGTGTATTTGACTCAAATACTGTAATGGATCCCAGAGATATGGCAACTCAAGGCTGTTATCTGACTGAATTCTGTGCAACAGGTTCATTCTTGAAGGTATATCTGAGTGATACACATTTATTGCCTCCTCATTAGGAAATACAAGATTTTTTAAAATACCATTTAAAATAACAACAAACATTATAGGGTGCTAGGTATTAATGTAATGTAATTAATAACAACAACACAGTTCTACAAGAAGATAAGGAAAAAAAAGAAAACTATGAAAATCATAATAGAATAACTAAATTTAGTAGGGTACAATAATTATGGATAGCAATAATCCGTACAAATAATTACAAAAAATAATAATTATTCTGCATATTCAATGAGATTCCAGTTGATAACTTAGAAAGATTTAAAAAAATTTATGAAATTTTAGATCTTAAGATACCCAAGACATTCATGAGAAAGACTAGCAAAATGAGGAGGCTTGTTCTATCAAATGGCAAATCTAATCATATATTTTATTATTTATATTATATTTTATATTTATATTTTATTTATGTATATTTTATATATTATATTTATTTTTTATTATCATATTATTTCTCAACTAAAAAAGGTAAAGAAAGCAATAGATCTGCCAGGTGGTGGGGGCAGTGCTGTGAGAAAACACCCCTGCAGGGAGACATGCTGAAGCCCCAGAAGAGGATGGTTGGGGCTGCTGAGTCTGCTGGGCTAGCAATAAGAGACCAGCAGGAAAATACATCAACACTAAGAACCCAGCAGGAACATCAGCGTAAGTGGGTAACTCCAGCCCTAGGAGGACCAGCCTCTAAAAAACGTGGGAAGCATCTAAACAGTTACTGGCTGATGAAAGTCAGAGACAAAAAGCAGACTAGAGAAAGACATAGATGTGAACTGAGGATCTTAAAGCAGAGCCCAAGTAGACAGCATGCCGAGATGGTATTCACAGCTACCAGAACAGGCCCAGAACTGCCTTCCAACCATGAAGCTGGAGAAAGAAGCCTTCTTCTACCACGGAAACTGCAAAGAGCCAGGCATCACAGGACTTGTGAAGCTTGAGGAGGCTTACCCAGACCACACCCAGTTTTAGATAAACAATCCCCGTTATGAACCATCCAGGAAAGAAGACAACCCAAAATGGCCCACGGCAGATGTGCAGTCTGTTCCAATGATGAAACGTTTTATTGCCCCGAGGGAGCTCAAAAACCCATCACCAAGCCTTTAAAAAATATGGCTCTCTTAGAGAGGTGGACCATAAAGGAGACTCTTAACATAGAGAACAAACTCAGGGTTGCTGGAGGTTGTCTTTTCTTTTTTTTTTTTTTTTAGATGTATCCACAGTATTTAATTTGTTTGGATAATAGTTACAGATAAACAGGTACACTCCATATACAATTACCAATACTTTTTTATACAGTTCATCTTTCAGTACATCAACACTATTTTATTTACACTCTATTTATGTACCTTAACATCTTTCTAAAGTCAGTGCATTGTCAACAAGTTTTATGCAGTAATTTACAAGGTGAATGTAGTTAATAGTTAATAAATTTTCGGCTAGTGATGAATTTAAAAATTAATTACAACCAATATAACAAACACAGATCAAACAACATTAGTAGATTGTGCTACCTGCTTAAATAAAACATCTGTAAGGAAATTATTTTAAATCATCCACTTTTTCATGGGACTTGTCCAAGTAGAAATGGACAGATTTTTATATATTGAAATCATGAACTATAAAGCCTGCATTTTGTCTGACTTCATCATATTTACCATTTAGGCCAATCCTTCTTACTTGTAATTACAGTCTTTTTTTTTTTTTAATAAATGAAGCCTGTTTTATTACTTCAAGTGTTAATGATAAAAAAAAATTTCAACACAGCTGCTGCATTTAAAAAAGTGGAACTATGTACTATGTTTGCAAGTTCAGTAAACAGATGAACTTGATGTCTTTGAATGACATAACAATTGAGCATTGTATAGTACATCTTATGAAGATCCGTAAATTAAAGAACTACTCGTTTAAAGTAAGTGATTATGGAACATATATATATATTCATAGTTTCAGCTTCTTTTTTCTTTCTCAACCATTAGGTGCTCCATCCATTTTACGTTTCTGTGTTGAAGGTTTTGGTCCTCTCTTCTTTTTCTTTGCCTTCTCCTTTTTTTCTAGTTCCATGTTTTCTCTTTCAATCAAGGTAATTAAGGTGTTACACCTCCTCTGGAGCTCCATTGCAGTTCTGGACTTAAGAAACCAGTCCAATCTCAACTGAGGAGAGTTGTGAATATACTGTCGTAATTCATCATAAACGTTTTCTTTGTCAAATCCAAGTTTGTGAAGCATACAGGTTATGAAGCTATCCTCTTCTTCAGTGTAGTTTTTTCCTTTGTTAGTACCATATGATATTCTCAGCTGATGAAAAGATTCTTTGTACCGTCCGATCTTCGTTTCAAGTGCTTTTTTGATACTAATTCTTCTTTGAATTCTTGCCTCTTCCCTTTCGATCTGAGCCAAAATCTTCTCTATGTCCTGGAGTTCATTGCATCTTTCCTAGAATACAGCTGAGTACTCAATAACTTCTTCCGGAGTTTTTCCTTCTACTTCTCTTGCAATATTTTCAATATCATCACAAAGGTAGTGTGGGGTGGGTGGGATAGGAGACAGTGGAGAGGCTAAATGGGTGATGAGGATTAAGGAGGGTACTTATGATGAGCACTGGATGTTGTATGTAAACTAATAAATTATGAATCTCTAAATTCTACTTCTGAAACTAATATTACACTATATGTTAACTGGAACTTAAATAAAAACTTGAGACATTAAAGAAATATGGCTCTCTTCATTTGCCAGAGACTCAATTAAGCCCTGACCTTAGGATAATTTGATTTTATTTTGAACCTGGAGAAAAGGAACCAAGTTAACGGGGACATTGTTGCTGGAATGAGCAAGAAGTTAGTCACTCCAAAGAAGTCAAGCTTTTATAAGACAAAAATTGTGCAGAGGTTTCCTTGTTATGTTCAACTAGGGTTCTGTACATAGGTGGTTTTCATGTATCTTTTCCAATAAAACATTAATTAAAAAAAAGAGGGCAGTGCTTACTTCGGCAGCACATATACTTAAAAAAAAGGATAATAGAATGGATTAAGAACTTAAAAATAAATCTATCAATCTGTCATATGTTAATTAACAATGAAGTAGAAATGTTCATCCTTTAGAGTTATTGGATAAGTGATTTCATCACATAGAGTTTGAGGAAAGACAAGGAGCCATATTTCATTTAAAAATCAAATAGAAGTGACATCACCAAGATGACCACATCTTGACTTTAATGTCTCTCACAAGAACAGTTAACGTCTACTGAAGAATAAGACACCACTGAAAGAATCTTAGAACACAGAGGTAAGGCTGAAGTACCCCTACACCTCAGACACCAAGACAGCTGGCATTAGAGGCTATGAGAAGAGGCTACACCATAACCACATTGCCTTCCCCAAGCAGGGCAGACCATACAGAGAGAACTCCCTTGAGCCTTTAGTTCTTCCACTGGGAACTGACAACCCAGGGGGAACAACAGCCTCCCTCATCATGGGGTTCCTTTGTGGGAGCCCTACTCTGATCTTGCACCACAGGGATTATAGGGGTATCTGTGGGGCTCAAGCAGGGCTTATATTTATATCAGATAGAATTTAAACTAAAAATGGAAAAGAGAGACAAAGAAAGCCAAAATATAATGATAAAGGGGTCAATACATCAAGAAGTTATAATAGTTTTAAATATTTATATGTCCAATATTAGAGCACCTAAATATACAAAGCAAAATCAACAGAGCTAAAAGGAAAAAATAAACAAAATGCAATAATAGTTGGGAACTTTGGTTCCCTACTCATAACAATGGATAGACCACCTAGTTAGTGAAAAAATAAGGAAACTCTGGATTTGAACAACACTAGAGACAAAAGGGACATAACAAGCATTCTAACCAGCAACAGCAGAACCTGGTGTTCTTACCTGGTGCTCCTAGAACACCCGATAGATCATGTTAGGCCATAAAACATGTCTTAGAAAATTCAAAATTGTAATTTTACTAAGTATCTTTTCTGAAAACAATGGTATATATCTAGAAATCAATAAGAGGAAAGCTAAAAAATTTATGAACATATGGGAATTAAACACCACCCGTCTGAACAACCAATAGATCAAAGTAGAAATTACAGGAAAAATTAAAAAAATATTTTTTGAAAAAAAACAAAAATGGAAAGGACAGAACTTATACAAGAACTTGTGCGGTATAGCAAAAGCTGTTTTAAGAAAGAAATTCATAGCAATGAATACCTACATTAAGAAGCAAGAACGATCTTGAATAAACAACCTAACTTTATATCTTAAGGAACTAGAAAAAGAAGAACAAACTGAGCCCAAAGTTAGCAGAAGACAAGGGAGTGGTGGGAGGGGGAATTGGAGGAAGGTGGTCCAAAGGTACAAACTTCCAGTTACACAACAAATAAATCTAGGAATTAACATACATCATGATGACGATAGCTAATTGCTGTATGATACATAGGAAGGTTGTAAGAGAGTAAATTCCTAAGCTCGCAGGACATTTTTTCCATTTTTCATTTCTTCTTTATTGTAACTAGTTGAGAAGATGGATGTTAACTGAACTTATTGTAATGATTTTACAGTAGTGAAATATACCTCAAACTTATATAGTGAGGCATGTCAGTTATTTCTGAATAAAATTGAAAAAGAATCAAATACAGGAGGATGAAAATCTAGATATGAAAAACACTACTTTAAAATTTTGGAAAAAATCCAAGAGAATATCTTACTTATAATGTGACAGAGGAACAAATTTTTTTTTTTTTAACATGAGAGAGAAAGAAATAGCCATAAGAAATAGACAAATTTTACTATTTTGAAATTAAAAACTACTGGTGAACTAAATACACAATAAAACTAAAAGTAAATAACAGAATTGGAGAAACCATTTGTTACCTACCAAATTAAAAAAAACAGTGCTATAATGTATTTTTAAGGCACCACAATTCAGTAAGGTCAAGAAGAACTCAGAGGAACACAGGCAAATGAAGGGACCAAAAAGTTCTTTGAAGCAAAAATATGAATTATCAAGACATAAGAAAAGTGGCTGAAACCCACTAGTAATTAAAGAAATACCTATTTTTAAAGCCAGAAAAAGTCACTTTCAATTCTTCAGATTTAGTGAGAAAATATTTAAGTCCACAAATTTCAAGTATATTTGCTTATATTTTGATGAGATTTTGAAAGCATGTGACCACTTTGGAGAGCGTGTTTGTTGATATCTAAAGAATAAGATGCATATATTTTACAGCTCAGCAATTTCACAATATACATAGAGAAATTTTCACTGTAGCATAAGAAGACCTGTTCCAAAATGTTTGTTATAGCATTGTCTGTAATAGCAAATATCATAATCAACCTAAATTCCCACTAACAGCAGAACAAACATTTAAATTGTGCTTAAGCCAGGCGGTTTTGGCATAGCGATTTAGAATGATTTTTTTTGGAGCTATTCTGCCTATGTATAAAATACAGCTCTAGCAACTTTGGGCAAATGTAGCTCTATGTTTCAGTATCTTCATTTGTAAAATGGAGGTAAAAATTGTGTCTGCTTCCTGTTTTTTGTTTATAAAAATAAATGATGTATATAAATAGAATTCAGATATAATCAGATACAGAGTGAGCTTATAATAATTATAAGCTATTATTATCATATGACAATACACCATACAACAGATAAAATGAATCAACTCGAACAATAGCTGTCAATGTGAATGGATTTCAAACAATCCCATTTAAGGCATTTTTTTAAGAAAGATACATAAAACAAGATACCATTTACATAAATTTAAAACTTGATAATATATTTAATGAATTAATATGCTCATTTATTATCAAAGTATAAAATCTTGCATGGGAATTCATTTGTAACTAGAAAATTTTATTTAAGATAGAGACCTAAGGGCACCTGGGTGTTCTAGTGGTTAAGAGCTGCCTTTGGCTTGGGTGGTGATTCTGGTGTCCTGGGATGGAGCCCTCCAACAGCCTGCCCACTCAGCAGGGAGTCTGCTTGTCCCTCTCCACTCTCTCCCTTTGCCTGCTCCTTCTTGTGTTCTCTCCTCTCTCAAATAAATAAATAAAATCTTAAAAAGTAATAAAAAAAATAAAAAATAAAAAAAATAAACCTAAGGACATGATGTATAAGTATATATGAGCATTGCGTGGCTCTTCTCTATTTTTTTTATTAATGGTTGAAATCCTTGATAATTGAATATATCACAGTGTTAATTTACTTTTTCACCAAGAACTATGTATTTCCCAGACTCTTAATTTTAGTTCCCCTCATTATTCAATTTTTAGAAAGCTTCTATAGCTCTTAAAACTATAGTTTTATTTAATTATGTAATATTCATTGGTAATAATTAGAATTAGCCCATATGTGTTATGAATTGATTTTGCAATATAAATATGCAATAATCCCTTTACACAAACATTTACACATCTTAAATATAAATATTTTGATAAGTAGAGAACATTGGTTACAGAAAGATCATTATCCCATCAAAAGAAGAAACAAAAAACAAGTAGTATAGGACATTCAAAACAAGAACTGAAGACTGGGGCATACTGTACATATGGTGAAAAAAATTATTTCCTTCAAAGCTTCCCATGGCACCTGACCCATGTTCATACTCCATGTCCTCTATATCTTCTCATTTTGGTAACATTTCTTATAGACAAAATAGAGTCTCCATGGATCCTCCTCAGAGCCTTTGATGAGAGCCTTGCATCATTCAGACAAGGAGTTGGCCACCATTTTCTATGACAAGCAAGATAGTAAATATCTTAGACTATGTGATCCATATGACCTGTCACTATACTCAACTCTGTGGTTGTAGTGCAGAAGACAATATGCACATGAAAGGGCATTAGAACTGAAAGGTAACAGACTGCAATTTCCAGCTCTGATTCTAAGTCTCTACAATGACATAGTCAGTCTATCACACCTATCATAGCCCAGTGACAGATGATTACTTTCTTCTTAAAAGATATAGGACAGTAGATTGCTGCAGTGCTCTACTCCAGAAACGCAACAGTGTGTTGAGTTATTCCACTTTGGGAAGTAAATCTATTTTAGCTATTGATATTATTAACTAATGAATCGAGACCAAGAAGAAAGGCTAACTGTTCCTAAATCTGTGTTGGTAGGATAGCAGCCTTTCTGGCTATGGAATAATCTCTGCAACAAACTTTTGACAGATCCTATTGTAACTTACTGCTACAGGTGAGAATATATCAAACTATGATCCTTTTCAAGTAGTTGAAGTAGTCATTTTTTATCATTCCTTGTTTAGTGGACCAAACTATCTTTCCCCTTGGGAATGATTCCAAATACCCCCATTTATTGATACCTAAGGACTTTAGTGATGGTTGTTCTACCAATGGTTTTAGCTAAATTAGTGGTCCATGAGTTCATCCACAGCCCACAACATGGTAACAAAAGCTAGAAGACTGTATTTTCACTTGTTCCCTTCTCAGCCATGCTCATCCTGACATCGGTATATCAGTGTAATGTACTCAATGTAATGAAAATTGCCATGACAAAATGTAGAGAAATATACACACTTGTACAGAATGAAAGATGAACTTCTAACCCTTCCAGATAAAAACAAATTGCTTCAATGGGTCCAAGTACAAAAGGACCCAGATTATTGCTTAACAGAGTTTATTACTATGCATTACAAAGGAAGTAATGTATTTTAATACACTTAATACATAATGATTAAAACAATGTTTGAGATATTGGTAGTCTATACCAGTCTTTAGATTATATCTGTTCTTTGATTTGGTGGCCAGGGAAATAAAGGGGTGTTAACAAGCTACTTTTCACCTAGATGTCTTTGTTTAACATGATGGCCTCCTTACTTTCACATGGCTGGATTTAGAGTTTAGAGGTTGACTGAGGATATGTGGGCTTAATTTGACTACCGACTGGTAGGTTTCCCATACTCCAAGTCAAAAACCTATTGAGTAAAAATTATCATTGTCTGCCTGTGTCTGAAAATTACTCAATAAAAATGCTATGCTCATAAAATAACAGTTATTATTTATCCTGAATTTACCATGAGTCATATAAGCACCTAAACAATTTATCTAACAATTCTTGTAATTGTACTATCTAACAATTCTTATAATTCTTTTAGATATAGATTTTTCTTGTTCTATTTTATAGCTGATAAGTGTGGACATTAAAGATATTCAGAGAAATATTAGAAACAGTTCTTCTGACAAGCCTATAGTCCTTACCAGGTGGTTTTTTTTTTTTTTTTTTTTTTTTTTTTTTTTTTTTTTTTGTACCATCCCTATTACTCTCTTAGGTGAAATAAAATCTGTTTTCTCTACTATTCAGACATGCGAGGAATATTCACTATAAAATAGATGTGTTAATGAGAAACAAAATGTGCCTCTAAAAGAACTAAGCATTTGTCAGTCCCCAGTTCAGCTCTTGGGACATTGAGTTCTCAGACATTTAGTCTGCGTAATAGCAGTCAAAATGTCAGTTGTGGGTTTATGAATAGAAAATAGATAGGACAGAAAGAAGGGTCAATTAAAACTAGTAAAACCTGATATAGCAGCCAGATGGCTGACCTTTCTCTTAGTATCATCTCAGAGTACCCAGATTCTAATGTTCTGGTTTATTGTCCCAATGGCAAGCCATTAGCATGGTTGGCTCAGCCCACATGAAGCTGATGCACTTTCAAGCTTTAAGCCAGCTGGAAAGAGACACTCATAATTCTAGATCTCAACTCTGTGTTCTGAGTTAAGCTGTAAGGATAAGCCAAGAAGCTCTTCCTGCAATCTGACCTCTTGGTCACAAAGGGAATATGTTTCCTCTTTCAGCATTGTTAAGCTGTTTTCTCACTCACAGGTATATGTAATTATAGGCATAGACAGGAGGTCTATTCACTGAACATGTCATTGGACAGAAAGAAATGATTATGGGCTCATGATTCAACTTGTAGGTAATCTGGGTTTCCCATTTCTTCTTCTTCTTCTACTTCTTCTTCTTCTTCTTCTTCTTCTTCTTCTTCTTCTTCTTCATTTTTGAGTGCTGTTTTTGACACATCATTCAATTCTTCTCTGTCACTCTGAGAATGAGAAATCATAACTTACACTGTCCAGAATCCATTAGAAAAAAAGGAGGAAGGAAGGAAGGAGAGAGGGAAGGAAAGAAGGAAGGAAGGAAAGAAGGAGAAAGAAGGAAAGAAAGAAAGGAAAAAAAAAGAAGGGAAGAAAGAAAAAGAAGGAAGGAAAGAAAGAGAGAATGAGAGAAAGAAAGAAAAAAAAGGGAAGGAAGGAAGGAAGGGAAAGAAAAGAAGAAAAAAAATTTAGGCAGATGTGTAGTGAAGAATTAACTTTACCCAGAGAGGTTCATTTGGCTTTTGTCCTGACTCCTGGCAGGTAACTTCTAAACCTATGGAATTCCCTAAGAGAATGACATACCTTTGTTATTCATAGTGAGCCTCTGGGTCTACAATTGATAGTTTATGCTAACAAGATGGTTGCTGGGAGGCTAGACTCCTCAGACCCCAAATGATCATTTTCTAGATAGATGACCCACTGTAGGGACTAGCCAGGTTCCTAAATACCAACCCTGTGATGAGAGTTAGGCTATGTAAAATCATTCTGATCTCTAGGGGCTGGGGCTAGAGATTGATTTCAACCATGTCAGCAGTAAATCATCCACATCAACCTACCTAATGACGTCTCAATAAAAGCTCTGGACAGCAAAGCTAGAATAAGCATCCTGCTTTGGCACTATTTCATGCACATATTGTTACACTTCAGTGCCAGGAGAGTGGGACACAGAAGCTTTGTGTTTGAAACACTCCTCCCAGGCTTGTACTCTGCCTCATCTGTTTTTCTACATCATGTCCTTTTGCCACGATAAAACTAATACTAAATATAGTGCTTTCCTGAGTACTGTGAGGGAAATTATTAAATGTGAGGATGGTCAGGGGACGATTTTTAGCCAGCATTTTTAGCCAGATGATCTGAGGTGAGGGTGGCCCTTGGGGTCCCCAAATTTGTGAATGTTGTCTAAATTCTTGGGGAGATTTAGCAGTCTAAAGGGCTACCCCTTTAATCTTGAATTTTGTCTAACTCTGATTAGCAGATCATATCGAAATAAGATTCCTACATTAAAAATTTTCCAAAAATAAATAAGCTTTTGTATAGCAAATTTAATGCTAAAAAATTGTCCTAGGATGAGTTAATTATAAGTGAGATAAAATTTTAAATAATTTAAAAAATGAGAGAAAATAACTGAGTAGTTCAACTCTCTCTCATTGACATTTTATTTAGTATGTATTATAGCCTGGTTACTGGGTTAGACACCAAAGATAAAATACTGAAAAAGACATACCCTGTACCATAGCACTAACAAATGGAATAGTAATTAGACAATAGACAGTTGTTAATATTCTATGACAACTCCTTTGATAGTGGATGAACACTTTGCCATTAAATCACGTGGTGGCACCCAGTCCAGACCTGAAAGTCCAGAGTAGGCTCTACAAATTAAGTGAACAAAGTAGAGTTGACTGTAAATAACAAAATATCTTCTTAGCAGTGGTCACAAATAAAAATATTTAGTTATCAGACAAAGTAATAATTTAAAAAATGACCACAAAATAAGAGATAAGCAATACTAGATTTGGAACAAATGCTCAGTTTTATCACCAGGGACCCAGTGATCATCAAATATGTCATTCTAACTCCTGCTCTGCCATCTCCAGCATGCTGGCTTTTCAATCCTGAGTAAATAAAGGATGTCAGGTCAATGCCTTCATATTCAAGGGAAAAAGGATGGAGTAGGACCATAGGTTTCTTCCTTAAGAAATTCTGCCTTTTCATGAGGAGTATATGCTAAAGCATTGCTAAAATGATGTCATAGGCTTCATTAGTGAGAAGATAATAAAGTGAGGTTCTGATATAAGGGAATGTGATTTCCATAATTAACTTTATACCCTGGTACTGGTGGAGAGCCCATATCCATTCTGAATTCAGGAAATGTCCACCCTTAACTAAGATCAGGGACGATTTGATTATTGGGTATCTGACAGCATCTACCATAGGACGATTTGATTATTGGGTATCTGACAGCATCTACCATAGAAGCTAAGCCATCATGGATGATTAGGAGTAGCTAAAAAATATGGGACCAAAGGGACAAAATGACGAAAAAATTTTCAGACAGAATAATAGCTAATATGTGAGAGAGCAATCTTGATAATTGTACTGAAATACCAATACTTTATCACAGTGTAAAAAGTGATTGTTAGGAAATAAGATTATGAAAACCAATAAAGAATAAAATCATGAAATACCACAATCACTTAAAATGAAATGTTAAGTGAAAATGAAATGTTGCCAATTAATCAAAAGGATAACTTAAAAGATAATATGAAATAGACATGCAGGCATACCTTGGAGATATTACAGGTTTGTCTTCCAGACCACTGTAATAAAGTGAGTATCACAATAAAGCAAGTTAAATTAATGTTTTAGTTTCCCAAACATATAAAATTACGTTTGCACTAACCTATAGTCTATTAAATGCTCAATAGTATGTGTCTAAAAAATATACATATCTTAATTAAAAAGTGCTTTATTGCTAAAAAAAAAAAGTGCTAACAATTATCTGAGCTTTAAACTGTAATCACTGATCACAGACCATCATTATAAAAAATAATGAAGAAATTTGAAATATTTGCAAAAATTACCAAAATGTGGCCTAGAGACATGAAGTGAGCAAATTTTGTCGGAAAAATGGTACTGATAGATTTGCTCAAGGTAGGGTTGTCACAAAACTTCAGTTAATAAAAAAATGTAATATCTAGAAAGTACAAGGAAGTAAAGCACAATAAAATGAGGTATGCATATATTTATGGATACATTAAGGAAATAAAACAAATATATGTGCTTTGGTAGAAAGCATACATAATAAGTAGAGTAAATATTTAACATCCAAAACAGATATAATTGGGAGAAGATAGTAGGATTATGGATGCTATATAGTCAACTACTTTATTTATTAATAATTTAGTTGACTAAATTAAAATGCTAGTTTCCCAGCAGCACAATGCTTGGCCTTACTGCCAATTTACAAAATAGAATTGTCAAGTAAAATTTGATTGTCTCCAAAGTTCAAGCTGCCATACGTGGTTGTATAGATTGTGCACTGCACAAGATCACCCAAGAGTGCAAGTGTTAGTTCTGTTTGCTCTGCCACTTGTCATGGTGTAGGGCTACACCTGGAGAGGTTCCATTTTTAAATCCCATAAAGTTATTGCATGGACTAGCTGTAGCACTTGCCCACAGTGGAAGAAACTTCAGTACCTGAAATGAGATTTGAAGATATTCATTGTCCATATTCTCGTCTTTCTCAACTAGCATGGGTATTCAAAGTTAAATGAATTCACAGAAGTGTACTTGAAGTCACACAAAGACAGAGCAGTAGGAAAGTTCATGGAATAATGAATACCAATATTCTTATTGGGAAATGAGAAATCTTCTAAAGAAAAAATATATGTCAGGCCACTGTGGTCCCTTGAATGACCTCTGGGGATTCCTATAGATGTTCTTTGCAGAGAACACTTTTTCTGCTCGTTATTAAATTATTTCCTAAACTTCCTTCAATTCTTTATAGTGTTGTTTGACCTACAAAAAAGGTATTGAAATAGAAGTTTCTTTTCCCTTCTGACCAAATGAGAAGGGCAAGATTTGTGGAAGTTTTTCAAGAAAGGAATGAGCTTCTTATTACGGCGAATTATGTGAAGGAAAGAGCCAAAATATAATTTGGTTTCTGCTCTCCCTTTTTAATCCTATTAGTTTCAGGCTTTGTAACATGTCTTCTGTGCTTTCCTGAGCAGTCAGAATCGCCTTTTGGTTTAAGCTGGTGGCATGACCAGCTGAGTACAGGGAAGATTCTTTCTTTGGGGTTCATATAACAAAATAAGAACAAAAAGCTTTTGTCAAGTAGAATGAAAAACATTTTAGAAGATATGAACATGAGAGTTCCTGAAGCAGATGCCTTTTCTCCCAAGGTGGTCCTCACCTTACAAAACTGTCTTTACTATTCCTAGAGGGAAGTTTTAACCAAGATGTCCTAATAGGATCAACTTTTTAGCTGATCTGAATTAGAAATTTTCAGAGTCTGGAATTTTTCTGAAAGTAGTTTAGATTCATCTCAAAAGTCAGCAATCTGTCTAATGGCCTCAGCCAATTCTGTCCCCATATGGAGGAACTAAAAACAATAATTGCTACATTGACTAAATGCTCGGTATGTGCTATGACATATTTAAGCATTTTACATGTATTTACTCACTGAATTCTCACAAAACACCATATGAAGTAACTAATATTGTCATCTACAATTTAATATGAGAATATTGAGGTATTTGGAGACCAAATTACTTATCACAGTTAATGAAATCTGAAGTGATGAACTTAGATACAAGCCAGGAAGCCTAGCCCAGAGTCCTCACCTGTAACTTCTCTGATTGATCAGACTGAATATTATATTCAGGACAAAGAATTGTAGAAATGTATAGATCATTAATGTCAATATGCTAACTAGTGCTTAAATTATATCTGCATTAATGCCACGAGGCATACAGCATCTCTGGAGATAACACATCCACTCTCTTGTAAATCTGGACATTTTACAGAGTTGGGGGAAACAAAATAACCATTCCATATGTTCAGACTGCCTGCTTGACTTAGGCAAACTGAATAGAAGTGGACTGATTGCTGGTATCTGTTCTAACAAATGAAGTGAAAAATTCTAGCAACATGCTATCCAATTAAATGGTACCATTCATGCCACACTTCTCATCCAGATGGAAGGTTTTGTTTCATTATTTGCTGAAACACTTTATTCTCAAAGACTTCAATGTTTCCACATGCTTCAAATAGCATTTGTGTTGTTTGAAACAATACCTTCATTAAAAGATTTGGGAAAAACTCTGATTTTCTTAGGGAAAGTATAAATGATAAGGTTTCTAATTTATCTGAAATATGAGGCAACTTATAAAGTAACAGGAATATGGTACTATGAGTAGTGAAGCAGGTGACATTAACACTTATGTTTTTTTTTTCTTCAGTCATAGAAAAGGGCCTTGATGCTAAGCAGATGGCAGCTATGTTATTCAAACGGGATGGGGAATGTGTCTTTTCTTAAATCTCTTCTCAGAACGTTACCTATCAGCAGTATGTATGCTGTTTTATAACAGCTGTTAGAGTGAGTGGACGAAGTAAAACCCCACATAAGTTCTTCGGATCCACTCACACTGCCTTAGAAATTAATTTAACAATTTTGATTGTCAATTTGTATGGCCAATCATTGTCTCCCTTCCTTTTATGTAAACTAGGGCAAGAGCCTTCCCACTGAATGTGCTAGGTGCAATCTGTCATCAAATCCAGCCTCCACACATAGGTCTGAGTTGTTTCTGAAGTCATATATCTTATCTAATCATTTCCGTGCTCAGCACAGTCAGTGGAAGCTTGATTGCCTGTTTTAACCCCACATTTTTAATACAGAAATCAAGAACCTTTACATTTAGCTCCAACTCTTTGCAGTCTTCGGTATCTAAAGTTTCTGAAACTAATTCTCTTCACAATTCATCCAACCATATCAAGGTACCAATCTCCTGAAAAATACCACACAAGGCTGTATGATCACTTTGAGGTAAAAGTAGTTAGGTGGCACTTTTTATAGGTAGCAAGTCATAGCAGGATTGACAACAATTAAGAATTATTGAAGAAAAGAAGTGGAAGGACAAAGACATTCAACTATAGAAACATGTCACCAGAGCATTCGTAGTCAAACATACTTTGAAAATGAGAAATTCTTTATGAATTAACTGACAGCTACATGAAATAGGATAATCTGCTACTATCTTTAGATGATGTCAAAGAGCTCTGCAAAGCTGTCATTTAAAATGCAGGTTGGAAGACATCCAAATAATGAGTTTGACAATACTTTAAGATTCTTTAACTGCATGAAACTGTAATGACTTTTGGGGAACTAAAATGAGGATAGGTTTATTGCCTACAGAGCTTTATGCACTAATTAATATAAAGATTTTAGTTGCCTTATTAGATTATTATCAAATAAATGTTAAAGCAAACTTTAAAATACAAAAAAAAAAAAAAATCAATTGTTCATTATTTCGAAACCTTGTCATGTAAAGTTAAGTACAACTCTGATCATTCTCCATAGAAAATACATTGCTATCCAGCAACACCAGCAATGTTTAAGCAGTCCTCTTTTGACACACCCTCCTAAGTATGTTTGGTCAAACTTTTTCATCTTTGACAATCTTAGAGCTGAAAAATGATAATTCATTTTATCTTCTAAATTTCAAGCTCTTCTAATATGAATGATGCCAAGCATCTGAGTTTTGCTTAAGATTTATTTATATTTATTGTCTGTGTGTTGTCTCCTCATCATCAGGTGTTTAGTGTTTTTCTTCAGTTTTAATGTGGTCAAGTCTATTACTCTTCTTTCTGATTTCTGGGTCTGAGATAATACTTAAAAATATATTTTGACATCCAGATTAGAAGATTTTTCTGTACAGTTTTATTTTCATAATTTTATGATTTTACAATTTTACATATAAGTCTTTGATATGTCTTGACATTTTTATGGTCTAAGGAAAGGATTAGAAAACTAACCTGTGAGTTGTGGTTCATAATGAGCCAAAATCCAGCCACATCAATAATTCAAGCCTCTTTCTTGTACTACAACAGCAGAATTGAACAGGGATAGAAACCTGCAAAGCCAAAAATATGTACTATTTGGGCCTTCAGAGAAAAAAAAAGTTTGCGACTCTTAAGACAGGTAATAGCAAATACTATACACGTATTTCCTAAGGAGTTAAACACTGTTTACGTTACTTTTATCCACAGATTTGAGAGCTACCATTATAATATACTAAATTGTTACAGATCTTTAGAAATGGAAGGCAAACACATTATACATAAGCGCCCAAATTTCACAAACTCAGGTTAAATGGATCTCTTGTATTACCTTATGTAAATGAGTTTTGGATCTTCCCTTCCTAGACAGGACTCTGGTCTGAGTAGCAAGAAAATAAAATTCATATTTTATTTCATATTTATCCTTTATGTTTGATCCCAAGATCAAATGTTTGTTCAGGATCCCAAATACTTGTAATGGAGTCGTATTTTCCTTCCTCCTATAAATTATCAGTAGGGGAATGTTGGATGTATGGACAGCACAGAAACAACTGGAAGATTATCTCTTATATATGATCCATCCATCTGGTTGAACACATATTTCAGTGCCATTAGCTTTGAATTGAGAGGATTCTATTTATTATTGAGTGTAAAAATGAAGGAGGAATCATTGTTCTTTAAAGAATTTTGTCAATAGTCTGATTAAATCCACAAAGACTTATCAATTGGCCTTCCTCTTGCTCCTTGAGATCCTTGATATCTATGGGTGATTGTGATTTGAAAGCTCGGATTTGGAGACAGTCAGTCTGTGGTGAAGGATCACTTTTCTCAGTGCAAAGATGTTTCTTGTGAGATTCTTCAGAAAGATGAGAAAAGACATACTTACATTTGGCGAACTTTATATACACCAATCTACATGACAACCAAATGAAGAGTTTACTTGTCAATACTTGACACACTTTTTATTCCCTAAAATATTTATGTAAAATGCACTTTAGTGCCCCTGTGACATTTGTCTTTGACCAACTCACAAACAACTCATTCTTCTTATGCACAATCAGCCTCCTCTCTAGGGGGTGGTGAATGACTAAATGATGCCCAAGCGTCTACCCAATGCCCAACAGAGAGAGAAGATGGAAGACTGGCAAGCGAACTCACCCTGTAAGGAAAAGAAAGAAGACTATATGTCAAGTGGAATTTAGTTCTTTAAAGGAACAGTTAAATCTGTCGTTTTCAGGTAGCCTAGGAAGTTTTAAATGGCTGCTCATTGTGAGAAACTCATTTCGAGTACATTTGAAAGGCAGAACATCTAAACGTGTGGTGGCCTTTCCATCTCTCAGGAACTTTGATTGGGCCCTGACTGCGAAGGAGAATGCAGAGAACTGAGTCACCAGCACAGCTTCTATAGCACCCTGGGGTCCTTTGGAAACAACTCCTCGTCCAGCCTCCGTCTAGGATGGGTTAGAACAGTGACTCCTCCAGGCAGGGGTCTGAGATAAACGACCTCCGGAGTCCTCGTTCAGCCTCGCAAGTCTTTGATTTTGAACTGACGAAGTGCAAGCCGACTTTAAGTAGGTCATCCGAAGAGCTCACATCCTGGCATGTAGTTGGCATTCACTAAGTAATATGGTAGAGAGCGAGCAACGGGCGTTTTTTAAAGCAAATCTTTCTACGTATTTTTATTTTTGCCTGAAGATTCTATAGCCCTTTTCTTTCTTTAGGAAGGGATTATGGGTGTAGTAGCACCAATTAGCATGAGTATGATTATGAAATTATATTGGATTTTTCATGGCACCCATGTTCACAAAGCTACTATGGAAAAATTAGAATGACAGATCTTCTGCCTGATTATATAATTGGTTGGTGAGGGCAGGAGTCACTTGGATGTTTTTTACCTTTTGGGCCAAATACTTTTCATTGAAACCTGTAATTATGTAATTGGATTTTTTTTTTTTTAAATGCATCAAGTTAGTTAACTCTGGGATCTTAGTGTCTGGCAAGTTCTCAGTCACTTAGCTCCTTGACCTCCTAACTCTATAGCTATTCTTTTCTTCCACCTTCTCCACAAACCTTCTTATCTACTATCATCTACTTTATATACCATAATATAATGTAGAAGAAAAGTCAGATACTGCCATAAGTTATTGATATCTGTGTAATTTCTATGAACTATATAATGATCCTTCTTTAATAACTTACATAACTCATGAAATCTTAAAGTTACAAGAGACCTTTGTGATCATGTAATTCAATGCTTTCATTGATAAAAATGGAGACTTTGAGATCTTTGTCCATTTTTCCATCCCATGTATCAAAGCCAATGTCTTTCACTTAGTAATAAAATAAATATTTCACCTTTATTTCTGATAAATTATTTTACCAACACAATTTCTTTTCAAGCAGATTAAAACAATTTCTTTTGTAAATTCCCTTTTTCATTAAAGAATAAAAGATAAAGATGTTCATCACAAATCAACACAGGAGTTATTTGAGATGATTATTTTTACTATGAAAAATAATTTCAAAATGATACACCTATTTTCCATTTTTTTTTCCCTCTTGTTACACCTTACAAGAGTTGACTTGAGTTGAGCTACCCTCTGAGGTTCTTTCTGAAAAGGAGCAAAGCTCACTGCTCCCTGAGTCAGTATGAAACTCATTTCTCTGGCTTCATTAGCTTACTCATTTAAAGAATCATAGAAATTGGATTTTTTAATTTAATTTAATTTAATTTAATTTTTTAAATTTATTTTTGGATTCACTGACCACCTACACTTCAGTGTCTCTTCCCAGGCGCTTCACTGATATGAACACCATGGCTAATTCCTGGCTTCTTTCTTTTATGAGTTCCTATACTATTTGTTGCAATGTATATACATGTGCACTATGTGGGATGGGAGAGGCTCCCTCTGCATGGCTAATGTTAAAAAATAAGCTACATTAAAAAAAATTCACACACACTAATAAATCTGCAAAGGGAATTATGTATAGAGTAGAGGATATTTCTTTATTTTTATTATAAAATGTTTTTAGAGGGAAGAAAGTATTTTTTCCTTTGTTTTTGGTTTCCAGATCTACACAAACTATTTCTATTTTTTAAAGATTTTTTTTTTCTTACTTATTTGACAGAGAGAGAGAGAGCAGAGGGAGGGTCAGGAAGAGAGGGAGGGAAAGAATTCTTAAGCAGACTCTGCACTGAGCCTGGAGCCTGACGTGGGGCTGGATCCCAGGAGCCTGAGGTTATGATCAGAGCTTAAATTAAGAGCTGGGCACTTAATTGACTCAGCTACCCAGGATCCCATACCCAAACAATTTCAGAAAGTTAGGAATTTTGTAATTTGATAATCCAAATATCAATATTAAGCAAAAATAATATTTAGATCATTTAATAAAAGAGAGTGTGGCTTACTATGTCTTTATTAAAAAAACAAAACAAAACAAAACAAGAAAACCTCCATCTATTTACTATGGTAACTCTGGTGAGGCTTTATGTTTTTCATTTTCGCATTACAATATGTCCTTAGAGGTAACACAATTTTTTTAAGTTTACATCTGAAATATGCTATCAACTCTGGTTTGTTAATAAGTGAAGTACTGTGAATTAGAGGAGATTTTTGGTAGATTGTCTGCTGCTCATATCTTAAACATTTCTTAGAATTCTAAATCCCTTTAGTTAATGATGGTAAGAAATAACAAAGTTTAAGAAAATTGCCCTGCAAAGAAAGGCAACTATCAGTCTAATCTGAACATTAGAAAAAATAGCTTACATCTATTTCCCTTGAGATTAGTAGATTCCATTTAAATGATTTGACTATACTTAGGCATTTATTTTTTGTTTTAATTAAATTTAATTCTGTTGGTAAATTTTAACTGGAGGTAATATAACCCCTGTGAAGACTATCTTGAGCAGGATAAAGAGCCAAGTTTTCTCCTGAACAAAATAACAGAAAATGTGTACCTATCTAACACACATTTTGTTTTTCAGATTTTTTTTTTGTTGTTGTTCATAGGTGCCAAGGACATGCTCTTTCATGTTCTGTCTCTCTGTAATAACCAGCAGATACATGCTCACAGAGAGAAGACCTTTCCCTCCCCCCTACCCATTAGAAATATAAAGGTCCCTTAAGAAACATCACATGGGGATACTGAAACTGCCAACAGATACCAAAATCATTTTGTTACTATTTTAATTATAAAATGCAATAGAAAGCTGAAGCATTTGAATATTCAAAGTGAATCATTACTATGTGTATGGGCAGCACATTTGGCAAATGCTGAAAAATTGAACACTGAGGATTTGTGATAAACTATGGTTACAACAAAGCTGTTGGAATTAACGTTTTAATTCATGCTTCTGCGTATAAAGTCATAGCTTATCATGCTGGCCAGGCAGACTTATTGAGTATTTCTGCTTCTGAATTCTTTTCATTGACATTTTAAAAGCTATTTGAACATGAGGATAGACTTTCTCCTTCTACTACCTATTACATGCTTAAGCAGTGAGAAGAACTCTTTAGGGTGGATGATTGATACATATCAGTTCACATCAAACAATTTGAAAAGGAAAGAAACCAAATGAAACATTTTCAACAGTGGACTAGAAGAAACTTGCACCAACAAATACAAATGATTTTTCTTTTTTAAGTCTATGATTGTTGCCCCAGAATGTATTAAAATTCTGAAAGAGAAGACAAACATCTAAATTCCTGGAATACCTTATCCTCCACAGGAATGATAACACCTGGAGGAAGAATCTTCTTTTATTCCACAAAAGACATTTATTCAACCCATGTGTGTTAAAGCTTAACTAGGTGTCAGGTTTTCACTGGGCACTGGGGAGAATATAGTGAATAAACACAGTCCTCAGGGAGACTACACTTTAACTAAAATGAAAAGCAACATGGTTGATCTCAATGAAAAATGGTGTAGTACAAATATCTATCAAACTACCAATCAGTGGTGTTCCCTGATGAGTAAAATTTAAGGGGGCTGTCAAAATGAGCAGCATTGCAGCTGACATAAGCTCTTGAAAGAAATGGGACTGTGCTTTGTCTTTGAACCCTGCCTGCCTAGCAGAAGTGCTAGAAGATGTTTGCTGAACTGAAGTACACTGACGCCATAATGATGAAAGATAGATAAAATGTGGGCGGGTTTTTTGTTTTTGTTTTTTGTTTTGTTTTGTTTTTGTTTTCTGTTTTTGCCATAACGGATATGAACTTTTCAAGAAAAAGTTCATACTTATGCGACCAGTCAGCCTTTATGGGATTTCTTAGAATCCAATATTATTTTTATAGAGTCAGAGGTAAGAATATTGAACCAGATTCAAGGACAGTTGTAGGGACATGTGATATGAGCTCAGAGAAAATCACAGTTCCATCGTGGGTCATTAAAACATGAATTTCTCTAGCACTTTGGTCTCACATATGCCATAAATCTGGGAAAACTAGTTTGCGTGTAGTTTGGTTTGGTTTGGTTTTAGGGTTTTTTTGTTTTGTTTTGTTTTTTGGGCTGGTTTTTTTTTTTTTTTTTTGCTCGAGTATCCAACATGTGGCAGATCTTGCTTTTTAGAACCAGCAGCAATTTAAAAGAAGCATTTCAAATAGCTTGTAAATGTTGCTAGAATTCACTATTCTTGGATAAACTCTGAATACATTTGACTCATGCTCATTAATTAAATTATGTAAGAGTAACTGCACTAGAGAAGCACATTCTCAGTAGGAGGAACAATGGAAATCAATTTACATCAAAATGGAGCCCTCTGGGCTCAGGAATCAAAACACTTAGTTCATT
Organism: Mustela lutreola; assembly: GCF_030435805.1. Taxonomy (NCBI): domain Eukaryota; kingdom Metazoa; phylum Chordata; class Mammalia; order Carnivora; family Mustelidae; genus Mustela; species Mustela lutreola. The sequence continues at coordinate 120,255,872 of NC_081292.1, read as the reverse complement.
TTGCTATTACTTTAGGAAAACAATATTTGAAGATGTATGTTTCCTTGAGATTACTGGCAAGAAAGAACCTTTTGTCATTTCCTCTCCCTTTTTCATTCTTAGAAAGAAGAGCAGAATAAGATAATCAATAGTTATAATTATGATTTTCTTTTTATCAACGCTTCAAATGCCTTCTACTATGTCATCCTTACCTTTAAAGATTACAACCTTTGCAAATCCATGAGGCATTTTCCTTTTTCCCTGACAAAGTATTTATTATTAATTCTGGAACTCAAATGTTACACAAATTAACAAAATGGTGACAGTAGTTATAAATAAGGTTTTAATACTCATGGAAAGAAAATAATTTTATGCAAGGTAAGGAGACTTCTCTCAATGCAGTGATTAAAGGTGAAGTAATTCTGAATAAAAATAAATTTTCTCTATTGTTGCTTTATTAAAAATGAAATGTTGAATTCTGATTAACAATTAATTAAGCGATTCACTTTATGCTTTCCAATCCTTGTGTTTGAACACCTACTGAGACTAGGTGTGATAGATGATGTAAAGCAGGACACCTGGCACCACCTAAGTGGGCACTAAAAAATTATTATTTGTCTGTTTATTTCTTTTCAATTGCTTCTACTTATGTGAACACGTATTCGTTTACACATTTAGCTAATATTTATTGATATCACCCATGTGTCAAGTACTCTGCCACGTACTTGAGATTCAACAGTCAGCAAAAATGAATTTTTCATAGTATATCCTAGCTACATTGACATCCACATTGGGAAAAGGAGGAACACAACACGTTAAACCTTAATGGACTCCGATACTCTTGTAGTTTTGTATTTATCCATGCTGACACAAAATACCAAAATTATTGTTGGGATTATATTAATGAAAAGCATTTGTTTGATGTCATTTAAATAAAATATTTAATTAGTTGACTCAGCTTTTTACTGTATTCCTGATAATGGGGGAAAAATACATTGTGAGTTGTATTGTTGTTATGAATAGCTCTGTAGATTAATTATTCCAGGTACAGATACTCTCTGTGGGAGGAAAAAGACTTACTAGAAAAGACAATGTTCCAGATGAAAGAAGTGCCAGATAACACTTGCCCAAGATGTACATAAAAGCCTCCAATATCTGAGGTGCGTATCCCTTGTGATCAAGCCAGTTGTTAACACATGCAAACAAAACTCCTGGTCACCCTGCTTATTTTTCTGTGTATTAATTAGTTGTTAATTCCAATAGAAAAAATATTATTGTTTATATTTGCATCCATCTTTTGCAGATTCCCCCTAGATCAATTCATTTTGCGCTCCTGCCAGATTCAGTGTGGACCAGAATAACGGCGTGTGTTACCTATCAATCAGTATTTTGAGGAGATCCTAATCAGAATTGTTTCTTTTTTATGTTGAGAAATACTTTTTAAAGCGCAGCTTTTAAATGACTTTTTAAATGTGTGGTATTTGAAAATGTCAGCTTTTTAAGCAAATTTCTCTCAGGAACGAAGTGCTAGGAATCCCTGTTGAAGTGGGATATTTTTACTGGGCTATTCACAGAGTTACCTCTGTTCCCATAGTAATTTGTTCTTCGATGAGCAACGAAGCAGGGGGACTGGCATGTGTATTGGTAAATCTGACCCAGTGACATTTGATAAATACTCACTCATATTTAGGAGGAAGCAGTAGAAGAGTAGACTTTTATCAGGGACTATAAACATACTGATCAGTTGTACAGAACTAGGAAACTAAATGACTTTGAGATACAGTTCCACCTTGTGTCTGAATTTTCACTAGATGGCTTCTCTATAGTTAGGACAAGTTATGGTTTTGATGTGAAGAAGAAAAAAATCCTATAGAGTAACTTCTGCAGAAATCTTCAGGATTCTGGCAACATCTAAGATAACTTTTTCTTGTTGGTATAATTTTACGAGTTCCGATCATATGCCTGAAATGATAGTAAATGATTTGACCGATCTATATCAACTTTTGACTCTTTCAGCAAGATTGGAATCCTTCAAGAAATGAGCCTGTTAAAGCTCAAATACTTATTCATCTGTTGAAACAGAGACAGATAATTGTCATTAATAATTTAAAAAGATGTATAAAAACAAAAATTAAATAAATAATAAATAAATAATCTATTGCTTTTGAAATTTGCCTTGCAAACACCTTAAGAATACTGTGATGTTTATAAAGTCTTAGAAATCCATGCCTTCATCTCTTGCAATCTTTTTTGTCCACAGAACTTCTTTTCTTTTTTTCTTAGAACCAGCAACAGGAAATGGAGCATTTAAAAATTTTCATTTTCTTACTCCAAACTCTAAAACCCCTACAGATTTTATTTTGTACCCATTATTGGACATAGCATATGGACTCTATTATCAATTAGGACACTTTGAATTGTATCGGTTTAGTTATATAATGTTAATTATTTCAACCATAATTCTTTGTTTATACATTCAGGATGACCTGTCCTGTACTTATTTGTGTCAAGGTTGCCTCTCTAGGAGATTTGGAAACCCAAGTAGCCATGAACTCTATTTCCAAACCCCCTGTCCTAACACGCAGAACTTAGTAGATGCCCAATATGGTTCTTATGGGGGGTTGGATTGGGAATGGGTTCTTGCTGCTGCATAGCCAGTGTATACAACATGGTTCTCAGTTCAGGTGTATGAATGCCAGCTGATGAATAACTAGCTGCAGATTTTACCATTTTATATAAGAAAATGCACAGTTAGCAAAACAATATATTTTAAATTCATTTTAATAGTTGTCCCCCAAACATCATGTAGAAACTGTCACTGTTTCTTAAGTACAGTGAAAAGTTTATATATCACTGTACCTAAAGATAAGGAGACAGACTACATCAGTGATTTAAAGTATTTGGATTTCATCCACTAAATTAAAAAAGACTTTTGGGAACTAAAATCTAACAAAGTTGTTTGTGTATGTTTGTGAGTGTATTTACTTATACGCATTTATATTTATATGCCTACTAGAAGAAAAAAATTCATGAAAAATTTGGAAGGATCTAGCAAAGCTTAGTGCTTTAATTTTGATACTTTAAGTTTCAGGTTAATCTCATCACATTTTCCTTACTTTTCTTATGCTTTCCGGAATTGATGAAAATTTTCAAGAATAATGCAAATTGAAATGGAAGTGCCACAAATTCTAACCTTCTATTAAGAAAATTTCTATATATTTTGAAACTGAATTTAAAAAGTTTTATTATGCCCAATAGCCTTGGAAATGATTAATGGTCAAAACTGATATTAAACTATATTTCTTTTTCTTTTTTTTTTTAACTGGATATCTTTCAAGAAAGAAATCAATTTTACATAAATTGTCCCTTTAACTATCATTCTTTTTACAATATCTGTAAAAGTTAATAATATGTTAAGGATAATAATTAACTGCCAGGGTTGGGTACCATTATTCTTTATCTACCAAAACCTCTTCGATTGGCACTGCCATGGAAACAGGTTTAAGTTCATGACCAGGTAACTGACTGGCACACAGAGATTTGAGGGTATCTCTCTATGGTAAGCTCATGGGCAAATAATACATGAGTAGCCTAGTTCAAAAGCTGAAATGTGGCTGTAGAATCTGCTTATTGGTTTTAGAAGCCAACCCTGACATTTTTGTACTATCATCTATAAAATGAGAATAATATCATTACTGAAAGATGGAAATACATGAGTTAATGTATGAAGAATGTTTAGCCTGGAAATTGATATATAATAAGTATTTAATAACTGATAATATTAGTACTACTAGTAAATGGCAATTTTATCTTATGCAAAGTACTTCACTTCCTTGTACTTTTACTTTCTCTGTAAAATACAGATATTGTGTTACTCATTTACAAGTTTGTTATGAGCATTAAGTGAAACAATGTATATGGAGTGTTTAGTACATTGCCTAACATACATAATCAATAAATGTTAGCTTTACTGCCGTTGCAATCAGCTCATAAATTCTTCTCTATCATACTGCCTCCCCTCCTTAAGTTATGAGCTGCTTTTTTAAGGCTCTGTTTGTGTGTGTGTGTGTGTGTGTGTGTGTTTTCTTTTGTGGGAAGAGACTGGTCTATTCAATCTAAGTTCAGCTGTGTAAAAATGATGCGGGAGGGAGTCCACTGTGTGATTGACTTGTCCGGCTCTCCAGATGCCTCGGGGGAAAGTCCTGGGCATGGGCATTTTCTCACAAAGAGCATATGTTCCTAGTTCCCCAGTCTTCTTTTTTCACGCACAGTCCTCTCCCAAATGTTGGTACTATTTGGCCCATGTTCAAAATAAACAAACATTGTTATCGATTCAGAAGCCTCCTTCTAATATTTGCAAAGACCGAAAAAAGTGTCTAGATCTTGGTGTGTCAGTTTATTATTTAAAAAAAAAAAATACTTTGCACCTTGTACCTCCTCATCTATTTACTTTTGAATATTCATTTTCCTTCTTTCTTAGACAATCATTACTCCCCACTCATATACACGATCATTGACAGACAGGATACTGATTTATTCCCCATTACACCTAAGGGTTCTGCTGCTTTATTTCTCTTCCTTTATTTTAACTACAAGAGAGAGTCTATGCTTTAATCTTCTTTGAACTAATTGCATCCTACGCTTATTTCCTTCCATGGAAAGTAATTTGTTCTCTGTGTGCCCCTGTTCCCTGGGGTTCTTCACTCTAAGTTTTTTTTTGTTGTTGTTGTTGTTTTGGTTTTGTTTTTTGTTTTTTTTGTTTTTTTGTTTTGTTTTGTTTTCCTTTTGTTGTTGTTATAATTGGGCTGTTTTAACCCTTTCACAGTGTAGATAATCTTGCATTGATTTCTTGATTACGTAATTCAAGCAAATCCTAAAGCCACCATATTATTTCCAATTCTTGAATTTAGTTCCTTATTTGTCCCTCTCTTCTGGTTCTTAAACCTCTGAAGAATATTTCAGTTCATCCCAGACCCACCTACCACCTTGATGATGCCAACCTGAAACAGAGCTCTGCTCTTTTTTTGCTTCCAAAAGCCTCCAGCCAATGCAGCTTGACCATGATTTACTAAAGATATGACATTAATGGGGCAGGGACATCACACTGAAATGCACGTGTGCCTCCGTCATCTCGTACACCCACACTTCGTGTTAGTGCTCCAAACCACCCTTTCTCCCACTTGTCAGAACTCATTGTTCCCCAAATGAAGCTCATCAATTCTACACAGTCTCCTAGGAAGTCTAATAAATTCTAGTCCATCCCTCAATTTGCTCTACTATAAACTAGAAAGGTCAAATAATCCTCTATCCAGACACAGTGAAAGTTGTATGCTCCCCAGTTAAAACTGCCATTAACCAGCAAGACAGGTAACCAACAAACTTTGAGTTGCACATATATTCACACGATGATCTGTCCTGTGTTATTTGAATGTGAGCACAGACCCTTGTACCTCTATAATTACACATTCACGGAAGCACAACCAGCAACTGCAACTTGTTCATCGTTTGTATTTTTCAGGCATTTCCTAGCAAATGCCAAAGAGATCCAGCATAAACATGGGTAGTACTTCTCTATCACCTATCCTGCGTCACTTACTTCTCTATCACCTATCCTGCGTCACTAACTCTCACACCCCACAGTTTCTAGCAGCCTCTCGAGTTTCCTTGCTTCACTCCACCTGTCCACCAAACATTCTATACAAACATCCGGCATAGGCTGTTCTTTTACCTCCCCCAATTCTTTTAATAGAGGAATCAGTAAGTGTCTTCCTTCTCTGATTTTGTTCTCTATATTCATCCTCATCTTCCTAGGCTGTCTCCTGTGGCAGGGCCAGCTCACCCTAGTCACTGCAAATTCTCCCGGAATCTACATGTCCAAAAATGAGGCTCAGCGTACCCATATGCTAACTAGAAAAAACTCTTTTCCTATCCCAGTCTGAATCAGATCTAATTTCGTGCTTGAGAATGACAAAAAGAATCCTCACTCAAATGACATCTCATCCTCACCACGAGAGTGTGTCATGTTCCCCATGATTGGGGACAATTGTGCCTTTAGGAAGTCTAGGTTATTCACTGTTAAGTGGCATTGCGGCAGAGATCCTTGTCCTGTAGCACAGGTAGCAACACAAGCCAGAGATTTCATTTACTTTTTTATGTTCTTTTCTTCAACAGGAAATAGAAAAACCAGGCCTGCATCTTTCTAAAACTATCACTATAGTTCTGGAATGTCTTGTAACATAAGAAAGTAAGGATGTTTATCTTGTGAAAAATAATGTTTGGATAGAAAAAAGAAGAAAGCTAGATCTAGAAAAAGATTATTTAACTTACATGAGCAAGACTCCACTAAAATTAACCCATTTTATATTTCTATATAGAATACCATATCACAATTAAAACAGCTTCTTATGCTGAGTGAAATAAGTCAAACAGAGAGAGTCAATTATCATATCGTTTCACTTACTTGTGGAGCATAAGGAATAACACAGAGGACATTGGGAGATGAAGAAGAGAAGTGAGCTGGGGGAAATAGGAGGGAGAAACAAACCATAAGACAGTGGACTCTGAAAAACAAACTGAGGGCTTTGGAGGGGAGGGCAGTAGAGGGTTGGGTGAGCTTGGTGGTGGGTATTATGGAGGACACATACTACATGGAGCACTGGGTGTGGTGCATAAACAATGAATTTTGGAATATTGAAAATAAATAAAATAAAGAAAGAAAAATATTTTTTAAAAGAAAAATACATATTTTTAAAAAGAACAGCTTATTTTAGATTTCTTCATTGCTCTTAGGCAAAAAACAAACAAACAGACAAACAAATGAAAAATGATACCAGTAAATACTTGCCTTCATTCTCATCTATGGGTCCTGTTAAAATGATATCCCAAAACAACAACAAAACTGTCAAGAGTTATGTCAATGGGCTAGGATACCCTGTGCCTTGAATGTTCAGATGATGCTATGAATTTCATCAGATATCAGTGCTTTTTATTGACTCCTTCATCCAAACAATCTCATTAATAGTCAAGTTCTGATGACTTCTTCTTCTTCTTCTTCTTCTTCTTCTTCTTCTTTTCTAAATGTATTTATTTACTTTTAGGGGAGATTGATTTGGGGAGAGGGAGATGGAGAGAGAATCCCATGCAGACTCCACACTGAGCCTGAGTCTGATTCGTGTCTGGATCTCACCATCCTGAGATCACAGACTGAAAAGAAACCAAGAACTATCCAGCTGAGATAGCCTAACCACCTAACCATGCCTAACCGACTGAGCCACCTGGGGCCCCAACGTGTCATCTTTGTTAGGACCTAGACTAGACTTAGTCATATTTCCCTTGACTTCCTCTAAAGCCCTCAGTTATGTTTCAATTATCTCTTACATCTGATCAGTAACAAAGGATTATCTCTTAGGTTGAATTTCCTTTTCTCTTAAAATGATTTCTAAAGAGGAAAATTAAATCTGTTTTATATTCACTATTAATAATTTCAATTATGATGGGTACTCCCTAGTGCTGCCTCCAAATTCTATGGTGGACCCCCTACCCCTTATAGTAACACCATGTAAAGATGGCATTTCTGACTCCTTTTCTCCTCACCCAACAACCAGCCAGAAAGCCAAATGTCTCTCCACCCTCTTAATCACAGACCCATGGAGAAGGCAGCCATCCAAACTGCCTGATTCCTTTGTCTAGAATTCTGGGTGCTGGTCCAGCCCTTCCCTTTGGCCCACAGCTATCTTTTGTTTTTCTCCATCTGCAGTATTCCTGGCTTATGGTTACACAGATGCCCACAATGTCACCACAAGTCCAGTCTGAGCTCTTACTATCTCTGAAGAGCTGTAATGATAATTGAACACGAAGTGTGTTTCTTCCCTTAAAGGGGCCTGAACAGAAGGAGCCATGGCTCAGGATGTGAGAAGAAGGCATGCCACCACCTTTTGATATTACCCCAACCTCTGTGTTCCTAGAGAGCCAGCAGGACACCCTCTGGGTATTCTAAGAGACTTAGTCATATTTCCCTTGACTTCCTCTAATTTTTGGCAAGGATTCAGTTTTATGAGGTCATATAAAAAGCAATAAAAAGAGAATATGGCTGAGTGGGTTATCTTCATCAAGCGAAATCAGTTATGTATAACAGCTTCTGCTTAACATGGTAGTGACTATTTGCATACACTGTTGTTTTTGAAAGCTGTCTTGACTATTGTAGGCAAATCTCTAGACTAGTTATCATTCACTGACATATGGCATATTTTAAGGAATAGTTATTGGAAAATAAGGGATTATGTGAAAGCAGGATTAATCCCTATTTTACCAAAAGCATCCACTTCACTGTCTAAAAAGATCATCTAGTAACCAAAAAGCTTTCCTGTCCCTTTTTAATAAAACAGGAGTTCACACTAGCAAAATATAAAAGTTCTCATAATCTACTGTCCCTTTTTCCTAGAGTCTCCTTTTCCCATAACAGAGTTAAAATTCCAGACCAGGACACAATTTTTCCATAAGTATGTCTAGTAAGAGAGAGAGTGCCCCCTAACAGCTATGTCTAACTGAAAACTAAATATGTCTTTATTTGGGAAAAAAAGGTCTTTGTAGATGTGATTAAGGGGAGAGCCTTAAAATGAGGTCATCCTGGATTATCCCCAAATCCAATGGCAAGTGCCTGTTTTAGAGGTGAGGAATACCCAGAGGATGGGCCATGTGAAAACCAAGGCAGAGGCTAGAGCAATGCATCCACAAACCACTGAACGCATGGCACCACCAAAAGCTGAAAGAGGCAAAGGATAGAATCTGAGGGTCTCTGGAAGTTCCATAGTTCTGACAAAAGCTTGATTTTGAATTTTTGGCCTCTAGAACAGCAATAGAATAATTCTATTCTTTCATGCTGCTAAGTTTGTGATAATTTGTTATGGCAGGGCTAGGAACCTAATAGAAGGTCTAAATTGTACATATTTTAGATTTTATGAGCCTTATAGTCTCTCTAGCAACTATTCAACTTTGCCCCGTAATGTGAAAATGGTCATAGACAATATGCAGACAGATAAGCATAGCTGTGATCCAATAAAATTTTATCTATGGAAATTGCATTGTCCTATGTCACAAAAAATATACTTTTTGAGCTTTTTTTAAATACAAAAAATGTAAAGACTCTTTTTGGCCTATGGGCCATGCAAAAAGAAGCAGCAGGCCATGTGAGGCCTGCAGGCTATTGTTTGTAGACCTCTGTTCTGGAGTGTAGTTGATTAATGACAGTGTGGGTGGGACAGCATTGGGAATGCCGATGATACTCACTACGGAGGCTGATCTCAGTACCTGGTCTTCTTCTTCTTTGGAGATGCCTTGACTCTCCAAACCCAGTTCCTCAAGCAATAATATGTGGACCCTGCCAAGAGTCCAAATAGTACCCACTAGACAGAACTCAATGTTGTGTTGATAAACCTTGGGCTAAGCTCCCAGTCTCCTTCGAGTCATATCAAATGTACTATCTTTTCCTTTCTAATATCTTGGAACAATCATTCTAAGCCTTACTTATATCTTAAAACCAAATGTAATTTTATATACTAAGATCAAATATTCTTTAAATATATCTGTGCATGTGTGTACCCAGGTAACATCTCTGAGATTCTTATTTTACTATTCTAGAGTGTACCTCAAGCATGTGAATTTTTAAACTGTTTCTACTGAAGAATGGTTAGAACAATCTGACACCAAGAAGCATTTGTTCCCAGAAATCCCAAGCCTGGGATCCTAAACTTTAACCGCCAGCCTCGGATGTGTAGCTGCAGAGGAATTTGCTCTCCTGCCTCTCAGAATTCCTATATGGCCCAGTAATTTATCAAAATAATAGTCTAACACAGTGTCTTTCCAGTGTTCCAGAGAAGAAAAGTTACAGCTGCCAGAAGTTTGACAGACTGTTGAAAACATGAAATCAGCTATGGAAATTGGGCATTACAAAATGCCATGGGGAATTTTCTTGTGACAGAAATTGCAAACTTTTTATCAGGGCTGAAATTCAAATAAAGAAAAACTTTAAGTGCCAAATGATGTAGAGATTTATAATGCTTTATTCAAGAATCTTCCCCTCCCCCACAGTTAGTCACAGTGGCTTGCTCCCTCATGCACACCTCCTACCACCTAGCGCACATTTCCTACAGGAAAGCCTAACAAGAATCAGACAGGAGATTTGACTCCATTAGGAAGGAGACACAGCTTCTGAGGTTGTTCTGCTTAATTTTTTTTTTTTTAAGATTTTATTTATTTATTTGACAGGCAGAGATCACAAGTAGGCAGAGAGGCAGGCAGAGAGAGAGGGGGAAGCAGGCTCCCTGCTCAGCAGAAAGCTGGATGCGGGGCTTGATCCCAGGACTCTGAGATCATGACCTGAGCCAAAGGCAGAGGCTTTAGCCCACTGAGCCACCCAGGTGCCCCTCTGTTTCATTTTCAATTACCATTTCTTCCTGCTCTCTTCTTTCAGATTCTATCTTTCTCCTGACATATATTGTTAATTTTTGTTAACCTGCTCTTGGGAGCTCTTTTGACAAGCGTGGTGCTGAAGAATGTCTTTGAATAAAATATTTATTCTGTATTTAATATTGTCTTGGAATATGGGTCTAAGGCCTTCAAGTCCCCTATTTCTCGCACATCTATAGGAAGGAAATTAATAAAATCAAAAATAAAGAATCTAGGTAAGTCATTGCTAATTTATGCAAAGATATACACAAATGAACATTAATCATAATCGTTTCTTATTATCAGAAGTCTTTCTTGAATCCATACTCTGTGCTAGATGTGTATTCTGCTTTGTTCAAATTTATCTAAGAGCTTTTTGCTAAAAAAAGCCACCCAAACCTGTATCTGCTGAAAGAAATGTTTTTCTAGGAGTGATTTCAAAGGATGTATCTACGGGAACCTGGGTGGTTCTGTCAGTTAAGCCTCTGACTTTGACTTGGGTCATGATCTCAGGGTCCTGGGACAGAGCCCCACATGGAGCCCTGTATAGGCTCCCCAATCAGTGGGGAGTCTTTTCACCCTTTCCCTCTGCCCCTCCCCACCCTTTCCCCCTGCTTGTGACCTTTCTCTCAGTTAAATAAATAAAAATAATTCTTAAAAATATGAAATAAAATGATGTATGAAGTAATCACTAATATTGTAGATGTCTTAAGCCAAAATAATAATAATAATAATAATAAAAGCAACAATAAAAAGAATGACCAGATATCTGGTCTCCCTCTCTGTGATTAATTTATAATCACTGGCTTTATTAATGACATGAAATAGCACATATCTAGAAATAATTCTAGATGTACCAGTAACATTTTATCAAATATATCAAATATATTTGTTTATTGATTGCTTTATGAAACGTGCCACTTTTGGTAATAATGACTTATACTTTTCAATAAGCTTTGTAAATGTATTCACAATTGATTGATTTTGTTTTCATCAAAACTTTTGCCCTAGGAGTAGTCACAAGTATTAAAACAACTTAATAGATAGTAACAATATTTTCCATAATATGAAATATGTCTTCTGTTTTATATTATGCTAATAAAGATTATTTTACTTCTTCCCCACCCCCAGGATTCAGAGATCAGAAAATAGAGGCTGAATCATCTTAGAAGGCAAAGAAGGGCAGGGACACGTAGGTGGCACAGTTGGTTAAGTGTTGCCTTTGATTTGGGTCTTGGTGTCAGGGTCCTGGGATCAAGGCCCATGTCAGGCTCTCTGCTCAGTGGGGAGTCTGATTCTCTCTCTCCCTCACTAACCTTCTAAACTTTTTCTCTCAAATAAAAACTAAGTAAATAAAATCTTCAAAAACCTGGTAGCTAATATGATTCTCCTCATTTCTATATGGTGCCCACCTGGGTTTCTTAACAGTTATTAGTTTCCTTCCCATTTATTGTACATATTGTTCATTAATCAAGACAAAATGAATACTCTTCCATAACATGTATTTTCATTCCTTTCTCTCAAAAATGGTGAAAAATATATATATACATAGCTGGTCTGAAAAAAGAAAAAAAGGGGGGGGTGCAGAAGATAAAATATCTAACCGAGAAAGAAAGAGAAGACAAATTACTCATAGCAGAAATGAAAGAGGATCCACCACTACTTATCCCATGGACATTAAAAGGATAATAAAGAAATATGAAAAACACTATGACTCTAAATTTGATAGCTTAAATAAAGTGAGCCAATTTCATGAAAGATACAATCTTTTAAAGCTCACACAAAGAGTAATGGATAATTTGAACAAGGCCACATCTACTAGAAAAATTGAATCGATAGTTGATGAAGTTCTAAAACAGAAAGTGCTAGGCCCAAATGGGTTCACTGGTGAATTCTTTAAAACATTTAGGGAAAAAAAAAATGCTACCAATTCTCCATAATCTCCTACAGAGAATGGAAGCAGAAGGAATATTTCCTAAACCATCCTGTGAGACCAGTATTACCCTAAAATCTACAGACAGGAAATATAATTTAGCTCATGAATGTAGGTGCAAAAACCTCCACAAAATCACAACATATCAAATACAACAATGTATAAAAAGAATTAATATACCATGGCCAAGTGACATCAAGATAATGTGCTATTGGTAAATTAAGGGAAAAAAAAAAAAAAACAACAACAACAAAAGCAGACTAATGAAACAGAATAGAGAGCCCAGAAATAAACCCACAAATATAGTCAACCAACATTTTCAAAGAAGCATAGACAATTCAACGGAGAAAGAATGGTCTTTTTAACAAATAATGCTGGAAAAACTTTTCATTCACATGCAAAGAAAATGAATCTATACACAGAACTTACACCTTTCATAAAAATTAGCTCAAAATAGATCATAGACCTAAGTGTAAAACACAAAACCACAAAACTTTCAGGAGACAAAAGTTTTTACTTTTTAGGAAAATGTCTAGGTAGCCTTAGGTTTTTGCAGTGACATTTTAGATATAAGACCTAAAATGATCCATAAATAAAGTACTTGGTAAATAACACTTCAATAAAATTAGAACTTCTACTTTGCAAAATAACATGGTTTAAAGAATGAAAAGACAAGCCAAAAAATGGGAGAAAATACATGTGTAACAAACTTGTATCCAAAATATACAAAGAAATCTTAAAATAGAGCAATAAGATAACTAACACCTCAGTTAGAAAATGAATATAAGATCTGAGCAGACATGTAGTCAAAGAATATATACAGATGGCAAATAAGAATATTAAAAGATGTTCAACATCATATGTCACTAGGGAATTGCAAACTTGGAAAAAATACAAGAAGTTACCACTATACACCTTTTTGAATGGTAAAATCCAAAAATAATCTGACAATGCAAAATTCTAATAAAGATGTAGAATGACAGAAACTCTCATTCCCTGATGTTGAGGATACAAAATGGAAAAGCCATTTGGATGACAGTTTGGCAGTTTCTTATAGAGCTAAACATAGGCTTATACAATTCAGCAATTATGTTCCTAGGTATGAGCTGAAAATGAGCTGAAAAACTTATCTACACAAAAACCTGCACATGAGTGTTTATAGCAGTTTTAGTCATAGTTTCCAAAAACTGTAAGTGACCAAGAAGTCTTTCAAAAGCGGAAATGAATAAACAAACTGGTACATTCATTCAATGGAATATTATTGAGCAATAAAAAGAAATCAATTAAAGCCATGAAAAGACAGGGAGGAAACTTAAATGCATATTGCTTAATTATTAAAAAAAAAAAAACAGTAAAAACACTGCAGATTTTGTGATTCCAACTAGAGAACATTCAGAAAGAGACAAAACTATAGAGATGGTCAAGAGATCAGTGATTGTCAGGGTTTAGAGGAGAGCAGAGATGAAGAGTTGAAACACAGAGGATTTTTACAGCAGTGCATCTATTCTGTATAACACTGTAATGGTAGATATGTGACATGATGCATTTGTCAAGACCCGTAGAACTGGACAACACAAAATTGGGCACTCTGGATTTCAATTAATTCAGTTAATTAATTCACTAATTCAATTAATTAGTAGTATATTAGTATCAGTTCACAGGTTATAATAGATGTACCACACTAATGCAAGATATTAATAAGGGAAAACCTGAGAGGGAGGAGAAAGAGTATATGAGAATCCTTTGCACTGACAGTTCCATTTTCTGTAAATACAAAACTTCTTTAAAAGTAAATTTTACTAATTTTTAAAATAAAACAATAAAAACATGGGGTCCAATGGAAAGCCCAAGTTGTTAGCGTATTTTACTTTCATTTCTTCTAAAGAACATGGCTTCCTTATCATGACACTGCAATACCACAGTTAATCAATACTTTGATGCTACACTCATCAGAAAAACATCATTTACCAGGAGACCAATGATTTTAAGTCTATAGAGTATGCAAGAACTCAGACAAAAAAATAGAAAATAAAGAAAGAAAAGAAAAGAAATTATAAAATTTTATTTTTTGTGAGATTCCTGCCATGAAAAAGTTTTCATTTTAAGAGATTTAAAGTATAATAAGCAAGGAAATAACTTGAAGTCCACTGTAGCTTGAAATCAGTGCAAAATTAGTAGTGCTAAGACTGATTCAAAGATAAACTCCTTTCATAGACCCAAAGTGAATCACAACATTGTGTTGGAATTCTTGGAGACCCCACATGAGAGAGATGCAGTGTACATTTTTAGTTTCTTTTTTTCTAATAATCATGAGGACATTCCTATTACTCGATAGAAAATTTATTAGTTGAGTAGGATTACAAGATTCAAAACAGGTATGTGTGCATATGAAAAATGCAAGTGCCTATAGAGACTACTTCCTTTTCAAAGTGACTCAATCTAGGAAGCGTGTTTCTGGAAAACAGTAGCAATCTGATATGCAATTCATGCACTGCCTTTTATTGTTCCCTATGGCATAAGGAGGTTGTCAGGTTAAAGACCGTGCAACAATGCCCTTAGTGACATTACTGTCTGACATATGTCCATCAGTGATAACAAGTGAGATTCTTTTTTATTTCATTCCAGAAGAGTTGGACGATGTTATTTAGTAGGACAGTTGCATATCCTGAGAGAAGAGCCTTCTTAGGTATGGCTCTATATGTACTATCAAGACTCACAAATATTGCTATTACCTATAGAAAAAGGGTGAGACCTAAAATAAAGCTGATTAATTATTTGGTTTTATTCCTGACCCCTAATGTATAAACTCTAATTTGCTTAAAGTTGTCCTAGTTTTTAGAGAGGTAACATTAGTTGAAAATACCATATACACCTAACTTAGTTTAATAGAAATTGTCTGCAATAGTGTTGACATTTGACCTCTTTAGTCTTTAAACTTCTGTAGTCCGAAAACCTAACTACATTTTCCTCAAGAGGAACATAAAATGCACTTTGAGAACTGGTAAAGCACACAGGAATAGGAGGTAAATATTTGTAATTCTGTGTTATGTACACTAAAAATGGAAACTAACAACAACAAAAATTATCTTCTTTTTTTTAAAAGAAAAAAAAGAAAATA
Organism: Mustela lutreola; assembly: GCF_030435805.1. NCBI lineage: Eukaryota > Metazoa > Chordata > Mammalia > Carnivora > Mustelidae > Mustela > Mustela lutreola. The sequence continues at coordinate 120,240,399 of NC_081292.1, read as the reverse complement.
TCTAAGATTTAATGTATTCCTACAAGGTATTAGGCACTTTCACATAATTTGCCTATCTAGATCCTCACAAGATTCCTGTGGAAAAATATTGTCACTATTTTACTGTTGAAGAAGCTTAAGTTAAGAGATGTTAAATAGTGTGGGAAAAGTAATAAAAAGAAGAAGGAAAAAGAGGAGGAGCAGATGAAAATGGAGAAAAAAGGGAAGAATGAAAAAGAAGACAAATAAGAAGGAAGAGGAGGAGTGGGGCAGAGGGGAGGGGAAGGGGAAGAGGGGAAGGCGAGGGGGAGAAGAACGACAACAAGAATAAGAATCATCACCATTGCCACCTAAGTATGAAGTCCAGGTATTATTGCTTGTAAACAAACCACCCTGCCATTGAATGCCAGTAAATTCCCAGTCTTCTATCCTTAATATTTATTCAAAATCTATTCGTCATTCCTCTTAGCCATTCCCTTTGGATTTATTTTTCAACCCCCACTTCAACCAGGCAAATGGCGATAAGCCAGTTAACCTCGATCCATTCATTCTCTGGAGAGGTGACAGGTGAGAGAGACAAAAAGAAGGCAGGTGACCAAGTCTAATCTCCTTGTCATCTTGGCCTTCAAGTAAATAGATCAATAATATTCACTAGGAAGAAGAGACTTGTGTGGGAAATGCCCTTACTTAGATCTCTCTGGGAGTGCCTGGGTGGCTCAGGTTGTTAAGCAACCAACTCTTGATTCTGGCTTAGGTCACGATCTTAGAGTCATGAGTTTGAGGCCCCCACTGAGCTCCCACTGGGTGTGGAGTATGCTTAAGATTCTCTCTTCTTCTTCCTTTGCCCCTTCCTATCTAAAAATAAAACAAAACAAAACAATAAAAAAGAAAAAAACACAAACACAGGGATCTCTGTGTAGTAAAGAGGATCCTCTCTCTTCAGTAAAGAGGACGCAGGAACTATGAGGCATGGCTTTGAAGGGAATGTTGTATAAATTCTACAACTCTCTTTAAATTCTTTCTGCTGTCTGAGGAACGTCATGAACCTGACTTAGAAACCTCACCTTTTCTGGATCTGAAGCACATTTCTAAGACAGAAAGGGACTATATGGGAATCTGCCTTTGAAATTCAAGATTTCTTTCTGCTTTGTGAAAGCCTCTTTGTAGCCAATGTTCTGGCAGTTTTTAAGTAAAACTTAACATATATTTCAAATTTGTATTTGAGTTGATAATCTGAACCCATGTATTAGCTTACTCACTAAACTGACTACTGTTTACATATACCAATAGTTGGTAAAGAATAATTGGGAAAAAGTTGTGGATTGGGAACTCTAGAGTAGTTGTACGGAGTCCATAGTTATGGTTGACTGGTGTGTCTGCATCTCTGTTTTCATGTCATCTCTTGCCACGGAGGTTAGGTCTCTGGAAATTCACTTCATAAAATTCTGTGAGGCAACAACCATTGGATTGCAGGCTAGTAACCTAGGAAATTTGTGGCATGTCCCTATTAACAGATGGTAGAAGAAAATGAACATTGTGGCATTAAGGCCCAAGAAAATTTCAGTCAGACACCTTAGAGCTGTTCAATTTTATAGTAGTGGGAATTGAATTCTTCCAAATATGATGTGAATAGACTGCTCACTGCAGTGCTCACTGTTCTGGGTCAATCTCAGTGTATCAATAACCAATGTTGTACTTAGATCAGTGTTCATGGTCTTATGGTCTTATTTTGATTGAAAGATGCCCTTCAGCACCAACCAGCAGGAAACCTTGAAAAAAAATAAAAATATATTAGGTACAAAACCTGAAAATTAGATAGCATACCTGAGGCCACACAGTGAAGTTACTTGGAGTGAGACAGAGAGAGAGTAAGAAAGAGAGAGAGTACACAGGCCTGAAGTTATGCTTTTATTGGGGTAGGGAGTGGGGACCTAGAGTTTTGAGGGCTCATTCTTCATTGGTGAATTTAAATTATAAGAGTGGGAATTTAAGCTCCAGAAAAGAGAGGAAAACAACAACAACAAAAGCAAATACAAAACCAGTGGTCCAAATGGTCAGTTGTCAAAAATAACCAAGATCTTTAAACCAAAGGATCCTCTGTAGGGACCTGGCTTTCTGCTTAGTTATGTGGCTGGCAATGAGTTCATTTGAGATAGCAGTTTTTGAAATGGATGCCTCTTTGAAAAAAATGCCTCAACAAAAGGAAAAGAACTGGCAGGATTAACACTACACTGACCTCACCTCACCTTCAACAAGTCATTTCTGAAGATTTGGTCTTCACATCTATTGCTGAAAGCTTTCCAATTTCTAGCCACAGGGGGCTTTAATGGCTTTGAAAATCAGAAATAGCCACTACATTATATATAAAGAATGAGACCAGCTTAACTGATAGTTCATTTAGATGTTTATTACATGGTCTGAGTCATTTGGATCCTCTGAGAAACAGATGCCATCATGGAATTAGATGTGCAAGATATTTACTGGGGGAGATTTCTGTGGAAGAAGCAGGAGTAACTGCGACAGAACTCAAACTCCTGAGACAGGAGAAAGGGAAGAAGGAGTCACTGCTGTGAATGTCCCCCTAAAAGTTATGTGGAAGCCCTACTCCTCAATGTGACTGTTTTTGAATGTGGGTCCTTTGGGATCTAGGTTTAGAAGAGGTCATGTATGTGTGTCCCCATGATAGGACTAATGTCCTTAGAAGAAGGGGAAGAGACCAGAGCTTCCTCTGTCCATCATATGAGGATACCTACAGAAAGCAACCATCTGTAAGAGGAAGAGGGCCTCAGCTGGGCACCAAACTAGCTGGCACCTTGATCTTCAACTTCTCAACCCCCAGAAATATAAGAAATATATTCCTGTTGTTAAAGTCAACCTTTCTCTGGTATCCTGGTAGAGCAGCATGGTATGACCAGACACGAAGAACTTCAGGCTATAACAAGTTCTGAGAAAACACATCACTCACTGTGATAGAAAAGCAGCAAGCAAAATTTGTCAGTTAGAACTTTTCATTGGGTGGTAATGGACCCAGCGTTGTAACCCTGCTGGGCCCAGTCTGGCTAGGACAAATCTTGGAGAAAGGTGGTAATTATTTCTATTGTTTAATTATAATCATCATTTATAATCTCCTGTCATCACATTTCAAATTTTTAATTATATGTCAGAGATATGTGTAAGAGAATTGGAGATCCTGCAGTAATATTATTTTCCTTGGAAAAGTGATTCCTGGGGCACCTGGGTGGCTCAGTTGGTTAATTATCTGCCTTAGGCTCAGGTCATGATCTCAGGATCCTAGGATTGAGCCCCCATCAGGGTCCCTGTTCAATGGGGAGTCTGCTTCCCCCTCTCCTTTGTGCTCCTGTTCTCTCTCATTCATGTTCTCTTTCTCAAATAAAACAAATTATTTTTTTAAAGGAAAGTGGTTCTTTTGTCTCTGTGAGGCAAATAAGGTGATACAATGGTAACCTTAGCCAATCAGGAATTGAGCTTAGCTTGGGTTGTTGCAGTTTTAGTAAGATTCTGTCTACTTAGGTATTTCCCTATTTCTCAGCAATGGTCTTCTGGGTTTTTGATTATTGAGTGCAATGGTTTTTATCTTCTTAGCTGGGAATATTTCCAGATTTGGTTTTGCCTTTTGGGAGTTTACAGTTTAGCTCCTTGGCCTTCACCCACAAGGCTTTTGAATCTAGCACGTCTTAAGGAGACTTTTGTACTTGACTAAATTCCACTTGTCTAGTGGGGCTTTGATTCCTAAGTACCAAAGAACCTGGGAGAATTTACTTTGTCCATTTAGATGCCTCAGGCCTAGCCTTCCAGCTGTCTGCTATACCACAGATCTCAAGAAATCTCTTATGGAGAAAGCCAGGTGTGCATTTGGGGCTATTCTAATACATATGCTGATACAGCAGCTCTCATAACCACCACAGATCCCATCATTTCTCTGTTCCCCAGCAGACTTTCACTACCTAGGTCATGCCTGATCCTTAGTCCCTGCCCAGAACTGACAATGCCTCCAGTGAAGAAAGTGGTTGGCTATTGTCATTGACCAAAACAAATCGAACTTAAATTTATCTAGTCCTTTTCCTAGAAGTATTTTCAAATAGGTTTAAAATATGATTTTGGTGACATACCCATTTTTCTAATTGTTGCAGAAAATCATGGTCTCAGTAAGTTTATCAATTTATTATGTTATGTTTTCTGGGTGCTGAAACGTAATTAGAAATACAAAACAAACTGAGGGTTGCCGGGGGGAGGGGGTTGGGGAGAAGGGGGTGGGATTATGGACATTGGGGAGGGTATGTGATTTGGTGAGTGCTGTGAAGTGTGTAAACCTGGTGATTCACAGACCTGGGGATAAAAATATATGTATATAAAAAATATATGTTTATAAAAAATAAAAAATTAAAAAAAAAAAAAAAAAAAAAAAAAAAAAAAAAAAAAAAAAAGAAATACATCTCTGTCTCTCTCTCTCAGATCATAGAGGAACTTCCCCATGTTTTCTGCTCATATTTAAAAAGATTTATTATTTTTGTACTTAGATGTTTAGTCTAATTGGAATTTGTCCTTCTGTGCAATGTGAGACATAGATCAAAATTAGTTTTCAAATGGCTATTTCAGTTGTCAACACTATTTATTGGTTAATTATAGCATTTTCCTACCTGAGTTGAGATGCTGATTTTCCATTATAGTAAATACCTATATATGTTTTCGTCTATATTTGAAAATTCTATACATTTACATTGACTTTTTGTTTGCTAATAAAACTGCACACTGTGCCTTGATATGCATCAATATCTGGAAGGTGCGTTATCTCCCATTTCTCCTCTACTTCAAAATTTCCGAAGTTTTTCTTATTAGTCTATGTAAAACAGGATTTTATTGTGGTCTCATTAAATATAAAATAACTTGGAGAAAATTGAAGCCTTTATGATGGTGAATCTTTTCATCTAAAATATTGTATTTATTTCCATTTGTTCTATAATTTTTTCATGTTGTTCAGTAGTTCTTTAAAATATTCCATATGTGTATCTTCCACTTTTCTTATTTACTGTATTTCTAAGAGTTTGATTTTTGTTGCTGCTGTTATGATAACTGGTGACTTTCATTTTTCCTTCTAAATGATATCTAGAAAAGCTATTGATGTTTGTGCTAATTCAATTGTTGAGTAACTAGCTTGTTAAGTTTTTAGGTTCTTCTCTTGGATGTTACATCTATGTAATTATAGAATCCATTAAAATAGTAAACATTTTAATTCTTTATGCATCTATTTTTAACTTCTAACTTTATTCTCCTAAGCACTTTGCATAGCACCATTAGTAACAGTTAATAAAATTATAGTGTTAGGGGTCTACTTTTCTTGTTTTTGACTTGGGAAATGTTTTGCTGTTTTCTCATTAAGTATGCTGGTTTGGCAAGTGATATGAATATATTTTATAGATTTGGAAGGATTTATCTATTTCTATTTCTTGAAAATTTTATCTTTTTTATTATTGAGTATTACAAATATATAAGAAGGTACAAAAACATAAATATATGTGCTGGTAAATGAATTGCCACAAAACAAAACCTATATAACTATCAGCAAGGTCAAAGGAAAAGTAACTGCCAGCTTTTAAAAGCATTGCTTACATAGTCTCTCAATCACTACCTCTCTTTTATTACTGAAGTTGAATACTATTCTCACTTCTAACTGTGTGGTTTAGTATTGCTTGTAAGTAATTTTTAGGGTTTACTTATTTTCCTTGACCTTAAGTTTGTAGGATTCATCCATGACCTTAAGTTTGTAGAGTTCATTTTTATTGCTCTGTAATATCGACTGTATAAATTTACTGGAGTTCGTATACCTCACTTACTGTTGCTGGATATTTGGGATGCTTTCAATATGGGGATATTGTAAAAATGCCACTGTGAATATTCTTATATGCATTGTCTAGGTAGACATCTGTGTGTTGAGTATATGTCTGAGAGTAGAACTACCAGATAGTAGGGAATACATACACTCCACTGTTAATTGGTCCATTCACATAGAGAGTTTCCTTTGATGGTTATAAAATTGTTATTCCCACCAGCAATTTTTGAGAATTCTACCTGCTCATGTCCATAGCAAAACTTGCACTTGTTGAGTTAAGGACATTTTAAAGCTAAAAACTGGAGAGGAAAAAAGATCACTCAATAATGATGAAAAGAACAAATGGTCAAGAATACATATTTGTCCTATACATGCAGTAGTCTTCTTAATCATGTGAAATAAACATTTAGTAGACAATTAGTAGAATTAATATAGTGCCATGATAGGGTGATATTTTAACATACTCCTCATAAACTAAAAAGTTCATAAAGCCAAAAAATGAGTAGGAGTAGAGAAAATTTTGATAACATGATTCATGAGGTTGTTTCAATAGACATATAAAACCCCATTACTAAAATATTGGCATGCACATTTTTCTCAAACCCATTTGGAATATGAACAAGTGAATTTGAGGTATCATATATATATGCTTCCAATGTAAATACTAATTAATGGTAATAATGAAGAAAGAAAAACAAATTGTAAGTGTAAATATTTCTTATCTATGAAAATATAAAATGACATACAAAAGAGTGAAATGTCAGCAGTAAATATTTCCTGAGTCTCAAATTCTGACCCTTCATTGCCACTCCTTGGTGGTTACTAATTTAAGTAGCTCTTACTGTGTTTATTCAAAAATGCATAGTTTTGGATGCTAAGAAATGATATAACACACTATAAGGTTTTTTTTTTTTTAATTTATGTACTTTTTTTTTTTTTAATTTTAGAGAGAGTTTGGTGGGGAAGGGCAGAGGGAAAGAATCTCCATTGAGTGTGGAGACCCATGCAGGGCTCAATCACATAACCCATGAGATCATGACCTGAGCAGAAACCAAGAGCTAGATGCTCGACCAACTGAGCCACCCAGGAGCCCCAACACATTGCAAGTTCTTATTGGTTTTCTTTGTTTTCACAAAAATGGGTCATATTATACAAATGATTATTCAGCTTTATATATTTTACCTAAGAGATATCTACTGTAATTATATATGTATGCATTTAATATAATTTAATTTAAATTAATTTAATTCCTTCATGTACACATGTTGATATTTCAATATATGTTAGATTAAAAAAGATAATTTGCACAATATGTTTTTGTGTGTGTGTGTCTGTGAACACATTATATTTTTTATAGCTGAGTAGATTTTCATTACATATGATGCCATAATCATCTACTATACAGTAAGGGATGGGAGCATCTGAATTAAGCTATTTAGAGAGCAATACATCCATTTTGTCATTTGAAATATTTCTCCCAAAAGTCAGGAAATAAATATAGTAAGGCAGATAATCAGGGGGGATGTATTTACAAATGACTTCCGCCTAAGCACTTAGACAAGCTACTTATCTATGAATATATGAGAAGTAGTATTTATGTGACACATGAGAGAGGACAAAACTGCTATTTGCTTATTAATTCCTTGCTTAAAATTTCCATTGACTTTCTGACACAACTTGATAAAACAAACTTTGCATAGATTTTTCAGAATTGGATCTGACATAACTTTCCATCTGAGTTTGTGTAATTCCACAACCACAGCCCTCCTACACCAGTGCGATTCCCTGGGGTTCAACATTCTCCTCTGTGGCTCCTAGACTCCACAGGGTTTTACCCCTCACTGCCTGAAATGCCTGTGGGAAAACTATCTTCTTGATACATTCCTATAAACCTTTCAAGTGACCCCTGTAATGTCACCTGCATTGACTCTGACGTCCCCTCAAAAGATTTTTATGTTTTTTGATTTGCTCCAATCTGAGACCTCCATTGTTATTTCTCTATGACTTACATGGTTATATCTTATTATTATCATTATTATAAAACAATAAATAATAAAAATAAAATAAATAAATATAAAATAAAAAAATAATAATAAGCTTTGTAAATAATTACTTCTCCTTCCACTTGACCTTAAATCCTTGCAGCATGTGAATTGTCTCTTGTTAGTCTTTGCAGTCAAATGCTCTACCACTGAGCTATACCCCCTCTTGTTAGTCTTTGTATCTGTATTGTCTAGCACAGCACCTCAATAAAACATTGACAAGACATGTGGAATTGGAATGAATAATTGAATACATTTATAGTTCTGGAGTAATATTTCATGTTCCCCGATATTCTGCTTTTCCCTTATCGAGTATTGATTGGGCCATTTTATGATCCAAAAAAAAATTCCCATTTCTTAAAAATGCTTCTTAAACTTTATACTCCAGATCGGGAGTCAAGATGGCGGAGAAGTAGCAGGCTGAGACTACTTCAGCTAGCCGGAGATCAGCTAGATAGCTTATCTAAAAATTGCAAACACCTGAAAATCCATCGGTAGATCGAAGAAAAGAAGAACAGCAATTCTGGAAACAGAAAAACAACCACTTTCTGAAAGGTAGGACCGGCGGAGAAGTGAATCCAAAGCAACGGGAAGATAGATCCCGGGGGGAGGGGCCGGACCCAGCAAGCAGCGGAGCAACGGCGCACAAAATCAGGACTTTTAAAAGTCTGTTCCGCTGAGGGACATCGCTCCAGAAGCTAAACCGGGGCGAAGCCACGCGGGGTCAGTGTGGCCTCAGGTCCCGCAGGGTCACAGAAGGATCGGGATGTCTGAGTGTCGCAGAGCTTGCGGGTATTGGAATGGGAAAGCCGGCTACAGAGACAGAGCTGACAGTAAGCTCACAGCTCGGTGTTACCTTGAACCGCTCGCAGGATTGGTGAGCTCGGAGCGCGGCCGGAGGTCAGGCAGATGGGAGTGACTGGGCGCTGTTCTCTGAGGGCGCACTGAGGAGTGGGGCCCTGGGCTCTCGGCTCCTCCGGGCCAGAGACCAGTAGGCCCCCATTTGTATTCCCGTCCTCCAGAACTCTACAGAAAGCGCTCAGGGAACAAAAGCTCCTGAAAGCAAACCAGAGCGGATTACTCACCCTGGCTCCTGATAAGGGCTGTGCAATTCCGCCTGGGGCAAAGACACTTGAGAATCACTACACCAGGCCCCTCCCCCAGAAGATCAACAAGAAATCCAGCCGAGACCAAGTTCACCTACCAAGGAGTGCAGTTTCAATACCAAGGACAGCAGCAGAATTCCAGAGGAGGAGAAAGCAAAGCACCGAACTCATGGCTTTTTCCCTGTGATTTTTTTTTAGTCTTGCAGTTAATTTGACTTTTTTCTTTTTCATTTTTTGTTTTTTTTTTTTCTCGCCTTCTGGAAAATATTTTTTTTTAACTTTTACCTTTTTCTTTTTTAACGTTTTTTAACTAGTTTATCCAATATATATATTTTTTTCTTTTTTATATTTCTCTTATTTGTTTTCTTTTTCTTAATTCTTTTCTTTTCTTTTTTTTCTTTTTTTTTTCTTTCTTCCTTTTTGAACCTCTTTTTATCCCCTTTCTACCCCTCACGATTTGGGATCTCTTCTAATTTGGTTAAAGCATATTTTCCTGGGGTTGTTGCCACCCTTTTAGTATTTTACTTGCTCCTTCATATACTCTTATCTCGACAAAATGACAAGACGTAAAAATTCAACACAAAAAAAAAGAACAAGAGGCAGTACCGAAAGCTAACGACCTAATCAATACAGACATTGGTAATATGTCAGATCTAGAGTTCAGAATGACAATTCTCAAGGTTCTAGCCAGGCTCGAAAAAGGCATGGAAGATATTAGAGAAACCCTCTCGAGAGATATAAAAGCCCTTTCTGGAGAAATAAAAGAACTAAAATCTAACCAAGGTGAAATCAAAAAAGCTATTAATGAGGTGCAATCAAAAATGGAGGCTCTCACTGCTAGGATAAATGAGGCAGAAGTAAAAATTAGTGATATAGAAGACCAAATGACAGAGAATAAAGAAGCTGAGCAAAAGAGGGACAAAGAGCTACTGGACCACGAGGGGAGAATTCGAGAGATAAGTGACACCATAAGACGAAACAACATTAGAATAATTGGGATTCCAGAAGAAGAAGAAAGAGAGAGGGGAGCAGAGGTATACTGGAGAGAATTATTGGGGAGAATTTCCCCCAATATGGCAAAGGGAACGAGCATCAAAATTCAGGAGGTTCAGAGAATGCCCCTCAAAATCAATAAGAATAGGCCCACACCCCGTCACCTAATAGTAAAATTTACAAGTCTCAGTGACAAAGAGAAAATCCTGAAAGCAGCCAGGGAAAAGAAGTCTGTAACATACAATGATAAAAATATTAGATTGGCAGCTGACCTATCCACAGAGACCTGGCAGGCCAGAAAGAGCTGGCATGAAATTTTCAGAGCACTAAATGAGAAAAACATGCAGCCAAGAATACTATATCCAGCTAGGCTATCATTGAAAATAGAAGGAGAGATTAAAAGCTTCCAGGACAAACAAAAACTGAAAGAATTTGCAAACACCAAACCAGCTCTACAGGAAATCTTGAAAGGGGTCCTCTAAGCAAAGAGAGAGCCTACAAGTGGTAGATCAGAAAGGAACAGAGACCATACACAGTAACAGTCACCTTACAGGCAATACAATGGCACTAAATGATAATGGGCTAAATGCCCCTGTCAAAAGACACAGGGTATCAGAATGGATAAAAAAGCAAAACCCATCTATATGTTGCCTCCAAGAAACTCATTTTAAGCCTGAAGACACCTCCAGATTTAAAGTGAGGGGGTGGAAAAAAATTTACCATGCTAATGGACATCAGAAGAAAGCAGGAGTGGCAATCCTTATATCAGATCAATTAGATTTTAAGCCAAAGACTATAATAAGAGATGAGGAAGGACACTATATCATACTCAAAGGGTCTGTCCAACAAGAAGATCTAACAATTTTAAATATCTATGCCCCCAACGTGGGAGCAGCCAACTATATAAACCAATTAATAACAAAATCAAAGAAACACATCAACAATAATACAATAATAGTAGGGGACTTTAACACTACCCTCACTGAAATGGACAGATCATCCAAGCAAAAGATCAGCAAGGAAATAAAGGCCTTAAACGACACACTGGACCAGATGGACATCACAGATATATTCAGAACATTTCATCCCAAAGCAACAGAATACACATTCTTCTCTAGTGCACATGGAACATTCTCCAGAATAGATCACATCCTCGGTCCTAAATCAGGACTCAACCGGTATCAAAAGATTGGGATCATTCCCTGCATATTTTCAGACCACAATGCTCTAAAGCTAGAACTCAACCACAAAAGGAAGTTTGGAAAGAACCCAAATACATGGAAACTAAACAGAATCCTTCTAAAGAATGAATGGGTCAACCGGGAAATTAAAGAAGAATTGAAAAAAATCATGGAAACAAATGATAATGAAAATACAACGGTTCAAAATCTGTGGGACACAACAAAGGCAGTCCTGAGAGGAAAATATATAGCGGATCAGCCTTTCACAAGAAACAAGAAAGGTCTCAGTTACACAACCTAACCCTACACCCAAAGAAGCTGGAGAAAGAACAAGAAGGAAACCCTAAGCCAAGCAGGAGAAGAGAAATCATAAAGATCAGAGCAGAAATCAATGAAATAGAAACAAAAAAGACAATAGAGCAAATCAACCAAACTAGGAGCTGGTTCTTTGAAAGAATTAATAAAATTGATAAATCCCTGGCCAGACTTATCAAAAAGAAAAGAGAAAGGACCCAAATAAATAAAATCATGAATGAAAAAGGAGAGATCACAACTAACACCAAAGAAATACACACTATAAGAACATACTATGAGCAACTCTACGCCAACAAATTTGACAATCTGGAAGAAATGGATGCATTCCTAGAAACATATAAACTACCACAACTGAACCAGGAAGAAGTAGAAAGCCTTAACAGACCCATAACCAGTAAGGAGATTGAAACAGTCATTAAAAATCTCCAAACAAACAAAAGCCCAGGGCCAGACGGCTTCCCAGGGGAATTCTACCAAACATTTAAAAAGAACTAATTCCTAGTCTCCTGAAACTGTTCCAAAAAATAAAAATGGAAGGAAAACTTCCAAACTCATTTTATGAGGCCAGCATCACCTTGATCCCAAAACCAGACAAGGATACCATCAAAAAAGAGAGCTATAGACCAATATCCTTGATGAACACAGATGCGAAAATACTCAACAAAATACTAGCCAATAGGATTCAACAGTACATTAAAAGGATTATTCACCACAACCAAGCGGAATTTATTGCAGGGCTGCAAGGTTGGTTCAACATCTGCAAATCAGTCAATGTGATACAACACATCAATAAAAGAAAGAACAAGAACCATATGATACTCTCAATAGATGCTGAAAAAGCATTTGACAAAGTACAGCATCCCTTCCTGATCAAAACTCTTCAAAGTGCAGGGATAGAGGGCACATACCTCAATATCATCAAAGCCATCTATGAAAAACCCACCGCAAATATCATTCTCAACGGAGAAAAACTGAAAGCTTTTCCGCTAAGGTCAGGAACACGGCAGGGATGTCCATTATCACCACTGCTATTCAACATAGTACTAGAGGTCCTAGCCTCAGCAATCAGACAACAAAAGGAAATTAAAGGCATCCAAATCGGCAAAGAAGAAGTCAAATTATCTCTCTTCGCAGATGATATGATACTATATGTGGAAAACCCAAAAGACTCCACTCCAAAACTGCTAGAACTTATACAGGAATTCAGTAAAGTGTCAGGATATAAAATCAATGCACAGAAATCCGTTGCATTTCTCTACACCAACAGCAAGACAGAAGAAAGAGAAATTAAGGAGTCAATCCCATTTACAATTGCACTCAAAACCATAAGATACCTAGGAATAAACCTAACCAAAGAGGCACAGAATCTATACTCAGAAAACTATAAAGTACTCATGAAAGAAATTGAGGAAGACACAAAGAAATGGAAAAATGTTCCATGCTCATGGATTGGAAGAATAAATATTGTGAAAATGTCTATGCTACCTAAAGCAATCTGCACATTTAATGCAATTCCTATCAAAGTACCATCCATCTTTTTCAAAGAAATGGAACAAATCATGCTAAAATTTATATGGAACCAGAAAAGACCTCGAATAGCCAAAGGGATATTGAAAAAGAAAGCCAACGTTGGTGGCATCACAATTCCGGACTTCAAGCTCTATTACAAAGCTGTCATCATCAAGACAGCATGGTACTGCCACAAAAACAGACACATAAATCAATGGAACAGAATAGAGAGCCCAGAAATAAACCCTCAACTCTACGGTCAACTAATCTTCGACAAAGCAGGAAAGAATGTCCAATGGAAAAAAGACAGCCTCTTCAATAAATGGTGCTGGGATTTTTGGACAGCCACATGCAGAAAAATAAAATTGGACCATTTCCTTACACCACACACAAAAATAGACTCAAAATGGATGAAGGACCTCAATGTGCGAAAGGAATCCATCAAAATCCTTGAGGAGAACACAGGCAGCAACCTCTTCGACCTCTGCCACAGCAACATCTTCCTAGGAACAAGGCCAAAGGCAAGGGAAGCAAGGGCAAAAATGAACTATTGGGATTTCATCAAGATCAAAAGCTTTTGCACAGCAAAGGAAACAGTTAACAAAATCAAAAGACAACTGACAAAATGGGAGAAGATATTTGCAAACGACATATCAGATAAAGGACTAGTGTCCAGAATCTATAAAGAACTTAGCAAACTCAACACCCAAAGAACAAATAATCCAATCAAGAAATGGGCAGAGGACATGAACAGATATTTCTGCAAAGAAGACACCCAGATGGCCAACAGACACATGAAAAAGTGCTCCATATCACTCGGCATCAGGGAAATACAAATCAAAACCACAATGAGATATCACCTCACACCAGTCAGAATGGCTAAAATTAACAAATCAGGAAATGACAGATGCTGGCGAGGATGAGGAGAAAGGGGAACCCTCCTACACTGTTGGTGGGAATGCAAGCTGGTGCAGCCACTCTGGAAAACAGCATGGAGGTTCCTCAAAATGTTGAAAATAGAACTGCCCTATGACCCAGCAATTGCACTACTGGGTATTTACCCTAAAGATACAAACGTGGTGATCCAAAGGGGCATGTGCACCTGAATGTTTATAGCAGCAATGTCCACAATAGCCAAACTATGGAAAGAACCTAGATGTCCATCAACAGATGAATGGATCAAGAAGAAGTGGTATATATATACACAATGGAATACTATGCAGCCATCAAAAGAAATGAAATCTTGCCATTTGCCACAACATGGATGGAACTAGAGCGTATCATGCTTAGTGAAATAAGTCAAGCAGAGAAAGACAACTATCCTATGATCTCCCTGATATGAGGAAGTGGTGATGCAACATCGGGGCTTAAGTGGGTAGGAGAAGAATAAATGAAACAAAATGGGATTGGGAGGGAGACAAACCATAAGTGACTCTTAATCTCACAATCCCAGGGTTGCTGGGGGGAGGGGGTTTGGGAGAAGGGGGTGGTATTATGGACATTGGGGAGGGTATGTGCTTTGGTGAGTGCTGTAAAGTGTGTAAACCTGGTGATTCACAGACCTGTACCCCTGGGGATAAAAATATATGTTTATAAAAAATAAAAAAATTAAAAAAAAAAAACTTTATACTCCAATCATATTAGAACCCTAAACACTTCTGCAGTATTTTTTATTCTTAAGAATATCTTCAATAATTTCCTTCACTAAAATGTGAATTGATTTTCACATCCTATAAATCAGAGTTGCTTTTCTCACCTTACCATCGAAGTTCCTCACTGTGTCTTCTAGAAGGAATACATTCCCAGCCTAAAAGCATTTGCCTCTCCTGAGTGTGCATACTCCCTGCTCCATTATTCCCTGCTGTGTCTGCAGTGCCTGCTGATGGAGGAAGTGCCTTGAGTTTCTCCATTCAGTAAGATTCTTCTTCCTCCACAAAACTTTCTTTATAAATCCAAATATTCATTGTGCAACACCAATTAACAAAATGCTATGAACAATATACATTGTTCTGCAGCATAAAAGAATGAAAACATCATTTTGATTATTTTATACAATGCCACTGCTGTTTGGCAATACTTAGAGTCAAAAACAACAGTTTAGGGCAAAAATATAGCTCAGGAAACAAATAGGATTTATGGATAAAGACGCATAGTTAGATATTTAGTGCAGTGTTTGTTACAATGGTGAAGAATTTAGATATAGCTCAAGCATCCAAAATAAGAACTGTTAAATACCATTATGGATGTCTATGTGTTTGTGTATATCACAAAGCCACTAAAAAGCATGTTTGGTAACCATACATCGTGTATCAGACACACACAGCATGATGTGAATTTTGACATATTGATAAATTCTTAAGAATAAAATCAGAAGTGAACAAATCAAAACATTCATTCTTGAAATATTTATTTGTAGCTCTTATTTTTTTCCCCCGGCATTTCTTTATTTTTTCAAATATTCTGTAGTAAACATGTAATTTTTTATAACCAAAAGAAAATCCAATTGTAATTTAAAAATAATGTGAGAAAGAAAAATAAGTTTTTAGCAAAGAAACAGAAAAACAATCTCACGCATAATCTTTTGGGCTGTAACAGATGCACAATGCTTGTCTATGCATATTACATAAAGCATATTTTCATAGACACATGCATATCATCTGGGCTGTTTTCTGCAGTTATCCACAAATTGTTTCATCTCTCACTTTCACTGTCACCTCTTTGGGTGTGTAGTGCCAGTGACAAAACATCTTTGTAGTGAATTCACTTTAGGGCAAGTGCTGTGATGAGCACTGGATGTTATATGCAACTAACGAATCCTTGAACACTACATCAAAAACTAATGATGTACTATATGTTGGCTAACTGAGCATAAAAAAAAAAAAAATTCCAAACAAGTCACCATCACCAAAGAGACCAAACAAGCATTTCCTGGTTTTCTTTCTTATCTTTACCCTTCAAATATTGTTCAGTTATTTTGCGATGGTCTTTGTCCAATCTTTATTATTTTAGAAGATTCCAAATGTTTAGAGACAATCAATTTGTGGGTTGTCTTTATTTGAAAGTTACAAAAGCAGCAGGAGAAAGCCCAGTTTGGTGTCTAGACATCATTGTTCAACGTTGAAGCCCCACAGTCTTTGAGATTTCAGAAATCTATTCTTGTGACTTTAAGAAATCTACTTTAAAAAATGTTAAGTGCCTATGCAGAGCTTGCCAGCAAGGTGTTTCTCTAGCAACTAAAGCTCTTATACTTAGAAATATTACTATTTAGTGATAACTGAGTGTTAATGGAGGTTAATGAATTATTAAGAGTTATTATTTACTAAAAAAAATCCCATGATGCACAATTATAAAAGCATTGATACTTTTTTGCATACTTATTAGGAAGGAGGATAATATGTTTCTTGTCATTAAACATAAGCTCATTTATATTTGTGTACTCTTCTCATTCTAAAATAAGTTAACTTCTGCTGATATTATGTTCCAGCAACAAATTTCTTTGTTAGGATTTTAGTGTTTGCTGTAAAATTTTGTAAGATACCGTATCGCCAGGCTGGGATTTGGCCTCCTTGAAGTAGTAGAATCCAGATGGCATATAGAGGAACTGATACTCAATTATTGAGGAGAAATAGAAATTTGGTAGTCACTGAATGTCCTTACAACAAGCGTGGAGCCATGTTATTACTCCTGGTCAACGAACTGTGAGCAGAATTAATGTGTCACTTCTTGGCAGGTGTAGTTAAGAATCTCTTACATCTCTCCTTCCCGGCTGCCATAACCTTGGAGGTGGCATACCTCAGATGGCAAAGTTAAAAGATGGGGAAAGACTGGCTAACTTATATGAGATTTTAGAGAATTGTTTGACTCCATAGTAGACCAAACCTTACCTGATACACCCATGCTTTAGAATTAATATGATCTCACTATTACTAAAGTGGTACCTATTAAGGTAATGAGACAATCATTAAATTTAGCCAAGGTTATTTGACTAGAAAAGCACATGTTAGGATAAGATGGAGTCATTTCTCAAATATGATGCCAATATACATATTCCACCAAAATACTCAGCTATTTTTCTTCATTTTCAATACATAAGTCTGTGAGAGTCTTGAATGAAGAAAATGCAATATAAGACAACTGCTGTGATGAGCACTGGGTGTTACACATAACTAATGAATTATTGAACACTACATCAAAAGCTAATAATGTATTTATACAGTGGCCAAATGAACATAATAATAATAATGGCAAGCAAGCAGGCAATCCAGTGCATGGATTTGAATGCCAATGGAAATAGAAGAAAACAATAATCTACCACTAATCTGAAGTATAACAAAAGGAAAATACCAAGGAAGGACACTGTTCAACCCAAAGGGAAGAAAAAGCTTTTGCATAGTAAAGAAACATACACCCCTGCAACGCAGAGACGACTGTTTACTTTACACAGATGAAGACCTTCGGAATCAGAGGAGTCTAGAAATTGGCAAATATCATACAACTATACATATAATCCCTTTGTCCTATGTGTTTAAGCTAATTATGCTCAGTGCAGATAAGAATCTAGTTGAATCAGAGCAACCAAGCTCCCTCCAAATAGTAGGTAAAACCTCTGGCAAAGCGATAATATAAAACTCAGAGGGAGAACAGATGTGCTATGGGTGAACATGCTGTTTTTATAGGCACTAAAGTTTTTCTTAAAATAAATACAGTCATTTAAAGTCTTTGAGTCATGGCTGGAGAAGCACCACATGGAGGTGCTAGAACAATTAAGGGTCCTGTGGGAGAAGAAAAGAACTGGGAGAGATTCTCTGTGGAGCAAATCTTGAATACACAAATTAAATTGTCTGTGAATAGTAGATTGAAACTTCTCTGACACTGATTCCTTGATAATGCCAAGTTTTCTAATATCTGAAGCCCAGTCTGTAAGCCTGGAATAAGGAAAAGAAGAGTCACATATATTTTTTTAAAGATTTTTTTTATTTATTTGACAGACAGAGATCACAAGTAGGCAGAGAGACAGGCAGAGAGAGAAGGGGAAGCAGGACCCCGCTGAGCAGAGAGCCCAATGCGGGCCTCGATTCCAGGACCCTGGGAACATGACCTGCCGAAGGCAGAGGCTTTAACCCACTGAGCCACCCAAGCACCCTGAAGAGTCACATTTTAACTCCCACTCAATACCATAAATCCTTCTCAATTTAGTGTGAATGGTTGGCTTATGTCTAATTCTGTATGGTTAGTTTTATCATTCTGTAGGCAGCTAAATGGGAAAGGTTTTAGCATTGTAGTTTCAAAAATTATAATAAAAAATAAATTAAATATATTATAAGGGCCAGCCCTTGGATTTGAATCTTAACTCTGTTTATCTGTGTCTCTTTGAGTAAGCTTCTTAATTTGTAAATGTTCCCTTAACTTTCAAATGGAAAGAGTAATTTCTTACTCATACAGTTCTTATGAAAATCAAAAAGCTGTCAGCTTCATAAACTTTCAGCCGCAGAGTAGGAGCTCAATGTTAGTTGTCTTTCTTCTCTTATGCAAGAAGGCAGATTGTATGGTCAAGGTAAAAGATCCCTGGAGTTAAGCCCGGATTAATTTTACAAATTTTATACTTAAGTCCTATACATTTCTATACTGGATAGGTTGTAGAGCCCCTAATAAGAGATGCTTTGGAGATTTCAGTCTTCTTAAGATACTTAACCATTTTATTGAAAATTTAAAACAATATCTAAAAACAACATTGTTGGCCTTACAGTCTCTAATGCCAAGAATGTTGTTTTTAGAGACTACTGCAATATTTACTTCTTAAGTGGACATATAACCTTTTCAGGATAAAGTCAATGCACAGTTTTTGTATCTTCACTTGGATGTCTAATATCTTATATCTGAAATGTCCCTACTACTCAAATAAAAACATTACAACTCTCAGTCTTTGTAAATGTGAACTTCCACCCTCTAGTTACTAAAAGCAAAGTTTACTTTTCTTTTTATCTCATATTCCAAAATCAAACCAAAAGCTTATTATTTAATAATTGCCTTCAAAATATGTGGAATCATACTACTTTTCACCAAATCTTCTGCCCCCACTGAAGTACAAGTCATCACTGATGTTTGCAATTGTCGGTTGATTGGTCTTGCTCCCACGTAGAGTTCCCCCTATGGTCTATTCTCAAAAGACAAATCACGGAGACAGTTTAAAACCTACCAGATTACATCAGGTCACTGCACTGCACAAAAGACTTCTTAGCCTCCCACCTTGTTCTGTATAAAAACTGTAGTCAGTGCAAAGGCCTGTGGGACCTCAATGGATTTGGTTCATCATTAACTCCAGACCTCATCTACCAAACTCCTTTCCTCACTCAGTCCAGCCATCCGGCCTTCCTGATGAAGTTCAAAAAGAACAATCTCTTCATCTCTAAGTTCCAGAATGCACTTTCCCTGGTTTTCCTACAGTTCATCCTCTTACACTTCAACTCAAATATTGTTGTCTCAGTGACGCCTTCCCATCTACACTTTATAAAAAAGCAGCAAAAACAACCTATCCCTACAGACCCTACTTTATTTTTCTCCATAGCATTTATTACCATTTGTAATTCTAATTCCTCACTTCCTGATTCCCCTATATCACTCCCCATCTATTTTGTGTCTTACTGTATCTTTAGTGTAGAACAGTATTGAGTACATTATGTTTTCAAAATTGTTGGTTAGAAGAAGGAAGGAAGGAAGGGAGGGAGGGGGGGAAGGAAAAAAATTTTTTTTTGCTTTTCTGAATCTTTGGATTTCACAAGAGAAACACACTTTGGAGGTCATGCTCTCTTTCTAGCATAGTCTTTTTAAGATTTCTCGGGTCTTGCAGAAAGAATACATTCACTATTCTAATGAAGCCTCAAGATGTTTTTCCCCAAAACATTTAGAGCAAACTGAGCCTTGAAGGAATAATGTAATCTTAACAGTTTGCCAAGTTATTTACTTATTATACAAAGCACAACCCCTCCCATGAAGGGGACACTGAAGGTTTTAAGCCTGGATTACCTCACTGGGCAATAAATAACATTCTGGGTACACTAGGCATCTTGTGTCTCTAGAAACATGAGGACCAGTAGTTATTTTCTGCCCAGCAGAAATTTTACAGAGTCCTAAGGGACTTATTTATATTGCCAACAGTAATCAGTATTTGTAGCAAATTAGTGGATACACAAATATAGATGTGATATTCAGCAAAACAATATTGGGAAGAAGGAGCATTGAAAAGTAGCTAGGAAGTATCTGTCTTCCATGGCCCAAGAGAAGAACTAGTATTGCTGAGAGCCTGTGAATGCTTTTGAACATGCTCTCTTATTTGGGAAGTCTTGCCTGTAGCATCCCTTTAAATCCAATGAAATAATTGGCCTGAATTTGCAGGAGTCACTCTGAAAGTGTATTAGAAAATACATTGCTGTGTTGGTAAAATGAGAGATCATTACACTGGTACAAAACAAAATAATCCAGAATAAGATTAACCTATGTGGTAAATAAGGTTCAAAAGAATTCAATCTGCTGTCAAAGTGATATTTTAACCATCACTTCCATCACTCCTGAAAAGTAAGATGTAAATAAGCTACGAATGACCTCTCATCATTTTATAGAATGAGTCTCTGCAGAGTTCACGCTGAATCAGAGAAGGAACTCTACGTAGCACTCACTAATTTCCAGGGTGATTGCAATCATTAGTTTCTGTCAATTCACAATTGCTTTAAGTGAGTCTAAGGTATTTAAGTTTTTCAGGTGGTGTTACATTTACATTTGTCTTAAAAATGTAGAGTTTTATCATTCTACCTGGCATTTACTTGGCTTTGCCCACCCACAGCCTTTGACAGTTGCATGGGTTAGTAAGACTTTTCTTTCAAAACAGTAGATTATCTCCTGATCTTTTCAGTAGGATACTTTTTTCCCTGTGGAAACTTAAGAAACCTTTTTTAACCAACATGGTTAAAAATTGTAATAGATAACAAATTGTGATTTGCTCAGAGTCACATTGCAAACTGGCAGAACTTGTCTTCCAGTTCCAAGGCTCTAAACTTGCATTCGCTGTCCTTTACTCTGTTTTTTCTGTGACTCAGTTTTATTTTGTATCCATCAAAAGAAAAATCATGTTTGTTTCTTTAATACACAAGACGGAAGCGAGGCTTCAGTAAAAGGAAAAGGGACCTCTAAATGTTTTTGTTTATTTGTGTTTTACAAATAAAAGATGCTTTCAGTCACAAGGAAATCACCACCAGATTAAAGTAGGAAGCACCAAACTGATCAGGCATCTTAAAGGACTGCGTGAAATGGAGAGGAAAGTCTGTCTGCCGCCGTGCAACACGTTTCATCATTGCGAAAACTGTATGATTGCGCGGCAGTGTCTTCACAGAGCATGCCAGTGGGAGTCCACATTTGGCAAATGAAACTCCAAGTCAAAAGCCTTACTTTTTCAAGAACAAACTCTCATTACATAATAATGCCCCCAGAGCAGGCCCCTTCCCCAAACTTACTAAATCCTGCCTTTTTTCAAATTACCATTTTTATGGCTTTCACATACATAGCAGAAGGAAGGCTTCAGGTGATGGAATTCAGTCTGATCCTTGTGGCTCTGAATGGTAATTGCAGGTTGTCAGTGAATATCCATTACTAGCATATTGCTACTTCATTTCCCCAGTGAAGTGGGGAAGCTAAACCCAGGCAGAGTCATATATTGGAAGCTGTGGAAATAAATTTCTTAGCATAGCAGAAGTGTTGAGAGAAAATAACTTGACTAGTGCACATTCAAGCTTCTCACCTGAGCTAGTAATAATCTGAGGCCAAAGATGAGGAAGTTCTGTGGATAATGTATTGTGTCTTTCTAGTGTCGAGACTGGGTAAAGGCATGAAAAAAAGAGTAAAAGTGCAAGAGATAGAAACCCTCCACAAGGAAGTATCAAAGAAAACAAAATTCTGAGGGAACTTCAATGAGGTATGATTTCTATGCAGTGTACTTCATTCATTTAAAGGGCACAGCTTAGGGCACCTGGGTGGCTCAGTTGGTTGAGCAAATGCTTTCAGCTCCAGTCTTGATGCTGGAGTCCCAGGATCGAGTCCCAAATAGGGCTCCCAGCTCCAAGGGGAATCTGCTTCTCCCTCTGACCTTCTCCTCTCTCATGCTCTCTCCCACTGTCTCTCTCTCATATAAATAAATTTTAAAAACCATAAAAAAAATAAAGGGCAGAGTTTAGTGCATTCTAAAAGATCTGCTTGTTCATGGAACTATCAAGGCATATAATAGTTTATATTATCCCAAAAGTTTCCTCACGCCCTTTTGCAGTTCATATGTCCTTCTGCTGGCAAATACAGACACACACACACAACACACTCACACACACACACACACACACAATCTGTCAATCTGCTTCTTGTCACTATAGATTACTTTATAGTTTTTATGATTTTAAATAAGTGGAATAATACAATATTCATTTCCCTGCATCTGGCCTCTTTCCCTCAGCATAATACATTTTAGATTTATTCATATTTGTGTGTCAATTGTTTCTTTTTATTGTTGAGTAGAATTCAATCATGGAGATATTATGTATTTTTCCACTAAATTAAGATTCCATTTATTTTTTTGAGAGAGAGAGAAAGAGAGAGAGAGAATGAGCATGTGAGGAGCAGAAGGGGAAGGATGAGCAGGCTCCCTGCTGAGCCGGGACCCTGATGTAGGGCTCAATCCCAGGACCCTGAAGTCAGATGCTTAACCCACTGAGCCACTCAGGTGCCCCTTTCATTGAATTCTTAATAGATATTCACCTTTTGATGAATTATTTCCAGTTTTTAGCTATCCTGAGGGAAGCTTCAAAGCATATGAGTATATGTTTTAATTCATTGGGGGAAATGCCCACATATTGACAAGTTTTCAGTTATAAGAGACTGCCAGTTAATTTTCAAGTGCTCCTGACAATATTAAATCTTGAATGAGAATCCCAGTTGTTCTAATCTATATCACTACTTGGTAAACTCTGTGTTTATCATTTTAGCCATTCTAATGACTTTATGGTGGTGTCTCACTGTGTTTTTATTTTATTTTTAAAACAATTTATTATTGTGTAACACACACATAGAAAATGTTAGAATGATAAGTGCACATCTGGATGAATCTTCATAAAGTGAACACATAGTGTTACTACTCGCCCGGTCAAAAAAATGGAGGGGAGAATGTTAAGTCACATATAAGATAATTTGTTGAAGTGACAAGTGTTGTAAAATAAAAAAGAGTAAAACTTTGGAGATTACATGGGGTGTTATTTTAATTCAGATAGGAAAAGTCTCCCTAAGGAAATGATGATAGAACAAAGGATACCTGCACAGAGGAATGGAACAATTCATTCTTAAATCTGGGGAAAGAGGGTAAGAGAGTTCCCAAGCAGGGGGAATGGCAAGTACAAAGGCCCAGAGGCTAGAGTGCACTTGGCATATTCCATAAACAACAAAAATAAAGATCCTATGTTTTAATCCAATTTCAGGAAGGGAGTAGATCATGCAGTTACTATTTCTTGCACTCGTCCTTCCTTTATGTATGTCCATTGTTCTATGTAGTAACATTTTTCTTCTGTCTGAAGGACTTCCTTTAAAAGTTTTTGTTGTGTGACTCTGGAAAAGAGTGTGGAGGTTCCTCAAAAAGTTGAAAATAGGGGCGCCTGGGTGGCTCAGTGGGTTAAGCCGCTGCCTTCAGCTCGGGTCATGATCGCAGGGTCCTGGGATCGAGCCCCACATCGGGCTCTCTGCTCAGCAGGGAGCCTGCTTCCTCCTCTCTCTCTGCCTGATTCTGATCTCTCTTCTGTCAAATAAATAAATAAAATCTTTAAAAAAAAAAAAAAGTTGAAAATAGAGCTACTCTATGGCCCAGAAAGTTGCATTCCTAGGTATTTACCCCAAAGATGCAAATCTAGAGATCCAAAGGGGCACCTGTACCCCTATGTTAATAACAGCAATGTCTACAATAGCCAAACTATGGAAAGAGCTCAGATGTCCACCGATAGATGAACAGATAAAGAAAATGTGGTATATATATACAAAGGACTATTATTCAGCCATCAAAAAATGAAATCTTGTCATTTGCATGACATGGATGGAACTAGAGGGCATTATGCCAAGCGAAATAAGTCAGTCAGAGAAAGACAATTATATGGTTTCCCTTATATGTGGAATTTAAGAAACAAAACAGAGAAGCATGGGGAAAGGGAGGGAAAAGTAAAATAAGATGAAATCAGAGATGTAACCATAGAAACTCTTAATCATAGGAAACAAACTGAGAGTTGCTGGAAAGGAAGGGAGTAGGGGGATGGGGTAACTAGGTGCCAGCTGTTAAGAAGGGCATGTGATATAATGAGCACTGGGTGTTATATAAGACTGATGAATACTGAACTCTATCTCTGAAACTAATAATATACTATACATTCGTTTAAAAAATAAAAACAAACTAAAAACAAACAAAATAATTAGTTCTTGTTATGTGAGTCTGTTGCTGATGAATGAATTTTTTCAACTTTTATGTCCGAAAATGTTCTTACTTTTATTTTATTTTTAAAATATTTTTTTTTTGGAAAAAAATAAATATATTTTTGTTGGGTTAGGAATTACACATTGATAATTTTCATTTGTTTTCATGCCTTTAAGATCTTCCTCATTGCTTTCTACTTGCATGGTTTGCCACAAGAAATCTGATGTCATACTTGATTTTCTATAACTAATGAGCTTTTTGGCTCATTACTGGTCATTTAAAAAGTATTTTTCTTTATCAATGATTTTGAACAATTTGGTGATCGTATGATTGACTGTCATTTTCTTTGTATTTCTTGTGTTTAGAGTTTGTTGAGATTACGGGTATGCAGACTTAAGAGATTTTTTTTCAAATTTTTTCAGATAGAAAACTATTTCTTCAAATAATTTTTGTCTCCCTCCATCCTTTGGGGACATTCATCACATGTCTATTACATCACCTATATCACCATTTACTGATGCTCTATTTATTATTATTTTTATTTATTTAATTTTTCACTGTATTTTATTTTAGATTTTAGATGATTTTAGATTTCTATTGCTGTGTTTTAAGTTCAAGAATCTTTTCTTCTTTAATATTAAATCTGTTATTAATCCCATCCAATGTATTTGTCATCTCACATTTTAAATTTTTTATTTGTAGAAGTTGGATTTTTTTTCAATATTTTCTGTTATTTAATTTTACGAGTGTCTGGAATCAATTATAGTAACTCTCTTAATGTTCCTGTCTATTGAGTCTACCATTTGTGGCAGTTTTAGGTTGGTTTTAATTATTTGATTTTTCTCATTACGAGTTATATTTTCCTCCTTCTATGCTTTCTGATAACCTTTAAATGAATGCCAGATACTGTATATTTCACCTTGTGAGGCACTGGGTATTTGTACACTCCTATAAATATTTTGAGTTTTGTTCTGATATGGAGTTAACATACTTGGAAATAGTTTAATCCTGTTAGATTTTGCTTTTAAAGTTTGTTAGGGAGGACTGGAACATTGCTTCAACTAGAATCAATTATTCTTTACTCCAGAGGGAATCCTCCTCTGTTTCCTTCCTTTAGTGCCCCATAAGTCAGGATTATTTCCAGTCTGGATGGTGGAAACAAGTACTATTCTCAGCTCCTTTATTGAACACTGAGCACTGTTACTTCTCTTGTTAGTATTTTTCCCCAAACTTGATTAAGTTTCCTCAAACACATGTGCTAATCTGTACTCAGCTGAATTCTGGGTTAGCTGAATGCTAACCTAGAATGAGACATTGGGGGAAGCATGTTTGCTTAACCCTCTTTTTTTAAGTGCCCCTCTCAACTCATAACCTGTAACACACTGACATCATATATTATATTAAATAAAATTTAAAAATAGTTATATGGAGTAAAATTTATTTCTAATATATTTTAAAATAACTCATTAAACATTTACTTATCTTTAATATACAAGTTTTCTTTCAGTAATTTGGAGCCATTTTTTTTTTCGAACTCTAAATAGTTTTAAGCCTTTGGAGGCATTTAGGTCCTACCTATATGATTATTGGATAAAATAGACTTTTCCTGTGATAGATGAGTTTAAGTCACTATTCTTAAGCAAAAAACACCAGTAGAATACAAGGCTTAATATAATACAGTAGCTAAGTAACTGGTAGAGAAAATATATCAGGTATAACTTGAGGATTTCAGACTAATGGGGTCATTTTAACTGAAGTGGCTTCAAAAGAAAAGAAAAACATTGAGTGGAGTTTTTGTAGAAAATTATGAATGGTAAATTAAAGAGATAGAAGGAGGAAGTTTGTGTATGGGTTGTTGTAAGTACGATTGGGGTTGTGGTGATGGGGTAGATTGGACATAGTAATAGGAAAACATTGGCCTCATCTGAATAAATAAAATGGGTGAATGCTTATCCTATTTTAATATATTACATAACATAAAAATACTGTTATAAATAAATAATGCCCTTGGTAGTGTGGTCTAACTGATTTAACAGCCTAAGAGGACAAGATAGTACAGGATAGCTTGAGATAAAGACGCATAGACATTTGGATTCTTTGCGAGTCATTTGGTTCAACTTCACATTCTGTGCAAAATTTCCTCACACCAACACCCCAGGAAATGGGTCAACTTTATTCTTTGTCCAATGGTAGGGAGTTTACTACCTCAGATAGACTATTCATGTCTTTACATGTCCCATTCCTTACAAAATTCTTTAACACAGAGACCCATCCTTGTAGCCTCTCTCTGTTGGTTCTATATCTGACCACTTACTATGGGATGTTTCTTCTCTCTCATAGTCCCTCTGTTTTTGTTTGTTTGTTTTTTAACAACTATCATAACTCTAAATGTCTTCTACTTGTCAGATAACTAGTCATATAGCTGGTTTCAAACCTTGATGTTAACAGTCTGCATTTTTATGTCTCTCTTAACATGTAACACAGACCTTACAGATAACTCTAGGTAGAGCCAGATCACTGCTGAGCACAGTGGAATAATTGCCTCCATTAATCTAGTCACTAAATGCCTATTAATGTAGCAGAAGCCAGCAATAATTTTTATGATGATCACATTCTGCAGTTGATCTTTATTTTGAGATAGCATAATACAGTGGTAAGGCCATAAACGTTGGAATTATGCAAACCTATTTCATTGTTCTGCTATGCACAAGCTATGGGGCAAGTATTTTAACTGAATTTCATTTCCTTCCCAGCAAAATGGGGATAATACCCCCTACCTTATAGAGCAGTTGTAGAAATAAATTTAGACAAGGTATTTGTTATGACAATCCTATGCTGAATAAATTTTAGTGAGTTTCTCTTCTGCATTAATGTGCTACAAACAGCTGCAGTGAGAACTCAAGAAGATATTGATGAATAGGTTGAACAAAACAAGGCCACGCACAGAGCATTGGAACATGGCACTCGATGGTTTCCACCTGCCTGACACTGATCTATAAATCATCACCCTGGGTATAGACAACGAAGCAGGCTCACGTCCGTCCAACGCACTATCAGCTGGCCCACATTGCTCTGGCTTGTCCTCAAAGACAGCTGAGAAAGTTGTCAAATGGTTTTCTAAAATCCAGATGCATCATGCCTAGGGCATTTTTCTCATCTAGCAGTCTGGTAGCTGTATCAAAAAAGAAAATAAATTTAGTTTGTCATGTTGCATTTACTGAGATCATGCTGAGCCCAAATGTTAAGTTCTTCCTCTTGCAAGTGTTCACAGACCATCTGTTTTGTAATCTGGACTGGGCATTTTGGGGAGTTTACATTAGGTGCCATAATTTTGGCCATCCTTAGTGTTTACCTTTTTAGAAACCAAAGAATCCATCCATCTGTAGTTTCTTGGTTTTCTTCTCTTATTTTCTTTCTAGGGACTTCAGACATTATTCTTTATATAACTACTACAGTTAGTAGGAACTTTCAGATTAAAGGTTATTCTCCTTGCAAAGGAAAATGAGAGCCAAATAGCATCTCAGTCCCTCTGTTTGCGATCTGTGGGCTATTAACCTTATACATCAAGCTCTGAATTTATTCCTTTCTTGTTCATTTTATTCTAAACACAGCCTCCTAAACCTTTCTATTGTTCTTGGTGTTTTGTCTTAGTCCACTCTGGGATTTGGAACCCTCTTTGCCTAGTTTTATGGCTCTACAACATGATTTTGTATTTTTTTTTTCCCTAGCTGTTTGATATCCTTTCCTTTTGAAGTCAAATCTCACTGGAATTCTTTTTTTTTTTTTTTTAAATTTTGTGACCAAAGTGATTCCCTGAAGCTCTACCTTTTCATACTGTGATCAGTAGTGATTACAGCACCTGCTTTTTATTTTTTCTCCCCTAAAGTGCAATACATTTCCCCTGAGTCTTAGTCCCTTATAAAGCCTCTACCCAGAGGATTACGCCTTCCATTTCTCCAAGAATCTTGACATTTGTTTTTCTAAATTCACAGATACTGCCCCTGAATAGGAGTAGTATTCTCTGCCTTGGATGTTAAGAATTCTCAAATAGCACTGTTTTTCTAAAACCAAGATTACCTTGACTTCAACTCTATCTGTGAGTGCATTTGTTCAAGGGATCCATGTATTCATTTTACACCTGAAAATAATATAACACTGTGTGTTAATTATACTTCAACAAGAAAAATAGTCCAGTATCCATGTATAAATGCATTACTTGAGTAACATACTGTAAGATAAGGGTAATAATTAATAGTAACTACTATTTTTATTATTCATGGAATGTTCCCTTTGTGCCATAGATATTTTAAGCATTTAACATATATTTCTACATACCTCCCCCCAAAATACCACACATCTCTGAAGTGTACTTTAGTTAAATTTCAGTCAACTGAAGCTCAGTAAGTTTAAATAATATACCTCAAGTCATAATCAAATAAACGGTGCTGTTAGGACTCAAGGTGACATACCCTGACTTCAGAGTCCACACACCTACATAACTGTTCAAGAGTTGATCATTTTTTTAGACCTCTGACTTTTCACAGAATGAAATTATAGATACTTTGAGCTCTGACGTAACTCCTTATTTTGCCTCTTCTCCAGTTTGTAATTTTGGAAAATTTTGTCCATATTCTTTTCCCACCTTACTCTGTGTGTATGTGTGTGACACCATTTTCTAAGTCTTGTCATATACAAAAAATGTACATTAGATTTTCATCCATGTATCACTTTGGATCTAGTTGTCTGATATAACTTGTCTTATGTAGATAATCATAAAACTTGTTTCCAAATTTGGTTCTAGATAGCTCCTGTCTGATATGCGTCCCACTGAGTTTTATGATGCTTAATGTAGCAGAAGAAAATATCTTTAACTATTGCTTTAGAAAATTAAAAAAAAAAATTGTTCTCATATTTTCCCGGATCTCCTCCTAGATAGTTATACATAGACAACATCTTTATTAAATTTTTAAATCATCCTGGTCAATTAAATTTATATTATTATACAGTGACCACATTATTTCTAGTATTGTTTCTGTTTTAATGTCTTTTTTGTCTGATATTAATATAGCTAATACAACTTTATTTTGGTACATATTTTCCTATTTATATTCTCAATATTTTATGTATGTTTCTTAAATACAATATACAGAAGAATTTTGCAAAGTTTACCCTCAGTTCACCACATTTTTGCAGAATTCTCCTGTATACTGTGTTTAAGAGATATATATAAAAGACTAAAAATATAAATAGGAAAATATGGACCAAAACAAAGTTGGTTTAGTTATACTAGTAACAGACATTAAAACATTTTAAGGAAATTTTAGATTTATAAAAGAGTTACAAAATATTATGGATATGTCCTATATGCTCTTTAAGAATCCCCTAATGGAAATCTTTCATAAACATAGTATAATTAGATAATTGTCAAAAGTATGACATTAACATTAAAACAACAATAATTAAAATAGTCTGACAACTTCTCAATCTCTCCTTATGTTTCATGACTTTATCCTTTGGAGAGTAGAAGTCAGGCATTTTGTAAAATGTGCTTCAATATGCGTTTCTCTCTTTCTGTCTCATGATTAAATTCAAGTTTTGTATTTCTGGCACAAAGACCAAGAAGGTGAAAAACATACCTTCTCAGAGTGTCATGCCTGGAGGTACAGGATTTCATTATGTCTTATCACTGATGATGTTCACCTTGATCACTTAGAGTGATATCTGCCTCTTTTTTCCACTGTAAATGTACTTATTTCATGGTTCCATTGCTACTAAAATTCCTTTGCTCTGACCCTTTGGGGTCAAATCCTACTCTCACCTCTAGTCAAATTCTTAGCAATCACAGATCTTTTTCTGTCCCTATAGTTATACCTTTTCCAGAATGTCACACATATATAATTCTACAGCTTTGTAGTTGTAGAAATTATTGGTCATTCGCTCTCTTTCTCTCTCTCTCCCCCTCTTGATTTCTTTTTTTCTTCGTTTTTTTTTTTTATGATTTTATTTATTTATTTAATAGAGAACTAGAGAGCACAAGTAGGCAGAGCGGCAGGCAGAGGGAGAGGAAGAAGCAGGCTCTCCAATGAGCAGGAAGCCCGATGTGGGACTCAATTCCAGGATGCTGGGATCATGACCCAAACCGAAGGCAGCTGCTTAACCAACTGAGCCACCCAGATGCCTTCTCTCTGTCTTCCTTTCTTTCTTTCTTCTTTTTCTTTCTTTCTTTGCCATTGTTCACACTTGTTAATGTGTTCATGTTTCTTTAGTGTTTGAGCTTCTGCTTAATTATCTGTCAAAAGATTTTGGACTGATTTTAAGAATAATATTTTGTGTTTGGAAATCTGGCTTTAGCAATGATAGGACTCTAAACCATGAATTGCAGAACATTTTGACAATATCATTATAATAAAAAGTTTGTTCATTTATTCAACTATTTAATGAATGTATAGTGAATATTGAACTTTTCCTTTTTAGCAGATAACATTCTTGGCAAGGAGAATTCAGAAGTGACAAAGACAGGCAAGTCCACTGGACTGATAAAGCTTCCATTTTAATTACACAGAAAGATTAAAGAAAAAAACAAATTGAGGGACACCTGGGTGGCTCAGTTGGTTAAGTGCCTGCCTTCGGCTCAGGTTGTGATCCCAGGGTCGTGGGATTGAGCCCTGCTTCAGGCTTCCTGTTCAGTGGGGAATCTACTCTCTCTCTCTCTCCCCTTCCCCACCCCTTTTGTGCATGCTCTCTCTCTCTCTTTCTCTCTCAAATAAATAAATAAGATCTTTAAAAAAAAATAAAAAAGCAAATAGATACATAAGGCTTTAAAAAAAGGTTTAGCATAATTAATAAAATAAAATTATGTAATAATTAATTTGAGAGGTTCCTGTTTGAATTAGTCACAGCAGGACTCTTGGATAAGAAAATATTTGGCTATACATGGATATATATATATATATATATATAGTAACAAGTTATAGACCCTGACTGATCAGTCAATGGCTTGAAATAAGGGAATGCTTTCTCTATTTCCATTCTTAAGTCATTTAAAATTATTCAAGATAATCATTCATCTTAATTCTGAACATATTATAAACTAGTGTGATCTATAGGATGCCCTTTTATCTTCACATAATTTTAATATGATTTCCATAGAGTAAGGTAAATTAGACTCAAATTTGTGCAGTTAAAAAACACAGAAGATGTTCCAATCAATCAAAGCACTTGATCGCTCATACTGCAAAGAGGAGAAAGAGATGTAACTTCATGGTCCATTGCTAATGGGTTGTTCCACTGTTGTGGTTAATAGCATGAGTTTCTTCTACATCTAATTTGAGGTTTTTGAATTAAATAGATTAAAAGATTAGTGGGAGCTCAATGATGTATTAGTGTGTGTGCAACCAATTATGTCTCTTTTTAACTTCATTTTATCACAATCTGAGTTTGTATTAAAAACACTTTTTGACTTGGCTTAGGAAGGTCAATCTTCAATCACATTGCCCACAGCACAACAAAATTATTTCATGAGATAAATGTCCTCTGGCAACTTTGATTTTCTGTGTTGGCTGTCAAGGGCAATAAAGATTACTTAAGACAAATAAAAATACACATGAACAAGTATTATTTGTGGGGATTGGAGTTTTAAATTCTAGTCCCATATATATATCCTAAGGAAGTAAGTGTCTCTAGTCACATTATTGGATATTTCCTACTTATTTCAACATTACTTATTAAAACTACCAGGACTCATTACCCCAGAAGTCTACTATAATTTAAAAGATTCTAGGGTTCTAAGGCCTTTTGGTAATCAAACACTGGGGGAATTTGTCTGCCACATGGAAGACCAGAGTGATAGGTAATATCCTTGTTCATTCCTAACTTTAAGCAAATTTTTATAAATTTCCAATTTATATTAAAGTCTCATTTTTTTTCCATCTTACCACAATAATTAGAACAACATAAAGGTGGGTGGGTGGTATAAGATATTAGTAGGCAACTTGCTTCTAGAAATTTTCCTGGGAAATTTGGTATTCCATAGAGGCATGGTCAGATTCCTTGGCACCCTAGCCCATAAACATCCATTTTTAATCTTTCTCAGTTCATAGCCAATTAGCTCTAAGTGCAAGTAACAGAAAGGCCATTATGCAGATCTATCCATTAAAAGTCATCTTTCTTTAAAGGCCAGTGTGCATATGTATTGGGGGCTGGAATGGTTCAAAATGTCTTTTCAAATCGCCTGATCTTACACTTACGTTTATAATTAATGTCAGAACTCTCATTTTTTTTCATATTATAACTTGAGATCTCAGGATCTGAGATTCTGTGCTAGTTATGGTTCTATCTTTACCATGATCTTTACAGAGCAATTATTATATGCAACCCCCCCACGTTTACGGAACTTGTACTTGCAATGCTCAAATCACAAACAGTAATGCTGGGGTATAATGTTTATTATCCACATACTTAGAAAAGATACCCGGAAGTTTAACAGTCCTGAGGCAGTTACTTATTTTGTAAACTTCTTTGCGTCTCAGAAGTTTTAGGCAATATTAGCTGAAATAATTTAGTTTAAAATAATCTCAATGTGTCTTCCAACTCGGGAATTTAGGAAATCCCAATAAAAAAGGATTATTTGTGAAGGTAAAACATTTTTAAGAAACATGACATATAAACTTACTTAACTGATAACTTGTCTCATATTCATATTAATTGATGGCATAAACCTGAAAAACAGGTTTGATTGGTTTAGTTAACAGGTCTGCCTTTCAAAATACTAGCTATTCTTCAGCCACGAGTTCATAGAATTAGGTACTTGGTTAACCTAGATCATGAACTACCATTTTCCTATGACTTTTATTTTTCTCTTTTGAGTTTATTGTTATTTTCTGAGATTCTCAACTTCTTTTGAAAGCTCTCCCTTCTCTACTATCTGCAAAACTAAATATTTTACCAATGTTTTTTTCTCTCACTTGGTATTTTTCTTGAAAAAGTCATCCACTCAGGTGTTTTAACTATCATATATGTATTAATGACAGACCGTATATATTAATTGCTCTCAAACGTGTATCTCCAAACTAGACCTCTTTTTTGTGATCCAAGTCCTCAGTACTTTCTACATATCCTTAAAGGAATATCCCGCAAACCTCTCAAAAGAAACTATACACGCAACTGTACTCATCATCTTTCCCCCAATCTTTTCTCCTCTATTTCTTATCTTGGTGAATTCCTTCCAACAGCCATCCTCAACTATTATGCTTCACATCCACTCATTGCCCGAGACTTAAAAATAGATTTCCTTAGGCACTTCTGTATTTCAACTGTTACTCTGTTTTGAGACCCTCATTTACTCTTATTTGGACCATTGCAATAATCACCTAATTGATCTTTATACTCTTAATGGTTCAAGATACCACAGTGCTGTTAAGCTGATCTTTACAAAATAAAACCCATCTCATTATTCAACTACTTTAAATCCTTCAGTGGTTTCCCGGATCCTTTTGGATAAATTCCAAACTGTTCTTACAATACCTTGGCTTATTAAATTATTTTTAATAAAGCAAGCATTTACTATGTTTAGGTACTGTTGTAGGTTCCAGGGACATAGAAGTGAACAAAACATGAATTTGAACTCTATTTACACTTCTGGACTTCCTGTCCCTGAGGCCTTCTCTCCAGCCATGCTGAAATCTCTGATATTCCTAGAAAGCAACAGGATCTGCAAAATGGTCTTTTGTCACCTGCTTTTTTGTCATGTGATATTTTTCTCATTCACAGATACATCTACCTACTCAAATTCTAATTGTATTCTAAGATTTTTCTTAACTAATGTCTTCTCCAGAACATCAAAAAGGCTGATAAGTTGGGGGAAAAAAATGGTGAAAGAATCATGGGTCTCTCAGGTTAGTAGAATGGATAACTCTTTTTTCCATGTTTCTCTAGTGTTATGTACCTTCTTCTATTGTGGCATCTTGTCTTAGGACAAAACATCATTTTAAGGATAGTTAGAGAATTAACTTTATGATAAGCAATTGTGCAGTAATCGTAGGAAAAGACAGAATCATGGCATGTCGTGACTCCTAAGAGAATTTTTCCTTTAAGTGACAAGAAACTTTGCTTAACGTGTCTCAAAACCAAATATACAGTGTGCAGAGTGCACTGACAGAACAGCTCTGTGGCCCTTGCAAATTTTTTCAGCAGCTGAGCAAGTTCACATTAACAAAATCATGTAATAAAGGCAAATATAAAAATGACTTAGCTTTGAGTATGCATTCCTGATGTTAATTTTATATATATATATATATGTTATTATTATTATTATTGTGCCCTTGCCCATCTCTACTGCAATGTCATTTTAGTCTTCATATTCCTGATCTTAGCTAGGTTTCTATACTTGTGGTTGACCTTGAGAGGCTTCATTGTTTCATCTCTACTCTATACACCTGCAGTACTTCCTTGATCTTATTTGTTCATATAAGAATGTCTCTTCAATACTTTTTTGAAGGATTTTTAAATTTATTTTAGAGAGAAAGAGCATGAGAGGCAGAGAGAGAGGGAAAGAGAATCTGAAGCAGACTTCCTGCTGAGTACAGAGGGCAACAGGGGGCTCGATCCCACAACCCTGAGATCATGAGCCAAGCCAAAACCAAGAGTTAACCAACTGTGCGACCCAGGTGCCCCTATCTTCTACTCTTAAACTGTTTACTCTTTTTAGGCAGAGACAATATCTTGTTTGTTTATGTGATTATGACACTTAGCAAAAGGCTAAAAAAAATACATGAAACTTGATATTATTATATGGTATTATTATATGCTGAATAAGTGACTGAAATCATCTGTGAATATTTACTGAGCACATATTATATGCCAGTCTCTGTATTAGGTGCTAGGGATGCAACAGTAGAGAAGAACAAAGTTCTTGCCCTCTTGGGTCTTAAAACTCTAGTGTTAAAAGAATATAAAGGCAAGTTTGCAGGTTTGCACAACAGAAACTTTGCTACTGTTACCATTTCAGTATCTTATGGCCTGTCCTATGACCATCCTTTGAAAAATTTATATTTTTATTACTTTAGTCTGGGATTGTTTTTGCTTATTTACATTTTACTCCATTTGTGAACTTCCTAAGATCACATTTTCTCATTAAGAATCCAGGTGCCTGGGTGTCTCAGTTAGTAAAGGATCTTCCTTTAGCTTAGGTTATGATCCCAGGGTCCTGGGATGGAGTCCCAGGTTGGGGGAAAAAAATTCCTGCTCAGCAGGAAGTCTGCTTCTCGCTCTGCCCCTCTCCCAACCCGCTTGTACACTCTCAAATAAATAAATAAAACCTTACAAAAAAGTAGAAGAAGAAGAGTAAATTGGGCCACTGCTTAGAGCTGTGTTCATTGTACACTTCGCATTCACAAAAACTGTGTTGTGATTGGTACTCCTGCGGTCGTTCAGATCCACAATCAAGCTCACGAACTTGGCAGATTATCAGAATCACCGGGTGAACTTCAAATTACAGATCTCCTGACCCTGTCTCTCAAGAATCTGATTTGGGATTATCTGGAATATAACCTGATATGTGATGTATTTTAAAGCCATACCTCCTCCCCTCTATCTCTTCAACCTTCCATCCCTCAACTCATGATCTGGATGATCCATTATGTCTGGAAACCACTACTTTAAGCAGCGGATGGTCAGCTTTATGGGGACTCCCTCGAAGACCACTGTAACAATTCTGGCTAGATTGTGTAATGCTCACTCTATTTCAAGCCTAAAATGCCTTTAGTATGAATTTAAATTAGCTTTACTCTCCATACATCTACCCAAGACAGACTACTCAAAATCAACTTTAACACATTTTTATAGCCCAGTCTCTATATTTAGTCATGAAGCCATTGATTTGGCCACCATCATGAATTTCAAATTTCTCCTTTTATCTCATTTCTCATAGCCCCTGCCCTAGTTAATTCTGAATTGTGTCTTTCCAGAATGCTTCCAATTATCTTTTAACAGTTCCCTCTGCTCTACTCCCAGGGCCTCTCTAATCCAGTTCCAATATTTCCTCATGAGTGATTTGTCTATAAAGCAAACCTCCCTGCCACTCCCAAGCCTAAAAATATTAATTGGCTCCCCATTGTCCATAGCATTAAGTCTAAACTCTCTGACATGAGTTTAAGGTCAGTCTCAATTGAGTTGAATCTATTTTTCTATTATGTCACTAAATATTGTATTTACCCTGTATTTTGTCTACTGCAAGCTACTAGCTTATCCCTAAACACATTATGCATTCTCCTCATTCTTTGTTTATGTTATTTCCTCTGTCTGAATGCCACCTTCTGTTTTACATTTTTCCCTCATCCATCAAGGGACAATTAAAATGTTACTTTCACTTCTCAGCTACAATGTGCCTTTTCTTAGGTTTTTTGTTTTTTTTTTTTTTGTAGATTTGTGTTTAACTTGATAATATGGGCAAATGCTCATAATTTAAGTGTTAAAATAAAGACATATATAAAGCTATAATTACCATGCTAATCTAATTTTATAATAATTTTACACACAAATATAGATACAAATATAGATACCCAGTATGGTGGACTGAGCTGTTACACTCTGATTAATCTGGGACTATGTGGTTCTAGTTTAGTATCTGACAAAAGATGATCTTAAGCAAATTTGGAAAGCAGAAATGAAGTAGCAGTCACTCTGCTCTGAAATTCTTTTTGAGGTCATGTGCAGTGATGGGCAGGCGCAGATTGCTTGGCAGTTTCCAGTTTGGCCTCATTCTTCTCTGCTTTTCATCTAGCTCTTCTGACAGCAGACATTTGTTTGTGAACCTACTACCAACAGGTAAGGAATTTATTACCTTCTATTCTAGACCTTTAATCCCATAACTTCCTCCCTGTCCTATTCCACTCATATTGACTCTGTTCCAAAACTGATCCTAACACACAAGAGGAAAGAGAGAGAGAAGGAGTGAGGGAGAGGGTCGGAGATGTGGGAACAGTGATTAAGAATGGATATAAAAAATACTAAATATACATCTCTCAGAGAAAGGCAGCAGAGGCATTAGTTCAAAAGTGATTGTGTGGGGCATCTGGGTGGCTCAGTGGGTTAAGCCTCTGCCTTCGGCTCAGGTCGTGATCTCCGAGTCCTGGGGTTGAACCCCACTCAGGGCTCTCTGCTCAGCGGGGAGTCTGCTTCCTCCTCTCTCTCTGCCTGCCTCTCTGCCTACTTATGATCTCTGTCTGTCAAATAAATAAATAAAATTTTTTAAAAAAGTGATTGTGTGACCCAGGTTGATCTAATCTTATCATTCACAGGGCTTCTGTTTCCCATTAGGCAGTCTATATGTGACTCTTCACTTTTTATTACCTAAAGAAAAACACTTTCACCAGAGGACCACTGATGACTCCACTTAATTGGAAGTTCAGTTGGCTTTTGGCCAGTTTGGGATCTTCTGGAGACAGCATAAATAGGCACAAAAGATATTACTGTGGGTTGAGGTGACTGACTGTGATCATCAAAAAACTATACAGTGAGAGCAGAGAGGAGAAGTAAGATGTGGTCCAAAATGACCTTCAGTGTGCTTTCTTGTGCCACGCTCACCTTACACAGTTAAGATTGTTCAGTGTCTGCAACCCTCATCAATTAAAGTCTGAGCCACTCACCAAGAAGAGACCCCAACCTACTGAGATGCTGAAGAAAAGGGAACAGATAATGGAAAAGGATGTTGTGGAGTCAAGATATAAACAGATCCTCAAGACCAGTTGTGGAAGTAACAACTTTAGTTACTACTCATTTTCATTTTATTTTCAATGCATTCCCCCCCACCCTTTTTCCCAGTCTTATACCAGGGGTGTTGATTGATGACTTCAATGCAGTCAGTTGGTAAGTTGCAAAATTTGAGATAGTATTACAAGATCAAAAGAGAAATGGATATCTGTTCAGAGCTTCTGAGCATTGAGTTATACAGATGATCTGATTAGATTTCAGGTTTTGTCTCCTGGAGATATGAAATATTAAACATTTAGAGGCTCCCATCAAAGTAAGACTGTTTCTTCAAATTAACTGTTTATAATTATAATAGGAAAAAAGGCATTTCATGGAATAAAAAAGAAACGCTTCAACTTTAAAAAAATAACATCTCATTGTGAAATTATAGTTCCATTTAGGTTTCTTTTAATACAATCTTTGAAGAATACTTTTCTATCCTTCTAGGGTGTGTGGCTATTAACAAAACTGTCCTTCTCAACTCTCTCCCTTACCACATAAGTATTGTCTCAGGATTTTAAATTATTTTTCTAGTCTACTGATATTTAAAACTCTCTCCCCTCATTGGCAGCAGATCCTGGATTTAAATTCTTCAGGTTGCAAAATTACTTTTATTTATCTCACTCCTCACTGTGCAGAAGACTCTTAAAGTCTTGTTGCAGAAATGGTCAGGGATGTCTTTGTGGCTTCCTTCCTGGGGTAGATGACACATCTTTAAGCCGAGAAGCCAAGCCGTGGGGCCCTGTGAAGGAGGGGACCAGCAGATGTATAAGCCGGGGATGAAATCTTTTGAAGACTGCTTTGCTCAGCCAAGAATTGTTTTGAAGGAGCTAGCAGTTGAAAACCCTTGAGATAGATTAGGATCCTATCTAATGTAGAGAGGAAGAAGGTGTGGCCCACTAAGAAAAGGAAGACCATAATCTCAAAAATAAATCTGACAATGTCTTTTACTTCTTAGAATGTAAACATCATTAATATGTAATAAATCATAAAAATGTGTGTGCTGCAAGGTGATGAGATCCTTCGTATGCTTTTGTAACACCTGCATTTCACAGTCCCAACAGAAAGCACTGCTCTGACTTTGAAGTCTGGGGCTTGGAAAATATGCAGTCATTTGATACTACCAGCTTTTCTGAATCTGCCAAGCCATTTTCTCCCTAAAGGTAAGTGCATCATATACATGGAAACAGAGTTTTTTGTTTGTTTGATTGTTTGTTTGTTTTGTTTTTTAAGTGAATTAGAACAAGAGTCAATTAGAGGTTTCTGCTTTTGATTTTCATTTCAAATGCTTATTTCTATTTCTGACCCCACTCCTTACTTTTTCCTCAGCCTTAGGGAAAACAAGCTTGAGATCTAATACAGAAATTGCACTAGTAAAGTCACTGGGATCCTCGAGCTTCACAGGGGTATTGGCGTTTAGTGTCATTGGCTTTGGACTTACCTGTGTTCCTATCTGTGCATTTTTGGAAGAGCTCAATCTTTTTTGAGGCTTTGCCTTGAAGAATTCTTTCCTGCTTCTTCTATCCTCTTAACCCGTCCTCAAGTATAATCACACAACTCCACCATATTAGACCTATCCTGGGCCATGAAAATTACTTTTGGGACATTTTGCCAATCCTAAGTATTAACCGAGGTGTACTTGAACCCTGGGAAGTGACATTGGCTGTGGCAGCTCTCAGGCAAAGTTCTGATTATTTTCAGTCATTTAAAAAAAATTTCCACTAGCCAAGGGCAGATTCTCTTTCAAATCCTACCTGCTGTGCAAGCATGACAAAAGATTGAACGGATGGGAATGAACTGAAGCAGTCCAAATTCATCCTTTGACCTCTGAGCTCAACTGGCTGTCATGCACAAATTTGATTTTTGGTAGAAAGATCCATTTTTCTATCCCTCAAAGGAGAAAACTAATGAGACTGAATGAATTGAAGAATTATTTCTTGAACAACTTTCCACAAGTGATGTATAGCAAATCTACAAGTTTTCTTTTCAATATATATTTTTGTTGGGCAATTTGGGAATCGAGGACTAATCAGAGAACTTTCCTGCTTTAAACAATAAAATACATGTTACAGAATCCTACCATCTGGGCACCATGGTATAGTGGAAAGCATCTTGAACTCTTGAGTTGGAAGATGTAGGCTAAAATCCCAGAGTGCCACCTGTTCCACTTCATTCATCTATTTCTCTGTTTCCTCCTTTTACCCTAAGTGGGTGTAAACATCTATCTATCCTGTCCAATCTCTCTCCACATAGAAATTTTCCTGAAAGTGGAAGTGATTTATTCAGCCACGAAGGATTAAGCACAAAGGAACAAGGCTCTTGCTTTATTCTAATGAACTTTAAGTTGAGTTAAACATTGACAACATGCACATATGAAGTTGTTGCACAATATTTGCCTAAATTCCAAAATAAGAACATTTATTTGCAAGGTAGAACTGTAGGGAAGGGACAAGTTTGGGCTCAATAAATGGGGGAAGACCTGGAAGTCCTAAAGGAACAAGACTTCGTCTGTGCTTTGAGTTCTTGGTAGAATTTTCTGAAGTGAGAGAAAGGGTCATTGTGATACGTTGAAAATTACACTGACATTGAGGCAAAAACTGGTTTGAAACCAGCCCCGCCATTTGCTAGCTATGTTAAAAAAAAAAATTTAGAACTTTCTGATAGTCATTTTCTTCATTTATTAAGAGAGGTAAAGATAACTACCTCAAAAAATACTTGAAAGTATTCAACAAGACGATGCCTATAAAAGCGACTAGTGCTGTGCCTGGCACATATCAGGTACTTACTTGTTGCTTATTTCAGTTCAAATGGAGACAGAACATAGAAGCAAAAACATGACAGTCATAACAAGCATATCATGCTCAGAGAATATTAGAGAAACCAGACTGGCAAAGAAGAAGAATCATCATTTTAGACAGTGAGATGTAGTGAGGAGAAGCCATTTTCCCTTGTGTCTTAGAAATCTAATACGACCTGCCTAAGCTGATGCTCACATCCTAGTAGAGTTGCTAATGGAATCTGGGTTTCTAGATTTTCCACTTAATTTTGATTCCTTACTTTCTTTTCTGTCAAATTCACTTTAGCTGGTTGTGGCGATACTGGCACAATGCCAGGTCAACAGATCAGTCCAGCCAAAAAATTGATAAAGACAGAAACAAAATACAAATAGCAATTGGTGGGGCACCTGGGTGGCTCAGTCAGTTAAGCATTTACCTTTGGCCCAGGTCATGATCCCAGGGTTCTTGGATTAAGTCCCGAGTTGGGCTTCCCACTCTGAGGGGAGCCTGCTTCACCCTCTCCTCTACTCTTACCCACTCCCACTCTCTCTTTCTCTATCTCTGTCTCTCACTCTCAAATCAATAATATATTTAAAAAACCAAAATGAAACAAAACAAAACAAAAAAGAACGAACAAATGACAATTGATTATGGGCTGTTGAATGAGTAGATGGTTGAGTTCAGTAAGAACACTTGAAATATTAAAGGCATATGTTGGTTCAGTATACATTTATTTTTATTCTGAGATTACATATTAGTTAGCTTTTGCTAAACCATGCTATGGTGATGAATGGCCCCCAAATCTCTGGATTTAGAACAGTATTTGTTTCCCACTCACATCTACCCACTGAGCTTGATTCTAGTTTACTTTACTTGTGTTCTAATTCTAGGAACCAAGTTGAAAAATCAGTGTCTGGTGGCAGAGGTCAAAGAGGTAAGGCCATTCAATACAACTGCTCTTAATGTTCTGCTAGCAGGAGTGGGTTTTGGCACTTCTGCTTACATTGTACAGACCAAAGAAAGTCATACAGAGCAGGGACCTGTACTCCTGCCACAAGGAGACACTTCAAGTCAATGGAGCGTGAAGAATCATCCTCTTTCAAAGGAGGAAATGAACAATCAGGAGAAAAACTGCAATCTGGACAGATCACAGATTTCTGAATTAAAGTTCTCTAAGAATTAATATATGATTATTTTGCCCCCATTGTCTAATGGAAAACCTAGCCAAAGGTTAACAGGTTATTTTCACTTCGCTCAGGCCACCTTTCTTTCACAGATGTACAAAACTGCAATTACCTTTCTTACTTACTTGCTCCTCTATGAGGGCACTTCAGAAGTTAATACCATCCCTAGCCCATCTCTCAATCAGACAAGGGGGAAGATATGTGCTCATTCCTTGAGATCAGACTCATGGATATGCATATTACTGTTCAGAAAGTTGAGAATCCAGATTTATTAGTTAAATTCTAGATGCTTCATCTAATATTTATTAAAAGACATAGTGGCATGCATTGTAGTGGCCTTGCATTTAAAGAATTGACTCACATAAGATGCAAAGTGTATAATGGATAAGGGTCCAGGGTCTTTGGAAAGTGTGACTCTCATTGCTGCCTGAGCAATGAGTGAGCTAGATTTGCTTTTATTTTCACATATCCTTTCAAGCAGTCTCCATCTGTAGCTAATGTTATAAACCTGGTGTCTGAGACATCTTTGTTTTTATTGTGGCAATATATCTAAGCCCTCTCTTTATCTTAAGTAATCCAGTACCCCTGAAAGATGATGCTGGGACTCAGAAGGAAAAAAAAAATCTGATAAGATAACAGCTTACAGTGACATTTATATAATTGCCCCAGTCAGAACTCATTTCCAGCTGCCTATGTGGGAGCTTACTTCAGCCTTATAGCTAGGAAGCAGGAAAAGCAAATACTGCTTCCCTTTGGCTCCCACCTTCTGAACTATTCATGCTTAAAGGGAAGCTTTTCAGCCGAGAATACTGTGCTTTAAGCTATACATAGATTTGCTTCCTAAGATCCCAGTTTTCTTTGAAACATAATTAGAGGGACTTGTCATTAGAGACTAAATTGTCTGTATTTAGACCAACAAGAAAACTTCTTTGAAACCAACAAAATCTCCCATAAGTTTTCCCCTCCAATTTGTGTACCATAGGTCCTGGAACACTATTTTCACTTCATTTTTTATTTCAAGTCAGTTGGGTTCGCTCTAGAATGGTAGCTGGCATGTCCTTCACCAGAGCTGGCAGAATTTTCTATTGTTAGTAGAATTTGTCTAGAAGAGGTCACCATGAATCCCCAACTACAGATTTAAGGCAGCCTTTCCTTTTCCCATTCTCAAACCCATGCTCATAGCCCGAGGAATTTAGACTCTATAGA
This sequence comes from Mustela lutreola, assembly GCF_030435805.1. Classification (NCBI taxonomy): domain Eukaryota; kingdom Metazoa; phylum Chordata; class Mammalia; order Carnivora; family Mustelidae; genus Mustela; species Mustela lutreola. Next base: position 120,197,031 of record NC_081292.1, on the reverse strand, counting down.
AAATTGAGAGTCTGTCTCAGTGCTGTACCTTTGAGATAGAAAGATCCATCTATGCATTATATGAGAGATGACTAGTAAAGAGGAGAAGGATCTGCCTAAAACGGTTTCTGATATTTTACCTAGTATATTCTGATTTCATACAACATAAGCTTAACTTTATCCTAAAGTTTTGTTTATCTTCTTATACCCTCAGTATTGTTTGTTTCCATGGCTCTTACTGGAATCGAGGTCTACTTACCTCCTGCTTCCTGTTCCTAGAAGCCTTGGGGATGAGTGTCATATTTATTCTAGACTATGAGATATAAATTCTATCACCAGTGCACATGGCATTTGGCCAGTAGCCTAGTTAGGTCAACTGAGAGCAAGGCTGGACAATGTCTCCCTTTAAAAACTTGGAGTCTTGGGAAAAAAAAATGTGGAGTCTTGAAAAAAAACTTCACTTGCTTTCATTCATTTGATCTTCACTCTGTCACATTAAGGTCAGTCAAGTGGTAAATTGCTCAGGACAATCTTGCAACCTCACTGAGTGACTTAGACTAACCTAGCTTTAAGAACTTTTCACTGCACTTTGGAAAAATACAGTATTTAGGGGACCATCTAACATGGACAGACAAGGAATGCAAATTGGTGACTTAGTACCCCCATTCTTTACTGTGATTAGATCCCAGAAAACAAAGATTCTGTCTTATGCAATTTTATATTCAAAATCTATATAACACATTCTGGACCAGGCAAGTACTCAATAAATACCTGTGACATTAATAATGGATAAATGAATAAAGGCAAAAAGAATATACTATTAAACATTACTATAATACTCTGAATAGTTATCATTTATTATTTACTTAGTTAACAAACTGTGAAAATGGTGCAAGAAACCTAAAATCCATTATTCCTCTTTGTATTGAAAATTTTCAACCACTCTACAAGATGAGAACTATTTTACCTTCATTTTATCGTTGATAAAAATTGAAGCTATGAGAGTTTTGGTTTGCTTGAATAAAACTTAATACAGGGTCTCTCATACTGTTGGTATTCTGTGAAGCAAATATTTCAGATGGAAAAAAAAAAAAGAGAAATAAGGAAACGGGAAAAAGGAAGGAACTAGTAAATAGCAGGACCAGTGTACGAACCAGATTTGTATGTTTCCAAAGCCTTTCCTCTTGTTTTTTTTTTTTTTTCTCCTAAAGATGCACACTGACCCAATAAAGAACTTTATATGTATATTATTTGCAAAGAATCTAAGAACTAGGATTGTAATAGTATAGAAAACAGAGCCTCTACCCTCAAGGAACTGTCAATCTGCTAGGAAAGACCATCTATGACAAGAAAAATAGAATAAATTCAAAATATATTCTTGTATTTTGAAATAAAAGGAAAAGCAGACATTTCAAGATCATACAACATGGCCTTTTGTATGAATAAGTGTACATTAACCCTCAGAAAAGCTGTAAAATCAGAAGTCAGGGATAACTATCTTCATGTCCATCAACTTGTCTTCCTGTCTTTTTCCCCCCTTCAAGGCAGGTATATCTTCAACAATCTCTCTTTGCCTTCTTCAAAATCTCCTCTTAAAGAGGGATATATTATTAGTATTATACACAATGTGAATTTAAGTCTTTGTTCCACTTCTTCGTGGTGTGTAGGTATTTAAGCCCAATCTCCATCTGTGTACTTCAAAGCACCTGCAAGAAGGTGGATTGGATTTCTACGCGGTGACCACCTTTCTGTTTTCGAAGATGTCATAAGACACAGAGTCATAATCTCTGCTAACATGTAAACCTAAACTTAGCTGAGACAAAGCTATCAAAAACAGGATCATGGGCCAAAAGTTGATTTATTTAGCTCATATTTATTCCTCAAATCCTGCTTTTAGTCTGACAAAACTCAACTACCTTAGCATATGTTAGATAGAAAACACCTCAGTCATCCCCTAGAAGTAATTATTTAGGCATAAACTTCCTTCCGATTTGTATATGTCCATAAAAGTATGTAATAACATATGATTATGATAAAGACAAAATAATTTTTTTTAATTTTTTATTTTTTACAAACATATATTTTTATCCCCAGGGGTACAGGTCTGTGAATCACCAGGTTTACACACTTCACAGCACTCACCAAAGCACATACCCTCCCCAATGTCCATAATCCCACCCCCTTCTCCCAAACCCCCTTCCCCCAGCAACCCTCAGTTTGTTTTGTGAGATTAAGAGTCACTTATGGTTTGTGTCCCTCCCAATCCCATCTTGTTTCATTGATTCTTCTCTTACCCACTTAAGCCCCCATGTTGCATCAGCACTTCCTCATATCAGGGAGATCATATGATAGTTGAAAGACAAAATAATTTTAACATCATTTTTTATGAATATAAATATTTGATAACATGAGTGTAGGTTAATTTATTTAACTGGTCCTCAATTGATGTTCTCTTAAATCATTCACACAATTTTGCTCATAAATAACACTAAAATGAACATCCTTATTTATAAATCCGTGCACATGTGCCTAATCATTTCTTTGACATAAATATCTAGAAGCAATTCTCTATACTCTTTAGTATAGAGAATATACTAACTTAGGTTAAAACTAAAATTATTTGAAAATAAAAAGTCTAAAAGTGTTATGTCAAATTACATCTATGTGCACATGTATTTATTTATGTACACACATATAATTAGGTGTTTTCTTACACTTTTCTGGTTCTTTTTTTCAATAAATATCCTTAAAAAAATAAATGTACCTAATGTCTTGCAAGAATATTCCTAAAATAAATAAATGAATAATGTTGCTTTTGGCATATAAGACATATTCAGAAATATTTGAAGAATAATGAATGAATTGATACACAGGTGAAAGGTTTTTGTTCACAATAGCATAGTCAGAAATTCATAACATCTTGTATTTCTTCTTTTTATCAGCTTCTACATCCACCTGTATTGATGCAAACATCTTTTTTTCCCAAACCTGAATAGTGTATAAGGTCAGTTACCTGAGGTATGTTTTCTTTCTTCTTGCAACCCAGCTCCCTGCATGGTCCCACTAATGGAAAATTAGTGGCACAAAATTCCTTCTTCTGAAGCAATACATTGAAGCTATTTGACTCCTGTGTTGTGACAAAATCCTGTGTCATGGGTTAGATTTGCTCTGTTCTGCCCTGAGTTCTTATCTGTGAATTTCTTATGTTCATCTTATATTAAAGAAGATTTAAAATAGAACCTCTGGCCTATTCCACAAGAAAAAAAATGTATTATCACAACCTCTATGATACTTCCCAAACTCTTTGGGACTCCAACATGTGAGTAGCCTGCAAAACACTTAGAAATCATTCTGACAGTGTCAGGTGAAAAATATTAAAAATAAAAACTCAAGTAGTGGCTCTAGAAGTCAAAGGACAAGCCCCATGATTTCAAAATCTGTCTCACTGGCTCTTGAATGGAAGCCCTCGAACTCTGAGAAGTATTTCATTTTTCCTCCTTGTTCCTCTCTGAATCTAAGCTGTTGAACCTGCAGTCACTGTCTAACTATCTTTCCTTTTTCCTTTTCCCTTTTGTTGTTAAAGGCCCCGTTACTTTTCATGGGAAGGAGGTTCAATGAAATGTGACTCCTTCCATGGAAAAGAATAGGCCATATACAGATTTTTCTTCCTTCTCTTGCCTTTCTTGATGTGAGTCAGAATTTCAAATGCTCTGCAAGAGCCAGATACAGGCCATTGACTTATTTAGTTCTTCCTGTGAAGAAACTGTTCTTGTAGGATCAAAGCAACTTCCCGCATTTCTGATGACTATCAGGCAGCGGCACAAATCCAAACAATAGGGGCACCTGGGTGGCATAGTTGGTTAAGCCTCTGACTCTTGATGTCTATTCAGGTCTTGATCTTGAGGTCCTGGGATTGAGCCCTGTGTCGGCTCAGCATGAGTCTGCTTGTCCCTCTCCCTCTCTTCTCTCTTCCTCCCTCCCAGTGATATGCTGTGATATATTTGAAGAGATTTTCTCCCTAGATCCCAACTTTTTTTTTTTTTTTAGTTAAATATAAGCAGTTTTTTTTTCCCCTCCTTCTCCAAGAATCCAAAGAGCAAAAAGCTACCTTCTTCTTGGTGAGATTAATAGTCCCAGAATGCATACTGTGTAAGAAACCTGGCTGAAATATCTAACTATTTTTCCTTTCTGACATATCATTGTCTTCTCATGCTTAAGGGCAGATTGCTTGACTAAGTAAGTGTCCTGAGTTCTAGTCTCAGCTAATATGAAATTCAGTTAATATTACCTAGGGAAAAACACTTAATTCTCTCAACCTTGATTTTCAATGTTGAAGGTACCGTTATCAAACTTTAAGGTTTATTTCTATTTTGTTGTAGTTTAATTTGATGTAATAGTACCTTTAATAGATTTTTTTTTTCCCTGCCCAGAATTCTTCCACTCTTCTAATCACCATATTCAATTTTCCTCTGGAGAACAACTCCTTTCCCTTAGTTTACACTTACCTTACCTAGTTTACACTTACAGAACTTATGTTCTGCTAGGGCAGTTCACTCTACCTTTTGCTTCAGAGGCAGCCATTTGACTATCTGAGCAGCATATAGGAATTTGCACTGATTGTACAGTGATTGTGTGGTAATAAGCACAAGATGCACTCAGAGTAAATGAGACACAATGAGGTATTGCCTAGGAATTCTGGACAATGTCCCATGATATTGTCTTTTCCATGAGACTTGACACCAGGAACTTATAAAATCAATAGCAATCTACTGAGTTTCCAGGGTCTACCACACATGAAACCAGAAAATGAACCCAACTGAGTAAAAGATTCAGCAGAGACAAGATAAATCCTAATGTAATCATGTGGGTTCCTGTACCCAGTCATGCCTGAAGACAGAATATTTTGGAAAATCTCTGTTGTGTAAGTCAACAATTTCTTTTTTATGCTGAAGCCAAGGTATCAGTTGGGATGTTTTGGATGGGAATAAAAAATGTCGCTACAAATAGCTTAAATAACACATTCAACCTATTGACTTATGTACCTTAAAAATACAAAGGTAGGAAGAGCTTTTGGTTTATTTCACTTTGGTGGTCAATGGTGTCACTAAGACACACTTGTTTTTTGTTTCTTTTATCTACTTTCTACAATAACAGCTTCATGTAAAGATGGTCTTTCTTACGGTGATAAGATGGCCATTGAGATATGATTTATAGGTTTCTTTGTCCAAGGCAAAAGTGACCTGCCTGTCTAGTAAATCTGTCAGAGAAACATTTTTTTTTTTTTTTTTTGTAAATAAAAATCCACCTTTATGTCCTTTTGACCAAGTATTCATTCTCACGTAACCCCTATGGCCAGAGGAATACCAAAGCTGGCATGCTTAGAAATAGATTTCCTAAAGTGTTAACTGGTTTTGTGATTTAAACAAATCTAAACTCACCATCCCAGATGCTGGAGTGGATCAATGTACAGTCATTCCCTGGGTATACATAATAAGGTGGGAGGGAAGTAAAAGAAGTCTTAGAAAGACAATCACAGCACTCACCACAGCCAGGTGAGTGTGAGTTTTCTGTCAGTTTCCAGAACAGCTTTTTGAAAGCTGTAGATCAAATCTAAGGGACAAAATGGACACTTGCTCTATATTCTTATTCTCCTTCCTTTGACAAAAAGCTTCAGGGAACTCAGATAATTTAGAAGAAACAAAGGGGGTTGATTGTGTGTAGAAGGAACCTTTCTGGATAGTGGACTGGAAGCCAAGCAGGAGAGGAATAGTTGCCGAAATCCGAAAGCTGAGGTTAATGCTGGAATCTGCTCTTTACCCTGTCGCTTTATCAGGCTAACCTGATAGATCTTGAAGCTTCCTGAAGGTTTCATGAAGTTTCAGTTTTGGTAAAATTTGAAAGTGAGCTCTTCAGACAAAAAAAGACAATAAATCATTTCCTAGAGCACTGCTGTTCAGATATGGATGCCCATCAGGAGCCAGATTGTACAAATTGACCTTAACTTCCCTGAACAGAGTAGGCCCAGCACACGAATACTTTCTCCAGCTAACAAGAACTGGAAGAGAAAAGGTGCTCTTATTTGATGCTGTTATACCAGATTTGTAAATTATACCGAGTAGAGAGCGAAAGGAGCTAAAGTCATGCAACAATAGAAATTAGAACCCTCATGGAAGAAATTTATCTACCAGGAAAACAGTGAAGAAGAGACACATAGAAAAGTAAGGAGAAGGGATCTTGTTATTTTGGAAGAAAAAGGTAGAGAAAGGGCCAGAAATATAGTTGTACTAAGGTCTCTAAATTCTGAAAATACCTCCATCCTCACTCTATACATGTTTGCTGAAGCTCTTAAACTCAATTGGATGATATTTTCTTTTAATAATGAATAATCTGAATCTAGACAAACCTGATGACAAATTCCAAAAGCAAATATACAGGAGATTGATGTCTCCTGGTGACAGTTCTTGGACAATCCTAAAGAAAAAAATAACACTGACAGAATCATAAAAGCCTTAGCTGGGGAGAAAGTCACAAAGCCATATAATTGATGGTCTGAAATGAACGCAAAAACTAGTATTTTCTTTTCTTATAACATCTCATATGACCTTATCTTATCCTTGTAACAACCATATGAGACATATATCATTATCTTTCTTTTTACAGATAAAAAAGTAGATTCAAGAGGCCTAATAACATGCACAGAGGAAAGTGGTGAAAAAAATTCTCTATAGGAGGGGCCTGACTCTGTGCCATTTCTCTTTCTCTTTCTGCCTCTCAGAATAAAGAGTAGGCATCTTCTTAATTCTTAATTCTTCTTAATTCTTAGTTCTAAGTCTGTCAAACCAGATATGTTTTATGATTTTATTATTCATACAAAAAGGATGAAGCATTCCAGGCAGAGGGAATAACAATGGAAAGGCATATTGGTGTGTGATGGCCAACCATTTGAGAGAACTATATAAAATTCAATTTCTAGAATACACAGTTCAAGGAATGAGTGGTTGCAGATGAAGCTGAAGAGGTGGGGAGGAGGTTCAGTTCATGGGTCTCTTTTATAGGATCCTGATGTTTTAAATCTGTCTGTAGCTGAGATAAACCCACTCAAAGTTTTAAGAAAGGAGTTGTTCTGGAAATCACCATTAAAATCACATGTGTTGTTTTTGAGCTAAAATCTCACACACACAAAAACATACATATGTATGGAAAGATAAACAAGCTAACCTGTGCCATGGAATTTTGAAGTAAGACAAAGGACAGTGAAAATGATAAACACTATTTCTATGTACTGAACTTTATTTCAATACACAGATTTTAAGGTATAGGCCCATACACGTGGGACAACACTGTGATCTTCACAAGTGAATCCAAGCCTAATGGTTTTGTTTTTTTTTTAATTTTTTTGGATAAATGCTTTGTATAATTCCAATACATTTCCCAGTAATTTTACAAACTGAAATTGCTTACAGAACAAGCATTCGCTTAATGAACACGTGTGAAAATATCTTGTTCCCCAGACCCAAGTAACCTGGGCATTTAATTCCCATTTAGTCTGCAAGCTGGCTCCTTGGGCTGTGTCTCTTTAGACACTTGCCAGTATGTAGATGGATGGCATTAATTTCAGATGGGGAAATCCAGTATTGTTGTCCTGAACCCTGCAAACAAGGTCAGACATCTGTAAGAGCTGTAGCCCTCCAGGAAAACATGTGCCTTTTTCTTCTGTCTAGGGTGTTCTCCTTTTGTATTCTGCCTAGAGATTTCTTGAAATAAATTTTGTATGTCTCAGAAAATATGGTAAATATTCCCATGTCTAAATTTTCTATGATTCTCACCAACTGGAAAAGCAGAAAGCTTTCTTGGTTTGATTAGAGAGCAGATTTCATTAGGCTAGAAATTGTCAGCTGTCTGTGGTAGAACTTAAAATCTGTGTGCTTTCAGGACAATTGGTCAGAGTGGCCTGTGGGATCTTTAAGACAATCTCATTCTAATAAAAAATTGCAAAATGGATGGCACATCTTTGAAAACCTCCTAATTTCTTTTTGCTCCTCCATACCCTCGTGATGCTTCTCTCACTCCTGTTTTTATTCTCCTACAGAGCCGAAGGGTGTCTGCTCTCATACTATCATCATCTAATCAAAATCAACCAGTATTTCTTAAGCAGCAGTTAAGCACAAAACTGTTCTGGAAAAAAAAGTGTTGCTTCCCTTAGAGAACTGTCCTTTTAGATTAGGAGACAAGATATATACAAAAGAAAAGTGTAGAGCAACAGAAGATATAATACGACTATGACGTAGTGGTGTGGCAGCTTGGTTCTTGTCCAGAGTGGGGATGAAATCCAGTGAGAAATGACCATGTAAAACAATCAAAATTTAGAGGTGGCATTATATCCCCGAATCCCACTCTCACCAACATGGAAACAGAGACAAGATTTGGAAATGACCCCAGGGTATTGGGCTCGGATCAGAGTCAATTATTGCATTCTTCACAAAGATAGGAAGCAAATAAGGGAAAATGAATTTCTTAAAAACAAAACAAAACCTTGTTAGTACTGTGTTTCTCACTCCTCTATTCAAAATATGCCTGTGACTTCTGCTGCCTCCTTATTGAAGTTAGTAGGGCAGAACTATTACCTGTGTCAGCCATCATGCTCAGGAATGGAGACATAAGATTTAATAAATCATTTTCAGGCCTTGAACTCAGTGTAAGTAGAGAAAAGTCAGGAGAGCAGATGAGTTCCTGGAGGAAAAAAAAAAAAAAGAAAAGAAAAGAAAAGAAAAAAACGTTATGGATCAGGCAAACATGAACTATCAGGAAGCAAGCACAGAAAAATCCTGGAACAGCATCAATGGAGAGAACTCACTGAAATGAGAGTAGAAGCAGGTGTGCAGACCTCTGTGGCTTTTTGCATTCTGCAACAGCATGCAGAAGTCTGACCAGGCTGGGCATTAGACTCCTGGAGTGGGACCTGGCTATTGGTCTAGAAGGTTTCTAAACTCCTGCACTGGGAGGTGCCAGCATTTCTGGGGCATGATCAGGAACTGAGGTTCAACCACTGTGTGATATAGTAAAACCTTAGCACCTAGCCTGATCTAGCATCTGAGTACTCATGCTGAAAAAATACCTGAGCTCCCTTCCTCTGGGATAATCAGGAAAGAGAGGTCTGAGCGTTGGTGATAGAGTTGTAAGCCCAATGGAATTCTGTTCTATCATTCCAGTATTCGTGTTTATGGGGATTTTAGCCCTATTCACTGGTATGATCAGGAACCAAAGCTCAAGCCAGTGAGCATGTATGCGGTCATAGCTCTTCACCTCGGCAGAACCAGTGCCCTGAATTTACCTCGCTGCCCTCTTCCAGGATTGGTTGCCTTTAAGCCTTCAGTATAGCCAGTTTCTGTGAAGCTCCCAGCAGCCACAGTCTAGAGAGAATCCATCTGTTAAAGGTTAGCCTTAACTTTCAAATTTTAAGAGGACAGAAATCTGGTTCAGGAAATACTATGTTTAGGGGTCAGGAGAAGACAAAACCACACAAAGAGACAGAAAGATGATCTAGAAAAGCAGGAGAACGGCAGTGTTGAGAGCCGCAGAGGCAAAATGAGAGATTAATCTTAAGTAAAGAGGGATATTGAAAATGCTAAGTGCTACAGAGCCAGTAGGAAGAATGAAATATAAATAGAGGATGGGGGATATTAGGGACCATATTTCAATAAAATTGTACAATCAGAAACCAGATTAAAATTTTAAGAAATGAAGACATAATTAAAAGAGCGGAAAAAAAGCAGAGGAATGAGGGGCACCTGGGTGGCTCAGTTGGTTAAAAGCCTTTGGCTCAGGTCCTGACCCCAGGATCCTGGGATCAAGCCCCAAGTGGAGCTCCCTGTTCAATCAGGAGCCTGCTTCTCCCTCAACAACCCCCTTCCTGCTTGTGTCTTGTGGTATCTCTCAAATAAATAAAATATAAAAAAAAAAAAAGCAAAGGAATGAGAGGGTAATAGCTTGAGTTATGAAGAGATTGCAGCAAAGACTTTTCCTAACACAGGGATATCCTGAGTCTATGAAAGGAGCTTCTGAGGATGGAGGAAGTTAAGTTTAGAAAGAGTTTGCGTTCTCTGCAAAATGATTTCTAGTTCTTATGAGTTACTATATATTGACGTTCAAGGATTATCAGTAGGGACTTGTACCAGGTGATTATTTTTATTTGATGAAGGCTGATTTTGCAGTTCTGTCCTCTAACTTGTGGGGATATCTCTAGTAGTGGCTTTTGGTCAGCAAGCCAAGCTATAAGAGATGCATGCTGGCAAAGGCACTCTGCCATTCCCCCTTCCCATTTCCGCTTCCTCTCCTTACATTATCAGACAGTCCTGTCTTTCCAAAACAGTACTTGCATGCATCTTCCCTTCTATCCAAAGCCGCAGCCAGAATATTTGTGGCCAAAATTAGTGCTGAATAAACCAGGTGGGGATTTCCCTCTCTTCCCAGAAAATTATAGATCTAACTTCTATTGGTTATAAAGGGAAGAACTAGGGAAAAAATAAATTCTTTTTTTTTTCCTTGCTAAAGGACCAGCACAATACAAATGTATTTTGCCTTAATGATACTTTTTGAAGTGTGACAGTCAGGTAGCAAATGAGGAAACCGAAGCACAGAAAACATAAGAATATTTTAAAGCTCACGAGAAAGGTGAGTGACTATACCAGGATGAAAGAGCCAGATGTGGCTGATTTTTTTTTCTTTTTTAGAATTTTAAACCTTTCTGTTGATATCATGCAGCTGAAAATGGCTCATTTTCAGGATGCAAAACCATCTTATCCCAATGTTTGCACATGCTATCTTGGGTGGATTTTTTTTCTACTCTGTATAGTTCTAATTTGAGACTTGATGGCCATCTTCTAGATATGTCTAGGCAATGCCCTAAATGACTCGTCAGCTCAGATCACTGTGTGCCAGTGTCACTCCAGATAATAACCTTCTATCATGCAGAGACATTAACCAGTTGAATAACTGTTTTTTCCTTCCTTTATTTTTCAATTCATCCAGAAGCACACATACACCCTCATAGGTCATTTCACACATAAGATATTTATTTAACTGCCTCGTATTGACCAGAGAGAGAGTTAAGGCTGTTTCCTGCTTCCCGATTCAGATCCTTGGTTACATCTTTGGGAAGACTCTCAGCACATTCTAAGGCTGTAGATCTTCATTAGTTTGTATCTAGGACTAGGCGAAATTAGCTAAAGCCAGTAATAACTGCATTCAGAGAGCAGGCATATGGTCTAATTCACACTATCACTTTTTTTCCTCAAGATTGAAAAATGCCGGGTTTTTAAAATACATGACCATTCATCCTATAGTGATCTGCCTTGCCAGTTTGAAGGTGACAGGCTCCTAGCATGCTAAAGTTGGAACTCATGAATACATTGAGGGACATTCTTTCGGTGGTAAAGATGAGGGCGCTGGGGCCAGATGAGCCTTTATTCATCATGAAACACAGGACTAGGAAAACCATCCACTCTCTCTTTCCCATCTTATTACTCTAAGAAACTCTTCCTTGTTAACATTAAATTTAGTGCTAAAAATGGGGAAGAACTGTCCTGAAGAGCACATTTGAAGAGGTTTTTTTTTTTTCTTTTGAAAGAAAAATGTTTATATTGCAAGGAAAATTATGATTTGAAAAATTCAAACATCTCTCCTCTTCAAATGCTTACTGTATCCTTCTGATTCTACCTCAAAAATATCTTTCCAGTTGGACTGCTTGTATAGACCATCAACATTTCCTGCATGGATTTTTGTGACGGTGAGCTCCCTGTTCCTTCCCAGTCTTGCCTCTGCACATGTACTCACAAAGTGGGTACCATGCTTGGGGCAGGCAAACCTCTTTCTTGGGCTCATTCTCCTTTTTCTTTTCTTTCTTTTTTTTTTTTTAATTTTTTAAGATTTTTTTTTTTTTTTTTTTGACTCAGAGAGAGAGAGAGAGAAAGGTCACAAATAGACAGAGAAAGAGGGAGCCAGATATGGGGCTCGATACCAGAACATTGGGATCATGACCTGAGCCGAAGGCAGAGGATTAACCCGCTGAGCCACCTAGGTGCTCTCCATTTTCCCTTTTCAACTGAACATTTTTCTATCAATTCTTAGGAATCAGCTCAAATACTGGGAAGAGAGTTTGTAAGATTTTATCCATAGGGGCAGATTTATTATCAACTCCATTTTAGTGTTTGGTCCCAGAGAATGATTTTTTTTTCTTATTTTATTTTGTGAACATGGTCACTATAGCTCTAATACCTATTTTCTTATCAAATGATTGCACACATTCATCTCTGCTTTAGGCACATAGAAAACCACATTCTTTGATGGTATCATGTTGGGTAATGCCGTTCCCTCCTCTTGTGCACCCAGTAAAACTACTCCTGGACCTATTGTCTGAGAGCCTGAACAGTTACATAGGGTATTTTTTTCATCCCATAATTATAAAAAAAATTATTCTTTGAATTTTTGTTCATAAGCAGGGAGACAGAACTGCATAAAGGTTAAAAGTATGAACTTTGGAATCACACTGTCGATGTTCAAATTTTGTATATTAATTTCTCTGCATTCATTTCCTTATGTGTATAATGGAATAGCAATAACAATTATACCAGACCATGTTGTTAGGATTAAATTAATTAATCAATTAATTAATAATTAATTAATATATAAAACTATATAAAACTAGCCATTCTTGAAAATGAAGAATAGGAGAACTTAGACTACCTGATTCCAAAACTTATGATAAAGCTACATTATGATATTCACATAATGATAGACATCAAAACCAATGGAGCAAAGTGGAATGGGCAGAAATAGACTCACACTTCTCACACTTAACACAGTCAAACATGTTTTGAAAAAGATGACAAGGCAATACATTCGGGATCTATATTTATTTCAATAAATGGTGCTGAAATAGCCAAGTATATATAAGGAGAAAAAAAAACTTTGACCCACACCTCAAACCATACATGAAAATTTCCTGAAATTGATCATAGACCTAACGAAAAGAGCTAAAACCCTTATACACTAGGAGAAAACATATAAGAAAATCCTTGTGGTGTTTAATAGGGGAAAAAAAACTAAATAGGACACACACAGTACAAAACATAAAGGAAAAATGATAAAATGGTATTAATGGTATCTATCCAAATTAAGAACCATAAAAGACCTAGTTTAAAAAAAATGAAAAAGCAAGGCACAGACTTGGAGACAATGTGTACACAACAAAAAGTAAGTAATAGGCCTGTATCCAAATATATAAAGAATATTTACAATGATTGGGAGGGAGACAAACCATAAGTGACTCTTAATCTCACAAAACAAACTGAGGGTTGCCGGGGGGGAGGGGGTTTGGGAGAAGGGGGTGGGATTATGGACATTGGGGAGGGTATGTGATTTGGTGAGTGCTGTGAAGTGTGTAAACCTGGTGATTCACAGACCTGTACCCCTGGGGATAAAAATATATGTTTATAAAAAATAAAAAAAAAAATTAAAAAAAAAAATACAATGAAATGTTAAAAAAATAACTGAGTAAAATAAAACAAAAGGCAAAAGATGAACAGGTACTTCACAAAGAAGGTATATGAATAACAGATGGCATTAAAAAACTACTTAAACATCACTTTTTTAATAGAGAAATGTAAATTAAACCACAGTAAAAAGGATCACACATCCATTATAATGGGTTAAATTGAATAATACCAAGAATCCTTAAAGCTGTATGGGAACTGAAATTCTTGGTACTGTTGGAAGGAAAGCAAAGTGGTACAGTCTCTTTAGAAACCAGGAATGTTAGTATCTTATATTGTTAAACATATTAAAAAAAAATAAACATATAAAAAAAACCCATATACCCATTATAGGAGTTCACAAATACTTAGGTATTTTCCCAACAAAATTGACAATGTGTATTCACCCAAATATTTGTTTCCTGAAAGAACCACAGGCAAATGCTGATATATCATTATGCTTAATAGTCCAAAACTGTAAACTCTCCAGATGTCCACAGGCTAGCAAATATATAAACAAATTGTTTTATATCCATACTATGTAATGCTACTCAACTCTAAGAAGAGCAAAATATTAATACACACAATCTGGATAAATTTTAAACTCATTATGCTAAGTGGATAAAGTCAAACACACTACCCAATATACCATATGATTAAGTTTATATGAAGTTCTAGAAAAGCCAAAATTACAGTGGCAGAAAGAATAGTGGTCATCTAGCACTTGTGTTGGGAGAGAGGAATGAAAGCAAATATGCCCAAGGGAACTTTTTCATAGTGATGGAATTATTCCATATCTTGATTTTGGCAGTAAAGACCACCAAATTGTATGTTCAAATTTTAAATTGTACACTGGAACATTACTTAATATAAATTAAACCTCAATAATGCTTGGGGGGGAAAATGAAGTGTACATAAGTGTTCCTGGTACCTAATAGACATTCAGAATGTGTTCTAATTACTGGGGCGGTATGCTAGTTCAGAAGCAAAAGTCACAATTTCTTGTATATCTCTAGTGCCAATAAATTCAGTGATATATCAACAGTTTTGAAAAGAGAGTTGAGCAGTTTCTTATGGTCACACAACCACAAACACACACAGTAAGAAACATATACATATATTTACTTTTAAAACTGAAGTCCAAATGTTGGTAGAATGGCTCCTTCCTTAAATAGTAATTAAAAGTATTAAGTTTTAGTGGTTTTTTCCTTAATCAAGTCAACAAATTGATCTTGTTTTTTTGCAGTTGAAAAATTTTGAGACTAAGAAAAAATTAAATCTTAGCTTATACCTTGTGTAGGGAGCACACAGGTAGAAGAACAGCCATTCTTACTTAAGGAACTATCATGTCACAACCAGAGCTGAGCCCTTTGAAATATTCTTTTACATGCCAGCATAATGTAAAACCGTCACTAAATTTTCTGCATTTTGCATAATGTGCTGATGATTAACCTTATAAACTTATTTTCTGAGTAACTCTCATAGTTGATAAATGCAGTTAAGGGCGAAATCCAGCAAGGTTATTGAATAACAATCAGTGCATCCAGAATGAAAAATAACCCACCTTCTTCTGAAATAAGATATGAATAGACTTTACTCTTATAATTAATGTTGCCGCATTTTGCATGGAGATGGGGTATTTTTCATTTAAAGCCCATGTGTTAATTTTCCTTCACAGATAAGCCAAAAACCTTGACTCTGTCATCAGACCTTTGGCATCTCCTTCTGTTTCAGTTTTGGGCCTTTGCCAATGCACAGCTATTCTGTATCTGGACTTCTGTGCTGGGGTTGAGGGGTAGATATTCAGACACATTCATTTTGTTTTCAATCAGATCCAGATTGAAAAAAGCCATATAAATAACAAATGCTACTCCTATTAACAAAACATATGCCAAATATTTATCTGAAAGACAAGAACCCTAAAAGCCTGCATTAATGAAACCTAAACTTAAGAGCTGTTATAGGAGAACGATGGCTGGGAACCAGTCAATACTAAGTGTTGGTGTTTTGCAAAAATTTTTCTAAATCATAGTGATTTTGAATCTCCAAGTAATTCTATAGACAATTAATTGGGGAACCTGTGTTTTAGTTCAGATCTGTATCTGGTCAGTGGTTAAGACCTTAAAAATTTCATTTAGCTTTGAAGAATTAATTTCTTTATTTGCACAAAGTGGACATTGGTCTTGAAAATCCCTAAGGATTTCCAAAACTAAAACTTATATGTCTTTGGGAAGATTCAGTTGTTTTCTTTTTCTCTTTTGGAAATATAAATTAAATAACGTGTTTTTTAAGTACAGATGAGGTGTGTGCTTGTGTGACTGGTTTTACCTCAGTTTCTAGCTTTAACTATTTCTCAGTGGTTTGCAATTATCCACATGATGATAGTATTAGCACGGTCACAAGATCCTGTAGAATCAAATCATGTCTACATTCCAGACTCGTCTTCCCCTCCTACTCTAAATTTGCATTTTACATTACAGGTTATTGTACAACATAGGGCTTCCTGAGTGGCTATTCTATTTTTCTCTTTTGTCAACACCTGTTTTTCACCACCTCCATTTACCTGAATATTTTCTATTTAATAATCAAAAGTTCACTTTAAGCAAGATTTCTTCTGCAAAGACTGTCTGCTCTCAAGAACAGTTAATCACTCCATCTGTACTGTCTCTTTGTCTCATACCTCTTTTGTCATTTGCATTTATCATAGTTATCATATTTGATCCTCCATGAAACAAGGCTTATGATATGTTCCTACTTACATCACCTAATATCATGCCCTATACATAGAAAATATTCAGTGAGAAAATATTCAGTAAGTGAATTGAATGAAATTTAAATCCTTGGGCTTTGTGATTTTTTGTAATGGCCACACTTTAAACATACTAATTTTTGTTCTATTTAACTTAATAAACTAGTTTAGGAATAGGCATAGGATTTGGCTTGTGTCAGTGTAGTAAAATATTTTATTAAACAATCAATTATTGTTTGACTGTTAAGTATCAGCCATTAGAGTAAAAATTGCAGCACTGGTAAGTACATTTCTGTATTGTAATTGGATGATACAATATATTTTCTCAGTAATCTTAAAGTAAATAAACATCAAAAATTCTCAATGCATGACCAAAAATTTACAAATTTTGTAATGGGACTATTAAAACAAATTTTGTAAGCTACTCATAAGTACCAAGTCAGTAGTTTTAGATCCCATAATTTGTGGAAATCCAAAGTGTTGGCCCATGACCAATGTGCCCAGTTAAATTGCTGGGTTCCTTTTGTTTTATCCCATAATCACCAAGTACAAATTTCATGTCTCAAGAAAACAAATATAGTTCCTTCATGTTTTAAGACAGAGAGGAGAAATGAGTTGGGGGAAATCAGAGGGGGAGACAAACACGAGAGACTGTGGACTCTGAGAAACAAACTGAGGGTTTTGGAGGGGAGGGGGATGGGAGGTTGGGTGAGCCTGGTGGTGGGTATTATGGAGGGCAGGTATTGCATGGAGCACTGGGTATGGTGCATAAAAAATGAATTCTGGAACACTGAAAAGAAATAAAATAGAATAAAATGATAAAAAAGCTTTCTTGATGGATGGAGAGTTTATAAAAGGGTAGATAAACAGGTAGATACAGAAATAAATAGATCTATGTGACGTATTTATAAACATACATATGTTTTGGAGATTAATAATCAGTTGTTAAATATAGATGCACCTTTTTTGGTGAAAGTACTATGAGTACTATGAAACAATTTAAAAGCTTTTCTCGATTTACATGATAAACTACAGTTGTTTCTATATTGACATCAAAGAGTATAAGCCAATAAAATTTTATACTTATAATGATTGTGTCTTCCAATAATTTAAAATGTAACGAGAAATTCAATGTCTTATAAATAATAACCTTCAACATATTCTAAAAAAATTGTCATGTTCACACCTATCAATGCATTATTTTTAGTCACAAAATTCAGTGACTGAACGTGTGCCTTGTACATCATTGGTGTTCAACATATACTTCTCAAATGAAGAACTGCATTGGTATACTGTGCAACTTTTGGAATTTTAGGATTTTTTTTCATTAAAGTTTTACTTGTGTACATATTTTCCTATTTAAAAATATGTCCAGGATCAATTCATACCCTCTCATAACTGCAGGCATAATTTCAGAGAGAGTGAAAGGAAGTAATTATTTTGAAAGATTTACAAATATTTGTTTCCCTTTTTTTATACTACAAGGTAAACTAAGTGGATTGATCATCCTCCCTTGGTGATTCTACTAAATACCACATTTTTCTGTTTCTTTTCTTTTTTTTTTTAAGATTTTTTATTTATTTATTTGGCAGAGATCAAAATATATGCATACCAAGGTAGGGTCTATATTCAAAACTTCAGAAGAAATACCCAGTTTAATCACTGGAAAAGAAGATCAATAAAATTAACTATTTGATAGCACCAAAATTGAGATACATTGATTTAATCAGTGCTTTGGGGAGAAGAGTCTATAATAATAAGGAATAAGTTCTTGCTAATTTTTATTTTCTAGACTCATGAATGAGAACCATGAAAATTACATTTGAAGGAATAATTGAAAATTTATCTTTGAAACTGTTATTTAGAATTGTTCTAGCAATATGACATCTTCAATGTTATTAAAATATGCACTATTAAACATCTAAAAATGAAGAATAAATTTTGACAAACATATCTTTAAATGTGTAAGAGCTCTCAATAGTTTTAACATTTACGGAATTTTGGTGAAGAAGAAGTGGAATTCTCTTTTCCATTTGTATACATAATCCCAAGGTCTGAAATTAACAACAACAACAATAACAAAAGTCAGATTTTAGAGAACATAACAGTAGAAAAAAGAAAACCACCAAGAACATTGGCTTTAGAGGAATATGCCTCTAGCCCAGACTTCTCAGAATAATGTTGCCTTAAAACAATGAAAGCATGAACTAAAATATTTTAGAAGTCCAAAATAGATTGGGTCTCTAAATCAGACCCCCTCAAAGATATAAAATATATGAATTATCAGATATATCACAAAGTAGACTCTTAAATATTTTAAATTCAAGAATGGAAACTTCCACTGCTGCCTAATGTAGAATAAAAAGGATGGATTTACCCTCCCATTTAAAACAACTGGAGGGGTGCCTGGGTGGCTCAGTGGGTTAAAGTCTCTGCCTTCAGCTCAGGTCATGATCCCAGGGTCCTGGGATCGAGCCCCGCATCGAGCTCTCTGCTCAGCGGGGAGCCTGCTTCCTCCTTTCTCTCTGCCTGCCTCACTGCCTACTTATGATCTCCGTCTGTCAAATAAATAAATAAATAAAATCTTTATAAAAAATATTTAAAACAACTGGAAAAGCAAAATAAATCTATGAAACAATGATTCTCTTAGCATCAGATATCAGGAATGAAAAACAGTGATCCCTAACAAACCAAAGCAAGAAACAAACCAAGTGATCTCATGATTGCCCCAGTTTATCGCCCAGAAAGAATGTTTAGTTCACCATGTAGGGAGAGAAAATAGTGAAGTTCAGCAATCCCCCTGAGTGAGTTGAGAGTCAGAGAAGTTAAAATGTAAAGAGTTCAAAGGGAAAAAATATTGGAGATATAAGAGTTTTTGAATTAGAGAACTCCAGAAATACACAGATTCTTCCACTCAGGTCTCCCAACAACCACTGATCAGTGCATGAGTCGACATAGAAGGATTAGGAGGAACAATTGTTGGAATTCAGATGTGGTCAGAGAAGTTCCTTTTTCAACAGATAGAGTAGAAAGCTTAACAATTTGTTAGACATTAGGCAAAGTACCCAAAAAGATACCTACTCTGTAGAAAAAAATAAGTCCTAAAGTATCATCTTAGTCTCACCTAATAAAGCTTAGGAGCAAAACTTAAAGGGAAAAAATAAATAAATAAATACCTACTTCTAAGGAACGTATTTATAAGAATGGAAAAAATGTGCAGCACCCAATGAGGTGAAATTCACAATCATGGGAACCCAATAAAAATATCAAGGAGGGCATTTATTGTATGGAGCACTGGGTGTGGTGCGTAAACAATGAATCTTGGATGACTGAAAAAAATAAAATTAAGATGTTAAAAAAGAAATACAGGCATGTAAGACAGCAAGAAAATAAGACCTATAATGAGAAAACAACACAGATGGTAAAATTAGTACACCAGAACATTAAAACAGCTATAATAAAGGTATTCCATATATTCCCGAATCAGAGGGAAAATTGAACATTGTAAGTAGAGATAACAGAAGAGATAGCAAGCAAGAAGGAAGGAAAGATGGAAAGAAAGAAGGTCAGAGTTGCTATGAACTGCGGAATAAGTTCAAGCAGCCAAATATATGTGTAATTGGAGTACACAAGTGGAGGAACTGTTGAAGTACAAAAAATATTTCTAAAAATGACAGAAAATTTTCCAAATCCAATAAAAATTAGGAACTTTTATATCCAAGGAGCTCAACTACCTCCTCCCCAAAACAAGGAATGATGTAAAGTTACAACATAATTGAATTGTTTGAAAATGTTGATATAAAGAAAGTCTTAAAAACAGCTGGAGTAAAAGACCCATTATATAGAGAAGACAAAGATAAGAATGGTAACTTTGAGAGAAAACACAAGCCGGGGGGGCACCTGGGTGGCTCAGTGGGTTAAGACCTCTGCCTTTGGCTCAGTCATGATCCCAGGGTCCTGGGATCTAATCTAGTCCTACATCGGGCTCTCTGCTCAGTAGGGAGCCTGTTTCCTCCTCTCTCTCTGCCTGCCTCTCTGCCTACTTGTGATCTCTGTCAAATAAATAAATAAAATCTTAAAAAAAAAAAAAAAAAACACAAGCCAGGAAATGGTAGAACAATATTTTTAAAATTCAAGGGAGGTTGTGTGTTGGAGAAATCCCTATTAACCTAAAATTCTATACCCAATGAAAATATCTTTCAAAAAACCAAGATGAAGTAAACCTTTAATAGAAATATGTGTGCTTTGGTGAGTGCTGTGAAGTGTGTAAACTTGGTGATTCACAGACCTGTAGCCCTGGGGATAAAAATACA
This sequence comes from Mustela lutreola, assembly GCF_030435805.1. NCBI lineage: Eukaryota > Metazoa > Chordata > Mammalia > Carnivora > Mustelidae > Mustela > Mustela lutreola. The sequence continues at coordinate 120,176,461 of NC_081292.1, read as the reverse complement.
AGTTTATTAAAAAAAAAAAAAAAAAGAAATATGAAACATTTTATTTTATTTTATTTATTAGTGAATTAAATAATTCACTACCAGTCAACTCTCACAAAAAGATAATATTAAGGAAAATAATTCAGAGAGAAGGAAAATGACATTGGAAATCTGGATTTGTAAAAAGAACTTAAGTGAACTGTCACTGGTAGTAACGTGAATAAATATAAAAGAATTCCTTTTTCTTTTTAGTTATATAAATGCCTTTAAAAGAATTGGCAATTTATTTACTTATTTTTTTAAAGATTTATTATTTATTTATTTGAGAGAGAGAGAGAGAGTGCACCCACAAGTAGGGATAGGGGCAGAAAGAGAGAATCTTTAAGCAGACTTCCCACAGACCATGGAGCTCAGTGTTGGGCTGGATCTCATGACCTAAGCTGAAACCAAAATACAGATACTTAACCAACTGAGCTATCCAGGTGCCCCAAAATTGGCAATTTAAATAAAATCTATATCAATATAAATCAGGGCTTATAACATAGCAGAAATAAATTATAGCAAAACAATATATCCACCTATAATAATCAAAAATGAAATTTGTTCCATAACTTGAACCACATAAAAAACTAACTTAAAGTGGATTATATAACTAAATTTTATTTTTTATTTTATTAATTTATTTGACAGAGAGAGACACAGAGAAGGAACACAAGCCGTGGGAGTGGGAGAGAGAGGAGCAAGCTTCCTTCCCGGCAGGGAACCTAATGTGGATGGAACTCAATCCCAGGAACCCGGGATCATGACCTGAGCTGAAGGCAGATGCTTAATGATTGAGCCACCCAGGCACCTCTAGGAGTAAATTTTAAAACTAAAATTATAAAAATCCTGGATGGAAATACCTAAGAAAATTTTTAACCTTGGGTTAGGCAAATATTTTTTTATGACACCAAAACCATGACCCTCAAAAGCAAAAAATGATAAATAAAAGCTCATTAAAATTAACAATTCATATCATTAAAAATTAACTTTTAAGATAATGAATATACAACCACTGACTGAAAAAAATGGCAACAACAAGAACAACAACAGCATCAAGGATCTGCAAACAATATTTTGACAAAGTATTTGTATGAAGCATACATTAAAAAGTCTGGGTGCCTGGGTGACTCAGTGGGTTAAAGCCTCTGCCTTCGGCTCAGGTCATGGTCCCAAGTTTCTGGGATCGAGTCCTGCATCAGGCTCTCTGCTCCTCGAGGAGCCTGCTCCCCCCTCTCTCTCTGCCTGCCCCTCTGCCTACTTGTGATCTCTGTCTGTCAAATAAATAAATAAATAATCTTAAAAAAAAAAAAAGTCCCCCCAAATCCCTGTACTAGCCAAAAACTTGAAACAACTTGAAGTCAATCAAGAGGTAAATGGATAAATACATTTTGGCACATTCATATAGTAATAAAAAGAAATAAAAAGGAACAAGTAAATGGCATGCATAATAAATTGGATGGATCCAGTATCATTATACTAGGTGAAATATTTTAGACAAAAATGAGTACATATTGTCTGATTTTATTTCTATAAAATTGGATAAAATGCAAAATAAGCTATAGTGCTAAAAAGTAAATCATTGGTTGCCTGAGGACAGGAAAAAGGAGACAGGGATTGGCAGGAAGAAGGCACTGCAAGAATGTGTAAGGAAACTTTTGAGAGTGATGGATATACTTATTATTTTCATTGTCAGAGTAGTTTCATAAATGTATCTGTATGCCAAAAATTATCGAATTGTGCATTTAAAATATATGTAGTTTGTTATAGTTCCCATATAACTCAATAGATGTGTTAAAAATGGAATATAAAATGAGACAGAAGGAGGATCTTATTTCAATATAATTTTAAGATATATTCTAGTGGTGTTCCTATAAATAAAAATAAAGATATCAAAATTAAAAATTTATAAGAGTCCAAGTGGCTCTGTGACTTGATTTAGTCAATAGAATGTAACTGAAACAACACTGTACTAGTGTCAAATCTAGGTTTCAAAAGTGTTACAACTCTTCAGCTCATACTCTAGAAATTCTGCCTCCAAAATATATATAAACCCAGGCTAAGCTGCTGGACAATGAGAGAATAAATGAGGAGAAATCCCAGTTATGCTAGCTGTTCTAGCTATAGCTATCATGAAATGGCTGGCGCTAATTGGCCCTTCAATTGATTGTAGACACATGAACAAGGATAGCCATAATCAGCTGAGCCCACCCCATATGAGAAGTACCAACCAGCTGAGCCCAGACTAAATTGCTAAGGTACAGAAACTTAAGCTGAATACATTATTATTCCAAGATCAGGCTATTTTGATCAACAGTAAAAAAAATAAATAAATAACTAATACATATATGAACAAACTACAGAGGATAGCACAGAAAGATATGAAAACATAAGGAGAATATGAGTTCAATTTTGAGACTTCAGAGACAGTGTGAAATGATCTTGCACTCCTTTAATTGAAATTCCAGAGAAAACGGATAGAATAATAAAGAAATAATATTTGAAGAGATCATACTTGTACTAAATTGAATGTGCTACGTCCCCAAAGATAAGTACACTTAGAATCTCAATGTGTGACTTTCTTTGGAATAGGATCTTTGCAGGTGTCGTGAAGATAAGGATCTTGATTAGGATAAGTCCAATGATGGCTGTCATTATAAGAGACAGGAAACAAGAAGCCAGAAAACAGAAAACAGAAAGGAGGGACATGTGAAGAGAGAAACAGAAACCAGAGTGATGTGTGTATAAGACACAGAACATCAAAACTTCCTGGGTTCTACCAGAAACTAGGAGAGGCATTCAACAGATTTTCCCTCAGAGACTCCAAAAGAAACCAATCTGTTGATATGTTGATTTTAGACTTCCAGCTTTCAGAACTGTGAGTGAATATATTTCTGTCATTTTAAACCACCTGGTTTATGGTAATTTGTTATGGCAGCCCTAAGAAACTAGTACAAGAGTTAAGTTTTCAAAATCAATTCAAGCTATGAATTCTCAGATTTCAATAACAAATACTGAACAGTGAAAGGAGAAAAAAAACTATATGTAGACAATCTAGACAAAGTAGACTATTTGTCTGTATCTAGACAAACAGAATGGTTAAACTCATTACCCAAAATAATAGTACACAACAAAGAATGGGTCTCCTAGCCACCCACCTCTCCTCCTGGAGACAACTACTTTTATTAGGCTGTGTACTTGAATGCATCCTCTCAGAGATTTTGTACTTTGTATTATTATTTTTTTTAAAGATGCATTTTGGTACTAATTATTCAATTTTGAAAAATGTTAATTTCCAATAGGCTAAAAACAGTTTTTGTTCTTAGGAAATACTCATCTCTTTTTGCCTCTTATGTAGTGCGAAAAAGGGGTATCTAGGCATTCTGTACCTGGTTAATTTGGTTCAACTGTCTTTTATCAATCTAAATTTCCATAATTAGTTCATTAGTCACCGTAAGGGGTGACAAAGTAACAATCCTTAGGCAACATTCAACTAGAGATGAGCTTGGTTTGACTGGCATTATGGTTTTTGTTTCTGTTTTAGTTTTAAGTTAAAGTTAAAATCCATTAGACTAGGCTTGTGTTCACTGTTTCACAGGTCTCTATGAACATTCTAAGATTTAAGTTACCTGATTGGCCCCTCCTGGGCATTTAAATTTCTCTCTCTTATTGTAACAATTGAAACTTATTATTAATTCACAGATTAACAAAATACTGTTACAAGTGATAGTGAAGTGTACTTTTGTGATATGAAAACATGTTCTTGACATATGGTTTAGTGTGGAAAAAAATAGTTTTTCCTGATCTTATAAAAATATGTATTTAATTAATAATATGCAATTTAAATCTGGGAGAAACTTTACTGAATGATAATATTAGTTATCTGTAGGAAAGGAATATTAATATCCTAATTCTTTTTTAACTTATGTAAATTTTCTAATTTTTATATAATTAGAGTGTATTACTAGTATAATTAACTATTGGAAGAGTTACAGGAAAACAGAGATAGCCATCTTTTCTTTCTCCAATGAACTCTGAAATGTATTTGTTTTTATTTAATTACTTTCCATTTGCTGTTAGGGATGACACATTGATAATTAAAATAACCAATTTAAAAAGAACTGCAAACTGAAAAATGATATTACTTGGATCTTAAAAGACAGATATATTGACTCACTCAAGTTTTCATGTCTGATTTATAGCAAATGAAAATCTGAGTCTTATAAGATCCTTTATTTCCCTGAAATTTTAAAAATAAACTATAATTCTGTGTGATAGATGAAGTCAGTCCTTAAATGATCCCAATAATGTAAGTATATATTGCATTGTTCATTTATTTATATATTTTCATATTCCCAAAGGATGGAGACCATGTTTCTCTTTTTTCTGCTCTCCCACACACTTTATACATATTAGCATATGGGTAATTTTTATCATACAATAAACATTCTACTAATATGTCATGTAGGTATCTCTGCAAGGTAAGACCTGGAGAATTTCCTTCTCCTTTTAGTCTTTGTATATATAAGATTTATATATTCAATAAAGCAGTAAAACTTTACACTTTAGCAAAGTGTAATTTCCAATAAAGCAAACACTTTTAACCATGCAAACATTTATTCATCTTTTTCCTAGCTTTTTCTACCTGGGCTTTTCTTCTCGTCTTCAGTTCAAAAATCTCACTTCTTGGGCAGTGGGTGGCTCAGTAAATTAAGCCTCTGACTCTTGGATTCAGCACAGGTCATAATCTCATGGGTTGTGAGACTGAGCCCCACATTAGACTCCATGCTTACTGGAGAGTCTGCTCCAGATTCTCTCTCCCTTTCTCTCTCTCATTGCAAAACATAAATAAAATCTTTAAAAAAATAAAATAAAAACCTCATATTCATTGCAAGGCATTAATATTTTGAGTCATACTCAAAGAAAAATCAAGAAGTTCATACTCATTTAATATGTATGATCTGATGATTGGAATTCATAAATATCCATTCATTAGTGATTAAATTGAGTTATCTCTGTAACACAAATAAGTGTTTAGTCTCTGTCCCTGGTGTCTAGCACAGAACTCCTAAAATCCTTAGAATTTCCTGAGTGATAGGGGTAAGAAGAATATTTTTTCTTGTTCCAATGAGCCCCTTTCAACCACACTTGGGTTTATGTGAGTGAGGTGGCTATTGGAAAATGGAGACCCATTTCCCAAGGAACCAATCATGTGATAAGAGGGTCGGAACTTTCAGCCCCACTCCCTGACCTCTGAGGGTTGGAGAAGAAGAAGGGCTGAGATTGAGTTAATCACCAATGGCCAAAGATTTACTCAAGTATGCTTCTATAGTGGAACCTCCATAAAACCCCTGAACAAGGGAGGTTGGAGAACTTCAGGGTCAGTGAGCATATCTAAGTGCCGGGGGGACCGCTGCCTGGAGAAGGCAGAAAAGGGACACATTGCTTCCCCCATGCCTTGCCCTATGCATCTGTTCCATGCAGCTCTTTCTGAGTTTTTTCTTTTTTTAATTAATCAATCATATTAAGCACTTCCCTGAGTTCTGTGAGAAACTCCAGCAAACTGTTGAATCTTAGTAAAGCGGGGACACCTTATTTGTAACCAATCAACCAGAAGTGTAGGATGTCCTGATTTGAGATTAGCATCTGAAATACAGGCAGTCCTGCGGGGTTAAAGCCTTTAACCTGTGGGGTCTGTGCTAACTCTGGTAGTTAGTATCAGACATGTGAACACAGGAAAACAGTTTCCTTTTAGCCCCTCACAGCTGGAAAGAAAGAACTGTGCTAATATATATATAGTTCTTAAATGTTCACCTCCTCTTCTATACTAATTTGATTCATGCTGTGCTTGACCTTCTATGATTTGTTCCTAGCTTGGGCATTTTATTGTACAAAGGGCTAAGCTATAAGTTCCTATTATATGCTTGACAAATTCATCATTTGATGAAGGCAAAGATGCCTTAAATAAAACCCTTGAAATAATTGATATCCTACAAAGTTTTCTATTCAATATCAACCCTACTAGGTAAAGTACCAGAACCAAGAGAAGAACCATCAATGTGTTTTCTCAAATAAATGAAACTACATAATAGCTTTAATGGTACCACAAAGAGTAATTGAGATTTAGTAGCACATTATGGTTTGAACTTTTATTGACTTTCCCCCAACATAAACTGGCAGAGATATTTCTTCATAATGTTCATATGTGCTGCCTTTTTTTTTTTTTTTTTTCAGTTTTACTCCAGGTACTGATTTTGGTATACAGACAACAAGTTGATATTACTCAAACTATTTTAGCTTTAATAAATAAATCTGTAATCTGTCACTCTTTCTATATAAACCCTGAAAGTCTCTCATTCTTTTGATTTGAAAATCTTATCAGTCTTATGTCTTATTTATACAGTATTGACAGAGGTCATTCCCTTCCTGGAACCATGGACATCTATAAATTATAGTAAGCACAGGGCATGCAATGAGTTATGTGGAGAATGGAACGTGTAATAGGAAACTGAGAAGAGTTTGCTGAGAAAAATAAGGTCAAGCATTTATATTAAAAGAAACAAATGCTTTCTTAAAACTATAAATGTATTTATATTTTCTCTTGAATTCTCACTTTCACTGCTTTATTTTATTCCATTTTGTATTTGTAATTGAATGCTGAATTGCAAGTCCTAATGAGGACAACATGTCAGCATCTTCTTTTGCCTTTTGGTTCAAAAGGTTTATTATAAATGCAAACATTCAAGACCAGAACTTTGCAATCTCCTTTTGAATCCTTCCTAAAGCATATACTTGTAGTGTGATTTTGCCAAAATTCCCTATTTCTTAACTTAGCTTTCTCATCTGCAAAATAAAGTGTATAGTCACTTCCAGATGGGTTAAAAAGATAGTGTTGAGAAAATGTCAGGCATATTGTAGATACTCGCTATGACTCAAATGTTCAACTGACTTTCCTTTGGGTTGATTTATTTCAGGTCAATTAGGTTTTGTTGAGGACATGGAAAAGATTGATTTCCAATTATATCAATCAATAGTCCACTCATTTGAACATCTGACTCCTACCCATCCTTCCTTGCCTGACTTAGCTGAGCCAATCTTTTAGCTCAACCAGAGCATAAGGTTTGCCCTTTAAATGATGCCATCTGTGAGGCTAGCAACTGTGCCTTTATTTATTCACTGTTTCTACTCTGAGATCTATCAGTAGTGCCTAACATACAGCTGGAACTCTTTATTTATTTATTTATTCTTTCTCTAGTTCTCTCTCCTCTCTCTGTCTCTCTCATTCACTCTCCATCCCCTTCTCTTCCCAAATTAGGGATTTGGACAAAGGATAAATACTTTGATGGCACTAAGACTTCAATGGAACAATGCCATGTCTCTATCAGATTATAATCTTAGAGCAGCAATAGAACTTTTGTGGTATTGCTGTGTTGAGCCCACTTGCACTGTTGAGCACATGGTAGATATCCAAAGAATAGCTACTAAGTTAATAAAGAAGTAATTTAAAGAATGATCTATTCATTAGTAGGAAATCAGAATTCAAGGAAGCTCAGGCACTAAAGAAAACATGTAACCAGTTTGGCAATAAACTAGACATGAGGAAATGATTGTTCCTGCCCTCCATACCTCCATCCATACATACATCCTTCCAACCATTAACCAGTTAGCAGTTATTGAGAATCTGTTCATGACATTAGCACTGGCTCTGGAAGATACAAATGAAGACTATGAAATACATTAGAAGTAGTTCCTTACAGCACATTGTTCATAATACAAACAAATATAAATAGCATTGCATCACTTATCTGGACTTTTGAGGATTGCAGACCATTTTCTTTTTATTCTTAAATATTCTTAAATATTAGGAAGTCACATCAGATTTGTGCTTCAGCCCTTGGGTTTCACTCCTGATGCTCCTGATTATACTTATTTGAAGTGATAACAGAACTGTCCATAAAACAAGATGAGTTTTAACATCAATGAGCATTCCAGTACTCATTGCTTATAAAAAAAATATAACATTTTTAGGAATAAATAATATAACTAAGTCTATATGATCTGAGATAAATAATTTACTAAATTTACTATTTAATAAATAATTGCTTCCCATTTGCTTCAGAGATATCATCCCTCAGAAATGTGCCAGGTCAGTTCTGACTCCAATTCCAAATGTCACTCTGCTGTCAGAATATGACAGTCACCAGTGTTAGATGTTCCTTCCAAGAACGAATTATTTCCGGCAATAAAAGCCCATCTGTTTATCTAATTTGTGGATGTGCTCTGCCTACATTATAATTTGCCCAACTAGCCTTGAAATGATTCCTCTCATATGACAAAGCATTACAGGCACTGCATGACACCATTTCTCTACATAGCCATTGGACGACACCAATGTCTTCAGCTTAGAGAATGAATGAGTTTTTGAGACTAACAATTTACTCTACAAATATTAGGTGTTGACTTTGTCTGAAATAGTATGCTTAGTAACGTGGGGGATTTCAAAGGTGAAAGATACAGTCTGAGCCCTTACAAAGAAGACAGTTTTCTGAATAGTAAGAACAATAATAATAAGCAAAGCTTTCCAGGAAATCAATTCTAAGGAAATGGTCCTATGGGGATTAAGAAAATGCTAAATATAGCAAAAATTTTATGTACATCATACATAATTATAAAAAACTCGAAATATACAACTAAATGACAATAGTGATAAGTCCACAAAATGGAACCTTTTGAACTCATGTCTATGAAGGCTAGAGTAAGACAGACAAATGTTTCCTTTGTTTATAATACAAACTAATATATACACACTAATCTATTATCTATCTTCTATCTATCTTTATATCTACCTCTGAAAAATTCAAAATATAGCAAATGGGAAAGGAGATTTAAAAAATAATTAAAAATAATTGTCTTGGGGCGCTTAGGTGGCTCAGTGGGTTAAAGCCTCTGCCTTCGGCTCAGGTCATGATCTCAGGGTCTTGGGATCAAACCCTATATTGGGCTCTCTGCTCAGTGGGGAGACTGCTTCCCTTCCTCTCTCTCTGCCTGCCTCTCTGCCTAGTTGTGATCTCTGTCTGTAAATTTAAGAAAAAATTAAAAAATAATGATAATAAAATTTTTTTAAAAATTGTCTTTAAGTGGTAAGTCTACAGATCAATGAATTATTTTTTAATTTCTTCTGTCTTCTCCAAAATTTTAAAAGGTGTCCAATATAATAAAAAATCAGAATATTATGCCTTACATGACTTTAAGCTTGACCAGTCTTCATTGACTTTTCCATAATCTGGGACCAAATGTCTCCATAGTAGTGGAAATGTATGAAAACAAAATGATTTATATAATTATAGAAGGAAATTTTCTTGCAGGAATCCTCAAATAAAAAAACAGTATCCTAGAGTGTTTCATGTTGTACCACACACTTTCAAAAATATTACATCATTTTTTTTTTTTTTACACAACCTTCCTGGACAATGGGACTTATCCTTGTTTTACAATAAGAAAATTCTGACTCAGAGAGTTTAAACCACTTGCCCCAAACCCAAACTTTAGTAAATGTCAGATTTGAGCCTCAAATCTCCACTTTATAACTCAGGGTCCAAGATGTTTTTTCTGCACATATTGTCTTTTACTACAAGAATAGCCTCTGACTTCACTTGAACAAGTTTTGTGGGAAAAAGAGTAATATTAGTTAGCAAGCATGTTTTTCATGACCAGTTGTATGCAAAAAATTTATTTTCCTTTAAAGAAATAAAATTTGCTTCATTTAAAATGATGTATTCACAGACCTGTACCCCTGGGGATAAAAATATATGTTTATAAAAAATAAAAAAATTATAAAATGATGTATCACAAAATATAATATGAATATTATAGAGAGGCTGAAAGACAAAAAGTAAAGGTGAGTAAATGTTTCCATAACTGACAAAGTCCCGTCTTATATAAGGCATATATAAGAACTATACCCACTCACCTCCAAGCTAGAACAGAAATCACCTTCCAATTATTTCATAGAAAGCGTGTATTTTAGGTCCTGGTAATTAATTACTTCTGTATCTACAACACCTTATGCTTATACCACAGAGGATAAAAATAACCAATTAATTTCACATGATCTAAATGGTATAGCTTTAAATAAAAGAAGTTGCTCAGTGACCAATATGCAGATAATTTTCTGACTTTGATTTTCCAGAGCTCTCTCTGGGCCAATGATTAGCAAACTTTTCCAGACAAAAGACCTGAGTGTCACAAAGAGCTACAGAAACAAGAAATTAAAAGCATTAATAGGATCACTTTTTCAAGTGATAATAAAATATTAATGATGCTGAGTAACAATAGTAGCAATTGTACAGAAGCTGACTGGCACCACTGAATGTTTCTGATCGCCATCCAGTGTGTGTCTTCTAGGCCATAGTCCAGCCCTTTGTCTTTGGCTAGTTTTCCTCTAGTATCTCTTCATCACTGTTCCTAATTTCTTTCTCCCTATATATCTCTTCCTTCTACACAGCAGAGAGAAAACTGAGTCAAAGATACCATATTTCTCAAATACAAAGCCTCTCACAGATAGTTGTCTATATTTTTTCTTTTTGTAACAATTTTCTCCATTCCCAGATGTTCCCCTCCCATTCAAAGTTAGTTTACCCTTCTCTAGGGTAGAACATCTGATTCCAATTCCTAGTTCTTGCTTTAGAACATTCTCTCTCATTCCAATTTGTAAAAATCCTATATAATTGTCCTTTCTGGAATGCCTGGGTGGCTCAATTGGTTAAGCATCTGACTCTTGGTTGTGGCTATGGTCATGATCTCAGGGTCATGGGATTGAACCTGGCAGCTTGTTCCATGATCTACATAGAGTCTGCTTGAGACTGTCTGCTTCTCCCTCTGCCCTTTCCTTCCTCCCCCCCCCCCCTCAAGTGAATAAATCTTTAAGGAAAAATTCATCCTTCCCTGAGCTAAAGTCCTCGACCAATAACTTAATCTCTATAACCTCGGTTTTAATTTCAATATTGCCACTAGCCCTGTGGTAAATATTTAAACTTTTTGTACTATTTTCTAGATTGATAAGTAAAATGAATGCTGTTCATGATAATGTAGATAATTGATAATAAAATGAAATGTCAAGGAGGAGGCACTAGCCTTGGTAGAGACTGGAAATTGGGCTAATTTCTAATTTTAATCATTTTAAAGAACTAAAGCTTGTTCTGCCTCTCACTGGAAGCTACTTTCTTCTATTTATTTCCAGATATCTTACTGACTATGCAACCCATTTATTTAATATTAACCTAGTGTATTAATAGTCTTCAAATCTGTGTAGGTCTTATTTTGTTAAACTAGATTTTAACTTCCTTGGGAATAGAGCAATATTTTATTCTTATTAGTATTTCTCAGGTTGCTTTTAAAAAAATTAGATGTTAAAGATTATTTTCTTATTACTTTATTATATAATTGATTTATTAAAATATAGTATTTTAGATTTCCACTCCAGTATTGCATTTTTTTTTTTTTTTTTGGCCTGAAGATACTTGCTGCCTAATTATTTTTCCTAGGATGTGGAGGTAGAGGCAATAACTGTATTTAAAGAAAGGAGAAGACTTCTTACAGAAAGCAGTGTAAATAAGAAGACATGTCTTAAACCACAGAAACTAATGTATTTTTAAATACCCTGGAGAAAGATCATTCAAATAGAACTGTTTGGGAAAAAAAAGTGTGGTGTGGATAAGTTTACATAAGTTTTCTATTGGTATATAACAAATTACTCCAGACTTACTGGTTTACCCCAAAACTTAATAACGTTTATTATCTCACAGTTTCTTTTCATCAGGAATCTGGTTCAGGATCTCTGGCTTTGTGTCTCTTACCAATTAAGCAAGGCATCAGCAGAGGCTGCAGTCATCTTAAGGCTCACCCGGGGCTGAGTTCACTTCCAAGCTAGTCAAGTGACTATTGATTGGGTTTAAATCTTCACAGTTTATTCAGCTGAAGGCTCTGTTTCTCATGAGACATTAGTCCAGAGTCCCTCAGCTCCTTATTCTTTGGGATATTCCATACAGAAACTCTAAAAATGGCAACTGATTTCATCAGAATGAGCAAAGTAGAAGAAAGAGGAGAGTAGGGCAAAATGAACAAATTGTACTGAATTGTACCCTCATCTAGAAGTGACATCTCTGTTGAATTATTAAATCGTGCACTGAGACTACTATTATACTGCAAGTTAACTAACTGGAATTTAAATAAAAACTTTTAAAAATGTGACATCTCATAACTTTGTCATATTCAATGCATTGGACTCAGTCACTAGTTCCTGCCTACATTAAAGAGGAGGAAAGGATCACACTGGGGAGTGAATACCATAAGGTGGGAATCATTAAAATCCATCTTAGAAGTGTGACCACCACAGAGTTATTTCTTTATTTCCTTCTAATACATGGCATGAGAGAGACATCCTTTGGGATGATGGAGCAGAGAAGAGGTAAATTGGAACAGACTCTTTCCTTATGTGGAAAATTGAAATGGGGAAATAAAGAAAAAGAAAAAAAATGCCTAAAATACAGAATAATAGGAATAATAACTACCACTTAATAAGTAATGATTATATTCAGGCTTTGTGCTAGAATTTATATATGTTGCTTCTAACCCTCTAAAATTCTTTGAAAGTTAGCATAATTCGTATTTTATAGATGAAGAAATAGTAGGAAAGAAAGTGGCTTCTTGAATCCTCATATCTATTAAGTGGCAGTGGCAAAAATATTAGAATAATACCGAAGCATTTTTCTGGACTTCAAAGCTCACAAATTTAAAACCAATAGGATGTTTAAGAAAATAATTTAAACTTAAAGTGTTCCACTTTTTATGCAATGTGAAAAGTCCTATTCTCCAAAGATCAATTACATCTTCTTTGTTCTTCTTTTTTTTTTTAATTATAATTCAGATTCTTTAAAAATATGAGATTCTTCTGGAAAACTCATTAATCTGCTATTCAGTTCTCATTACTCTACTTTGAATTTTAAATCCTATCTTAAAAGCCAACTTTGACAGCCTTTTCAATAAATGGTGCTGGGAAAATTGGACAGCCACATGCAGAAAAATGAAATTGGACCATTTCCTTACACCACACACAAAAATAGACTCAAAATGGATGAAGGACCTCAATGTACGAAAGGAATCCATCAAAATCCTTGAGGAGAACACGGGCAGCAACCTCTTCGACCTCTGCCGCAGCAACATCTTCCTAGGAACAACGCAAAAGGCAAGGGAAGCAAGGGAAAAAATGAACTACTGGGATTTCATCAAGATCAAAAGCTTTTGCACAGCAAAGGAAACAGTTAACAAAATCAAAAGACAACTGACAGAATGGGAGAAGATATTTGCAAACGACATATCAGATAAAGGACTAGTGTCCAGAATCTATAAAGAACTTAGCAAACTCAACACCCAAAGAACAAATAATCCAATCAAGAAATGGGCAGAAGACATGAACAGACATTTCTGCAAAGAAGACATCCAGATGGCGAACAGACACATGAAAAAGTGCTCCATATCACTCGGCATCAGGGAAATACAAATCAAAACCACAATGAGATATCACCTCACACCAGTCAGAATGGCTAAAATCAACAAGTCAGGAAATGACAGATGCTGGCGAGGATGCGGAGAAAGGGGAACCCTCCTACACTGTTGGTGGGAATGCAAGCTGGTGCAGCCACTCTGGAAAACAGCATGGAGGTTCCTCAAAATGTTGAAAATAGAACTGCCCTATGACCCAGCAATTGCACTATTGGGTATTTACCCTAAAGATACAAATGTAGTGATCCAAAGACACATGCACCCGAATGTTTATAGCAGCAATGTCCACAATAGCCAAACTATGGAAAGAACCTAGATGTCCATCAACAGATGAATGGATCAAGAAGATGTGGTATATATACACAATGGAATACTATGCAGCCATCAAAAGAAATGAAATCTTGCCATTTGCAACAACGTGGATGGAACTAGAGCGTATCATGCTTAGCGAAATAAGTCAAGCAGAGAAAGACAACTATCATATGATCTCCCTGATATGAGGAAGTGGTGATGCAACATGGAGGCTTAAATGGGTAGAAGAATAAATGAAACAAGATGGGATTGGGAGGGAGACAAACCATAAGTGACTCTTAATCTCACAAAACAAACTGAGGGTTGCCGGGGGGAGGGGGTTGGGGAGAAGGGGGTGGGATTATGGACATTGGGGAGGGTATGTGATTTGGTGAGTGCTGTGAAGTGTGTAAACCTGGTGATTCACAGACCTGGGGATAAAAATATATGTTTATAAAAAATATATGTTTATAAAAAATAAAAAATCAAAAAAAAAAAAAAAAAGCCAACTTTGTTTAGCAGAGACTACTGAGATGCTGCCTAGGATGTATCTATCTGCCTGCTGGTGGTGTGTGTGAGTTTGTGCATATATGTGTCCACGATGGGAATAGAGAGTAGAAAAATGGAATTCATAGTCCAAAGTCACTCACTTCACTGTAATTCTGGCACTTTGATAGTTTTGGGCAGGGAAAATATGCATCTATGATCTATATCTATCTATCTACCTATCTCTACGTCATCTATCTGTATATCAAGCCACACCTCACATTCAAATGTTGCCTAAATACCTGTTGCTTTATTAATCTCAACTGTAATAGAATATTGACCCTAAACTCAGTAAAATATATTATTTTCTAGGTTCACTTTTATTTCCAGAAAGGGAGTAAATTTGCATAGCATACTATTACTTGTGAACATAATTACATGTCTAAAAAAGTCTATTGTGCAAGCTATTGCATTCATAATTGCCTAATTGTGCTTGCATGTATCCAATTATCAGCATGATTGGCCACTTACCCTATCAACAGCAAAAGTGGCTAGCTGCATGTACAATTACCTATATGCTTAATTCAGAATGCTCAGTTGCCCCTACATTTAGGCTTCTCGAAGCTGTAACTTCAGATGAAGAGACAGAGTACACTGCTAGAAAGAGGTTAATAGCAAGAATATAAAAATAAGTCTGGAATTTAGTCATTTAATTGGTTTTGGACATAGTATAATTAATTTAGCTTACTCTTATAATTTGTATTATATTAACAATATCCATTGTATAACAGATTCTTTAAATCAGTCTTCCTCATATCATCTCATGAAAAATTGATGAGGGAAGTTTATGAATGCAAAAATATATTTTTATTGGTAATCAATGATAAGTAATTAAGTTATCTGCATATCTAGCATGTGGTATGTGGTTTATGGTATGATTTCAGAAATCCTAATGAACCAGAGTAGAAACAGCCTAAAAATACAATAGACTAAAGAAAATTGAAGATGCAAATAAGTAAATCTACACTTAACACTTCAATTGGGATAGACACAGGTAGGACAGTTATAATTATGGGAAGAGTTTCATATCTGTAGAATATTGAAGCACTGGACTAAAGAAAATAGTTGAAGTGTTTGGTAGGTAATTAGAACTTGACAAGAACCCCAAGAACAATGACTTTTATCTATATAGGGAGGTAATCAGAAAGGTTGAGAGGTCAATAGTAGAAGCATATTGAATTCTTTTTTTTTTTTAAGACTTTTTTTATTTATTTGACAGAGATCAAAAGCAGGCAGAGAGGCAGGCAGAGAGAGAGGAGAAAGCAGGCTACCTGCGGAGCAGACCTGGGGCCCGATCCCAGGACCCTGGGATCATGACCTGAGCTGAAGGCAGAGGCTTTAACCCACTGAGCCACCCAGGTGCCCATGTATTGGATTCTGAAGTGGAGGCTGGTTAAGCAAAGTGGCCTGTCTCTTAGAATGAAAACATCAATTACCCCTTTTTTAAAAAAACTGAGTGCCAGACAGCAGGTACCAACAGAAAACTCACATTATCGTTATTATTATCATTATACATTTTGATTTGTTGCCTCACTTTTTATTTTATACAGGTTTTAAAATGTAAATACAGAAAAATGATTATAAGTTTATCTTAATGATTACACAATTTATAAAACATAATTCGTGACATAGATACATAAAGTAGGCATGTTGTGCTATAAAAGAGTACAGTTTTGCATACATTTGAAGCTAACTTAGTATCAATTTATGAGAGATTGTCATAAATTTGGATGTGATAAGTAATCACTATGGTAATCACAAAGAAAATATCTATAGAATATACACAAAAAAATGAGAAGTTAATCAAAGCATTTCACTACAAAAGAATCACCTAAACACACAAAAAAGCAGTAATGGGAGAAGTAAGAAAAAAAAACTACTGAGACAATAAAAGAAAAAAGAAAGTTAACAAAGTAAATGCTTCCCTGTCAGAAATTTCTTTACACATAAATGGATTAAACTCCCAGTCAAAATGCATAGATTGGCAAAATGATTATAAAAATAAAGGAGTTAATCATATAATGTTTCTAAGAGACTCACCTGAGATCAAAGGACACACATAGATTGAAAGGATAGAAAAATATATTCCATAAGAAACTAACCAAAGAGAACTGAAGTGGATATCCTACTTTCTGATATAATATAATATTAGCAAAAATTAAGAGACATGGGGCACCTGGGTGGCTCAGTGGGTTAAAGCCTCTGCCTTTGGCTCAGGTCATGATCCCAGGGTCCTGGGATCCAGCCCCGCATCAGGCTCCCTGCTCAGTGGGGAGCTTGCTTCCTCCTCTCTCTCTGCATGCCTCTCTGCCTACTCGTGATCTCTGTCTGTCAAATAAATAAATAAAATCTTTAAAAATATTAAGAGACATGCAATGGAATATGATCCCACCTTAGAAAGAAACATCTGACACATACTACAACAAGGATAAATCTTGAAGACATTATGTTAAATGAAATAAGTCAGCCACGAAAGAACAGATACTGTTGATTCCACTTAAATACCGAGAGTAGTAAAGTTCATAGAGTCAGAAAGTAAACCAGTGGTTTCCCAGAGTTGGGAGAAGGGATTGCAAAATTAATGTTTAATTGGTACAGTATCAGTTCAGGAAAGTGAAAAAGTTATGGAGATGATGTTCATGATGGTTTGTACAATGATATGAATGTACTCAGGTGCTACAGAACTATAAAATTAAAAATGGTTAAAACAGGAAATTTTATGTTATGTATAATTAACCTCAATTTTAAAATATTAATAAAAAAACTATGTCTGCCCCAAAAAGGGAAAAATTATTTAAAAAAGAGAAGATTTGTTAGGAAAAAGGATGATAATACGGTGAAAAGGGGTGGAAAACCTTGGGATGTAGGTTAAGAAGTTTAGAGGGTAAATGAGGAATCACTGTATCCAGGTCTTTGGAGTACAGTGGAGACTTAGTAGCAGATCAATTTTCCCATCAGGAACAGTTGGAAAAAAACAGAATTTTTAAAAGTAAATATGTAAATAAAGTTTGAAGGTGTAAGTGAGTTGACAAAGCCACCAGAGCTAGAAAAATCAGGATCCCAGAGAGAGAAGAAGCACAGAGAAGTGAATCAATATTTTTTCAGTCACTTTCTCTTTAGAGGCATTTGATATTTCTTGGAGATGATGTTAAAAATAAGAGCCCAGGTAGAAGCAAGGGAAACAGCACTTCTGCCAATCTCATGGCATTTTTTTGAAGTCAAAAATTAAAGATTATGTCTGTCATGGAACCCAAAAAATGAGAAGCAAAAACACTGGTGAGGAAGGAAGAAAAAGAATAAATCCGACATTTGGTGGTTTTTTCCCTGTGGTATCTGTTGGCAGAGAAATGGGCTAAGAAGTTAAATGGAAAACTGTTAAAATAGAATAATTTTCTCTTTATTCTTATAAAGGAGAAAAAAGTGGAATTCAGAATCTACAAAAAAAGAAGGGAGGATTCTATTAACACAGTAAGCTGTCTGTGGGGCCCTTGAAAAGTTACATTTTAAGAATAGAGGAAACCAGTGGTAAGTTGGAAACATACAGAAACTACAATTTAATTTGAAGAATTTTAGATTTGTTTTGATAATAGAAAAGTAAGCAATATGATTTATGTTGGTAAAGGATCAAAGTAGAAAAATCACACGATCATTTAATAAATAAACAATATTCTTTGAAAATTTTAAATTCCAAATAATGATAAATACCTTTATCAAGCTAAATTAAAAAGAAAATTATTTTATCTGTTTAACAGGACTTACGAAAAATCCACAGCAAACTTCAAACTTAAAGGTGAGCTATCAAGAACTCTTCTATGAAATGGAGAAAAAGTCAAGAAGACCTGTTATCAGCATGTCTCTTCACCTTGAATTTGAGATCTTAGGCTTATAGAGTAAAGAAAGATTAAAAAAATAGAATGTGAAACAAATAATTGGAATGCAAAATAAAATTTTTAATTGTTTATAAATGATATAATAATGCATATTGCAATCCAAATAAAATTGTTTGGGAATACTGCAATGTCATTAGACACAATCTTAAAATAGAGAATTAATTATATTGCTATATATCAATCACAAAAAGGAAATTTAATTTTAAATGATACCATTTATAATGTCAAAATAGATAAAACAATTAATTTTCCAGTGAAAATTGTGTACCTCCTACACTGAAACAAATTAACAATAAAAACAACAAAAAAGCAGCCAAAAATGCAACTAAGATTAATTGAAGTAAACCTAAATAACATGAAGGGAAGTGCCAAGTCACAAGTTGGAAGTCTCAACATTGTAAAGATGCCAATATACCACAGATTTATTTATAAATGCAATACAGTCAATCAAAATCCCTACATCGTTTTCTTGGAAATTGACAAGCTTACCTTAAAACATATGTGATCATATAAAGAACTGGAAACAGCCACAAAAACTTGAAAAGGAACAAAGCTATAGTATGTATGCTACCGGAAATCAAAATGTATCATAAAGCTACATTAATTAAGATTATAGCATTAGCACCTAAAAAAACAGTAGACCAAAGACAAGGGGAGGGGGGTGAGAACTAACCCAGACTCACATAGATAAGGTTTTTTGTTTTATTACAAAGTCACTTGCATTAGAAGCTTGTATTTCATAAGGATGATGACCTTTCAACAAAGGATTCCCTTGTGGAAAAAGAACAAAAAAGTAAATCCTTACCCTTACCACACACCCTATTTGAAAATCAGTTTTAGTTTGGGGTTTCTGGTTGGTTCGGTCAGTTAGGCTCTGACTCTTGATTTTGGCTCAGGTCATGATCTCGGGGTTGTGAGATTGAGCCCCGCTTCAGGCACTGCACTGGGTGTGGAGCCTGCTTTAGAGTCTCTCTCCTTCACTTCTTGCCCCTCCTCCCCAAAAAAAGATTAAAAAAAAAAAAAAGAATACCAGTTCTAGCTGAACTATAGATCTAAACATAAGTGCTAAACAATGTGCTATTTAGATAGAAACAGGATAATACCATCCTGTGTCTGAGGGAAGTAAAAATATCTTAAATGGCACACAAGGAATACTAACTATATTGGAAAATATTAAGTGAACTTTACTAAAACTAAGAGCTTATATTCATAAAAGACAACATTGAGAGAATGAAAATGTAAGCCAGAGTGTATATATATATATGTCACAATATATATGTCACAATGGATTCATCTCCAGTATATTTAAATATATATATATACACATCTATAGGGAAAGGAGAGACTGTCAAAAGAAAAACTGGAAAAACTTTAACAGACACTTTTCAAAGGAAGATATTTACAGGACTTTTAAGTGTATGAAAATGCACAGCCTTCGACATCAGAGAAATATAAATTAACAGTAGAGGGCAATACCTATCAGAATTCCTAAACGTCACAGAGACAGGCGTAATGAAGTGTTGTTGAGCCCCTGGAAAAACTGAAATTCCCATACACCGATGGAGGGGATGTAATTTGTTGGTTCAGCATCTTTGGAAACTGCAGTATTCTCTCATAAAGACCATAGACACGTTATAAAATGACCTTCCCACTCCTAAGAATATATTCACCAGAAAAAGGCATGCATATGTTCATTAAAAAATATATAAAATAATGTTTATTAACAGCACTCATTATAATAATTACCCATTGTTTGTCAGCAATAAAACTTCCTGACACTTAATTCTTATATATCAGTGAGAAAAAAAAAAAAAAAAACTATTGCTAGAGCCAACAATGGATACATCTTACAAATGTAATCGTGATAAAAAAAAAAGTGAATATAAAGAAACATAATCTAGGATTGCATTTATGAAAGTTCCAAAGGCAGGCAAATTAATTTACGTTGTTAAAATACAGAATAATAGCTACCATCCATGGGGAATAAAGGTAGGAAAGGACAAGAGGGGAATTCTAGAATGTTGGTAGTATTCCATATCTTAATCTGGGTGTCTTTCCTTTGTGTGAATTTATTAAGCTGTATTTTCTGATGTGAGCATGTTTACCTACAATTTTAATATTTTAATTTTTTAATATTTTAATAAACTAAAAGTTAAAAAGAGAGAAGTTATACGTCTAATCTCCCCCTCTTTCTCCTTCCTGGAATTTACTTGGAATGTGGATAACGATGGTTGGAACACAAGCAACTATTTTAAGCCAGGAGGCATGAGACAGCATTCTCAGGGGGGCAGAGCAGGAATAAAGGAGTCTGTGTCCCAGATAACAGGGAACAACTAACTACACCAGACCTAAAGCGACAAGTTCGGGGCTTCTCTTCCATGAGAAATGTATGGTATCTTCTTACAGAGTAAGAAATGTTTATTTCCTGAGCACCGAACAGTATGATGAAATTAGTGTTCATACTGCCAGAGTTTAGGCTCGATATTTCATCTTTTCTTCACGAATTTAAAAGTTTTTGAATATCTCCACCATTTCCCTTAGAGATAAAAGCTCCTAAACAGATTGGTGGGAAATATATAGGTTTAATTCTTTTCTCATGCACATTAACAAAAGCGGGATAGTGTGTTTTATTTATTGGGGCTGTTCTATACCATCACAATTCTTTGGAGGACTTTTCCTCATCAGCATTCTTTGCCTGAGAAGAGTGATGACTTTTCTGCTAAAGTCAAGGTAATTCCACAGCTCAGCTTTAGTGAACATCCCTTAGCACATTAATGAATAATATTTGTGCATTAGCAAACATGCTCCAGAAACAAAATCAAATCAAATGGGCTTGGATGTTCATAAATTCTGACACTTCTAAGCTCTCAGTGAGAAACTGCTTTATAATGAATTGCATGGGTTACATGCATTCCACGGGGAGACTTAGGCTCTACTTTGCTTGAATAGAGCAAAATTTAGTTAAGGATAAAACAGCAACAATAATTAAGAATTTTCACAAATCCATGAGGATTCTAATTAAAATCTGACTTTCTAATCATCAGCTGTGTACATGCAGTGCTGATCTAAACTACCTAAACTTGGGCGATGTTCTAGGTATCGTGGTATATACATTAATTACACCATTTTAAAAATCTCTTACCTGTTCCCAGTTATTTGAATGCCCTTTGGGGGCTGGAATGATGGTAGAAGAGTCTCCACAGGGTGGCTTTGAGATTCAGCGGATCTCACAATGAGTAGTTTGTCACGGTTTTTCTTAAAGGAAACAGATGGGATTTAATTTTTTTTTTTTTAAAGCATATAGAGGAATTCAAGTCTTAGCACACCTGTGATCTTGATTTCTTTTTAAATATTCCCTCCCACCCATGATTTTCAAAGCCTTCTGTTAACACCCTTTCCTGTTCCTCTCTTAACTTCTTCCATGTCCGTCCAAACATCTTGTAGGAGATCTGGTATTTGCTATCCACTTTTTCATTACCCTTTTTAATAGAAACTCTTGTCTCTTCACCTCCTTATGGTCTTGGCTTGTCACCATTTCAGTGAATCATGTTTCCTTGGCTCTGGGTCAGTTCTTCCTCTTGTGGCGTCTTTAACTTTTTTGCTACTTCAGGTTCCCTACTAAGCTCTTTTATGGTGGAACTCTATAAAGCGGTTGGGAGAAGTGCATCCACTTTCATGGCTTAACCAGTTTTCATGCCACTAGTTCCAAATTTAGGTTCCCCATTTACTCTCTTCTGTATGCCATACCCCTAAGTACAACTCTCTAGAGACACTAGATGACATTTAAGCTTTAGCAATTAAAAAAAAAAAAAAAGAAATTAATTAAAATCTGACTTTCTAATCTTCCTCTGAGTATCTTTGGTATTGATTTCAATCACCCAACCTCTGGCTATGTTCTTTTTTCTTAAATATGCTAGTCTTGTTTTGCTTATTTGAGGAAAACACAAAAACAAAAACAAAACAAAACAACCTTGATCAGACTGGAATTCTAGCCATAAATCAGGGAGTAAACTTTAATCTTCCTTTTTCCTCACCACAACATCCCACCATGTCAATTACAAATTCTTTCATCTTTTAAATAGCTCTTGAACGTATCTACTTTTTAAAAAATCTGTTGATCTACTCCAGTCCATTTTACCATTGTTCTCATTTCTGAATTATTATAGAAACATATTCTGATATGTACCTATTAAAAAAATATTCTAGAGTATCCTATCTACTTCCTAGATGAGATCCTGCTCAATTCACGAATCACTTAATAAAGCCAATTATATCTTCAAATTTAACACACACACACACACACACACACACACACACATACACATGTGTATGTATATGGATCTATATAGTTTTCTAGTAGCCATATAGGATATAGTCTTTGTTCCTCCAGTGATGCATCATTTTACTTCTTTCCTTACTCTACAACAGGGTGATTTATTTTATTTTATTTTATTTTATTTTATTTTATTTTATTTTATTTTATTTTTATTTATTTTAGAGAGAGAGAGGGAAAGCGAGCAAGGAAGAGTTGCAGAGGGGCAGGGTAAAGGAGAAGCATACTCCCTGCTTAGTGGGAAGCCTGACCCGTGGCTCATCCCAGGACCCTGAGATTGTGACCTGAGCTGAAACCAGGAGTCAGATGATCTGACTGAGCCACCCAGGCATCACTAGGGTGATTCTTATAAAATTCTATCTGACCATGTCAACTCCCCTAACTGAAATTGTTTATTAAATTATTTTTTCCTTTTCAGTAGTTAGGACTTTAAGTCTCTTCGTCCATTCGCTCTGCTGACACATTTCGTTTGGCATCCTTTGGCTTTTTCAGAACATTGATTCGAGCGTGTTCCATCAGTGCCCTCACTCGCCCAGCTCTGGATGGGCAGCATGGTTTCCAGTCCTCTCTGATTTTACCCCTGCTTACTCCTAGCCCCAACTATTGCTGTACTTCTTGTGTACTTTATAATCCAGCCAAAATTGCATTTCCTTCAAAAGTATACACTGGTTCATAATGCGATGCTTTTGCTCATGCTGATTCCTCTGTTTTGAATGCATTCTGACTCCCTTTCATATTTAATGAACATCTACTCATTTTAATACTCAGCTCACATTACAGCCTTTCAGAAATATTTTTTCCACTTGAGATATACGTGACCACTTCCTCCTTCGTGCCACTATTTTACCATTAGCACACTTCTAATTTGGTTCCAGCACCATCATTACGATGTTTAAAAATATATCTATCCATATCCATACAACCATAAGTTTCTTGAATTTCTTATATTCCCAGCTCGTAGCATAATACCAGGCACAGAGTGGGTGCTCAATTAGAGTTCTCAATTAAATAATATATAAATGGATCATTTTACAACCTTGTTCCCTAAAATCTTTTTATCCCAAACCCCAACTTCTGGTCATTTCCTCAAGTTATAGACACGAATCCCTGGAGGATAAGAGAAATTATTAAGACTGATCTTCACAGAATCAATTTATAATGGATTTATCACAACCACAAAGCTCCTTGTGAGAACTCTGAATGCAAGGATGAATGCCACAAAATTAAATAACTCAAATGTCTCTAAAAAACAAGCTTCTGCATCAGGAATGAGTAATTACTTAAAACTCTCCAAAAGTGGGCCATAGACTAATTTAGTAAGTTAGGATTTTACAACTTAATTGGACTCAGTGCTAGAAAGAAAGTCTTAGGCCCTTTCCTGACAGCTGTTAGCTAATGGAGGAGTCATATGGATATCATTTGCATTGTGAAAATGGTGTCTCTTATAGCATCTTATACCATCAAATGGTATCCAACTTTACGACTTCCAGACACTTCTTTTATTGTTTTCCCCACAGGAAACATTATCCATATCAAAATAAATACTCTGCCTTCCACATCTGACTGTTAACCAGGAAAAGCGTAGATTTACAATAATTGTCTAAATAATCGTTTCTTAATTAGTTACCTGTTTTGTGTGATTTAGTGTGAGCTTATGTTTTCCTTGAGAAATAATGTTTTATGCAGTCTCTTCTCGGCTTTCTAAAAAAGCAGCAGTCTAGGTAAATTAAAAAAAAAAAAAATGTTTCGTGGGTGATGGTTTTCACCTGACTATGAACATTTCCTGATGTTTCTTAGATATATAAGACACAGGATTCAGTTTGGCCAGAAAAAATAAATACTGTCCTTCTCCCTAAATATATCTGGAATCTACTTGCTTTCCTGTCTCTACTGGCATCTACTCTGCCCAGGCCAATTTAACTTCCTGCTCCGACACCTGCTGGAGCTTGCTAACCAGGCTCACCAATTCCTGTTGTTTTGCAATCCCTTATCTAATAATCAGGGTCCTCCTCCTGACATTTTAATGATTCTTAAAATAAAGGGCATTATTCTCCACCTGAATTCTGAACCCTAGCAGTATCTGGCTCCTGCCTGCTTCTCTCCCCTCCTTGTGATGCCCCCTAGCTGCTCCCTCTGCCCAAAGGTCTGCCACATCAGCCTTTTTTCACATTGGATCCAAGTCCTTTCCCACTTCAGAGCTTAAATCTTTGCTCTTCTTTTTGCTCAGAACCCTCTTCTCACTGCTACCAATTTGGTAATTCCTAGTTATTCAGACATTCAGAAAGCCCTTCCCAAGCCCCAAATTATATGCTTGTTATTAAAGCAAATGCTCTATGACTAGAAAAAAGTTAGTTAAGAAAGTGGCATGGATTTAAACATTAATATGACGGTTATCCAATATGAAAGCTCTTTCTAAAATTAGTAGCCTTTGAAAATTAATGGAAATTACACATAAGCAAACATTTTTAAACCCTTGAAACTTACTGATTTACATGATATAAACTTTTATCCTCATACTTTGGGATGGACTGTTTTCCAAACTTAATTATACTTCCATGTCTTTTAAATAAGTCATATTGAATAAAATTAATTGCTTCTGTAACCTGGTGCTATAATATGAACTTTTATACAGAATCATACCAATAATTGGTGCAATCTCTTAAAGATCCTCCACGAGTAAGCATCCTTCTTCCTTGACAACGTCCTAAAAACCTGAATAAGAAAGCAGAGATGTGAAAGAAAGGTTAAAATATCAACCTTATGACTCATCTTTGCAGAAGTGTCTGATGTCATTTTGTGTGGAACAGAGTTTGACCTGCCTCCTGAACCCCAGAATCAGACATGCTTATTAATTCTCTCAACTAGGGTTTTCTCTAGAACTTCAATACTCCCAGTGGAAAAGACACTGAGGAAAAGGACAGAGCTGAACTCAACATAGTGCATTATTCATCCCAATTTAACAATAGGTAACTATAGGAAAATAATTCTCCATGGGTTTTTCATGTGCCTGCATAGGTAGGGCCTCTCAGCAAAAACATGTTTGAAGAACTAACAGCTGTGGAAGTCATATGTCCATCCAGAGTGATTTCAAGACAGAAACATCCCAGGATAATAATTATAACCCCCCTCACCTTCCCCTTTCCAGAGACATTTGCTTTCATTCCAAGGTGAGGAGTATTCTCTCTCAAGAGTGGTGAAGGGTCGACGTCCCGGCAGCCCCATGCAAGCTCAGCCTCCTAACATTGTTTCCTCTCCTGGGAGGCAGCCCCTGCATGCACAGGTAACCCCTGGCCTTCTCACATCGTTCTTTGGGAACTAGGGTGTGTGGAGCCAATGCAAGATACTGCCCTGGATGTTCTTCTGTCTGTCATCAATGGTCTGTCTCTCTGGTTTAGGGATTTTGTATCCTTTTGTCATAGTTTCTGAACTAACAATAAATTATCCTGATTCCCCAAAGGTGGAGAGACGACAAAGATCAGAGAGACATATAGCGTACTCTGGAACAACTCCTCTTTCTAGAAATTAAGAACAAGGAAAAGGTATTTCTCCTCTTCTAGCAGTGATGGCATTGGTGATCCAGATATCAGTAGGAAGAACAGCAACAGCATAGTACTTACCTTTGGTTAAAGGCTTTCTATGATCCTTGTATGGGGAAGTTTATAGTTGTTTTTTCTCTTTAGCAATTTCTTGGGAGAAGTACGTTCATTATCCCCATTTTATAGAGGAAGAAATTAAAGCTTAGAAAGCTTAAGGAACTTGCCCCAAGTCATAATAATATGTGCATGAAACAGAATGAGAGTCAAAGAATGCATGCTCTTTTTTACTAAATAATAAGGAAAACACCATTAGGATACAATGTGTCAGTCTTGCTTACCATTAAAGTTCCAGTGTCTACCACACTGCCAGACACAGGAAGTATATTGGGAAGAATATATTTACATACACATACATATATGTAGTTTTAAGCTACATTGATTTCAATGTGTCTCTGCCTACCAGCTGGATAGCACTCAAATGTGGAAAAAATCAACTGCAAACTATTTTTAATCATTTTGAAATAAGTGTAAACAGACTTTAAGTGAGACTATGAGGAATTTGTTGATCCCAGCTTTATTTTGAAACATTAAGAGTGACAAATAAATGAGATGAAATTAAGTAAGGGATTATGTATTTATCACTTCTTCAGAAATTTCCTGCAAAGAGCAATTGCATCTTAAATACAAGAAATTGTCCAAACCAAACCACTCTCACTTTGTAGTGCTTCTTAGGGAATAGTAATTCTCACTCATTTCTGTCCTCCAAACACAAGAAGCTTACAGCAAGTGAAATTTGAAAGACTCTCTATATTGAAGTGGTTAGATATTTCTGTGTTAGAATATCCAGTGAAATATACTATTGACAAAAAGTTATATCCTTTCTTTTGCATTACTTCCAATAAAAGTTTTTAAAAAATGAGAGTAAGAAGATGATTTCACCTTTTTCTTCTCTAAGGCTGGCCTAGATGGACCACATGGCACAAGCATATGAGTGCCAAACAGTATTTGTCCTTGGCATAACTGAGTGTTTGCACTCTGACTTTATGAAACTGAGGTCCTGTATTAATGATAACATTTTTATCTCACAGAGTCTCTGTATGTAAGGGATCTTGTGGCTTAGCTGGTAAAGGGCTCTCAAAAGTGGCCGCTATGGTCACATGACTATCCTGGGGAGGAGTCGCTTCCAGCCTCACTCATGTGCTGCTTGGCAGGAGGCAAATCTTCATGGCTCCTGGACTAAGGACCTCAGGTCCATGGAAGCTATTATCTAAGACTGTGCTCAGTTCCTTGTCGTGTGAGCCTCTCCATAGGACAGCTGTAACTTGGCAGCTTGTTGTCCTCAGAGTGAGTGAATGAGAAAGTAAGAGGGGACACCCCAGAGAGAGCCACAGTCTTGCCAGTCTGTTTGGGATGCTATAAAGAAATACCATAAAATAGGTGATTTATATAAACAAACATTCATTTGTCACAGTAAAGGAAGCTGAGAAGTCCAAGGTCAGGACACTAGCAGATTTAGATTTTTGTGACAGTTCTCTTCCTGGTTTGTAGACAGCCATCTTCTTGATGTGTCCTCACAGGGTAGAAGGGATGAGAGTGCTCTCTTATGTCTCTTTTGTAAGGGCTGATGTCCACATGAACAAATCATCTTCCAAAGGCCCCATTTCCAAATACCAACACATTAGGGATTTTAGGGGTACACAAATACCTAGTTTATAATGTAACCTAATTTTGGAAGTGAAATCTCATCATTTTTGCTGAATTCTATTTGGCAGAAGAAAGTCCCTAGATGTAGCTAAGGGATGGGATAGATTACACAGAAAATGGATAGAAGGAGGCAGGGATGATTGGGAGCCATTTCAGAAGCTATCTAACACAGGTCGTAAGAACCTACCTTCCCATCACTGAGAGGATACCTGGCTCCAGGTGCAAAGCATAAGGCATCATATTCCCAGCTCAGTCTTCTGGGCTCTGCTGGAGAGAGGCATAGGCACTCATCACACCTGGGCACTTCTCCATTCTCCCACTTTTCTAATGGACTCAGAAGTCCCCACTTTTACCACTCTGACTGACTGTTCTTTCCCCTTGTATTTTTCTTGGCACCCTGAACAATAATTTCGAAGGAGAAAAAAAAATTATGAGGAGTTCACAAAAATCCTTGTTTTCATTTCAGCTAAATTATGTTCCCACTTGACAAACATTTCAGAGTCTTTTCTCTTAAAGCCCAAGGATCTTCAATGACTTATCAGTAGTGCTTGCTGCAAGGCATAATATTTTTATTTTTTCAGTTGAAGGCAATTGGTCCACAAAAAAGCTACATATATTGTTATTGAGCACATGCATCTGTGTATGCATTTGTAAATAATAAATATGTGACAATGATCTAAATGAAATTACACCATAAGTTTTTCCTAGTTGAAGATTTTTAACTGTTCCTCTACCCTAAAATAGAGGTTTCAGTCTAATTTTTTCAAACATTTCAATTTTTAGAATAATGAATGTTGGTATATACGTATGTATGTATTTAAGTAATCTCTACCCCCGATGTGAGGTTTGAACTCCTGACCCTGAGGTCAAGAGCGTATGCTCCATCAACTGACCCAGCCACATCTCCCAAATGTTGATATATATTTAAAACATGTTCTTTTTTTTTTTGTATTTTAATTTTTTATAAACATATATTTTTATCCCCAGGGGTACAGGTCTGTGAATCACAAACAAAACAAAACAAAACAAAACAAAAACATGTTCATGATTTTATTTTATTTTTATTTTTTTATACCTAGTTATGAAGCTGCCCTTTATCCAACAGGAACAATGAAAGTGCCACAAAATTTAAAAAAAAAAAAAGCTTGGGAGAAGGGGGGTGGGGTTATGGACATTGGGGAGGGTATGTGCTTTGGTGAGTGCTGTGAAGTGTGTAAACCTGGCGATTCACAGACCTGTACCCCTGGGGATAAAAATATATTATATGTTCATAAAAAATAAAACATTAAAAATTAAAAAAAAAATTAAATTAAATTTTAAAAAGTACTCTCAGTGGGAGACCTATATTTTGGTTTTTTTGTTCAAATTTGCTTTTTCATTTGGTTGCTTGCTTTTAAATGAAAGCATATCTTATGTAACCTGAAAATGGATAATTCTGGGAATCCATTTATTTTGGTTTTAAATAAATCACTGAGAGCTAGAGGTGCACAATACAAACATGAAGTTTGGAGGAGAAGATCTAAATCTCTAGTCTTTGTTCAATAAAGGGAAATCTGTCAATCAGCCCGAGTTCCTAGTTACTCCTGGGTAAAATTTATCAGCAGAAAAGAGGCTGGGATATGGTCACTGAAGTCAAACTGGCAGTCAACCTCTTTTCAAAGGAAAACAAATATTTGGAGTTCTTATGCAGTAAGTTTGGGGCATGTAAATGGCCCAAATCATTTTTCAATGATTTCTGGCTATTTTTTAGACACAGAATACTTCTAAAGTATTTAAAATTTAATTAACCAAGCAACTGCCTTTCCTCCTAATGTCAATTACTTTAATAGGAAATGAGATTTCACAACCATTTTAATTGCTTTTATTGTCATAAATTCACCTGATAATTCAGATAATATCCTGAAAACCTTAAAATAAGCAAGAACACAATTTTTTGAAAGTACTAATTTTATACAAGCTAACTACTTTCTATAAACCTATTATATTTGGCATTGGGAAAAGAAAGACAAATAGCCACTTTTAAGAAACCTCACAATCCAAGGGAGGCAAGAAATGCAGACATATAACTCTCTGGCAAGCAAACGTCTATTCTTCTGAAAAAAGCCATAGAGAAAGTTTTGTTTCCATCAATTTCAAATTCAGACCTGTGAAGAACAGGTCTTAGATTTACTTTTGGTCTTAAGCAGTTTTTCCATTAGAATTTTATGATTCTGAAAATTTTAAATTCTAATGTATCACACTTATTAATGTGCTTTTCCAAATCATTCTCCTTGGAATCAACAGGGCTCAGGGGAAATTTCCAAAGACCAGCAAATGGAAAAGATAAGTTAATCTGGAAAGAAACAGCAGAGATTTAGGTAGGGATTTTATCAGTCTTATCTAGATGGTGGGTTGGACAACTAGGATCTGTTGTCTAAATCTGGCCAGCTATAAGTTCTTGTAAATAGACTTTTATTGGAACACAGACATACCCATTTATTTATATACTGTCTTTGGCTACCTATGGTTCAACAGTACATTTGAAAAGTTGCAACTAAGGCTATTTGCAACAGAAATCAATTATATGCAAATCCTAAAATATTTACAATCCAGCTTTGTCCAGAAAAACTTCACCCTCCTGTGATCTATACTCAATTTCATTCATATTTGGTGATTTTATCTGTTTTATATATTGGATTTAAATATTTAAGTACAGAAAAAAATATAGGAAAAGAAAACATGCTACATTTGCTTCCATAATGGAGAGGAATTGTAATAATTGTCTTAGATGTAGAGGGTTCTTATTTTAGAAAATACCCTAATAAGCTATTTTGGTTGATAAAATAAAGGTCATTGGGCCTTATCTAAATGAGAGTTTTATACCAAATATACAAATTACAGTGCATTATAATACAAGAAGCATTCAGTTTCCTCCTGGGATGCCTGTGTAACAGAATGTGGCCAGTATGTGGGACGAATGACTCTAGAGTACACAAAGAGAAAAAGGGATTAATGGACAGGTAGACAGAAATTGACCAATTAATTTGCTTGTTGTAGAAACAGTCAATTATTTTTAAAACTCCTGAGTTTTTTTTAAATCTATTTATCCTATTTTTTGCTAAAATTTTCCCAACATCACCACCATAATCTGCAAAACTAGCTTGATACTAACCATCATGTTTATGTTAGAGGGGAAAAGAAGTAGCACCTGATTTAATTTGGGTCAAACAGAGGGGTGGAGAGGATGTTTCAGAGATGCTGAGACAGTGTTTATGAGCTGGGCAATCTCAGGAAAGTAGATTGAAGACATTTAGGAGTACACTTCAGGCAAGTCCACTTCTCCCCCCCCCCCCCCCAGGATAATGAGGAAGGAAATTGATGGGAATCGAGGTAGGGAATAGTTGCTACTATTACATGCAGTAAAACTTAAGCCTTTCCTTCCTTTCTTTTTCTTCTTGCTTTTTTCTTTTAGGTGAGAGGATTTTGGATTCTAAATGTGAGAGACCAAATATGCAAAGGGAAAATGGCCAGATTATATGTAAAAATAGAACTCAGACACACAACCTGTAGGAACTTGTACAGGAAGCCAATCGCCATGTCTACAATAAATGACTCAGGAAGCCATTCTGCTATAAATTAGAATTACAGTAATCCAAATTGCTATTTCTAATGACACTCCAAGAAGCTAAATCATAACTTCTGTAACAATTGGTCCAGATTGCCAGGACTTGGCTAATAGCTAACAGTTTCACTGATTTTTGCCTCTGTAGCTCACTTAGGATCAACCTATACCCTTAGGCAATCACATAGGATGCTCTGGTTCTAGTGAGCCCACCCATAGCTTCTCGAGAACAATAACCTCCAGTTAGGATGCACCTGATGCCTTCCCCTTTTCTACTCTGAACTTTTCCCGCTCCTCTGCCTGCTTTTCAATCTCTACCAAAATTCAAGTGAACGTGGCTGACTCCCTTGCTACACAACAAGCTCAGAATAAGTAGAATAGCCTTTGGTTTTCCCATTTGATGGTCTTTGTTTATTTTCACAATTACAACATTTTATTTGAAGAATAAATGGAGATTTGTGACCCTCTCCCCCCAAATACTGAAAACCATTATGTGAAACAATATTTTTGTTATAGAGGTGGGAAATAGGATGCTGAAGAGTATAATTAACTTGCCTTGGAGCAGTGATTCTCAACCTCCTGAACATTAGAGTCACCTGGGGACTTTGAAAACATCTGATGCCTAGTCGGTATCCTCAGAGAGAATGAGATGAAGCCAAGCATAAAGCTGTATTTCAAAGCCTCCTAGATAATTCCGAGGGGCCACCAGGTGTAGAATCTCTGCCTCAGAAGGTGGTAAAAATCAGATGTGAATGCAGGAAACGGAACTTCTCCCCTGTTTTCCACTATCTTATGGTACTGAAAACCTTTCATCTCAATGTGAAATCAGAAAGGCAATCCCAGGAAATAAAGTCACATCCCTCCTGGCTAGAATTCAGATACCGAGCAGCTTCACCTGTCTAACAAATATGACAAAGAAAAGCAAAAATGGCCTCTATGTAGGCAAAATCGTGTCGCTTAGTCATAGAGAATTCCCTCAAGCCTTCGCTGAGAAAATAGGTATTCCTATTTTACACACACTTCTGACAGGTTTGGAAACCTGGTTTTCAGATTTACAATCTCTTTGAAAGGGGTGATGTTTTATACAGTTGTTTGATTGCCATGAGAAATGACACCCAAGAGCAACTGAGGAATTGGGAAACCTACAAAAGCCACAAAACCCAGGACCTGCATCCCTGCTTCTGCTATAGATTACAGTAAGTCCTGGAGTCACAAAACCACCAGGTGTCTTATTTCTGGGGAAAAAATCCCAACTTTAATAATTGAAATACATATCTGCTAGAGGTTGGCTAAAGGCTTAAATTCCTAATTATTCAGAAAGCTGGGTATTTCAAAAGGCACATTCCTTCAGATTTTTGCAAGGAGGAGTTTTCAAATTTTACCAATACAATATTGCATTTAAACTAAAAGAAATGAAGAAAACTGTCCTAGTTTTTGATCCAAAAAGTGTTCACTCACTGAGATATATTTTGCAAAGACCAATGTATCAGGGAAAGCTACAAACTTTGCTCCTTCTTAATGTAGCGTCATTAGTAAATGCCACTTTTCAAAAACGTTTTTCCCCGAAAGTTTTTCTACAGTGAGTTCTGGGGATCTACAGCAAGTAAAAAGCCCTTGGTTATGAAATTCTCATTCCCCCGTTTGAATAAAACCCTCAGCGAAACCACAACTGCACTCAACACTTTGTGCAGAGAAAATGTCCTTTACTGAGACTTGGGTTTCTGTCAGTTCTAATATTTACGGTTTGTAGCCTAAACTAATAAGCCATTGCCCTTGACTATCCTCCTCGGATGTTATTCATCTGAATGACACAAAGACAGATGCAGACAACACGTATGTTATTTACTATTTAATGTTCCTTCCTCCCTATTCTTTTTTTTTTTTTTTTAAGATTTTATTTGACAGAGAGAAAGATCACAAGTAGGCAGAGGCAGGCAGTGATGGGGGGGAAGCAGGCTCCCTGCTGAGCAGAGAGCCCCATGTGGGGCTCGATCCCAGGACCCTGGGATCATGACCTGAGCCGAAGGCAGAGGCTTTAACCCACTGAGCCACCCAGGTGCCCCAATCCCTATTCTTTACACAAAAATTAGCATACTGCCTATCATGATGCTTGAAATGAGGGGGCAGTTTCAGAAATAATGAATGTAAAAATACATGTTTTCATGGAGATCAAAATAAATTGGAAACATTATAAGCAGTATTTATGAAATTCCTCAAATCTAAATATGTTAGGTGTCTCTCTTCACTCAAATGTTTCCTATCAAAAGGCACCTCAGAATAGACTGCAATTTGTAGCTTTGCAAAATAAACAGCAAGTGTCACCTTTCTTAGCCCATAAACTACTCTCAGGCTAAGTCAGAAGGAAAAAAAATTATAAGGTATTAATTATTTACATTACTTACTGTAAGTGCCTTGTTTCAAGTAGTTTGAAAGGCATCTACTATTTGAGGAGTCCTGGTCCTGGCTAAACACTATCTGTGATTTTTCAGGTCTGATAATAGGCAACTACGAAGGCTTAACCTCACAGGCCTCCTGGGGAGAGCTACCCTCCTTCCACAGTTTTTGCACATGGTCAGATGGCCAGTGCTTTGCAGTCTCTCAAGGGAAATACAATCAAAAGCACAGGATCCCTTGGCCAGTCACGCTCTCACACATAGGACAATCCTTGAACGATAAGCATTGGGTCACCAACTTCCAAAACAGTCAGAAGTCCATGTATGACTTTTGACTCCCCCAAAACTTAACTACTAATAGCCTATTGTTGACTGGAAACCTTGCCAATAGTATAAAAAATAGATTAACACATGCTTTGTATATGCATTATATGCTGTAGTCTTACAATAAAGTAGAGAAAACAAAATTATATGAAAGAGAAATTGGATTTACAGTACTGCAGTGTGTTTGCAAACAACAACAACTGCATATAAGTGGAATTGTGTAGTTCAAACTTTGTTGTTCAAAAACCAATTGTATTTGCATTTCTAACCTTCATCCCTAGGTTTCTTTATCTGACGGCTTGAACAGGAATCTTGTTTGGATGCCTCTGCTGACATCTCATGAGAGAGAGAGAGAGACTCTGAGGGGGAGGGGCAGAAGGAGAGGGAGAGGGGGAATCTCAAGCAGACACCCTGCTGAGTATAGAGCCCAATGCAGGGCTCAATCCCAGGACCCTGAGATCATGACCTAAGCCCAAATCAAGAATCAGAAGCTCAACTGACTGAGCCACCCAGATTGCCCTCTGGTGCCATCTCTTTCTGGAAGTGTGAGAGAGAGGAGAAATTCTTGAAGACACTTGATGCACTCTGACCATTACCTGCATTTTTCCACTTCTAGCCCTACTCCCTCTACTTCTCAGCTCAGATACCATAAAACTACCAGAGTCTCTGTTTGGAGGTCCCTCTTCAGTGAGATGACCCCACATCTGTGCTGATTCATCTGACCCTGGCCTGATACTAGATTCCATAGGAGAAAATGGAAAAAGAGAACCCAGAGTTTTCTCTGGTTTTAGGGCTTTCTTACACCTTTACAGTAAGTGATTAAAGTGATTAACTCTTTAATTTCGGACTTGTTTCTTTAACCAGCTACTCTGACACCTGACAGCTCAGCTGAGATTCTAACATGAACCCATATTAGTTTCAGTCCATATTGTTATCCAGTCCCCAGAGAAGGCTCATAACAAAACATCATTTCCACATTATGATACGCTTTGAAGAATTTAGTGTCAGTATACTGACTATCCGCTATTTTAAAGGAGCACATCATATTAAAACCCATAATGTTTGAAGAGTGACTAACTGAAGGTCTGAAATTTGGGACTTTACGCCTCACTGAAAGGCTTGGTTTTTCC
The DNA here is from genome assembly GCF_030435805.1 of Mustela lutreola. Classification (NCBI taxonomy): domain Eukaryota; kingdom Metazoa; phylum Chordata; class Mammalia; order Carnivora; family Mustelidae; genus Mustela; species Mustela lutreola. Next base: position 120,141,135 of record NC_081292.1, on the reverse strand, counting down.
CTTTTATTAATCCATCACATACGGAGTAGTCTAGTGTCATTCTTGAGCAAACCAAGACCCTCCACTCTGATGCTTTATCATCTTTGGCATTACCCAAACCTGATCTCTGATCAAGTATGATTTCGGAGTAAAACTTCCCTCTTGGATCTGTGCTTTTCTCTCACTACATACCCATTTTTGTGACAGCTTAATCCTACTGAGCCACATGGAATGGACTTGTTGTAAGTTTTATTTCAGTGGTCTTTCAGCAATGCTTCATCCATTTCTGTAGGCAAATACTCTTCATCTTTGTATCATTCCTATAATTGGATCCGTACCTTCCTGGGAAAGTCTCCAGCATGATTTTTATATAAGATTTATATATAATGACTATTCCAGATTGACAGAAAGCTGTTGGATGTCAGAGAACTCATTCCCAAGGCTCTGAATCTCTAAAAGAGACTATGCCACACAATTGGGAATCAGAAGCTGATTATATGGAAAAAAAAAAATACTGAGATGCTGATTGTGATGGTATTGGTGGTAGGGAATGTTGGTGTTAGATGCTTATACCTGACAATGTGTATTTTGTATAAACAGGCAGTTTCCGCTGATAGATTTATTTGTAAAGCACAAAAATAGATTCACAAAGCTCTTATAATAAAAGAAAACATCTTCAAACTATAAAGCCGCAGCCGACTTGCTTAAGCAGAGATTTTCCCGGGACAGGAGATGATAGAGAAAAAACTGAAGCTTGCTCATCCCTGAGACATGTCCTCAGTGGTCTTCCTCGGTCCCCAAGAATTCATCTGGGAGGGGCATCATCATGTCAGGGTGGAGAGTTTTTCTTGGGGTGAGTGAGCCAATAAACAGATTTAGTATAGCAGGATATTTTGAAAAAGTAACCACTGCTTGTCCCTAACACCCCACCCACTGGCATTTATTGACTCAAGTGGGAATGTACATCAGCTTAGAGCAGAGAGGACATAGTAATTTCTAAGTAGAATATTTTTTTTGATTGCACAGAAAGTAAAAAATAAAATCCACAACACTTTTTATTAGCAAGAGCTTAGTGTTAGCAGAGTAAAGGATTTTTGGAATTCTCAAAATGTGGCTTTACGTATTATAAAGCAATTCAAAGGGAGTTAGAGCTTTGAACTGATGCCATAAACTGTCGAGTGAAGAAATTGTGATGAAAGAAAAGCAGTTTTCCCAACCTCAAGCGAGGAAATGAGTCTTTAAAAATCTCTTCAGGATTGTGAATGGAGGGGTGACTTGATACGATTGGAAGACAAGAGGTGAGAATTTACAAACAAATTAGGGAGCTATAGCAATACCCGATATGTTCTCTGCACCTGAAACTTTGTCGAAAATTTAATAAAAAAGCAAACTGGAAATAGGAAGACAAAATTATCTACCATTGGAATAAATGGTGCCTTACATGTTAGTCTGAATTTAATTATAGTGACATAAAGCAAGTTCCAAAAATACACCTGACTCTGTAACTTTATACCTATTTATATTTATAAATTTTATAACATTTTATATATTTATATTAAATATTTAACATAAATGAATTTAATATAAATATATAAAGTATCAGTAAATATATAAAATAGTAGATAAACATACAACTATATAAAATAAGTATATAAATAAAAATAATATATAAAATATAAGTATGTATTATTCAATAACATAAATTTATATGTATTTAACTCCCTATTAGATATTATGCTTTCATTTTGGGTGACAGAAACAAAAGAACAATGCAGCAGAACTTGTGTCTAACACCTGGAGGATATATTCTGTGACAGTTTCCCAAATGAGTAAGGGACAGATGAGGCTAGGTAGGAAGAGACAGGTAGGGGGCTATGTGACTAGGCTCATTCATGGGACTACTAACCCAGCTCACAGAAATCCCAGATGTGAAGAAATGTTACAGATCAGATATTAACCACAGAGTAGGGAAGCTAACAAATCCCCCACCTGTGTTCTAAATATAAATAGGATAGTCTCCTAATATTTACAAATCCACTGAATTTGTCTTACACCTTACTGATAAGATATTTACCAAGTTGCTTGGTCAGTTTTCTAAAAAAATGGACCTAATAGCCCTCAGAAGGCAACCCATCTGATACCCCTCTCACTTTAGAGAGCTTTCCTTTCTGTTCTCACCTTTCTTTAATAAACTTTCACCTCACTTCAGCCTTTTGACTGCAAGATTCCTTCTTTGACTGGGACAAGAACCCTGCAACCCTGCAACACAAGGATAGCTACACGTATTGACTTTCTATTGCTGCCACAGTAAATGACCACAAACTTTGAGTCTTAAACAACACATTTATTTGGCATGTCAGAAGTTCTAAATTCAAGGTATCAGCAGGGCCTCATTCATTCTGGAGGCTTCTGTGGGAAATCCAGTTCCTTACCTTTTCTATCTGTTAGAGGATGTCTGAATTCCTTGGCCACTGGTTCTTTTCATCTTCAAGGCCCCAACTTAGCATCTTCAAGTCCTCTGTCACTCTGTGACCTCTTCTTCCATTGTCCTGTCTCCTTCTTTGATTCTGATCCTTCTGCCTCCCTCTTGTAAGGACCCTTGGGGTCTCATCCACATAACCCATGCTTATTTTTCTATCACTCATGTTTATTTTTCTATCTCAATGTTTTTAAAGTCTGAAAAACACTTTTTATCATGTAAAGTAACATAATCACAGGTTCTGGGGATTGGAGCAAAGACAATTTTGGTGGCCCACTATTTTGTCTATTGCTATACAGTTCAAAGCACAATGAATATAATCTTTATTAGATCAGAATTAAAGATGTAGATCTGGCCTTTTACAACATAGGCTAATTTCCACTTAGAGTACACAAAGTTTTTGGAACCCCAATTAATTATTTCTGATTTAATTCCTATATATTTCTGATTTAATTCCTGATATAGGAATTTTATTCTTTTCAGACAGGCATAGAAGGAAAATTAGCTAACATCAGTAATCATTGGGAAACAAAAACCTTTTCCTCATCAGATTTAATTAATGTGAGAATTTTGAAGTACAGAGCTAGTTCATGACAGACTCATGCCATCGATACACTGCATTTAAAAGCAAAAATGTAAAAAGCAAAACAATCTCTAAATTTCATTAAATACATAATTTTCACTGAAATCATACTTCGTAAGTTTACATTTTTATATAAAAGATTACTTTAAAATGTATTACAGATATTTATATGACAAGTGATTAGATAGAATGATTTATGCTTTTACAAACGTATTAAAACTTCTGATGGCCAATCTTTTCCCAAGAAGGTAAGAGTAATCGTATGTTGAAGTTAGCACATGATAGTCCTAACCATTAACAGCATCACCTCTAACGTTCAGAATTGTTTGTTGATATACTATATAGTCACCCCACGATTAATTCTTCCTTCATCTAAACACAAATAGGAGATGATTTAATTCATCACATTCCTTCTTTACATTAATATACGTAGAGGATAAAAGAAGAAAATGTGCAAATGCCTATGGATAAAAGGGGATGTCTTGGAGTAGCAGGTGTTATTAAAGACCCATAAGAAACTGCAGGCAAATGGGATCTGACATAGGAAGAGAATGACAGTCTAGGACTTACTGATAACGGGTGAGGTTTGGTACTGAAGGATTTCTTTACTGTAAACATTAATGTAGAAAAGAGTTATCAGACATCCAAGAAACAGGTGCCTGGTTGGCTCAGTTGGTTAAGCATCTCTCCTTGGCTCTGGTCATGATCTCAGGGTCTTGGGATCAAGCCCTGTGTCAGGCTCCCAGCTCAGCAGGGAGTCTGCATCTTGCTTTCTCTCTGCCTCTCCCCCCAGATTTTGCTCTCTCTCTCTCAAATAAATAAATAAAATCTTAAAAAAAAAAAAAAAAAAGACATCCAAGAAACTCCAGTGCCCAAGGAAAAAGAAATTAAAAACAGAGACATTATGTCCAAGGAAACATGACTGAGTAGCCAGAACAGTGGTCAAACTAAATAAAACTAATGATTTCAGAAAGATGAGAGGAGGTAGCTAATCAATGCAACTTTAGCAGGAAGTGTTAGCAGTAGGTGAGTAAATGAATAGACAAACTTCCAGAGATCTTAAACAATAAAAATATAACATTTTTTTAAATTTTAAGTAATATCTACACCCAATGTGAGGCTTGGACTCATGACCCCAAGGTCAAGAGTCACATGCTCTTCTGACTGAGCCAGCGAGGGACCCGAAGAAAACTCTAACATTTTGATTTAAAAATGTGATAGTCCATAGTTGTACTGAACAGTAGACAAAGTCAAATTTGGATTCAAGTATTATTTTTCAGTGTATCAGGAAGGAATTGTGAGATGAAAAGTATTATATAAAAACTGGAAGAAGGAAAAGGAGTGTAATTTGAAGACAGAAAAGAAACTATAGTGTTGTAAAAGGAATTGCTGATGCAATCACTACTGCTTTTACTATATCAGCTGGTATTCATATGTCTTGTTCAACTTTTTTTTAAAGTATTTTTATTTATTTAAATTTAACCATTTATTCTTTTGAATTTTCTATATAGATGATTATAGCATCTGGAAATAACAAAACAAAGTATCTTCACCCCTAATTATTTCACATTGGCTTTCACATGAATATAAAAAGATATTAAAAACAATTTATAAAAGCAAAAAAATACAGTCTCTATTCCATTAGTGAAGGTGTATATTGATAAAAGTCTGATAAGATGCAATATAGCAATTAAAAATAATAAACTGACTTGTAAATAGCAGCATGTCTGGATTTAAAAAAAAATGATAATGAGGAAAAAATTACCAAAAACTATGTGTGCTGGTATACATTTTAATATAGCATCTTAGAACAAAAATAAATACTTTTATTCATGGTTTGTGGTTTTCACACATATAAATAACAGCAAGAGAATGGATCAGAAACATTCACCTTAGATATATTATAATGGATGTTTGTTGGAAAAGAGAAAAAGAACTGGAAATGGGAGATAGAGTGCATAAAAATCAAAACTTTAAAGTGGGGCATTTTTTGGACCAATGCAGATGTGATGCTACCAACTAAAAAATATTGATTAAAATGGTGAAATATTTCCCACCTAAAGCTTGGTACATCAAGACAAAACAAACCAAACCCAAGCTAACAAAATACTAAATTTGTTTATTAAATAAACAAATCAATAAATACTAAATTATTAAATAAATATTAATTAACTAAATAATTAAATTTAAAAATGAACAAATAAATTAAACAAATATTAAATAAATCAAATCAATTAATTAAAATAAATAACTTTATTAGATTAATACTTATAATTATTAACAAAATAAGTAATTACAAAAATAAAAATAAATAGGCAAACTCAAGAAAACCAATAATATTGTATTGACCCTCCTGTTTATAGAAGACACTGGCAAAGAAAGCAATATATGTGATTTTCCTAAATTTTATAATTAGAAAAGTGGTTACAATGGTTCCTCCTCAGAGTAAACTCTAAGAAATGCCTTCGCATGTTATGCAGTATTGTACTGTGGGGCTAGATGGACAGTTTCTCATTAGCACCTTCAAAGCTTCAAGAAATGGAATTCAAAATTAATACAAACCTTAGATAGCAATGTGATTGTAAATAAGTCTGGATTTGTAAGATAGATGATATTAAATGCTGGTTCTTATAGTGCTGTTTGATAGTAATCAGAGTCTTGACCATGAAACATTATTCAGTGATGGCCATTATGTGAGCAACAGCGCTAAAGGTGCCAAACTGACTCATTCCCAAAAATCGTGCCTATTGAAGATGACCTGTATTCAGCAACTTGAAAACAATGGTATGAAAATATTTATGAATTCAGAGAAAAAGCGACCCAAATCTCATAGAATTACCTGGAACTAACAAAAGTAAATGATTTTGTAGAGTCACTGAAACAGACATGTAACTCACTTAAATGAAGGTTTTTACTCAAGAATTGGAAGGAGGAGTTTCTAAATGTGAAATTCTGCTTAGAATAAACTATTTCAGTTCTAAGATACATGACTTTTAAAATAGGAATTTTATTCTATCTGTGGTTTAGACCTCTTCAACTTCTGACGCTAGGGGGAAAAATATATATACTCAGTTATTAGGAGTACCGATACCCTACAAGCTGTAGAGTTGTTTGTTCCCAATTTAACTTCTGTCTTTCAAATAGTGTTTGTATTCATTGGCTTGTCTGATGATTTCTGGGGATTTAGATGCCAGGCTTGATTAAGTCACTGCCAAAGCTTTACTCATAGACAATCTGGACTGGGACTATTGTTTCCCCAAGGGCTTCTCCTCAGTGTTAGATATGTGAATCCAAGAGGAAAACAACAGGTCTTGTTGATCAATAGATAGAATCAAATACAGCTGAATGGCAGCCTCTGGGACAAATCCAGGCGACACTTTGCTTAGATAACTAACTAGCTGCCTCTTTTTTACAAACTCCCCTTGTCAAAATCTCTGCACTAGGTAAAATCTCCATGATGCTCAGAAGTAGGGAAGGGAGATTGAAAAACTCTCTTCAGTGTTACAGGCTGTGTTTCTTAAAGTTCATTCTGTGATCCAACTACTTCAGATTCATAGAGAAATGTTTAATAAATATTCAGATTTTGGGGCCTTAAGACCGACTAAATTCTCTGAAATAAACACCCAAAACACACATTTTAACAAGTTTCTCACACTTTAACTTAGAGGATTTTATTTTTAATTCAGTTATTTTGAAAATTTTTTATCATTTCTTGTTAGGAGAAATTCTGTGAGAGGACTCAAAAGCCACTGACTGTTTATAATAATGCAGTATGGGTTCTAAAATTATAGTGATTTTTCCTGAATAGTGATCTATCTTTGAATCATTGCCCCACTGTGCAGCCATCTGTTTTCATGTATTAAAGAACAATGAGTAATTCCAAAGGGTAGACACTGGATTTCAAATCCCATGTCTCTCTGTAAATGACTAAAGGTTGTAATATGTGAGAATTCAGAAACTTTTTAATAAATCTCATAAGGTGATCTTTTGGTTGAGCCTAGTATTAGCTCAGAGAGAATTTTGGTCAGGGTACACAATTGCATTGTCAATCTTAATTAGGAGTTAACGGTTTAGCTTTGGAGGACTAAACTAGGAGCATTCTAAGAGAATAATTGAAGGAAGGAAAAATAGACCAGTCTTGTTCAAGACATGTTTTAGCTCTTAGAGCTGAATTGAACATGCCCAGATGTTCTACTTACCTTATGATTTTTTAAAAAAAGCAATATCAATAAGAAAAATAAATTTAAATAGACTGAAAAAAAGCACAAGTTAAAACAAAACTTGATAGCTATAAAAAGTTAGTTAGCGGAGGAGGAGTCAAGATGGCGGAGAAGTAGCAAGCTGAGACTGCTTCAGCTAGCCGGAGATCAGCTAGATAGCTTATCTAAAGATTGCAAACACCTGAAAATCCATAGGCAGATCGAAGAGAAGAAGAACAGCAATTCTGGAAACAGAAAAACAACCACTTTCTGAAAGGTAGGACCGGCGGAGAAGTGAATCCAAAGCGACGGGAAGATAGACCCCGGGGGGAGGGGCCGGCTCCCGGCAAGCGGTGGAGCAACCGCGCACAAAATCAGGACTTTTAAAAGTCTGTTCCGCTGAGGGACATCGCTCCAGAGGCTAAACCGGGGCGAAGCCCACGCGGGGTCAGCGTGGCCTCAGGTCCCGCAGGGTCACAGAAGGATCGGGGGTGTCTGAGTGTCGCAGAGCTTGCGGGTATTGGAACAGGAAAGCCGGCTACAGAGACAGAGCTGACAGTAAGCTCACAGCTCCGTGTTACCTTGAAGTGGTCGCAGGCTCGGTGAGCTCGGAGCGCGGCCAGAGGTCAGGCAGACGGGAGTAACTGGGCGCGGTTCTCTGAGCGCGCACTGAGGAGTGCGGCCCTGGGCTCTCGGCTCCTCCGGGCCGGAGACCAGGAGGCCGCCATTTGTATTCCCATCCTCTGGAACTCTACGGAAAGCGCTCAGGGAACAAAAGCTCCTGAAAGCAAACCCGAGCGGATTACTCACCCCGGCCCCGGGTAAGGGCGGTGTAATTCCGCCTGGGGCAAAGACACTTGAGAATCACTACAACAGGCCCCTCCCCCAGAAGATCAACAAGAAATCCAGCCAAGACCAAGTTCACCTACCAAGGAGTGCAGTTTCAATACCAAGGAGAGCAGCAGAATTCCAGAGGAGGAGAAAGCCAAGCACGGAACTCATGGCTTTTTTCCTGTGATTTTTTTTAGTCTTGCAGTTAATTTAATTTTTTCTTTTTCATTTTTTTTTCCTCGCCTTCGGGTAAAATTTTTTTTTTAACTGTTACCTTTTTCTTTTTTAACGATTTTATACTAGTTTATCTAATATATATATTTTTTCTTTTTTACATTTTTCTTAGGTGTATTCTTTTTTTAAAAATTCTTTTCTTTTCTTTTCTTTTTGTTTTTTTTTTTTCTTTCTTCCTTTTTGAACCTCTTTTTATCCCCTTTCTCCCCACTCACGATTTTGGTTCTCTTCTAATTTGGTTAAAGCATATTTTCCTGGGGTTGTTGCCACCCTTTTAGTATTTTACTTGCCCCTTCATTTACTCTTATCTGGACAAAATGACAAGACGTAAAAATTCAACACAAAAAAAAGGAACAAGAGGCAGTACCGAAGGCTAGGGACCTAATCAATACAGACATCGGTAATATGTCAGATCTAGAGTTCAGAATGACAATTCTCAAGGTTCTAGCCGGGCTCGAAAAAGGCATGGAAGATATTAGAGAAACCCTCTCGAGAGATATAAAAGCCCTTTCTGGAGAAATAAAAGAACTAAAATCTAACCAAGGTGAAATCAAAAAAGCTATTAATGAGGTGCAATCAAAAATGGAGGCTCTAACTGCTAGGATAAATGAGGCAGAAGAAAGAATTAGTGATATAGAAGACCAAATGACAGAGAATAAAGAAGCTGAGCAAAAGAGGGACAAACAGCTACTGGACCACGAGGGGAGAATTCGAGAGATAAGTGACACCATAAGACGAAACAACATTAGAATAATTGGGATTCCAGAAGAAGAAGAAAGTGAGAGGGGAGCAGAAGGTATACTGGAGAGAATTATTGGGGAGAATTTCCCCAATATGGCAAAGGGAACGAGCATCAAAATTCAGGAGGTTCAGAGAACGCCCCTCAAAATCCATAAGAATAGGCCCACACCCCGTCAATAATAGTAAAATTTACAAGTCTCAGTGACAAAGAGAAAATCCTGAAAGCAGCCCGGGAAAAGAAGTCTGTAACATACAATGGTAAAAATATTAGATTGGCAGCTGACTTATCCACAGAGACCTGGCAGGCCAGAAAGAGCTGGCATGATATTTCAGAGCACTAAATGAGAAAAACATGCAGCCAAGAATACTATATCCAGCTAGGCTATTATTGAAAATAGAAGGAGAGATTAAAAGCTTCCAGGACAAACAACAACTGAAAGAATTTGCAAATACCAAACCAGCTCTACAGGAAATCTTGAAAGGGGTCCTCTAAGCAAAGAGAGAGCCTACAAGTGGTAGATCAGAAAGGAACAGAGACCATATACAGTAACAGTCACCTTACAGGCAATACAATGGCACTAAATTCATATCTCTCAATAGTTACCCTGAATGTGAATGGGCTAAATGCCCCTGTCAAAAGACACAGGGTATCAGAATGGATAAAAAAACAAAACCCATCTATATGTTGCCTCCAAGAAACACATTTTAAGCCCGAAGACACCTCCAGATTTAAAGTGAGGGGGTGGAAAAGAATTTACCATGCTAATGGACATCAGAAGAAAGCAGGAGTGGCAATCCTTATATCAGATCAATTAGATTTTAAGCCAAAGACTATAATAAGAGATGAGGAAGGACACTATATCATACTCAAAGGGTCTGTCCAACAAGAAGATTTAACAATTTTAAATATCTATGCCCCCAACGTGGGAGCAGCCAACTATATAAACCAATTAATAACAAAATCAAAGAAACACATCAACAATAATACAATAATAGTAGGGGACTTTAACACTCCCCTCACTGAAATGGACAGGTCATCCAAGCAAAAGATCAGCAAGGAAATAAAGGCCTTAAACGACACACTGGACCAGATAGACATCACAGATATATTCAGAATATTTCATCCCAAAGCAACAGAATACACATTCTTCTCTAGTGCACATGGAACATTCTCCAGAATAGATCACATCCTCGGTCCTAAATCAGGACTCAACCGGTATCAAAAGATTGGGATCATTCCCTGCATATTTTCAGACCACAATGCTCTAAAGCTAGAACTCAACCACAAAAAGAAGTTTGGAAAGAACCCAAATACATGGAGACTAAACAGTATCCTTCTAAAGAATGAATGGGTCAACCGGGAAATTAAAGAAGAATTGAAAAAAATCATGGAAACAAATGATAATGAAAATACAACGGTTCAAAATCTGTGGGACACAACAAAGGCAGTCCTGAGAGGAAAATATATAGCGGTACAAGCCTTTCTCAAGAAACAAGAAAGGTCTCAGGTACACAACCTAACCCTACACCTAAAGGAGCTGGAGAAAGAACAAAAAAGAAACCCTAAGCCCAGCAGGAGAAGAGAAATCATAAATATCAGAGCAGAAATCAATGAAATAGAAACCAAAAAAACAATAGAACAAATCAACGAAACTAGGAGCTGGTTCTTTGAAAGAATTAATAAAATTGATAAACCCCTGGCCCGACTTATCAAAAAGAAAAGAGAAAGGACCCAAATAAATAAAATCATGAATGAAAGAGGAGAGATCACAACTAACACCAAAGAAATACAAACTATTATAAGAACATACTATGAGCAACTCTACGGCAATAAATTTGACAATCTGGAAGAAATGGATGCATTCCTAGAAACATATAAACTACCACAACTGAGCCAGGAAGAAATAGAAAGCCTGAACAGACCCATAACCAGTAAGGAGATTGAAACAGTCATTAAAAATCTCCAAACAAACAAAAGCCCAGGGCCAGACGGCTTCCCGGGGGAATTCTACCAAACATTTAAAGAAGAACTAATTCCTATTCTCCTGAAACTGTTCCAAAAAATAGAAATGGAAGGAAAACTTCCAAACTCATTTTATGATCCCAAAACCAGACAAGGATCCCACCAAAAAAGAGAGCTATAGACCGATATCCTTGATGAACACAGATGCGAAAATACTCAACAAAATACTAGCCAATAGGATTCAACAGTACATTAAAAGGATTATTCACCACGACCAAGTGGGATTTATTCCAGGGCTGCAAGGTTGGTTCAACATCCGCAAATCAGTCAATGTGATACAACACATCAATAAAAGAAAGAACAAGAACCATATGATACTCTCAATAGATGCTGAAAAAGCATTTGACAAAGTACAACATCCCTTCCTGATCAAAACTCTTCAAAGTGTAGGGATAGAGGGCACATACCTCAATATCATCAAAGCCATCTATGAAAAACCCACCGCAAATATCATTCTCAATGGAGAAAAACTGAAAGCTTTTCCGCTAAGGTCAGGAACACGGCAGGGATGTCCATTATCACCACTGCTATTCAACATAGTACTAGAGGTCCTAGCCTCAGCAATCAGACAACAAAAGGAAATTAAAGGCATCCAAATCGGCAAAGAAGAAGTCAAATTATCACTCTTCGCAGATGATATGATACTATATGTGGAAAACCCAAAAGACTCCACTCCAAAACTGCTAGAACTTATACAGGAATTCAGTAAAGTGTCAGGATATAAAATCAATGCACAGAAATCAGTTGCATTTCTCTACACCAACAGCAAGACAGAAGAAAGAGATATTAAGGAGTCAATCCCATTTACAATTGCATCCAAAACCATAAGATACCTAGGAATAAACCTAACCAAAGTGGCACAGAATCTATACTCAGAAAACTATAAAGTACTCATGAAAGAAATTGAGGAAGACACGAAAAAATGGAAAAATGTTCCATGCTCCTGGATTGGAAGAATAAATATTGTGAAAATGTCTATGCTACCTAAAGCAATCTACACATTTAATGCAATTCCTATCAAAGTACCATCCATCTTTTTCAAAGAAATGGAACAAATAATGCTAAAATTTATATGGAACCAGAAAAGACCTCGAATAGCCAAAGGGATATTGAAAAAGAAAGCCAACGTTGGTGGCATCAGAATTCCGGACTTCAGGCTCTATTACAAAGCTGTCATCATCAAGACAGCATGGTACTGGCACAAAAACAGACACATAGATCAATGGAACAGAATAGAGAGCCCAGAAATAGACCCTCAAATCTATGGTCAACTAATCTTCGACAAAGCAGGAAAGAATGTCCAATGGAAAAAAGACAGCCTTTTCAATAAATGGTGCTGGGAAAATTGGACAGCCACATGCAGAAAAATGAAATTGGACCATTTCCTTACACCACACACAAGAATAGACTCAAAATGGATGAAGGACCTCAATGTACGAAAGGAATCCATCAAAATCCTTGAGGAGAACACGGGCAGCAACCTCTTCGACCTCTGCCGCAGCAACATCTTCCTAGGAACAACGCAAAAGGCAAGGGAAGCAAGGGAAAAAATGAACTACTGGGATTTCATCAAGATCAAAAGCTTTTGCACAGCAAAGGAAACAGTTAACAAAATCAAAAGACAACTGACAGAATGGGAGAAGATATTTGCAAACGACATATCAGATAAAGGACTAGTGTCCAGAATCTATAAAGAACTTAGCAAACTCAACACCCAAAGAACAAATAATCCAATCAAGAAATGGACAGAGGACATGAACAGACATTTCTGCAAAGAAAACATCCAGATGGCGAACAGACACATGAAAAAGTGCTCCATATCACTCGGCATCAGGGAAATACAAATCAAAACCACAATGAGATATCACCTCACACCAGTCAGAATGGCTAAAATCAACAAGTCAGGAAATGACAGATGCTGGCGAGGATGCGGAGAAAGGGGAACCCTCCTTCACTGTTGGTGGGAATGCAAGCTGGTGCAGCCACTCTGGAAAACAGCATGGAGGTTCCTCAAAATGTTGAAAATAGAACTGCCCTATGACCCAGCAATTGCACTACTGGGTATTTACCCTAAAGATACAAACGTGGTGATCCAAAGGGGCATGTGCACCTGAATGTTTATAGCAGCAATGTCCACAATAGCCAAACTATGGAAAGAACCTAGATGTCCATCAACAGATGAATGGATCAAGAAGATGTGGTATATATACACAATGGAATACTATGCAGCCATCAAAAGAAATGAAATCTTGCCATTTGCCACAACATGGATGGAACTAGAGCGTATCATGCTTAGTGAAATAAGTCAAGCAGAGAAAGACAACTATCATATGATCTCCCTGATATGAGGAAGTAGTGATACAACATGGAGGCTTAAGTGGGTAGAAGAAGAATAAATGAAACAAGATGGGATTGGGAGGGAGACAAACCATAAGTGACTCTTAATCTCACAAAACAAACTGAGGGTTGCCGGGGGGAGGGTGTTTGGGAGAAGGGGGTGGGATTATGGACATTGGGGAGGGTATGTGATTTGGTGAGTGCTGTGAAGTGTGTAAACCTGGTGATTCACAGACCTGTACCCCTGGGGATAAAAATATATGTTTATAAAAAATAAAAAATTTAAAAAAAAAAAAGTTAGTTAGCTAAGCTAATCTTGTAATGCTAGAAAAATTATGTAAAAAAATCTGAAGGGGAGAAGAAAAAAATAGATGAATAATATAAAAATGATTAAACCATTAACAATTACCTAAAATAAATTGAAATGTTTTTTAAAGGGCTAGAAATCTAAAGAATAAAATAAGGTAAATATGTAAGAACACAAGAACCACTTATAATGATATGGACTAAAAGAAAACCTTGTTTGTTGATCTCTTATGGTTTAGGACTCCCCAGGAATATTCCCCTGCATTCCAGACTTGAATAGCAGAGAAAGAATTATTGGCAACTTACTCCCCAAATTGGGTAATATCTATCCCAGAATGGGTACATATTATATTCTCCATCCTCTGACACTGCATCATAAGTGTTTCTCACCCTTCTCTGTCTCTGGGATCCTTATATTCGTGGAAAAAACAAACAAACAAACAAACCACCCTCTACCTCATTTAACTATCTATCTATAAAAATGAACCCACAATGAAAACCTTTGAAGAGACTTTTGCCAATATTATTAGTATATGATATTAGTATCAGATTTACTTGGCATATTATTTACTTTCATTTCTTACTGAACTATAGCTAAATATGAAGCAAACATATAACCAAAATGGTGACACAGTCACCATTTCAAATATTGTGCCATTTGTTAGATATTAGTAAGACCATGAGCCTCAATTTGGGGTTATAAAATATGAATACCATAACAAATACTAAAAATGACAATTAAAAAATCAGTATCTATTATGTTCCATTCACTTATTTACTTATTCACTTTTGAAGTTTATTGAAGATAAAATATTTTATCATACAACATAATACAACATAATAGTTTAACATTTATATTTAAATACACTAAGACTAAACCTTGAAATAACTGTATTTCAACATGTAATTATTTCCACTGAATATGTGAGGAAATCAACATACAAAAAATTTAACATGTCTAAGACAACACACCCAGAAAACACTGGCATTCAACCTGACTTTAGGTTTCTATGACTGCAAACCCATGCTTTCTCCTCAATGGCGAATATTCTATGTGTATTCCAAGCTTGTAAATACAGGCAACCTGAGCCAAGCATTGTCAATTTCATTCTCTGTACAGCATTTCTTAAATCCTCTTCCTTCTGTACTACATAAGGCATGTGATCTGGTACAATGCAGAATAACAAATATAGGAATACAAATGAAATGTAATTATATCAAAGTCAGAACTTACATTAGGGTATTTTCCTATTGTACAAAACTGACATTGCCTTATATAACAACTTTGAAAGTCATACTTCATGCAAACTGGATTTTACAGCATGTCAATAATAACACTGAATTTTAAAATAAAAAGTATTTTGTTTTATCAAAACTTTATGAGTGTAATCAAGAAGTGTTAAACAATCTAAAGAAATCCCCATAGTCCTTTTTTTTACTAAGCCTTAAACATATGTGGGACTTGTTTTATGTTCTACAATGTTACACAGTTGGTTTATTAAAACATTGCTTAAATATTACAATTTTTATCATAATTTTAGCTAATTTTAGATTACTTTATCTACTTCTGATAAGCTTCATTTTCATTGGTACATATGACATTATTGTCACATTTTCAGATAAAATTACAAGCATTCTTTCAGCTTGTTCACTGGTGCCCAATACATGAAGTGCTTCGTTTGTTTTGTGTTTTGGAGTGTTTATTTTTATTTTTATAGTTCTTGCTTCTGAGAAAAACTCATATTGCTCTGCCTTTCTGCACTGGCACTTTTATTGTATATTTTAAGAACACTAGTAGTAAGCTGCATTGGCAAGTTAATTAATCAAGCTTTGTACAGTAAAACATAAGGCCACATTTTTGGATGTTTACTAGTTACAAAAAAAAATGTTAATGGTACATAATTGCATTTCGCCTTATGGCACATTTCAGGCTCTTAAATGAGGAAAGATCACTCTAAGAGCATTCCATACTCCAGAGGAGCCATTTCTTCTTAAAAGGAAGTTTGATGCACAAGTTTTTCTTCCAGAAGGATTTCACCAGAAAATATAGTATACCGAGATGGGCAAAATACAGCTCTTTGCTCTCTCTCTATACATCATTAATGTCAGCTGTTTAAAAATGGATGTCTCTGAGCCAGTTTGCCGCGTGTTTTATGGCTGCAAAAGTGTTTAGTGTGGATATAAGTCAGAATATGATTTGCTCCTGACACCAGATGCTGCCTGTGACGTTTTGTGGGGAGAGAATAATGAAGGGAAGCTGCTGCATAGATTCTGTTCATTAGGTTTTTCGTTTTAATCAGGTCACAGTTCGGAATGTTCTGACAAGACAGTGCCATTGCTGTACTGATCCAAGGATGATCATGTCTGATGGACACTGAGGGCACTTGGGCTGCTGGCTTTGGTTTATGGTTTGCTAATGCAGCATTTGTTTTTATATTAGAATATGAGAATGGTGGAGGAGTTCATCGAGTAATTTGCTTTGGGAGATTAATTCAACTACAAGGAGAACGCTTGAAAGTTTTCCTGTCACTTGTCAACTCCTCTTTTAACCAGAAGGGAGAATTAGTTGATACGTTTGAAAGTGAATACATTCAACTTCTTAAGTCAGAAGACTTCTATTTAAACAGCTAAGCAAAGATTTCTGATTTGAAAGCCAGCGCTATGATGAAAGGGGCAAAATGAGATCAACCTGGAAAACTAGTGGGGATTAAGGACAGCAATCGCTCACAGCCAGAAATTTGCATACAGATAAGAAGCAGTTATTTCTTTTTAATACACGGCAGTCCAATCTGAACATTCTGTTTAACACTTTAAGACTTATCTGCTCTTTCAGGGAGGTCAGTCCTAATTACTTGGAAGAACGATCACTCCTTTCAGCTTCATTCTCCCTGACTAGGAGAATCCAACCATCCTAATCAGCTTGAGACTTTCTCCACTCAGTGATAAGCTTTATGTTGTCATCTTTCATCGGATCCATCTAAATAGCTTGCCAAAGGATAACTTATTATGTGTGTGTCCATGCTTCCTTTATTTTTTTCTGTTTGTCATTTCTGTTGCTGTCCTTAGACCAAAGTTAGGTCACAAACCTATTCCTCATTTTCTTAGATCCTTTCTTAGTGAACTTGATTTAAAAAGGCACTAGCCACAAAAAGTATATCAAAGGAATAGTGAATGTAAATATAAGAACTAAAACTATAAAACTCTCAGAAGAAAATATAGGAGTAAATCTTTATTACCTTATGTTAGGCAATCATTTCTTTCATAGGACACTAAAAACAAAAAAGGCAAAAAAAGTTAAATTGGATGTTATTACCATTAAAAACTGTTGTGCTGCAATTGATACCATTAAAAAAGTGAAAAGGCAATCCAAAGAATGGGAGAAAAAACCCTCGTAAATCATAAGTCTGCTGAGGGACTTGTATTCAGAATATGCAAATGGTTCTTTAACTTAGTAATAAAAAGACAAATGACCCCTTTAAAAAAGCAGGTTAGGTATCTGAATAGCTATTTCTCCAAGGATGTGCAAATGGCCAATAAGGACATGAAAATATGTGTAAACATGTTTAGCACCATTAGTCAAAGTTGCCAGTCAACACCACAATGTTTTACAACTCTATACGGATGATTGTAATAAAAGAGACAGATAAGAATAAGTGTTGGCAAAATGGTGGAGAAACTGGAATATTCACACATTGTTGATAAAAATGTAAAAGGTGCGCAGCCACATTGGAAAACAGTGCAGCAGTTACTCAAACACAAAATTACTATATGGCCTAGAGATTTCACTTCAAAGCATATATTCAGGAGGAAAAATAACATGTCCACATAAAACATGTGTGTGATATACACAATTGTTCATAGCAGAGTTACTTATAATAACCCCAAATTGAAAACAATCCCACTATCCATCAACTAGTGAGTGCATAAAGTGTGGTATACAGGTGCAACAAAATACTACTCAGCAATGAAAAGGGATGAAGCACTGGTGCTAGCTATGACATAGTTAAACCTTGAAAACATTATTCAACATGAAAAAAAATTCATCCTCCATATTATTTAACTTCATTTATATGAAACGTCAAGAAGAGACCAAATTATAGAGCCAGAAACTAAATTAGTGGTTATCCAGGCTTGGCCCAAGGAAAAGTGTTTGCATAGGGAATGACTCTTAATGAATAAATGATCTCTTTGGGGGATGATGAAAATGTTATAAAGTTAAATTGTGGTGATAATTGTACAAGTTGGAGATTATACTAAAAATGACTGCATTAAACATTTTAAATGAGTGAATTTTGTGGAATATGAATTATATTTCAACAATGCTGTTTTTAAAAATGGTGCTGGCAACAATGGCATATATTGACTTTAATGGCTTCTTATAAATAACTGGAAGTGTATGTATCAATTTACATCATTTGGTTGAAATTCATTGTTGGGTCACAACTTCAGTTTAGTAACTCTACTAGCATCTTTTAAAATATAAAACAACATAGAATAAATGGAATGGAATGGAATGGAATGGAATGGAATGGAATGGAATGGAATGGAATGGAACAGACTAGGGAAGGGAAGGGAAGGGAAAGAAACAAGCAGAATAGATTAGTGACCTTATATATAGCAAATTATGTTTTACTATGGCTGGTGGTAAAAAAAAATGTGTGAAAAACACTGACTTATATATTCAGTACTAATTTACTGCCACTTCCCCTCCCTACCTAGCCAAGCAGATGAAATTTCTTCATCTTCGCAGAAACTATCAGACTGAGTTTAAATGACCATTTACCCTTCACATTTACTTTTTGTCATCAGTGAATGGGATTCCATCTTTCTAAAATACTAGAGGATTCTTGGGAAGAAAATACTATAGAGGACTGTTCCCAGAGAAAATAACCTGGATTTCAGCCCATGTTTAAATAAGTGGCAACAATACCTAGACTATACCCTCTGACGGGAAACTTAATTGTCCTTATTTTGGTTTGTCTGTTATTTCTTTTGGCTTTGGTGTTCCTTCAAGTGTGAAACCTTTTTAACCAAAATGATACAGATTTATATTTGGCTATGTCATTATGGCCTACTGCATAGCACATGTGAAACTATTAAATAGCAGTCCACTATTTGTGACCAGTGATTTATTCCAGTATCTTCTTTCAAAAGAAGTAGGATAAAATTATCTCTTTGCGTTGGTATTCCAGGGACCACATAGACAGCAAAGGAAACAAAAATTAAATCAAAGAAGTTACTCTAGTTAGAAGTTACTCCAGCCTCACAGCCCTAAACAGCTATCTCACTAATTCATAAGGCAGGCAGGGTTTTATAAGAGCGTATTTAGGGGGAAGAAAAATATTCACCATAAATCTTTTAATGATAAGGTCTTACATAAGATTAGACTTTGCACAAGGGCATAAGCAAAGTCCAAAATCTCTCTGGGACTGGTTGTAAAGCTCTCAAGCACAACGTAGACACTTCATTAGCTCCAGATGGTGTCAAGGTGGAGTCAGCCAGAAACACATACAAGGAACCTGAATTCCACGAGTTGAAACCAGGGCAGACAAGACATTCACAGACTGTGTCTCTCCTCTATCGCTCCAAACTACCATTGTCTCATTAAAAAAAAAAAAAAAAAAAGAAAGAAAGAAAGAAAGAAAAAGAAAAGAAAGAGGAAGAAAGAATAAACTAATAGCATAATCCAAAGCAGATTCTTTGTGTCCATTTTAACATATTAAATTTATTTTTTCAAATAATATGCAAGTTAGACTAATGAAAGTTCAGTTACTCACAAAACTATGTTTTTCTGCATTAGAAAGCCCTAAACAGAAAAATAAAATCCTCCCCGCCCGCCGAAAATGTCATTTGGCATGTCTGGGCCACATCTTTAGACTATCACTATGAATAGAAAATTAAAAGCTATTTACAAAAAAAAAAAAAAAAGTGTGTAAACCTGGTGATTCACAGACCTGTACCCCTGGGGATAAAATATATGTTTATAAAAAATAAAAAATTAAAATTTAAAAAAAAAAAGCCATTTACCTATCTTTTAAAAGTTATCTTTATAAAGCTTCCTTCTCCTTAGATGTTCTACTAAAAATGGCACAGTCCTTTAAGTTAAAGAACTTTCTTCTGGCTTTCCAGTGGCCAGTCCCTATTGCTCTGTTTCACCCAACAGAACAGAGCAACACCTACTACCAACAAAAATCTTAGTTGTGGCATAATAAAATGAAATCTTTTCAATCCACAGCTTGATGCTTTTCTTTTAAAGATTTTATTTATCTATCTGAGAGATACACAGAGGGAGAGCACAGAAGGAGAGTGAGAGGGACAAGCAGACTCCCTACTTATCAGAGAGCATGACAAGTGGCTCGATCCCAGAACTCTGGAATCAAAACTTGAGCCGAAGGCAGCCACGTAACTGACTAAGCCACACAGCTTGATGCTTTCCATTAGCCCATCTCTGCTGTTTCATGCAGCTCTGAAGTGCTAGACAACCACATGGGACCAGACAGATCTGAGTTCAAATTTTAATTCTTCTGTTTATCACTCAGATAACCTTAGGCAGTCCCTCAAATTGTCTGTTCCCTCATTTGCACAATGAAAATAATACCACCTGGTAGGTTTTGTAGAATCATCATAATGTGTTAAATTATGATAATTTAGGTAAATCTCAATATTCAGTGAATTTCAATTGAATCTGTTGCTTGGGAGTAACAGTTGGTTTCATAGTCTATGTCTTTGTATCTCGCTGATTTTTTCCTAACCTTTTCTCTCTCAGATCTGATTATGCTCTTTACTCAATTATGGCCAAAAGTACTCTTACTTTTCTTTCTGATATAACAGAAAATATGTGGAAATTGAATTGAAACCAAACAGAAAAAATAGCTCTTGAAACTAAGACATAGAGAAAGAGAAGAAAAAGTGTGTATTGCTGCTCCAAAACTCTGGCTGTTGCATCAGCCTAAGCTAGAGTTCCTAAAACCTCAGCATGCTATTGACATTTTAGGCTGGGTGATATGTTGTGTGGGGGACTGTCTGGTGTATTACAGAATGGTTAACAACATTCCTTGTCTCTTTCCACTACATGCAAGTTGCACCTCCTCTCTCCCCCATGTTACAGCCCGGAATCTCCCAACAGCAGGGCAAAGAGAAGATTTTAGGCAGAGCCCACCAGAAGTCATGAGTCAAGGAGATGGAGCTGAGATTCCAGGGAGACCAAATCATTCGTAGTTTGCAGACAGAACATCGAATAGAGACCCGCACAGAGGAGCGTTAATCAAGTCCGTGAGATCAAGAGTTTAGAAGTCTAAGGAAAAGCCATGGAGCAGCAGATAGAGGAAGAGTGGGCCAAGTGGGACTATAGTCACTTGAAAGCAAAACAAGGGCATAGATCAGAAAGCCAGCAAAGAAAAGTTTATGGTTTTTTCATGTGTGTGTTTGTTTGTCTTAATGGAAAAGTAGGGTAAGCCAGGATCTAGGAGAGTAGCAGAAGCAAGAGCCTTGAGACAGAAATTACAGGATACTGAATAATTAGAGTATTATTTGAAACTCAGAAGGGGTCAGATGTTCTTCCCACTATTCTAGAGGTAATCTGAGAGCCTGCAGTGGGAGCAAATGTATAAGCTGATGGGACAGCGAGCCTCTGAAGACCATGGTAGATCTTCATACTTAGCCAATCACTGGTCTATAGAATTAGTGGATGGTTGAGATACATGGTGTTTCCACATCACACGTAATGGAGTGATAAATATTAAAGGGATCAAGCCAGCCCTTAGATCTTTTTCTCATTAGCATGCATGAACCTCTGTTTTTTGGTGAATCTCTGGAATTTTGTTTGCTTGTTTGCTTATTTGTTTGTTTGTTTGTTTTTGTAGACCTGGCACTTCACTTTGCTGCCCTGTCTTGTTCTGTAAGTGTTCCTGTCAATATGTCTTGTCTCCTCAACAAATTCCTATGTCCCTTAAGGTCAGCAATTTCATCTTCTTTGCATTTCCCATGCTGCCTTGAAAAATGCTAAGTATTTAGAAGATGCTCTGCTAACCTGTCTGGAATGAATAATGAATATCACTACTTCCCATGTGTGGCCATCTGTTTTAGAAAATGACATGAGAGAATAAGGGTTTGGGAACACATTTGATGGCATTGTGGGTATGGGGGGTCATTGTTATGGCACAAGAAATGATATTAAGTTTGTCTCCTGGGTCTAATTTATTATGTAAATCTTAATGAATATAAAATGATATTCAATTGAACAATGAATTTAAATGAGGAGATTTGATGAGAAATTTCCATCTGCATATTTCATCTGGGCCAGTTTCCCAAACTTTGTATTAAGATACTCAAATGTACTGAGAAGATAGATAAGCCATAACATTCTAGACTTTCCCAAGAAACTTATCCTTTTTAAGATGACACAAAATGACTGGTGAGTCAATAACAAAACATAAAACAAAGGTGGAAGATGTGTATGGGGATAGAGGAACAGCAAGGGGTATGTGCCTACATATATACATGGAGACATGTGAAGTCCTTTATGATTTCACATATATTTAGGAATTAAATCTACTTCCCCCAGTAACTATCAAAATGCTTCCAAGAATAATGTATATGTTTTCTTAGGCAAACACAAAATACATGTGTTCAAGTCTATCTTATATATAACTTGTCTTGTAATTAGGGCATATGCTGCAAATGGTTGGGGGAAAAAAACTGACTTGGAGCTAGAAATTTTAAGATTTTACCACAAGAAGGTAAAAGTGATGTGAAGGTAAAACAGGGTCATTCTCACTAGATCAAAGTTTCGATGTGAGTCATGGCTCAAAAAAACAGGCAAAACTAATTTTAACAATAAAGTTGATCCAACAACTAGATTAAAGGTGTTTCATTGAGTAAAGCTATCCTTTAACAGGTAGCAACAAGCACCACACATTTTCTTTCCTTTTTTTTTTTAAGATTTTATTTATTTATTTGACAGAGATCACAAGTAGGCAGAGAGGCAGGCAGAGAGAGAGGAAGGGAAGCAGGCTCCCTGCTGAGCAGAGAGCCCAATGTAGGGCTCAATCCCAGGACCCTGGGACCATGACCCGAGCCGAAGGCAGAGGCTTTAACTCACTGAGCCACCCAGGTGCCCCAACCACAAATTTTCTTATAGTTTACCTCTCTTCTTCTTCTAAAAATGTTGCTTTTTTAAAGTTACTTATGTGTTTAAAAGGAATTTAAAATGTATGAAGAATGTGTAGGAATGTGAAAAATATTTTTAATTCATTAGAAAATATTAAACCACCATATAGTGCATATGCTATAATTATAATGATATGAAATTTTATAAGAAAATGAACAAAATATTGAAGATACAAGAACTTTAAAGTAGTTTTTGCCTGCTGATAAAAGTATAGGTCTTTTAAAATGTGCTTAAGTATGTTTAAGGTTGTAGTTTACCTTTTTAAAAATTATAAAGTAAATGTTAAAAGGAAAAGTAGATCATTACCTTTTCTAATAAGAAAGCATTACAGTTTTATTTTTTATTATGTGATGTTAGTCACCATAGAGTACATCATTAGTTTTTGATGTAGTGTTACATGACTTACTGTTTGTGTGTAACACCCACTGCTCCATGCAATATGTGCTCTCTTTAATACCCATTACTGGGCTAACCCATCCCCTGACTCTCCTCCCCTAAAACCCTTGGTTTGTGTCTTCAAGTCCATACTCTTTCATGATACATTCCCCCTCTGATCTCCCCCCCCCATTCATTTTTCCCTTCTTTCTCCTAATGTCCTCTATGCTATTCCTTATGTTCCACAAATAAGTGAAACCATATGATAATTGTCTTTCTCTATTTGACTAATTTCACTTAGCATACCCCCCTCCAGTTCCATTCATGTCAATGCAAATGTTGGTTATTCACCATCCCTTCTGATGGCAGAATAACATTCCATTGTATATATGGACCACATCTTCTTTATCCATTCTTCTGTTGAGGACATCTTGGCTCGTTCCACAGATTGGCTATTGTGGACATTGCTGCTATAAACATCGGAGTGCACATGCCCCTTCGTTTCACTACATCTGTATCTTTGGGGAAAATACCCAGTAGTGCAATTCCTGGGCTATACGGTAGCTCTATTTTTAACTTTTTGGAGAATCTCCCACTTTGCAAAGAGGCTGTTTTAATTCCCAACTCTAACTCATGAATCAATGAGAATGTCCATCACACATCTTTGGTGCCACTGCTTTATCTTTTTATTTGCTTATATCAAAAACAGACAGTCCATTCTAAGTTGTGCCGGGCCCTTGATAAATACATTTAATTTATATGGGACATTTAACCCATAACTCTTCATATTTTTTTTTTAACCAAAGGAAGTAGCTGATAATAAAAAATGTTCCATTTTCTTAGTACAAGCTCCATGAATTTGAGCTTGTTGATACATTTAAGTGGAATGATATTAATTACACTGGCAAAAGCTCCAAAAGTGCACTTTCTTCTATAACAAAATGCCTTTTAAATGAAACATTTTCAAACCTGGCAGCAAAAGTTGGGGGGAAAGGAGAGATAATCTTTATTGTTACTTCAAAGCCTTATAAATATTAAACCCTCTTATGTCATAAATTGTAGGTTCTTCAAAATGAATTACCAGCTTCAAGGTAAATATGAAAGTAATTTTACTTCATAGTGATACAGCCCAAAGTGATGTGTGAGTAACTATAACTTCTGGTATGTTTTTAGAATTAAATTCTGATTTGAGAAGTTAAAAAAATCTTTATGTATTTTTTCAACTTTACTTAAGATTTCCTCATTTTCTTAAAAAACAGCGAGTATATCTCATCGCTGTAGCTATGATTTAGGACATAATAATTCTTGATCTTTGATAAAGAAACTATTATCAAAGAATGAGTAGAAAGCTTGTCACAAAATTATAAACTTGTGAGAACGCTAACTCCTATAATGAGGACAGTTTTAGTTCAGAGGAATAAATTCACTAATATGTTTATACCTCTCACTTTTTCCTAATCTACCCATATAAAGGGGAAGTTCAAATAGGCCTCTCCCAGCATTCAGGAAGAGAACAAATAAAACTAAATGACAATGAAAACACAAAACAGTTCACAGATTTTGTTGGGTAGATGAGAGTTAAAGATTAGAATTTTCTAGAGAAAGACATATCGCCTTCTTCCCAACACTATCAAGCACAGCTCTCTCCTCTACTTCCCAAGCTGGTTAAGGAATTACCATGCACTCTCCAGCCCAACATACCCCTGCAGGAGTGAGGTTTTTAACACAACTCTGGAGAAACCATGGTTCTTTTTGGAGTTTCAACATTTACAAGCATTGTGTATTAGAACAATTTACCTCAACTCTCTAAGATTCAGGGTCTTCTTTCATAAAATGAAGGTTAGTACTTATTTCTTTAGGATGTTTTAAATATTAAGAAATAATTCTTAAGCAGGTAATCCATCAAATTTATTTGAATACTTGCCTCCTCTTCATCCTTAATATCCAATTGGGAAAGACATCGTATGTGCTTTTTTTTTTTTTCTTTTTAGATTTTATTTATTTATTTGACAGAGAGAAATCACAAGTAGATGGAGAGGCAGGCAGAGAGAGAGAGAGGGAAGCAGGCTCCCCGCTGAGCAGAGAGCCCGATGCGGTCCTCGATCCCAGGACCCTGAGATCATGACCTGAGCCGAAGGCAGCGGCCTAACCCACTGAGCAGGCGCCCTACATCGTATGTGCTTTAACTTAACCAAATGTCTCTCATATCTAAAACCTCCTTTTATTGCGCAACTGTATCTCATCTTCCATCTCTTCCCCATTCTATTCATCTTCTAAAATACTGTTGGTGTTTTCTCTCAAAATCCATCTAGTCATGTCACTCCTATGCTTAATTATATTGGCCAATTCCTCATTGTTTATGTTCTAAAATTTAAACTCTGTATTTTTGAATTGTGTCTGGACTCCTCATACATACTGACTCTTATTCTGGCCACACCACAATTAGTGTTCAGCAAACACTCTTATATTAATCAAACTAAGAAACAGACTCAATTATAGAGTATAGACTGAGGATTACCAGAGGGGAGGTGGGTGAGAGTGGGTGAAATAGGTGACCGGGACTAAGGGGATGCACTTATGATGAGCACAAGCTGTTGCATGGAAGGGTTTAATCACGGCACTGTACAAACTGAAACTATGTTACACTGTATGTTAACTAACCAAAATTTAATAAAAACTTTTAAAAAATTATTATTTCATCTAAAAAAATTCCTCTACTGGAAATCAATGGTTCATTCTTCATGGCCTAGATCAAAGTCATCTCTGTGGAAGACTTCCTCAGTCATGCCTCTACAGGCATTTCTAACACAAAAATTTTCATGATATATTTTGGATTTATAAAACATTTCCTCCAAATTATGAGCTATCTGAAGTCTTATAGTCCCTGGCTGTAGAAAGTGAATAGAAAGTATCGACATATAGAAAAATTTTGTTTTTTAAAGATTTTTTTATTTATTTATTTGACAGGGAGAGATCACAAGTAGGCAGAGAGGCAGAGAGAGAGAGGAGGAAGCAGGCTCCCCGCTGAGCAGAGAGCCTGATGCGGGACTCGATCCCAGGACCCTGAGATCACAACCTGAGCCGAAGGCAGCGGCTTAACCCACTGAGCCACCGAGGTGCCCCAGACATATAGAAAATTTTAATTAAATAAATAAAAATAGTTATAGATACACTTGATAAAAGAAGAGAAATAAGTTTCTTTAGTATTCTCTGTCCAAATGAAATAACCTAAAAATTAATAGAAAGGTAAATTACAACAAAAGGACATAAGAGTACAATTTTAGCCATTTTTAAATACTTAATGCTTATTAAAATTAATATTAGATAAAAGTCTAAACTGAAATCACAAGTAATTAAGAAATAACAGAAATGATCAAACTTAAAATATATGGGGATTTTATTGTAGTTAACCAATTGTATCTTTTAATGCAATTCACTGTTGTTTGTCTTCTGAAATCCTGAAGCAAAAGTTCTTGACTATGTCCCAGCCATCTCTGAATAACATCCAGGTTATTCAATGAAGATACAGTGAAAAAATTAAACCCCTCACAATCAGCTAATCTGTACATGGAGGATATCTGATTGTCCTAACTTTGTTATTTTTTTAAAAGATGAAAAATAAATTTTGTATTCAGGTTAAAGCACTTAATAAAACACAAACAAGATAAAAATCAAAGAAAAACATAAAAGAAAGAAGTAAAGATAAAAGAATGATTAAAAAAACAGAAAATAAAAGGCATTAAAAATTAATAAATAATATAAGTTCCAATGCTTCCAAAGGATTAATAAAACAGATATGGCTGAGAAATTTGTTTAAGGAAAAAAGTTAAAAAATGAATATATGATGGCATCCAGAGTGTGAACAATGAATGAGGTTAAGTAATCATAAGAATACTTGATATTCATAATGATTAATTTGAAAAACTAAAATTTAACTACTTATTTTTTATTTTTTTTTAAATATTTTGTTTATTTATTTGACAGATAGAGATCACAGATAGGCAGAGAGGCAGGCAGAGAGGGAAGGGGAAGCAGGCTCCCTGCTGAGCAGAGAGCCCGATGTGGGGCTCAATCCCAGGACCCTGGGATCATGACCTGAGCCGAAGGCAGAGGCTTAACCCACTGAGCCACCCAGACGCCCCTTAACTACGTTTTAAAATACATATTATCATAATTTATTCAAAAAGCTAAACTGACAAACATAGAAAGAAAGATCAAAAGAAATGAAAGAAGTGAGAGGAGAGTAGGAGAATAAGAAGAAAGAAAAAGAGAAGGAAAAGAAAATACACAACATACAAAGCACACAGAACGATTTTTGTCTCAAAGGAATATAAAAGTATTATTATTATTTTACTTCAAATTATCCTCCTATAAAAAAAAGCATAAATTTATCTTTGGATATTGCTTTTTTTTTAATACAGGGAAAATATAATCTATCTATTTATTTATTTATCTATTTTTATGAATTAATTTATTGATTTTCAGGAAAACAGTATTCATTATTTTTTCACCACACCCAGTGCTCCATGCAATCCATGCCCTCCATAATACCCACCATCCAGTACCCCAACCTCCCACCCCCCTGCCACTTCAAGCCCTTCACATTGTTTTTCAGAGTCCATAGCCTCTCATGGTTCACCTCCCCTTCCAATTTCTCCTAACTCCATTCTCCTCTCTAACACCCCTTGTCCTCCATGCTATTTGTTATGCTCCACAAAAAAGTGAGACCATATGATAATTGACTCTTTCTGCTTGACTTATTTCACTCAGCATAATCTCTTCCAGTCCCGTCCATGTTGCTACAAAAGTTGGGTATTGGTCCTTTTTTTTTTTTTTTTAAAAGATTTTATTTATTTATTTGACAGAGAGAGATCACAAGTAGACAGAGAGGCAGGCAGAGAGAGAGGGAGGGAAGCAGGCTCCCCGCCGAGCAGAGAGCCTGATGCGGGCCTCGATCCCAGGACCCTGAGATCATAACCTGAGCCGAAGGCAGCGGCTTAACCCACTGAGCCACCCAGGCGCCCGGGTATTGGTCCTTTCTGATGGAGGCATAATACTCCATAGTGTATATGGACCACATCTTCCTTATCCATTCATCCCTTGCAGGGCATGTTGGTTCTTTCCATAGTTTGGCAACCGTGGCCATCGCTGTTATAAACATTGGGGTACAGATGGCCCTTCTTTTTACAACATCTGTATCTTTGGGGTAAATACCCAGAAGTGCAATTGCAGGGTTATTGGGAAGTTCTATTTTTAATTTCTTGAGGAATCTCCACACTGTTCTCCAAAGAGGCTGCACCAACTTGCATTCCCAACAACAGTGTAAGAGGGCTCCCCTTTCTCCACATCCTCTCCAACACATGTTGTTTCCTGTTTTGTTAATTTTTGCCATTCTAACTGGTGTAAAGTGATATCTCAATGTGGTTTTAATTTGAATCTCCCTGAGGGCTAGTGATGATGAACATTTTTTCATGTGTCTGATAGCCATTTGTATGTCTTGATTGGAGAAGCGTCTGTTCATATCTTCTGCCCATTTTTTGATATGTTTGCCTGTTTCATTTGTGTTGAGTTTGAGGAGTTCATTATAGATCCTGGGTATCAACCTTTTGTCTGTACTGTCATTTGCAAATATCTTCTCCCATTCCGTGGGTTGCCTCTTTGTTTTCTTGACTGTTTCCTTTGCTGTGCAGAAGCTTTTGATTTTGATGAAGTCCCAAAAGTTTATTTTCACTTTTGTTTCCTTTGCCTTTGGAAACATATCTTGAAAGAAGTTGCTATGGCTGATATTGAATAGATTACTGCCTATATTCTCCTCTAGGATTCTGATGGATTCCTGTCTCACATTGAGGTCTTTTATCCATTTTGAGTTTATCTTTGTGTACGGTGTAAGAGAATGGTCGAGTTTCATTCATTCTTCTACTTTTAGCTGTCCAGTTTTCCCAGCACCATTTACTGAAGAGACTGTCTTTTTCCACTGTATATTTTTTCCTGTTTTGT
Organism: Mustela lutreola; assembly: GCF_030435805.1. Taxonomy (NCBI): domain Eukaryota; kingdom Metazoa; phylum Chordata; class Mammalia; order Carnivora; family Mustelidae; genus Mustela; species Mustela lutreola. The sequence goes on along the minus strand of NC_081292.1, from coordinate 120,111,882 downwards.
TGAAGATTAATTGACCATAGAGTTGAGGGTCCATATCTGGGCTCTCTACTCTGTTCCACTGGTCTATGTGTGTCTCAAAGCTAGGGTAACTGAGACAGAAGATAGAATTAGTGATCTGGAAGACAAACAGATAGAGAGAAAGGATCAGGAGGAAGACTGGAACAAACAGCTTAGAAACCACGAAAACAGAATCAGGGAAATAAATGATGCCATGAAGCGTTCCAACATCAGAATAATTGGAATCCCTGAAGAGGAGGAGAAAGAAAGAAGTCTAGAAGATATCGTGGAACAAGTCCTTCATGAAAATTTTCCCAATCTTGTGAATGGAACCAGCATTCATGTACTAAAGGCTGAAAGGTCTCCACCCAAGATTATACATTCCAAAAAAACATCACGACACCTGATAGTCAAATTGAGGAATTATAATTGTAGGTATAATCTCTTGAAAGCCGCCAGGGCAAAGAGGCTCCTTACTTACAGAGGGAAGCCCATCAGAATAACGTCAGACCTGTCCACAGAGACCTGGCAAGCCAGAAAAGGCTGGCAAGATATATTCAGGGCACTAAATGAGAAGAACATGCAGCCAAGAATACTTTATCCAGCAAGACTGACATTCAAAATGGATGGAGAGATAAAGAGTTTCCAGGACCGTCAAGGCTTAAAAGACTATGCAACCACCAAGCTGACACTGCAGGAAATATTAAGGGGGTTTCTATAAAAGAGGAAAAATCCTAAGAATAGCATTGAACAGAAATATAGAGACAGTCTACAGAAAGAAAGACTTCAAAGATAACTCGATGTCAATAAAAACGTATCTATCAATAATCACTCTCAATGTGAATGGACTAAATGTGCCCATAAAATGGCACAGGGTTGCAGATTGGATAAAACGACAGGACCCATCCATATGTTGTCTACAAGAGACCCATTTTGAACCTAAAGTTATACCCAGACTGAAAGTGAAGGGATGGAGAAGCATCTTTCATGCCAATGGGCCTCAAAAGAAGGCTGGGGTAGTGATTCTCATATCAGATAAATTAGACTTTAAACTAAAGACTGTAGTCAGAGATACAGAAGGACGCTATATAATCCTTAAAGGGACTCTCCACCAAGATGATCTAACAATTGTAAATATCTATGCTCCCAATATGGGAGCAGCCAATTACTTAAGAAAACTATTAATCAAGATAAAGAGTCATATGGATATGAATACACTAATCGTAGGAGATCTTAACACGCCTCTCTCAGAAATAGACAGATCATCGAAGCAGAAAATCAATAAAGAAACAAGAGCATTGAATGACACATTGGACCAGATGGACCTCATAGATATATACAGAACATTCCACCCTAAAACAACAGAATACTCATTCTTCTCAAGTGCACATGGAACCTTCTCCAGAATAGACCACATATTGGGTCACAAATCAAGACTCAACCTATACCAAAAGACTGAGATTATTCCCTGCATATTCTCAGATCACAATGCTTTGAAACTGGAGCTCAATCACAAGGAAAAGTTCAGAAGGAACTCAAACACCTGGAAGCTAAAGATCAGGGGTGAAAATTGGAAGAGAAAAGTAGCCTTTCCTGTGAGAAAAGGCTAGCCCTCTACCATACTCTCAAAATGTCCTATTCTTCTTTGGGTGAAGTTTTCTACAGTAAGACAGATTCTCAAGAGACAGAATTGAAGCTCAACTTATAAGCTTGATCATGTCTGGTATCAACTCAGGGCTCGGGTGTTTCAAGCCTACATGCAGAAATTGATCCAAGGGACAATAGGTAAGTCAACTTACCAACAACCTGGATCACTAGATCACTTCAAGATGATCATGGTTCTGGCCCAGTATTGACCTAGAGCAGGTCCTCCTATGTCATGATTCCTCTTCTCACTGTGTATAATCAGCCTTCTTCTCTAACAGTAACTATGATCTCAGGATAGGCCTTAAAATCCATTCTACTGGTTTCAAATTGGCTCTATTCACAACCTTTTGTTGGAGTCCAATGTCATTACTGCCTATTGTCATACTTGTCAGAATCAGTAACTAACATGTTTCAACTTTAAACTATGAAACATGTTTATGTCAATTATTCCTCAATAAGGTTGGGAAAGAATCAAATAAATATTTGTCATCATGTTAATGCATTAAAGGAAGTAACATGAGTGTGTAATTGACATTAAAAAGGCATTTTATAAAATACAGCAAATAATATTGATAAAATTATAAAGAAAGTTGAAATAAATGGAAAATTTCCAAATGTTATGAGACAGACATATTTATCTGAAATCATTAGCAAATATCTATGTTAATTAATCCTCAATAAGAATAAGGAAAGAATAAAATGTGTCAACTTTTATATGTCAATTATTCCTCAATAAGGCAGGGAAAGAAGCAAATAAATATGTGTCATTACGTTAATGCATTAAAGGAAGTAACATGAGTGTGTAATTGACATTAAAAAGGCATTTTATAAAATACAGCAAATATTATTGATAAAATTGGAAAGAGAGTTGAAATAAATGGAAAATTTTCAATTGTTATAAGACAGACATATTTATCTGAAATCATCATCAAATATCATTTTGTTATTCAAGTATAAATATATTTCCAGTAAATCAAGAATAAGACAGTTGTACCTGCTTCAACAATATTAGAGACACCTAGCAGTTCTAGATAAATAGATAAATTAAAAACAGAACCATGCATATACAATCATTTAATATATGATTAAGGTGATCCAATAATCAGTTTGAAAGGGATGTTTTTTCAATAAAGAGTACTGAACAATCAATTATTTGTGTGTGTGTGTACAGCTAGAACCTTTTCCTAGGCACAAACATAAGCAAGAATTTCAAACAGACATAACATGTAAATATCTAAAATAAGATATTAATTAGAAGAAAACACATGACTTTAAAAAATATTCTAATGAGGACAACAAAACTGAGCAAAACCCAAAATCAAGGAGAAATTTAAAAACTAGTCATGTTTTTAATAATTCAAATGACAAAAATGATCTATACCCAAATTTCACAAATTTTAGACAGAAACAAAATATTTGGAGCATATATGACAATCTTCTTGATCCTTAGTCATGTAAAACCCTGATTTACTGAAAAGAAAATGGGAAGCATCACTTAGAAAGTATAGTAAAGGCTACCAATAGAATTTTCCTAAGACAAGAATTTTAAATGAGCAAGGGACATGTGAAACTCCCCAGTTGTTAAATAAATATAAATCAAGCATTTTTGCAAAACACTCGCATTTGCAAAAACTTAAAAAAAAAAAAAATCCAGTGCAGACACACTTGGGAAAATGTTCTCACTCTCCAACACTGTTTCATGGACTGTAAATTGACGCAAAATTTTCGAAGTTTAACCTGGCAGTGTCCTCTAAAATGTGCTCATGCTCTCACCTAAAATCCAAAATAAAGGTCTAAATGTGGAGCTCAAATAATATTGCAGAAATAAGTATACTTGTCTATCAGAGGAATAAAAGCTTAAATCAAAAACACAACCAAAGTACAAGGATCCTTAAAACACACATAGATCAAGTTAACATCGACTGAAAATGAAACTTTGACCAAAAACACATAGTTTGATTTTCACTCCCTTGATAGAAAAAAAAAAAAAATTATCATAGCTTTATCACTAACAAAGGGAAGGACTGCACGGGACCCAAGCAAGGAAACAGGTGCCAAATTACAAAGTCATGACCATATAAAGAGGATATAATGTTTTAATTTGCAAATAGAACTGGGCAACAATATGAGACTACCCAAAATGTAGGTACTGGTAAGAAATTAGGAGAGAATCAGAAAAGGCACTATTGACAACAATAATAGCAAAAGAGGTTTTTAGTTTTCCATAAACTTTCATCTGTGTGCTTCAGAACACTTGGATTATTAGAGATCATTATCCCCCTTATGCCCACAATCTCATCAAAGTTCAATGTAAAGTAATCCGTGGTAGTAAATCCCCATTGCTTTACTGGACAGCTGGACCTGCTGCAGACCACGAGCTGGTTGGACATATGTGAAATGGAGTCCTGAACGAACATATTTACACTCTATCATATAGAATTTATTGTAAAATAAGGCTTCTTGGTTACTTTTTGCTGTCTTGCTTTGGACTTTCAGTTTTTAAAAGGTCAGCTGGGATACATTATAGATCAGGAAAAAATAAAGCTGCTCCGTTTTTACTGTAAATTCTAAGACACTTAATGCATTTCATGCTTTTGACATGCTGCTTCAAGCCACAGCTCCAGGCTCCTTTGGAATAAGCTGTATCCTTATATCTTTCTGCTTTCAGGAGTATTTTGGTGGATAGGTGTGAAAACATCCGTCTAGACGGCCGCTCACAACCTGAGAAATGTTGCAGTGGTTTACATCTATTTTGTATCACCTTCTCAATTAGAGGACTCTGAAGTGTGTCTCCTAGTCCATTTCACTTCTATACACTCTCTGTATTTACCTTTCCTGAAACATTGCATTTGTTGGGAACACACGATGACTTCTCTTTTAGTTGTATTAATTTTGAAGCCCTCTCCTGCCCCCTCCCCTGCATAGACTACCTTTTCACTGTCTCGGGCAGGAGACTTTTTCTTCAGACCCATCTCGTCATGCACACACCTGACCAAGCAATTCATGATGTTACAGCTTCCCTCACCTTGCCCATCTGCTGATGAGCTCTGGTCCCTTCTTGCCTCACACAACAAATCTGATCTACCCTTTAAGGTCCAATTTAAATTACCTCTCTCCTTAACATGTCTTCATCAACCATGTCAGCTCACAAAATTATACTATATTTTGAAGCCATAGTATCTTCAATTAGCACAAATTTAATCTTCAATTTTTATTTTCTCTGGCATTATAACTCTTCCTTTGACTAAATTAACTCAGATACAGACCATGGTTATAACTTCTTTGTAATATTTCCTCAGTCCCTCCATGTTACCCTCAATTGCCCTTCAGTATTTTGCATGGAATGCTTCCCAAAATCTTCATTACTGAACAGTTGATATTCTAGCCAAATGTGCACTTTAGAAGCAGCAATATTTACAGTGAGAATTTCAGTCTGTTAGAGATGTTGAAATAATGTTTCTCTGCCTTGATCATCATCTTCCATTTTTCATACTGGTCAATGAAAAAAAATGCATTGCTTGAAAGGAAAACAACCACAAACTTCAAACAACAGATGTTAACCATGTACAGGTGGCTGAGTAGCTCATGGGATGGCTGATTGGATTTGAGACTTTTCACCTCATGGTAATCAGTCTGGATTTGGCCCATGGTTGACAGGTCACCCTACAGCTGTTAAAAGGATGCCAGGTGTGAAAAGCTCTCATTGCCAGCATGGTGGGCAGGTGTTTACATCAGAGTGAGTACCCTTGTGGCCACTTCTAGGGGCCACGAAGGCCCTGGTTCCTGGAAGGAGCAGCGACCTGTCAAGAATAATGTGGGTTGCTATGCATAACGGCTGCAGCATTCCCCAATTGTACCTGAAATGCTATAAAGTGGGCAATGGCACCTCAATATGACTTACTAAGATGTGATAAATGGCACATTTGAATATCATCTGATACATTTTGGAATATGAAAATCAACCCTGATTTAGGCCCCTTATTTTCTCTAAATGAAATGGCTTTTTTAAGAAGACTAACTTCCATGAGTCATTCACTTAATAATATTTAAGATGTGTTGTTTAATTTTCTTGCTTATATCTGATTCGTAAATGAGGTGTGCTAGTTTATGGAGTGTCATCTGGGAACATTCTATAAAGCTGAAACCACAAAGTAGGCAGAGTCAATGTGGTAAACTCCTTCATCAACCACTAAAGTTTCTGGGTAAATCTTCTTAAAATTCAGTCTCTTGCTGATAGAAGCTGCTGAATAAATACCCATTAAATTATGAGTAAATTTAATTTTTATTTTAAATAAGGGGATTGAACTTGATGTCTAATATACTTTTCTATTCTCAAATGCTACCTATAAATGCCCAAAAGGAAGAAGCTTCCTACAGTGTATAACCAAGATTATGCACAGTGATTCATTCTGATTCTAAAATAGTTTCTCAGAGAAGGAAGGTGGTAATGGGTTTTGTCTTCTGCCCCCAGAACTCTTTTTGCCACCGTCTCTTCTATAGTCTTCTGAATTTCTGGTGCCTCAAGGTAAGTAAGGTTCGTGAGTGTGGCTCCTTCCGTCATAATTCTCTCCTTAACCAATGAAACTTAAAAGAAGGTGGGGGCTATCCACAGAGTAAGTGACAGGATGAGTACAATATGTTGATAGCAGATTGGGAAAAAGGACAATATGTATTAACAGGATAGTTCCCATTGTCTGACAATTAACATCTATGTATCAAATTATAAGGTCAACAGATAACCATATTCTCTAGACAGTTTACAAGGACACGCTCAAACCCCTCCATCCTTGTTAAGGGGCTGTCAAATGAGTCTGATTATCTTCAACCATCAGTCCATCCTCTCACTCCTACACCAGTATATACAATGTAAGTGCATAAGGAAAAGAATCAAAAAGAAGTCATTGACTTTATACACTCTCAATCTCAGAGGGGTCACCAGAAATTCAGTCAGAGATAGAGATACCAGGTGTCTCACTCCATAGCTGGATATTGCCAAGCTGTGGAAAGCCCCAGATTCTCTAAGGTTCTAATGCCAAAACAGTGCACATTGAGAAAATGATTGTGTACCTGATATGTGTATCTCCTGGCATTGAATCTTATGTCTCTCTCCCACTGGAAAGTACTGAGGAAACTTATTGGAACAGGCCACACCAGTTGAACAAGAAGGGGCCAAGCTATCATGTGTCTGGGAAAAAGACATCAGCCAATCCACAGCACCTAAGACTCCTGGTACCTTTAAAGAGCACAGAGGAGAAGGCAGGCAGTCCAATGACTCCCCTCTCTGAAAATGTCTCTAACAGAGACACAGAAGATCTGGGATTCTCTCCCATTACTAACAGGAAACCCACACTCATCCTAGTCTCCAATGCCAGAGAACTAGGAGACAAGAAAGACAATCAAATTAATTCTCCTACCTATTGGACCCAGGCTACTGGTCAAGTATGATTTGGGAGGGTGAAAGATGACAATAAAATTTCAAGTAGTTTTGACATGGTCATTTTAGCTAAAAATGGCCAGAAAGCTACAAATTCTATCCAGAATGCCATTTTGGATTTAGGGAAGTGAGATTCAGAAGAGCTTGTCTGAAGGCAGCTGTTAATGAAAACGTAAAACTGTTTTATATGTGTAGCCTGCTGGATTCCAATTGTTCAATAAACTAGCTGCACATATATGGAGTGAGTACAGAGTGATGTGGAGCAGAAAACTAATAAAGGGAGGTGTAGGGAAGAGGAAAAAATGAAAATTTTAAAAATCCCAAAATTATATATGTATCCATTAGAACCTTAAACCTCAAACATGATATACAGACCAGCATCGTTGGTATAACATGAGAACTTGTCATAAATGCAGAATCTTGGGCTCCTACACAAGCTTAAATAGAGCTTTACAAAATTTAGAATGTGTAAAAATCCCATGGAGACTTTGATAAATCAGATTTCTGTGTCCACTCCAGAGCTTTTGGATCATTAGGTCTGGGGTAGACCTAGAGATTGTGTGTTTCTAACAAGCTCCCAGGTGATGCTAGTACTATGTCTCTGTGGGGCACATTTTGAGTTAGGAAGCCAGGAAGAAGCTTAACACTGGCACTTCTCTACTTGTTTGATTTTCCCAATAATTAAACATTATTTGAGCAAGAGGGAGGAAGAGATGTACTTCTCTTTACCTCCTTCCAAAAAATCAGAGCCTCTTTAGCGTGCTGCAAAAAGCTGCTTTCCTCCCTTATCTTGTAGAACTAGGGAAGAATTGGAGGACAGGTATCTAGCTAAATTCATGAACAAAATACATATATATAATATAATATACATATATATGCAGATAACAACAAAAATTGAATCTATCTTTAATTAATTTCCTCCTTCTAATCTCTCATTAGATTTCTTATGTATGCGTACTGATTTCCCATGGCTTATGATGGTGTTACATCCTGATAAACCCACCACAGGCTGAAAATATCATAAGTCAAAAATGGATTTTCTACACACAACTGACTTAATGATAGCTTAGCCCAGCCTACCTTAGACATACTCAGAACATTAATATTAGCCTATAGTTAGGCAAAAATCACACAAACGCTTTTTATAATAATGTGTTAAATATCTCATGCAATTTATTGAGCACTGTGCTGAAACTGAAAAATAGAAGCATTGTATGACACAGAATAGTGTAGAGGGAAAAAAAAAAAAAAAAAAGCCAGTGTATGGTAAGAGCATCCCCTGTCTGGCCACATGATCACATGACTGACTCTGGGCTGTGGCTTGGCTGTTGTGGACCAGGATCACAAAAGACAATTGGATGTATATCACCACTGGGAAAGATCAAAACTCAAAATCTGAAATACGGTTTCTACTGAATACACATTGCTTCTACATCATCGTAAAGTCAAAAAATTGTAAGTCAAACCATTGTAAGTTGGGGACCATCTTTAGGCATTTTCTCCAGCATTTTTAATGCAAGTTCCCATTATTTTACTGCCTTAATAAGACCCTCAGTGTATTCGTTTATGTCTCTTTTCTCCCTCATGGACTCTAAAGGAAGAAAAAAACATAACTGAGAAATATCTAATATTTAATAGAACCGAAAAAATTACATAAAGTCCGCTACATAATTTGCCAAACTCCCAGTTCTATTTGTTTTATGAAAATGTAAAACTTGCACATTTTTTCCATCAGGCTAGAGAATAAAAACCCATGACAAATAATCAAACCATGTCTCTGTTATGAAAATCTACGCCCACAAAGAAAGCACCTGCCATTTCCTTTTTGTGTGCGGAGATGTTCAAAGAGACACTTTGATGAGAAGTTGGATGAGGTGTCTGAGAGAAAAGATAAGAAAAAACATTTTGCACAGCCTACCCTTACCCCAACAGTCTTATCTGAGATTCTCCCTGGGGACCAGCTAATGCTTCCTCTGCTCTCAGCAGGGAAGCTGCAGGAGAAACATTGTAAAAGTTCCTCTCAGCAGCTTCTTTTCCCCACAGCAGTCATTACCATTAACAATAGCTGAGGGTTTCAGCACTCTGCAGTTTAAACTCTTTGAAATAAAGTTCACAGATAAACATCTAATCTGCTGCATAAACAAATAATTAGATGATGAATCCACATAGCATAGCTTACCACATATTGGATGGCAATCAGAAGACCAAAACTAAGGGGAAAAGACAGTTAGGTCCCCAACATGTATTTTCTATATGGTGCTAAATGACCAGTTAGATTTTTGACATAGGAGAATCCCTGACATTAATTTTTTTAAGGTTAAAAATTAAGACTATATTCTTCTTAAAGCAAATAATTGTATTTCCCTATGACACTCTTCTTGTGCTTAGAACCAGTGGAGATTCCATAATGGTTTCTGAACCTGCTTGATGCCTCTCTTCCTTTGTCTCCTTTGCTTACAAAAATAATTTACTGCAAACTAAGAAGATGTCAGACAGGCCTCCAAACATGGTAGTTTCTACACCCTCTAGATACCAAACTCAATGGTAAGTGGAAACCCAAGAATCAGATTTCTCAAGGTCAAGTTTCAATGAGATTCTCAACCAAGAGTGGTTGAGAAAACAAAGCATCCATGTGGAAACTTTATAATTTTTACAACACAAGGAAGATAAATTTTTCTTGTCTTGCTAAACCAAAGGTACTGTGTTAGGACAATCTTCATATGTGTCTCATTATGTTATTAGCTTTAAAAGGCATGTATGTCTTTAATAACGTAAATGTATTTTTCTGTTGTTATTTTATTTTATTTATTTTTATTGTTGTTGTTGCTATTTTAAGTAGAGACCTATTCAAAGTTCTATGAATGGTAAAGCAACTTTTATTCTAGTAGATGCACATTGCTACTGTGATTTCAGAGCCCTGATCCTTTTAAAATAGGGCATGCATTGCCCTGACTCTCATTTCATGTCTTAGAAAAATAAAGAATGCAGCCCCTTGAAACATGCTAAATTGCTTTTTCCCATTAGGTGGGGGGACCATAACTTATGTCTTCACCACTCCCATCTTGACCCAGTTTGCTATAGAACTAAAAACTTTCTAAGAAAAATAATCTTTTCATGCTCTTAATGTATATTCATTCTTCATGCAGCAGCCAGAAAAAAATTTTAAAAATGTAAATATGATCTTATTTACATGTTTTCAGTGTTCCTATGAGTTCATATCATTTATTAGAATTTAAATATCCAGGCGCTGGGGTGAGCTCAGTCAGTTAAGCGACAAACTTATGGTTTTGGCTCAGGTCATGATTTTGCTATCATGAGACAGAACCCTGCTTTGGGCTCACTGCTCAGTGTGAAGTCTGCTTCAGATTCTTTCTCCCTCTCCTTCTGCCCTTCTCCACTCATTTTCTCTCTCTCTATTTCTCTCTCCCTCTCTCAAATAAATAAATAAAATCTTTAAAGAAAAAGAATCTAAATATCTTACTATGCCCAGTCATCTAAGCCTTGTTTACCTCCCCCGTCTCTACCACTGCAGCCTTTACTTACTCTGCCTCAATCTCACTTGTCTTCTAATTATTTTTTGAACATGCCAATCACAATCCGTACACTTAAGGCCTTGGCACATGTTGTTCTTGTGCCTGAAATATTCTTCCTAGTTATTTGCATTTTTTCTCAGCCAGACTTCTGTTTAAATATCTTTCTTTGACCAAATTAAAATACCACTCCATTGCTTTCTAGCTCATTCTGCTTTACCCTTTTTTTTTTTTTTAAGATTTTATTTATTTATTTGACAGAGAGAGATCACAAGTAGGCAGAGAGGCAGGCAGAGGTGGGGGGGAGGTAAGCAGGCTCCCCGCTGAGCAGAGACTACCCCCCCCCCCCCGTGGGACTCCATCCCAAAACCCTGAGATCATGACCTGAGCTGAAGGCAGAGGCTTAACACACTGAGCTACCCAGGCACCACTTTACCTTTTTTTTCATAGTGCACACCGTGTAACATCTCTCACTATAGTGTATGTTCTCATGTATATTCTGGGTTTGCTCACTCTTACCAGTTAATCCATCTCATCGAGAACAGTAACTGACACACAGTAGACATATAAGTGTGAGCTAGATGAATGAAACGGAGGGAGCAAGAAAGCATAAAAATACTCACCAATACCTGGGAAGTGTTTGCAGGGCTCAAGAACTAAATAAAGATAGTAAGCTCATCAATATCCTTGGTCTGCTCATAGACATCTTTATTTCTACTTATGAATTAGTATGTCACCCCCTCATCTTGAGAAATGGTATTGAGTCAATAATATTCATTATCTCCTAAAGAACTCTCAGAGCCTGTGCCTGAATAGGTATTCACCTAAAGTACTTGCATGCTGAATACGATGTGAAAGGTTTCCCATCCTACCAGCTGTCAGGAGTCTTCTGTGTTTGAAAAGAGAATAAGCGAATGGAGTATAAGATATATTCATACATCTGATTATCTGATAGGGTCCAACTAACCTAAAATAAAATAAATGAACAGATTTTCTTTCCTTTCCAATAATAAATAGTTTGTATAGCTTGTATCACACTTAACTTTCATCTAAAAACAATTATAAGTCAGGACAATATATGTAAAACAAGACTTCTAAGACACTTAAGAGTAACCAAAATAGGCAAAATCTGAGACAGTGAGACCCTTGAATGAGGAAATCATGCTAGGTGAGATCATCTTGGGGAAATGTCCAGTCCACAAGTCATGCAGGGGATAAAGATCAAGCAGAAAGCTGTGGTCCCCTTGGACTGGGTAGTCAGATATTGAAATTTATGGCAGTCTTCATAGGTAGAATTGAAAAGAAGAAATTTCTGGGAAAAGAAGAAGCTGTGAAGTGTAAACACAAACTCTCACATAAACCCACATATAATTTGTGGCTGACATCTGAATTGTTTGCACACAGGATGAGATCCTACACCATCTAGGAGAAACAGCAGCTCTAATGGAAGAAAGATATGATGAGAGATGTGAATTGCTGCTGGCTGCTGGGGAGACAGATTTTTATGTTCAATCCATGCCAAACTAGAGGGCTTTGGTAACCATATCAGACTTTCCACTGAATTCCCAGAAGGGCCATGTCTTATAATTAAAACCCATATTCCAGAACAAAGGGATTCTCTCTAGGACTAATGAAACAAAGAAACAAACAAATCGATTGGCTTATATAAAGTATAGCTTAAATTCAAGCTTCAATAAATTCCAGATAACTCACTCGTAACAGACTGCCAAAATGAAACTCAAAGCAATTTAGAGGGAAATAACAAACTTCAGTGTCTCCAGCACATCACTCTAAGTATAAAATACATAACTACCCACATGAAGATACACAAGAAAACAGAACACATGATATAGAAGAAAATAGCAGATAAATGACCCAGATTTTGAAATCAACAGACAAGAATTTCAACATAGGTATGTTAATTCTGCTACTGACCATCCTGAAGTAATGAGACTAGTCTTGCCTATTGCTATTAAAAAAACTCAACACAACATTTAGACAACTGTTTTCAGACATCAGAAAGTAATCATTGTAGAACTTTGATTCCTGAAAGGAAGAGAAAAATAAAGCAAGATCTATAATTACCCTGACATTCTGCCTAGAAGTATATTTCAGAACATAGTGCAGGATAACACAAGTAATGTATGGAAATTTCACTAAGTTTAGGATTAAGAGATCAGAGTTCAAGGAGGATAAAGTGGTTAAAATTTCAGGGTAACAAAAATGAGATTGTTAAATAGAGAAAAAGGTCAAGAAAACTGGATAAGATTCCCTCTGAGTTGGTTACTAAATTATATGCCGTGCATGTTCAGTATGAAGCTCCATAAGGCCAAGAAAAGAATGACAAGGAAGCAGTAAACTAAACAATTTCCACAGGACTGGGAGAAACTGAGTTCTAACCCATAAGAATGGACATTCCTTGTTTATTATAAAAGATGCTCAGTCAAGATCTTGAAAAATCAGTTTGGGAGTGCTAAGTTAGCCCTAGATTAAAAGCTTTCCTATGCTCACCATAACTAAATTAAAAAAACAAAGAAACAAACAAAAACCTTGAAAAGATCAAGTTGCTTGGTATATAATTTAATTGCCTATCAGAACAAAGTCTAATTTTTTATAAAAGATAACAAAATTCATTACTCAACCATGTAATATTCACAATACACATTGTCAAGTGTAAGGTCTCTAGTAATAACAAGGAAAATGTAACTTATAACCAGAGAATGAGTCAGTCAATGGAAACAAATATAGACATGACAGAGATATAAAACTAACTGAAGAAACTTTTTCAAACAACTATTAAAAATGTATTTAGGGACTAAAGAATAAGAAGAGAGATGGGAGCTTTAAAAAGAGCATAAAACATAATGTAAAAATATAATATATAGAGTATAAAATAAGAGTTAATAAACTTTCAAAGAAAATATCAGCAAACTTAAAGAACTATTAATAGAAAGTATAAAAACTAAAACACATACAGAAAAAAGGACAAAATGTGAACAGAGTCCTCATGACCCATGAAGTAATATGAACAGATCCAACAAATATGTAACCAAACTCCAGGAAAGAGAGAAGAGAGGAATTTAAAAATGGTAAAACTTCCAGATTTGATGAGAAGTAAAATCTACTAATTCAAAAACTGTCAATGACATCCAAACATAGCAATCACAAAGAATATCACATAAAGTAAAAAAAGCTAAGAGAATTCATCCCAAGCTGACCTACACTACATCAATTTTTTTTTTAATCTAAAGAAAACTATGCCAAGTGAAAATTTGGTTTATACAAGGAAATGAAGAGCACCAGATGGGATAAATCCATGTAAAATATCAAATGTTTTTCCGTTTTAAAATGTTTTCACATTTTAAAATGTGATTTAAAAGGTAATTAAGAATTTCTAGTTGCATTTTTGACAACTAAATATTTGGAACATGTCACTCCTGGACTTACAACAAGAAAAAAATTGTATAAATTAAAAACTCAAGGTGGTGCCTGGGTGGCTCAGTTGGTTAAGTGTCTGCCTTCAGGTCCAGGTCATGATCTAGGTCCTGGGATTGAACTCTCTGCGGGACTCCCTGCTCAGTGGCAAGTGTGCTTCGCTCTCTCGCTCTGCCCCTCCTCCCCACTCATTCTCGATCTCATTCTCTCTCTCTCTCTCTCAAATAAATAAATCAAATCTTTTTAAAAATAAAAATAAAAACTCAGGTTTTTTCTCAGACTTATCAGAAAACTGACATCTCAGACAAAAGATTAGAAGTCATTCAGAGGAATGTAACAATGGAAATCTACTTACCTGGAAAAGGAGCTGCTGGAAACTAAAATTGGAGAAATTTTTGACAAATTTGTTGGAGGCTGATTGTGGATTATTGTAAGAGTGAGAAATTCCTGGGAATTGCAGTCTTTGGGAGGCCATCTTCTTTTATAAACATTTTCTCCAGGAACTCCAGCAAGTTCTCATAGTGAGGATCTTAAAAGATCTCCACAGAGCCTTGACAAGGAAAAGGAAACTGTAAACATTTTGAAGTCTGGCAGAAATAATACAGGGACAAAATTACAAATACTCTGGAGACTTCAAGCTCCTTCTGTTAATAATTAGTAAATCAAAATAGCAGAAAATCAGCAACTTAAATAGCACTCTAAATTAAGTTAATCTAATTGACATTTATAAAATATTCCATCTAGCAATACTGATGAAAGAATGTATACCCATACAGAATATACAAGATACAATATACAAGATTCACAGTACCAAAAGTGAAACATAAAGAGCATAAAAGATTATACAAACATTAAAGAGGATCATAAAAAAATTAAAAATACTTTATGCCAATAAATTCAACAACATAGATGGACCAGATAATATCCTTGAACAGTATAGTTTGCCAAAATGAGATCCACACACAAAATTAAAAATGTGAATCATTTCATAACTATTTTTAAAAATTGAATCACAATTAAACTTTTCAAAAATAAAATTCCAGCTCTAGCACAGATATTTTTATTGGTGAAATCAATCAAACTTTTGAGAAAAAAAAAATTACCCAACTTATATAAACTATTATGAAAAAGTAGGGAACAACTATTCTGAACATATTTTGTGAGGTCATATCACATAACATAACCTGAAAAAAATATCATAAGATAGAACTATAGGCCATTATATTTGAATATAAAAAATAATAAAATACAAAAATAACGAAAATCACAATACAAAAATTCTCAACAAATATTAGATAATTAAATCCAGCAATGTATTAAAAGATTAACAAATGGGGACTAAGTGTGGTTTATCTATCACAAGAATGTAAAATTTACTCAGCTTTCAAAATCACATTATATAATTTATTCTGTTAGTGAAATAAAGAACATACTTATGGTAATCTTGATAAACAGAGAAAAATGGATTTGACAAAGAGTCAACACTTATTCCTCCTTAAAACACTCCCACAGCAGGTTAAAAATGGAAAAGAATTGATTCAACATGTTAAAGCGTATCTTTAAAAAAATAGACATTAATTAAAATGTTACTTAATGATGCAGTACTGAAGGTTTCTAAAATTAGGAACAAGGCAGGGATACCTCCTCTCACCATTTCCTTAAACCATGTACCAGAGACACTATCCAACCAAATAAAATAAGAAAAACATTTAAAATTTTAAGAAAAATTTAGAAAGGATTAAATAAATCTCTCATTTATAAATGTTGAGATGTTACATAGAAAATTCTAAGGAATTCTATGAAAAATAGAAGAGTATATTTACCACCTTAGAATAGAAAAGTTTTGCTTAGGGCGCCTGGGAGGCTCAGTGGGTTAAGCAGCTGCCTTCGGCTCAGGTCATGACCTCGGGGTCCTGGAATCGAGTCCCGCATCGGGCTCTCTGCTCAGCAGGGAGCCTGCTTCCTCCTCTCTCTCTCTCTCTGCCTGCCTCTCTGCCTACTTGTGATCTCTCTCTGTCAAATAAATAAATAAAATCTTTAAAAAAAAAAAAAGTTTTGCTTAGATAAGATAAAAAGTAAAACAGTATCCATAAAAGAAAAAAACCTTCACAAATTGGACTTCTACATAATTAAAATTTTATGCTTATCAAAAAATGCTGCTAAAAATAAGTTTATAGCATTCACTGTCAATATTTAAAAATTTAAGGGTAGAAAAAATAGATTAATTTAACCAAACTGAGAGTCCAGTAACAGAACCACACTTACATACTGAATTGATTTTTAATGGAAGTGCCAAGGTAATTCAATGAGGAAAGAAAAGTCTTTTCAATAGGAGTTCTGGAACAACCTATTAGCTTTAGGAAAAATAATATACCTCAACACCTGCATCAAACCATACATAAAAATTTGATTTGATGGACCATACTATTAAACATATAGTTAATACTATAATTTTTTTTTAAATCACAGGGAATATATTTTTATTCAGAGGTAGCAAAGATTTCCTTAGAATAATAATAGCACTAGCTATGACAGCTGAAGATTAATTGAACTTCATCAATATTAAAATGTTCTTCTCATCAAAACACATCATTAAGAAAATAAAAATATAAGCCACATTGAGACAAAATATTTATAATACATTTATCATAAAAAAACTAGTATGTGGATGATACAAAGAACTCTTTCAATTCAATAATAAGGCAAACAATAAAAATAATGGTTAAAAGCTTCACAGACATTTTATGGAAGAAAATTTGTGAAATTTCATAAAACACCAAGAAGATACTCAAATTTAATAGTCATTAGAAAATTCAAATTACAAATTAATATTTCAGTGAGATACAAATCTATACTTACTAGAATGGCTAAAATTACATGGAGTGACAGTTTCAAATTTTGGTGAGATATAATTCAACTGTTCTATATTACTGATAGTAATGTGTACTGCTTTCCTCTTGCTGCTATAAGAACATACCACTTGGCTTAAAACAACACACAAATAGACTCACAGAATTTACAGAGTCTGAGGGCTAAAATCAGGTGTTGGTAGGACTGTGTTCCTTCTGGAGGCTTCAGAAGAGAATCTGTTTCTTTGCTTTTCCTACTTTCTAAAGGCAGTCTGCATTCTTTGGCTCAAGGCCCTTTGCCTTCCTCCAACCTTTTCATCATATCTCCTCTACCTGATTTGGCTCTCTTGCCTTTCTCTTATAAGGCATTACTTGTAATTACATTGCGCCCATCAGTATAATCCTGGATATTACCCCATCTTAAGATCTTTAAACTAATTACATCTGCAAAATCCCTTCTGTCATTTAAGGTACCATATTTACAAGTTCTGGGAATTAAGACATAGACGTCTTCGATGGGCCATTATTCTGTCCACCATAGAACATAAAATGTAATTTATTTTAGAGTCTCATTAAGTTAAACATATACCTGCCCTATGATTCAGCATTCCTACTCCTAACTAGTTGCTCAAGAGAAATGAAAGCACATTTTTACAGAGTTTCACCCAAAACTGTTCATCAAATATTTATTTATGATAAGTCCAAACTGGAAATAGCACAAATATCTATCAAGAGGTAAGTGCAAAATTAAATTGTACTAAATTCATGATGGAACTCACTACTCAGAAATGAAGTTGCTAAAGCTACAGCATAGGGAACTCAGTCAATGATTTTGTGGCAGCATTGTAGAGTGACAGATGGTAGCCGCACTTGGGCTGAGCACAGTGTAATATACAGAATTGTTGAATTACTATGCTGTACACTTGAAACCAATATCATATTGTACATCAGCTACACTCTAATTTTTAAAAAAAGTATTACCAAAAAAGTGGAATAAACTAGTGATATATAAATAACATAGATGAATCTTTAAAAACAAAAACAAAAATATTATCCTGAGTGAAAAAACCCTTACATTGTGGATGGTTTCATTTACCTGAGCTTCTAGGAGTAGCAAACTAATACATTGTGACAGAAATCAGAACCGTGGTTATCTCAGAATGGGAGAGAGGCAGGGAGGCGAAGAAAACAACTGAAAGGGGGCACAAGGGAACTTTCTGGGGGTTTGAAAATGCTCTGTATCTTGTTTGGCATAGTGACTATATGGCTATTTACACTTATCAAATCTCATCAAACTATGCACTTAAAATTATTAACATTCCTACATGAAAATTCAAATAAATTGTCATTTGCCATTCAAATGTTTCAAGTCCTCGAGGGGAAAAAATATTTCAATGATGTTTAAAGAAAGAAAAAAAATCCATTTATAAAAATTCTGAATCTTTCAACACTTACATTGCCAAAGCAGACCATAAAGGAATGTGGTTATGGTATGAAAGGACCTAATAAAAGGACCAGGATATTGCAGAGGTACTAAAAATTTATTTTAAATTTACTTCTATGTGTCTTACTATTAGTTTTAAACTTTTCTGGAGGTTTCTGGAAACTGAGAATAAAGGACTCTATACCTCTCAGACAGCTGCCTGAGGAGAATGCCTGGGAAGGTGTGTGTCCACACAAGGGAAAAAAAGAGTCCTTCTGGCTCTGAGGCTGAAACAGCTTGTTCGGTAAGACCCTCTACCAATTCCACTCCTCCCAAATCCTTCCCAGCCCCCTGCACCCTGGCGGACTCCAACGTACTGTTGTGATGTCTTTAGGAGTCTACATAGATGCTTACAAGTGGTCAAGGAAATGAATTTTCCTCTGATCACAAACAATTACACTCAATCCTTTCACCATAACTTTTTACCTCTGAATCAAATCATGTCTCATTATACCTTCTGAATTTTATAACCTATCTCTATTTTCTCATATTACCATTTTTTTTTACTTTGTCTGAACCCCCTATCTAGATAATTTTATGATAACACCAATGGTATCCTAAAATTATTATATTCTCAATATTCTACCCAAGGACAATGGTAATCTCCATGCTCAAAGTAGCCCTCATAGTATATTTTTTTCTACTTTAACTCACCCTCATCTAATTCAGATCTCTACACATTACTTTTTTTATTATTTTTTTTTATTTTTTTTTACCTCTCAGCTGCCTCTTCCCTGATAAATAGGTAAACATTTTTATTCTTTTTTTTCTTTCTATTTGCAGTTATTCCTTCATATAGTCAATTCATTACTTTAACCTCAATACTTACTGATAAAGCCAATGTCCTTTTCAATTTACTCATATCAAGATAATATGATGTGGATTTCCTTAAATTTTTGCATTTCTGAAAACAAAATGAAAAACAAAAATTATCTATGTATCAATTGTCAGTTTGCTTAATCTTTCCTTTGTTTCAATGTTGCATCTTACTTACATTGTTAACTAGTGTTTTTTTAATAACTCATAGAACATTTTCCACTTTTTTAAATTCTAAAAATGGTATCTTTTTATTATAGAAAAATTTAAAAAATCGGATAATCAAAATGATTCACTTTTATACAACATATATTATTGAGTAGCTACTAGGTGCCCAGGATTTTTCTACATGATGAGATACAGCACTTGCCCAAAAGGGACTTATCATTTGTTTCATTTATTATTTGAAATTTGCCTCCTCTCTTTCTTTCCTGGGTAAGCTAACTAGAGTCTTATCAATTTTATTTATCTCCTCAAAGCTCCAATTTTTGGTTTAATTGATTTCCTGTATTGATTGTTTTCAATTTTATTGATTTCTGCTCTAATTTTTATATCTTTTCTTCTGCTTACTTTGGATTTAATTTGCAATTTGCTCTTCTTTCTTTCTGATTTCTGAGGTAGAAATTTAGATTATTGACTTTAGGCCTTTTTAAACTTCTAAAATATGTTTAACATAAATGTATTCACCATAAATTTCCCTCTAAACATTGCTCTTCCTGCATCAGACAAATTTAGATACATTATATTTTTATTTTTATTCAATTCAAAATATTTTTAAATTTCTCATAAGAGCTCTTCTGTGGCATATGTGTTATTTCGAAGTATGTCATTTAATTTCAACGTGTATTGGGATTTGTAGCTATCTTTCTGTTATTGATATGCAGCTTAATTCCACTGTGGTCTGAGAATATACTTTTTATGATTTCTATTCCTTTAAATTTATTAAGGTGATTTTTATGGAGCAGAGTGTGGTCTGTCTTGATGAATGCTCCATATGAACTAATAAGAGTATGTATTTTGCTGATATTTTATGAAGTAGTCAATAAATGTCAATTTTATCAGTTGATTGATGGCACTATTCACCTCAGCCATATCCTTATGATTTTCTGCCTGCTGGCTCTGTTAAGTACTGACGGAGGGGTATTGAAATTTCCAACTATCATAGTGAATTGCTATGTCTTCTTGGAGAATTGACCCCTTTATCATTATGAATTATCCTTTTTTATGGAACTTATCTTCTGTTGGGAGAAATAGATGATAGTCAAGGTAAGTAAATATCAAGATAATTTCAGGTAGAGTTAAAGATTGTCAAACACAATAATCCAGGACAATATGGAAATGGGTAGGGAGACAGGGAGAGATGAAGGGTAATTAGAAAGGTTGGTAAGGAAAGGTCTCACGAGGAATGATATTTGAATGTGAAGGTGGCTCTTTATGAAGGCATGGGGAAAAAGCATTGCTGGCACATAGATCAGAAAGAGAAAAGGCCTTGAGAGAGAAGCAAATCTCATGAATTCAAACCACAGAAAGAAATTCCGTGTACATGGAGCTTCACAGGCATAGAAGATTGTCGTGTGAGTATAAAATACTTACACCCCAACGTCCGGGAACATTACTGTTAGTAGCACTCACACATTTACAAGTGCCATTACTGTTTCTTTCAAACCACAGAAATGCATTCTCGCTAACCTAAATAGAACATATATTTATTGGATATTTATGGAGAACTGAGAAAAGTGAAAGAATAAGCAAATAATTGTAGAAAAGACAGAACTCTGACAATTCAGGATGACTGTGCATCAGAAACAGAGGCAGTTATTTTCAGCTGGACCCTAGTAGCATCAAATATCTACTGTATATCACAAATTCACTTTTTACCTCTGTATCCAGAATGGTATTAGCTATGTACCCTCCTTAGAAGACTTGAGAAACTGTTCACATGAATCACTTTCTGTAAACCTAACTCAATTTTAGATACTTGTTTAAGAAAAGATGAAAGGAAAAAAAAAAAAAAAGAAAGAAAAGAAAAGATGAAAGGTGTGCCACTGAATAATTAATTTTCACAACATGGCCTAAGATACTCCTCCTTAAGATTTGGCTTAGAACAGGATACACTCATCATCCTATTACAACTTGGAAGATTATAGAAAATTAGTTCTTTTAAGAAAATTTGGCTAATCTAGAAAAAACAAGAAATGGATTCAGGCAACATAATCCACACTTGATTTGTATTTATATGTGCATGTGACAATTTTCATTCAGACATAGATGGAAATTCACTAATTGACTATTTCACACACACACACAAAAACAAATCTTCATTAGTTGATGTTAATATGTGTTCCAAGATTTTGAAATCACACAAAACATGTCAAAAAATATACATGTACCTGTGTCCACAAATGCAGCCTTAATTATTTCCCTGAAGAATGACTGATATTGGATATTTGTATTTTAAATGTTAGTTTGTCCTCCAGAATTCGGTCTTACTGGTCAAGGAAGAAACTACTTGTTTCCCCACGATTACATTATTTCACTATGGATATTTGATAGGTATCTGTTGTTTTATTTGAAGTCAAGCAAATTTAATTTTCATTTCTAAGGTTAGCAATAAAATGAAACATTTTATTCAAATATATGCTTTTTTTCCTTAGAATAAATTGTCTGTTCCTGTCTGTTCTCAGTTTTTCAATTAAAATAATCATCTTTCTATTGCCTTTTAAAAAACAGACTTTGAATTTTTAAAGATTTTTTTTTTTTTAATTTGACAGACAGAGATCACAAGTAGGCAGAGAGGCAGGCAGAGAGAGTGGAAGGGAAGCAGGCTCCTCGCTGAGCAGAGTCTGATGCGGGGCTCAATCCCAGGACCTTGGGATCGGGACCTGAGCTGAAAGCAGAGGCTTTAACCCACTGTGCCTCCAGACTTTGATTTTTAGAAGTTTTAGACTTATAGGAAAATTAGAAGGATGGTACAGAGAGTTTCTACTCACACTCACACTCATTTCTCTTCTTATTAATTCCTTACATTACCATGGTACATTTGTTACAAATATTGAAGAAATGTAGATATATAATTATTATTATTGACTTAAGTCCATAGTTTTTCAATATCTTAAATTTTTACATAAAGCTCATTTTATGTTCCCAGATCCCACTCAGGATACCACACTACATTTATTTGTCATGTCTCTTTGGACTCGCACATTCAGTCTATCCTTTTGTTTTAATGACCTACACAGTTTTGAGGAGTACAGGTCAGGTGTTTTGTGGGATATCCTCTATTGGAATTTATGTTTTCTCATTATCAGACACTAGTATTTTTTATCAGATTTCTCTACTCTTAAGTTATTCTGCCCTCCCTATTTTAACATTTTAAATATGTAATGTAAAATAAGGACCTACATATATGCTATTTATTTGGTCTATAATTTGCAAACATTTCTCCATTTGCTGTTTTCATTTAAAAAATTTTTTTTTAAGATTTTATTTATTTATCAGAGAGAGAGAGCGGGAGAGAGCAAGCACAGGCAGACAGAATGGCAGGCAGAGGCAGAGGGAGAAGCAGGCTCCCTGCCGAGCAAGGAGCCTGATGTGGGACTCGATCCCAGGATGCTGGGATCATGACCTGAGCCGAAGGCAGCTGCTTAACCAACTGAGCCACCCAGGCATCCCTCATTTAAATTTTATTATTACTATTTTTATTGAATAGAAATTTTAAATACTTGAAGACCTCTTCTTTTTGATGTTCTTTATGATAACACTTTTAACCTGTAAAATTTTTACATTCACTTGTATTTTCTTTTAGTAATCTTATACTTTTCTCTATTTGTTTAATCTATCTATTTAAATTATATCTGAAATGTATGTATTCTCTGCATTTGATTAATACTCTCCTCCTGGATGACCTTGACTTTCTTTTCTATCTGCCAATGGCATGAGTTTTCAAGATCAAATTCCAATTGGACATCTTATGAGTTTTTTTAAGTTACTTCCGTTAGGTTTTAGGTATCCTGCCCCTGTGTTCTGGTTGGTACCTACAACTTCTGTAGTGCTAATCAAATCAATATTGCTTTTAAAAGCTATTCATCAGGGGTGCCCAGGTGGCTCAGTGGGTTAAGCCTCTGCCTTAGGCTCGGGTCATGATCTCAGGGTCCTGGGATCAAGCCCCACATCGGGCTCTCTGCTCAGCAGGGAGCCTGCTTCCCGCCCCCTCTGCCTGCCTCTCTACCTACTTGTGATCTCTCTCTCTCTGTCAAATAAATAAATAAAATATTAAAAAAAAAAGCTATTCATCATTATGTCAGTCACTCCCTCTAAACTCTGAGCCCTGGGAAGCAAAGGGCATGTCTTATTCATTTTGTGCATTACATGATGCATAAAATCATGTAGAAATTCCATAAATACTTATTGAATTGGATCATGTCCTTGTCCTTTACTCTTTTTTTGTCTCTCATTAAAAAAAAGAAAGAAAGAAAAAAAAAGTTCCCTAGTGCCAATAGAATATATTAAAGTGTGTCAGCCAAACCTTCCTTACCTGGTCCAAAAACAACTTTCTAATTATTTTTCCTACTATTTCCCATTATGTGCATAGTCCACAATGGGCTATCTGTGGGTCCCAAAACTCATAGAATTTTCCTACTCTAGTTTCATCTGTTACCTGGTACGTGTGAATATTGCTATAAATCTCTCAGAAAGCAATTTGACAAATTTCATGAGTCTGGAAAGTTTCATTTCTTTTGTGCCTAGAATTTTTTTCTTTTAAACTCTAACAAGGAAAAATAACCCTAATTATTGTAGGGGGAAAGGAAAATCTTTAGGCCAAATAAACAAGTGATTTATATATACAATAAATTTTCATTATGACTTTATTTATAATAATTTACAAAAACAGAAAAATAATGCTTCAGTGCTTATTGTTTACACAATTTAAATAGGCTTCAACTTTGATAAAACTTTAATTTTTAACACCCCAATTTTCTTCTCTAAAAAGAATATCATCTAAAGTCATTCTGCTTTCCCCTTTGTTTTGGAACTTTGAGGAGATTATGAGGTCTTTTAAGTTGGCACTTACAATTATCTTATTTACCATGAATCTCTTTTATCTCTTTTCTATGCAGAACCTAAATGAGCCTGGGTGGTCAGTCAGGTAAGTGTCTGCCTTTGGCTCAGGTCATGATTCTGGGCTCCTGGATCTAGCCCTGCATTGGGCGCCTGCTCAGCAAAGAGTGCTCCCACGGCTCATTCATTCTCTCTCTCTCTCTCTCTCTTGTTCACTCACTCACTCTGTCTCTCAAATAAATTAATAAAATCTTAAAACAAAGAACCTAAATTACTGTCTTGGGCTCATTCCCTCTTTTAGTCCCTTGCTCTCCCATATGAACATGTTAGCTGCAAATCATTTTTTTTTTAATCCTAAAGCGGTGAAAGATTTTTGCAGAAAACAGTTGTCCTTCCTCGCCTCCCTATTGCATCCCACCCCCCAGATCCAATCACATTCAATTCTTCTAGTATATTTTTTCAGGTATCCACATCTACATTCTAAATAATAACTGTATTACTGTTCTGAGATTGTCAAGACAGAATCATGATTTATTTGATTGAGAAAGGATAACTTAGTGAGAAGATAGTGGATTGTTTAATGGGAATTTATGGAGATGATCGCACAAAACAGAAGACATAACAGGAAGCTCCCAGGTGAAGGCATGACTCTGTAGCATCTAGTACAGAAAGCTGCCCATGATACTATATGGACAATTGTATCTTCTGGGAATAGCCTGTCTATTCATATGCAAGAAATGATTCACTATGACGAGCTGGTATTGAAATACCATCTCTGTGTGCCCTGGTGGTGCAGATATAGGGAGCAGGAGGGACTCATTACACATCAATTCGATGGTCAGCAACTTTTTGATCAGCAGCCTTCAAAAGTCAGTATCAGGGGTGCCTGTGTGGCTCAACTGTTAAGCTCTGCCTTTGGCTCAGGTCATGATCCCAGGGTCCCGGGATTCAGCCCCGCATTGGGTTCCCCACTCTGCAGGAGAGCCTGCTTCTCCCTCTCCCACTTCCTCTGCTGTGTTCCCTCTCTCACTCTGACTCTCTCTGTCAAATAAATAAATAAAACCTTTAAAAAAAATAAATGTCAGTATCAGTAAGTCTTAAGAAAAGAAACTCCTGTCCTTCTTGATATTAATCAACAGCATTGTTGGCTTTCTGAAGTTGTGTGGGAAAAAGTGGTAGGAGGCTTTACTAATCTGTAGGCAGAGTTGTATTCAAAGCTTCATTTTCCAAAAGGAGGCTTCACTTTTCCTTCTAATGCCTGATAGCCCAAGCCAGAAGTCCCTCTGATTCAGTTGCATAAAGGAAAATGAAATCAAGTCCAGAAGGTGAGGGAACAAAGACTGGGAGCCCAACCAGGTCTTTACATACAACCAATCAAGCTCTTAGTTTTTAGCCCCTGTTTCATTTCTACTCTCTGCAGTACCAGCGGTTACCGAGTCTGCAGTATCTAACTCTTAAAGGGATTCCGGAGGAGAAATCAATGATCTCCTCATTGGTACTTCCCTTGTAAGCACTTGGGTTAGTTTCTTTGTTGCCATTTAACAATCTTCCATTTGCTTTCGATATAGTGCAACTTAATTGCATTTTCATCAAAGGTGAAACTTCTGTTTCTTATTTTTGTGTAATATATATTGAAGTGATTCTGAAGAATAGAGATTTGGCATAATGTGATAATGTGTTCCTAATAAGAAATATATATTTGGTTTCATCCCCATTTCTGGCACAGAGCTCCTAACCTCTGGAAATTCCAGAGTGATGACAGAATAAAGATATCTTGCTATGTGAATGAGGTGACTTTTGGAAAGCACCTAAGGATGAGGACTGGTTGCTTGGAGAATCAACCATTCAGTCCCATGGTTTTGACCTCTGGGGAGCAGAGAGCAGCTACAGACTGAATCAATTGTCAATGACCAACGAAGTAATCAATCATACCTATATCACGATGCTTCTTAGAAACACCCCCGCCCCCCAAAAAAGACTGGAAATTTGGAAAAGTGGTTTGTTTAGAGAGAGCATGAAAACTCCACACGTTTTTCCCATAACTGACCCTATAAATCTTTTCCTTCATGGTGTTATTCAGTTATTTTTTTAAAATAATAAAGTAGTGGTTCTTTTATAATAAAGCTACGTTAGCAATTTAGGGTCCAATTTATTGGACCCTTTAATCTGTAGTGGGTTGGTCAGATGCCACGTGACAACCTGGACTTTCAGATGGCATCTGAAATAGAAGGGGGGACAGTCTTGTAGGACAGAGTCCTTAACCTGTGGGATCGGACACTGTCATCAGGTAGATAGTGTCAAAATTGAGTTAAATTCTAGGACACCCAACAAATGTCTGAGACGTGCTTGGTGGATGGTGTGGGATGTGCACCCCCAATCTTTGTCAACATGTACACATATCGGAATTAGTGACCTGAACCCTTTACATAAACTTTACATTGCCAGCTTTAATCAGAAGTTGGCACAGCCATGTTTAGACATGTGGATACTGACTCTGAGATTTCCATCTAGACAAGGTAGACATAATACCTCAGTAGCCTGGGCATCTGGTTATCAAAAGCCCTGAAATGCAGCCAGACTCTTCACAGCCACAAGGCTGCAATAAGAATATCATATGAGAAATCCAAAGAGAATTAAAAGCTTCTCTTTTTTCTCTTTCTCTCTTCTAATAGTCCTTGCTAAATAATGTGGGATATAGATTTTTATAATGGAGTTGAATTGATAAAGATGAAAAAAATAAAAGTCTTGAAAACTCAGATGATATATTACTAGGAAAAATGTTTTACTCCATTCAGCTGGGGATTAGAAGTGACATTGTCTGTTCATGCCAGTGGGTATTAAGAGTTCAATAAAGTTTTCTTAGGGTCTTCAAGATTAATTGTTCTCTATCTTTTTTTCATTATCCTGAGACCTGCAGAGAGCTCTCAACCACTAATGGAGAGGAGACCCCAGGGTCTATTAATAATGCATTCATAAGAAATCAGGTTCATTAAGGCTATGGAAAAATGTGGGAAAATGCTTTAGAAGAATTACAAAGAAAGAAGTCAGAATAAGCTACATAATAAGATATTATTATATATAAGAAGACTTGAAGTAAACATACCAACATGCTGGACAGTAATTATATTTTGGTAATGCCAAATAATGTTTGTCATCCTATTTTTTTCATGTTTTTGAAATTATCTTTAATCAGTACATATGACTTATAATATGCACATTATTTTTATAAAGGGTCTAATTTTGCAAAATATTTTGAGGACTGACTCATATGCAACTTCCCCTCTGCTTTTCTCCCAATATCCTCAGATGAAATTAAATTTTGCTTCTTTTAAAATCTACAAATTTTTTATTTATTTATTTATTTTTTACAAATTTGTTTTGGTATAGCTTCTATGTGACCTATCACTTACTGCCTTGTGTTTTAATTAGATTTTTTTTTTTTAATTCCCTTTCCACTTAAGAGTGGGAATTTAGTAGCATATGTATTAGCTACATTCTCCAAGGCTCCAAGCAGTGTTAGCCTAGAGTGTTACAGAGACACAAGTATAGATGAACGAATGAACTGCCTTGCTGGGCTCCACAACAATTCTGCTAACTTGTTGGACCCTCCATGAGCACATTGCCTAAAACTGATTTTCCTTCCAAAGCATCATGCAGTGAAAGCTTCCCACTACAAAACTCACCATATATATTACACCCTGAAGGTAGGGATTTTTTCCCATTTGCTTTTATCAAATGTTTATCCTCTTTTATCCATGTCTGTTGCCATGGTAGCAGCTCAAGACAGGGCTGAGCAAATCATAAGCATTCTTACACTCGCAGACTGGTTCCTACAGTGGTGGCAGCTTGCTCATGGTGCCGAATGAGTGTTTTCACTTGTCCTGGACTGCCCTTTTCTTCAAGGCCAGATGTCTGACTGCCTTCGTGGAGATGCTTGTCTTTTAAAGCTGTAAATAAGCAATCCAGTAGAAAGATGCATGAAGCATCTGCTAAATTCCTGAGTGCATTTGTTTTGATCTTTTAAGGCACTGCAATAATTCTACTTTTTGGTTTTTCATTAACTTCACAAGTTCTTTCCTTTATTTAAACCCCCTGCGTGCGAAAAGTAGCTGCTTCTACAATGTCCTAAGGGGAACATAGTTACATAGTAACATAACACTCAGGGTCCTCTGGTCTAACCTCTTATGTCTCCCAAAAGGACTGTACTCTTCATAACCAGATATATACCTATTGTTTTCCTTCAGTTTTCCTGAGAAAACAGTACTACAGCCGTCCTAATATGTTATCCCTGTGATATGTTCCTAATGTCTTTTGCTTTGTATTTTTCTTCTTTCTTGTTCAGCTTATTGAAAATGGGTGATTTTAAAAGTTAAGAGTCAAAGATCATAGCATGCTCTGTGATAAAAAGGACCTCAGAGACTATCTATTACAACATTTTCATTTTATTTGTGTGAAAATTGAGGCATAGAGAGGAAAAGTTAACTTTCAAAGGCCATGCAGTGATTTAAAGGCATATCATTTTATAACTAGAATGATCTGATTTCTAATCTAGAGCTACTCCTTATGACCTGATATCAACATAAGTTTTAAGCAAAGAAATTGAATCTGCTTTATATATTAACAACAGCAACTACAAAGCCTTCAATATTAAGGAGATCTGAAAGTTTGTCATGAGAAATGTCGGGTAGGTTTGGGCTTGGAGAGAATTCTACCAAATTCTTCACAGTCCCAAAAGGATTCTTTGCCATATTCTCCTGCGTCTCTTTGCCATTTCTTGGGACACCCTTCTTCTTTTTCACTACTAGTCACTATCATTTGTTTTTTGAACATCAAGTCAAAATCCAAAATCTTTCTGTGATGTGCTTTTGCTGAGCTCCTACATATCCACCTGGTTCCTTTCCTCTAAACTCTCTTCTCTATTGTGACAGCACTTAATCATCATGGCATCTTATTCATTTATGTTTTCATACACCCATTTTGTCAAATGTGTATTGAGAACCTACTATGTCCTCCCCAGAGTTGTAGGTGCTATGGATACCACAAACCATAATAAATAAAGAAAAAAAATCATTGTACTCAAAGAAATTTCTCTTTAGTTGGGAAATTCATAGCCCAGGTTTATCTGTTTCTGACATTAGATAAGGAGATTTTTCGGGACAGTAAATGAACTTTGTACATTATTATATTCTCAAAGTGTAGTATAGTACTTGGAATTTAATGACTATTTACTGAAAGAACCAGTGAGTGAATAAATCAGGTACAGGATGTAAAGAACCACATAAAATGCAGACAATGAAAATGTTGATACATTCTGAAGTAGTTTTAGATAACATCATTGACCATTGGAAACTATAATTTTGTATTATAAGTGCTAGGAGTATTGGAAATGAAATAAAAGAGAAGGAAGAATTCAAGGCAGAGGGAAAACATGCAGGCCAGAACAAAGTATTGTGTTCAAATTGAGATCCATAGATACAAATGACAGCAGTCAATACTTTTAGAGAGATCACAATAGAAAGGCGGATTAGAACAATTGGAGAATAAATGGTAATATTTATTTTAGTAGCATTTTCATGTAAATTATTTCATTTGCAATAGTAAAGTGCCTGGCTTCTTTAGGTATAATAGGTAAAAATAAACAAAGTTCCCCCCTTTCTTTTAATCAGTATTTTAAGATATGCTTTGTAAAGAGGCTTATGTTTGGCCTTTGTAGTCACCACTCAATTTATTTCTGTTAGTCTACAAAGATCAGCCTACTGACAGATCACTCATGCAACAGGCAGGTATGCTACATGAATTATTTTTTCCAGGATTCTGGGTATGTCGGTGCTGATCATCCACTTGATGTTGCTCCCAAATTTGGGAGAGAATTATAGGCATACTCCATGACCAACAAAAGGACATAAAATCAACTAACCACCCAGGGAAAGAAACCAGGCTAGGTATATGATGGATGGAGAGAACTAAGAAAAAATATATAAAACCAAAAAGAGTTAAGAAAAATAATCAACAGTCTTGTGTTAGATAGAGGGATACTTATTTTTTCTCTTACTTTATTTTTTCCCTAATTTAGAGCATGAATATAGAAGAGAAACTTCATTAGGACACAAAGTTTCTCAGATCCTCTTATATCCGAGACCGTAAATATAGCCAAGATCTTTTAAAATTGCCTGAGTTTATGTCCATTTGTTCTTTTCCTTGGATGAGGTCTAAGAATTTATATAAGAGATTAAAATAGGAGAGGGTTATGTTTTTTACAGTGTATTCACAGAATCCTCATACTATAACTAGTTACCAGAACTTAAATCTAAAAGTTGCATGCACATGCATACACACACACACACACACACACACACACACCCCAAAAGCAGCCACCATTAACAACTCAAAAGGTAAGATGGTGATTGTATACCTTATCATGTAACATTTAAAAACAATTAAACTATAATCATTTTATGTGTGGTTCGAGGGTAACTCTTTGACAGCACACTATAGCAGTATATAATATATAAGTAACTGACCCAGACCCAAAGCACTAATTTTTGAGGAAAAAAAAAAAGGGCTTCAAATGCATAAGAGAACAAATTAAATCATCTGAATCAAATATCTTCAAAACCTTAAATGTTAATACACATGTCTGAAAGTGGAAGAGTAGAGTAATTTTCCCTCTTAAAAAAGGTAAGACTCAACAACAATTATTCACATAAGACTAATAATTTAAGGGGAAAACCCTATCTTAACGTAGCTTCAACTATGGAAAAGACCCAAATGACTTTGCCTATGGTTTCACTCTTTAATTTTATCTTATCAAGAGTAAAACAGATTGAGGCATATCCTCAGCTTTAGCAAGGATCAATCCCAATAAACCAGACTTAATAACAAATTTAATATGCTGCTTTTTCAGTAATTCTTTTTAAAATTAATGCTACATGGAAATAAATTATTAAAACACAATTGTAGTAAAGTCCTGGTTATTCAAACTGAATTTCTTACCTTGTGATTTATTTGTTGGAAAGTATTAATCATATAACAATTTCCCCTGGTGCTCGAAATCCTTTGAGTCATTCCCTCTTCAGATGACAATGACCTGAAAATTAAAACAAATTTTGGTCTAAGTTCAATGTAATTTGAAAAATAATCTCAATCTAAAGAAGTCATGTTATGCTCTGTAAACACCACATATACAAATACATGTGTGTACACGCACACACACACACACACACACAAAGCCCCACATATTATGGAAAGAGAAAGGAAAACAAATATTTTCCTCTCCCAATGCTTTTTTGCAACACTAACTAAGCCAATGTAAACTATGTTGATTTACAGCAGAATAGGAAAAGGGTTTCGTAGTCCTAAATTAAGGAGTAGGTAATGCTAAGATAAGGAGAATACAAATAATAATAATAAAATAAAAAATGGAGGGTTAAGAGAAAGAAAGATGATGGAGAAACGTCAAATATAAAACTTGGGGATAAATAGTGTTTTTCTATCTCAATTCTCTAGTCATAAAATTAAAGAGTGGTATAATAGTTTTAAATGGAAGACCGTGAAATTATCATCTTTTTATCTTTCTTTTTTTAATCTGCTACCCTTCCTTAATCTTCTCTCTTATTTACCAAAATCACAGATAATTTGGAATTTCCTTTACCTCTTTTTATGGCATAGGGATGGACTTTTAAAACAAGAATATTGTAGGTGACATCTCACAAATGAATATGCTGTCTCCTTGGCCATAAGGCAATTTCAGTCTTTAGATACAGCATAGGACTATGAAGGTCAAGGTTATAGCTACTACCCATACATGGGGAAACAGCCAATGGGGACTCATTCATTTATTAAAAATGTCTATTTTGTCCCAGACATCATTCTGGATGCTAGAGTAAAATAAAAGGTAAAAATAAGTCCCAGGAAAACTTGGGAAAAATAAACTTGAAAATTACAGGTGAACCATTTGTTGCTCCAGCTTAGTGGTGACATCTGACACTGTCACTCACGCGTCATTGACAAGAACCGATCACTCAGCCACATGAATCTGCAAGAGTCATAAGAGATCATATGAATCACAGAACAATTATGTCACACTGCCAGTGAACCCAAAATGTCACCTGTGTATTCCAAGGACAGAATTCAGGTCAACATTTTGAAAATGCACTGAATAAAGTCAACCACAACCAACACAAACAAATTAAAAAATAAGATTATATCCTAACAATTGATGATTTGCTATTTGTTTGGAGGAAGAGAAAGAAGATGACCTTTTCAGTTCTGTCACATTTAACAATACTCATATACATTTCATTAGTAATATACAGTCTTCAAGACGAGTCATTAAGGGTGTGAATAGAAATAACCCACAGAATCAAAGCAGCAGAGCATGAGAAGGATCATAAAAAACATATTTGCATTCTGAGGAGAGGAAGACACTTAAAATACAATGGGAATCTGACTTGACAGGCAAATATTCCTTAAATCACTGATAAATTGCTCATTAACCCAACAGTTTGTGTCACTGCATTGGAATCTTCAGTGAGTCATAGTTCTCTTAAAGTAATGCTGAAATGAAGTACATTATATCATAGAAATGTTCGAAGACCTCTCATTTTCTTATCTGTGGCCTCTTTGTGAGCAGATATACGGACAATGCTGGAACATCAGGGAGACTGGTCTCAGTGTCTCATAACCATAATTCCAGAAAAGGTTCTCCATGAAACTTACAGGGGAATCTACTTCAGCTGCTTTATACATTACTGACAGTCTGATGTACTTTTGTGGGATGAATGAGGCAAACGGAGGTTTAAGTCACAGCGCTTCTGGCAAGTTACTTAACCTCCCTCAACCTAACTTTTCTCATACGTAATATAAGGATAATGATAATTATCTTTTAAAAATGTGATGTGTTAAATCATAAAATATATTTAAAGTAAGTAGCTAGGTGCCTGACATACTACAGATCCATTATCTTTTAAAATGCAATTCTGAAATTCAAAAGCTCTGGAAAGCAGACGTTTTGTTTTGTTTTGTTTTGTTTTGTTTTCAGTTGCTTACTTAGTGGCAAAACCTGACTTGACCTGCACTGTTTTGGCAGCAAAACCTGATCTCAGGAGATGTGAGACTATTTACAGTCTGTTTATCCTCCTTAGTGTGAATTCTCATTTTTACCAGAGAAATATTATGTTTGATCTTGGGCTGCTGTCTATATTCCACTGGCATTGTTATGTAAAATATAATTTTGTCATGTATTATCATTGTGAAATCTGGGGGATTCTGCAAAGGACCATGGGCCTTTATAAGGTAGCCCTAACAATTGTAGAACTAGCAAACAGACAACTAGGGTGTCATCTGTCCTTGGTTCTGAGTTACTGTTTAGGCTGTGTTAGTGATTTGACAGGAGTGCTAAGAACAGCCTGGAAGAGGGAGTTCAAGAAAATAATTTTGTGGGGTGCCTGGGTGGCTCAGTGGGATAAAGCCTCTGCCTTTGGCTCAGGTCATGTTCCCAGGGTCCTGGGATCAAGCCCTGGACCTTCTGCTAAGCAGGGAGCCTGCTTCCTCCTCTCTCTCTGCCTGCTTCTCTGCCTACTTGTGATCTCCCTCTGTCAAATAAATAAATAAAATCTTAAAAAAGAAAAAAAAAGAAAGAAAACAGTTTTATGTACTGTAAGTTTGAGTAAGGTCAGAAAACCCATAATCACAGAGAAAAGAGAGGGACCCTGGCCTCGAAGGAGAATAGGATAGTACATGTTTTATTTACTACTTTGATAACTTAGTTTATTATTTTAAATATTTAGATATAATGGAAGGGGAGCACTTACATGTACTTTTGTCATAGACTCTACAAATCTGTTGGGAGTGGATCTGAACAGTGACTAGAAGTGTTTCCTTGCATCAGTCATGTAGTAAGTTACTGCTAAAACAGAGAATGTGAGGGTGCTTTCCATATTCTAAGACACAGTATTGTTTGTTTCCCTTGATGCTGATCCCTGATGCCTATCCACTTCTGGTTAGAGGTGTTTAGTGACTTTAGTGGGCATACAATAAATGTTATTCTTCATATGTAAATATCTTTCAAGCAGGTAATAACAAATAATAAGACTTTCTCTTCTGGAAATGATGCCTTTTGCAGCCATTTGGATTATAAGCACACAAGCATGAAAGTGAAACCAAACATTCTAAAAATGGTAGAGTAAAATAGGAACCCCCCAAAAAAATCCCACCTTAGATCTTTAATTTAATCAATCATGTTAAACTCTCTACCACACAATCTTATTTAAGCCATTGTTGCTGGGTTACTAGCAACTGAACTTAACCTAATTGATTCAAACAAGAAGGCCAGACTTAATACAAAGAACATACCAAAATAGTGGGTATTCCTTTGAAAATGTTCAAGCAAGGACTGAAGAACCATATTTTAGAATGTCTTAGAAGGAGTTTATATATTAGGGAGGACATGGATGAGAGCGACCTATGATTCATGGACTCAAAAAGTAGGGTTGTGTTGCTATTTTGTTGCCGTTGTTTCATTTAGGTTGGTTGGTTGGTTTTTAAAGGATGGATATAAATATAATTTATATCTGGGTAAGGGGCAATCTATACTTCATTCTTCAAAGTGGCATTTTGGAAGTTATCACTGATGGTGTAGAAAAAGAAAAATTTCATTTTTTAAAATGAGATTGTGCTTTTTAAATCAAATTAAAATGACCCCTTCTTGGGACATGGGTGGCTCAGTCAGTTAAGCATCTGCCTTCGGCTCAGGTCATGATCCCAGGGTCCTGGAATCAAGTCCTGCATCGGGATCCTTGCTTAATGGGGAGTCTGCTTCTCCCTCTCCCTCTGCCTGCTGCTCCCACTGCTTGTGCACTCTCTCCCTCTCTCTCACTCAAATAAATAAATAAAATGTTGTTTTTTTTTTTTTAAATGACCACTTCTTTAAAGTCATTGGCCTCTATGAAGTCCTTCCTACTCAAGCAGAATAGATGAATGCTCTAATTCATTAAGTTCAAAACCTCAGCACTTATCCCAAGTCTGAGTACACAGTAGACAGCCAGTAAGTGTTTATTGAATTGTTTTTTATTTCTATTGTAATCCTGCTTCAAGTACTCTGACAAGAAATTATGTTTGCTTCTTACTTTTAAATACCCAATTTCACTTAACTGGTGTTCATAATATTCACATAATGTAATATGAATATGATCAAATTTTGATTATTGTTTTTAGCTTTTGTCAAAGGTCATATTAGAAACTGTCATATGAAATTGATTACTGCATTTATGGTAAAGATGTTGTCGAAGATATTGCTGATTGCATTTCTTTCACGTCCTCTATTCAATAACTTTTGTGACAAATTATTTTGAGCATTTCAAGGTTAGGAAAATCCTTTCTTCTGGAGAGCTATTAACGCTCTCACTTTTTAATATTGCACATTTGTTTGTGAATGAATAAAAGAGCTATATAACAACTGATCACTGCTTTGTGAAGGGATATCTATGTCAACTTAGAGATAATATTAAGACAATGATAAACTCTCTATTAGTCTTTATTGTCATTGTATTTGTATTTGTTTTATTTTATTTCTCTTGATCTTGAATTTTGTCTTTTTTTTTTTTAAAGATTTTATTTATTTATTTGACAAAGAGAAATTACAAGTACACTGAGAGGCAGGCAGAGAGAGAGAGAGAAGGAAGCAGGCTCCCTGCTGAGCAGAGATCCCGATGCGGGACTCGATCCCAGGACCCTGAGATCATGACCTGAGCCGAAGGCAGCGGCTTAACCCACTGAGCCATCCAGGCGCCCCTGATCTTGAATTTTGATTTATGTTTATATTTTACCAAACATTTGTATGTGCTTTTTTTGTTTCAGTTCACCTGATATGTTTCATAGAAAGGAAGTAGGGCAGAAAATTGAAATATATAAGTAAGCATGAATAAAAGCAATTTTTTTCTGTAATTTTCAGCAATGGAGTTGCAGGTATTCTGACACACATAATTATACACAAAATAATTTATGTTAAATTTAACATTCAACATATGGGTTTCTTTAATTACATATTTATCATTGTATTGTTCCTTTTGCTAAGGAAATTAACTTGCAATTTTTAGAATTCAGGAAAGGAAGTGACAAAAAAATCTCAAAATAAGCAGAGAAAATATATTTTTTGTGATTAATCCTTAAGTAGCAATAACTAACAGCTTTTGAGTGCTTATTATACTCCAATCACCAATCTAAATTCCTTTTGCATATTAATTCACTTATAAGGTAAAAAATATTATTTTCATTTTCAGATGAAAAGATTTAGGCCCACGAATGTGAAGTAGATTTCCTGAGATCAGAAAGCTAGAGAGTGTTGAAATTGGAATTGAAAATCAGGCAGTGTAAGACCAGAGTTTAGACTACCCCCAATGAGATACTTTAGTTCATTCAAAACTTATTTGTTGATGGCCTACTATGTTCCACATGTAAAAACAGGCACTAGCAACATACCACTGAACAATAATCTACAGCTGAAAAATGAAGAAATTATTTACATTTTACAGACTCAGTATCACTCCTAGTCCATAGCTATGTCTATCCAAATGCAGGCTAAAAATGAGAAACAAGAAAATAACATCCACTAGGTGTGTGATGGAGACTTTCCGATTTTAGGTATGTGTTTGACTCAGAACATGTATGAGCACCCACCATACATAAGTTTAAAGAATTCAGTCAACGTGTTTTGCAAATAAAACTTTTCTTTTGGGTATAATAATGAACATCATGTTACTTTTATTTTGGTCAGCCTGCTTAGTTGGTCTTAGATGAGTGTGCTTGCTTTGATTGTTTTTTTTTCCCCTCATTTAATATATTTTTATGCAGTACTCTGCCCAATTACATGCTAAGCTACCAGAAGGCAGAGACCCTTAGTTTGAGACAATCCCAACCCATGACCCCAGTGGCTGCTTGGATAATAAGTTTAAATGTGACTTGTGTAAACCAGCAAAGGTTAAAAGGGTAAAACTTTTTTTTTCTTCCCTCCCACAGCCCCAAACTGATGGCAACTCAGTGGTCATACGGATTTAACAGTTAATATAAAAACAAAACAAAACTTCCCTTATGAAAAAACAGTAAGTGACCCAGTGCCACAGGGACAGCTTTGAAAATCAGTTACCTGAGATAAACCCTCAAAAGATAAACTTGTTTATTTTAAAAGGAATATAGCAGGGGTGGGCTTGTTTCTTTTTCTGTCAGATATTCACATCATTTGAAAATTATTAATGAGCAACCAGCAGTCCTAACAGTAGTGTTCAAAATAGTTCATGAAACCAGCCAGAAGTTTATACTGAACATAAAACACTATCTAGGGATTTTTTCCCTATCAAGTCATTTGTAGGGAATATAACTCAGTAAATTATATATTCACAGATTTCAATAATTTATTGGATCTAATGTTGACAGGACAAAATGAGCTGAGATTAGGTCCTTAATTTGAATAACTCAATGGCTGTCTTGGTACACTAACCAATAGTCCTAATGATGTCTTCAGGCTAGAAGATTGCATTGCATTCCCACCTCATCTGGTGTTATATTTAGTAAAGACATCGTTGACTGAGTTGGTTGAGATAGAAATAAAAAGATACATAGATCCAAATCATATATGCTTTTCACGAGTTTTTTGCATAAAACAAACTTAATGATCTAGCAAAAAATCCACGTTGTAATAGTCTAAAGATGATACCCAAGGCCTACTATTGCCCAACCATTAGCACATGCTTTCTACTTGGTCACATGTAAGTGCACACTAGGTAGTTGCTTCCATAGCACTCAGGGATTCTCTCACAAATTTTGCCCTTCAAAGCTGCCAACTCCCTATTTAAAACAAAACAAACAAACAAACAAAAAAAAAAAACAACCCTGGGATACTCATCCATTTTGGAAAAAGTCCATAATTGACAGTCAGGTTGAAGAAATGTCATTCAATTCCCTCTTCCTAACATTCTTTGGTACTAATTGCATTTCCTGAATATTAAATAGAGATTTCCTCCATATGAGAGCAATTACAGAACTTGTTAAAAACACGCAAGTGACTTGTAAAAGCAATGCACACATTAAAGACAACTTCCTAAAAGGACTTTGGAAAGGTCTTCTGAAAACATCAGGAGATGAGCAGGTAATGAAAATGCACAGGATCTTTGATGATTATGCTGTTTGCTAGGGAATAGTATCAAGTAGAAGGCAGAACAATGTCAGAACGAACATTAGTTACTGAAGTCTGAAAACAGCTTCACTGTAGCTATGAGAAAGTTACGCTTTCAGGTCCCATAACACAACATGATCAGAGAGCCTTAGGGTATTGAGGGAATAAAAATTGAAGCAGAGTAATTAACAAGTCTCCTTACCAGATGAGAAATTTTGTATTACTGTTGCAAAAATTAAATTCACATCTATATATCTAAAATACATTTTTTCAAAAGGCATAATTGAATACTTTATTCATTTCTTTATTCAAAAAATACTGCCTACCCCTGGGATCATTTTATGCTATAGATTGGGAAATAATCAATGTTTTAAAAAAATGATACATGTACTTTGAATCCAGACAGATCTAGGCTCCTATCATAGCTCTGCTGCTTACTAAGAGTTGATCTTGAGTACATGTAAGTTATTGGTCCCAGTACTTCATCTGTCTCTGTATCCATCCCCTGGGTAGAGTTATATCTTCTCCCACTAGAGGTAGAATATTTCACTCTGTCCCACTGTTACCAGGCTATGGCATGTGTCCTGTTTTTGTCAATGAGATATGAGCAGCTATGAGACAAGCCAGGATTTGACATGTGTTTGCATGGTTGGGCTTGCCCTCCTGTACTTCATTCATCATCATGAGACCATGCCCTGCTAATTCACTAGTCAAGAGCAGGCAATATGGAACAAAACTGGATTTAGCCTACAACTTAGCCAAGCCCAGCCTAGATCAATTGATTCCCAGGTAGTCCCCAGGTGATTAGCTGATGCATGAGAGAAAAGAAATCATTATTTTAAGGCACTGGAAATTTGAAGTTCATTGTGTAGCAGTAGTAGCCAATACAGCATGTAACTCAATCATTCCTCTCATAGTCTACTTTTGTGAACTGATATTTTCAAAAAGTTTGTAATATACAGGATTGCTATGAGGACTATCAATGTTTTAAAGGCCTAAGTGTAAACATTAAGACCTCAATTGCATTTCTATATACTAATAATAAACATGTGAAGCTAAAATTAAAAATTAAGTACCGTTTAAGAGTGCCTCAGTGGCTCAGTCTATTAAGTGTCTGACTCTTGATTTCAGCTCAGGTCATGATCTCAGTATTGTGAGATCCAGCCCAAGTCAGGCTCTGTGCAGGGAATGGAGTCTGCTTAAGATTCTCTCTCTCTCTCTCTCTCTCTCTCTCCCCCTCTGCCTCCCCCGCCAAAAAATTAAACACCATTTATAATTACTACAAAAAAATATGAAACACATAGGTATAAATTTATCAAACGTATAGGACCTGTATAATGAAAATTACACAATACTGATGACAGAAATCAAAGATGTAATTAAATAAAGAGGCATATTAGATTCATGGATTGGAAGACTAAACATACTAAAGATGTCAGTTTTTCCCAAACTAATATACAGATTTTACATAATTTCTATCAATTCCCAGCAAGATTTTTTTATAGCTATAGACAAGATTATTCTAAACTATATATATATATATATATATATATATATATATATATATATATTTAAGCACATACAAAATCTTTGAAAAGGAAGAATAAAATGGTAAAAATCTGTCAACCTGATTTTAAGACATATTAATTACATAGCTATAGCATTAAGACTGTGCAGAGATAGGTGTATAGATAAAGTGAACAAAATAGGGAACCCAAAAATAGACCAACATGAATGTGCCCAACATATATATGATAAAAGTGCAAAAACAATTGAAGAAAGGTAGGCTTTTCAGCAAATGGTGCTGGAGCAATTACAGGTCTATAAGCAAAAAACACACAAAAAACCAAGGAAACAAAAAAATAGCACACCTTGACCTCAATCTCAAGCTTTATACAAAAATTAACTTAAATTAGACAATAGATTTAACTATAGGATAATTTTTTAAATAGAAAAAAAAATCAGGATCTAGGTCTAGGAAAGGAATTCTTAAACTTGATACCAAAAGCACAATCCATATAAGGAAAAATTGATAAATTGGACTTCATCAAAATTCAAATCTTTACTGTGAAAAAAAAAATCTTGTTAAGAGGATAAAGAAGCAAGCTGTACAGTACGAGAAAATTTTTGCAAACAGCATGTCTATTAAGACCACAATGAGATATCTCTATATACCTATCATTAATGGTTAAAATATCAGACAGTAGCAGCTCCAAATGACAGTAAGGACACAGGGAAAGTAGATCACCCACACGCTGTTGTTGGGAATGTAAAAAGGAACCACAGCTCTGGAAAATGTCTGGAAATTTCTTCAAAAAACTAAATGTGGGGGCGCCTGGGTGGCTCAGTGGGTTAAGCCGCTGCCTTCGGCTCAGGTCATAATCTCAGTGTCCTGGGATCTAGTCCCGCATCGGGCTCTCTGCTCAGCGGGGAGCCTGCTTCCCTCTCTCTCTCTCTGCCTGCCTCTCTGACTACTTGTGATTTCTCTCTGTCAAATAAATAAAGAAAATATTAAAAAAAAAAAAAAAAAACTAAATGTGTGCTTAACATATGACCCAGGACACTTGGTCATTGATTCCAGAGAAATAATGATTTGTGTTCACACAAAACTGTTTGTAACAGTTTTTGTTTTGTTACATACAAATGTTTGTAACAATGTTGTTCATAATAGACGAGAACTAGAAAGAACCTAGATGTCCTTCCAGCAGTAAATGAGCACAGTTTGTGGTCCATCCCTACCATCAACCACTGTGAAGAACAGCTATAATATGCAATGACCTGAATGAATCTCCAGAGTACTATAATGAGTTAAAAAAAGGCAATCCCCATGGGGCACCTGGTGGCTCAGTGGGTTAAAGCCTCTGCTTTCGGCTCAAATCATGATCCCAGGGCCCTGGTATGGAGCCCTGCATCAGGCTCTCTGCTCAGCGGGGAGCCTTCTTCCCTTCCTCTCTCTCTGCCTGCCTCTTTGTCTACTTGTGATCTGTGTCTGTCAAATAAATAAATAAAATTTTAAAAAAAGAAAAAAAGGCAATCCCCAAAGTCATTTACCCTGTGATTCCATTTATGTAAAATTCTTGAAACAAAAAAATCACGTGAGTGAAGAATGGATTAGTGGTCAAGGAAGGGGATGCTCAGGGAAAGAACTTTGAGTAAAAGAGCCCGAGGAATCCCTTCTGGTAATGACACTGTTCTGTGCCTTGACTGCATCAATGACAATATCCTGGTGGTGATTTTGTTAAGATAATTTGTAAAGATGTTTCCATTGAGGGAAACTGAGTAAAGTGTATATGGGATCTCTGTACTATTAATGGAATGGTTCATAAGTCTAGTGTTACCTCAGAATGAAAAGTTTAATTAAATATCTTTTTAAAACTAGAGTAAATGATACCTTGTACGCTTTCTAAAAACCTTAGTAAATGCACCATAACTAATTTTTCTCAAAAAGGTGTTTTTTTCTTCTTCAATTTTAAATGGTTTGTCCAGGTGCTGAAAAATCTGAGGCTTTTTTTGTTTTTGAGGTGAATATTATTACTTTTTTTTTTTTTTTTTTTTTGGTTTTTGTTTGCCAAAGAGAGATGCATCAGCTCATTAGGCCATTGTTAGCCTAGTGGACACGTGCTGAAACCAACATGCATAGCCAGCGCAAATCCCATGTTCCAAGGCTCTAACGTGCCACCCGCATTTCCTGGGCTCACTCACTGTCAGGTACACTGCTTCTTTGGGCTCATTTCCACTCTGAAGTGGGGGGTCACAGGTCTGCATTTTTTCCCAATGTTGCATCAAGGACTCTAACACATTCAGGGTTTGCTGAAAAAAAAGTTGTCATTTAAGACAAATTAATGACTTTTTCCACTCCAAAGTAATTGGAATTTAGATAAAATAAGAAACTGTCTTTGTGTGAGTTGTATTAAACGACAGAAATCTCTGCTTAGGATATACTAAGTATCCAGTTAAATTTCTTTCCCCTTAAAGAATGGTGTATCTTCAGAAGGTCCTTAAACAAGAACATATATTCCTAGCGGCCTGAATGATTTATTATATCAGGTTCATCATCAAAATGAGCTGATAGTATCTTACCTAGCAGTCCCAGATTAAAATAAAATTAACAACTTCATTTTAGACTCATACCTTTTCGTTGTCCTTGAAAGAGTCTTGAGCCAGAAATCTACATAATTAATCATACAGTTACAAATAAGTCCACAATCTTTCCCCCTCCTTCCTTTTTTTGAAGTATTTCTTTCAACTTTTTTTTTTTTTTTAGAGTATGAATTCCAAAGATCCTTTTTTACCATAATCTAATCTAGCCGGTCTCTGACCAACAAGGTACTTTAAAGCCCTACTCTCAGAATGTAAAACCCAAAAGTTAGTTCCTGTTTAGTCCATATGATGGATCAGCTTTCACTAATTATCCTAGATGTAAGAATTTGAATAAGTCATTTAATTCTGTGGTCCTCGCTTTCCTAAAGTACAAAAATGGATTTTGGTGACTATGCCAGACATATTTTATTCACCTCTTCACTGTCTGTTTTCCCAGTATGGCTCTTATTTCAGCTACCTGTTTTGTGTGAGCTCCAATTAATTTCATGCAGGTGCACCAGACAGTGCCTTTCCAAATGCCCATGATGCTAACTTCTCACTTTCATCACACAGCTTCCAATTTTTGTTGATCCTGCTCAGAGTCCATACAGGTGTAGTATAGAAAAGGCAGGGAGTTGATAACAACATGCCTGGGGAAAATTCTAGCCAATGGGAAATAGACTACACTGGATAAATCCTTCCTTCTTCTCCCCGTGAGCAGTTAGTGCTGAGATATAGTCCATATTGTTTCTTGAAAAACTATCAGAATGGATTGAGGAATGAATTGTACTTGGTGTCAGGGCTTCATAATGCTACTCTTATTGCAGCCTTAATTCATTTTTTTTTCTCTCACTTCCTGGGATTGCTGTCCTAATAAAGTCATAGCATATAAAATTTTAGTCAGGCTCTGCTCTCTGAGGAACCCAGGTTAAAATGGTTGATAGGAGGAACAGTGATTTAAAAAAAATCTCAGGATGAGATTTTTGGAGAAAGACTGCTCATCAGTAGAAGAGCAAAAATCTCAATCACTGTTGGCCTCACAGTGACTGAGGTTTTCATCTGAGATTAATTGGAATAAAGTGCATATGGAAAGAGTGATAAAGGGATGTGCAGTGGATACGGCATACAAGATATATGGGAACAATGATAAGTATGAGGATTTCTAGTAGGCATTTAAACTTTTTTTTTTTTAATTACTTTGAAAGGACCAATTAAAAAAAAAATCTCTAGAAGTTTTCTGCCACTAAAGGTAAACTGGAAGACAGAAAGTCTTTCACGGCAACTCATAAAATGCACTTCTTCTTTTTAAAATCCTCACATGCCACCTTATTGACTTTAGACTAGCTTTCAAAGTCGGGTATCAGCAGTAGTGACATTAGTGATACAGTGATGAGCATAGCTGCCTTCCAAAGTTGGGTATCAGCAAAGCCCAAGCAGGTAAATACAATTTTTGTTAAGAAGAGAAATCCTTCACACAGTGAAGGAATTACATACACTGCCTATCTGTACTGCCAGGGACCACAAGCAGATGTAAGAGAGGGTTTCATGGGTTAGGAAATAGGGCTAGACTCTACATGGGCTAAGGAATAATGAGTCACTTATCATCACTGGGACTTCAATGCTCTGGCAAGCACATGTTGAGTTTTGTTTTGTGCTTTTTTTGTTTTGTTTTGTTTTGTTTTCCAATAACTTCTTGAAGCCCAGTTCTGAAGATAGTAATGATAAAAGACTCCCTGAAAATAATACTGAGAAAGTGATCAGTAGGCTCAGGGAAGGTGGCCATGTTATGATGAACTTACTAGATTGGACTTGAGAACATACCACCTATCTATATTCACTTGTTGGCCAGGATACACTCATCACTAAAATCAAAGATGAGATTTTTATCATCTTTGAAAATCTCGATATTGTCTGTCTTTGTAGCACCACATTGATAAATGTTGCCTTGGATCTGGACTTTCTGGTAACAATGTGGGTGGTGGATACAGAAATGGTGGAGATGCAGTGGCTGTATGTAACTGTCAGTGATAAGATGAACACATTTACCATAATGCGCAGCAAAGCTAAGTGGCAATGAGGGCTCCTTGACCCACAGGAATCTGTGGTAATGAATAATAGAACATGGTATTCCTAAGAGTGAGAGAAATGGACAGTAAATCCGGTGTTGTTAGGCTTGTGTAATAATAATAATCTGAAAAACATGCTGATAACCGAAGGCTAGTGTCAACCGCCAGAACGGAAACTGAAGTATTCCATCCAGTCTCTAATCTATCTGCATTCTAGATCCAAGTCCTCCATTTGCACAATCCATTCATATAAGGTATTCTAGGTTATATCCGC
This sequence comes from Mustela lutreola, assembly GCF_030435805.1. Lineage (NCBI taxonomy): Eukaryota > Metazoa > Chordata > Mammalia > Carnivora > Mustelidae > Mustela > Mustela lutreola. Next base: position 120,067,046 of record NC_081292.1, on the reverse strand, counting down.
TAGTGGAAAGTATAAATAGCTGCCCCTCACACCACCTACCATGAATAGGACTCGTTGGTGTTTTTGTTTGTTTGTTTAATTTTGGAGGTAGTATATACTCCTGCCTCCTGGGAGGCAGTTCAGATCCATATATATATATATATTGGGTGACATGGGAGACTTCTAGGTTGGGATAGGGATCAGACAAAGTGAGAGTTCTGCAGCAATATCAGGCTCTATTATAAGTAGCTCTACTGTTCAGGTCAGGTACTTCAGCCAAGCTAATGTTGCTAGAAGTGGTCTTGGTCAGCAAAAGAATCACAGTGAAGAAACCCTAAGGTTCTTAAGCAAGGCTATGTATTCTGAGGCAAGAAACTCTCTATATTTCAAGATGGGTTCTGGTACAATATTAGGCCCTGGGTAAATGTGATCATCTGATCTTGGTTCACCAAGTAATAGGTCAACTGGTTGAGTAATGTCAGTGCCATTGTGTCTTAGTTGGGTTACTATAACAAAATATCATATGTTGAGTGACTTAAACAAAAGACATTTCTTTCTCACAGTTCTGGAGGCTAGGACAACCAAAGCAAAGGTGCTGGCAAATTCAGTTCCTAGTGAGAAAGCTCTCTTTTTGTCTTAGAGATGGTCACCTTCTTTCTGTTTGCTCATATGACCTTTCCTCAGTAGAAAAGAGATCTCTCCCATCTCCTCTTCCAATCCTTTCTGAGCACTAATCTTTTCTGAGGGAAACACCCTCATGAACTTTTCTAAACCTTAGTCCCAAAGGCCCCACCTGCAAATACTCTCTCATTGGGTGTTAGGATTTCAGCATATGAATTTGGAAGAAGCACAACATTCTGCCCTTACTAATCAGGCGTAGCCACAGTCCATAGCATGGAAGAAATTATATATTTGAGATGGTCCTATGCACTTTCAAAAATAGAATAAATTATGTGAAGTTGTTCAAAATCCTATGTTGCCAGTCACCATTGCAGCACTGCCTCCCTTCAGTTTATTATTATAAACTTACTGCAGATTCACAAGAACCAGCTGTTGAAGGAGAAAAAAGCTCCTGTGGTCTTTGATGTGAGAGCAGCTCCAGATAGACTGCTAGTACATTCAAATCCCTCTTACAGGGATAAGGAGTGTGATAAAGAGAAATCCTCCCAGTGGGTAAAGTTCTGAGGAATGTACCTGGTCATCTGTTTATATATAGAGAAAAGTGGTCTGAATTTCATATCCACATGAACTCTTGGGAAGCAACAAATAGTTTGACTCATTACTTAGTGACCTGGAAAGAGTAAGATTCAGAAACTAGAGGCAAAGAGGCCTGGAAAAGAAGTATGAAGAGGACACTTGATCGTGAACCTAAAGTATATAAATTTTTGTGTCTCAAGACAGAGTCTTTAAAAGAATGCATAGTGTAGAAGAATCTCTTAATAAGTAGAAGATAGGGTGATTCATCTTGTGGAGGTTAAGAAATCTTTCATGGCCATCTCAGTGGTAATGCAATGGTCCCATGGATCGAGTGACCACTTTGGTATATTTGGAGACTATACATAAGCCCAATAGCACGGTCTCTCTCTAGCTAAGACTGATGTAGCTCTTGCCAATGAGGAATATCCAAGCTTGCAGCAGCAGAGACCCACAGTGAGCTCCCTGTATATAACTATTCTTCAAGGAGGCCAGCCAGCCACTTCATATTATATTGAATGCATTGGACACTTACCATTCTAGGGGAGAAAAATGCAGTTATTTTCCATACCCAAACTGACATCTAGTCTGATTATGATATTTTTCCCCAGTCCAGTACTGGCATAGAGGACTTACAGACTTTTTGATCTATTGGCATGGTATCATACATAATACTGACTCAGACCAATGGACTCATTTTGTAACAAAGGAATGTGCCAGAAGATATATGACCAAGAATTCATTGGTGTTGCCATTTGGATCCCACCCCACTTAATCCATAAATGAATGGGTTTGTTCAAAGCATGGAATGACTTAGGAAAGTTATGGCACTATTTCAGGGACAACAGCCTGTAGCATTGAGATGCTGGCCTAAGGATGAACTAAACATACTACTTATTTAGGGTGCTGGATTAAATGGATCCAAAAACCAAGGGTAGAAATAAAATTCAAATTTCCTACCATTATAGCCAATGATCCAATTTTCTTTTTGTTTCTAACAACTTACAGGTTTATTTTCTACCTTAGGGGGCTACACCTTCACTATGCTGGTGAGCATCTTTAAGTCAAATTTTAAGCTGTAACTCCTTTTCAGTCTCGTTGGGTTCTTCTTTCCAGTAGAGCAACAAAGAAAAGAGTGAGGGAACTGGCAGAGGTAATTAGTCTTGACTACTGTGTGGAGGTAGGAAGGCTGCTACAAAATTGTGGCAGGGAAGATTAAGAGTAGAACCCAAGGAATCATCAGAAATTAGTTCCTCCTTCACTAAGGGAAAGGTAAAAACAGTGCATAGACAAATGCAGCAACCATGCCCCAATAAGAACAAAGTGACTACGGGCTCAGAACTCTTGGGTTGGAAACTGCATTACCCCACTCCAACTGGCTACAGTGTTGACTGGGGGTAGGAAAAATTAGAATGGTTGTTATTGGATATTGTAAATAGCATAATGCCTTGTGATCAATTATAGCAGAATGAACTGTAGCTTGTTTCATGAATCTCTTCTTAGGTCTTCATAGAGATTAAATTGAAGAAAACTCTAGCTAATTGTACTTAGATCTCCTCTTTCAGGAAGGAAGTGAGACATCTTGTTCTCATGTCAGCGGAAGTCTTATGTTGACGTATGGAAGATGGATATGAAGGAAGATTTAAGCATATCCAATTAGTGCAAAAAAGAGTCTGTTCAGACACCTATTGGACATTATTTCTGACTCTCTCACCCTCTCCTGTCTCTGCTTTGGATGGTTACGGAGCTCTGCATGGACTCCAGTTGATTCATGTAGGCCCACCTCTTGGGTTCTCACCTCTCCTCTGACTTTCCCTGTGGCCTCCAAAATATGATAAGTCCAAGACTCCCTATTCATCCGTCTTTCACACATGACAACAAGGAAATACAGGGTATTAGTTTTCAGGATGAACCACAGAGCAATGGGTTGTAGATAGGATTCTGCAGATAGATGGTTCTGCAGATAGATGGTTCTAAGGTTCCGTTTCAATCACTTCTTTGAGAATAGTCTTAGAGAATTGAGCAGTCATCTGTGTAATGATTTCTGTTATCAGCTTTTGCTTCATCCCTACTCTTTCTCCCTGGGATTGCACTCCCTAAAATGAGCTCACAAAGGTTCCGCTTTCTAGGACACAAAGGCCAAGATACTGGATCAGATCAGTGGTCTTCAAAAGTTTTTCTCCATATATCTTAAAAGAAGTTGAAAATGACTTATCATTTGTACATTTTAAAATTGACTTCTAAATATTTTCATCAAAATAGTTGAAAAGATGTAATTTCTCCTATATTACCAAACAAATTTTGTCACTCCATGAAATAGTTTTATATTTTGGAGTCATTTATTGATTCACCTACTGCATTTCTTTTTTTTTTTTTAATAGTTTATTTTTAAGTAATCTCTATACCCAACATGAGGATCAAACTCACAACCCTGAGATCATAAACAATGAATTCTGGAACACTGAAAAGAAATTAAATTAAATTAAATTAAAAAAAAAAAAAAAGAGTCACATGCTCCACTGACTGAGCCAGCCAGGCACCTTTAGCCTACTACATTTAGATAGATAGATAGGTGTGTGTGCATATGAATTTAAATGCATGCACACATTGACATTTTAAATTTTGTTCCCTTTTTTTTTTGACCAAATGGTGTGATTGTTATTTTTTTCTACTTTATCATTAAATTTATTAGTTTATAAAAAATAAAAATAATATAGCTAAATTATAAATTATGATAAATCATGAGAAATTACAACAAAATATACTGGGAATGCATACTCTAATATTCTATGTATACTCTAATGAGATAAATTATAATTAGGCATTTTTATACATTTAATACAAGATAAGTAAGTATAAATAAAAAATAAGTATAAATGTGGCTAAAATCTAATTATCATAAGAGAGAGCATTTTTAATGGGAATTAAAATATTAAACATTATAAATAATAAAATGAAATGAGTATTGCTCAAATTGGAATAAAGGTTTATTCCAATAAGTTCTACATATTTTAATGAATAAAACACAACAAATCTGAAAAAAAAATCAAAAGAAAGTTTTCTGTGTGTTTGTGTTCAGTATATTTTGAAATGTTGGTAGTCCTAGAAAATAATACAGTAATAGTTAAAATGTTATGTGTTGCTGACCCATTTCACAATTCATAGATACTTTTCTTTCCAGCTGCTGCTCTTTTCTAATGACTCTTATTAAAGATACTTGAAAAATAATTTTTTATATTTATATATAAAAAAATTCAGTGAACATTGTTTCCTACCAGTATTTATTTGCTTTGTCTATACAAAGTTCTTTTCAAAAGCAGTTCATTCTTTAACAAATGTCAAGAGATAGAAAAGACAAAGGTTTTAAAGAAAATTATCATTTTCATTCTAAATTAGTTTTCTATTTCTGCTATAACAAATATCACAAAATTAGTAGCCTAAAATAATACCCATTTATTATTTCACAGTTTCCGTAAGCTAGACATCTAGCAGGCTCTGCTGGATCTCTGCTGGGAATCTCAAGAGACCAAAATCAAGATTTCAAGCTAAGTTCTTTTCTGGACACTCTAGGGGACCATCCACGTCCTTGCTTATTCAAGTTTTTGGCAGAATTTATTTTTATGCAGTTGTAGAACTGAGAGCTACTTTATTGTTGTCTGTCAGCTGAGGATTATTCTCAGCTTCTAGAGGTCCCCACATTGATTGACTTGTGGAGCTCCCTTCATCTCAGAACCAGTAATGGCTGGTTGAGTCTCTGTCACTCTTTGAAACTATCCTACCAGTTCTTCACTCACTGCATCTCTCGTGGACTCTTGTGCCTTGATCAAGCAACTGAGAAAAGGACCCTGATTATGATCAAAGAACATCTAGTGCTCTTCTACTTGAGATTCCATTGGGCCCACCCAATATTCCAGAGGAAATTTCCTATCTTGAGGTCCTTTATCATTAATTTCACTTACAAAGTTGCTTTACGTCACACAGTATAGCAAATATGTGCTTAACACCAGGAGCCAAAAAATAAATCAAGGAGACTAAAATCCGACCACATGCACCACATCATTCTATCCAAATTCTAGTACCTCATTCCATGATTAAAAGAAATACATACTCTAAAAGAGAAGAAGAGAAGCCTTATGTGATTATAGGATCTTGATTACTCATGAAGGGAGTATTCCTCTCTCTTCAGTGACCTGGAGATCTCACACACTAAAAAATGCATGATAGTAAGATTAACAATCAGTGTGTAATATCTTCCTTTTGTAAAAGAAAAATAAATAAATAATTTACAAGAGCCTGGGTGGCTCAGTGGGTTAAGCCTCCGCCTTCCGCTCAGCTCATGATAGGGTCCTGGGATCAAGTCCCACATCGAGTCCCCAAGCAGAGAGCCTGCTTCCACCTCTCTCTGCCTGCCTCTCTGCCTACTTGTGGTCTCTCTCTGTCAAGTAAATAAATAAAATCTTTAAATAAATAAATAAATAAATAAATACAGATATTTTTAGTTGGATATGTCTATTATTGAGGATTGCAAAATTAAATTTCTTAAATCTGTGTACTGAAAAATCTTTTGAGTATCTTTCAATATTTGAATATTTCAATATTTGAATGAAGCATTATTATTTTTCAAGGCAGTTGTTCAAACCAGAGGGGAAATAATCTGTCAAGCCAAATATTTTGAAGTGGGTACATCTAAAGCCCTTGTTATATGTGAATATTGTAGTTATAAATCATAACTGAAAAGGGTATCAGATAAAAATTATCAGTTGAATTCTCTGGTTAGGTAATGAAATCACTAATGTGACTAAAAGTTTTATCACTGAATAGATAGTTTAATTGAGCTGATTACAGTTGAATTGGATTAAATTAATCCTCTGGAAAGTTTTATATTTAATGTTATAACTGCACATTGTATTATTACATGTACGCAAAGCCCGTGTGAGCTTTCAAGATACAGAATATTTTTCAGCCAATCAAGTTAGCTAAAAGAATTAGCTCTGGAAGCACTGTTTGTTCCCGATTCCTCCAACTGAATCATATGGTCAAGGAAATAAAAGCTTCATAATATCAAGCATTATAAGATCAGAAAGGTAATTATTTGTTGAATTTATTGTAAAACAAAGTTGTAGCATTATTTTCCCAAATCATAATAGCTCAATGGTCTGTTTATCTATTATTAGAATAGGCACCAACCAGCACTAGGTATTCTTCTTGAACCATAACTGGGTTCTTTCTTCTGCTACTTGTCCAACAGAGAAAGCTATGACATTTGTACCTGAACTCTCCATAAGGGAGGCACTAGACATATGTGCTATTAAGCCCTTGAATGGTGGTTATTCTGAACTAAGACATACTATAAAATTTAATCCAGTGCACTGGATTTCAAAACTTCAGCACAAATAAAATAATTGAAAATATTTCACTAAAAACTTCTTTGATCATATCATGAATCATAATTGTATCTATATTGGTAAATATCATATTATTGAAATTAATTTCATCAGTTTCTTTATAAATCTCAGTGTGGCTACAAGAACACTTAAAATTATATATGCAGCTCATATTTCTTTAGTGGTGCTAGTCTAGACCGTTTCCAGTCTCAAAAATCTCTTTATCGTGCTATCTATGTGTCTGGCAATCTAACTTAATGAAAAATGAGCTGTCTTCATAAAACTCTTTCTCCTTCACCTCCCATGTCCAAAAGAAGAGGCGCCATGCTGGTCCATCCCCACGAGGCTAGTATTTCAGAAGAGATTTCTGGTCTCTCGTTACCTTCCCTTCTCCAAAGACTCACTTAGAGAAACAAGGGCCCAATTATTATTAGTACAAAGTTTTCCTGGGGAGATAAATACAGCTTAGCAATACTAGAAACCAAAGTATTCCTGTGATCAGATCCTCCTGACCAGTATGAGGTTTTTGATCTTGATTTTTAATCACACTACTTGCTCTTCATAAACAAGCTGACACTTGCTCTCCTGTCTTCATTTCCCAAGGCAAAACAACCATAAGCTGAAGTGTTTTTTTCTGTATGAGGACAAGTCAGATGTGATTAAAAAAATAATAATGACCACAGGGCTGCCTATACTTTCAGCACTTAGTAGAGCTAACTTCATCTTTGATCATCATCTGCAGCTTCAAAATAAGTGCTTCATAGATAGGAGCTCAGTCTGGAGCCTCGGTTCTAGCCAGGAACCTGGGTGGCCCCAGCGATGCTGGGTATGGCTGCACAGTATGCAGCTGTAACCACTGGGCTCCTGAGATCTGTCAGGGGAAGAGGGGAAGAATTTAGTTCACTAGTCTTTTGGTAATCAGTCAAAATTAGTCTGTAAAGAAGAAATGAGTGGTGACACAATATCGAGCAAAAAGGCCTCAAACCCAAATCTAAAAAAGCTTCTGTGTGGAGAAGGGTACTTTGAAGACTAAGATTTGTGTAGGGGTACAGAAATGTTAACAGGTCAGACAACTCCCTAATTAGGAGGAAGGCCCAGAAAAAGACATGATGGCACAAGGCACCTGTAATGACAGTGGAATTTGTTGAATGGAATAACACTGATCTCCATCCACACGTCCACAATCAAGGGGAGGCTAGAGTCCAAACCAGGGAAGCTGGAGAACAGACACATGCAAGGAAGATGAGGAAAAATGATTATTTGTCAGAAAATAAGAGGGCAGGTAAGTAGGTAGGATGATACAAGCAGAAGGGAAAATGAGAAGGCAATCCTATCTCCAGAATAAAAAAGTAAACAATCTGCCAATTGAACAAACCCAAAAAAGTTATACATAAGCTGATAGGACAATTAAGGAAAGAATATTTCATTTAAAATTCCAAAGAAATTTTCAAGTAACTAAAACTGAAGGTGATGATAAAGTCAATTACCAAATAGGCATGAGGTACCGTAATAATGGGAGAATCTTAATGTAAAGGAAATTCTTGCAGAGTGAAGTGCACTGAGTCTGAAGAGGGACTGAGAGAACATGTAGCTCAAACAGCAAGTGGAGATTAAGATGGGCTGATTCTGACACTTGGGACCTGGGTGACCTGTCACCTGCAATGTTTTCTCGGTCCCCAATAAATTTGCAGAATGTTTGAATTTTACTGGATCATGAAGGCATTTGGGATTTAAGGGTAGAAATGGAGGTGATAGCCGAGCTTACCTTTAGTGCAAAATATTCCAGGCACTCATGCACTGACGGACACCATCCCCTGAGATGATTTAGCTCAGGAAGTGGTTTATGTTCTTGTTCAGCTTCTCAGTGACTGGGGATGGTTATGGAGAATATCAACAAGTGGCAAGCACAACAGGCTAATATAAAGCCAAATAGGGATGCCTGGGTGGCTCTGTTGGTTAAATGTCTGCGTTCCATTCAGGTCATGATCCCAGGGTCCTGGGATGGAGTACCACATCCCATTTCTTGCTCAGTGGGGAGGCTGCTTCTCCTTGTGCCTGTCGCCCCCCTGGCTTGTGCTCTCTCTGATAAAGTAAATAAATAAATAAATTCCTTAAAAAGAAAAAAGGCAGAATAAACAGCAGAACCACAATTTAAATATTGATCATCATTTGATTACTGATCCTTGGCTTGGGCGCTACAAAAACGAATAAGATATTTTCTTTTTATAATTTGGCTCCATTCTTTTTTTTTTTTTTTTTTTTAGATTTTATTTATTTATTTGACACAGAGAAAGAGATCACAAAGGCAGGAGAGAGAGAGAGAGGGGAAGCAGGCTCCCCACTGAGCAGAGAACCTGATGCTGGGCTCCATCCCAGGCTGAGATTATGACCCATGCTGAACGCAGAGGCTTTAACCCACTGAGCCACCCAGGCGCCCCTGGCCCCATTCTTAAGGAAGCAATAATGTCAGAGGAAAACATCAAAATTGACCCAACAAAATGGTATTTTATGCTACAACCAAATGTATCAGTACATGATAAAACTGTTAAAACTCTATTAACTCTTTTTTAATTTTTCTAACCTTTTTATTTAAAAAAATTTTTAAAATTATATGTATTTTCTACTTTTATGGTTATCTCATATATTAAAGGAATAGCTCAGATAGTTTAAGAAAATAGGCTAAAGACACACTAAAAAGTTAGTGCTTTTTAAGTACTACTGTGCCATCAGATTCACCTGGAGGTTTTAAAGCACAGCTAACTGGGCCCATCCTCAGAATTTCTGGCTTAATAGTCTCTGGTAGGATCCAAGGATGTACATTTCCAAAGTGTTCTACACGTTAGTATTGGTCTGGGAACCTGACTGATCTAGTCCCTGGGCCCATCAAGTCTATGATTATGGCTCTGTCTAAATTTATATATTTACATATTCTGAAAGAAATTGTTCATTTTTCCAGACTTGAGAGGCAAACATTCCTTAGTTGTTAAGTTTGTTTCATTAGGAGACTTTTTTTTTTTTTTTTTAAACAGAACTCAAGATTCTGTGATGTCCAAAGGGAAACTATGAATAATAATGCCTGCCAGTACCTCTTGGGTCCTCTCTGCCTCTTCTCTTGGTGATACAACACTTACTGTCCTCCTCTTCTGCAATTTCAGAACTGCCATTAGGATAATGTGGATTACACTTTAGCAAGCCCCTGTCTAGATATTACATTCAAATGTGTCACTAACAGGAAATAAAATCTGCTGTAAGAAATGATAGGAAATGCTGGCCAGAGTCTGTTGAAAATAGATACCTTCCTTAGCCAGACATAAAGAGAGATAACCCTGAATGTAGATTAAGTCTGCAATACACACAAATTCTTGATTCTGTCAGGTTCATTAAAGACAGTAAATCCAGAGAGATTTGAAGCAGAACTGATTATGAACATTTACCTTCTACTGAATTCCCTGGTGCCTGTGAATATTTACCCTTTGATCTTTGTTAAGGCTTTAGGCAGAGCAAACTGAAAACCATTTTCCTGAATGTTACTTGGAAATGCATGGTCTAAGTTTCCTAACATGGAGTCTAGATGGCTTTTTTATCATCACTATCATTAAAAATGCATGTGTCTATCTTCATGTGGTAGGATGACAGGTGATGTACAAAACAATTTGTACTCATAATCTATGCCTTTGAAGACTCTGAAACAAAGACAAAGACAAACACTAATTTTAGACAATAACCAAATAAAGTAGATTAAAATAACTTTTTTTTTGCACAAAACATAAGTGAAGAATAGCTGTTTTGTGAAGCAATGTGTTGGAAGAGTGGATTTCTCCATTGGGTAGAGTTTGTTGACACTTGATTCATGTGTAATACACAGGTATGATCTATCCTCCACTGCTTCTTCCAACTAGCCTAACCAGGTCCCTTGTACTGAGTGAAGCCATAAAGAAAAGGAGGCAAACGTTCAGCAGTTTTGGGGTGCCTGGGTGGCTCAGTCATTAAGCGTCTGCCTTCAGTTCGAGTCATGATCCCCGGGTTCTGGGACTGAACCCCACAATGGGATCCTTGCTTCGCCGGGAGCCTGCTTCTCCCTCTCCCCACTCGCTCTGCTGTATTGTCTCTCTTGCTGTGTCTGTCTCTGTCAAATAAATCAATAAAATATTTTTTTAAATGTTCAGCAGTTTTAAATGTATACATACATATATGTACGTGTGTATGTATATATACATATGTATATATGTATATACATACATATATGTGTATATATACATGTACATGTGTATGTATATATATATACACACGTACATATATGTATATATGAAGTGTTTTGTTGTGAGAAATTGACTTACATGAATACAGAGGCTGAGAAGTCCCATGATCTGTTACCTGCAAGCTGGAGATCCAGGAAAGTCAGTGGTATAATTTCAGTCTGAATTCAAAAGTTTGAGGCCCAGGGGAGCTGATGGTGTAAAACCCAGTCCAGGAGTAGAAGACCAATCTCCCAGCTCAAACAGGCTGGCAGACAGCAAACTGGGCAGACTCCCTTTTCCTCTTTTCCTTTTTTTTCTCTTCAGGCCCTCAACAGATTGTTTGATGCCCATGCAAATTACAGAGGACAATCTACCTTCCCCAGTCCATTGATTAATTTCATTCAGCTACACCCTCATAGACACACCCAGAAATATTTAATCTGGGCACCCATTGTCCCAGTCAAGTTGACACATAAAATTAATCATCACACCTGATTAGGTCCTTCCTCAATCTCCATATATGAAATGGTGGACTCTACCCAGAAATTTATGCTAACTCTTCCTTGGGAAGTCATTTCCTGAACAGAATACCTTAATTTGTTTTCTTTCTTTCTTTTTTTTTTTTTAATATTTTATTTATTTGACAGACAGAGATCACAAGTAGGCAGAGAGAGAGGAGGAGGAGGAAACAGGCTCCTCGCGGAGCAGAGAGCCCAATGTGGGGCTCGATCCCAGGACCCTGAAGTCATGACCTGAGCCAAAGGCAGAGGCTTTAACCCACTAAGCCATCCAGGTGCCCCCCTTAATTTTTTTTTTTTTATTATATGTACAGGGTATAACTGTTATGAGATAGCTCTAAATAAATTGAGAGACAGAATGTAAACTTTAAAATTAAAGGATATTTTAGAGTCATTAATTTATTTACTTTTTTTTAAGATCTTATTCATCCATTTGACAGGGATCACAAGTAGGCAGAGAGGCAAGCAGAGAGAGGGGAGGAAGCAGGCTCCCCGCAGAACAGAGAGCCCGACGCGGGGCTCGATCTCAGGACCCTGGGGTCATGACTAGAGCCAAAGGCAGAGGCTTTAACACACTGAGCCACCCAGCTGCCCCTAGAGTCATCAATTTCTAAGGCTTCATTTACAAGGCTGGAGAGAGGAAGTCCTATGGCCAGAACCTGAGAAGCTAGTCAGTGAGGAAATGAGAATAAATTTCCAGACACACACATCCCTACTCCAGCCAATTTTGCTTTCCATTTGAGGAGCTAGATCAGTCACAACTAATCTATACAAACGCATAAAGTGAGCAACTTTTTTTTCTAAGACAAAGACAATCAAGACACATTAGGAAACTCGATCTTCTTTAGAATTTGTAATGGTTTGTCCTCTAAACCAGATATAACTGACATAAGAGATAATAAGCTAAAACTAGTACAGTCAAATTTTCTCGGACTTTATTATTAAGAATATTCCAAGTGTTTATTAATCATGCAATGTTTTTCAGACATGAAGGCATTTCTTACAGCAGTAGAAAATTCTGTTTGTTCCATCCCTGTCTTTTTTCTTGAAGCATTAGAGTTATTAAGTACAACATCTGCACAGAACAGGTTGTTTGCTTTTCAAATAACTTTAGCAGAAAGAGATATTTGATGAATTAGTAATGTGTTTGACCTTGAGAAACTGATAAAAATATCTGGTTCTTTGGTCTTTTATTCCGATGCCTCGGTACCTTTTTAAAGCTGGATTTTACAAGCCCCTTAGCAAATTGGTTTTGCAATAGTGTTTTTCCTTGTATGTAATATATTACTTGAAAACTGAAAAACCTGCTGGAAAAAGGAAAAAAAATGAAATTCTGAGTAACCAATAGCCTCTGTGGTCCTTATAAATGCCCAATGGGTATTTCAGTGTCCTTTAATTGAAAACAAATTATGTAAATCCATTTAAGTGTGATGAAAGTTTACAAAAACAACTAAAGACTGAAGAGCCAGACACATCAGCACAGTTGAAAGTTAACGTGTAAGACATTAATAGATGTTCCTAGATCTGTACCTTCTTGTTCTATGTCCAGTAAATTTATTTTCTAGACAATTACCTCTATGAGAAACACCCAGGGCTGGAGGAAAGAGTTTTACAGAATCTTACTGTTACTGAGTCAGCCGTGTTGGCTATTAAATAACAGGTGGAAGGCCATGATTTATATGCCGAAGTCACACAGTGCAGTCATCCCATGGAGGCCCTGGCCCTCAGAGCAGAAAGGCCAAGATGGTACATCAGTTACCATAAAATGAAGCAGTTTGCTTTTTAGTCCAAATCTGCTTACCTATTATGCTATAAAAAATATAATCCATGAGCCAACATACAAAATCACAAGTATACAATCACTCTACATACATATAACATTCTTCCCTTCTAACATCAACTTTTACTTGCTTTTACTTGCCCATCACACATATGAAATGTACAAGGATTATCTGTAAGAGGCATTTGGTATTCCTAATGATGTCGGTGACAGTGAGCCCCCAAGAACTTGGATCAAATGTTTTCATTGAATGGAAGGGTCCCAAACGTTTATTCAAAGAATAAATTTGACCATTTTGAGATTTTTTTCTTTTGGTTTTGGTTTTTATTTGGTATTGTTCGATTTGGCATTTGGTAATTTTTTGATCTTCTAGGAATACTGGATTTATTCCATTTTCTGTGCAGATTTTCAGTGCACCAGTGCTGGGGTATTATAAATAATTACTGTGTAGATTACTTTTCTAGACTGTCACATACTAGTCTCAGTCAGGGAGCATTTGGAATCATGTAGGAGTGTTTTAGTTTTTGGAGCTGACATTGGAATTTGTGGAATGAAGGTCAGGAAGAGGATACACAGGATAGCTCTGCACAATGAAGGGGTGCTTCTCAGGAATGCCTAGAGTACCATTCTTGAGAACAATAGCTGAGGAACCACCCCTCTGAGGAAAGAAAAAGCAATGTACTCTGGGGTCTCATCTCACTCATGGGCCCTATCCCATCTTTATGGTATGAGGGTCCATTCTATCCTGGAACTGGGCCATTGTCTCAGGGCCAAGTGAAAAAAACAAAAACAAAACAAAACAAAACAAAAACAATGACAACAAAAACAAGCAAACAAACAAACAAACAAAATCCCATCTTTATGACATGAAGGCCCATTCTATCCTGGAGCTGGCCACATTGTCTCAGGGCCAAGTGAAAAAAACAAAAACAAAACAAAACAAAAAACAACAACAAACAAAACAAAACAAACAACAATAACAACAACAACCCTACAAAATAAACAAAGTCAATTAGTGAGCAGACTCCTAAGAGATTATATGGGCCACCAGATGTACTCTATGTCATAGGAGTCAAAAAACACACCAGCCTGAACTTGGAGAAGGTTTTCTAAAACTCATAGAATATTCAAATGTATAACTTCCTGAGACTCCTTTCTACAGTCCACATTGCCTCTCGCTGTATGACTTGACAAAGATGAGGAATGATGATGAAGCATTATAATGAAAAGTTTTAGTCTCCAATTTTTGTTCTGAGAACCTATTTCATCCTTTGTGTAGTTAGCTCTTGGCATTGGATAACCTCCAGTATCCACCCATGAATATTGAAGTAGTATCAGGATGTTATTATTTTATAGAAGTTTTGTGATAATGCCATAACACATCCCCTAAAAAGAATGAATGAAGGGTAGCATATTGTAAAGGTGCTGTTCAAGTTGTTTTTTTTCATCAATGTGCAATAAATATAAGTAATTATATCAAAATCAACATGCATAATCAAATGCATGGTCTATCATGCCTTCTACCAAGGGCTATCAGGTATGACCCTGTGCCTTGCCTCTCCTTCTGCACTGTCTTTGGACTCCAGGTTCAAGGTCTTCTGGACTTGATGTGAATAAGTCTTTCACTTCTCTTTTTTTTTTTTTAATATTTTATTTATTTATTCGACAGACAGAGACCACAAGTAGGCAGAGAGGCAAGCAGAAAAAGAAGGGGAAACAGGCTCTCTGCTCAGTAGAGAGCCCAATGTGGGGCTCGATCCCAGGACCCTGAGATCATGACCTGAGCCGAAGACAGAGGTTCAACCCACTGAGCCACCCAGGTGCCCCTTTCACTTCCCTTTTTCCTTTTAGTCCAGGAGACTCATTTCAGAAATTTTAGATGAAATTTACCAAGAAACCAAAGGTGTAGATTTCTGAGTCTGAGAAGCTAAATGTCATCTCTTTTGATCCAATTTACTAGGCACACAGAACACTGTCCTGTTGCTCAATATGTATAAGAAACCCATATCTAAAACAATAGTTGTGAGACTTCATGTTTAAAGCTCATGTTCTCTCAGTCTCTCAAATATCATTCATGGTGATATGTTCCACTGTAAATAGTAGAGTTGTTGCAATACCAAATCCTTGAGAAAGGTCTTGCCTTTTGGATGTTTCTTGGTTGCCTAACATTTGAATGAGAATTGTCCATTCAAGGTAAACTCACTTTATCCAGAGATTCAATTCATCCTAATCTGTAAATATCTCAGTTTCCTATACTGAAATGTTCAAGTGCTAAGAAATATTACCTTAATCTTTAATATGTTTTAGTCTTACAAAAGAGTCAGAGATTGACAAATCTGGGAGAAATACATTTCAAAAAAAATTTATAACAGTCTCCTCAGCAAATTGTCAAATTCACTTTAAAAAACATCCGTTACATAAAAATTTGACTTGCTTTTTGATGCTATTAGTGATAAGCCAGTATCATTTAGATACTTCTTCAGTACTTCTGCTCTTTTTGATGTCCTATCCAAGCAATCATAACCCTTTCTAGAAAAGGGCTGTGGTCAATAGAAACTGAAGTTTTTATTTTTTCTTTGAAATGGTTCCAATGTTCAGAGGATTGATGGACTGTAAGTGCTATATACATATGAAAGGTCAACACAAATGCTGATCCTTTTGATATTAAAAGTTAACTTAAAATATTTGATGTAACTCCTTCACTGTTTCCTTGTGACAGTTCATATTGGGATATTTGGTTTTCCCAAGGATATTGTCCTGGAATTGCCCACATGTTCTAGACCTGCTCTTGTCTTTGATAACTTTTTTTTATTTTGCTCTAAAATTTTTTTTAACTCTTTACTAAAAAAAGGTAAGATTTTGGGAGCTTCAAAAAGGAAAGTTAATTTTATAAATCATAGATGAAAGTCAAGATGGACTAGTCAATGCTTCAGTAAAAGCCTCCAAACCACAGAGCAACAGAATACAAAAACATTTTCTCTCATTCTCATTGTAAATCCCAATGTGGGCCAATGG
Source organism: Mustela lutreola (assembly GCF_030435805.1). NCBI lineage: Eukaryota > Metazoa > Chordata > Mammalia > Carnivora > Mustelidae > Mustela > Mustela lutreola. The sequence continues at coordinate 120,050,938 of NC_081292.1, read as the reverse complement.
ATCTCTCTGCTCATTATAGATCCAGGTCAACATAGACCTCAACTCAACACAGGTTTCTATCACCTGGGAAGGGAGAACAAAGCATGCATCAGTTCACAGGGTCAATTAAATGACAGAGCTTACAGGAGAATGTAGACCCTCTCTGGTATTTCCACTCATATTTCACTGGCCAAAGTAAGATCATATCTAACTTCAAAGGAGGTTGACAAATACAGATTGTAGGAGAAGAATAAGAATGCTTGTGAAGAGCCAGAAATGTTACCTCCCTACTGAGTCTTCTGCCTCCCAAATCTGGGTCTGAGCAGCCTTATGCCACAAGACACCTCTGACAACACTTGCCTGGTTTCAGTTTCTGTCAAGTCCTAGCCCACCGAGAGAACAATAATATCCACAAAACATATTTTACGCCTCTTTTACAGACACAGTGTGAGATTTAAGTATATTAGCTCAATCAAAGAGTAAATGTTAAGTTACTATCTCACTCTGGGTTCAACTTTTCATTAGTTCCCATTTATAGGCCAGGGGCAATAAGAAAGTATATTTAGAAATCTATTCAAAACACTGTGGTAACTAGAAAAAAAGAACCCCTCTTTTAAGCTTCTCTTTATCATCTTCCAGGAATATTTGATATCTCAAATTCTTTATCATTACTCTGTGATCATGTAGTTGTCAATGTCTTCATGATTCCCTCCACCCTCGCTCAACTGGCACAGGTTTTCCTTAGAGTTTTTTTCATTACCTGCATTCAGTGCATCTCCCAAGCTCAGTGCTATCAGCCCTATTATCCACGGTGTCTCCTCTCAGCTTATTCAACATAGTGCCACTTTTTTTCTGTGCTAAATATGGCTTGTCTGAGAAAAAAGAAACTAATTGTTGTAACTCCCATATGGAAGCTGCATAGATTGTTAGAAGCCGCTCTCTTCTGCTCCAGGCTACAAGTACTGCGCTAGGTCTTACATGTTTGTTTGACAATCTCACAGCAGGAATAGCTGTGGGGAGAGGAGGGAAGTGAAATAACAAGGAGATTGGATGTCAGGCTCTTTTTTATACAAGATCTCCTAATAAGAGTATTACTTCATTGTCTAATGTTGAAGAATTTAAAAATGTGTGCGACCCACACGTTTGACAGCCTTGGAGTAGGGCCCTCTCTCCCAGTTAGGGTATCTCATTAATTTATTTCACAGAAAGGCACCTCTTCTCCTGGGCTGGGCCCTCAGCAAACACCTGTGGATTACTGCCACAGCCTTTAAACTGTCTTCCTAGTATCCAGGTTGCCCCTCCATCCAATGCATCCTGCTGACAATAATTAACTTGCTTAAACATCTGTGACAGAGTAATTATTGAGATGCTATTTTTACTTTATTCTCTCTAATACTGGAGATGGGAAATAATTCGAGGTAGATTTTATGTTCTGTTCCAAAGGCTTTTGTGCTGAGCCTGGCCCATTTAGGTTAGAAATAATTTCTGGGAAGCAGGGTAACTGACAGAAATTTGGAAAAATCCAGAGCACATTCCCCCATATCCAGGCTTTTGTGAAAATAAGCTAAATGAGGGGGGAGCTAATCCTTAAAGAAAGCAGAACTGGCTCAATAATGAAGCAAATGGTTTGTTCCAGCAAGATGGTAAAGCAGTCAGAGTTGGCAGGCTTTTAGAGCGGTATGGAACTAATGTCCACTCCCCACAAACCCCTAAATGTCAAAAGGATTCATGATAGAATATCCAAGACGACAAAACCCCAAAAGGTCATGGTGTTGGAGGCACAGAGAAAGTGCATGTCTTCATACGGGGGAAAAGGGGAAGGTAGTAGGCTGCTTTGATAGGTCCACAAGGGCATGTCAGAACCAGCACTCTGGACCAAGGACAAGAAACCTTGTTCCCATCCTAGAATTTGTACTCTAAGGGAGGCTCTCCCTGCCAAAACAAATCCATAAATGTGACTGAGTTAGTATTTCTTGACACCTCTGGTAGAAGGAGGTGAAGACTGATTTACCTGGCTTAGAGAATAAAAGTATGTGGACTTTCCTCATTTGGATGATGTACCCTAAATTCATAGCCACAAGAAGCCACTCTCAGCATTTCACTGTCCTACCCAGAAACTTTCACAGAGTAGTTGGCGTATTCAACCTAAGCTCTGTAGGTGAGTGTTCAGACACCTGAAGAGTTGATTCCCACCTGAGCTACCGAAGTTAATTTCCTCCGTCTCCCAAATACTCTTCTCTGTTCTAATCCGCCTCACATCTTCACTTTAGCCCTGTGACCGCTATTGAATCATTCCCTGAACTCTGACAGTTCTTTATCCCCCTGCAACCCTAGCATGCAAAGTAAACTGCTCTATTGATGTAGCCTAGAATGATTTATGATTACTTCATTAGGGCTAGTGTTCTTAATGATATTAAAAGCTCCTTTGGGGCAAGGACCACATCTCATATTTCTGTTCCACTCCTAGTGTCTAACAAGGGGCTAAACCCAAACTAAAGACTCATTAGTTGATCGCATTATCTGTCAATGGCTGTCATGGGGAGTCAGGTCTGGGTGGAGGATCTCATTCAGGAAGAAAGCAAGCCATTCAGGATAATAAACTGACACAACGGAAGTTACCATAGTGAGAAGCACAAAAGACAGTTGATGGGTAGTTTCAATTGTAGAACGGTTTAATTGGTTCAGCTCTGAAAAGTGCAAGTTGCTTGCCTGGGTGAGGAATGTTGTTATTCCCAGTCTGAGAAAAGATCTGAAGCTCAGGGAAAGGAGGCCAGATGTTCAAATCCCCTAACAGGAAGACCAAAAGAATCAAGTCCTGAGCCTGTATTTTCTTTCAGTGCCACCTTAGTAATTAGTCAATCCAGGGATATAACTGGAGGTCTGTTAGGAAGGAAAAGACCAGAGCTAACTCTGACAACTCATTTAGTCATTTGTTTCATTCAGAAAAAGACGAGATGTGCAGAAGTCTTCTTTTTCTTGGGAAGGCTAAACCAGAAAATTACTATTGTTTCCTGATGTCCTTTTGGGGATAATACTAAGAACACCTGTAGCTTAGTAAACTCCTAAACCCTGTCTGCGGTTTGAATAATCACCTTTCAAATATGCCCTAAAAAGCAGGACCAGAAATCTGACTCGGTATTTTCAAAGACAGAAGCATATAAAATGTGAAACCGTGTAACTTCCCATTGTCCTCATGCTGTAATTCAATCTTTGCTAAAATGCAGACAAGAAAAATGAGTAGTGTCTTGGAATCTGCTTTTGTGCTACCCACCATGCAGCAGGAATTCTCTGAAGCTGACAAGCTCTCCCAGGCCTTCTTTCCCGATGACCTTTCTTGTTATGAAAGGCATAAGACAAGAACAGTCATTGATTGGGGAATTGAAGCTCTCCCATAAAAGAGGAGTATGTCGACAGAAATACCATCAGTTCCCCCGCACGCAGGTCAAACATTCCTTAATCTCAGTAGTGTCAAGGGATTGCATGACCACCCTCAGACAAGGACAGCCAATATTACCTGCACCGGGAGTCAGACCTGTTGAAAGGGTCTGGAAAGGGGACAGACTGAACCAAAGAACAGCAGTGCCTCCCACAGACACGCAGAATCAGGTCTGGCTGTATTTCAAACACCAAACAAACTATATTTTCAATTTTACTGCCTGACATTTACCAGAGGGGAAAAGATACATAAGTAATGAGGCAAAAGGGCATGACAAGCTGGGTGCGTATTTTCTCATTACGTGAAGAAATAAGCCTAGCAAAAATTGCACTTAGAATTCAAAATTAAAAATAAATAAGTATTTTTTCACATTTGCCAGGGCATCCTTAACAAATTCAACAATTCTGAATGTATATAAATGCGGTTGATATTTTTTGATCTAGCAATGTTACCCACTTGTTTTCACTGTATTATGCCACTCATTATTTTGGGTCAATCTGTAAACACGGGCATCTGTGTCTGTCTCCTGCAACCACGTTATTTTCTTAATAACAACAGCTGTCGTCATTATCAACGGCTTAATATCTGCTAGGCACAGTATTAGTACCCTACATGCCTTCTATCGCTTCACCCTTCACAAAAATTCTGCACAATAAGTGTTCTCACCATCAGTTTATTATGGTAAAGAAGTTCAGCGAGGTAACAGCACATTAAGTGGTAGAGCTAGTTTCTGGAGTGCAAAATCAAATCTTTCTTCCTTTCAGCCTCCCCTTCAGACCCTCACATGGATTCTGCCCTCTTTGGGTTCTTAGTAAGTATGGCAACTGCCTGAATTTACTTTCATGCATGAACAAAACCACAGGTTGAAGCATCATTAATGAAACGTCATTTAAAGTGGCTGGGAGTGTCTCAGTAAACTATCAGGTCAGCCACTCGGCTTTGGAGTGACTGATAGACATACACACACACACATGCACGTACACACAATTGGACTATACATTTTGGTGTTAAGCATGCAGAGTCTGATCCCTGATCATGCAGAGAAGGACTTGTACCAGAATTTCTTCTTTTCTTCTTCTTCTTCTTCTTTTTTTTAATGCAGTTGGGCAGTCCCCTGTTCATGGTAACCAAAAAGGAATATGCAACCACGGAGTGTCAGATTCTGATCCAACATCTATAAATGTTTCTCTGTAATAAATAGATGTTTAATTTTCTAGCTTTTAAAGCCCCAAACACTAACTCTCCTCTCAGGATTTCCTGGTCCTGGGGTGGTTGATGTGACAAAGAGTAGTGCAGGTGGTCAGGGTTGTAATTACGCTCTAATGAAAACTGCTATTTACAGTTGAAAGGCACCTCTGCAGTCTGGCATGGTTCCAAGAACTTAGACTTTCTTAATGCTGTTTCACATAAAAAAAAATAATAATAAACCTCTCCCAGCACCTGTATAAGGTGCTTAAAATGTCATTACCACCTGTAATTACATGGCAAATCCAATTACCACAGCTAAGGCATCAGATTGGTGTGTACAATTTGTACATGTTGACCGTGTGAGCTATAAAATTGTAACTGGAGAAGCACATGTAGTCGGAGATTGTGTGCATCTTGTGTAAAGCTCTGAAGAGCAATTAGAATATAAAAAAGTAATGAGGAATAATAAGAATAAATGAGTTTCACTGAAGTAATGGCATTTTATAAGCTTTAGATGAGAGGTCCTTCAGCTTCAAAAAAGTAGGAAAAATTATCCTCGAATGGAAAAGAAATCACATAACATATTGGAATAAACAACAAAGAAATATAATAATTTTCTAATAGAGATATATTATAGCTTTCGTGTTCATTGTACAGACCATGACTTATGTTACATAAGGAAATTGGAAAAACCTCCGCATACACTGAGAGATTTCTGGGAAAAGACAGGCTGTTTGGATCTATGTGAACAGTGGCATCCATGAAACAGAGCCTTCCAAGCCCCTTGTGACATTCATCATAGCAGTTACACGAGTTTCACTAAATTATGGTCTTTTTCATATAGATGGAGGAGTGATAAATGCAGAACTGTCTGCCAGCTTATTATACGGTCAGCAGCAGCAAAAGGAATGGAAAATGACAGGAATAAATAACATAATCTGATCAGTTAGTGGCACACAAAGACTTCCCGGGCTCTGTCTGGTATAACAATCTCTAGTCTCCTGGGAGCCACCTCAGAAAGATTGACTATTGTCACAGATAAGTTCAGTTGTGTGAAGGACACAAAGCATCAGGCTTTAGATATGCTATTTGGGTTTTGTCTATCCTGCTTCCCATAAGAAGTCAACGGACTCTATATCATGGTCCCTTGACATAAACTAAATTGCCATGCCACATGGGAAGAAATAAGCAAGTTTCCTAATCAAATTATAAGTTCTTTAAAGATAGAATTTATGACTATTAATTTCTTTTTAAAATATCTGCAGATATTCACAATTCTATAAGAAGCAGACACATCGTAAGTGTTTTTGCTGGGTTTTTATACATACGTTATATGAGAATATAATTATACATCTTGTCTCATGAAGAGTGCCTGGTCCAGGCACAGGATGTAATCTGACTTTTCAAAATTGAAATAAGTGGTAGATATTGAAATTACACTCATTGACCAATTTAAATGCCAGTTGGCTTATTATAATGAGCTTCCTGAAGCCTTTGTTGGATGCTCCCTGTGTACCATTCACATTGTCATGCATGGGTGAGACTTTCTTTAAAACTCTGTCCTCTCTTTTTCTCATGACACAATTTTCTCACAGTTTTCCCCTGACCTCAAGCCATTCTTTTCGTTTTCTTTACTGACTTTACTAGACTTGGGCCTCTCTTCTCTCAGAGACGTCTCTGGCCAATTTCATATGCTTTTACCGTCTTAACCTCCATGCATATACCATCACTTTTGGATATGTTTCCAATTGAGTCTTACCTCATGCCAGAAAAATATTTATAACTGTTTGCTAGGCAGGACCTCTTAATTTTCCAGAGCCAGGTGAAATCCAATCAATATTAAACTAATTGTTTTTCTTTCTCATACTATATTTTCCTCTTAATCTTAATATTTGCCATTACCACTTCTTCAAGAAAGAAGGAAAGAAAGAAAGAGAAGAGAAAAAAAAAAGTAAAAAGAAAACATAAAAGAAAAAGGCCAGACTCTATCTTCACCCACCCTCTTCCCATCACCTAATCTAAATCTCTATACTGTGCATTGCTTTTTTTCTCTACACCCCATTACCATTGTCTGGGTTAAGGATTCTAGCACTTCCCAGATTCCCTGTGGTATCCTAATTGATCTTCCTGCTTCCAATTTTGCCTCACAATCTTAATTTATTCATTCACATTCCGTGAATTTGATCATGTCATTTTTCTACCTAAAACCCATTAGTGGCTCTTTATCTCCCTTTAGGCAAAGCCAAACTTAGAAGGATGGCTCATTGGTTCCTTCTCAACAGAACTGCCCTGTCTTTCTCAACTCTTAATTTTTATCTCTCCATAAATCACATTCTGCATTTTATCAACTATGTTTATGTTTTTCCTCATGTCAAAAATCATGTTTTATTTCTTATCTGTTTGGTAAACTTAATCTCCAACCTTCAAAATTCTAAACAAATACCATTTCTTCTCTGAATTTTTAAAAATGCTCTCTGTTAAACCTAGCTGTGTCTTCCTCTGTACCTCCGTAGACCTCTCTGTAACAACCTATTATAGAATTTAGCATACCAGATTGAGATTATTTATTTATCAATAGACTATAAGATGCTTAAAGCAAGAGTCCATTTTTCTACCTAATCATCTTCTTAACATAGGCTCCCCCTGTGGTGAGGCTCAGCAACTATTTATTGAATAGATAAATGTATATTGGTTATTCCAAAATTGTTGTTGATTCTTATTATATCATTACCTCATTATTTACAGGTCTGTCCTACCCTTTCTGATAGTTATGTCAGCTACAAGCAAATATTGTTGTATATTTTCCTTTAGGAAGAAAAAGGACAGTGCACCAATTGCCATGTTTTTTAATCCATTTCCACTTTTCTGATTGCCTTCCTCCCATAAATATTTATTGAAAACTTCCATCATCTAACAGACATGGTGTAAAGTTGCACAGAAATATCTCTGTGATATATGTGAAATAATTTCTGCAGAAAAATGTAATGTTACAATTTAGTAGGTGATCAATGTCTTAAGAATATAATATGTTTATAAAAAATAAAAAATTATATTAAAATTTCAAAAAAAAAAAAAAGAATATAACAGTTTACAAACTACAGAAGTTTGGAAAAAAAGGAGCTGGGATTTTCTCTGAGGAGGTCAGGGAAGTTTTCATACCAGTGGTAACACTGATTGGGTTTTGATACCTCTGTAAGTTTCCTTACATGGAGAATGATGGGAAGGTCTGCTAAGCAATCAATCATGAAGGCCGAAAGGAGAAAAGTGGGTAGCAAAGCGTATTAGTAAATCTACAATAATATGGTCTCAACTTGTAAACTAAGGAAAACATTAGACTCCAAGGCCAGGAAAGACAAGAGGGTGAAGATTGCAACGCCCTTCTATGTAGCCTGGACTTGAGTTTCTAAAAGTGCATAACATTATGAGCAAGAAAATGACACCAGAAACTTATATTTTAGAACTATTAACATACTAGTTGTTTTTAGTACATTTTAAATGCAATTAGAGTCAATTAAAAATTAAAAAATTAAAAACTGTTACATTATTCCAGAATATAAAGTTAAAAATATCTGGTTTCTTAGGTATGAAAGTAAATAAATTTAAATTTATTCAACATAGACATAAAAAATAGTGTAAAAGACAAATACTAGCATAAGATTTACGAAATATGAGTAAGTTAAGTTCTTTCCTTATATTTGTCACAGAGTTAAGAATTAAATTAAATATGTATTATAGCTCCCCAAAAGTTTAGCTAAACTACAAATAGTATAATTTCTACTGTACCCCATTATTCTATATTTTTCTTGATAATCAATTACTACAGAGCGGCATGCCTATAGTGAGCAAGTCTTATCACAGGATACTGACTAACACAAAATTTTCTACAAATAAAACAAAACGGACTTTAGTTAGCATTGTTTGGTCAAATCTAACTTTTTTTCTTTTAACCAATTTGCCTCACGGGCAAAAGGTTGTTCCTTATGTTTATAGGTAGCAAAGAAACATGGGGCATATCACCAATAGCTTGGAATTAGTTCTGCCATAATCCAGTTCTGTGACCTTGGACAAGCCAGTTACCATGATATCTGGTGTATATCACTTTCTCAACCACTTTCTCCTCCCCTACGGAAGAATTCTATAGTGTACTATGTGAAAGTATGAAAACCTGTAAAGTATTTAGAATAGTGACTGGCACATAGAAAACACTAGAGAAAGATTTGCTATTATCATCATTACTAATGTGGAACAATTCATACTGCTTGATAAGCCTTAGAGAAATCACCTGTTATATTGTGCTTACACATAGGTTAAAAGTGTTCCAGAAATATGTTCTGGGTCAGATGCCAGATTTCAAAAACTACTGTGAAGGGACATGGTATGTTAGTTAGTCACATTTGAGTTACACTAGCCTTAATATAAGCTCTGGGCTTCAAAAAGAACGGGTTTCCTGAGGTGAAAGAAAAGTAAATATAGCGAGGTTGATGGTCTCATTGTCTTTACTGAAAAGACAAAGGAAGACAATCCAGGAAAAAAAAAAATCAAATTTACACTAATGGTCATTCTCTCTTTTTTCTCTCTTTGTTCTTGATATTCTGTTTAATTTCATTTCTCTCCAATGAAAGAGAAATCTTGAATACTTGAATTTAGGAATTTCAGAAATGCTGATTTTTATAGGCTATTTTATGTTCTTCTAAGGTTCATATGTTGCAATTCTAACCCCCTGTACTTCAGAATATGACTGTTTAGAAAGGGGGCCTTAAAAAAGACAATTCAGGTTAAATGAAGTTACCAGGGCAAGTCCATCCAATATGCCGTGTCCCTTTAAATGAAGAGATGATTAAGACATAGTCATATACAGAGGAAAGATAATGTGAAGACACTGGGAGAAGATAGCCAATTGCAAACCAGAGAGATGGTTTAGAAGAAATCAGCCTCGCTGACACCTTGACTTCTGACCTCTAATCTTTAAAACTGTGAGAAGATAAAATTTTGTTGTTTAAGCCGGCCAATCTATGGTACTTTGTTATAGTGGCCCCAGTCATTATTAGCAAGCTAATATGCTAACCTAATAATGTTTTGAATTAAGATATAATTTAACATTTATTAGACTAATTAAAGCCTCAATAGAAATTAGATAAAAGAGTGAAATTGTTAAAAGGCCTCAGAACTATGTCAGAGTAAGAATAACAATAATTACAGTAGTTCTATGGTGAATGTATGTATCAACAGGCTCAGAGAAGCTCAGAGAGGTTAATTAACTTGCCAAATGTCACAGAGATTGGGAGTGGGGAAACACCAATTAAATGAAGGTGGTTTAATTACAGAGTCCTTAATGTTAACTAAGACAAATAGAAATATTCTAATCAATTTGGGGTTTGGAATGAATCAGAGATTGCTGAAAAGGTAAAGTACATACTCGAATATCTCAAGATCCGAAGGAGGAAAATAAAGGACAGGTAATCACAAGGACACAAAATAATACATCATTTTTTTAATGATTTTATTTATTTATTTGACAGACAGAGATCACGAGTAGGCAGAGAGGCAGGCAGAGAGAAAGGGAGAAGCAGGCTCCCCGCTGAGCAGAGAGCCAGATGTGAGGCTCGATCCCAGGACTCTGGGGTCATGACCCGAGCCGAAGGCAGAGGCTTAACCCACTGAGCCACCCAGGTGCCCCCAGATAGATCATTTTTATACCAATTTATAACTATAAGATTATATTATTTGAATTAAAGAAACATAATGTAGTTTACAAATAGCTTGGAAGAAAATCATACAATTTAACAGAAAAGGACTGCATGGACAGTAAATATGGGACAAAAGAAAACAAAACCTCACCTCACTGTTACGGTGATATGAAGACAGGAAGGGGAGGCAGGCAACTTTAGAAGAAGATTCGTGTGATTCTCACCAAGCAGAGCAAGGAACTGGGTGAGAACCTGGGCAGAGTCAGAAAGGGAAACAAAGAAAGTGGGGTCTGAAGGTGTTAGAGGAATATGTCAACTCGAAGCATACGTTAAGTTGGAGAACTTCTGAATAATGCAGATTGTAGTTTCTGTTGATTGTGACAAATTAGCGACACTGTTCTCTGTGTGGGGGGCAAATGCAGCCCTCCAAAATCATGCCAGTGACAAAATACACAATTCAGATAAGAGCATCTTAATCTCTGTAGTCTCAGTCTTGAAACCTTCTCCTACAGGGAGCTGGCAAACATCTTTCCCATGGGGTGCTGTCTCCATGCAGGAATATGGACTAGGGCGAGTCACATGAAATTATCTGAGTATAATTCCAACTGGATTATGTGGAATTCAATAAGAATGATTTCTAGCCAGTAATATATACAAGAGTAATTTGTAGACTCTGGAGAGGGAGAAAAGGTAGAGCTAATCAATTGTAATACTTCTAAGGATGAAACAGATGTATTTGTGTATGTGCATGCATATATATATATATATATATATATATATATATATATAAATTACTCATAATCCATACAACATATTTTGCATATATTTAATTAAAACCATTTTATCTGATTACACAGGCAACTTTTTATTATTCAATGAATATGTTTATTTTGGTGTTTCTTTTTCCTTGAAGATTTTAACTGACTTATTTTTAAATCTTGATCCTATAGTATCCCTAAAATACTGTCTGTCTTTATGAATCCTGGTTGTGATGAACAGGAAAATGTATACCTAAAAATAAGTGTTGCTCCTTCATGGTACCAAATGCTATTGAGGCCTAAAGAGAATTTGCCCGTCACTCTCCCTTTAGCCTTGAACATCATTAATAACCTTTCGACATACCATTTCTGTCCTACACTGCCTTTTATCTCCTAATCTCAAACACACAGCAAACATTCATTTTCCACAACGGCTTGGTGAAAGCAAGCGTTTTATTCACAGTATTATAAATGAGCAAGGTGAGCTGGAATGACTACCCAAGGGGACTCGCAGAGAAGGGCAAAGCACAGAACAAACCTCTAATGCCAAAATCTAGCCTGGGCAAGAGCTACCATTCATGTGTTATATTAAACCATGCCCCATTTCCATTTATTATCTTCAAATTTGGAGAGGCATCTTAATTCTTTTTCCTAATGAAACTTCTGTCTTGGGGCCCCTGGGTGGCTCAGTGGGTTAAGCTTCTGCCTTTGGCTCAGGTCTTGGTCTTAGGGTCCTTGGATCGAGCCCCACATCGGGCTCTCTGCTCAGCAGGAAGCCTGCTTCCCCTCTCTCTGCCTGTCTCTCTGCTTACTTGTGATCTCTCTCTCTGTTAAATAAATAAATAAAATCTTAAAAGAAGAAGAAGAAGAAGAAGAAGAAGAAGAAGAAGAAGAAGAAGCTTCTCTCTTTTAAATTCACCTTGTCCTACAAAGTCCTAGGTGTTGGGTATATTTTGGTAAAGAAAATACACAAAATTTTTGTGATCTGTAACTATGCCTAGGCTTCTTTCCTCTCCATTCCTTTTTTGTGCCAGCATCTACGATTGCACAATATTCGCCTGATAACATTTTCACTTCCTAATCACCAAGCACAATAGTTTTCTTAGTTATCACTATGAGCAGTGTGAGAGGAGTTTGAAGTAGAAAGCTGGGACTATATCCTTTTGGGCTTATAAATTGTGTAAGGATTTTTTAACTTGGCCTTAAAAGCAGTGGAAAAGACCCTGAAGGATTATATACAAGACATCTCCAATATCAGGTTTAACTTTTTAAAAGTTCACTCCAGCTGTATGGAGAACTGGTTGGCACGGATGTGGGGAGCCCACTTCAGAGGCAGTTGGGGAGGCCATAGGGATGGTGTTGATATGGAAGACAATAGACTCTTTGTCATAGGAGACGTAGAGCAATAGTTAAGAAGCAACCTTTTCATAACTTAGACATTTATTGAACATGAGGCATCAGAGAGAGCAGATAGAAAGGAGATGCCCCAGTTTCTGAAAACAAAACAAAAAGCTTTGTGGGTTTGATACTGTGGCTCTAACCAAACAAAACCTCCATGAGCCAAGTGTATGGTGTGTTACTATATAGCAAAGTGTTTCCTTTTGTACCCTCTTTCAGTTAATGTCCCCTCAATTTCCCGCTTTGAGCCTTTGTTCTGAATGTCTTCATACAATACACAGAATATCATCTTGCTACATTTTTTCCTCCACAAAAAAAATCACAGCTGAAGGAAATTTGACAATTTTGAGCCTGTGATCTAGAGAGGTAGCAATGAGTGAAGGGGAGGATAATTTTAGGGTTGGTGCCTCTAATACACAAGTGGGACCCTGAGTTAACGGAGGGCAACCCAGTGTTATCTGTGGCTCTGCACGGACTCAGAATACATTCACTTACGATTTTTGGTGGCAATAAAAATGCTATGGTAGGACTAAATTGAATATATTCTACATGCCAATTTGTAAATTCCTACTCTCATGTTCCCTCCTTAATATAGTTGAGGTATTTTTAGCTACCCAATCACACTTTTCAGCCAGCAACCAGAAGGGTGAGTCTCATGATTTTCCAGAGCAGACAAACTTAAAAAAAAAAAAAAAAAAAATCCATTGGATATATATGAAAACTGTAACATCCTTATAAATTGTGTAAGTTTGATTTTCTTGTCCTGCTTTCATTCATAGCTTTAAACATCCTCATGATGACTCAACATTATTTTCAACTTTCAGTATGTTCATGTTATTAGAAAATTCCCCCAACATTTGCTATGGAATTCTATCAGGTAAAAGCCCCTCGAGGCTTATTACAGACTTGAAGAACCATATAATCCCTTCATCAAAAGTAGACTTTCTCATGTCTTATTTGCTTAAGGTTCTTTTCTCTTTTCACAATGTGTGATAATTAGAAAAAGTAAATCTTAAGATTAGAAAAAAATTCTTGATGCAATTTAAAGCTGCACCCCTAATGACTCTCTTATAAGTGCTCTACTGCTAAGAACTGAAATATGAGAGAAAGGAGATAGTAAAGCTATTTGGGGATGGATAATTTTTTCTTTCTTCTTTTGATTTAAAATAGATAACTTGGGTGTGTGTGTGTGTGTGTGTGTGTGTGTGTGTTTTGTTTATGTTTTATAGATGTTATGGGAATTGGCATGGTTAAGCTATTTCTGACCTATTAAGAATTTAAAGAATCAGGCCGCACCCTCAATAGAGGGAATGAGTGGAATGACTGTCTCTAAGGGCTCAGCAATTAAGTCTTACTGATCATTTGGGAAATAGGTGCATCCTTAGAACAGAAATCATCCTCATTCTTCATTAAGAAAAACATGAAATCTTATGCAGAGGATATATGTTTACAACCCAGATATTAAACAGGAGGAAATACCTGTGAGATGTGCAACTAGCCCATGGCAGCTATTGCCCTTTCCTGAAAATCAGAAAATAGAATATCAAGGGACTCGCAACCCCTAGTAATAACCCAACTGTGTTGCCTTATCAGCTAGGTTATAATTAACTTCTTAAATTCACTTTACTTCCCTCTTAATATTTTGCAAAGTACTTATATTTGATGTCTACCATCTCTTACAGGTTCCAAAGGAAACGAGTGTCTTTGTTCATTAGTGGAAAGTATTACAAGCAGAACAGTAGACCTATGAGACAACTATAATGGGAACAGCGATGTTTCAACTAAGAAACAATCAGGTACAGATAAAATGTGAGCGCTGAGACCTAAGTGCAGTTGGTGTACCTCCCCGGCTTATGAGAATATTTCGGTACCCAGGGTGAAGATTGTAATTTCTGAGGTTTGTATTATAAACGTATGTTACAGAAAATTTGGCATTCCACCTGGATTGGGTGCCTGTCTTAAGGACCCATGAAGCTTTGCTGCCCTGATTGTCTGAGAAGGGCTTTTTGCTGAGCTATAGTTACCTAGCTAATTATTTTCTGGGAGTTGTGATCTAGGAACTCAGTTGGGTTTGCTTTCAATGTGCTCAGTTTGAGAGAAACTTCAATACCTCCTGATTTCCCTGTCACCCCTGCATTGTTCTTTTCTGAAAGAGCTGGAGACTGAGCTCTGAAACAATCAACAAGCAGTGCATTTTTTATATTTCTCATTGGTGAAGGAAGCTGCCTGTGATTGTTTTTGTTTTATTGATATTGCTTAGTTTGTAAAGAATAAAACCTAACTTCTAGCATGCTGGTCGGGGGCCGGGGGGATGGAGCGAAGTTGTTACAGAACTGTCAGGATGCCCTTTTCTGAAGTTCTCTCACTACCTTTGAAGTGGCATTATCGCTTCTCACTTCTTGAGTTTGGCAAACGCCTCCCCTCCACTCCCTCCCTGCCCACCGTCCTTCGACCTACCTTTTGCTCATCCTCCAGTTCTGCAAACAGTCAAATTAGCCTAAAAATTACACACTGATAGCACCTCTTTCAAGCTTCAAAAGTAGATGCTGTTTGTATTCACTTCCTAGGACTGCCATAATAAGTCATCACAAACTAGGTGGCTTCAAGTAACAGGAAATTATTCTCTCACAGTTCTGGGGGTCAGAGGTCCAAAATCAAGGTATCAGCAGCGCCACACTCCCTGCAAAGCTCTGCTGGAGAGTCTCTGTTCCTTGCCACTCCAGGCTTCCCACAGCTGTCAGGACTCCTTGGCTTGTGCTGCATCCCCTCGCATGGTCTTCTCCTCTGTGTGTCTCGAACACTCTGCTTTTCACAATGATTGCAGATAGGATTGACATGGATAATTATCCAGGTTATATGCTCTTCCTCCCAAAATCTTTCACTGGATCGCAGCTTTTTGCCATATAATGCAATATCCACTCTTTCACTATGTGAGGTAATATTCACAGGTTTGGGGGATTAAGACACAAACATATCTTTTGGGGGGCCACCACAAGTAAGTCTACTATACTGTTGCTATCTCAGTTTTAAAAAAAAAAGCTAACTAAATACTACGAAACTGAGTTAACAGGCCTGAGACCACACAACTAGTAAAATGGTAAACCCAGAACTTGAGCCAACATCTAACTCTAAGTCCAAGTCCTTAACTACTAGATATCACGTCTCCTCACCTCAAGGCTGATACAGATGACCTCCTCCATGTGCTCTGTGCTGACCTATCCTCATTCTTACACCCCGAAATCTGTGTGCCTGATTACAGGTATGGCTTTACACACCATCCGTGAGTCACAGCTGCCGTGGTCTGCAGGGGCTCCCTGGTGCCCATCACAATGCCTGACACGTAAAAGATACCCAACAATCAGATACACCTCTTCATTGTGACCAAGGAACCCCGAAAGAAAGATTTTAAACATCATGGCTCAGTCTTTGAAGTCACCACCTTTTTGCTGCTGAAGTACATTTCATTCTACTACCTTAACAGGGCTTTTAAAGCTATATTTATTATGGTGGTAATACTAAAACGTAGCAATATTAAAAATAAGCTAATCTGTAGATAGTAATCGCTGATATTATTTTCTGAGAACAATATAGATTACTCAGTATGCAATCTTCTCTCAGTCTTATGATAAATATTTGAAATTCTTTTAGATTCATTTTCTATCGACTCTACAATTGTCAGACTAATAACGTCACTATAACAGAATCAGTTTGGTGCTTTCAAATAGAAAATAAATGCATGTTAATAATGACAGATTTCAAAGTCTTTATTTTGGTGTCACCAAAAACCTGTTTGTTAAACAGGTTTTATTATTATTTACATTCATACTTAATATCTACAGGGTAAAGAGAAAGAGAAAAGAAAATATTTTAATAGGACAAAATCCAGATGAGTTTCACCACTGACATCTATGTGAAGTGATTGGCCATTTGATTTAAGGTATTTTGTTCCATAATCTGGAAATGGCATCCATATTTCTTAAACACATCAAAAAATGAGTTGAATGAAATTATTAGACAGTGGACAGTCTAATCCATTTATTTACATTCCGTGCCTTACTTAAATTAAGAAATTAAGAAAATTCAGGAGAGCATAAACTCAATTTTTCAAATGAAAATAATAATTATATAAGGAAAGGGACTATAATAGCATTAATGTATGAAAGTGATTCATAACAGAGATTGGTAAGAAGGGGCACCTGGCTGCCTCGTTCAGTAGAGCCTTGTGATTCTTGATCTTGGGCTTGTAAGTTTGAGTCCCATGTTGGGAGGTAGAATTAAGAAAAAGAAAAAAAAAGTTTGGGAAGAAGTCTCAAACTACAGAGAAAATAAACTTCGGGAGAAAATCCAGGGGGCAATCCAAGAACATGTTACTGGATAGGATTTACATCCACAAAACACATTTTGTTCATAAATTTTCATCTGTTAAGAGACTTTTTCCACAACATGACCATCCAAAACCCTCATGGATAATGCATTTTTAAAAGTCCTGCATAGATGCTAACATGTTCACAAAGTAAAAATGTTAATTATTTTATCAAGATGAATCTACTTGATGAAAATAATCACAATTTTTAAAATACTTGTAATCTTTAAAAAGTCAAATGTAAGTTCTCTAATTTTTACATATATGTTTATAATGTCTAGTAAGTAAAGAGCCATATCAGTGAAGGGTCAGATACTGCAAACAGCATTTTACTTAGAATCAAAAGTGTAAGTTCCCATTTTTGCATCAAGCAGTTACGTAAATTTGAGAAAGTTCTTTAGTCTCCTGGTGCCTCATTAATACTAGAATCATAAAGTTGAAGGAGGCCTCCAAGCTTATCTTGTCAACTACTAACTTAATGTCTGGCAAACAACCAGGGTTTAAAACCCAAATGTCTTCAATGATTAAGCAAGGGCCATAAATGTATAAAAGTGTAAAATTACTTTGTGTAAGAAAATAACAATTGGCTAATTGAAATTTAAATATTTGGCCTCACTGACATTCAATATGAAATTTGAAACGTAGTTGGCTAAATAATTGCACGGCTCTATAATATCTTGGTTGGCGGTTTTCCAGTCTCTGCTATGTACAATGAAACAAAATACTTGAATCTTGTTTGCCATCCGATATTTAAAAAAAAAAAAAATCAAATGAATACATGAAACAAAGAAGACTAGAGAACTATCATTCAAAGTGGCTAAAATCTTTTAATAAGCAAAAGTGACTGAGTGAGCTCTAAGAATACTACTTCTAGATCTGCATTTCTGTGTTATCTAGACTGGTGCTATTCCAGTCCTGTTGTTGAAAAGCAGCATCAGCTTCACTGAGAGCTTGTTATAAATAAAAGTTCGGAGCCTCCACTATAGACCAGCTCAATGAGAAACTGCATTTTTAATGAGGTCTCCAGGTAATTTACATGTACTTTAAAATATTGAGGAGCCTTGAATTGAAAGATGTAATACAAAAAATTAGACTCAACCAGCTGAGAAATAACTCATTTGTTAGTATCTGCATAAAGAATTGAGAAGTAATACTCTTTGTAAGACTTAAGAAATCTTTATTTTGAGTTTCTGAAATTCTCTCATGGAGTCTTACCATTTTGGTGTGGATTAAACACATTCTTTCCAAAAATAAGGAAAACAGACTACCTGACCTCTTGGTTTTGGTCCAGCCCTGAATTCTTAAGATCATCTGTATTCGCTTGAAAAATTCGGGGTTGTTTTAAATGACTGCATTCACAGAATAGGTTTCAATTTCTTCCTTTCCTTGAGGGAGTGCAGAAAGGTTGAAAGTTCAGCTTTCATTTACACATACAATTTAAGCAGAACACACCATAGGATTATTGGTTTTAAGGAGAAACATTTTGCAAGCAATGTAGATAAGATTGAATATTCTTGGTAAATATGAATTTAGGCCTCTGATGAAATGAGTGTTTTTTTATCCATTAGCCGGTTATAAGCCTAAAATAGTCATGCCAGCATACTTTCTCAATTCTGAATTTTTTAGAGTAATTTTGTGAATATAATTTTCAGATCCTCTGCAGAGAAATCTTTTCAGGCAGTTCTGAGACACAGCCTTTCAATATTAAGTACAAGATAAATCTTAAATATTCCTTTTCAAAACTTAGCACATTGTCTTATTTTAAGCATTCACTGCATTAGTACTCAATTCTAGATAAATAATAATCGCCTCAGTTAATTGCTTAGGACCAAATTTTCAAATATATTATTATATGTCATTAAACAGTTAGGCATGTTGTTTTCATCTTTGAACCCCATTTCCCAGCATGAGGTTACATGCAGAAGTGCCTTAAAGTGAGTAAGGATGGCCCCATGAACCCACCTCTTCTCTCTTTTATAGGAATACATTGTATGTGTAAGGGTAGGAGAAATGAGTGGGGTCTATCAATAGGTACAACCTTCCAGTTATAAGTTCTAGGGATACAATGCACAGCATGATTACTAGTACTAACAATATTCTATTCCATCCTTGAAAGTTGTTCAGAGAGTAGATCTTAGAAGTTCTCATCATAAGAAAAAATTGTAAGTTAGGTGATGGTTGTGTTAACTAAACCTGTGGTAATCATTTCACAATATGTGTGTATATATCAAATCACTATGCTGTATACCTTAAATCTATCCAATGTTATATGCCAGTTGTATCTCAATAAACCTGGAAGGAACAAAAAGGAATATATTTTATTACTGGTATGTTGAATATATTGAAAAGTGAACCTCACCTCTTTTTTTTTTTTTTTTTTTAGTCAAACTCAGTGGTAACTACCAAATAGAAGTAAATTCAAGCAAGATTTTCAACCATTACTTATGTAAATGTAATTCTTAGAAAAATTCAGGCAGCCAAACAGAAAAGTTGCATATGAATACCATCCTCATTAGAAATTGTCTAGGAGCCAGCTGGAAAGAAGGCATTTTGACCTTATAGGCATATTAACCTTCTTCTCTCTTTTATCATCTGCTCATACCAGCAGGAAGAATATTACTTATCACTCCCTAATTTTCCATATTTAAAATTTTCTTAATCAACAGTTTTGGGGGATTGAAGAAGTGATACAAAGGAAAGTATTACTTTTGAAAATGATAATGAAATTGTAGGCCAGCATCATCTTTGATGGAAAGATTGTTATTGTTCAGAAAACTAATTTTGGAAAGAGATTTTAACTCTGGTCACTCTGAAGAGGAAACAATCTTTTGTTAAGCAAGAATAAGAAAATTTGACATTGCTAGTCTCTCAAAGAATGCACATATATGTCTATTCATTCTTATTCAAAAAATGAAGATAAAATGAAGTGAAATAGTCATACATCTCCATCTAAACATAAGGAAGTCGGGAAATGTAATCCTGCGCGCGCGCGCACACACACACACACACACACACACACATTGAGAATTGTAAGGATCCCAGTCATCTCCTTAATTTTCTCTATGCCTATATTTGTTAGGTACTTGAGTCAAATGAGGAAGAAAAGGAGGATTTGTGCCATGGGTGACAGTCCACACAAAGTACGTAAGGTAGAGTTAGCTATAATAATCATCTGGTTTTAAAAAAAAATAATGTACCCACAGTGTGTTGTCATGTCCATTGTGAGCTATTCAGTTACTTCTACTAGAAATGCTAATTAGTTTGAATTAATGATGGTGTTATGGGTTCAATTGTTTTTCCCAAGGGACAGGTCCCAAGGTACCTAAGAATGTGACCTCCTTTGGGTAAATGATCTTTACTGAGGTAATCAAGTTAAAATGAGCATTAAGTTGGGCTCTAATTGGATATGACTGGTAATTTTAAAAAGGAGCAAGTTTGGACACAGAGACAGACATATGGGGAGGGAAGAGGAGGTGAAGACACACAGGGAGAACATGATGTAAAGAAGATGGCAGAGGTGGGAGTGACACAACAATGAGCAAAGGAACACCAAAGATTGCCAGCACACTCTCAGAAGCTAGGAGAGAGGCAAGGACCTGATGGTCTCTCACAACCCTAAGAAGGGAACAACACTGCTTCCACCTTGATTTCTAACCTCATTTCCACCTTGATTTCTAACCTCACAGATTGTGTTTCCCATGACTGTATTACAACATTAAGTGGGCTTTCTTGGTAAACAGAAAAATAATGAAATATAAGCTTATGAATGAAGAGGTGGTACTTTTTGAGAAACCAAAAATATATATATGAGGATTTTTGAAACTTGAACAAGGATAGGGGACTACATGTGGCTCAAAAAGATTTGTTAAAGAACTCCATAAAGTCCTCTGAGGGTGATATGAACATTAACATTCTATTCTATTCTCATGAAATGTATCAAGACCTTTTTTAAAATGTTGCATACAATTGATAATTGTAAAGATTCAATGTGTTCAATAGACCTTAACCAAGTCAGTGATAGTCCTGCTAGCCTTTTTTATGTATTGTATACATTTTAAAAATTCATGAAAATGATACTTCTAAGAGACATTCCTTCAGTATTACACTTACCAGGCTCTTGTTATGGATGAAACACAATTGGTCTGCTAGATTATGTTTCAGAAAGAGACAGCTTCCAAGTCTAAACAGTGTATCGTACCGGAGGGTCATTTCCCCTCAACCACAGTCTGTCTGTATGAGATTCTGAGAGTTGCTGTAACAAAGTTCCACAAATGGGTGGCTTAAGCAACAGAAATTATTGTCTCAGGAGGCTAGAAATCAAGGTGGAAGCAGTGTCATAGGTCAAATGAAATACTGCCCCAGATCTCTTTATTTCTGGACCACAGGCCCCAGAGAAGCCACAATAGACATTTACCTTAAGAGAGGAAAGGTATTCAGCAGAGTATTCTCAGACAATTAAATGCTTTATCTTGAAATTGATACATGCCACATTCTTTCATTAACAATTGGCCAGAAATAACCATTTGTCTTTACCCAAATACGGGGGAACAAAACAAACAAACAAACAACAACAAAAAAAAACCCTAGCCTATGCTTTGGTAAACAACAGCACAAACAACTACCACAATGATATCATATAATTGTCATGCATTTCTGAGTTACAAAATTGTAATAGCCAGCCAAGATTATATAGTTGGTAAGTGGCAGTTCTGGGCTTTGGACCTGATCTGCTTAACTCAAAAGCTTCTAACAAAGATGCTATGAAGTGTTTCTATAGTTTTGTTTTGTTTTTTTCTCCTCAAGACCTGAGCTTTTCTATGAAAATCTAATTAAAGTTGAAGTAGAAATAGAAAGAAAATAAATGAAAGATAAACAGTGGAAAATGAGATGAGTGAACTGAAAAAATAAAATTCTACATTTATTAGTGATTGATCTCTTCCTTGAAATCTCATTTGGTTTAAATGTTATGATGTGAATATTTTTATACTTGATATTTGATACATACAATCTATATCATCCTTTTTCATTTCTACGAAGGAAAAATGCTTTTATTTCCCCTCTAAAATCATATCCTGTGCCCCTCAGTATCCATGATGATGTGGCTTATTTCTGTAAAACAAATGACTCCCTGAAGTATTACTTTCAGATGAGATCATATCAGCTTTCATAAGCTGAGCCAAGCAGGGGTTGTGCACAAATGAGATCTCCAAGGAAAATCTAAATACTGTAAGAAAATATTTTCAGGGACTCAATAAATAACATTTGGAGGTGATTAAATAACAAAAACAAAAAGAATGCATCACCCTTAGCAAGCTGTTAAAATACAACATCACAGCACTTAGATGAAATTAAACCAAACCCTGGGTTATAACAATCTTTCTGTTCATTTTCACTTGTATAAATTATGAGAGCTTTAAAACCTACCTAGATTTAAATATAACAATAGAATGTCATTATCTGGTTTACAGTAATTTACTTTTTCCTTCGGGATTTTTCTCCCCTTTGTGTTTTCTGGTAGAGTACAGCAGTATCCATTTATCTGCAGAGGATACATTCCAAGACCCCCAGTGGATGCCTGAAACAGCAGATAGTACTGAACCATATATATATATATATATAGATAGATAGATAGATAGATATAGATATATATAGATATATATATACTGTTTTTTTCCTATACACACATACCTATGATAAAGTTTAATTTATAAATTAAATACAGAAAGAGTTTAGAGTTTAACAGTAACTCATAATGATATAGCCATTATATCTATATACTATAGTAAAAGTTTTGTGAATATGGTCTCTTTCTCAAAATGTCTTATACTGTACTCACCCTTCTTCTTGTGACTTTGAGAGATGACAAAATGCCTATGTGTTGAGATGAAATGAAGAGAACGATGTAAGGGCTGTGACCTGCTGTTAGGATACCACTAACCCAATGATAGGATCATCGCTTCTGTAATGCACTTGACCATGAGTAACTGAAAATATAGAAAGTGAAACAACAGAAAAGGTATTACTGTATTTCTCTATTCCTTACCTTTTGTATATGAGTGAATTAAGAACTAGGTTACATACAGTTACCTAATCTGCATGCAACATGCTCCTACTATTAAACTATGTAAATGCATCGATTAATAAAACATTATGTGAGGACGTTTTATATCTTACAAAGCCACTAGATTTGTTTTTGTTTTTGTTTTTGTTTTTAGTTGCCTGAATACAGAAATGGAAAAGTACAGTTCTTGATTTTCCTGCTCCATATAGGATCTTCATAAACTTAAAAATTGTCCAACAATGAAGATGATTTCCATAGATGTTAATGAGCCCCATGATCTTAGACAGTGTTTAAAAAGAGGTTAAACACCTCCAGAGAATAACTGGAGAAGAGATCACGACATGATACTGACTAGATGACATGTCAGTTGTTTCTCTTCTAAGGTTTTACGATTTAGCCAATAGATATACAACCTAAATACTCAATAAACCCCTCTTCAGCCCTTCTCATGACTGAGCAGCTGGCCATCCAAGAGAAGACATAAACAATTTGAGAAAATTCTATGAAGTCAATGGGCAGATGAGGTTCCCACATGAGGTGATATTACTTAGCTCTAACAACATCTAGAAAAACACTGATGTTGGAGATGGGGTTCAGAACACTAGGAGCCCCCACACTGTAAGAGAAAAAAGTGATCAAATTAAAGTGTTTGGGACTTGGGGAGGGAAAGTCATATTAAATGAGAAAAAGCAGGAAGTGGAGAAAGCAGTTTTCTGAAGTTGAGAAAAGGGACATCCTACTGTCAGGTTATACTCTATTATCAGGCAAGGGCTTTCTGAAGAATAATGAATAAAAGATTAAATCCCCTTTCAAAGACTGAGCTCATAGTAGCTCCCTAGGGAAGGGAGAAAGGGACTTAGCTATTATGATGGTAACTTTGAACATCTCAGGCACTTAGCTAGCACCCTCCTGGGCCTTAAACACCAAATCAAGTCCATTAAATACTTAAGTTTTTAAAGCTTCCTAAATTTTATCCTCTGAATGCATAGACTTTAGTAATGGCTTGACAAAGTTCAATAAATAGTTCCTAGGGATAGTCAGATATCAAAGTATATAAATGTATTGTTGTTATTCACAATTTAAAGGACCTAAGTACCTCTAAAATAAATGCATTTGCACTCTGGCATTTTAAAACAGCTTGTTTAGGAAAAAAAAGACATTTATATAATTTTAAGCCAAGAAGAAGGAGATTTATGAGAACTGTAAATCTTGGGAAAAAAATATTCTAGTAAAGAACCAAAGAAAATCTCAGCATATTATTAATAAATTACATAGTGCCTTTCATTTCAAAGATAAAAATTCTTCAGCACAGAGGACATAACATGTATAGAAAGTGATCAATTTACACATGATTTTAATCAATCCACATTTTCAACATTTCTCAGTGCCAGTGGCAATGTGCTGGGTTAATAGAGGAAGCAGAAGAAAACTTACCTGGTAAATCTACCAGACCATGTACAGGTAATAGATAAAACATCTCTGGAAAATCATTTCTTTTTCTTTTCTCTCTCTCTCTTCCTCCCTAAATGACTAAGCTTTGATAACAAAACACATGCTGAAGGAAATGAGGAAATTGGTAGGATCCTATATAGAAATACTTTTCATAGGTGTTGCACAAGGACCTAGCACCTAAGAGCCACAATAGAGAGCTACAGAGCACCTTAGTCACCACAATCCTGAAACCTTCATCACTACCTAATATACATTAGGCACATCTGCTTCTCTGTTGTTTATGGTCCTACCTTCTGACACAGAAGGACTGGACCCAATTAGGAAATCAAGCCCCCAAAGTCATCACCCAGAAGGCTGGCTTTAAATGTACAACTCATTATTCATGACAATATCTAATAGGTTAAGCAAAGTCATAATTGTCGTTACCAGTTTCTGGCTCTACAGTCATTGCAACCACCTTTCCCATCGCAACCACCTCTTAGTCTTTTATTCATATTCCCTCCTAGATTTCTAATCATTCAAGCTCCAACAGTGTTTGGAATCACAATATCCTTAAACTATCAAAATGACGATCAAACCGTACATTCTATATATTGGCACATAGGTATTGATAGATCGGTAGTTTTGGTCTCTGAGGTGTCCTCAACCCAATCCTTATGCTAAATGGAATGTAGCATAATAATAGTGTATTTTCCTTCTTGAAATAAGATTTAGAACAGAGAAAGACAATTGTAATAATCACTGTTGGACTTGTCTGGTTCAACACTGAGGTACCTTCTTTCTTTTGTATCACCATCCCGAGTTCACACATCGAAGAACCAGGCAGGATCTGGGCAAATAAGAAATTCTGTTGGTACCCAACTGTAGCATATTCAGAGAATTTATTGATTCTCTTGTTTCTAAGTGGGATGGCTAAAGCAGTATTATATTGGTTAAAATATGGGGTCTACACCATACAGAAATGCAGTTCCATTTGTTGCTTCTAAGCAAAAAAAAAAAAAAAAAAAAAGAGAGAGAGAGAGAGAGTTAAAACAATTCATCTATAGTCATTTATCTGGCAAGCATTTAACAATTGTTTAGTTCAGAATTTCTATACCATAGTTCAGTGAAGCTTGAAATCACAGTATTATTTCTCATTTCACTCATATGTTATCTGTATGCTTAAATGTACTGCTAAATAGATTTAAATGTAAACTATCAGTGCTAAGTAGAAAGTTTCTTTTGTGTGATTAGAGCATCTTTCATGTAAATACTCTGGGTTGTGCTAGAGCATTTTATGGTGTGTTAGATTATTGTGTCATACTGTTTTTCTTCAGGATTTTTGAGAATTAAAGAGGGCTGTACAGTAAATGCCACAGGGAAAGACATTTGACTGACAATTTGTGTTACATTAATTAATGAATTAAAAATGACATATGTTTAACAAGTTTGAAATATTGCTCTGCAGGTAAGACCTCCTTTCAGAAAGGTCACGGGTTGGATAAAATTTAACTTCAAATTATTAACATGTACTAAGGGCTCATTCTTTTCTGCTCCTTAACAACATCA
The DNA here is from genome assembly GCF_030435805.1 of Mustela lutreola. NCBI lineage: Eukaryota > Metazoa > Chordata > Mammalia > Carnivora > Mustelidae > Mustela > Mustela lutreola. The sequence continues at coordinate 120,025,068 of NC_081292.1, read as the reverse complement.
GTAATCATGAAGTCACTGGAAAGCTGCAGGAGCTCAAGGGAGCATGATTCTAATTTGGGATATTATCCATCTTTCCTTCTACTGGAATAGATATCACCCAGCGTACCACTAGATCAGGATAAACCATTGAGACATACTCAGTGGTGAAGCAGCAAATCACGTAAGTTCGAAGAGCTCAGCAGGAGAAATAGTTAAATACTAAGACACCCAAGTAAACCCCCACTGACCATTAGATTGTGAGCTAAATAACTGGTAAGCACTACTATGGCAAAAGCTCATGGACACAGCAGGCTTACTGATGCTGGGGACAAACGTGTTGCTCTAGCTTCCTCACTTATCTACCAAGAAGATGATGTCATCTGGCATATACCGAGTATAATATGAGCTAGAAGCTCAGCCTCTCAAGCAAAGCAATTTTTCTGAGGCAAACTTGAAGATACTGGTAGGCCTAAAAAGATTGAGTGATCAACCAGTTAATGGATCTTAATACAGTTATCATCATAGTTATCATAATACAGTTAGATTTATATAATTCCAGGCTAAAACAAAGCACAAGGAAATTATTTTTAATAATATAATTCTAATAAATCTGGCAGGAAATATGGAGATATTGTTAGGTAGAAGATTGTTGCCTAACATCACATAGACAGGGTCATGTGTTTTTCTTGATCCATGGGACATATATATATCAATGGATTATTTGCCCTTGTCTCTGTTTGGGGAGGGATAGAACATCTCTAGCATCTTCTAGCTTCTTTTTGAATATTTTTATTAGCTTAATAAACCCTGAGTACAAAGAGTATAGTAAAATAGTGATCCTCTTGTTAGAAAGAGAACAAAGGTTATCATCTGATTTGCTTGCCAATACATAGTAAGAACCTACAACAGTATCTATTGCAATAAATATATGTGGCGTTCATTATTGGACCTATGATCATATGTATTTAAGAAGACATCTTACTTTTCACATAGCCACATCTTAGAACTTTGGGAAGATAGCTGCTGTGTCATGTTTTTGCGATGTAAGGATTTTTTGATGATTAATAATACTATTTTTGTTTAGCCTGCAATAATTTTATTGAGTACCTGCTCCCAAAGTATCCTCAGTCTATGCCACATCCCTCATGCCTCAGAACACTGATGGCATTGTTTCCAGACACCATATTGTCAGACATGGTCCATCAGGTGGGTTGTCTTGTGAATGGATTACATGCAGTTAGAAGTAGTAGAAATACCATCTCTGCCTCAATAGGAGCCTCTTAAGCTGTATCTGTGTGGCTTAGAGGGCCTTCAGCTCCCACAGGCTATTTTCTAGTCCGGTCTTCACATTTGTCATTGAGATAAGGTCAATTTTCAAAGAATGATCTGTACATCTCCTTGTTGCCCCCATTGTATGAGAAATGAACCCTTTAACGTTCTCCTCAATTTGCCTAATCAATCACTTGCCCAGTTTCCCCTTGTTCTCTCATGGATACTGGCCATATTCATGCAGACATGCCCAAATTTGGGGGCATCTATATCCATGGTCAACCCAGAGCCGGCAATATGGACTTGAATACTCTTCAGTCCTCTCCATGGTTCTTCTTCACAAAAAGCAGCTCCTTTAGAGCCTCAGTCATCCCCACTGGAAACCTGTGAAGAACAAAGACTTCTCTTTCTTCAAAAAAGTAACAAGACCAGCTTCGCCTTGTACTTGACTCTGAAATTGCCTGCAGCCATACATGTACTGTCAATTTGTAAAGTGATGTAAATATTATCCAGAGTTTATAGATATCTGAGTCTACAGTTGTTACCTATGCTAGAAATTATGTCCCAGTCCCTGCCCTGGGGTCCTTTTTTCTTTTCTGTTTTGTTTGTTTGTTTTTTGCCTATTTTTAGTTATTTCTCCTCCTATTTCCAGTTTTCTATTTCATTGGTTTTTCTTAGTCTAGAGAGGAACTATATTTCAGATATTCCAGGGTCTCCTTCTTTCTTTGTACACCCTGCTCTTCTGGCCAGCTTCAGAATCTACTCTACTCTCACCTGGCAAGAGTCTGGTATACTGGAGAGCCTGAGATCCCAGGCTCAGCACAGAATCTGGCCATGAAGCTGTAGCAAGGGATTAGGACTGAGCCCAGCAACCAGTAATTGGTGAAGAAGGTGGTTGAATGGGTGGAAAAACTCATTGGGAGGAAGGAAAGAAGCAAGTAAAACACTGACTTAGGCCACTGAGTGTTTAATCAGAACTATTGTTGAGATCTGTTGCAATAGATGCAAAAGAAAAATGTTTATAAATAGCATATATGTATAAATTTATATTGGTACAAACATATATTAAACTTAAATTAGTTGTATAAACTACTTAAATTATCAACAGGATCAAATAAAAAAATCCTAAAGTAATGAATACAATTGGTTCGTCAATTATGTGTTACACAACTTCGTGTAGCAGGCAGATCTAGTGTTATTTTATAAGTAAGAAAATATTGAGACTCTCTCCCCAAAAAAGTTGAGACTTGAGCCCAAGGTTGCACACTGTTATGTACAGAAACTAGAGTAAAAAGCAATTTTGTCCCACTGCTAGTGTCCTGCTGTCTTATGGAAATGTTCCAACAACACAGGGTAGATTTTAATTTTCTTAAAAATTAAAAAAAAGTCAAAACCAAATTACCAAATCTCATCTTTTGGGAAATTAGCTCAAAGTCTTATAGTTCGTTTGGATATTTTCTATGGCATTCCTGAGAAAAGACTATCATTTAAATGCAATTAGATATAGCTAAATGCTGAGCATTCACTATCTCTCAAAATATCTCTTTCCATTGTGAAAGAATATGATGACCAGGGAATGGGTTCTTTATGAATAACTAAAATAAACATCTGGATCAGGTCATTTTTTTTAAAGATTTTATTTTTTGACAGCATGAGAAAGGAGAGGGAGAAACAGGCTCTCGCTGAGAAGGGAGCCCGATAAAGGACTCAGTCCCAGGACCCTGAGATCATGACCTGAGTCAAAGGCAGACATTCAACCAACTGAGCCACCTGGGTGCCCCTGGATCAGGTATTTTTTAATCAAGAATTTAACTCCATTGTTTTTCTTAGTATCGCAGTCAGACTCCTGGGTTTATTTTTCTTTTGATTAGATGAATTGGCATGTTCATTAAGGTTGTTAAAATCCATATATAGAGTCTCTGAATCAGTAACTATATAATTTTTAGCTAGTCCCTTGATTTCACTTATTCATCTATTAAATATCTACTCAACTTAGTATCTTAACTATTTATTATATATAAATCACTTTTCTAAGGGCTGAAACTAGGTGGCTGATGGATGAACAACCATTGTCAGAACAACAGTTTTACTTATGATTTGATCCTAACGCAGGTGACCTGAAAAATATTAGCACCAATATATCCATTTTATGTTCCTTCAATAAATTATTTTGGTTTCCATGACAATAGCAGAAGAATTGACAGAATTAATAAAAATTTCCCCTAAATTCAACTCTCATTTTCAAGGCATAGTTTGTGTTTATCATTATGCAAAAATCTCAAATCCACTTAATCATCTGTAGTTAAAATCTTTGCTACCATAACTGCCATAGAGTATAAATATTCTCCAACCTCCTCCTTACAGTTAGGATCCAAAGTTCTGTTTTCCTGTTACTTATCATGTTTTAGGGGTATGTATATCCTAAATGATCAATACACACACCAATAGCCTAGCATTTATATTTTGACTCATGCCAGAAGCAACAATTAATATAGATTTTCTACATTGTCCTCAAAACTGTCTTTAATAGGATTTCTTAAAAGTCAGATATTATTCTGACTTCCAGCTGTTATCTCTTGTATCTGCATAAATTCTGTAAAATACTCAGATTTCCGAGTTTTTCAGTTCATTTCAAATACAAATAGTATTTGAATACTTTCCCTAGGAGAAAATAAATATATCCTAACACCTATTTATATACACAGAGATGTTTTTTATTTATATATAGGTATTTATTTACATATATAGTTTTATTTATTTATATATATATATGTATTTATAGGTTTTATATTTATATATACAGTAGGTTTGACATACAATTAGATATTCTCTCAGGGGTAGACATCAGACAATTAATGACCTGCAAAGTGCTTTCAAAGCAAACCATAGGGTAGTCATTCTTTACCCATTTCCATATTGAAGGATATAATATAAAAACAAATTTGAAAACTATCATACAGGCAGCAGACTGATTATTTAGTAAGTATTTATGTGACCTGCAGCTCTGTGAGTTTCCTATAATGCTAGAGCAGCAATATATTTTGTTAGAAATATATTCGGTCTCTTTCAAGGAAATAAAGCCAATCCTATCTACCCAACCAAAGAAGATGCTTTTTTCTTAAAAAATCTCAGGAGCCCTAAAGGACAACATTGCAGAATTTTGAACATGAGGTATGCCTGTAAAGGATATCTCTGGAGATTTTGAGATAAATAAAGATGAACCATGGGAAATTTTCCAGCTCCCAAGAGTAATTCCACAGTCTCAAGCATTCATGTGTCTAAAGGTAAACACTTCTCAGTCTCATTATCCTCTAAAAACACAGCTAAGGAGTATAAAACAAAGTTTGTGTCATCAGTAGAGTTATTTTCATGGATAGAAAATGATGCTTTTATTTTCTTCCCCAAATACCCCTAAATCTAAAGCCCTCTAATAGATATGGCCAGAAAAAAAAAAAAAAAAAGGTAGTTCCCTGATTTCAAAATACTACCACCAAGTTAAGCAGAGAGCAAGAAATGGAGGGTCCCTAAAGAGAGTATGTACTCTCCTTTGTTTTGGAGAGACGTGTTGTCTAGATACCTACATAAATTCATATGCAATAAATATTTGGGTTAAGAAGAAGGAAAAAAGTGCCCCTTACAGAGAGAGCTGTTTGCTCAATCTCCAAGCTGCTTGCCCTTATGAAAGTAATCATAGACCTTATCTAATTAGGATTGATGGAACTTTTTATGTGTTTAGTAGTTTTAGAGTCTGTGTGTGGTCAACAGCAAACATTAAGCAAAGAGGCAGAAATAATTTTCAGATTCCTTAAGCACAAAAGCTATGTCTTATTCTCTTTGAATTAATTTAATATTAATTGGGCACATGTTAAGAGCAGATATAGTTGTAGGTTCCAGAAATATAGTGGAATACAAAATAGACAAATTTTTGTTCTCATGTATATTGGTTTCTAATGAAGATGATTCTAATAAAAATAAGCAAAGAAAAAATAATTCCAGATGGTGATAGGTACTATGAAGAGCATTAAATAGGACCATACAATAACGAGTCCTTATGGTTGGGGAAGGTGGCAGTATTATATTCATTCAGGATAATCAGGGAAAAATTCATCTGGCAGCCCCAGGAGCAAACTAGGTAGAAATATGGGGGTTGCAGTGGCCTAATTGAAAAGGTATTCAAAATTGTCAAGGGACCGAAAGAAGCCTAGTGTGGCTGGAGCATGGAAACACTTGAAGGAGTGTTAAGGACCTAAGTCAGAAAAGCAGGAGGAGGCAGATTCTATAAAACCTTGTAGGTTATGGTAAAGGGCTGGGGTTTTATATAAATGCAATGTACCATGAGTCTCTGAATGAGTGTAGGCACAGAGCAGGCAATGAAGCGTTGCTTAACATTGAAATAGTGTTGGGCATCTGCTTCTGTGTGCACTTGCATTCTTAAGCCTAGTTACTTCTCCATCTAAGTAAGATCTTATGCCTGAGTTCCACCACTCCTGAAAGTAGTCTACTTAAGCAGCAACCCCACTTAGTTTCTATGTCAAGACAATTTAATTAACCAAAAGTCATAAACACCTTCATTTTTAAATGAAGGTTATTTGTCATTAAAGAAGGGGGAAATCCATGAGTTTTTTTCATCCATCTTTCTTACTGTGCGTATTTGCTACAATTTAGTCATTAATCATTGTTTATGTATAGCTCTAGACAAAAAGGCTCTGTCTAAACTATCTTTTGTGTTGTTTTATACCTACTAATGTAACATCAGTTATGGGACATAAATTTTGTAATAGTTTCTTGATTTTTCCCAGAGGCCAGCTCCCTGTTTGTCTACCTTTCTTACAGATTCTAGACACTATCCCTATAGCTAGCCCTTTTTTAAAGGCCACATCATCTTTCTAAGCAAAGTATCTGTAAAGAAATAAAAAGATAGCCCCCAAATGATGTTCTTATGAGCCAAGATTTACAAACTCTTTTTCCTTCTTAGTCTTTCATTTTTAAGACTTTATATTCATTTATTTAATAGATATTTATATAGCCAACTACTTTCTAGGTGCCAGCTGCTGGTCTACGTACTTTACAAATGTAAACAGCTTAAATAAAACATAACAATAGTATTAAAGTGATGTTCACAGGGCACACATAGCAAATTCACAAGACACAGGTATGATGTTCATTCAGATCATTCTAACAATTCTTTTTTTTTTTTGTTGCTATACACACATTTATTATTAAAACAATTATTAGCAATTCAGCATATAAAAACAGTTCATTCAACCTGTTCTGTAAACTCAAAGAAATCCCAGTTCACTATCCGTACAAGTGCTCTAGAGACTCAGAGACAATTTCCCTCAGATCTGAAATACTGTAGGGTTAACCCTGTCATACAATAACTGCTCCTAGAAGTGAGTGGGTGTAGGTAACCATGGTATTAAATTTAGATATGTTGTATTGTTTTTTGTTGCTCCATTGAGAAATGATAATGGTGACAATGATGGTAATGATAGAAAGATTAACAGTAAAAGTAGAAAGCACATTACTGTATCATATTTCCATCCCCAAAAGGTAAATTTCACAAGGGCGGGAACTTTGTTTTATTTACAACTCTAACTTTAGGACGGAGAATTGTGCCTGGACCATAGTGGGCATTTTATAAATTTCTGTTGATTGAACCAATGAACAACAATAACAACAATTTGAGTAACTGGTGGGTCAGGCACCGTTTTAAGCTTTTTCCATGCATTATTACATTTACCACATAAACCCAAGGAAAGCAAATTAAATAGAGTAAAACTTTTACTGATATAAATGTTCAGGAAATAAAGTATATTAATTAGTTGAATTTTTTGGTTAACAGAGCATTACACTTCCAATTTCTTTTTACTTTAACCCTTTTAATTACATTTTTTTGTGTGTGTGTGTTTTTTTTTTTATTTTTTTTTTTTATTTTTTATAAACATATATTTTTATCCCCAGGGGTACAGGTCTGTGAATCACCAGGTTTACACACTTCACAGCACTCACCAAATCACATACCCTCCCCAATGTCCATAATCCCACCCCCTTCTCCCAAACCCCCTCCCCCCGGCAACCCTCAGTTTGTTTCGTGAGATTAAGAGTCACTTATGGTTTGTCTCCCTCCCAATCCCATCTTGTTTCATTTATTCTTCTTCTACCCACTTAAGCCTCCATGTTGTATCACCACTTCCTCATATCAGGGAGATCATATGATAGTTGTCTTTCTCTGCTTGACTTATTTCGCTAAGCATGATACGCTCTAGTTCCATCCATGTTGTTGCAAATGGCAAGATTTCATTTCTTTTGATGGCTGCATAGTATTCCATTGTGTATATATACCACATCTTCTTGATCCATTCATCTGTTGATGGACATCTAGGTTCTTTCCATAGTTTGGCTATTGTGGACATTGCTGCTATAAACATTCGGGTGCATGTGCCCCTTTGGATCACTACATTTGTATCTTTAGGGTAAATACCCAATAGTGCAATTGCTGGGTCATAGGGCAGTTCTATTTTCAACATTTTGAGGAACCTCCATGCTGTTTTCCAGAGTGGCTGCACCAGCTTGCATTCCCACCAACAGTGTAGGAGGGTTCCCCTTTCTCCGCATCCTCGCCAGCATCTGTCATTTCCTGATTTGTTGATTTTAGCCATTCTGACTGGTGTGAGGTGATATCTCATTGTGGTTTTGATTTGTATTTCCCTGATGCCGAGTGATATGGAGCACTTTTTCATGTGTCTGTTCGCCATCTGGATGTCTTCTTTGCAGAAATGTCTGTTCATGTCTTCTGCCCATTTCTTGATTGGATTATTTGTTCTTTGGGTGTTGAGTTTGCTAAGTTCTTTATAGATTCTGGACACTAGTCCTTTATCTGATATGTCGTTTGCAAATATCTTCTCCCATTCTGTCAGTTGTCTTTTGATTTTGTTAACTGTTTCCTTTGCTGTGCAAAAGCTTTTGATCTTGATGAAATCCCAGTAGTTCATTTTTTCCCTTGCTTCCCTTGCCTTTTGCGTTGTTCCTAGGAAGATGTTGCTGCGGCAGAGGTCGAAGAGGTTGCTGCCCGTGTTCTCCTCAAGGATTTTGATGGATTCCTTTCGTACATTGAGATCCTTCATCCATTTTGAGTCTATTTTTGTGTGTGGTGTAAGGAAATGGTCCAATTTCATTTTTCTGCATGTGGCTGTCCAATTTTCCCAGCACCATTTATTGAAAAGGCTGTCTTTTTTCCATTGGACATTCTTTCCTGCTTTGTCGAAGATTAGTTGACCATAGATTTGAGGGTCTATTTCTGGGCTCTCTATTCTGTTCCATTGATCTATGTGTCTGTTTTTGTGCCAGTACCATGCTGTCTTGATGATGACAGCTTTGTAATAGAGCTTGAAGTCCGGAATTGTGATGCCACCAACGTTGGCTTTCTTTTTCAATATCCCTTTGGCTATTCGAGGTCTTTTCTGGTTCCATATAAATTTTAGCATTATTTGTTCCATTTCTTTGAAAAAGATGGATGGTACTTTGATAGGAATTGCATTAAATGTGTAGATTGCTTTAGGTAGCATAGACATTTTCACAATATTTATTCTTCCAATCCAGGAGCATGGAACATTTTTCCATTTCTTTGTGTCTTCCTCAATTTCTTTCATGAGTACTTTATAGTTTTCTGAGTATAGATTCTGTGTCTCTTTGGTTAGGTTTATTCCTAGGTATCTTATGGTTTTGGATGCAATTGTAAATGGGATTGACTCCTTAATATCTCTTTCTTCTGTCTTGCTGTTGGTGTAGAGAAATGCAACTGATTTCTGTGCATTGATTTTATATCCTGACACTTTACTGAATTCCTGTATAAGTTCTAGCAGTTTTGGAGTGGAGTCTTTTGGGTTTTCCACATATAGTATCATATCATCTGCGAAGAGTGATAATTTGACTTCTTCTTTGCCGATTTGGATGCCTTTAATTTCCTTTTGTTGTCTGATTGCTGAGGCGAGGACCTCTAGTACGATGTTGAATAGCAGTGGTGATAATGGACATCCCTGCCGTGTTCCTGACCTTAGCGGAAAAGCTTTCAGTTTTTCTCCATTGAGAATGATATTTGCGGTGGGTTTTTCATAGATGGCTTTGATGATATTGAGGTATGTGCCCTCTATCCCTACACTTTGAAGAGTTTTGATCAGGAAGGGATGTTGTACTTTGTCAAATGCTTTTTCAGCATCTATTGAGAGTATCATATGGTTCTTGTTCTTTCTTTTATTGATGTGTTGTATCACATTGACTGATTTGCGGATGTTGAACCAACCTTGCAGCCCTGGAATAAATCCCACTTGGTCGTGGTGAATAATCCTTTTAATGTACTGTTGAATCCTATTGGCTAGTATTTTGTTGAGTATTTTCGCATCTGTGTTCATCAAGGATATCGGTCTATAGCTCTCTTTTTTGGTGGGATCCTTGTCTGGTTTTGGGATCAAGGTAATGCTGGCCTCATAAAATGAGTTTGGAAGTTTTCCTTCCATTTCTATTTTTTGGAACAGTTTCAGGAGAATAGGAATTAGTTCTTCTTTAAATGTTTGGTAGAATTCCCCCGGGAAGCCGTCTGGCCCTGGGCTTTTGTTTGTTTGGAGATTTTTAATGACTGTTTCAATCTCCTTACTGGTTATGGGTCTGTTCAGGCTTTCTATTTCTTCCTGGTTCAGTTGTGGTAGTTTATATGTTTCTAGGAATGCATCCATTTCTTCCAGATTGTCAAATTTATTGCCGTAGAGTTGCTCATAGTATGTTCTTATAATAGTTTGTATTTCTTTGGTGTTAGTTGTGATCTCTCCTCTTTCATTCATGATTTTATTTATTTGGGTCCTTTCTCTTTTCTTTTTGATAAGTCGGGCCAGGGGTTTATCAATTTTATTAATTCTTTCAAAGAACCAGCTCCTAGTTTCGTTGATTTGTTCTATTGTTTTTTTGGTTTCTATTTCATTGATTTCTGCTCTGATCTTTATGATTTCTCTTCTCCTACTGGGCTTAGGGTTTCTTTCTTGTTCTTTCTCCAGCTCCTTTAGGTGTATGGTTAGGTTGTGTACCTGAGACCTTTCTTGTTTCTTGAGAAAGGCTTGTACCGCTATATATTTTCCTCTCAGGACTGCCTTTGTTGTGTCCCACAGATTTTGAACCGTTGTATTTTCATTATCATTTGTTTCCATGATTTTTTTCAATTCTTCTTTAATTTCCCGGTTGACCCATTCATTCTTTAGAAGGATACTGTTTAGTCTCCATGTATTTGGGTTCTTTCCAAACTTCCTTTTGTGGTTGAGTTCTAGCTTTAGAGCATTGTGGTCTGAAAATATGCAGGGAATGATCCCAATCTTTTGATACCGGTTGAGTCCTGATTTAGGACCGAGGATGTGATCTATTCTGGAGAATGTTCCATGTGCACTAGAGAAGAATGTGTATTCTGTTGCTTTGGGATGAAATATTCTGAATATATCTGTGATGTATTTTACTTGCCCCTTCATTTACTCTTATCTGGACAAAATGACAAGACGGAAAAATTCAACACAAAAAAAAGAACAAGAGGCAGTACCGAAGGCTAGGGACCTAATCAATACAGACATTGGTAATATGTCAGATCTAGAGTTCAGAATGACAATTCTCAAGGTTCTAGCCGGGCTCGAAAAAGGCATGGAAGATATGAGAGAAACCCTCTCGAGAGATATAAAAGCCCTTTCTGGAGAAATAAAAGAACTAAAATCTAACCAAGGTGAAATCAAAAAAGCTATTAATGAGGTGCAATCAAAAATGGAGGCTCTAACTGCTAGGATAAATGAGGCAGAAGAAAGAATTAGTGATATAGAAGACCAAATGACAGAGAATAAAGAAGCTGAGCAAAAGAGGGACAAACAGCTACTGGACCACGAGGGGAGAATTCGAGAGATAAGTGACACCATAAGACGAAACAACATTAGAATAATTGGGATTCCAGAAGAAGAAGAAAGTGAGAGGGGAGCAGAAGGTATACTGGAGAGAATTATTGGGGAGAATTTCCCCAATATGGCAAAGGGAACGAGCATCAAAATTCAGGAGGTTCAGAGAATGCCCCTCAAAATCAATAAGAATAGGCCCACACCCCGTCACCTAATAGTAAAATTTACAAGTCTCAATGACAAAGAGAAAATCCTGAAAGCAGCCCGGGAAAAGAAGTCTGTAACATACAATGGTAAAAATATTAGATTGGCAGCTGACTTATCCACAGAGACCTGGCAGGCCAGAAAGAGCTGGCATGATATTTTCAGAGCACTAAACGAGAAAAACATGCAGCCAAGAATACTATATCCAGCTAGGCTATCATTGAAAATAGAAGGAGAGATTAAAAGCTTCCAGGACAAACAACAACTGAAAGAATTTGCAAATACCAAACCAGCTCTACAGGAAATATTGAAAGGGGTCCTCTAAGCAAAGAGAGAGCCTACAAGTGGTAGATCAGAAAGGAACAGAGACCTATACAGTAACAGTCACCTTACAGGCAATACAATGGCACTAAATTCATATCTCTCAATAGTTACCCTGAATGTGAATGGGCTAAATGCCCCTGTCAAAAGACACAGGGTATCAGAATGGATAAAAAAACAAAACCCATCTATATGTTGCCTCCAAGAAACACATTTTAAGCCCGAAGACACCTCCAGATTTAAAGTGAGGGGGTGGAAAAGAATTTACCATGCTAATGGACATCAGAAGAAAGCAGGAGTGGCAATCCTTATATCAGATCAATTAGATTTTAAGCCAAAGACTATAATAAGAGATGAGGAAGGACACTATATCATACTCAAAGGGTCTGTCCAACAAGAAGATTTAACAATTTTAAATATCTATGCCCCCAATGTGGGAGCAGCCAACTATATAAACCAATTAATAACAAAATCAAAGAAACACATCAACAATAATACAATAATAGTAGGGGACTTTAACACTCCCCTCACTGAAATGGACAGGTCATCCAAGCAAAAGATCAGCAAGGAAATAAAGGCCTTAAATGACACACTGGACCAGATGGACATCACAGATATATTCAGAATATTTCATCCCATTCTAACAATTCTTATTCATTACTAGCTAATATCACTAGCTTTCTTGGAGAGACTTCATTTTTTTTTAAACAAATATAAATTTCTAACAAGATAGAGCATTTAAAAAAATGTTTAAAGAACTTATTTATTTGAGAAAGAGAGAGTGAGAGAGAAAGCACAAGACAGGGCAGGGTCAGAGGGAGAAGCAGAGTCCCCACTGAGTGGGAGCTGGATGCAGGACTCGATCCTAAGACTTGGGGATCATGACCTGAGCCAAAAGCAGACGCCTAACTGACTCAGCCATGCAGGGGCCCTATGTTCATGTTCTTATAGCAAGGAAACCTTTGTCAAGAAAACATACCATGCAAAACCTACAAAGAAAAAAGATGGCCACATATCACTACATCAATATTGAAATTCCTGGGGATACCTGGGTGGTTCAGTTGGTTAAGTGCCCAAGATAGAGCATTTTAGAGAATAGAATTACTGCTTAGAGTTTATTTATTGAGACATCCAAATTTATTGAAGAAACACCAGTTGGGGTGCCTGGGTGGCTCAGTGGGTTAAAGCCTCTGCTTTCGGCTCAGGTTGTGATCCCAGGGTCGTGGAATCGAGCCCTACATCTGGCTCTCTGCTCAGCAGGGAGCCTGCTTCCCCCCCTCTCTCTCTGCCTCCTTCTCTGCCTATTTGTGATCTCTCTTTCTGTCAAATAAATAAATAAAACCTTAAAAAAAAAAAGAAAGAAAGAAACTCTAGTTGAAGAAATAATTGGTTTTGGAAAAAACAGTGTATTTTTTTTACATTGTTAAGTTTGAAGTGATAGCAAGGACTTGCAAATAAAGATGAACTCCTATCCTTTAATGAACTTAAAAACTGCCAACACCTCCAACAAGGCCATCATCAGAATATGCAACTATGGTTATCTTCTTGTGTCAGCCAAAATTTAATCATGAACATACTAAGAATGGATTGATAGACAGACTAACACATAACTATAAATGTCAACATAGTGGCTAATGTCAACAGAGGGGGAGAAAATTTTCAAGTAAAAAAAAAAATGTTTCTGCTTAATGAAGGTTAAAATATCCATTTGTTAAACTGAGAGTTTCTGCTTTGATAGATCCATCAAGGTAATGTATATTCATAGTTCACAATGTTGCTGGGGCTGCATATTACATGAGGGAGTGAAACTTAGAAAATCTCTTTCTATATACAATCAGGAAAGAAGCTCTGACTGAAAGCAAAGAGTTATGGCAATGGAAAGCTAATAGGAAACACAAATCTTAACTGGCTAATAATTAAATTGTGATCTATAGTTTGCAATATTTTCTACTTAAACAGATAGAGCTATGCCTCACCATGGGCATTCTTGATTTTTTTTTTCTTTTCATTCTTTAGGATATTCCAGCACTCTAAGGGTATGTTTGGCATTAAGGAAAACTGTGCCATCCATGTTCTAATAGCAAAGAATAAGACCCAATGTACTTTTTTTATTGAACATGCTCGTATACTTGGAGCTGTAATTACTCCATTGTGTACCGTATTTTTTGTACCATATCTTAAACTTATGTCTGCACCTTATTGGTATTATAAAAGAGTTACTATGCTACATGATATACTATCTTATTTAATTTCTTAACACACAAGTGCTAGAGATGTTTCCGGGAGGCTCTCCTCCTACAAATCTGCTAGAACTCCCATTTCCCATTTTTCCCAAACGTACTACCAGAGGTGAAATATGACTAACAGGCTTCATGAATTTGATTTGGACAATGAAAAATAAATCAGGTAACAATGGAGATCTAAGCTTGAAGAGGTATGTTGTATTCAGGGACTGAGGCTGCCATGAACAAGTATGCCGGAGACTGGTGCATAGTGAGGAATGAGCATAAAATCATCTTAAAAACAAAACAAAACAAAAACAAAACAAACAAACAAACAAAAAACAACAACCTAGCTCCAGAGAAATATAAAACCAGAGATTAAGAACACTGGAACAGGAAACGTGAGTAAGTTATATTTTTGTCTTTTCTGTTATTTGTGTGATTATTTATTTACATTTGTTTACAGATATCTTCAGACCTTAAGTGCTTTGAGATACTTCTGGGTATATTCATTATCCCCAATTCCCACCTGCCTTTTGTGTTTGCAATGAAGTGATCCTTCGCTGAGACCTCCTACTGTGTTACATTATTCTCCACGGATAATAAAGGAAGAGTGTGCATGCAGGTGTGAGAGAGGAGGAAGAGAAAAGTAGCATGTGTCAGTAGATTCAGCGAACGTGAAAATACTTCTAAATCTAAGATCAGTCTCCCTCTCAAGGAAGTGATTCTAATTCCAAATGAAAGCATCACTTGTAAAATCTCACAGCAAAATGTCCCGCTTTTATATAATTTAAAGTTGGAACTAAGCAGACTTTCCGTTTTGACAGAGGCCTCAAATTCTTGCTATTAGTGTTGACCAATCCATAAAAAAACATATTAAAAAGCTATAAAGTTGCTTCAGACACCTTTCACATATCGTCTGTTGTGAGACCATTTAAGAGAAGGCTTAAGGATTCAGGACATAGGATGGCAAGTGTTTCTTTGAAGAGAGTAGAATGAATCTTAAGCAACTCACGTAGGCCAGATTTGAAGAGGAACACTATGCCCCTGTAGTTCTAGTACTTGGACAACACAGAAGCCAGTGATTACCTCTGACCTAAAGGTATTTATTGGGGGAAAAAATTAAAATTACTAGTGATAGCAGAGCAAGGAGAGATGAACATCATGCAAGAAACACAACTGAGGCATAAATGCGTGAATTTATTATTGGTAGAGAGGATCCCTAAAAAGGTAGCTGGACTTGAAACATCTAGAAAAAACCCTGGCTACAATTCTGCTTCACAGAGCTGGGTGACTTTAATAGAGCCTGTGTAGGATTTATTATAAGCAACTGGAACTAAGGGAGACGTAGTAGTCAGTGGCCTTGTAAAAAGCAAGTCGCCCATTGGACACAGGGAAGTGGAAAACTCTCACAGAAGGAGTAGAGTAGTGGCCGCCGAGGACCCCACAAAAGCAACCCATAAAAAAACAAAGAGCCCTTCAACATCTGACACACCAAGAGGACACCTCACTAATCAAATAAGCAATGTCTATCACTTTACCTCCTCCACTGCTCTCTTGGTTGAGTGAGACAATAGAGTAAGAGAGGAGGAATAGAAGAACAAGAAAGATTAATAATAGAAGAGGAGACTAGTTCTCATTCCCTGCTATAGGTTTCTTAGCCCAAGTCAAGCCTAAAATATTCTGACTTTAAATTAAATGAGAAGTTAAAATTTTGACTTATATTAGATTTATCCATTCTACCTAGGAATGTGACAGTCATTGACTGAAAATAATTAAGATGCTATATCTCTGCCAGAATAGCACTCGGGAACAATGAAGACAAAGTCAGAACAGCCTGTTTGTAAATCAGCAATGTGAGAAAAGGAAAGTGATTTCTGGAGTGCATCTTTTAAAAAGTCCATGTTGTTCAATAAATTAATTATAGAATTCTGAAGATTTGTTTTCCTTAAGATTTTATTTATTTATTTGACAGAGAAAGATCACAAGTAGGCAGAGAGGCAGGCAGAGAGAGGGGAAGGGAATCAGGCTCCCTGCTGAGCAGAGAGCCTGATGCAGGACTTGACCCCAGGACCCTGAGATCATAACCTAAGCCAAAGGCAGCGGCTTAACCCATTGAGCCACCCAGGCACCCCAGACTTGTTTTTCAATACTACTTTTCAGGAAGATTCCCTGCTAAGAAATAGAGAAATTGGATTATCCAGGGCTCCATGAAGCCCCTATGTCTACCTTCTAAGATTTCACTATAATGGTGGGCAGAGTCAGATGGATACGTTATTTTTTATGTTTTTCTTCCGCATAAGCTATGTTTACGTTCTGTGTATTTCTTTACTAATTGTTCCCTTTGACTGAAATCTTTTGATCAACTAAAGATGACATGAAGACTAAACTGTCTTATGATTTATTTCATTAATAGCTTGTTATAGAAATAGAAGTTTAGACTGACTGGCAAGCAGGACAACTGATTGCAAACTCCAGATTCATCTGTGATAGCTCTGCCATATCTTTCAAGTGGCCGCTTTAGTTACCTCATAAAACCAAGAGTCTCCTCCCTCACATCATGGCCCATGACATTGCTCTTAAGGAGAAATGTGTCAATGTGAGGATCCATCATTTCCTCTTTGACTATCAGACACTGCAATGGGATGGGGAGTGAACAGAAGGAACAAAGAGTTCAAATCACTGTGATAATTTAGAGCGAAATGGAAAAAACAAAAATATCTTTTCTTTTTAGGGTTTCACTTTTCTGTCACTGCTGAGTAGAAAAATTAGTAATGTATCAGATAGCCTCTTCAAATCCCCCCCAGTTTTATTACTCCATTTTTTTTTTAATTGTGTAGCAGCGTAGCAGGTGTTTTGGTCTGCCATTTTTATTTCTAAATTAGACTGCATGTTGTTTTCCAGCATTTCCTCTCAGAATAAGGTTAGCCAGGGTTGCAAAGGATTATACCTGTCACATTAAACCCACTTACATTCATTTTTATTCATTGCAACTACTAATGTTTATAACTATTTGCATGCAAAATCTAATATCTTAAGACTCCTGGAAAAAAAGAAGACCATTAAAAAGAAAGCTGTGGTGAATGTAGGTATTTTTCCACTTCAGAGAAAATTTGATTTGCAAATATACAACATTTTTAGAAATAAAATTAATGGGGTTATCTAGTCTCATGTATGAAGTTCTTTGTTCTTAATTTGAAACACAAGGTCATTTATCTCTCAAGATATAAACATTTATGCTCTATCTCATGAAATTCAAGGTTTGAAGAGTGCTTGAAGTTTTAATAAAGATGATAGTTATAAGCATTCTTTTCAATTACAGTTCTTTGGAATAGTTTTTTCTTCACTTTCAAATTCAGGTTTCAAATCCTCTATGAAAATAATTATTAGGAAAAAAACTTGCTATATTTCTATTTGTTTTCGAATGAATAGAATCAGAATGGAATATATATTATTGAACTCAAGACAATTGAATGTCACATCCTAAGAATGCTTGCTTCATTATAAATCATGTGACTTTCCTATTTCCCAAGATGATTAATGGTCTTTGGCCAACTTGTCAAATTTATTTATGTATTTTTCATGCTTCTCTCATTTGATGTTTTGTTTTATGTCCTTGAAGGTAAATTGAGTTTTTGACTGAGAATGCACAAGTAAGTAATTTTATCTTGTTAACTAGATTGACTGGCCTATCTAATATATTACACATACACATAGATACACACACACACATACATCTCAACAACAAAAACTACAAAAAGACAACTGGTAATTATACTAAATACTAAGGGTTTGAAACCTTCATCCATATTCTTTATGATGTTGCTGAAATCCATGGAAATGAATGCTATTATCTAGACAAAATGCAATAGAGATGTCTCATCTCAGTTTTATTTCAATATAACTGACAATTTCAAATAAAATCTTCTATAGTGGTCTGGATGTGGCATGTGTTAGACTATCATGATGATAAAACTTAATATTTAGGGTGAAGCATGAAAAAAGTTCTACTGTCCCAGGGAAACACTAGAAGACACAGTGATCATCACACTGAAATCATGCAACAGATGGTAGAAGAAAATTAAGTAGAATTAATTTTCTTAAGAACTTCACTCTTAGACAAGAGATTAACAAAAACAAACCTCAAAAAGCATGGATATTTCTAACTTTGAAATAACACACATGTTTATGCAGTGAGAGGACTTGAGTATTTGCTATTAATCAATGATCTCCATCTTATATGATGTTATACATCTGCTTATTGGCCAAAAAGTGACACGGAAATGGTTGGGGGGGGGGGTTGCTCCTGTCACTGCTGCTCCTGCTGTTTTGTAGAACTCTGAGTCAAGAGCCTATAAAGAGAGCACTTGGAAGAAGTGGGCAATACCCATTTGGAGGGTTATTTCTGAGCACTATAGTTTCAATATTGCTTAGATACTAATGATTTCTTGAAAAGCCATTCCAACATCCAGACCTTTCCGGCACCCACGCATCCCATCAGAATCAAAATATGGGAATAGTTTGTGTGCAGACTAGAAACAGAATAGTGCAATTAGCAAATCCTGTCAAAGTTCTTCATATTCACAATCCTGTCTTCCCTCCCCCCAAAGTCAGTCTGAATTGAAATGACTTACTTAGTCTAGAACCCTTATTGAGAAATGCAGAACTTCTTAGTCTTCAGCTTCCAGTTTATACTTGACACTGTAGCATTCTAATCAGAAGCTTTGTAAGGGAAAATCTTCTCCCTTGTAAGAATCCTCAAACACCTGTTACTAATTATCTATGAAAAAGAATGTTGCCTTCCTGTTTGAATGACATTGCAGTTTTCTGATTGTATCTGACGATTCTTTGCGATATCTCCATGTGTATTTCTTTCATAATAAAAGAAGGCAACCTGTATGCTTTTTTTTTTTCTGGTAAGAAACAAAACTCTCCCCCACAGAAAATAGATTTGGGACTAAAGTTGAGTCCGATATTAGGCAAATAGCATGGAGAAACATGTATGGTTTAACAGCCTGAAGCCCGAGTTATTGTGGTTTGGGTTGCTTTAGCAAAATGCCACAGACCAAGTAGCTTATAAACAAAATAAATTTATTTCTTATAATTCTGGAGATCGGAAATCCAACAGTAAGGTGCCAGTATGGTTGCCTTCTGGTACGGACTGTCCCTGATTCAGGACCAGAGCTTTCTCACTGGGTCTTCATGTGGTGGGAGAGGGGAGGGATCTCTGGGGTCTCTTTTATAAGAATACTAAACTCTTTTCTTTTAATTTCATATTTTAGTAAGAATTTATTTATTTTTTAATTTAATTTAATTTTTTCAGTGTTCCAAGATTCATTGTTTATGTACCACATCTAGTGCTCCCTGCAATATGTGCCCTCCTTAATACCCACCACCAGGCTCAACTAAACCCCCAACCCCCCTCCCCTAGAATACTAATCTCATTCATGAGGACTCTATCCTCATGAGATAAGCACCTCCCAAAGGTCATCACATTGAATAATAAGATTTCAATATTTGAAATTGGCGGGGAGGGCACCTGGGTGGCTCAGGGGGTTAAAGCCTCTGCCTTTGGCTCAGGTCATGATCTCAGGGTCCTGGGATCAAGCCCCACGTCAGGCTCTCTGCTTCCTCCTCCCTCTCTCTCTGCCTGCCTCTCTGCCTACTTGTGATTTCTCGCTCTCTCTGTCAAATAAATAAAATCTTTAAAAAAAAAAAAAAGAAAGAAAGAAATTGGGGGGGGGAGCATTCATATCATAGTACTGTTTAATCATTTCACTTACTTTTTCATACCTACAACAGTAGGTATTTAAAGAGAAAAACAAATATTAGAAAAACCAGCTTTTACTTTAATATAACTATGGATTGCATGGGTAGGTGTAGAAGACTTTCACCTCTGACCCCACCTTTACCTTTACACCCTTTCATAAAATAAGTTTATTTTATTATTTAATTTAGTTGCATGCTTCCTGTCTATGTGTACTCAGCAGACTGTAAGCCACATCACAACAGGAACCTTGCCCGGCTTGTTCACTCTTCTTCCTTGTGTGATCTCTGCCTTTAAAGAAGCTTGTAATACTATTGTGGAGGGTACACCATTTTATATTTAGCAGTCGGTATTACATACTATTTTGTGAAACTGAGAAAAAAAACTATGTACATGTAGTTTGTTTAGGAGAGTCAGAAATCAATGCTCTGAGAGTTGTTGAAGTATATGGGTCTGTACAAATGAAAAGCATCCTTTTCTTTACCTCTACAGAATATTTGAAGTACTTGTTGGAAACAACTTAATAGCCCTTTGCAGGAGTTAGGTAATTCTTACTGACCAGTGATGAACTCATTCTGTATTTCCTGAAAATCAAACCATTAATTATTTAATTAGCTGATTGATTGTCATAATATTGTAAAACCATAGTACTTCTCTTTTATATCGTTAGATTCTTACTTAATACCTGTTTACTATAAAAATGTGTACAGAAAATAAAAGGTTTGTTCTTTTGACAATTTCTGTGCAAACATTATATGTGTGTATGTGTCTTGTATGTGTGTAGAGAGAGTTAGAAAGAAATGAGAACAAAAATGAGAAGGTATCTTTCCCCATACAGATGCCTCTTCCCACACCACCAGCAGTGTCAGGGCAGCCATAGAATAAACATTATAGATGCTCCTGTTCAAAAGGGAAAAATGGGAGGCTTCAGAAGCCACTCTTCCACAGTAACTCTGAAGCCTACTCAAGCACATGTTGCCTGTACCTTTATTAACATCAGCCTACTGCCTAGAGGTTCTTCTTGATAGTTCCTGACTTCACCCTTAAAGCTCTTGGTTCTAACCTCTGAGCAGCTTTTTCTTTCCCTTCAAAAATGGCCATGTAACTGAGTAGTTTCCTCAGCCTCCTTTCTATCCAAAGCACCTAGAGAATCCAAAGACATACTTTCATGTTATATCATATGCTGTTTCTTTCAGTTACAAGTTGATGCAGTTCTTTTAAAAAAGTTAGTCTTCTTATGATTCAATGTACAATCCACTCCTTCAGAAAAAGACACAGCACAAATATCTTCTGCATAAGTACTTCTCTGCCTTGACTTCCCCCTGAGACCTCTATAGATAAATCATCTTTGAGAGATACCTGAAGATTTTTAGAATATTTTTTGTCCATTTAAAATGTTTACAAGGCCCTATTTTAAATATCTCTGAGGTATTAACAAAAAGAACCTTACAGATCCAACATGATTTTATTTTTTTCTGATGTTATTTCTTAATTTGAAATTATTTTGCCATTTGAAAAATCCATAAATGAGAAAAAGTTAAATTTTCCAACCCTGCTATTTTTGGCTTATATTTTCTTCATATTTTTACTGAAAAGAGAACAACCAAGAAAACAAAGTAGATAGTAGTTTGACCTAGAAATTATTAGGTTTTCTGTTTTATTTTTTTTTCCCCACCTTACCACATACAATTGTGTTGACAAACTTAATACCACTACATAATAAGAATTCTCTTTACTCTATCTTCAAAAATACTTGCTCACTTTCCCCTAAGCCCTCAGGGATAGCCACCTTCTTCCAGGCCCCTTTTCTTTCCAACATGCAACTCTAAACCTTGTAGATGTGTGCTAATGGTTTCCCAAAGTCAGCCCTCTGCCCAGTCTCAACACCAAAGCCAGTGGCATATAGGTTAAGTTTCTGTCACAGTAGTATTCTACTTCCAACAAACCAAATGTGTTCTAATTACCTACTACTACATAACAAAATGGCCTTATAAACACAGGGCTTAAAGCAATCATTTAATTTGCTCATAATATGCAGTTTTGTCAGGGCTCAACATGGACAGCTTGTTACTTTTCATGGACATATCTATTATGTGTACATTTATCTCTGTAATTCTTGATATAAAGTGAAATAAGTTAGACAGTAGATAGGTGCATAGAAAATATGTAGAAGAATACTCATTTTTCTGCATAATTTTATAATAAATATGCATATCTTTATCATGAGAACTTAATATAGGAGATAAATGTCACTATTTTATAATAATTATTATCATAAGATCCTAGAAACTGTGAAAATTAATAAAGGAAAACATCACTGAAATGGAGCTAGGAAGTTTAGCATGAGGGGAGCTCTCATGACCTACCACTCTTGGTCAATTGTAGAGAGAGACCATGCATGTGGATACTACTTTACTATCTTAGCAGGAGGAGAGAAGTCTTTCCCTGCCTCGGCAAAAGCCCAACCAATGAGAGATAGTCATAGCTCAACCAATGAAAAGCTACTATGCTTAGAACACTAAGTTTACTCCGCGGGAGTTTTAGTTTATAATCGTCCCTCCCACTCTCCTATTTTCCTCTATAAAACAGCAGTCCTTTCCCTTGTTTTGTGAATTTGCCTATGATTTTGCCATAGGTTGCTTAGCTCAGGTTACAATTCTTTGCTCTTCCCAGATAAACACATCTTTTGCTGGTAAAACAATAGGTGGTTTTATTTATTTATTTATTTATTTTAAGGCTAAGGAAAGTAATAATCTCTGTGATCGGGAATAACGAGAATCCCACAAGCATATCAGGATGCTTCTAGCAAGTGACACAAAGACAGTAATTTTGCAGCTTCTGGGTGACAGAGGAAATATCCATGGCCCTTTACAAGGTTTTTCATACCTATATCTTTCAATTGCTCTCACCAGTAAGACTACTCAGCTTTCTATACAGAATCAGAGTGCACAGATTAATCATACATTTTTGCCAAATAGCATGTACTATACACTGCTAAATAAGAACTATAATTCTTCTCAGTTATGTTCTAAACTTCTTCGAAACATGGCCGATTCTTCTAGTGCATTTTGCCTAATCGTTAATTTGATAAGTGTCTGGTGAGAACCTCTATTGTGCCAGGCATTGTGCCTGACACTGAGGATATAGTGAGATAAATGGCAAGGTCCCTGCCCTCAAGGAGGTTACACTCTTCTGAAAAACAAAACAAAACAAAAACTATAATCTTCCATATATATATATATATATATTTATATAATTTTAGATTATATGATAATTTGAGATTATAATGACAGCTTTGTGTAAACTATTAAAAGATAAAATAGCTTTGAAAGAGACCACCCAGAAGGGTCAAGATGGTGAAGGAGTAGCAAGACGAGATGACATCAGATCATAGGAGTTCAGTTAGGTAGTTATCAAACCATTCCCAACACCTGCAAATCCAACAGGAGGTCAAAGAGAAGAGCAGCAATTCTAGAAACAGAAAATCGACCACTTTCTGAAAGGTAGGACATGTGGAGAAGTGAATCCAAAATAGACCACAGGGGGAGGGGCTGGCTCCCAGCAAGTGGTGGAGCAATGGAGCAATGGAGCACAAAATCAGAACTTCTAAAAGTCTGCTCCACTGAGGGACATCGCTCCAGAGGCTAAGCGGGGGTGGGGCCCTGACAGAGACAGCATGATCTCAGGTCCCTTGGGAGTCACAGAAGGATCAGGGGTGTCTGAGTGTAGCAGAGCTTGCAGGTATTAGAGTGGGGAAGCCAGCTACAGAGACAGAGCCGAGGAGGGAGCTCTCAGCTCGGGGTTACATTAAACTGTGATTCATGGCACAGTCGGACCACTGAGAAGGGACCCAAGTAACAGATCTGGGGAGACTCACCTTCCTTCTTTGGAGGAAGGAATCTGCTGGGTTTACAGACTTCAAATGGGGCTGTGTGCCAAAGACAGAAATGTTCTGTCACAGGCCAGGTGAGCTCAGAGCATGGCCAGAGACCAGGGAGACAGGAATGATTGAGCACTTTTCTCAGAGGGTGCACTGAGCAGTGGGGCCCTAACCTCTTGGCTCCTCTGGGCTGGAGATTGGTAGGCCGCCACTTTCATTCACATCCTCCAGAGCTCTATGGAAAGAGTTCAGGGAACAAAAGCTCCTGAGGCCAAATCCAAGTAGATTGCTTAGCCCAGCCTCTGGCAAGGGCGGTGCATTTCAGCGTTGGGCGAAGACACCTGAGAATCACTACAACAAGCCCCTCCCCCAGAAGATCAGCAAGAACATCCAGCCAAGACCAAGCTCCCCAATCAAGGATAACAACAGAATTCCAGAGGAGGGGAGAGCAAAGCATGGAATTCATGACTTTCTCCCCATGATTCTTTAGTCTGCAAACTTAATTAATTTTTTTAAATTTTACTTTTTTTCTTATTCTAATTTTTTAAACTTTTACTCTTTCCTCTTTTAATGTTTTTTTAACTAATTTATCTTAAAAATACCTTTCTTTAAAAAAAATATTTTTGAACCTTCATTATTATAGTCTTATTTAATCCTTCATTTATCTAACTTTATTTTTTGTATACATATAGGGGTTTTTTTCTTCTAAAATATTTTGAGATACAACTTCTTCTAATAGATCAAATTATATCTTAAATCTAGCACAGAGCTTGTTCTAGTCTCCAGCCTGAGCAAATTCTCTCCACTTTCCTTTTCTTTCTTTTCCCAACTTATCTTATCAACTCGTTTTTTAGAAACTTTTTAAAATTTTCATGTTTACATTCATATTCCATCCCTTACTTCATCATGTATGTGTGTGTATATATATATATATATATATATATATATATATATATAATTCTTTCTTTAAAATTTTGGGAGGTAGTTTCTTCTAAGAGACCAAAATATACCCAAAATCAAGTTGGTGGCTCTGCTCTATTCACCAGTCTAATATGTATACACACACACACACACATATACACATTTTTTATAAGAACTATTTTTTAAAAATTTTTTAACTTCTTTTTATCCCCTTTCTTCTTCCCATGATTTAGGGTCTCTTCTGAGTTGGTTAACACACATTTTTCTGGGTTCTTTGCCTCCCTTTTAGTATTTTATTCTCTCATTCATATATTCTTATCTGGATGAAATGACAAGGCTGAAAAACTCACCATAGCAAAAATAACAAGAGGCAGTACTGACTGCTAGAGACCTAATAAATATGGACTTGGTAATATATCAGAACTAGAGTTCAGAATAACAATTCTCAAGGTGCTAGCTGGGCTCAAAACGGCATGGAAGATATCAGAGAAACAATATCTGGGGAAATAAAAACCCTTTCTGGAGAAACAAAAGAACTAAAAAGCTGAAAATAATAAATAAATATATATATATATATATATATAACCAAGCTGAAATCAAAAAAGTTATTAATGAGGTGCAATCAAAAATGGATGTTCTTACTGCAAGGATAAATGAGGCAGAAGAGAGAATTAGTGATATAGAAGACCAAATGACAGAGAATAAAGAAGCTGAGCAAAAGAGAGAAAAGCAACTATTGGACCATGAGGGGAGAATTTGAGAGATAAGTGATGCCATAAGATGAAACAATATTAGAATAATTGGAATTCCAGAAGAAGGAAGAGAAAGGGGAGCAGAGGGTATATTGGAGAGAATTATTGTAGAGAATTTCCCTAATATGGCAAAGGAAACAAGCATCAAAAGCCAGGAGGCACAGAGAAACCCCCTCAAAATCAATAAGAATAGGTCCGCACCCTGTCATCTAATAGTAAAACTGAAAGTCTTAATGCTAAAGAGAAAATTCTGAAAGCAGATGGGAATAAGAAGTCTATAACATACAATGGTAAAAATATTAGATTGGCAGCAGACTTGTTCACAGAGACCTGGCTGGTCAGAAAGAACTGGCATGATATACTCAGAAAACTAAATGAGAAAACAAGCAGCAAAGAATACTATATCCAGTAGGTTATCACTGAAAATAGGAGAGAAAAAAATGCTTCCAGGACAAATAAAAACTAAAAGAATTTGTAAACACCAAACCAGCTCTATAGGAAATACTGAAAGGGGTCCTCGAAGCTCTATAGGAAATATTGAAAGGGGTCCTCTGTGAATTTTGTGAATTTCTCTTTGCTTAGAGACCCCTACGTTAGGGTCTCTAAGCAAAGAGAGACCCTAAATGTAGTAGACCAGAAAGGAACAGAGACAATATACAGTAACAGTCACCTTACAGGCAATACAATGGCACTAAATTCATATCTCTCAATAGTTACCCTGAATGTAAATGGGCTAAATGCCCCAATCAAAAGACACAGGGTATCAGAATGGAAAAAAAAAAAAAAAAAAAAAAAAAAAAAATCAATATGCTGCCTACAAGAAACTCATTTTAGACCTAAAGACACCTCCAGGTTTAAAGTGAGAGGGTGGAAAACAATTTACCATGCTAACGGACATCAGAAGAAAGCTGGGATGGCAACCCTTATATCAGATAAATTAAATTTTAAGGCAAAGATTATAATAAACAATGAGGAAGGGCACTGTATTATACTCAAAGGGTCTGTCCAAAAGAAGATCTAACAATTTTAAATATCTATTCCGCTAACATGGGAGCAGCCAGCTATATAAACCAAGTAATAACAAAATCAAAGAAACACATCAACAATAATACAATAATAGCAGGGGGCACTTCCCTCACTATAGTGGACAGATCAACCAAGCAAAAGATCAACAAGGAAATAAAGGCCTTAAATGACACACTGGACCAGATGGACAGCATAGATATATTCAGAACATTCCATCCCAAAGCAACAGAATACACATTTTCCTCTAGTGCACATGGAACAGTCTCCAGAATAGATCACATCCTGGGTCACAAATCAGGTCTCAACTGGTATCAAAAGATTAGAATCCCTGCACATTTTCAGACCACAATACTCTGAAGCTAGAACTCAATCACAAGAAGAAATTTGGAAAGAACCCAAATACATGGAGACTAAAGAGCATCCTTCTAAAGAATAAATGGGTCAACAAGGAAATTAAAGAAGAATTGAAAAAATCCATGAAAATGAAAACACAACTACTTAAAATCTGTGGGACACAGCAAAGGCAGTCCTGAGAGGAAAATATATAGTGATACAAGCCTTTTTCAAGAAGCAAGAAAGATCTCAAATACACAACCTAACCCTATACTTAAAGGAGCTGGACAAAGAACAACAAAGAAAGCCTAAACCCAGCAGGAGAAGAGAAATAATAAAGATCAGAGCATAAATAAATGAAATAAAAACAAACAAACAAAAACAAACAAGCAAACAAAACAAAACAGTAGAACAAATCAATGAAACTAGGAGCTGGTTCTTTGAAAGAATTAATAAGATTGATAAACCCCTAGCCAGACTTAACAAAAAGAAAAGAGAAAGGACTCAAATAAATAAAATCATGCATGAAAGAGGAGAGATCACAAACACCAAATAAATACAAACAGTTATAAGAACATATTATGAAAAACTATAAGCCAGCAAATTTGACATACTGGAAGAAATGGATATATTCCTAGAGACATATAAACTACCACAACTGAACCAGGAAGAAACAGAAAACCTGAACAGACCCATAACCGGTAAGGAGATTGAAGCAGTCATCAAAAATCTCCCAGCAGGGACACCTGAGTGGTTCAGTTGGTTAAGCAGCTGCCTTCGGCTCAGGTCATGATCCCAGCATCCTGGGATTGAGTCCCACATCGGGCTCCTTGCTCGGCAGGGAGCCTGCTTCTCCCTCTGCCTCTGCCTGCCATTCTGTCTGCCTGTGCTCTCTCTCTCTTTCTGACAAATAAATAAAATCTTAAAAAAATAAAAAATCTCCCAGCAAAAAAGACCCCAGGGACAGATGGCTTCCCAAGGAATTCTACCAAGCATTTAAAGAATTAATTCCTATTTTGAAACTGTTCCAAAAAAATACAAATGGAAGGAAAACTTCCAAAATCGTTTTATTAGAGCAGCCTTACCTTGATCTCAAAAGCAGAGAAAGACCCCATCAAAAAGGAGAAGTCCAAACCAATATCTGTGATGAACACAGATGCAAAAATTCTCACCAAAATACTAGCGAATAGGATCCAACAGTACATTAACACATTTTTTTTTAAGATTTTATTTATTTATTTGACAGGGAGAAATCACAAGTAGATGGAGAGGCAGGCATAGAGAGAGAGAGGGAAGCAGGATCCCTGCTGAGCAGAGAACCCGATGCGGGACTCGATCCCAGGACCCTGGATCATGACCTGAGCTGAAGGCAGCGGCTTAACCCACTGAGCCACCCAGGCACCCCCAACAGTACATTAAAATGATTATTCACCACGACCAAGTGGGATTTACTCCAGGGCTGCAAGGTTAGTTCAACATCTGCAAATCAATCAATGTGATACAATACATTAATAAAAGAAAGAATAAGAACCATAGGATACTCTCAATAGATGCTGAAAAAGCATTTGACAAAGTACAGCATCCTTTCTTGATCAAAACTCTTCAAAGTGTAGAGCTAGAGGGTACATGCCTCAATATCACCAAAGCCATCTATGAAAAACCTACAGCGAATATCATTCTCAATGGAGAAAAACTGAGAGCTTTCCCGCTAAGTTCAGGAAAATTGCAGTGATGTCCATTATCACTACTGCTATTCAACATAGTAATAGAAGTCCTGACCTCAACAATCAGACAATAAAAATAAATTAAAGGCATCCAAATTGGCAAAGAAGTAAAACCCTCACTCTTTGCAGATGATATGATACTTTATGTGGAAAACTCAAAAACTCCTCTCCAAATCTGCTAGGACTTGTAAAGAAAATCAGTAGTGTCAAGATATAAAATCAATGTTAAGAAATCATATAAAGTACTCATGAAAGACATTGAGGAAGACACAAAGAAATGGAAAAAAATGTTCCATGTTCATGGATTGGAAGAACAAATATTGTGAAAATGTCTATAATACCTAAAGCAATCTACACATTTAATACAACCCCTAACAATATACCATCCATTTTTTTCAAAGAAATGGAACAAAGAATCCTAAAATTTATATGGAACCAGAAAAAACCTGGAATAGTCAGAGGAATTTTGAAAAAGAAAGCCAAAGTTGGTGGCTTCACAATTCCAGACTTCACATTCTATTACAAAGCTGTCATCATCACAACAGTATGGTACTAGCACAAAACAGAACACATAGATCAATGTAACAGAATAGAGAGCCCAGAAATAGACCCTCAACTCTATGGTCAAATAATCTTTGACAAAATGAGAAAGAAAGTCCAATGGAAAAAAGATAGTCTCTTCAACAAATGGTGTTGGGAAAATTGGACAGCCACAGGCAGAAAAATGAAACTGGACCATTTCCTTAAACCACATATAATAATAGACTCCAAAGGGATGAAAGACCACAATGAGAGAATGGAATCCATCAAAATCCTTGAGGAGAACACAGGAAGCTCTTCCATCTCAGCCTCAGCAACTTCTTTCTAGAAACATTGCCAAAGGCAAGGGAAGCAAGGGCAAAAATGAACTATTGGCACTTCTTCAAGATCAAAAGCTTTTGCACAGCAAAGGAAACAGTCCACAAAACCAAAAGACAACTGCCAGAATGGGAGAAGATATTTGCAAACGACATGTCAGATAAAGGGCTAGTATCCAAAATCTATAAAGATCTTATCAAACTCAACACCCAAAGAACAAATAATCCAATCAAGAAATGGGCAGAGGACATGAACAGACATTTCTGCAAAGAAGACATCCAGATGGCCAACAGATATATGAAAAAGTGCTCCACATTACTCGGCATCACGGAAATACAAATCCAAACTACAAGGAGATAACCACCTCACACCAGTCAGAATAGCTAAAATTAACAAGTCAGGGAATGACAGATGCTCAGGAGGATGCAGAGAAAGGGGAACCCTCCTATACTGTTGATGGGAATGCAAGCTGGTACAGTCACTCTGGAAAACAGCATGGAGGTTCCTCAAAAAGTTGAAAATAGGGCTACTCTATGACCCAGCAATCACACTACCGGGTATTTACCCTAAAGATACAAATGTAGCGATCCAAAGGGACATGTGCACCTGAATATTTATAGCAGCAACGTCCACAATAGCTAAACTATGGAAAGAACCTAGATCTCCATCAATAGATGAATGGATGAAGAAGAGGTGGGAATACTATGCAGCCATCAAAAGAAATGAAATCTTTCCATTTGTGATGATGTGGATAGAACTAGAAGGTATTATGCTGAGCAAAATAAGTCACTCAGAGAAAGGTAAATATCATATGATCTCCCTGATATGAGGAAGTTGGTGGGGAAGGAAAAAATGAAATAAGATGGGATTGGGAGGGAGACAAACCTTAAGAGACTCTTAATCTCACAAAACAAACTGAGGGTTGCCAAGGGGAGGGATGTAGGGAGAGGGTGGTGGAGTTATGGGCATTGGGGAAGGTATGTGCTATAGTGAGTGCTGTGAAGTGTGTAAACCTGGAGATTCACACAGACCTGTACCCCTGGGGCTAATAATACATTATGTATTAATAAAAAATAAAGAAAGAAAAGAAACCACCCAATATGGGAAAGTGCTTCAAGAAGGTGACATTTAATCTGAGACCTGGATAACAAGAAGTTTCTTAACAATGCTGCAGAAGTACTTAATGATCAATACAACTGTTGCAAAATTTCTATTTATGAGATTCTTTTTATTATATGTATGTCCTTAGATCTCCATGGTCACAGGCACATAACTCTAGAATGCCAGATACCTTTAAAATTTCAGTTCTCAAAGATGATATTTTACCTCCCCCTCTCCATGCTATCAGGATAAATTCTTTAATGAGCAGTTCATCTTGCTTCTTTTGACAAGCTCATATGCAATGTTTACATTGAAGCGGCTAGAACATCCAAATGTCTATTGGAAGGCATTCAGTTTTCAGATAATTAGATGATTTGGTTTATAATCCAATTCTACTAACACCTATAAAACTTACTTCTTCAGGCTTCACTTTTTGTTTTATAAAATGTGGGGTTGAATCTATTCTCAAGTTAAACTTTCAAAAGCCTGCTGGGGAGAAAACAAAATTTGAGCTATGGTACTCATGTAATTTAGAACTATCACTGTCAGCAAATGGGAAATTAACCTGAAAAAAAATTTAAAATTCTGTAACACTTGTCTATTTTAAGATGTTTCACAGATTTTCCAACAAGCCATACAACATGAGTTACTTGGTCTAAGACGTTTGGAATAATCCAAGAAAGGTTCATTGTTATTCTTTTTTTTTTTTTCACCAATATCTTTTACCATTTTCCAGTGGAATAGAATCACGTTGGAAAGATTGAATCCATGCATGCCAAATTACAAAGCAAAGATAACTTTCCACCTCCCAAACTTGAAATTCCACGCCTTCACCTCAGTATTCAGTTTCTACAACTCAGAGTTCTTCAAACCATACAGGATATTCTGCTTCTCTTGCTCCAATCTCTTTTCCCCTTCTTCCCCTACACTTCATTAATTGAATACACCTCTTGTTCCTTCCAAATTTAGTTACAGTCACCTGCAAATTGGTGTGTGTAAGGGAATAGGTTATAAGAGGTAATGTAAGGTTGTTTCTTAGTGTTCATGCTCTGAAATCAGACTTGGATTTCTGATAAACTTTCAATATATTTTTACCAATTTGGGGGTGAAATTAAATAAGATAATTCATTCGAAATACGCTTTTCAGGGATGGCTGGGTGGTTCAGTTAGTTAAGGGTCTGCCTTTGGCTCCGGTCATGATCTCAAGGTCCTGGGATCCAGTTCTGGGTATTGGGCTCTCTGCTCAGCAGGGAGTCTGCTTCTCCTTCTACCTCTGTGCTCTATCTTCAGTAAACAAATAAAATCTTAAAAAAATAATAAAATAAATATGTTTTTTAAAATAAAAAAGATAAAATATACTTTTTACAATGGCTGGAACAAGGAAATTGATAAACATAAAGTCATTTCTGTAAGTTAATCCTTATCACCACACATGTACATTAAAAAAAAAAAAACTGTGTTCACCAAGATTAATTTTTGAATAATGGAATTACGAGGGTATAATTTTAGGGAGATGGATATTCAGATCAGTAGGTACTATGATATCTGTGAAAGAAGTACAGTCTGACTTAGGGTTTAG
Source organism: Mustela lutreola (assembly GCF_030435805.1). NCBI lineage: Eukaryota > Metazoa > Chordata > Mammalia > Carnivora > Mustelidae > Mustela > Mustela lutreola. Next base: position 119,993,215 of record NC_081292.1, on the reverse strand, counting down.
TAACATGCATTTGATGATCTTAACAATTTAAATATGCACTTGAGCCTGGCGTGACTTCACTGATGAACTGAAAAAAAACTGATTCTTTCTTTCTGGTTTACTATGAGGACAGAATAAGATAATGTTTGCAATATAATTTCAGAGGGAATTTTGAAAAAAGAAAACAGTAACATGAGGAGTAGATTTAATTCTATTTTCATATGGAAAAAAGAAGTATACATTTTGATATAAGCATCCCATGGAGACTTAAAGAACGTTGTTGGAAAATTTTGTACACTCCTTGCCCTGAACACAATCTGAAATAACTCTGGTTAATTTTATGTGTCAACTTGTCTGGGCTAAGGTATGCTCAGAGAGCCAGGAAAACATTATTTCTGAATGTGTCTATGAAGGTGTTTCCAGAAGAGATTAACATTTGAATTGGTCAACTGCTTCAAGTAAATTTCCCTTCTCAATGTGGGTGGTCATCTTCCAATCCTTTGAAGGGGAGAATCTAAGAAAAAGAGGAAAGGAGAAAATGCTCTCAGTTTGAGCTGGATAGCCAACATTTCCTTCCCTCAGGCAATGTGCTTCCCAGTGTCAAGCCTTAGGATTCTTATTGGGCACACACTCTCATCGGCCTGTTTCTTAGGCCTTTGGACTTGGCCTGAATTATAGCCACCATTTTTTCTGATTCTTCAGTTTGCAGAAGACAGATGGTGGAATTTCTCAATTTCCATAATTACATGAGCTAATTCTTAAAATTGTTTGTGTGTGCATGTATACATTTTTATATGTATTTATATTTATGTATTTACCATTATATATTATAATATATAAACACAGATACACATATACACACATGAATAAGTATGTTTATATAGAGAGACAGAATCAATAAGTGTATCTAAACTGGTATTTATATTTATATCTATGTCTATACCTAATTGGGAAATGTTCATTATGTTAGTCTGGGATGTATACCTATAAATATGTAAATTCTTATGTCTCTATCTCTCTGTCTGCTCCAACTTACTGGTTTTGCCTTTCTGGATAACGCTGACTAATACAATGACCATTTCTCAGTTTGTTTACCAACTAAAAATCAATAGACTGGCAAACCATTAAAATAAACATGTAGAATGTATCCCTTGACCATAAATTTGTTTTTATCTGATCCTTCTTCAGAAATTAGCATCATTATGTTCCACAATTCCCCTTTCACATCTGAAAATATCTACATTCATTTTGCTATGATACTAACATGGTAACATGAAGAGATGAATCAAAATGAGTGTCAGAGCATGGATCGTTGAAAGAGCATACTAAGAGTTTTAATCATGGCTCTGCCATTAGCTCTATGACCCATGAGAAGTCATCTATCTTTGTTGGGTTCAATTTGTAAAGTGAAATATTAGACCAGGTGATGACAAAAGTTCTTTCCATCTTAAATATTTATTAAGTGTTTGAAATATTTTGTGTTTTTATGTAGGCCTAGAATGCTAGAAGATGAAGGCCACAAGGACAGGCTTTTCTTTGAGGCACAGCTAATATCAATGGTAAAACAATGTGAACTCCAGATGGCTACTTTTTTAGAATGTGCAGTCCTGATATAAATTAGCTTCTTTCATCAAAAGTCTTTTATTCTCAGCAAAACCCTCTTTAAAATGTCATTGCCTAAGGAGTGTGGGTAATTCTGAAAGGATCATGAAGATAAACTGTTCTTGATACTTACAAAGTGTGACAATGATATTCTAATATAGAATGAGTACCTCCAAGCTTTTCCCCTTAATTTGTGCAGTGTGTGTGCAATTGTTTCTAACTTGATTTTAATAAGACCTTAAAGATGTCTGCAAGGCATTTCACTGAATGAAAAGATAATTATTTTAAAGAGTTATGAAGATATTCATTCAATGGGCAAATGTTTAGGGATATACTTTTACTTTTGTAGTCTGAACACATTTCAAAGATTTCAAAGCTAGTGTCTTTCAGATTCTATCTTTAATGAGTAATGAACAAAAACCCAGAATCTATATCTCTATTATCTATCTAGCCATCTATCTGTATCTATCTATCTGATCAGGATTCTGGTAATTCTGTTCAGTGGGCTATATTTTTCCATTTGATGGAATCTCCCCTTGAGTCTCTTTCATCTATTTTAAAAGGTCTTATTTCCCTTTTCAGTGTTAACTCACTACATTACAGGTAAGAGGTTAGGTTCATTGAACCTACACTTCTACATGTGAGTTCATCTGGCAATGCCACACTTTAGATGCTCAGTAACAATGTATTTGAAAAATAAATTCATGAATAAATGGATTCTGAAGCATCGGTCCTAAATCCTCCTCCATTCTTCTCACAAATGTTTGAAATTCTCACAAAGCTGAGATGAGAAAGTTGTCTTGAAATGTGACTCATTAACTGTTGATTCATCAACATCTCAGCATAAATTAAAACACATTCCTGAAGGAATATATCCTGCTTGGTTTACATTGGGGGTAGGAAAGGAGAAAAGGCAAATTTAAGGCTTTAGGTATTATCAAAAGTGAATAGCTCATCAGAGTGGGAGGCATGGGCATGATCGTTCCAGAATTGCTAAAGAATAAATGGAAAGAGAGAGTTGCCCATAGGAGAAGAGAAGGGAACCATAAAAAGTGATCTATGTCACAGTTATGTCCAGGCTATTTTTGGACTCATTTCAGCTTTAATCTAGACAGCAAAGAGCCATGGAGTAAAGTTAAGGAATACCATCACCATCACTTCCACTTTTAATGTACTAAGCAAACAGAACAGGACACTCCAGAGGGCAGAATGTATGCGTGAAAATCTATCCTTTTCGATGCTTTCCTTTTAACCCTGTCTTCAGAGAAAAACAGGATCTGTAATCACCAGGTAACTGTAAAGACAAAGTGCCCAAACATACTTTTGAGGCCATATAACTAATCATGTCAGTAAAATTGCTTTTGATTTGTTTTTCTTTTTCAAATAGTTATTTAAATTCTGGTTACTTAACATACAGTGTAATATTAGTTTCAGGTGTAGAATTTAGTGATTCATCACTGGCATGGAACACCCAGTGCTCATCCCAAGTGCCCTCCTTAACCCCCATCACTCATTTAACCCCGCCCTCCACCCACCTTCCCTCCAGCACCCCTCAGTTTGTTCTCTATAGTTAAGAGTCTGTTTCTTGGTTTGCCTCTCTCCTCCCTCCCCCCAATGTTCATCTGTTTTGTTTTTGAGATTCCATATATGAGTGAAGTCATATGGTATTTATCTTTCCCTGACTGACTTACTTCACTTAAAATTGCTTTGGATTTAAAGCAAAACTAAGTCTAGAGAACAGACCGAAAAGATTGCGTGTGTGTGTGTGTGTGTGTGTGTGTGTGTGTGTGTGTGTGTGAAGTGAGTTTTATGTTTTTCTTTAATCAAATTAAACTTCTGTAAATTGTAGATAATTTTAAGTGTTTGTGCTGGAGTGGGTAAAAATAAAACAGAAAGGATGTACAATGACATAAAATATAATATGACAGACATTTTATGGTTTTCCAAATGCCTTCTCTCTTTATTTTCCCCATATCGGGGCAACTAAAAGATAAAGCACAAAGGCATTTTATATCATCCACGTAATAATAATAAGCCATATGAAAATCATAATAAAAAGAATTAAAATAATTTCCTTTTAAGGAGGACAAACTATGTGATATGCACTTTAAAAAATTATTTCATTTAGGGGCACTTGGATGGCACAGTCCTTTAAGTATCCAACTCTTGGTTTCAGCTCAGGTCATGATCTCAGTGTCATGAGATCCAGCCTCGTGTCTGGCTCTGTATTCTGCACAGAATATGCTTGGGATTCTCGCTCCCTCTCTCTCTGCACCCCGTCCCCATTCCCTTGCTCCCTCTCTCAAAATAAATAAATAAATCTTTAAAAAATTGTTTCATTTATCCTGCTAACATTTATGTGGCCATAGAATTGAGGTTGAAAAAATGAAACCACTTACTCAAGCTTCCAGGGTTACTAGGTGAGGTTGTTTATTAGATTCTAGGAATTCTGTACCTTACTACTCTAGTACACTTTTCCTTAGCAGAAACTTATGGTTCAATGAAGGTTTATGAAAAAGTCTTTGTTTTTTCCCAGCATAGGCCGGGTCAAGATAAACTAACTGAGCAGCATCCACCTTTATTCTTGGGACTTGGTTCTTTGGGATTACTCAGGCTCACAGAATAATATACTTGCATCCTAACAAATATGATACATTTCCAGAAGGCATGTTTGGAAGAATTCAGTATTTAAATCTTAATAAAACATCAGGTTAAACCAACTGTTTTTTTTTTTTTTTTTTTTTTATAAAAAATATATGTTTATAAAAAATAAAAAATTTAAAAAAAAAAAAAAATTAAACCAACTGTTTTAAAGCTCTGCCTATAACTGTTTTATCGTTGTGTTCCCCATTGTTCTGGTAACCCTCCCCCAGTTGAGATTTATGTAACAGTCCCAAGGTATCCATCTCTGCTAAGTTTTTCTCTGTCCCTGGAGAATCTTTCTGGGGAAGTCTGAGGCGAGTAGGGCAGGTTTTTCAGTCTTTGTCTTTAGAATTGCTGCTTGATCATGCAACTTGGAAAGGTTTGTTCATTTTCACTATAAGAAAACGCCAAAACTCACATCAAAATGAATCATGTGATGATAGTCAGTTTGAAAAAACTGCTGCACAAATAATGAAACCATTGGTGAATTTCTCAACATATACTTTTTTTGAGGTTGTAATGTAAGGATGCATGAAGCAATAATTAGAGAAATTATGGCAGCACTAACAGCATATTATTATGTAGAGCTCATGCAATGAAGTCTTTTTCTGGGGTGGAAACTGGCTCATTCTGGTTGCATCTGTATTTAAACGTTGTTGTTGCTGGCAGAGAGCGAATATCATTTCCCTGATGGCTTATAAACAGTGCTACACAAAACGTACTTTGAACTAATTGGAACCCGGTGGGGAGGAGGGCAAAGCAGAAACTGTGAGATGTTAACTTGAATTTTTCCCTGAGCAAGTGTTGCAGCCATTAGAACAAGCTGTTTTCTAAGTCAAGCTTTCTCTCCTTCTCACCCCCATGATGAGAACAGGAGCCCCAGAAGACTCTCATATTTGCAACTGTCCTCTCTAAGATAGACCAAAATAACAGTAAAGCAGAAGCAAGAAGCTCTGGAGAGGAAGAAGACTCCTTCAAAAATCAACCAAAGAGAAAAGTCAAATTAAAAATACCCACCCCTGGGGCACCTGGGTAACTCAGTTGCTAAGCATCTGCCTTCAGCTCAGGTCATGATCCCAGAGCACTGGGATCAAGTCCCACATCTGGCTCCCTGCTCAGCAGGAAGCCTGCTTCTCTCTCTCCCCACGCCCCCTGTTTGTTTTCCCTCTTTCACTGTCTCTTCCTCTGCCAAATAAATAAGAAAATTTAAAAAAAATAGATAAATAAAATAAAATAAAAATAAAAATACCCACCCAGGTGAGAAATCTAAGGTCACTGAAAAATAAGAAATAGATAATTCTCAAGGAAATAAAGCCTGGAGTTAATAAAAAAAAAAAAAAAAAAAGGAAAGAAAAGCAAACATAAACGCAAATTTATTTCATGAGAAGGATGCTCATAAATCATCTAGCTACCAGTCAATTAACCATCAGAAACAATACTAAGCTTGAGAATCTGATGGTTAAATTGATCCACTGGTGTAAGCAGGTCACAATTAATTAATAGTGAGAGAATATCTGCCTTTCCATTGAATAAACAAGGTTTTGTTCGAACCAAAAAAAAATAAAATAAAATAACCTCATGATAATGATTTTAGTTCTCACATTTCATAGTAAATGCTTTTTTTTTTTAATCATCACTTTCTGTTTTCACCATGTTTGAGTTGCAATTTCTATGACCAATGCCAGCAACTGAATGAGCTAAAACAGGGCATAAGAACCCAGTGCATATGAAGAGTGGGCTTAAGACTTTTCCATGGCTTCTCTCATTCAAAATCGAACTTTCCTGCCTGCAGAAACAAGCTGTTGTTAGATAAGAACCTTCCAAAGCAGCGGAGATCAGAACAGATGGAAACAGAATGAAATGATTGTGGAGGAAAGTGGAGGCAGCTCTGACGAAAAGGAGTGTTATATGGTCATTTTCCTATTAGTAAGTAATTGTGACTTACGAGAAATACTTAAAAGCTTATTTGAACATGTGCCCAAACATGGAGGTAATTTGTAGAATTAAATACAAGAAAAGTGTCAAAATTATAATTGTCAAATATCGATGCTGCCTACACAGAACCTCTTGAATTAATTTACCTTTCAAATCCTTACCCCTTGCCCACGAGCTTTTGAGATGGTCTATCATTTTTCTCTGTGTATTCTATGAGGTTTTATAGCAATAAAAAATGTGATTCTAGGGGCACCTGGGTGGCTCAGTAGGTTAAGCCGCTGCCTTCGGCTCAGGTCATGATCTCAGGGTCCTGGGATCGAGTCCCGCATCGGGCTCTCTGCTCAGCGGGGAGCCTGCTTCCCTCTCTCTCTGCCTGCCTCCCCGTCTACTTGTGATTTCTCTCTGTCAAATAAATAAATAAAATCTTTAAAAAAAATGTGATTCTAGAAAAACTCAGATGTCAGATGTTTCTTAAATATTTATATGTAGAATTTGGTATAGAATTCTTGTCACTTCCAAGAGACTGGGTTACTCCAGTTTCCAGTTAAGTCACTAAATTTATGAGCTAGCATATCAAGGAGACAATGGGTGAAGATGTGATGGAGTTGAGGTAAGTTTGGACTTTTAGGGGACTGTGGTCTCCAAGTCCTGCTTCTCCTGGCTGTGTGGCCTGGTTCTTACTATTTTGCCTTTATGTACACAGTTCCCACCTGCTGTCATGGTGCTTCCTGCCTGCTCCCAGCTTCTGTGTCGGTACTCCTATAATTATCTCCCTCTCAGCCACTGCCTCCTGGACATTTAGACCTATCACATCTACGTTCTTCAGATTCTTTTCTCTGACTTCCTTTACTCCAGAGAAAACATTTTCCTTCCTGCTGTTTCTCAAGTTGAGGTCATAACAAAGACCTTGCTCCTACATGAGATTTTTCTCCAAATCTTTATTTTTTTTAAATATATTTTTTATCTTGAGTCCTCACTTTTCCCAAAAGACCTAGGCTTTTGGAACTCAGAAACAAGGAAGGGAGTTCCTCTTTTGCCTCCCCAACCCAATCTTTTTTTTTTTTTTTTTTTTTTTAAAGAGAGAGATTGAGAATGCGAACATGTACCAGAAAAGGAGATAGGTAGAGAGAGGGAGGGAGAGAGAGAGAATCCTCAAGCAGAGAATCCTCAAGCAGACTCCCCCTGAGCATGGAGCTCCACAAAGGGTGCAATCTCATGACCCTGAGATCATGACCTGAGCTGAAACCAAGAGTCGTGTACTTAACTGACCCAGCCACCCAGGCACCACTTTCTTTTCTTTTGCTACATACATAGGCTGAGGCATTGAACATCTAAAAACTGCCTATGCATTCAAATGAGGAGAAGGATATGGGAAAATATTAGTTAACGTTTCATAAACATTACTGGGTCATTTGTTAAAATCTGCCTTCATTTAATTCCAGAGCCTATTTTAGTAAATAAATTTATTTTCGTTTTCCAAAATGCTCTATGACTTTTCTGCTAATCCTTTCTCAACCCTAACCACCATTGCCAAGCCTACCCTTCCAAGAATTGCATGCAATGTCTGCCCTTCCAGTTCTAAACTCCAGATTATTTTCTTCACACACTTATATTTTACCTCTTCTGGAAACCGATATTCTTTCCTCTTCAAATGTGAAACTCGTTAGGTCCAAACCAGCCAATGTGATGAATGTGACTGGTATAAATGGTGCAGACCTAATCACATCGGAAGCCTCATTGTCTGCCCACATAATATATGAATATTTCATTAGATTGCCTTCACCGGTAACATTCTAATAATTTTAAGTCATTTCTGTGAGTTTTGAAATGATCTGGGAGCCTTTTGGCATAAAGATATCAATAACCATGTATAGTCTGTATCATTGGATTCAGGCTTGAATCAGATTGCTGTTTCCTGAGTTAGCTCTGAAAAAGCTCACACTTACTATCACTACTCCAAGGGCTAATAAGTATATCTGGCAAAGATATAATATTGAGGTGGCAACAAATCTTAAATAAGAAAATAAATAAATAAACACACACACACACACACACACACACACACACACACACACCACAGAACAACTTTTTTATCATGCTATTGCTTGAATGCAATTTCCACTATAGCTAATAATTTGTTACTGTCTTAAGAGCTAAGACTTCAGTTCCTTCCTCATAAATGCATATTATCCAGCATGACAGTAATAATCAATTAATCAAATAAGTATTTCTGAGAACATGGAAACCTTATATACAAAAGGGGAGGGAAGGAACTGCTGATTGTCATTGGAGAGAACATTCTTGTGTAGTCAATTAATGGCTCATTAATCTGCTTTCAACTCCAGAGTGTGTCTTTGAATTCTGGAGGGAAGAGAGCACATGACAGCATAAAAGATCAGGTTTTAGCTATAAAGGAGAGACTATAATTCATGTGCAGTGATGCTTTTAGAGGTTCCTCTCTCCACATCTGTGATCGCCTCTTGAGCTTTAAATGAGCTGTTACATTTGTCCAACAATAACATGAAGCTAATAGGTAACTTGCAGATTCCTGATATCAGAGTATTTGTTTCTGCTTTTGAGTAATATTTCATCTCTACTTGTGTGATAGAATTAGTGAGACCAGCCAATGAAATAACAGTAAGACTTAGAGAACATGTTTAAATTTGGAGTTAAAAATTAAAAAAACATAAATCTTTAAAAATAATTGATATGTATCATAAATTAAGCAGGAGAAAAGGCTACCCAATTGGCTGCTAGCCTAAATCTCTTGAGAGAATCTACTGGAGCAAATAATAGCTCATTACTAATTATTATTTCATTTAACTATTTAAATAACCACATACTGCAGGTGCCAGAAAATATTCTGTATTTCAAAAGCCAGCAGTTTTTAACTGAACAATTGACACGTATGCCACATCATTTTCCTGTTAAATTTTCCAAGAAAAATTGTGAAAAGATTAATTTATGCTCCAAAATGACTTTCTAGTTTCTTTGGGAAGAGTTGAAGGTTTAAAAAAAAAAAATGTGGCAGAATGGAAAGAAAGTTAGGAGATTACTTCTTTTGAATTTGAGGGGAGTTTGGCAAGAAAACCATTGGTGCCATTGATTAATTCTTTGTGGAAGAGCCAGAAGATGAGACGAGATGATTGACACCTTTTGCAACATGACACATCTCATTCAGCTGCTCCCATATGAGAAAGGAGTTTCTGTAAAGAAGAAGCACGTATCTTCATGGTGTTTTTATTGGTCACTTCACAGCTGTTAGGTAAGATGATTTCTTCCATGGTGATAAAATACAAAACACTGATCTTAATTTCAAGCACCTTAAAATGTGACAACAAACTCTTGGGTAAATTACTTTTTCTACCTGGAACTCAATTTCCATTTCTGGAAAATGTGAAGACATCTAAAGTTTTTTTCTATTCCTAATGCTTTTGATTATGCTTATGAAATGTAAATCTACGTTCTCCACACTCTCTCTCTTTCAAAATGCAAAATACTGCATGTTGCTGGGGGCAGGGGTCAGGGGAGAAATGCCATTCTCATGCTGATGTTGGCTAAGGAAAGAGTCAATTGCAGTCCTTGATCTCATCTTAAACATTGCCTGTGGTGGAAGGGAATGGAAGTATCTCAATGGTTCTTCTATCCCACATTAGGTACACTAAGTAGGGTATGTCTGTAGAACACATGGAAATGATTGTTGAGCCATGACTTGGTAAGTGCTCAAATTTAAACTATTTCATTTTGTGAAGATAATTTTGTGACCTATTCTTCTTCTGCCCTCCTTCCAAAAATAAGAGTTTGAAATAAAGCCCATCTAATGGAATAACTTCAGGAAAGTGAGACAAATTGAAGCAGTCTCCAGTGAGTCTTTAGGGACATGAACATGTAACAAATCACTCAGAAAATTATTATACAATCCTGCATGAAATTCTTCTGCCTTTTATAGTATCAAAACACAGGGAAGGGAAGATAGATCCAAGCCAGCTAGATTCCTTTTCTTAACTTTGGCTGTCCATTGGAAGAATTAAGTTCGAAATTCAAGATTTTTATGTCTTGGATGAAGAAAAAAAAATGGTAGAAGAACAAACACACTAAACTCTCTTTCCTTATCTCTCTTTATAAGGTAGGGTATTATGTAAAGACCTTCACTACTGTAGAACCAGACTTTCTAAAATGTGAATTATTTAAAGTTTATTTTGCATATTATTTTCTGACTGCATGTGTGTGTGTCTGTGTGTCTGTGTGTATGTCTGTGTCTGGGGTGTCTGGGGGTGGAGGGGAGAAAAATAAAGAGGGAGAGAGAGAGAAGGAAGGAGGGAGGGGTGAGGGGAAAGAGAGAGAGAGTTATTTTTTAAAGACATTGGAACAATTTAGTTCTTATTTATCCCTGGGCTTCCTGGTAGCTTAATGACTATGTGTAAATAAAGGGCAGTGATTTATTTGTACATGGATTTTAGATAGCAAGGGTAGGAAAGGGGGTACATTTCTCATTCTGAGACTAAAACCCAGTCTGGAGGATTCCCACAGAGTAATGAGCGAATAATTCCATTTGCCCTCCAAGAACTCACTGCAGAGATTGTAAATCTGGTGCCAATTACGATGTGGATACCTGACTCTAGGAACTGGTATGACACCACCAACTCATTTCACCCAGGCTAACAGGAAACTGTCAGACAAAAAGCTCTCTGCTTCTCCCACCTCAGGCTATATCTAAACCAGTTGCCTAGAGGTGAAAGATTCAGTATATCCCATTACTGATAATTTCGTCCATCTCGTTTCCCTGTACTGAACTCATTCCAAACTGCTAGCTGGAAAATAACCTCAGTGCCACCTCAAAAAAAAAAAGTAACAATTGTCAAATTTTAAAAGAATAATCCAAACATCCTAGAAAACGTTTTAATGTGTCAGACCTTTATAGGATTTTATCTTAAAGAATTAATGTCAATGGCAAAGGAAATATTCTGGATGCCAACATATTTAGTAAAATAATGATTTTGCTAGAGAAAGCAAAGATCTAAAATATGAAGTGAAATTAGGTGTAGCCTAGTGATGTCCCTTATGTTAAAAATGGAGTTATAGGCCAAATGATGTATGCAGAGTAGATTTACTTGGAAATGAGGAAACTTTTAAGCTGTAGCACTTAGGTCATATATATCTGGTGTTGAGACCAAAGAGTTTGAAATTGGGCTGGTGGATGTGAATCCCAGCATCACCACTAACTGCCTAGCTAATTTTGCATAAATGACTTACATCATCTCTGCCTTAGTTTCCTCGACTGTATAACTGAGAGTATAGAGGTACCAGACTAATAAGGTTGCATAAGAATTACAAATAAAATTCTTAGAACAGTGCTGGCCACTAGAACAGTGCTGGCCACATAGTGAGTGCACATGCACAGAAAACAGGAAACACGATTAATAGAATACATTCTATCACTTTAAAAGAGAAAAAATTTCTGTATACATTCATGTGATGAAGTCCCAGAACCTAAGTCAGGTTCGGTGGGGTGAGGAGGTTCAGAGCCGACGACTAAAGAAAGAATTCTTAAGACGTCGTTGGTGCAAAATGGTGGTTTATTAAAGCACGGGGACAGGACCCGTGGGCAGGAAGAGCTGCTGCCCCGGGTTGTGAAGGTGGACATGTTATATACCCCACGGTTAGGGGGAGGTGGTGAAGGAATGGGAGATTTCGACAGAGTTCACACATGCTAGGGAGGGCCTACAAGGTGCCGGGGGGAGTCTTTGCCCTTATGGCTTGATCAATGTCGTCTTTAGGTCAGGCACTAACATCAAGATAATTGGGGGATTCTTGGTGGGGCATTATGATCCGGCTATCATTACATTCCCTTCTACCCCAGTCTCCTCCAGTTTATGGTGGGAGGGGGACATTAGGGCTTCAGGAACTGAGAGTTATTTGCCTCTGGAAATTTGTGCTATTGATAAGGTAACCTCCCTGTTTAGGTCTCTAGGACATCTTGTAGAGCAAGGGAGATTCCTGTTCTGCAGGATTGCGATCCCTGCAAGTTAACTATTTATCATTTTATGGCAGTCAGGGGTGCCTGAGGAATGCTACACATATGGAGGGGAGCGGGCGAAGAGGGGGTGCAAGGCGCCAGCTTTTGCTCTGTCCTCAGCCAGCCTCCTGCTCCCTCATCACACGTATCTTTAAATTTTCAAAATATGACTTCATTAGCAACAAGTCATGTTTTTCTCTTCTTTTTCCGCTGCCACCACCGAATCATAGGCTCGAGCTATACCTAGTTTGAGGATAATCTGGGATTCTCTTTCCTTTTTCAGACAGAGTGAGAAAACTCAGGGCCTTGCCTGTGTGTGAATGGGACTTTGTGTACTCTGGACCTCTGTTGTAATGGGGAATGATCATTGTTTTCTACTTCTTGTTGAATTCTGCCTTTGCATTCTAGTATATGTCAATAAAGCTATCACTTTATTAACCTATATCTAAAGCTCATCAGGTAATCATAGGTGATGGGAAACAAACAAAACAGAGTAGCAACAAGGGAAGGAATTTCCTCCTGCTATGTACAGCCCAACAGATAAATTAGGACAACTTCTATGCCATTTCATTATACGTTATTTGCTTTCTGAGAGTCAATGAGGTATAAATCATCCTCCAGTACCAGCAATAGAAGTATTTATGCATTCTCTGAGCATTTTTCCATCTGACAAAAACTAAAACATTTCTAGGAATCAATATTTATTAATTACATGTCTGAATTAATAATTCCCAACTGCCAAAGTGTTATATCAGATTAAAGAAATTATTATGTCGCCCAATCTTTGGAATAGCATGTTAAAACTTGTTAAAATGTCTGTCTGTTAAAGTGGAGAAGAGTATAAGATTTTGCTATTCTGTCTTCATTTTAATAAATGTTCACCTATATAAATATCCTTCAGGTTGTGGGTATTTCTCTTACTTTATTTTATAACCTAGGAAGCGAACAACTAAATAAGAATATGATTGAAGAGTACAGGAATGCAACTCAATGTTTTAGTAATACTTGAGAAGTTATGAGCAAATTGAACAAGGATCCAAGGGGAATATTAGTGATGTTACGTTAGGGCAAGTTCAGTGATAGAGCGGCAAAATCTTGTCCTTAGCTCTGTGTCTATGTCTTCATCTTCTGGAAAGCCATCATTAATCTATTGCAATTCCTCGCAAATCACTCCAAATATTTAGAACTTGAAGAAAATGAGTGTGAACTCTTTAAACAGTTTTACTGTAAAGGAGATTAACCCTTTGTGCTAAATTCCTATTCCACAAAAAGAACATTCCTTCTCTATTCTCTAAAACCTTTCCCTGCCTCATTCATATGCTCCCAGGATGAATTGTTGTCCTATGATCCAACCTGCCATATAACTTCCTCTTTCTTCTCCTTATTGTTTTTTTCTATTACTTTTATGTATCCCCCATTCTCCTATTTTCCTCTCCTCCCTAAATCACTATTAATTTCTTTCATAGTACAGATTACAATATAACAGTATCTTTTTTTATTTGCTGTATACTTACCTATTGTCTCCTCATGACTTCTACTCTTGAGGTTTGTGAAGAGAATCTATCACAGGGGAGCTATCCATAATATCAATTTTGAATGAACAAATGAAAGTACTGATTAATTTTCCAGATAGAAAGATAAAGCAAGTATCTTTTCCTTCTCCAATATGAAGTAATTACTTATAAATTAAGATGAAATCTTCAGTAAAATGCAGTAGCAAGAAAAAGAAAAATGCTTTCTCTATGAACAATAGGAGACTTAAAAATTCAGAGAGGATTACATATTGGTTTAAAAAAAAATCAACCTCTTAAGTAGCTAAGATATATGCATCACAAAACTACACAGGGAGGAAGAAGGGACCATATGACTGCTTGAATCAAAGAAAAGAGGGTAAGAATTACAACCAAAGTTCTATTCTTGGGAATACTTTGTGCTCTTAACTTTTCAAGTAACAATAAATCAAGTGTACGAACAAGTTACAGGAAGGACAAGAAAGGGACATTTATCCTCAACTTAGGTATTTCCAGCTATATTATAGTAATTTATTCTAATCACTGCATTATTATTCTAATCATCTTTGATGTACTGAATTTTAAAAACTTTTTTTTCCTTCTAAAACCATTGATCTCTTATTCACATGCAGATTTCTAAATCTGTGACCTATATCTTATGGATAATGACAGACAACAGCCTAGGCCTTGAAGGTAGCCCTGCTTTGCATGTACTCAATAAATATGCATTAAGTAAATGTTTAACACACTTTGGCCTCTTTTTACTTGACTTCTTGGTTCTCAGACTGCTTTCCTGCTTCTGCTAACAGAAGCGTGCAAAGTCTTAGCTATTCAGTCTTGATCTTCTAATTTTCACACCATTACCTGAGCTGTACTTTTCTCTTTCAGGCTACACTCAACCCCACTTGGTCTGATACAGACCCTGGACTTCACCCATGAACTTTGTTCCCATCCTCTACCTGGCTGGACTGAGTGCTTCGAATTTCCATCCTAATCTTTCAGCTTAAAGGAGGTGCATGGAGCTTTTAGCATCTGGTCTACTAAATAGCCTAGCAGAAACCGGACAAGGCACTTGCCAAAGGTTTCTTGAGTCCAGCTTCTAAATGTTTAATTTCAATCTTAGGAGCGTTGGCAAGGTTAGAAAGTGGATGGCAAGGGAGGATGGTTTCAGTAGCATCTGAAGGATCCAGGACCCAAACAATCACTTCTCAAACTTAGTTTGAAAAGGATGCATCCATATTGTGCTGAGTTATTTTCTGATGGTTACAAAGTGTTTTCTTGTCAGGAAGACATAACAAGCTGAAGGATGTCACACAGACACATTTTAGTTCTGAATCTAGAGATCCTATGGAGTGAGAGTTAGGAATAATTTGTTAATGTCAGCTGTGTCTCTTAGATATCATCGGGGTTCAGGACAGCCCATACCACAACCCCCATCCCAAATACGCCACTTTGGCACATAGACTAATTTGACCTGAAGACACTTTGAGATCCTGTAGGTGCCAGAGAAACTTCTGTCCTCTCCTAACTACATAGAAGAATCTAAACTGGAGGTCTTTCCCAAATAAGGGTTATTCTCAGAGATAAATTTTATCAGAGTGAGGTGCCTGGGTGGCTCAGATATTAAGTGTTTGCCTTTGGCTCAGGTCATGATCCCAGGGTCCTGGGATCGAGCCCCACATTGGGCTCTTTGCTCAGTGGGAAGCCTGTATCTCCCTCTGCCTTTCCTACTCCCCCCCCACTTATATTCCCTCTCTTGCTATGTCTCTGTCTGTTAAATAAACAAATAAAATCTTTAAAAAAAAAATTTTATCAGAGTGACCCATGTGTATGGCAGGGCAAACATCTAATTACCAACCATCTGCTCTTTATTTTTTTTTTAAGATTTTATTTATTTATTTGACAGATTGTGACACAGTGAGAGGGGAACAGAAGCTGGAGGAGTGGGAGAGGGAAAAGCAGGCTTCCTAATGAGCAGGGAGCCTGGTGCCAGGCTCTATCCCAGGACACTGGGATCAAGACCTGAGCCAAAGGCAGCTCCTTAAAAGCTGAGCCACCCAAGCATCCCCAAACATCGGCTCTTTGTATCACCTTGTGAATTGCATTCCTTGCCCCTGAAGTCCTACCCTCTTCTCTTTAGTTTAGGACTACATGTACACCTCATTTTGCCTCCTCATCTTTAGAATCTTCATGTCTGTATGGATTCCCATATGTGCACTACTAAATTTTATTTCCTCTTATTTTTCTGTCTCATTTCAATGTGATTCTTAGTCCAGCTGGAAGGACCTTTGAGTGGACAAGAATTCTTGATCCACAACAATATGATAGGCTGATGTGTTTCAACAGCCTTATAATTTGACAGAACATGCATTTGGGTAGTTTCATTTACTTAATTTACTTTTATTTCATTGCAGAATCATTTAAAATTGCACATTAATCATGAAGTTCAAAAATAGCCATAATAAATTCCAAACCAGACTATCTATACCTTATCATTGACTACTGATGCATAAACTATGTGTTTGTTGTGTTGAAAAATTTTAGACAGAAAAGGTGCTAAGAAAAGTTACTTCAAATCAGTGATAAATGAGATCAAGATTATTAAATTAGTACTATGATTTGATTGGAAATGTTTAGGGGAGAGTGACATAGTGCTAAATTAGAGAAAAAGTGCTTCTGTATTCCTCTTTCATCTTTTGAGGTATCCCTGAGATGCATCTTTATGTAAATCAGTTGTGCTTTTCCTCCACATATTCTAACATGATTGACTTAGCTATATAATCCCCCATCATTTCAATAAAATGGGATTTTTGTTATAGGAAGTTAAAGTATGGATTTTGATTTCTAGACCCTCTACCCTCAGGCCAACTCTTTAGACGAATGTTTTGGTTTCCCTATCACTACACCAAAATATTCTAGGGCAGACCTCTGCTAGGTCCCTCCTCTCACAGATTCAAAGCAGTTGCTCTGACTCTTTTAGGCATTGTTTCCTGTACCAGAACTTTCTTCTCCTATTATCAGGATTTACCTTTTTTAGCCATCATTTATTCAGCCGACTGATATGACAATATGATTAGAATTAAAGTGGTAATAGCTAAAAAGAAATTAAAAACATATCTTGATAACCAAAATAAATATTAATGTGAATCTTAACAAATAAACTTAATATTGGTTCAGTCTTGAAAAATACAGGCCCTATGACAAGCTGGTTTATAATCCTTCAAGATTTCTTCAAACACAACACTTAAATGACTATAGCCATTATAGGACCCATAGCCACCACACACCACTGAACATGTTTGTTCACTGCCTAAGGACAACAAACTAAAAGAGCAAATGGGAACAGGAATTTCGACTACACTCTTCTTGCCAAGAACACAACTCAGCATGGGGCTACATCCATCTAGAATACGGAGAACTTCTTAATTAATACAAAGAAACTAACTGTTTACCAAGTAGTGTATTCTTGGAGGAAAACCTGCCTAGAGAAGATACTCATTATTTCTTAAATTTGCATATAGGCACTAGTAGTGACCTGGATAAGACCAATTTTGTCTCCTTTGTATAATGATTATTTTTTCCATTTGATACTTTTAGAGATATCATCAATAAGTCCAATTTTCTTAATTGTTTCTTGCTAAATACGAGATTTTGTGGTCTTTACAAAGATGTTCTTTCTTATTCTATTTAATACTTTATTTGAATCATTTCATGTTTTTAAATATTTACTTCATATTTTGAATATTTTATATTGTTTTAACACAAAAGCTTTCAATTATTGATGAATAAACATCTTGAAGTTGTACCTAGACTCTATAAGCACCCTGAGAATATTGATTTGACTCTCTGAGTGAGAGAGTTGTGTTTAAAAAGCCATTGCCAGGAGAACAGTTATGTGATAATTAAATTATAAGAGTGAGGATTTGAAAGTTCTGTGATTAATAAAAAGAATTTTATAGTATATATGTCATAGCAGTATGAGTGTTATCCAGGAAATGATGCAGAATTTCTAATTTTTTTCAAATCCTTTCATGAGGTCTTACCTGTTATGGTTGATAATACCTATATGCCAATAAGAAAGAATGTCCATAAAGCTATAGTTTGTTAAATTATTCAACCACTCACTTTATCCAAAGTTAAAAGGAAATTCGGGTGCAATAAAGTCATTGACATCCTTGCACTTTCTCCACTGGGGCAGGAAATGCCTACAGTGGCAGCTGCAGATAGAGCACTCCTTCAGTCTCCCAAGGGATTAGTTGCTGATTCCACAAAACTGAGTCCCTTTCCAGAAATTTTCTCAGCCAAAGAAACCTGAGCCCCTCCTAAAAGGCAGGCCACACTCTATAACTGATGAATGAAGGGATACAAAGACCTCAGTTCAGGACAACTCTAAAAAAACCATCCCAGTTCCAGAGCTTCCCTTTGGAGCAGCTGAGGTCCCTGTTGTAGTTAGACTATAGTTCGACTGTTCTTTCTTCTCAATTCTGCTTTCCTCAGCCTTCATGGGTCTTATTTCTGAAAATTCTCTCCAGTAAACTTCTTGCCATATATTCCAGCAACTGTCACCTGAAAAATCTGACCTACTAGAGTTGGTACCAGGCATGGTACTAGGAATGAGTCCCTGACTGGCTGGCAGTGAACACCTTATCACTAGTGGTTGGTGGAAGACTGAGAAGTCTTGGCATGATCTTAAGGTCAATGTTAAAATTTTCATCAATGGGGAAACTGGTTTTGAATCCAGAAGATGGTAATGTACTAGAAGTTGCAATATTACGGGTGTTTAAGAGGTGCAAGGATAATATGTACAAAGAGTATGGAATCAGATGGATGGGACCATGCATCATTTGATCATCAATATTAGGTGAATTAGAAAAGCCAGAGGCTCTTCTTAGCAGTGTACCACAAGCATGTCATCTCATCAGCTGGAGAACAAAAATAATTTATGTTCCATCTCAAGACTCAATCACAAGATTAGCAGAACTCCAGAAAAGGACGAACTACCAACCATAGCAGATCTGTTATGTTCATTCAGTGCCCTCGTTGTGAAGGAATAAGACCCAGGGACTTGAAATTATTACCTTGGATTGGTGAAGTTGGAAATTTTGAACCCCAGATATCTCTAAACACTTTAGGTCTACACTAGCCTTTACATCTCTTATAAAATCTTTAACTTTGTACCCTTGCTTAAATATGATGCACAGAGGTTTTCTTGTTAGATAATGTGTACTTCTCCCAGGATCTATCCCTATCTACCTTCTTGAAAATCAGACCAATAAATGGATCAACTCACAACATAACCCTGTATCGCAAAGGAGTCCTTGGCTCACTAGGAAAGAAAATGAGGTCACTGTGTGGAAGAAGCTGTAGTATATAGTCAACATGTTGGGGCAATAAAATGGAGAGTACTTGTGGGATTACATACTGAGAATGCTATATCGAGAAGCGGCAGAATGTGAAGTAAAATGAGGGAGAACACCAATATGGGAGCATTCATATACAAGATTTTAAATCCTAAAAGTACAACTTATAAAAAGTCCCCAGGATACAGTGCTTATACATACTGTCTGGTTTTTAGAACCAGAAGCCAAAGAAGCACATGCCAAAAGAAGCACAGATACCAGATCTATCATGGAAACAAGTGGGGGAACAAATCAAATGTCTCAGACAAATGAGTGTTCTAGAGTAGATACACTATCTAAAGCCAGAAAACAACTAACTGACTATAATAGAAGGCCTAGAAGACATTCCATTTATTAAAGTGCTAATGGAAGTGTTGCCAAGATGAACACCAATACTGCTAGTAAACTCGTTGAAGCTGTCCTCTGTAGGCCAGAGTTGCTGGCAAGAACCGGCTTCCTTGAGAGCAAAGTGGTAGCACACTTCCCAAATCACAGAGGCTGTAATAGTAGCACATGACCATCAGAGACAAGTAGGATGCAATTATCATGAGCATCATGGTTAGAGATAAACCTGTAATCCCTACTTTAACAAGTACATGAACTTTGTACTGTCTTTTCATCATCCTAGTCAATAGCCATGGAGATTCAGAACTGTACCAGATATTAAATATGAACCACATTTTTGCTAAATCATTCCAGAGAAAACAAAAGAAATTGAATTGAGGGTACCTGGACTCCAGGGCCATGTCTTTGTCCTTGATCTATAAGATGTAATTCAGTAATAAAGAACAATAAAGGGGAGCCTGGGTGGCTCAGTGGGTTAAGCCGCTGCCTTCGGCTCAGGTCATGATCTCAGGGTTCTTGGTTCGAGCCCCACATTGGGCTCTCTGCTCAGCAGGGAGCCTGCTTCCCCTCCTCTCTCTCTGCCTGCCTCTCTGCCTACTTGTGATCTCTCTCTGTCAAATAAATAAATAAAATCTTTATTAAAAAAAAAAAAAGAAAAAGAAAGCCTACTCAACATGTAGAGGGTAATATGCCAATGAGAACATTTACAAAGAGCAACTTTATTTCTTACAAAAGGATAAGAAGAGTCTTCTGATTCTTTAAACAGAATTTGGCTTCCTTTGGAAAGACTGTCATGTGCACACAAAATCATAATTTGCTAGGATTCTCAGAAATGGGAAATAAAACTGATCCAACCATTATAAGAAATAAGTTTGAAATGACTTATACTAGCAGCTTAACAGTAGATATTTGTAGGTGATAGATCAGTGGTGTGTTGGTGATTCTCTGCTTCTCTACATCCATCCCCCCGAACCCCTTCCTCTGTCCTAAGTGGTCCTTGGGTGTTTGCTATGGTCTCCATCTCTGAGGCTATCTAGCCTTCTTTGTTCAGACAATGAGAGGAATCTCAGAGATGAGCAGTAGAGATAAGGAAGGTTGGGGGGAATTGCTCTCCTGCTGCTTCCATCCTGGCTTTGGTTTTTAGTTCTATGTGTGAATCCATTTAATGTTGGATGACCACTCTATGACCAAGGTTATATTCCGGTTGAGTTTCAGTAATAACCTTCCCTCCCCATGACCCTCTAAGTAGAGGGATGATAATGATTTTCCACTGATATTAGACTTTGGGTTCTTTGCTATCCCTCTTGGGTTCTCTTCATGCTTCCCACACTCCTGTAGATGGTCTCATTGTTAAACCATCATCCGTTAAATAAACTCTTTGAGCATGCCGTCTATTTTCTGCTGGGATCTCTGACTTGCGAAGCAAGAGAATTTTTGTTCTTTTTTTGGTATTTATTTTCACAATAAACTTGTATATTTATAATGAAAAAGCAATGAATTTTTAAGTTTCATATTATTATGTTAAACTCACCCTTAATGAGGGAAAAATGAGAAATTTGCAATAATAACATTTTTCTTGAAAATATTCATAACCTTACACATGCTGATGTAAGGTTTTTGTTGGTTTTGGTTTTTGTTTATTTGTTTGATTTCAGTTTGGTTTTGATGGTTGATTCCAAGTGAAAACATTTAGGAGAGATGGAGATACGGAACAGAGGGATTATTCACTTCAAGTGTTGGTTTGTTATACCACTGATCACAGAAAAGTTCAAACTTATTTCTTCCCATTCTGTTCTGTTGCCTGTGCTGATGAGTTAAGAGCTTAAATGACTGAAAGTCAAAGAAGCTACAGGTGAACTAAGATCAGCAGGGCAGATATCCAATATTGAACATGTTAAGTTGTTAAACTCTTAAAAAAAAAAAAAAAAGACAGCACCTGCAGAATGTTTGTTCTCATAGCATATGCCATATATATTCATCTACTTTAAGTTGTTGTTCATTTTGAGGTAATGCATAAAAATTACTCATTGTTGCATAATAGTATATGCAAACACAATCTCATCATTTAGATTTCAAGCATTTTGCTAGAAAAATTAAGTTGTACCTATATTTAAAGTTGGCTAAATTAGGAAATCGTTTTCTAATTCAAAAGCTTAGCTTGGATTTCACTACCTGGAGATACTCTTCGTCCCCCATGTACTATGAAGAGAGAAGTAATTAAGTTCCTATATTTAGAAAGAATTGGTTTGCTGTTTAGACACATCATTTACTTTTTACTCAACTGCTCCATGGGAAAGCAGACAGATACAGCTTCCTATGCGTGCCTCTGCATCTGTGCAGTTTGTGCAAAACAAACACCCAAACTCTTTGGGGACCACTCAGTTAGAGAGTGAAATAATGAAAACATTTTATCAAGAGGGAAATATCAGTTTCTGACAAGCTCATCTCTGTGGTACTCCTTCAACAAAGGTATTAAAGAGGAAAATATCTGGGCATACATCTTATTCAGGATTCTTAATGTCATGTTGCTACCATCCCAAGGATAGGTTGAAATGAGGCCCCCTCCCCACTACAGGATAAGACAGCACTATTTGCTATTAGAAGAGACAATAGGGATCATGTTGTCCAACACCCTCATAGTTTGGGGTAGAAAGTAAAACTCAGGTTAAGAATCTTCTCCAAGGTTATTCAGCTTCTTAGCACCAGCTCTCTTGCATCTCTGACCAGTTCATCCGGGACATTGGGTGGTACCATTGCTATCCTTTCACTCGCTTGCTTGTTGTTATATCTTATTATATGTCTTTTTCATGTTCATTCAACACGCATTTATTAAGAACCTACTACATGCCCTCTGTTGTGCTTGGTGCTGAAGACTTCATGCCAGATATTAGAAATTCAGGCTAAATGACAGACGGGATTATTAGGAAGGCAAATGTTAAAAAGAAATCAACAACCACTAAATCAGATTAGCAAGGAGCATGTATCTAGGAGTGTAAGCGCATAAGTCTCTTGATATGAATGGATTATACGTTGAGGGGCATTCACTGTTCAGTTATGCTCTGAACCACCTATGGTTATCTGTTATAAACAGAAAAATGAATGTTGAAGGAAATATTGATGGTTTGGCAAAAAGCTCACATCAATGAAACTATTGTTAGTAGAGTACCTAGGGAGTTGCAGAGAATGAGGAAAGGGAGGGAATAAACATAAAACTCTGGAAAACATCAACATTTAAGATGTAGTGTCAGGAATAAATGCCTCAAATAGCACCATGAAGCCACAGCCAGGAAGAGGTAGTTGATAATTCAACTGAGAATGTAATATACCAATCCAGGATTTTTTGTTGGTTGGTTGGTTTGTTGGTTGGTTCCTTGGTTTGGTTTGGTTGGTTTTAACTTGGTTTAACGGGGATGAACAGCTTTATCAAACAATGCAAGGGATGAAATAATCAAGGAACTTACTGGTGTCAGTTAACTAGGTCCTTATAAAGAAAGATAGTGTTTATATTGACAAAAGTAACTTCAATGAAGGTATAAAATTGGAACAAGAGTTACAGTGAGAAAAGGAGCTAAGAGTTGGTGAGAGAGTGGTGGCAGGTATTCCCTTATTTTTAAAGAAATTAAGCTGAAGAAGTAGCCAGTGAGAAGTGTGATGGAGAGAAAGTGTTGTCTCTAAGAAGCAAGAAGTCTGGCCACAAATCCAAATTCAGAGGCAAAATATATTCCTTTTCTGTCTCTTTCCCCTTCTAAACATCCCAGGGAGATAGTGACTAGGGAAATAGATTTATTCTAAATAACACATAGACAAATGGGTATGTGTGGGAGTGTGTGCAGGCAAAATGGAGAAGGGAAAAGTTGTCCTTCAGTCATTCTGTCACGTCACAGCATCCTAACTGCAGGATGCATTAGGCTTAATGAGTTCATGAGTCACTTGAGCTCTTACATTGCAGCTACCACAGATGGGAGTCTTACCAAATCTAGCCATGGTAATTAGCCCTGACGACTTAGTTCTGACAGATTCACTCAGCATCACTGTTGCAAAATGACTCAGCGCTTAAGAGAGATATTTACCAACAGAGAACTGCCAAACTGACACAGAGTGATTGAGGTTAAAAAATAAATTACACTTATGGTTTGTCTCCCTCCCAATCCCATCTTGTTTCATTTATTCTTCTACCCACTTAAGCCTCCATGTTGCATCACCACTTCCAAACTGAGGGTTGCCGGGGGGAGGGGGTTGGGGAGAAGGGGGTGGGATTATGGACATTGGGGAGGGTATGTGATTTGGTGAGTGCTGTGAAGTGTGTAAACCTGGTGATTCACAGACCTGGGGATAAAAATATATGTATATAAAAAATATATGTTTATAAAAAATAAAAAAAAAAAAAAAAAAAAAAAAAATAAATTACAGCTCCTTCACCTGAGTCACTCATCTTAGACGGATTCCTGCCAAGTTAAATGGTCACTCTCAATTGCCTCAAGACAAAATATAGGTCTGATGGTTGCCCCAATATTTTTCCAGTTAGTGTAAGGCACGCCCCTTCTAGGAAGAAAGTCACAATATTTCCATAAGAAATGTTGGGATCCTTCTAGTCACATAGACAGGCTAAATTAAATCATAATCACTTTTTATCAAAGTGAGTTGCATGCTTGGGAATAGTAAATTTTTTCAATGAACAGTGAAAATATTCTTGGCATGGACACATTTCATGCAAAGGCAGATTGCTAGACTGTTTAAAATTAGCTTTCATTATTATTCAATGATGTGTCAAATGAAATGAGTTAAAATAGATTGATGTTGTTACCTGGTCACCGGTATGCAGCATGCTGCACCACAGCAGACTCAGGCGGTGAAGATGAGAGAGCAAAAGCTGAGCATTTCCAATCATTTATTGTGTGGGGTCAGTGACAATGCACTATCTCTAGCAGTATGGACATTACCTGCTGCATTCTATGCTTCTCTGCCTAGTCACAACACACACCTCAATGCCTAGGTATCCCTAGAATTCCCCAGAGCTTTGGCTGAGATCCTGAAGGTCTCACTCCTAATCTAGTTGCAGAGAAGAGGGGGGATATTTCAGAACTTCTTTGTGTTTTTAATTCCTTGGGGTGAGTGAGGACCAGTTCACTCTACACTTTTTTTTTAATTTTATTTATTTATTTGACAGAGAGAAATCACAAGTAGATGGAGAGGCAGGCAGAGAGAGAGGGGGGGGAGCAGGCTCCCTGCTGAGCAGAGAGCCCGATGCGGAACTCGATCCCAGGACCCTGAGATCATGACCTGAGCCGAAGGCAGCGGCTTAACCCACTGAGCCACCCAGGCGCCCCCGCTCTACACTTTTTAAGAAAAATAATGGGGTAGGTTAGATCTTCTTGAAATCTTTGGAAATCCTCTCCTACATCTCACCGTCCCAGAGACTGTCCAAAATTTTGGCCATCCCAGTCCTAATACAGCCCACCAGGACAAGGAAGAAATAGACTGAAATGGACATTGGCCAATGTCATCCTCTGGTACCAAGGACCATTTTGCTTAAAGTCACTCTTCAGTGAAAGAGATATACTCGGTTCCAACAAAGCAGAATTTCCACTTGAACACTAGCATTGGTGGAGCCAGAAGGTTTTGAAGCTTGCCAAGTTATCAGCGATCAGAGTAGACACCAGGTCTAGAAAACAATGCAGTAAAATTTAGGATTAAGGCTAACATAGTGTGGTTCTTCATTACTTACTAAATTTGTCATTCTAGACAGATGACAGGACTGTAAAGGGTGCTTTGGTGCCCTCCTCTGAGTCATTGCACGGACCATATACCCAACTCCAGCCACTATGAGAGGAAGTATTAACAGTTCACTACCCTTCTCCCTTACCAGGGGCAGCCCGTGACTGATGAGCAAGGAATACAAAACACCAACTACCTTACCTTAAGGTAGGAAAAACTCTGTGCTACTTTCTGTGTTTCAGAGCTTCCTATGGTATTAGGTTGATACTCGTCATCAGCAGCAACAATTTTGCTTAGATTTTTTGTTCCTGTGCTATCCTGTTTCTCTCACTTACCTTCTTGAAAAACATTCCCTCAATTGAGTCACTATTCCAGGAACCTGTGTTTTAGGCTGTGCTGCTAAAATTCCAACCTAAGACAAGTACCTACTCAATAGGATTAGTTACAAATAAATAGGATATATATGTAAATAATATGCTTTAAATAAATTATGCAAATTATAATAAACAGGAAGACAAGAATGCAAGGAATCAAATGCTAGATGAATATTTGTACAAGGTCTGAAATTTTATGCACAATTCATGATGGCCAATGCAAGGAGATGAACCTACATTTGAAGCAAGGGTAGTTCTCTTTTGATGATTCCTTAAATCCTCAAGTAGAGTAAGAACTGACACAGGCCATAGGACCAAAGAGCTAAGAGGATTAGACTGGCTAAGGATGAGAGCAAAACAGAGAACTCAGCTTACCATTAATGGATGTATTTATTCTTAGGAACCATAGCCAGCACACTATGATAGTCCTTAAGCAATAATGATTACAGGATAATTTACCATATGTTAATTAAATGCTGATTTTGAAATTTGTGTTAGAAAGTTTGCACAATTATGTTTCACAAATCCAAAAACAATTTTTTAATCCTTTTTCTTTGTTAAAGTTGCACATGGTAAATACACATCCACCAGGAGGGAAATGCAAATATCATATACAAAATATACAAAGTATACAAAATAATTGTATTTTGGATATGGGTTTGTCTAAATTGGGTGATACGGACATCATCTTCTTACTAATTTTGTTTCAAAAGAAATTAGCTTCAGGCTGTGGACAAGAGATATACATTTTTAAAGTATTATTTGAAAACAATCCTAAATTAAAAATCTTCTGGATTCAGAATTAAGATTTACAATATTAAAGTTACAATTTTAGATCCTAAAAACGCAGGCCACAGGTCAATTCTTACAGATTAAACTTTCTTCTAGTGTTCTGTTTTTGTTTTCGTTTAGCATAGTAGATAATTACTAGCCATTTTTTGAATAAGCCAATGAATAAATAAGAATGATTGGTACAGAATTTCAATTTGGACACTTTTCCATTTTAAGCTAGTTCCAGACATAAAAAGTTTTACAGTATTTAATTATGTAGAACCCGTATTTTATTTAACTTATCTTCCAAAGATAAGCATTTGGATTTATTCTTCTAATTTCAACCAAAATATATTTTGATGAACTAATTTTTCCCTTGTTTTTATAAATTCAGATTTTCTGCAAGATTCCTATAAAATACATCTCTAGGTCAAATAGCGTGGATAGTATTACTTTAAAAATCTGAACATAATTTCAAATGTCTTATTAACATTTTATTCTCTTGTTTATTACTGCAGAGAGTTTGTGAGTTTGCCACTGCTCTGTGTATTACTTTACAATCTCCAAAAAGGTCCTCTGACAATTCCTCTCACCCCTGTCCACATATGTCATCCCTCCTGTCAGGAGGGGAGACTCATTTCCTCCCATTACATTTCCACTGATTCTGACTTGCTTTGACCAGTAGAACACAGCAGAGGTGGCACTATGCTGGTTCCGGGGCAAGACTGTAAGAGGTCCAGTAGCTTCTACTTTGCTCAGAAAAGCCAACCATGATGCTGTAAATAAGCTCCAGATTGGTGAATAAATTCTTAGATACTGTGAGGAGAAAGAGAAATGCCATATGAAGGAGAATGATGAAACAGATGTCTGAGGGAAGCCTTCTTAGGCTTTTCAGTCTGGCCACTGCCACCTGGAGAAAATTAACTGATCCCTGCTCAAATTCCTGAATTATAGAAACTTGAGAAAAAATAAGTAATTATTTTAAGCTACCATGTTTTGAGATGATTGGCTATGCATAAGTATATATCTACATGAAAAATGATCACTTTAATATTTACCAGTATGATTGTCAAAAAGACTCCTTCGTATCAATTTTATTTCATTAGATATCAGTGAGGCTGAGCATCTTCTCGTATCTGTGGCTATTTGTATTTCTACCTGTGGACCTTGCCAACGTGCTTTGACTATTTGTACTCTGTCGAATTTCGTTTCATATTTTTCATCTTGCCCTTATGGATCACAGTAAATCCTTGTAATTTTATAGACTAAGGGTTAAATTTTATGCCACCAGTTTTGAAAAAGCCTACCTTTGTTTCACTCCCCCCCCCCTCAGTTGTGGTAAGTGTTTTCCGTGGGTGGGGGTTCTATGAATGTTTTCAGCATCTTTATCAGTTGTTTCTTTTATGATTTCACATTTAAAAAGGTTATATATGGTGACATTTTTAGAATATTCAACCAATTTTATTCCATCCATGGTTTCGTTTTTAAGTTTAAGTTACAATGATGTGAAAAGCTAGTCAAATATCTCAATGTCATCTATTTAAAAACCTGTGTTTTCTCCATGTTTAGTATTTATAATTTTACATGTAAATAAAGCGAATTCCTATCATGATGCTTTTTAAAAACTTTGAACATAGAAATATTCTTTCTTTCTAGACAATAGCAGAAATTTACTAAATCAGAGTTAAAAATGGCAGACTATCTGATAATTGATGATAGATATTATTACATTTTTTTGTTAGAAATCTCACAAGATCACAAATAATTACTTAAAGCCCCATCCTTCAAAAGCTTCCCAATTTAGTCGAGCTACATATAAATAAAAATAATCTAGTCAGATTTTTATTTGAATTACATTGGATTCATAGATCAATGTAGGACGATCTTTAAACATAGTGATCTTTCTTTCTACATGTATTCCTTTCAAGTTTCTTGTTTGTTTGTTTGTTTAATAATGTCCATTTCAATGAGAAATATTTCTTTTTTTTAACCACTTTTTTGAGGTATGGTTGACATACAAAAAACTGTGCATATTTAATTTACAGAAATGGATGAGCTTGAAAATAAGTAGATCGTCCACGTTTCTTTTAGTATTTATTCCTAAGGAGTTAATGCTTAGTTTCTAATGTGCCTGGAATATATCTTTATTTTGTTTTCTAAATAGTTACTGGTTTCATACAGGGGAAATCAAGCACTACTCTTTGGGTGAATATAGGAAAAGGAAACTTTGGGAAGTCAGGTCATGTTTGGAAGGGCATTTCTCTAAGAGTTATTTATAAATGCTCTCAGAGGGAAAAGGAACAAAGATATTAGCAAGGACAAAGGCCAAGTTCAATAGGAAGGAAAGGTGAAGCCTGTGTGGAATTGAAGAACTACAACCAGGGTAAATATCAAGTCCTGGGCCTAAAGGAGCCACGTGAGGGTGGGATGGAGTTAGGCAAATCATGAACCAAGTACATGAATTCTGCTCTTGTGCCTGAAGGATCTTTGATTTGAAGAGTCCCATGTATCCTATTAGACTGGGTGAATCTTGAAATATGGTGAACTGTGTTAGATACCACTTAGCTAACCAGTCATAGTCCTTAAATTGATCTGAATAACCAAAAAGGCGACCCAAGTATTACTCAAATTGCCACCAACCCAACCTTGATCATCACTATGGATAACAACAGAGTTAACAGTCCACTCTGAAACAAAGGCTCTAGATAATGATATAGTCCTTGGCACTAATAGTGTGAAAAGAACACAGAATGTTAGCACTTTCATTAGTATGTAACCACACACACACACACACACACACACACACACACACACAATGATCATTTCTTCCTGAGAAACTCAGATTTACAAGTTGTCCTAATATTAAAATTTACAGATGACAAAATTGAGGCTACACAAGGAAAAGTAACTAAATACTGCTGTTATTTACAATAACAAGGTATTCACAATATGTATTCTAGTCCTTTTTGGAACAGGAAAGGATATAAAAAGGAATACATTCATAATGAAGTGAAACAGTCAGTAGCATCATGAAAACTACAGGGATATGGATCAACGTACATGTTCATGTGCGTGTCTCCTATGGAATTCCTGGAGGTTTATGAAGGGGATGAACATGGGACAATGGTTTGATGGAAAAAACTTTCAAGAAGATAGTTCTTAGATTCTAAGTGTGTGTTTCAAAATCTTACCAAAACCAATAACCTTCTGGTAGGAAGACTAAAGGTGTGAGTGGAGAAAAAGGAAATATGGTAAGAATCTATACATAGTGCAGGGAAATCAAAGTAGTGTGTAAATGAAAGGCTCAAAAGCGGGGATGCCTGGATGGCTCGGTGGGTTAAAGCCTCTGCCTTCTGCTCAGGTCATGATCCCAGGGTCCTGGGATCGAGCCCCCTGCAGGGAGCCTGCTTCCTCTTCTCTCTCTCTCTCCGCCTACTTGTGATCTCTGTCTGCTGTCTGCCAAATAAATAAATAAAATCTTTAAAAAAAAAAAAAAAAAAAAAAAGAAAGGCTCAAAAGCTACACGAGAAACCATGGGTGTGGTGTGCTCTGCCAGGCCAACCACTGAGGACTTTTCACAGACGTTTCTTTTATTTTTGAGACTCTACATGTGAGTTTCCAGAGTGGGATTTTTTTAATTCACGTATATTAAAAACAGTTGTTTAAAAGAAACAGACTAAAATATTAGTGTTCCTCAAAAATTTTGCAGCTGATACGATGCTTGAGAAGACAAAGCCTCCCCAAATAAGGAAATCAAAAGCACCTGACCTAAAGGGACTTGGATCCAGGTCATGGATGGGGTAAGGCCTCCATATTCCATTCGTTTGAGATGACACTTCAGTATGACTTCCAAACACTTCCAAGAAGAGAAATCTGCAAATTCCTCTAGGTGCCATCAGCCCCTCTAAACAGAAAATTGATTTTAGCTATTTACCTGCATTTAGAGATCACAGGACCAGAGCCAGCAATAAGTCGGGGAAAATGACAATATGTTGCTAAGTAGAGACCCTAAATCAGGTGGTGAATGTGAAGTCTCAGAACGAGATGAACACAGAAAGTAATCAGGAAGTGCCAAAACAAATTAACCTTTTGGGGCTCTTGTTACTAATGGAAAGTTGAAGCCTACAGCACTGTGTACACTTGTCAGGTCGGACAGGTGCCCTTTCATAAGTCATAATCAACAACAGCCTGGGAGGAATTCTTTGACTCAGATGCTCTGAGCTTAGCAATATTCTTGAGAAATAAGCAGCTGTGTGCCCTCATTCTCATTTTCTCTCCCTCTCCATAAATAATAATTTAAAATACCCACTTTCTACTTTTCATGACAACACTAGCTCATAGCAAATAAAACAAGCAGGGCCAATTCCCCAAGTGGAACTTCCAAATGTAGGTGAGCACTGATACCCTCTTCTCCCTTTAATGAGCAGGTTTTCCCAGCAGTCGGTTGGCAATTATTCAATGGCCCCCAGGACTGTCCAACCACAGCCCAGACTCCAATCTTATTTCATCAGAAGCATAGGAAAAATTCATAGCAACTAGGAATGGTACTTGATAAAAAGTAATCCTCGATAAATACTGCATTGAGGTG
This sequence comes from Mustela lutreola, assembly GCF_030435805.1. Classification (NCBI taxonomy): domain Eukaryota; kingdom Metazoa; phylum Chordata; class Mammalia; order Carnivora; family Mustelidae; genus Mustela; species Mustela lutreola. Next base: position 119,962,337 of record NC_081292.1, on the reverse strand, counting down.
TCAGGATAGAAAACGTTTCATAATATTCAGTTCCCTGTCTATAAGTCCAACACCATACATTTTCTACAATCTGCACTTTTTAACACCTATATCTTCCTAGAAAGAATCTAAATGGAAGTTATTACAGTTAAAAAAAAACAAACAGATTTAGGATCTATTATAACTTATAATCTAAGTTATAAGAAAAAAACTCTCACCCACTGATTGATTGATTCATTCATTCAGCCATCATGAACAAAGCATTGTGCCCAGAAATACAACCACTTTAATGCAAACTGGGTACTTTTTCTAAAGTCCAACTCATACCCATTCATCTGTTGCCTATGAGATGAAGAACAAGGTGTTAATATAGTTTATATTTTGCTACTAGAAAGGGGTATATGAGAGTTTGCTACAATTGTAGAATTTCAAGCTCTATCCCAGACCCTCTGAATCACATTCTTGATTTCTACCCAGCTCCCACGTTACTCTGAGAGTGCCGGTCTGCTGATTATACTTGGAGAAGTTCTGGGTTAGCAAACCCTCTGTGATAAACCTTGCTCCCTTCTGCCATGTCATCTGTGCCACCCAGTCCCTTTCCCAGGTACTACCAAGCCCCAGCTACACTAACATACTTGAAGTTCACCCAAAGCGGGGTCCCACAGGACTCAGTTTCCCTATATTCAGCCTTTCAAGGCTGATCCTACTTCCTTTCAGTGGCTCTGCCCTGTATGAGCTACCCTGTCCATTCATTCCCTCTTATTTCAACTAGTTCTCTTCTTTCTGCTCTCACACTACATGACACTTTTAAGAAGCTTTTCTTGGTATCTCCAAATTGGATATGGTCTCTTTCCTTATACTGCCATAATACCCGTTTCTTACCACCATTTGAAAACTAACCCTATCTTCCTGTGTCTGCTTATTTATTTATTTATTTTTATAACTACTTCAGTCTTTAGGTACTTTTGAGCTCTTATTGTCTTTATCTTTATCATCAGGACTTGGTAAGTTACCCGGCCAATAGAACATATCAGAGTGGCTTAATAGGCAGTGGTTGAGTGAATGCTTAAAGGATTTCTCACACATCTTTTCTAGGGTTATTTGCAAGTAGGGCATGTTTAAGTCTTAAAATCGAAAGATTTCACTTCTTTGAGTGTTTTAAAAAATTAAAAAGCAGGAGAAGAAAGTATACATTGAGGGACGGACTTAACAGGTCCTGTTCTGAGGAAAATTCTCAGGCAGCCCATGTTCCACTGATCCTCATTTTGATGACTTGCTACCCAAGTCTCTGCAGCTGAGTGGCACTTCACGGGATAAAACCACAACTACTTTAGAATATGCCGTATTTTATTCTTTGTACCAAACAGCAGGTTTTAAATTCACAGACTTATTTTCCTCTCTGCTTTATGGCTGCATGGCCAAAGACTGATTAAAACTGGCAGCTTGCTTTGGATAGAAAATTCTCAGCAAGGGGGATATTCCAACAGCAACATATTTTCCAGCCAATGATAAAATGCATTCAGCTCACAATTCCGGAGGTATTTAGATAGATGTGCGTGTTTGACTTATTTCTCATGGAGAAGGTTAATGTAGTGTGTCTTATCTTTCCCAGACCACATGAACTTCTATTATATTCTTGTGTATCTTTATTGAATCATTTATATCGATTTCAGTGGCAACCCAGGTGCCCTCATATAGCTCCACAAAAATATATTTCAAGGTAATAAGAAAGTAGTTTCGTTTATTGTTTAGAAACTCAAAAAAAAAAAAAAAAAATAGCCACTGTGCCAGGGTAGAGGAAGAGCCATCTCTTTCGAGATCTGATATATGTATGTGCTTCTGTTATTCTGGTACAGGTTTCTTTTAGGGTAACGGTGGTACTTTTGCAACACAGACTAAAAAGGCTTGGATAAGTCTGAGAGAGCAGAAAAAGAAATATATGCATTTCCAAATAAAATAATTTCTCCATGTGAATTATGAGCAGTATGCATCTCTTAATTTAATCTTATCTTTCCTTTGCCACAACCTGTTGCACCATTGGATTTAGAAAGATCCTCTTCCTATTTCTTAACTCCATATGAAAGTATGGACCTGCTATTGTCATGGTTTCTGACTTGCCATTTTCATCAAATCTACTTTCCTTCTTATCTTGTCTTTTCCTCTTAAACCTTCATGGTTTGTAATAGTCTCTAATGAAGAATTCAAGGTATTTCCAGGTACTTTTTTATGATACGACAGGATTGTTCATCTCCACCCAAACCAAGCTTTAAAACTTCTTATTAAAAGACTATTTAGGGAGCCTGGGTGGCTCAGAGGGTTGAGCCTCTGCCTTCGGCTCAGGTCATGATCTCAGGGTCCTGGGATTGAGCCCCACATCAGGCTCTCTACTCAGTGGGGAGCCTGCTTTCCCCCTCTGTCTGCCTGCCTGCTTGTGATCTCTCTCCTCTCTCTCTGTCAAAAATAAATAAATAAATAAATAAAAATCTTTAAAAAAAGACTATTTATTTAAGGAGATGATTTTTAACTTCCTTAACAACTTCAACACCACTGTAATTTATGGGAGTTTTTACAAAGTTTTAAGCGTTGATCTAGTTTTCACATTTATCCTGATGTATAAATCACAGAAATACATTTTTCACCCGAAGAAATTAAGATATTAAGCAAGTTCCCCAATTTAAAAACTAAAACTAGCAGAACCAGTATTTGAACTTGTGTTGCCTGAAATCAAACTTAGTTCCTACCACATTATTTTGATTAAATATTTCACTGCGTGTAAGGAGACCCTTGATTTGAACTATATGTTTCAATTACCATATCACATTTGTTTCCGATGAAGAGATAATGTGAGCCTATATTTTACATTCAGAGAAAATATTGTTTAAAAGCAAAACTTTGCCTAATTGCAGAAAGAGAAACATTATCAACAATTTTTCCCTAAGACCCATAAAACAGCAGGTGATGCAGAGATTTCCCATTTAATGTAAATCTCATTAGCTCTGTAATTTGTTCAATAGCATAATAAAAAGAAAATTCCAAGGCATTAAAGCCTTCTCAATCTTCACTGCTACAAGTGCCTGATGAAATAAATAAACGATCCATCCTGCTTGGAAAGCAATTTTTTTCTTTTTCAAAATCACAACTAATTTAACACATAAAATGTCAGGACAAGTAATTGTGTGTCTTTACATTGAAGAAAAAAGGAAATGGGCCAAACATGAGTCAGGAGTAGCTGAAGCACTAAGCATAAAGATATACTCCACAGGAAAGGACAGAACCTCACTGCCAAGGTGTGTGGCCAACTATTACTCTGTAAATTATAATGAACCTGGAAGGAGATAAACACTCTATATCCCAAAGGGAAATGACTAAGCATTTCTCTTCATTATGGCAGGTCCCCAGGGAGACATTCTAAGATAATGAAGACAGCATACTCTTCATCTGTCTTCTAACATGACTTAGGGCAAGTGATCGTCTTCCTAGAAGCAATTTCCACATCTACCAAATAATCCGGGAGCACATTCTCAGCTTCATGTTATTATGAAACTATGCTAGTGTTTCCTGAAACTTGCAGCTAGTACTGAGATGAGTTTTGGGTGGTTAGATATACTTAGTGGGAATGAAAGAAGACCAAATAAGTCTTTGAGTAATTTAGATATTGTTTGAGGGTGTCCTCTATAACATATCACATTACTGTGTGACATGGTTGTTCTCTACAATAACTGTCTATTTTATTCTTAAATTTATTATGTATGCATGTTGACATAAGCACAGGGCATAAGACCAGCGTACTGAGATGAGACAACAAATTTTATTTTACTATGGAGTATGCAGTGTATTCTGAAGGTACTTGGTATAATAACTCTCCTTGATTCTCATGCGGACAACTCAGTATTCCTCATGTCCGGGTCCCACTCACAGGTCCCACACTGGGAACCTCTACTAGGTTGAATTTTAGGGACTGAACTGGAGTGAGGAGGATGTTAACTTACGGACATGAAGACAGTTAAGAAAGAGATTGAATCATGGCTAGTACCAGAGAAGGGAACCTGAGGTTATTACCAAAGGAAAATCAAAGGCCCTATGTGTGTGCCGATGGTAACTCCTTCTTTCTTTTGAATAAACCACTGGTTCTACTATGTTCCAGGTGCTCAGTTAGATATGAAGTACCCGCTGGCAAGTAAAATAAATGTGATTCCTGCCTGTATGAAGCTGAAAAGTCTAGTAGATATGGTCAAAGGAGTAAGCTAAACATCAGTCCCAAAAAATCAGTCTACTGCACAGAATCCATAAAAAGCAAAATCTTTGTGGCGTAGGGGCCAGAGAGGCCAGCAGGGGATCAGCAAGTGTAACATTAAATGAGAGTTATTGATACAAATTGTTCCACAACACATGGGACTTAATGAGAGGGAAAGGTTGATTCTGACCCATTACCAGCTACAGCAGAGCGGAGGCAGCTGGCCTGGTCAAAAGCACCAGGCCAGACTCTACACTCCTGTGGCAGCCTAATTCCACTCCAGCCTCTGGGAATAAGAAAAGTGGCTAGCACTCGATGCTATCTTGTATTGTGTCCGATGTTGCCCTGAGAATCGTGCATTTATTATTATGGCATTTGATGCTAAAAGCACTTTTTTGAAGTAGGCGCCAATATTATTCCCAGTTTATGGGTGAGGAAACAAAAACAAAAGATTAGGTTTAAAACTAATAACATGTCCAAGGTCACACAGATGAGAATCACAGGAGTCAGGGCTTGAATCAGACTCTCAGCTATTAGAATTTGGCTCTCAATTGCTATGCCATTTTGTGTGCCAATGTCATTTTAATTAGGATGGATTTTAAGGGTCTTTTTGTTTTGTTTTAAGATTTTATTTATTTGACATAGAGAGCACAAGCAGGGGGAGCAGCAGGGAGAGGGAGAAGCAGCCTCCTGCTGAGCAGAGAGCCCAACATTGAGAGAGTCAATTCCAGGACCCTGGAATCATGACCTGAGCCCAAGGCAGATGGTTAACAGACCGAGCAGCCAGGCATCCCAATTAGGCTGGATTTTAAAAAGCAGTTTCTACAGGATGACTAAGCAAGAATCAGAGGGCTTAGGGTTACTATCTCTCTGCTTACATTCAGTCGGATCCAGCTTGGTAACTTGGCACGTACCTCGTGGCTGGAACTAAATGCTCACTTTAAACTCCAGTTCTGCTACTTAGAGCTTTGCCTCTTCTGCATTTGAACCACTGCCTCGAACTTCCTTGGCATCAAGTTGTCACAAATTTAAGACCTTGTCTCACTCTTATAAGCCTTCCAGAATCATGTGTCCTGTCTCTAAATACAGAGTGGGGGCAGGGGAGAGGAGGGGCTTGCAATAATCATTTGTTTATTTACACACTAAATATATTATAATGGTTTACCATTGAGGCATTGCCTACTTGCCTTGTTCTCCACCCACTAATATTTTCACGTTTTCCCAACAGGCTCGACATTGTTACTAGGATAGTTAAACCCCTTTGATATCAGCTGTTCAGAATACTCAGGAATGGAGATCACCAAAATCTCAATTTACCAAATACAGTTGCTGGTTTGAGCCTCTGACTATTGCCTATAACCGGCTCTGGTTCGTAGTGCATGGGTGGTACCCATGGAAATGTCGAGGGTCCAGATTATGTTCCTCTGTGTTTTTCTTGCTTCCTGTCCACCATAAACTAGTATACGGTTTGTGTCCGACACGCAGACAACTACCGTTATGGACGAGTAAGGACAAGGGCGCAGCTCACATTCATTTCTCAAGCTATGTGTTCCTGGAGCTGTGTTTCCTGGTGGGGAAGCTTTCTCTTCTTCAGATGACAGCATTGGGATGCTTTTTTCAAATCCCTGTGAAAGTGCTGAGTAAGAACAAGGTAATGTGCAGGCAGCTTGGGAGGCTCTGTGCCTGTCTCCACCAATATCCAGGACCATTGGCCAAGACAGAGATGGAAGTTATTAGCTAGTGATGAATGTAGAATGTAAAGACCAAAGCCCCTTGGAAGGGGCCTGTATCAGCTCCATTTATATTGTCTGTTGAAAATGTGTAGGTTGATGATTTGCACCTGATTCATACAGTTCCACAGCTTGAACTGAGCTATGTTTACCAGTGCCTTGGCTCCCCTGAGATGGAAGTACCTTGCACGTTTTTTTCAGGTTCATGATCGGAGAATAGGGTACTTCCTGTCTTACCCAGAAATGTCCCTGGAGCCGTGCTTGGGAGTCTTGGACGTTTCTGATATTTCCCTGTGCTTTTTTCCTCCTGTTGTAATTTATTCTTCATTTTTATTAAAGGCTCATGTGGAGTCTCATGGGTCCTTTCAATTATTTAACCTCATGTAATTGCCATAAGGCGCCATATGTGCAAGCTACAGAGCTAGATAGGACAATTCTAATAATTATGAGTTGTTATTTCAGTTCTGCTTCTTGATATACTTTAAGGGGAATAATGTCTCCCATTTGTTAACCAAATATTACTGGGTAGGCTTTGAAATATTTGCTTTGTAAGTATTTGATTATTGAATTAATTATTTGAATATTGAACACATTTTATGTGCCTGGCACTGTGGTAGATGTTTGGGAAGCGATAGTTAATAAGAAAGTTGCCCTGGCATGTGCATAGCTTCCAGTCTCCCAATAAAAATAAACAACATTACTTTCAGCCTCACTTTTTTTACGGTACAGAAGTCACTCACAAATATGTTACTTTTAGAAAAACTAGACTGTAATTAGTTTCACAAATTGCTCTGTAGCAAATGCTTTTCCTTCCACTACACAGCGTGAATGTCAATAAATTTACTTCAATCTTTTCAGTGATGTCACTCTATGCTTCATACAGATATATTTCTTCTCCATCAATCATGAATACCTTCAGACTTTTATAAGGTAATACTAAATCTATTTCCAAATAATCTTGCAGACAAAACAGCCTTTAGATTTTACAGTTACATGACTGGATTATTTTCCTTTATGATGTTCACATTTTTATCAAGTGCCTTGTAAACCTGATTTGTTTCAACTAGCATACAATAAAATCCTCATTACCTCAAATTATTGGCAGAACAGTTCAGACTGTGTAACAGTTGTAAAAAAAGAAAATGCATGTGATTGACATCTTTGTGACATGTAACATCTTAAAAGAATTGAGTTGAAAACAATTCAATGTTTTCTTTTCAATGGATGCTCACCAGGCATAATTATATTTCCCTCATATGCAAATGATGTGGACCATAAGGCAGAATGACAACTTGCTATCATATTAAATTGAACATAGAGACAACTCTGCAAAAGTGCTGACATGTACCATTTGGTCAAACTTCAGTCTGGTACATTGATACCTTTGGAATCTGATGAAGCATAGGTGTCTAGTTAATGAAAAAGAAAGTGTGAGAAAAAATATAAATTAATAGATCCTTATATTTTCAAGACTTTCAAAGATTAAAAACAAAAGGCAGCAAAAAAAGATAGGTCTTGAAATGAACCTTCCTGAATTCATATCATGGCCATTCTGCTCACTAGTTTGATAACTACTCACCCTAATAATTCAATTATCTGAATTTTAAATTAAGTAAACACTTCTCCAGCCTGAGCTTGATAATTTTAACTTCACAAATAGAACACTAATACATCCTTTCTGAAAAATATGCACAGAAAAACATGAACATTGCTCATTAGCTTCCTCCTTATTGCCTTTCTATCTCCTCAGAAATTTCTAAAGTTAAGAATTCAATGTCTATACATTCTTCCTTTTTTCTAGGTATTTACATGAAAATATTATTTTTCCTATAAATGCTACATGCACTTTTCTAGAACTTTATTTTCTTTTACTTAACCATATATCTTAGCAATATATTCATGTCACTAAAGGTAGGTTTAATTAATTGTGAAGGTACCATAATTGTTTAAAGTATTCAGATATTTTCCTGTTGATGGATGTTTATAGTATTTCTAAGTTTTCACGATTGCAATGTTACAGTAGCATGTTCAAACAAACATACGAATGTTCCATTGGGATACAATCATGCAATTGAAACTCCTGTTCAAAAATTGAATGTTTTAAATTTTGGTAGGTACTGGCAAATTGCTTCTAAAAGGTTTTAGTAATAACGGTCCCACTCTATACAATGTTATTCTCGTTCTGTATCCTCAGCAACACTGGGCATTATCACATTTTTAAACATTTGACAATGAATTTAAAGCTTTTTAAAAAGACATTTCCTTGATGATGGATTCTCCTGTACATCTATTAAAATGTTTACTAGCCATTTCATCTGCCTGAACCATCTTTAGTGTTATATCTGTGTACATCCTTCCTATATTGGGTTGTCTTTTTAAAAATTCTCCCTCTCTGAAGGAAAGTATGTGTTGTATCAGCATTTCTATCCCTCTGTTAGCCATTTAGCATAGTCTTTTTTTTTTTTTTAAGATTTTATTTATTTATTTAACAGACCGAGATCACAAGTAGGCAGAGAGGTAGGCAGAGAGAGAAGAGGGAGCAGGCTCCCCACTGAGCAGAGAGCCCGATGCAGGACTCGATCCCAGGACCTTGAGATCATGACCTGAGCCAAAGGCAGAGGCTTTAATCCACTGAGCCACCCAGGTGCCCCTAGCATAGTTTTTAAATCTTAAAACTGCTGAGAGGGTTGAATTGAAGTCTTCCTCAATGATTGTGATTTGTCAAACATTTTCATGTCTTACCATGTGTTTTAAATTTTAAACTATTAATATATCTTATATTATTTTTTATTGAGTACTTCAGTATTTGTGACTAATGTGTTCCTACTGGATGATAACATTTGTTATTATTAAATGCCTCTTTTATCACCCCTTAAAATCCCATTTAAATGTTAGTATATTGAAGAGTATTTTGGTTGTGTTTTCTTAATTCCAACATTTTTCCTCTTATGGCTCACAATGTACGTATAGAATTATAATGTGATGACTACTTTCATATATCTAGCATATTTATTAAACAAGACCTAATACACGTCTATCCTTTCTCTTTCCCTAATAAGAAAATTAAAATGCAAACATACTTCCATGGTTGTTGTTTGAGTATATCTTAGACTTTGGTACAAAATTGCTATCATTATTTTTCAACATAAAGCAAAATAATTGCTTAGAATTAAATTTAAGACTTATTAAATTATTTGCTCACACGTTGTTTTTGTAGCTCTGGCTTTTTTCCATGGATTTATTCTTTATCTTTCTGTGGTATACAACTTTTTGGAAATATCTCGACTACCCTTCATATTGGAATGCTAGAATGACCAAAGATCGAATTATAGGATCAATCCATTTGCTCTCACAAATTTGCTCCAATGTCAAGTGATCACTCACTGTAGGACACACTGACGAATAATCCAAGGATCAGTTTCATAGTGCACAAGCAGGCACTGGATCTTCTGACCTTGTTTCCCCACTGGAGTGACAGCCTCAGTCCAAGCCGGTGGTATAGGACACCTGAAAAGTAATGTTGGTTCCTCTCAGCCTATTTATCTGTAAGCTGGATTGTGAGTAAAGCCACTCATGGAGAGAACTCCAGTCTCATCTGGTGTCAAGAACTGTCTCCATTGAAAACTCTTCAAACTACAGTGTTAACACTTCCAAACTTAGATTGTCAAGGATTTTGAAGGTTTCTTCACCTTCTGAAAATGCTACTCAGCCCACACTGCTGAAGTACTCTCTCACCAAGAATGCCGGACTCTGGCTCGCTCTCTGTCTTCTCCATAGCAGAATACTGATTTAAACGTTACACTCATTTTTATAGATATGAAAATGCAGTCTGTTTTCAGAAAGAATGACTTGTTTTAAGTCAGCTTCTCTTTATTTTATTTTTTATGATGTTATGTTAGTCACCATACAGTACTTCATTAAGTTCTTGATATAGTGTTCCATAATGCATTGTTTGTGTATAATACCTAGTACTCATTGCAGTATGTGCAATATCTAATCATCTAATATCTGTCACTGAGCTAACCCATCCCCCCAATCCCCTCCCCTCCGAAACCCTCAGTTTGTTTCCTGGAGTCTGTAGTCTTTCATGGCTCATCTCCCCCTCTGAAGCCCCCCCTTCATTTTTCCCTCTTTTCTCCTAATGTCCTCCATGCTTTTCCTTATTCATCTCTAAATCAACCATTAATGAACTTTATATTTGGACCAAAAGACATCCATGAACCATTAAAATCCTGTAGTTAGATTAGGATGGTTCTGGTTCTTCTTGGTTTGTCCAATATACTTCTTTTTCTCTTTGAAATTCAGCTTAAGTATCACCTCTGAGAATGTCTACCTGCCACCCAGAGACAGGTAGATAGGTAGGTAGATACAGGTAGATAGATAGGTAGATAAATAGTCTATATAGAGGGGTGTCTGAGTGGCAGAGTTGGTTAAGAATCAGACTCTTGGTTTTAGGTCAGGTAGTGATCTCAGGGTCGTGAGACTGGGTCCTGCATGGGGCTCAGCACTCAATACAGAATCTGTTTAAGACTCTTTTCCCCTCTCCTTCCCCTTATTCTCTCTCTCTCTCAAATAAGTAAATAAATCTTTTTTTTTTTAAAGGAGTCTATATAGAAAATGCAGACATACATAAAAGCACAAGTAACTCTATGCAGAGGGTTTTTAAAAACCATTATTCTATTAAGTCTGAAAAACAAGATGAAAAGCCACAATCTCAACCTGACTCTTTTCCATTCTTCCTTCTATTCCTCAGAATCAGTCTTCCAGCTATTTATATTTCCGGTGCTTCTGAGCGTTTCCTCCATATTTCAAAATAAGCAATAATCTCATTCACCATCCTCTATGCATCCCTTCTCTTTCTTTTTCCTAATGTTTGTTTGAGTAATACGTTTAGTTATGCTCTTGTTTCCTTTGTAACTTAATATACTTATCTTACTTACTCCTTTGAGTCTAGTCAGCATTTCTGTTCTGCTCTGTATAAAATGAGCTACTCTATTTCTTCCAGTACTTTTTTATTTCCTACTCTGTATTTCCCCCCTTTGAAACAATCAAAAAATGTTAAGGGCTACATTTTGGCTAGATTTTGGTCTGCCATGGTGATCAGGTCTGTGTTGTTTACCACAGACTGCCAGTGAGCTGAGATTTTAAAAAGATGTTTATGTTAACCTACTTTTATAAATGTGACTCAGTTCAAGACACTTTATGTTACAGAATTACACATCCTTTGCAAAGTGTCCTGTGTTGTACTTCCTAAGTCGTTTGTTGAGAATCCTAGAATTAATGGCATATGGATTCTCTTTTCTAATATTCCATCAATTGTTAAAATCATGGAACATTTTAGTTTATTTCCTATTTGAACCATGATTTTATTGTGCAACTTTTATCTAGCATACCTGCCTTTCTTTTTATTATACAATTTTGCATCCCCAGTACATAATACATTTTCAGAATGAGAGAAGGGTCTATAGAAGGGAATATAAAATTATTGAATCAATGGGTAGAAACTAGAGAAAGCATTTATATAAACTTTAGGTTTGTCACTGTTTCATAGCGGGCCACAGCATGTTAGTTCTGTTATTCTTCAGGAATTATATATGTCATTACTTTTCATTTAAGGAAATCAAGGAATAGAAAAATTAAAGCTCTGTGCCAAGATCAAACAGCTGTTAGTGGCAGTCTTACTGAGCGCAACTTAGTTACTCCCAATCAAATACCCTTTCTCAATGTGCTCACGTAAGATTCTCACTTACTCCGCAGGCCTACGTGCAGCCCTCAGACTCAGAGGTCCGTGATGACAAAGGAATGTTGGTCTTAAGAAAATAAATGGTATTCTAAAACCGGAGAAAAATTACCAGTTAGGATATGCTTTGCAAGAAACCAATGTTAATTGAGCATCTCACGTTTGTTTTGATTATGTAGAGTTAATAAAGTAGTATTTTTTATCTCAAATATTGATATACTGAAGTTCCATAGATGTTGTCTTACTAGTCAATTAAGTCTAATTAAGAGTTTTTTCAAAATCTATTTTTAAATTACATCTCTGCTTAATAAAGTTTTGGGTGAATAGCCAATCAATTCTTCTTTTCTCTCATTTTTCTTTTAGCAAATCAATAAATACTTTGTGATGTCTTAATGGATATTAAATGAGTTGAAATTAGGTTGTTCTGCTTCATTATCCAGTTAAGACATTCTCAACATTTATATCACAAACCTCCACTTAGAATAAAACCTTGTAGTTTGGGAATCAAATTCTATATATGATTTAAAAACATTATAAAATTTGTTAAATTCTTATTTATAATTCTTATTCTGTTTACACAATAATGCTACCACGCTCCTAAAAGTAAGTCAAATTCCCATACCTGGGAAAATCCCATTAATTCTTATTTTCTGATGGTGAAGAAATTCCTTCAAAGAACGTGATCATTTTAGGCCATAACCATTTCACTTTCAGGCCAGGAAAGACTTTTAAAGCCCCTTTGACGTGAAAGATCATGCCTGTCTCTATGAAAGCCCTAGATATCATCTGTATTAAAAGTGAGTTTAAGGCAGAAGCAGAATTGGATTGGCTGAGTTCTAGCTAGAACCACAGTGGGGAAGGTACTTGGACAAAGATATGTTCAAACTGGGGGGAGTATGAAATAGATGCCCTCATAGCCAAGACCCTAAGACTTGGGGACTTCTAAAATGTCAGGGCCAATGTGACTTAAAGTCTGGCTCTGGTACTGTCTACGTCTATTCAAAAAAACATTGCACATTTTGTGGACAACAGGAGTTCAGATTTCACTGAACATGAGGAATCATTTATTCAGTATATATACAAATATAGAGAGAGATGCAGATAAATAAATAATTAATATAAATATAACACAAATAAGTTGATTTATATAAATATTATAAATATATAGAAACACTTAGCTAATAGGGACTCTGATAAAAGAGAACACTCATGCTCTCAGGGGCTTAGGGCCAGTAGGAAACTCCTACATTAGATCAAAGAGGAAGAAAGATGAAGAATGAAGTAAAAATATTTCTTATCTACCACCTTTCAGAGTTGCCAAGGGTTCAGTACCTTCTCTAAAGCACAAATGCTAATGATTTGATGTCATGGAACCTTGTGCTACTGCCTAAAGGTTCGCACCTCACCAAAATTCATATGTTAAATCCCTAAACCCCAATGTGGTGATATTTGAAGTGGCGCCTTTGGGAAACTAATTACATTTATATGAGATCATCAAGGTGAAGCCTCCATGCCGGGATTAGTGACCTGATAAGAAGAGAACAGAGCCCTCCTCCCTCTTTGTACCAGGTAAAGACATAACAAGAAGGCACCCATCTGTAAGACAGGAAGAGACCCCTTAGTAAATACTAAACCCTGTTGAATATTAATATTGAACTTCCCAGCCTCCAGAATTGTAAGAAATTAAATGTTTGCTCACTAAGTCACTCTATCTATGACATTTTATTATGGCAGCCAGAGCTGAGACATTTTGGCTCTACCCATGGGTTGTGCCTGGTCAGACAAAAGCTAGAAACCACAAGAATTTGCTTGTTTTGTGGCAAGATCCTGCAGCCTTTCTAGTTCCATGCTGGTGGGTCAGTGGTGCAAGCTGCGGAAGATGAGACCAGTGATAGCGCCCTGGACCACCACCGGACCAGCTGTACAATACAGCAGGATTCTGAGGCTTCATCCCTGGCAATAAATAATTTGAGTGTGGATTTCTGGCATTTTTCGGCACTTCCTTTGAATAAATCCAAATTTTGCTTAAATCAGCAAAAGCCAGTGTCTATTATTTTCGGCTAACTTTCCTGACATATTTCAGTAGCTATTTTTAAATATAGTTATCAGGATTATGTAACTATTATAGATAGTGTGTATAATACAGGTTATTTTTATTCTAGCCAGAGAAAAATAGCTGAATGTATTAATTGACTCACTCCATGCTTTTGTAATAAATAGTGGCAAACCGGCTCTACTTTTCTGAAAGAAAGAAGGGAACAAGGAAAGGGAAGGGAAGGGAAGAAAGGAAGAAATCCTGATACCTACATCTAAATTATAATTAGCTCTGGTTGTACATCCCTAGTTCTGAGATGACTGGTCAGTTTGGCTAAATTGATCAATTCAATCCAACCACACCACAACGTACAAAGTCTCTACCTGCAGAGAACAAGGTTAATAAACAGTATCCTTTGTGTTTTATCTGCTAAAACAAGTTAAAACATAAGTTGCTTGTTCCTAGAATAGGTTCACCTAAGGCCACATTGTAGTTTGGCTCATCGTTTACCTGACTCTGCTAGAAAATCACTCAATTTAAATTACAATATACTGCAGCTCGGTGAAAGCTATTTTCTAAGCTTTATTATGTTAGGGAACCAAAGATGGCCTAATCAATTTCAAGCAGTTTTAAAAAATCTTCTAGAATTGAATAAAGGAAGATGCTGTGTAAAAGCCATTTAGATGGGCTTATGTGATATTTAAGACATCCCTCATTATTCTTCAAGAAAGCATAATGCAGATCATTTTTATGCTTTCATATGCAAAAGAACTGTCATTTTTATATATTTACAGATCAAAATATCATAATTATACTTTTATTCTAGTTAGTGCTTGAATTAAACTAAAACCTGTTAAATCCTTTCTTTTTGTCCTCAGGGTGAAACCTAAGAATTTTCCACAAAATTCATTTTCTACTTCTCTCTTTTGTGCATTTAAATCACCCAGTGTCCATATGTTTCCTTCTGTTCCTACCTCATTAATTCTATTTCCCATGTATGCCCACTTCCTAGCCACAAAGTATTTACATGTGTCTTCAATCTTTGTAAGATTTCTTCTACCTTCCAAATGTATGTACTTCATTGCTGCAGGATCCTTCACTCTTTGGGAACAGTTAGTCAATCTAGTAAATTTGCTTGTGATGTGATACCAAGATTTCCTAGGTTTTCTACGCATGTGGTGAACTTTCTGAAGACAATACACAGTCCAAAGATGGGAGAAGGAACCCTCTTAGATGTCAGAGTTCCAAATGAAATTTGCTATTGACTGTGCATTTAACACACGAGTTTCTTTTCTTTTCTTTTTTTTTTTTCCCTTCTCCTTCCTTCTCATTGTTAAGATGAGGGGATCAGGCAGAGAGAAGTTTAACCTCTAAAATTCAGTAAGTAAACTTTAGGTACTCTGGGAGGCCATTGTAAAAATTAATTTGAATGTAAGAAAAATCACACTGTGTTGATGGCCACCTACTGTAGCTTTGGGTATGGGCAAAAGCATACTTATATTTTGAGATTCCAAATTTTGCACAACTCATCTGTGGTGATTTAAGGAGGCCACAGGGTTTTTTTTTTTTTTTTTTTCCCCACACCTTTCCCAAAGAGAGTTAGAGTCAACATTCCTTTTCCTTGGGTTCTGATTGTTCAACAATAAGACTATGGTAAAAGTAGGCCTGTGCCAATTTCCAGATCTTTGAGAGATGGCAGCTTCTACCTCCTATCCATTAGAACACTCACTTTTTGAACCTACATGTTGAAAAAGTAAAGGCAGCCCTACGGAGAAGCTCAGGTGGTTAAGAAATAGCCTCTAGCCGATAGCTCTGATAGACCTCTCAATTAACCATCTTCCATCCCAACTGACAACTAGCCAGCCTTGTGAGTGAGCCATTTTGGAAAATGGAAGAGTCATCCTAACCTCAAGCCACTGTTAAGAAATCCCAGCAGGGGGCGCCTGGGTGGCTCAGTGGGTTAAAGCCTCTGCCTTCAGCTCAGGTCATGATCCCAGGTTCCTGGGATGGAGCCCCGCATTGGTCTCTCTGCTCAGCGGGGAGTCAGCTTCCTCTTCTCTCTCTGCCTGCTTCTCTGTGATCTCCATAAATAAATAAATAAAATCTCAAAATAAATAAATAAATAGATAGATAGATAGAATGAAATAATAAATAAATAAATAAATAAAATCTTTTAAAAAAAAAAAGGAAAGAAAAGAAAGAAAGAAATCCCAGCTGTAGCTTTGTGGAGCTGAGTGAATATGCCCACAGAGACTTCTCCAAACTGAAGACTGGTAGCAAAACAAATGACCATTTTAAGCAATTAAATTTATCAATAGCTTGTTATAGAATTGATAACTGGAATAATGCACAAGCACTCTCCATTATTCTAACTCCTCTCAATTTCTATATTGTCTAATGCATGTGTTTATATGTATTTGAACACAGGAAACTAGCTTCAGTAGTGGAAGGTCCAAAAAAGTACCAGAAACTGTTGGGCAAACAAACAAAAAATGCCAAGGAGATCCAGTGGCCTTTAAAGAGTAAAAGTAGGGGCGCCTGGGTGGCTCAGTGGGTTAAGCCACTGCCTTCAGCTCCGGTCATGATCCCAGGGTCCTGGGATCGAGCCCTGAGTCGGGCTCTCTGCTCAGCAGGGAGCCTGCTTCCCCCTCTCTCTCTGCCTGCCTCTCTGCCTACTTGTGATCTCTCTCTCTCTCTGTCAAATAAATTAATAAATAAAATCTTTAAAGAGTAAAAGTATAACCTCAGGAAAAGGCATAGAGATACATTGTTAATTTTAAAATCTTCTTTTCCATGTTTCTTACTTCTCATTCAACCAAAGTTGGTAATGCATAATTCTACTGATAGAAGATTCTATAATAGGTAAAACTGAAAAAGCAAGACCTGAGGAAAGTCAATGCTCTGATTTTAAATACATAACAATAGTTTTGAAAACAAACATCTATTTCCACCTAGCATTTAACCCAAATTATAAGGTCTATAGTCTTAAACTTTGCAAGCACTTTACTGTGCCCAATCCTCAGCAAAGCACAATGTTTTAAATGATGTATCTCTCAAAACTGGTTAACAGATGAAATGTTTGATATGGTTTTGGAAGTCAAATGCTCATATTCAAAAAAGACAACTGTTTAATGTCAAATGCTTTACTCTTACTATTGTTTTAATTTTCACTGAACTCAGCCCAATAGTTTTGAGTCGGTTGGGGCAAAATCAAGCAAGAACACTCGAAGCCTTTTGTGTCTTTGCCAGAAATAACTTTTCAGCAGCTAAGACAGACTGCCAATGGCACCTGCAAAAGGAGATGTCCACATCTCCTCACTTTTCTTTTTCCCTCATCCTTCTCTCTCAGAGGCTTCAGAACCCCTTTCAGAAAACTCAAAGGACCCATACTGGGTCCCTCAGAAAAACCAAGACCATTGTTCATCACAATAAGGTCAACAGTCCATAAGTAAGTCCATAACAATTTTTTTCTAAAGATTTTATTTATTATACATATATAAATATATATATATAGAGAGAGAGAGAGCAAGAGCGCAAGCGTGCACACACACAATCATGAGCAGGGGTCCGGGAAGGGCAGAGAGAGAGGGAGAAGCGGACTCCCCACTGAGCAGTGATCCTGACACAGGGCTTGATCCCAGGACCCGGCGCCCCCTTAGTATTTCTTCTGTTCAGCACAGACCCAAAGAGATTTCTACAAAATGGCTTCCAAACTGATGGAAATTCATCTTTTGTCTCTCAGAGATTCAGAGATTTGTGTCTAACAAAGTTTGAAATTTTCTAAAAATTTTAAATTCTTCCTCTTTTACAGTTGGGAATTCTGTCTTTATCTATAAAATATTTAAATATCTACATTTGAGCAATAACTTTAAAAGGTAGTATTTAGAAACTACAGAAACAGTAGAACCATTATCTAGAGTTTTTTTTTCTTTATGTAATTTTCCAGAGAAATCCTATGCAACTGCAAACAAATACTATTCATAAAACAACTAAATTTATCACACTCTTTGTACTTTTATTTATTCCATTCTTAAGAAAATTAATTTAAGTGACAATTATGCCATTCTGGATATAAAAGTTATCTCTTTAATGTATTTCTGGGGAAAAAACAAATAACATTTTCAATAAAAGACAGGTCTTTTACCTACATTTAATCTAAGGCTTTCATGGTAAAATAGCATGATTGAAGCATTATTTCCTTTAACTTACATACCAATTCCCTGGTATGTTTAAACATCATTTCTAATGGTTTTGGAATTTTTTTCATAGTTTTTCTGGAATTGTAGGTAGATTTTTCATAGGATAACCTGGACGGAAGGTAAAACTGTCTTATCATTCCTACCATACAACATTATCAAAAGATGCCATTCTTCCATGCATGGGTTCTCATATACTAAGATCACCTACAAATAGAGGGGTTTTTTTGTTTTTGTTTTTGTTTTTGTTTTTGTTGTTTTGTTTTGTTTTGTTTGGTGATTGGATAACTTTTTAAGGATGAAGAAACTAGAAGATTATTTTCTAACAAAATTTTGATACTTACAGGGAAATTTGACCTCTGCAGTTTCAAAGAGCTACTGAAGAAATTCAAAGCCACTTCATGAATTACATATGATGCATCTTAGGTGAAATCAGCATGGTAAGTATATACTCCATTTGCAATAAATTATTGAGGACCTTGTGAAGTGTGACATTACTTAGTATCTCTGTACAAATTAGTATCGAGTCCAAGGAGAAAATATTTTATTTCCTGAAAATGGAGTTTGCTTTCTCATTTTGTTAGAAATGAGAAATAATCATAAAATTAATTGGTTTGTTTTCTCATTTCACTATAAATGAGAAATAATCATAAAATCAAAAATATTTCTATTTTTTCCAGTTACCAAAAAGCATAGATATACCTATTTTCAGGATAGGTATAATTGTATTCTTTTTTTTCTTAGATCACAGTTTTTACATTTCATACTATTATTTTATTATTAATTATCAATGCTCAGAAAAATAAAGTCACTTTTGTGCTATGCTGTTTCTGAGTATTCTTAAATTATGCACTGAAGATAGCATTATACTCTGCCCTTTGACTACATATAAATGTATTAAACTTATACTTAATTATTAGTTAAATAATTTAATAGCCATGAATTAAACTATATTATTTAACTTATGTAGGGTCCAAATTACAGGGTAGAGGAGTGCCATTTAAAAGAAATTATGTTCTCGAAATACATGAAGTAAAATAACTGCCTTAATACTTCCAGGTAGTTTTAGGTGTTTTTTGTTTATTTGTTTGTTTGTTTAACTTACTTCTGATCTGAGACCCTCAAATCACTTGTAAATAGCATATTTATCTTCAGTCTGTGGTATCAGTTCTTTTTATCAGCTTTCATGAGTCAGTTTGGTTTGGGGATGAAACTTACATGCCAAACCAATAAGAAATAGAACTATCTTTCTCTAAATCTTTATGCTTGATTATATTGCAAAAAGAGTGTCAGAGTGAGAAATAATGTGGACAAAATCAAATAAGAAAAATGAATATACATTTATAATAAGGTTATTCATTCAGAATTTGTTTCTGTGGGTATAAATCAACTCTATTTCCTTTTCCTTATAATTCATTATCTAAGGTACTTGTCATTATAATAGAGACTAATTGTTCCCTGAAATATTATCTTTGTCTTAACATATTACATTAGTTTTTGTGTATAATTATTAAACAATTATTTTGGAGAAAACAAACTGGTTGCCCTTCCAATATCTTCATGAATCCCCATAGTACTCTTAAGATGCCACTGAATGATTGATCATTCTATTCTTTTACATGGGATAAAAGAGATCACTCTTCCATCTTGAGTGCATTGGTAAGTAGTTAAAGTAATAATTCTTCCTGTTCTACAAGTTACTTTTATATGGTAGGACAAAAGCTCATGCATACTCCAAGGGTCTGCCACTGTGAGCCTAAGGGAAATAGATGATTTGAAGATCACTGCCTATTGCCAGAGAAATCATAAGCTACTAACATTTCAGAAAGCTGGTAGCCATTTTTGATATTGTTGTATTTGAAAAAGAAAAACTTAAATTGGAATGTGGCTTCTAAGTGAGGACACTAGTAATGATGAGTTTCCCACTGTGTCTGTCAGAAGTTAACATACATGGCACAGTTTGACATCACATAGATAGTTTAGCAAGTCTTCACTCTAATTAGAATAATTTGAGGTTCCCTTTTAAATCTCTGTATTTCAGTAGTGTTTATTACTATACATCTTTACTGTATTAAGGGTCTTCTTTGCTCCTGAAGCTGCGTAAATGTAGCAAGGCAATTAGTACCAACACTCCTGATCCTTGTCCTGGCTTCATCTTCAACTTTACCCACAAATTGTCTTCTCTCCACTTGCCACTCTCTGTCTAAAACATGTTACCTTCTTCATCTGGCTTTGACATTTTTAATGAGCTACTGCTTGATTTTGTGTGGACCTATTAGGTTTCTGGTTAGTGGTTCATCTCCTCTTTTCTCTGATGCCTCTTGTTTGACCTGCCTACATGTTGTCATTAACCTAAGACCTGACCTCAGCCACCTTCCTCAATTTTTCTCATTCATACAGCTTTTATACCAGGTCCAAAACACTACATCCCAAATAAAATCCTGTTGAACTTTTAAACAGAATTTCCTTTCTTATAGCTTTTGTTTATTGGCTTTTGACCATAACCCTTCCCTGGCTGTCCTTACAAGAGCATCACACCCAGCCATACCTTACTGGCCCAGGGCCATATATAAATATTCAGAAACTACCTTCTTTCTTTCTTAAAAATAGTTACAGTCTCAGTGGTATGCAGGAGCCTCATGTCATTAACTCACAAGAGAAACTTTATGAGATGGTTGTTAATCCATTAGTACCTTTTATCAGCCATGATAAAGAATTTACACCATAGAAATTAGCAAATGCTACAAATTAAGGCTTTTTCTATCCAATCACATAATCCACCCCGCACCCTTCCTTCAGCCACTTTGTCAACACACCACTGGTCTTGTTCAAGGAGGGTCATCCTATGAGGCAGAAACAAATTAGAAAAACAAAACAAAACTTCAATCTAGGACATAAGTGTATGATCATATCTTATCTCCTAGAGGCATCTGTATTTTTAGAGAATCCACTGAAGAATCACTTGAACTCAGTGTTTCCCAAACTAAGTGTCTCAGAGTCACATAAGGAGTGGATAAAACTGCAAAAATCAATGCTCTTTCCCAACCACCTGCAAACAGATTCTTCTACGTGTGGACTTTGGGCAACTTTTTTGTTAAAAAGCTTCTCTGGAGAATCAGAGTCCAGCAGAGTTTGAGAACCAGTGAAAGAATAAATCTCAGGTGGTGACAATTACACTATTAAATTGAGTAAAAGGAGAGTCATTCAAAAAGCTCACTCCATCACAATTAGGAGATGATCATTCATTCTATCCCAACCACCCATAGGAGCATAAAAAGCAAACAGTGATACTGAGTTTCTACTCAGCCAAATGGCAGTCATGTTCTTCAGTGATTTATCCTATAATAGATTCCTAAGAAGTGACAAAAAATGATCAATGCTATAATTTTTAAACTCCAAGATCCTCCTACAGACTTTAATAGTTTTATTGAGTCCCTGTACAAAAGTGAGAAATTCGATTGTTTTTCGATTGTTTTTTAGCCTCACCTACCTGAATAACAATATTTTACAAAAATGTTAACTGCCAAGAAGATGCTCCTAAGAATATAGATATTTCTACGGTGACTTGTTTAAACCTGGACAAATAATAATTTTATTTTTTCCTAAAAAAAATTTGGTTTAAATGCTGGTCTTTAAAAGGTGTTTACTCACTCTCTCCCTCCTGTGACTCTCATTTAAAAGTGAATGGATAGAGGAAAAAAATAGGGAAAAAATGGTTAACAGTAATGAGGGAAAATGGATGCAGTGATCCCTGAAGTTTAAGTAACAAGGCTTTTTAAGTCAGTGCAAATTTTTTTGCCCTCTTTTGACACTTTAAATAAGATGTATATGCTGGTGGATGTCTCAAGTTTTAAATGATGAACCAAGGAGTGTAATATATCAGAAGAGTGTTCCTCTACAGACATTTTTCTGAATGAGCAATGTGCCACCCAGAATGTGCTACAAAATGTTAATGGCTTTGAGGCTATACAAATTTGAACTTTATTGGAATATGCTAATCATGAGAAGGATTGTAAAATTATATACTGGCTTGGAGAACGGTGGGATTATGGCAATGCAGGCACAGGGACAATGCATCATCTGCCATAGAAAAGGACCCCAGGCATTCAGCAATCAAGGGATGGGTACCACTAACCTTTCCCTTGCTGTGGCTTCTAACAAACTTTAGCAGCTAGGGATTTTAGCCTGACTGGGGTAATTAGATTAATAGCTAAACCAAGAAGCAGGAATGGCCAAGGAGAGCAAGTAGTTTAAAAACTCGTATTTTGTTGCGCTCTAAGTCTATGGGTGAGTCACATTTCACTCCCCCCGCCAATGCCCTTCCCTTCAGCACAAATCAACAGAAGCACCACTGAGGAGCAGGCAGGGATTAAATATTTTATATTTCTCTCTATCACAGTTTTGAAAGTCAATATCTGACATTTTGTAGGAAACTAGAGAAAGCCTTCCCCTCTCTTGATGGCAAATCTATCTGAAGTGCTTTCCGCGATGCTTGCTTCTGGCTTCCTACACAGAAACCAGACACGGTCTATGTTTTCTGAAGCTGAACTATATTTCCATCACATTATATTTTTGGGAACTCCAACTTCTAGTTTCACCTGGAAAACATTCCTTTTAAGCTTTCCTTCATAATCATATTCTTTAAAATTCAGTTTCAAACTTTACTTTTGAGTTGGATGTAACCTTCTGATGAAACATATGAATTTTTATGGCACGGTCTGCACTCTGCAAAAACCATACTTAATAATCCCTCGGTTGATTCTCAAATGTTTAGGTTTTTCCAAAAATAAGTCTAATGAATGGGGGTACCATTGAGATGACAATAATACCTCAGAGATAGGAGATATTATTTTAGACAGATGGAGGAAACTAAATCCCAGTTCCCATTCTTTTTTTGTTAAGATATCGTCATTGCTTTTAGCTATCCATTATTCACCCGCACAAAAGTGTTAAGCTGGAAAATGAAGCCTGCCATTTATCTCCAAAGCTCACTTAACAGAAATAAATGCAGTTACCACCTTCCAACTCTAAATTGTATGAGATGGAGTGTCTGAGCTACTAACTATAACCTTGACAAGGTGTCTCATCACTTGTCTCAGACACTCAGTCAGCATCTAATCATACACTGGGATCAGAAATAAGTCTGGAACACTTTGAATCCAGTATGGAGAATGGAGTTAATATTTGGGGAGCAATCTGAGTGGTTGGCAACAGACTGCAGATTAATAGGACAGGACTCTTAAAAATACTGGAGGAAATTGCTGACTCAGAGTCTGATCGAGTCTGATCGCCTGTTTCTATAAGGATAACCTGTTATTTTGCTGTTAATAATCACAATCCTTGGTATCAAGGTGACTACACTTTTGCTCAGGCTTCTTCTTTTCTTCCCGCATGAACTCAAATTCTTATAAGGGGGATATATGAAATCAAACATCTTGGGGGATAGATAATTAATTCAAAATTTACTTGCCTTATTTAACTTTAAATACACAAAAAACACAATGATTTCAATAAAAAAAATACAGATATTGTGGGCCGATAAAAAAGGTAGCTTCAGACCAAATCGTGAAGCTGAATTAATCAGGCTTTTAAAATAGTATTTACCAAATATCCAAAAGCTTATACCTCTGATTGCCTCTATAAGATGTGGAACAACTGTCTATTTGAATCACAAATCAAAGAATATCAGAAATGTATGTGACTAAAAAACCATCCAGTCTAATCCATTATTAGAGTTTAAGTCAGAAATATATTGTAATGATCTGTATTGAACAAACACTTCTCTACTGCTAATCATGTGTAAGTCCCTGCCCTAAGACTTCATTCTCATAACAACCAATGAGGAGAGTACTATGGTATACACTGTATTAATGAGTAAACTAAGACATAAGTACATGAAGCAGATTGCCTAGTAAGCAACCCCCTGGTAAGTGACAGATGCAGGATTCAAACTCAGGCAGTTTGACCACAGAGGGCATCCTATTCTGCAACTCATGAATGAGCGTCTAGACAGAACTTTTCATTCTCAGCAGATACATAGTTGGCTGACTTCAGAGGATCGGTGACAAACTCATTTTTCCTAGTTACCATTACAGTGATCTTGCTCAAGCAGGGATATTTATGGCTTTAAAGCAGCTACCACCATGGTTCAAGGTGGATTTTCATGTTATGTCACTTAATCTGTACAGCAACCTGCATAGGCAGTTTTAGTTGCACTTTATAGTTATGAAACTACGGCTCAGAGAAGTCAGTTAACTTGCCCAAGTCACAGCACAAACAAGTACACATTCTGGTCTGCCTGACTCCAAATTTTTCTTTCTACCTTACACCACATTTGCTTTTTATTTATTATTATTTATTATTATTATTATTATTATTATTATTACTGTTATTATTATCATGTTATGTTAGTCACCATACAGTACATCATTAGTTTTTGATGTAGTGTTCCGTGATTCATTGTTTGTGTATACCACCCAGTGCTCATTGTAACATGTGCCCTCCTTAAAACCCATCACCATGCTACTCCTTCTTCCTACCCCTCTCCCCTCTGAAATCCTCAGTTTGTTTCCTGGAGTCCATATTCTCTTATGGTTCTTTTTCCCCTCTGATTTCTTTCCCTAGCTTTCTCTGCTTGACTTACTTCACTGAGCATAATCCCTTCCAGTTCCATCCATGTCAATGCAAATTGTGGGTATTCATCATCCTTTCTGATGGCTGAGTAATATTCCATTGTATATACCACACTTTCTGAAAAATTTGTGTAATGTGAGATGACCTAATCTGTGGGTTTCTTTAGGAAGGTAACTTAAATTTATACTTTTGTTTTTCCCTCAAGACTCTCCTTACTTTTCTTGCACTTATATTTCTATATGTTCTCAGGTATTTAAGTACAGATTGACCATGGCTTGTCATGGAAAAGCCTTTGGACAGGGCCTTAAGAAAAAGGTTAAGCTAACTATGTATACCTAAATAATATATCCTCACATGTAAATCCTTTAACCAATTGAACAAATTAACATTTTTATCAGCCCAAATAAAGATACATAAACTTTTAAAAGTCTCCAATAATTCGGATTAAAACAACAACATTTGTTGGGGGACCTGGGTGGTTCAGTTGGTTGGGCGACTGCCTTCGGCTCAAGTGATGATCCCAGAGTTCCAGGATCAAGTCCTGCATCAGGCTCCCAGCTCCATGGGGAGTCTGCTCCTCTCTCTGACCTTCTCCCCTCTCATGTTCTCTCTCACTCTCTCTCTCTCTCTCTCTCAAATAAATAAATAAAATCTTTAAAAAAAAAAAAGCCACAAAATTTGTCTTTGATTGCCCTTATACTGAAATCCCACTTGGAAGCCTTGCCACCTCTATGCTCAGGCTAATTACCTCTTGTTTTATGAGGTCTAAGGGAACTGAACCTTCTGGAATGTAGAGTGCAAAAGGTGAGTTCATGCCCTCTATGGCCAGGCTGCCTGGTTGTAAATTCTGACTCACTCACTTACCTGGGCAAGCTACACAAGCTTTCAGTATCTCAGTTTCCTAACTCATGAATGAAAATAAAAGTGCATTGTTACAGGGCTGTCACAAAGATTAAAGGAGTTATGGAATGAATAAGACTCTACATATGATAATTGATATTATCATATCTATGATGTTTTCTACCAATTTTATTCCCACTTAGATAGATGCAGTGAGAAATACTACCTTTCAAATAAGGACTGAAGTATTTTTCTAACATTACCTGATACACCCAAACAAGTTAGTAAAGAAATAACACCCACCTACTTGGACCCAACTACAATTGATTATCTAGCTTTAAGAGAGGTCATATGCACAAGTTCTTATCAATCTAAAGTAAAAACACTTATTGAGATAATATACAGCTATTTACTTTTAATTTCAGTAAATAACTATCTTTAATGTTGGCCATCTTATGCTTTGTTTGAAAGATTATCTAAGAAGGAAAATTGTATGTGAATGAAATCTCTATATGCCTTTGATCCACGTTTGTTTCATGTTCCACAGTCCTTTGTCATGTCCTTAGAGAAACCTTCCTGACCTCACCAGAGGAGCTCTATAGAGTCTTCACCACCCAAGAGCTGGTTGAGGCCTTTACTCATGCTCCTGCAATGCTGGAAGCAGACAAAGGTGGGAAATTTCACCTGGTAGATGGCAATGTCTCTGGGGAGTTCACTGATCTGGTCCCTGAGAAACTGATTGTGATGAAATGGAGTTTAAATCTTGGCCAGAAGGGAACTTTGCCACCATCACCTTGACCTTCCTGGACAAGAACGGAGACTCTAAGCCGTGCATGGAAGGCAGAGGCATGCCAGCCCCTGAGGGAGGAGGAGACGCGGCAGGGCAGGCAGCGGTACTACTTCAAGGGCATCAAAGAGACCTTCAGCTATGGCACAGCTTGTTTTAGGCTCTTCACCCCCTCAGCCCAGCCCTCTCCTAGCTAGCGCGTGGGACTCCCAGGATTGCACCATCCCAACCACTAACTTGGGGTTGGGGCCCCTTCCCTCCACGTATAGCTGGGGTTTATGCATGTTTTCTGCTGGGTGGGATAGAGGGCGATTTCTCTTTTATGTGTACATACACAAAATAAACGTAATTAAAAAAAAAAAAAAAGTTCATGCCCTCTATGGCCAGGTAAAAAAAAATGTATAGTAAAACGTATGGTAAAAATGTATGGTAAAAAAAAAAATGTATGGACTAACTTTATTTAATATTGTTATTATTTCATGTTATTAAGTCATATATCTCTCACATTTTAGGATTCCTGATGACTTGGTCCAATGCTAAATAACATTTTAATGTTGCTACTACAAAAAATTCTCAAAGATTAGTATTTACTGAGTTATAAGGCTGCCAAAACTATCACTGCGAGATCCTAAATAATGGGTGAAAGGGAATGTAATCTGCATCTTAGATTTATCCAGCAATATAGCCATTACAGGATTCACAGTATTTCATAAGTCACTTTTCTGAGTGTTCATCAACAGGATCAGCTGGAGGTTTCACTAATGTGGCAGAGTAATTATCTATCTATCTATCTATCTATCTATTTATCAATCCATTATCTCTCTCTCTCTTTCTTCTATAACTTTTTCTTTTGCATCTCTACTCACCCATTTTTCCCCATATTAAAGTATTTAGACCTTTCTAGACTCTTTGCCCTAAGGGAGAGGATTTGACAGATTAGAAGCCAGGGGAAAAAGAATTATATTCTGAGATTTTTGCCGCCACAAGCCTTGGTCCTTAATATAAACTGAGAAGACACTAGGCTTATAAATTAGGAAACTCTTAGTTACATTATAATATACATTATAAACTGTTATAATTATAAATTAGAAAATCTACTATTGGCTAGGCTTCTGTTATCTCTACTACTATAATGGTCTCAAAAGACCCAGTTCAATCAATTTATATTTGCTGAAGTGTTCCACATAGAAAAGCCAGCCTCATGTTGGAGGAGAAGGGGGAGGGGCAAGAAAAATGAGGTGCTTTAAGATCTTAGTGGGTCCTGCAGAGAAGGGACCTGCACTGGGATATCTTGAAAGAAACTTGGGAATGAGGAAGTCTTTTAGGAGCATTACAGGATCCACTTACTGCCCGAGACGTCCATCTAAACTAATGAGGCTGAGACAGCATCATTGAAATGTCTGCCCACTCAAGGAAGCAGAGCATGGCAAGATAATTCCCATGATGCCCTGTATGTCACAAATGTGTCACTTAGAACAAAAGACCTGGGTGAAGAACAATAAGGAATGACATGGCATTTACCTATGTGGTCTGTTGGCCAATGACCCAGCTGCGATGATGGACACCTCACCTGAGTGAAGAAATGACAGGAAGATCCTCCTACCCTTTGGTCTCTATAGGGTTCCTGCAAATTGGGTACTGACTTTTGGATTGAGGAAGGTGTCTGACAAATTTTTATTCAATTTCTTCTGCTCTACCTGAATAAAAATATTAAAAAAAATTGAACAATTAAAAAAAATAAAGTTATACTTCTTAATGTCCCTGGATTTTGTGATTTGTACCACCTACCCATATCATCAGAGATCTTTGCTATCCTCTTTGCTATCACCACTGTTTCTGCCACGGCAGATTTTCTAAATGCTGGTTTTTCTCTTCCTTCACATTTATAACCAGTTTTTTTCTATTTATAACCTTTTTTTTTTTTTTCCTAAAACTGGGTCATAATGACACAGTTCTTTCCTGTATATCACAGCTCTGTCTTTCTCAAGTACACATACTCAGGAAGAAGACTGGGAAAAGGTAGGTGTGTGTGTGTGTTGGGGGGGGTGTCCTAAGTGGCCAGACAGCCTGACACAGTCTCACACCTTACCATGCCCCACTGCTCTCTCTGCTTGTAGGGCCTGATGTGCAGTTTGGCCCCATCTCCCAGACTTCCACTTTACTCGTGGCTATTTTCTTTCAGGGAGTCATGTTCTTTCCCTCCACTTCCATCCCTTGAGCAAACCTTGTCCACTTGCCCAGTTTATATATTTCTAATTCACGGTATTAATTTCTAATTCTTTCCCATGTGCATCCTTAGACACACACCAGGGGCAGAGCTGGGCACCTGTTTCAGAGTGGCAGGTCAGTTAGTTCAGGTTAGTTAATAAATATTCAGAGCAATATGGTAATGAATCTGCCTATGGAACAAAGAAGATCACTTGGGGATTATATGGCCTAACTCCAAAAATCAGCCTGACTGACTCTCATAGCAGAACACCATCTCCTCTGTTTCATGGGACATTTTAATTCCTTCATTAAGGTGGCTTCTGTCTTTGAGCCCCACAAACAAGAAATAGATAAGGGAATAACCTGAAGTTTTGCCCTTATAGATACAGATATAGATATAGATATAAATATAGATATAGATATAGATATTACCTTACAGTGTGGAAAGTTACTTCTTTCCTCAAATGATTAATTCAAAAACAAAATCACAGTAAATTGCTATTTTATAATAAGGGGAAAAATGTCCCTGTGTCAAGGTCATGGTCCAGGTTGGAAGATAAAGTGCCCTTCAAACACCTTCTGTCTTCTCTGGTAGTGTTTTGATCAGTGAGCTGACCTTGCTTGTGTGGTTAACCAGGCTTCTTTCTTACATGCAGGACAGAAGATTCTCATTCATTAAGCTGGCAAAAGCTCCCCAATGAAACATAGTCTTTCTGAATATACAGTTTAAATGGATTGTAACCCATTAACTTTCATTATTAAGTTCTTTATTCTCTTGGGTTTAAGCCCTTCAAGATGTGAATTTATTATTGTAACCATGATTTAGTTAAGAAGGGTTTACAATGTTGTGAAGAATTTGAGTCTTTATCACTATGGAAGGGATAGATATTAATTCTCTACTTGGTTGCTAAACATAGGCACACATGGATTAAATTAATGCACATTCATACAGATTTCAATATTACATTTAGCTCAAAATGGTACTATAAATGCTTACTTTGGAAGAATTCCATTTTACAAAGATCAGCTTAAAATGAAGCTAAGATACTTATATTTCCCTATTTTTTCCACGCCTTTATAGAGTTAGTTTGTAGGAAAAAAAAATTCTTTCTAACTCAAATTATTTTCATTCTTAACAAGTCACAGCCTAGTACTAAAAAAGATAGTTATATTTATTTACATTATGACTGACCAAAGTCCCTTGAATAAATGACGAGATTATCTCAGTTCTGAAATTTCTTCCTAGAGGCTTTCTATTATGCTGTTCATTATTCGTACAACCTATCAAAAAATAATCATTGCTAAGACTCTCCAAAGAAAACCTGATTTTTATTTTTCTTCTCATAAAAGCTCATCAGAACTTTTTGATATTTTTGAAAACATAAAAACCATAGGAACCCACATAATAAAGCCTTTCCCAGTGGTTGATTAGGCACAAAATTCTTTAGGCTTTGAGGGGTTTTCTTTTTCAAGATAAAATATCATATTTATAGTACTTTTATGCATTTTTGAGCACTTAACATGTGTAAACCAGTTAATATTTTAATTAGGTTCCTATCTTTTTAGGATTACTGAGTTTTTCAGTGCTGGGTCTCAAACCTCTTTTTCTCATCAACTTTGCTTTTTCTTTTTATATTAAGCTTCCAATTTTAAAAGAATTGCAGATTGCAGTTGTAAGAAATAACACAGACAGATCTGGTGTTCCCTCACCCTGTTTCCCCAAAGGTAGACATCTTGGTAGACTCTAGCATGATATTTCAAGCAAGCTAATAGCACAGATAAAGCTGAGAAAATATGTTTTCACCATGCCACTCAGCGCAGCCCTTTTAGAGCCACATCCACATCCATCCCACGCCACTGCTTACTTAACCACTAGCAACCACTAATCTGTTCATCATTTCTATCATTTTGTCATTTCAAAAATGTTATATAAATGCAATCATATAGCATGTGATCTTTTGAGAATTTTTTTTTTTTTTTAACTCAGAGAACAATTTGGAAGAATCTCTAGATGGTTCTCTGAGTAAAAAAAAAAAAAAAAAAAAATTCTTCCAAATTGTTCTCTGTGTCAAGAATTCATAATTGTTGGGTGTTCCAGGGGAAAGATGAGCTACATTTGTTTAAACCTTCACCTGCTGAAGGACATCTGGGTTGTTATTTCCTAGGATGAAGGGTTAATTATTAAAAATAAAAAAAAAAAAAAAAAAAAAAAACTCAATAAAGATAGCATGAAAATTAAAAAAAAAAAAAAAAAAAGTTCAGTAATGTTTCTAGAGTCACTTAAATTTTCTTTTTTCTCCTAGTAAACTTGGGAAAATTTTAAATTAATACATTTTAATTAATATAATATGATTTGGAATTAAGAGTATGTCCTGAAATTCCCTTACTCTCTTTCTTACTCTCATTAGCTCTCCCCATACATACATTCATATGTATGTGAAATAGTGTTTATTAGGTGAGTTATTTTCCTAACATTTTCTTTGTATTTTGGTACATTACTTAAATTTTTTTATAATTAATATAATTTTGTTTGAACAATATAGTGATGTTTTAAAAATGGATTAAACATTATTCCCCTACAGATGAAGTTTTTTACCTAGGGTTTTAACTGTTTGAGATTAAAAATATATTTAATGGAAATATTTCAACATAGGTGGCCCAACAGGACAGAGACGAAGGAGAATCAGGATGTATCTGCAGGTTATTCAGACTTCCTATCTCAAAGACCCTAGCAGATTGAGGAAAACATAGCAGATTTACAGTTTTTTGAGCTTACTTCTGATGATCAGGTATTAATAGACTTCTGAGTGAGTATTTATATTATATCCCCCATTTTTTTTATGAACACTTCTGTGAATAACATACTTTTTCCTAATAAATGCTATTTATTTAAATAATAAATAAATCAGGCCAGACCCTGAATTTAAATGATCTTATACAAGTTAATTAAGAATATGTTTCCCTTGAAAAATTAATTGAAATTTAGTGAATATATTACCTAAGCCATTTGAATTTAATTTAATTTTCTCTAGCTTACATAACACCATGGTATGAATCATGCTACTTTTGGCCAATGGTGCCACTGCAAAATCCTTCCATCCAATTTGTGGCCATTATTTCCAGTCATATTTTAAGATGAAGACTTCACTCACATCATCTTACCTTAATATGTTTCTTCAGACCTGAGGGCTGGATTTCATGTCCCTCCCTCTGATTTCTATACTTTCTTCTAGCAAGAACACATGCATCTTTGTTGTTGTTGTTGTTTTTGTAGCTGTTGGGGTGGGCTCTGTGATCCTCTTAAATGTCTCCTATCCAAAGACTGCAAGACCACTGAGGGTTGATTGTATGTGTAGTTCACCCTTGATTCTGTAGCTCCTAACACAATAACTAAAACACATGTTTAAGTAATTATAAGCAGATATGTAAATAAAGCAACTATGAGGTGAAAGGTTATGGAAAAAAAAAAGTTCCAATTTGGGGGGTAATTTGAAGACTGCTAAAAATTTAAACTGGAAAATTGGATCATTAATACTTTCCTACTAATGTGAGCTAGAAGACAGATGACTAAGAAAGGAAGTTATTCTTTTCACTCTGGATAATTTTAGAAATGATTAGATAATAGAAGGACAAGACAATGTGTTAAGTTCAAACTTAACATGAGATAACCTTATGTTTGGAGACCGCCAAAAAGTTAAATTTTACAATATTTTGCCTATGATGTCAAAAACTAGTAGCCAAACTATTTAATCCTGTAATGACACTCAATTTGGCATGAAATTGAAGTTGGTATTTTATACAAATTAAAAATAGATACATGGATTTTATTTTTCCTTTTCAGTGACTGACAAAAGCTCAGGCTTTAATCTATTTCTTTTTGAAAATTTGCTAACATTTACTGTGTCACAGTGATCTTCAGAAAGCAGTCAAGTTGATCCTGACAAGTAAACAATCGAGACATGACTCTAGGTATTATCGGAAGAATATTCTAGTACTTATGCTTACAATAAGCCCAAGTAGAAAAAGAATCCTTTCTCTCTTTACTCTCCCTAGAATTTATATAGTGGGTCAGGCTGCCCTAGATGGCAAGCTGCCATCTGCTTAGTAGTTTATATTTTCACACAGTTCTAGTTAGAGAATAGATTAAATCTTAAAAGAAGGCAACTTCTTATCCCCAGAATTATTCCTAAGGGTCAGAGCAGAGTGGAGATGTGCCCAGTCAGCTTTGGGAGAGTGGTCTTGATTACAGTGGCCTTTACAGAAATGTGACATTGGCAGAAAGAGACCCTAGGGCATATTACCACCTCTTTTTCCTTCTGTGACCCTCTTCAGCTATTTTCCTTCTCCAAACCATACCTTCTTTGGGAAACAAACTCTCAAAGGTATCTAATACCACCCATTCACTTGCACATAAATTAAAGTCAATATACACCCTTTTTCCAAGTATTTGCCTTTCAAACTTCATCTCTGATAAAGAAATAGATCTTTCCTTTGTAGTCATGGAATTTCATGCACTGGTGTCCAGAAATTGCTATAGGGAGATCATATAAAAGGTTACATTTACACTGTTACAATATAGCCTGGACTCATACATTCCAAATTTGGAAATATAAAGGTGAGGAAAATGATATATTACGTTGAAGAATAGTATGAATTTGTTTTTTTCTTTCATATTTTTGTTATTGCATAACATTTTAAATAAATTAAATGTATTAGTCAGGGAATTGGTTTGTAACCCTCTAGGGGATTTTCTGGGTGTCATCTGTGACTGCTGCTGTATTCAGAGAACAGAGAAAGAATGGAGGAAGAGGCAGACCACTCGACCTTGCTGGTGGTTTTTATAATACGCAGATGGAACTTACATAAGAGGCTTGTCATGAACAGCAGCAAGACAAATGGGTCCCTGCACCCACCCACCAAATCTTGAAAATCTGTAAAGAGGCCTTAACTGGGTTTAGTTGCATATACTATGTGGATGTTCTCAACATCACATAACTATCTCAAGACCAAGTCCTTGGAGAAGATCTTGACAGTGGGAAAGGCAAGCAGAACCCACATTCACAAAAGAGGGGAGGAAATGAAGAGCTTCTGAGTGCTCAGGTCTAACCCACAAGGTCATCAGTGGTCATGTTCTTTGATGATGTTCCCCAACATGGTGTTCTCTAGATTAATATAATATAATATAATATAATGTAATATAATATAATAATTTAAATAGTATTGGTTTTATTTCTGGAGAACTTAATACATTAAACTTTTGTGTATATATATATGTGTATGTGTGTGTGTATATATATATATACACACACACACTGTATATTATAAATATAAACAGCATGATATAATACATAACAGCATATATACATATAAATTTATTATTAGGAATTGGCTCATGCAGTTACAGACACTAAAAAATCCAGACCCAGTAGATCTGATGATATAGTTCCAAAGTGAGTCTGACCTGAGAACCAGGTTATTTGATGATGTAAGTTTCAATCTAAGACCAATCTCCTAGCACAAGGATAGGCAGAAAAAGAATTCTTCCTTATTCAGTCTTTTTAGTTTATTCAGGCCTTCAATGGATTGAATGAAGCCCACTCACATGAGAGAGTACATTCTGCTTTGCTCATTGACCGATGAATGCTAACTTCATCCAGAAACACCGTCACAGACAAACCAGAAATAATGTTCAATCAAATATCTGGGAACCGCATGGTCCAGTCAAGTCGACACATAAAATGAAACATCACCTTAACAAAGATTATTTTAAAGCTTTATTGGTAACAAATTTGAGGGAGGAAGGAACATCTAGATTTGTATGTAGCTACATGGCACACCATGTGTATTAGTAAGTTTTTACTTCTCTGCGTAACTGAGGAGGGATGACACAGGGAAAGGAGTTAGTTTTCTATAAATCAGTTTTCAAATTGATTTTTAATTTTCTTCTAAATCCATAAGTTACTAACTAATAAGTAAGGTGCTTATAAACCCTACTGGTTCAAACTAAATTAGAAATTACTTTACATGAATCCATATCTTCCCAGTACCTTAACAATTATAATTAAAATCAAAATCAAATATTTTGCTTGCCATTTGCTACATGTACACACTCTTGGAAAAAAGAAATGATAAAAAAAACTTCTTGTTTTAATAGCTTCTAAAATTTCTGGTGAAGAACATGAACAGTAGAAATTCCAACTTTAGATAAATTGAAACATTAAAAATACTGGCTTTGTCAAAAACATTGTTTTCTATTTTATTCTGCTTTTGTTAGTAAAGCTGGCATGGACAAATCCCACCAACATAATATCTAGACACAGGAGATGTACTTAGTATTTCTAATTAAAAAAAAAAAAATGGAGGGGAAGAGAGATGGCAAAAACAACCAACACCTCAACCTCAGAAACCAACATCATGAAAATGGATATAAATGTATGCCGACCTGTGTGTGTGTGTGTGTGTTTTATTGACAAAATCTTTCCATTTTGCATAGTTCAATCTCAAAGTAGGATTGCAGGCAAGATTCGATATGAGGTAAAATACTGAGTGGCTTCAAAATTTATTCAGCCTTCCAGTGATACTTTGGCAAAGCATTGTTTAGGGTTATCTTGTATTCTCCTGAAAGAAAGTCTTGAAAAAATGTCAACCACATTCCTGTTTATGTCTAATCATTCAGATTGGATTGAATATCCAATCTAATAAACTCTTTACTAATGGAATTAAAAGGGAACTTTTAGTTTTGTTTTTGTTTTTTGTCTTTCATACTCATTGATTTCACTTTAGCACCAAATCTTACTTATGTTTTCAGAGAGAAGCACTTGGCTTAGTCATGGTGTTATGTGGACCAGAGCAATTACTCACTTAAAAGGCTTATTGCTTTAATTTTTAAGATTTTATTTATTTATTTGACAGAGACACAGCGAGAGAGGGAACACAAGCAGGGGGAGTGGGAGAAGAAGAAGCAGGCTCCCCGTGGAGCAGGGAGCCTGATGTGGGGTTCAATTCCAGGACCCTGGGATCATGATCTGAGCAAAGGTAGCCGCTTAAGGACTGTGCCACCCCAGCGCCCCAGCTTATTGCCTTCTTTTGTAAGCTCATCCTGCTAATGAACAAACAAAGAAAATGAAATAGATAGAAAAAGCAAGATAAAATATATTTGCACTTTTATTTCTGCTGGCCCTTTTGATTTTCTATATGGGCTTTCTTCAAAGGAAAACAGATGGAAAGCTTTGAAGGAAGTCACAAGATGGTAGAGAATTTACAAAATAAAATCTATGTGGGAAGGTTAAGAGAACTATGTGTGCTCTGCCTGAAGGCTATAAGAAGACGGAGTGGAAACATCAGAGCTGTCAACATGTATATAAAAGGATATCAAAGCTACGTGTTCTTGCCATTGACCAGAGTCAGGAGGAATTGAGTTAAATGTGATCACAGGGAAAAATCTGCAGAAAGGCAGGCCTCACACCTTCCTCAACCTTAACCCTTCCTAAATCAATGCTGTCAAATTCTCATGTAAAGAAATGAGAAGAATCTAGCCATTATTCACATTCAGTAAATCCCGAAATAGTTCAAGTCCATCCATGACAACCAAATGAAAATAGATTGGCCAATCCGAGAACTTGTTCTAAATGCCTGGCATCTGTCTCAGTCAAATATTGGGTTTAAAAGATGCTTGCTATGAAGAGGTAGAGAAACCAGGACTTTCTAAGTCTATTATTATACTAATGAGTCTGCATCAGCAGGAAATTGTGCATAGAGACCCCCAGAAAAGACACCTGGCAATCGATAGGACTGAGTTCTGGATTCTGATACACAGTTAAACTGAGGGTCCCATCAAGAAATAGGGAAATCACTCAGGTTCCTTCCAGCTCTTGTCCAGACAGGAGGTGTTTGTTTGGAGAAAAGCCTCTATAATCTCTTCTATTTTATTTTTTTCTTATTAGAACAGTTGTGAATTGCTGTTCAATTGTAGAACCTACTTTTACAGCACTGTGAATTCTATAAACTGTCCCCTTCCTCTATGCTATCTTTTTTTTTAATTTTTTTATTTTTTCAGTGTAATAGTATTCATTGTTTTTGCACCACACCCAGTGCTCCATGCAATCTGTGCCCTCCTTAATACCCACCACCTGGCTCCCCCAACCTCCCATCCCCTGCCCCTTCAAGACCCTCAGATTGTTTTTCAGAGTCCTTAGTCTCTCATGGCTCACTTCCCCTTCCAATTTCCCTCAAATCCCTTCATTATAAGTACTGTATGAGTATTAGCTACCAATATTTTTTTCCTGCCATTTGCACCATATATCTCACTTTTGCAGGACTTGCAAGTTTCAATTTTACATTTATTTTGTTCTTTTCTTTTCTTTTCTTTGTAAATTTTTTTAAATTTATTTTTTATTTATTTTCAGCATAACAGTATGTTATCTTAGCGAATCTTCATATCTTTCTGAAAAACACATTATTTTCCCGATTTTAAATGCTCAGAGAGTTTCATAATAGAATATTATCAGTAAGTTCAGATCCAAGTACGATCATAGAGTCAAGTCTTGTGTGGCCGTGTTAAACATGAGGGCAAGACACCCAGGGGAAGTGAAAAAAGGTGAAGGAGCGTCAGATTTACAAGGAAGGTGTGGGCAACCGAGTTGGTGAAATAACATGTTTACATTATCTAATTTAATCTAATTTTGTATTCTCACTACCATATCAGCTACTTTATTAAGATATTAGCACGGTCACCCTGTTCTTTAAGATCTTCTAAAACCACTTCAAATCCCATCATATTCACTTGGAAGGTCCAAGGCCTTCTCTAACACTTCTAATTCTTACAGCTTTGAATTCCCCTTAAAACCCAGTTTTCAGGGCCACCTGAGTGGCTCAGTGGGTTAAGCTTCTGCCTTCGGCTCAGGTCGTGATCCCAGCATCCTGGGATCGAGCCCCATACCGGGCTCCCTACTCCCTCTCCCACTCCCCCTGTTTGTATTCCCTCTTTCACTGTGTGTCTCTCTGTCAAATAAATAAATAAAATCTTAAAAAATAAAAAAAATCCAGTTTTCACTCGATTCCATAACTTCCTCTCCCTCAGACTGCCATTCATAGGAGATGGTGAGTTTTCTGTAGATTTTTTACACAGAAGAGATTTAAGGTGTAATGGAGACAGGCACTTCATTGCAAGACTATATAGCATATGATTTAAAATAAAATATTATACTTCCTTACTGTACAAATAAACTACCCTGGCAATTTTTGCCAGCTTAACAGAGTGTATGGACTGGCACTTTCCTTGTCTCTTACAAACTCATGTACTTAAAGGTTCACTATCTCTACCCCAATTAGAGTCTGTTGCTAAATAAAGACATTCATTCTTTAGGAGAAATCTTGGTGTCAAGCAGAGAAATAATTTTAACTAATCTTATTTCACAGATGAAGGATTTCACAGTAGGAGTGGTTAATTAACATGTTTGAGGTGTTCTCACTTACAAAGTACTAGAATCAACATGTGAACTCAAGTCCTTCCAAATTTTTATATTGCCAAGTAAAACATATTTCACCTTATGCATTGCTTATCCTATACAGGCTTGACTCAGATTTGAGAAATATGTTGTAGTAGAATCTTTCTTACATTTCTCTTCTATGGAATACACTATGCATATGAAAAGTCTTCTAATTCTTTTCCAACTATCCTGGCCTAGGTCCAATGACTCACTAATTCCACAAGGCTGACATGAAGATCTCTACTCAGTGCACATGTATTTATGATTCCTTCCTGTTTGCTTGGAATACTCCTTGGAGATATCTTATCTTAGACAAACTTGGACTTCACTGCAACTATGTGGATGTGTAGGAAAAACAGTAGTTTGACTTCCGGAAGGCATCTTTAACTTCAAGGCTGGACTAAAGGATCCGAGCTTCAAGGCTGTCATTTTTTCCCAGGGTTTCTCTAGCTTTTTAGGAGAACTTTCCGGCTATCTTTTTTTCTAGTGTTGGTGAGTAATCTCTGTGTTCAGATTTGAAGCAAAGGACTTTGGAACATCTCAGCCATGTCCCAGAGTTCTGATAGAATGCCACAGAACATTCTGTCCTTTCCTGTACCCATAAGTCCTTTTACTATGGAAGTGTTTTTGTTGTTTTGTTTTGTTTTTCTACTCTTAAGATAGATTCACATAATTCGAGGGAGAAAGTAGACACCAGATCAAACCTGTCTCCGCAATTGCTAGGATGACCTCACGTTTCTTAAGGCCCTTTCAACCCTAACCTCCTGAAGCAGTAAGTAAATGATCTGTAAGAATCCTGACCTTACTTTTTTTTTTCCTCATAACTTAACTAACAACTGCAATTATGCTACCCAATAAGAAGGAACATGAGCTAAATATCCTTTTAAAAAGGAAGGGCAGAGGCAGGGCCCAGTAGAGAAAGGCTTATTATCAGAAATGAGGGTGAATTAAGCAGGCTTTAAATTATTTCCCTTTTCTAATTTCTCTTTAAATTATAATGAAAATTATTCATTAGATTTCCAATGGAAAAAGATGCCTATTTTAAGACATTTACTAGATATCCTCTACATCATTATACAGTGGAGAGAATCTTGAAATATGCCATGCACAGTCACTAAAATCTTCCTTGGAATATTTTAATAGCATCTCTAGAGTCTTTCAAGATGATGACATTCTGTAAAATGATTATGAACTGGAATAACAATCCTGAAAAACAGTTCTGATAATAAAGTATCTTTGAGTCTAATTTCCTTCCCCAGTGCTCACTTCTACTTTGTTAAGGTCAAATAGGACTTTGTAAATGATGGGAGTGGAACAAAGTTGTTGTTTGCCTTGTGTAGTACTTGTCCTTTTACAGAATTGGCAACCTCTACCCTTCTTTGTGATATTCTGATCCCCACTGTACAACGAGCTACTGTTGTCTAAGAAGACCTCATGCTCACGTTAAAGAGTATCTAATATTCCCACCCAGACCACAGGGAAGGACACCCGCATTGCTCTACAGTATGAGTATACCCCTTCCATAATCTTAAAAATACAGGATAATTCAAAGGCTCTCACGAGAGATACAAAGGTGACCACTGCCATGTCAAATAATAATACATAATTCATGTTTTCCTTTCAAGAATTTTGAGTTTAAAATAGATTCCTGAAATATGCTGCTCACAGTCACTAAAGACTCTTTGAATATTTTAATAACATCTCTAGAGTCTTTCTACATGACAGTCTTCTGTAGAATGATTAGAAACTGGAATACAAGTTTGTAAAGCCACTCTGATTATAAGATACCTTTGAGTCTATTTTCTCTACTGCTGTATTCAGTTCCCCTAAGTTAAGGTCAGTCAGAACCCTTAAGTGTATGTTCCTGTCAGCTGATGAGCTAACTTAAAAGGCATTGAAATCGCTGGAACATGGTGGAAAGAAGGAAAGATAATATATATTAAGGTGGAAAATGTAAAATAAGCTCTTTCTCCACAGGAAGCTGCAACCTCCCTGGCAGAGTTGAGAATATAAACCAAAAGTGCTCATGTCTAAAAATTTTACCTTTCTAAAACTGGGACATCAAGAAGGCCCTGAACTATTTTTTTTTTTAAATCACTTCTCACAACCCTTCCTCATCTTGCATTTTTTTTGTATTCCTTTTTTAATATTCTATATTTGTAAAGGAGTCTTCTAGCTTACATTCATATGTATCTCTCATTAGTAAATTCATTAGTAAATTAAGCTCTCATTAATGAATTTGAACTTTTTAGGACTTCAGTTTGCAGACTTCCACCTATTTTAAAACTGTCTATAATGTGAAGTTGCAAATATCAAAACAAAAGCTTTAGAAATTCCAGTATAGTTTGCCACAGGTGATCAAAGACTACATGAAGCCATCCAGGGGTTAAATAAAACTTAGTCGTAGATGGGAAATCCTCCACTTTACCTACCACAAATGCTAGAAATAGAGATCCTGCCAAGTAACCTGTTGGAAATTATCAATTATGAAAATGGGTTGCTGAGCTGACAGCCCTGAAGAAGAGGAATTAATGACTCTTTGGATGAACTTTGTATGATCTTCTCCCTCTAAGATGGGAGAAAAGCCATATGCTGTCTCCAGCAATTGTGATCACACCCCAATGTCCTCATTCTGACGGCAAGCAAGACTAGTCCCGGAATTGATCTAATGTGTACTGTGTGATATTTATTATGCATGTGTTACTAATGATACCACCCAGCAAGACCTTACTTTGAAAAAACATCCAAATATGAATGTATTCTTATAAACAATAACCATTCAGGATCATATTTTTATCAATGAATAAGTACCTTCAGCTTTTGTAATGAAGGAAAAAGGTCAATGTGTCCATCAAATACTCTCAATAAAGCTTCATTTCCCAACATCTCCCTCTTGGTATGCACAGAATGTGGTACGTGTGTGCCAAGCTGCAACAAACAGAGGAGAGCACTTGTGGCCAGGGCCCTTAGCCCCGAGTCCACCACACTGAGGCCTGAGGGTTTATCCTGAGCATTCCTGGTTGTAGAGTAGCACTTACCTGAGACAATAAACTTAGTCTTAAAGAAGAAGTGGGCAACGGAATACTATGCAGCCATCAAAAGAAATGAAATCTTGCCCTTTGCAATGACATGGATGGAACTAGAGGGTATTATGCTGAGTGATGTAAGTCACTCAGAGAAAGACAGTTATCATATGATCTCCCTGATATGAGGAATTTGAGAGGCAAAGTGGGGGATTTGGGGAGTAGGGAAGGAAAAAATGAAACCAGATGGTATTGGGAAGGAGATAAATCATAAGAGACTCTTACTCTCACAAAAAAAAACTGAGGGTTGCTGGATGGGGTATGGGGAGGGTGGTTGGGTTATGGACATTGGGGAGGGTATGGGCTATGGTGAGTGCTGTGAAGTGTGTAAACCTGATGATTCATAGACCTGTACCCCGGGGTAAATAATACATTATATGTCAATAATTTTTTTTTTAAAAGAAGAAATGGGCTTACAGAGAATAAATAGTTGTATTTACAGGCCCCATCACTTTATGATCATTTTTTACAATTATCAAAATGGCTTATAAAGTAAGACATTCACTTTCCCATTCTTGTAGAAAGAACACATGGTATAGAAA
The DNA here is from genome assembly GCF_030435805.1 of Mustela lutreola. Lineage (NCBI taxonomy): Eukaryota > Metazoa > Chordata > Mammalia > Carnivora > Mustelidae > Mustela > Mustela lutreola. Next base: position 119,920,842 of record NC_081292.1, on the reverse strand, counting down.
TGCTTCTTCCCTGGTGTGACTTCTTAATGGCAGAAATCCCGTAGGTCTATAAATCCTCGAGGGCTTTAGAAAATAGTAGATTCCCCACAAATTTTAGTAGAATCAATAGAAAACAATTACTGGAATATGCTGTGATATAACAAGAGCGTGGCCTCAACATTCAATATGAACCAAGGCTTTCTCTCTGTCATCAAGGATGCCTCTGCACTCCTGTCCTCCTCTGTCTACATGGGATTCTTGTAACTCCAACACCACTTCTCTTCAGCTCCCTTTGTCCTAATCTGCTGTTTCTCTTCCCTTAGACTTTTTTCTTGTTCATTTTTGTTTGTCCTCAATTTTATTTTTTCCTATTTCCAGTAATTTCTTATGAAATAGATAGATGATAAGTAATAGATGGTTAGACAGACAGATAGAATGATAGACAATAGATACAATACTGACATCCTCTAGGCACTGTGAACCTCTTTCTTATCTAGTTCCTTAAAAAGCCTGCTCCCCTGAAATCACAAGTGGGGTTAGTGGTACAAGAAATAAATCTACAGTTAACATTTTTATATGCTTATAGCATGCCAGGTGCCCAGCTAGTATTTCTCATAAATTAACTCATTTAATCTTCCCAATAAATCTATACAGGAACTAATTTTATTATCTCATTTTATAAATTAGGCAAATGAGGCACAATGAGTCTGTATAACTTACCCAAGGTTATGCAGTTAGTGAGCAGCAGGGTCACTATTCAAAATGTAGAAATGTGCCACTGTGATTAAGCAAGATTTTTATCTTATGTAAGTTAGACTCTCGAGTGCTGAAATGTCCCTCCACATTTTAAGGAGCTGCTATAGAGTACTTAGCATAGTGAACCCATAGTTTTTGACCAGTTTTCTCAATCTAAATGGGCTTCCGAGGCTCCTCACTTTGGGACAATAAGGAACAAAGGAGGCACTGGGGATATTTTGCTCCTCTCTGCACTATGTGTCTGAGCTTTTATGCATTCCTTTTATTGTTTATATGCTAAATCCACAGGACATGAAAGCAATCTCAGCCAAGTTCAACTCATCACTCTCAAACAATTCACAAATCAGGCCTTGTGGTCTGATCTAACTTAAACAAACAAACAAAATTAACCATGCTTTGGATTTTTAAATTTTTTTCAACCATAATTTGTATTTTTTAGATTAATCTATGATTTGCTACATTTGGAGACATTTTATCTATGAGTTTTTAGAAAACTGGATTTTTCATTTATATAAGGGACATAGGTACATAAATATTACTTGGCACATAATCTTTATCTATAATCTTGATCTATACATCTAGCTAGCAAGCTAGCTTAAATTACAATAATAGTTAATATTTTTAATATTCCTTACCCTTAAGGAAAATGCTAGCACTTAAATGAACTTGGAACTTTTCACAGTTCAATTACCAAATCAACTATGTAGTTGGAGAGGGTTCCTTCTATTTTGATTAAAAATCATTACTGGCCAGAAGTAAACAAGACTATTTCCATTTTAGAACAAGTATCCGGTCTATGCAAGGTGCGAAGTCTTACTGAGGCTAAAGCAAATTATTCTTCATATTAGACATGTAAGCTAATATATGATTCAGGAAACTGATGATTGTTCTTCCTGCAGACATTCCAGACAGGCCTTTAGCTGTGCTGTTAATTGCTATCATGTCTCTAATGTGGGGTCTTTCCTCATCTAGTCCACAGTCATTGCTTTGTGCACACCTTCACCATTCCTTAATGGGATCCTTGCAATCCCACTTAATGCCATTCTTTCTCTACTATTATACTAAGACTTGGAGAGACCTTAACTATTTGCTTATACTTATTATATTACCTTTTGCATTTGTTCATCCATTCATTATTCATAGATACAAACTTTGGAATAAGAATCATCTCAATTTTGAATAACAAATCTGCTTCTTATTGTGGCATTGCCTTGAACAATGCCTTGAACATTTATTCTTTTTCTGCTGCCAGAGCAACCTTCTCTTTTCTCCCATCTGATCCCCTAACACCTTAAATTCTTCAATTGTTCCCCAAAATCTTTACAGTAAAACGTCTAAACCCTCTACTGGGTAGTCCCTATTTTCATCTAGATTTCCTCTCCTCCCTTCCTCTCCCTGATCTGTGTGCCCTGGAGCCCTGATCTATACCTGCCTCATCAGCGGGCTACCTTGTCATCTGGCTTCTGGTTGGGTTTGGTAATGAGAGATAATGGCAGGATATTGCAGGTGAAAAAAAGAATGAATTTAGGGTATTAATTTTCCCAAGTTGTGAATTGGTTGTATTTCTCTACTGAAAAGGAGTCCTTTGTTAGTATGCAATTACTCTCTATGGTATTGTAATCACTCTCTCCCCTTTTCTTTCCAGGTCTGTGAGTGACAACAGCACACCAATGTTGCTGGCTGAGGAATGCCTCATCAACTCACACTCACGCCTCTGTAAAGAGCCCCTGCATTAGTGTACTCTCAAGTATATCATGTAAGTGTCCATCTGCTCCCTGCTAAGATCTTGAACACAGCATCCAAGGTACCCCATACTCTGGTTCTCTTCCATCCCCTTCCAGCATGCCTGTTTCTTTCAAGTGCTATGTCTATTTAATACTAAATTGTTGTGCTTTTAGTGCCTCAAACAAATCATGTTTTTTTTTGTTGTTGTTGTTGTTTTTTAAGTCACTCTATCCATTTACTTATGTTTGCTTATGTTTGCATTCCTTTTCCTAGGGATCTCTGGCCTTCCTTGTCCATCACAATAACCACAACTCATCCTTTAGGCCATGTTTGAAGTGCCTTCTCTGTCCAGCCTTCTTGTAGATGTCCCGGTGAGACTTGGAGACCCCTTAACTTATTACTTTATTACTTTATTACCTTTTGCATTTGTTCATTCATTCCTTATTCATAGATACAAACTTTGGAATAAGAATCGTCTCAACTTTGAATAACAGATCTGCTTCTTATTGTGGCATTGCCTTGAACAAGTTTTTCAACTTTCTCAACCTCCTTTTGAAAAAGATTAATAATTCCTACCTCACAATGTTATTTTAGGATTATTGAAAAAAATGTATGAAAATATCTTGATACCAAATAAATGCTCAGTTGGTTATAGCTATTGATATAAAATTTCCCAAACACCCAGTGAAACAAATAGCACAGAAAAATTGGTCAATAAATGTTTATTTAATGTTTGATGTTAAGTCAAAAACAAAAAGCACATTTTTAGCTCCACAGAATAAGTAAAATGGCTGGAGAGAAACTGAGTAAGCCCACAGTCTTCATATGTATGATGTTTTGATCTCTGTATATATTAATTTCTTTCCTCAAATCCCACTGATTGATTTATGAACTGGCTATATGTTAACTTTGACAGTCCTCAAAAATTCCCATATCTCTATTCTTCCTTCATATTTCAAGGCTTTCCAGCTACACACACACAAAATCAATTTTTACATATAAAGCACAAAATACCAATAAATGCTGTGATAAATAGTAAGTATTTTAAATTAATTTGCTTAAATTTGAATGTCAGCTAAATGCCAACATTTTCTATTATGTTTTTTTTTAATTGTAATATATTATAATCATATTTGTATTCTCCAAGGCATACTATCCAGATGGGTGTTTGGATACCCAGTTCTGGAGCTCTTTTGATAAAGATGTTTTGTCTATCCTACCAGGACCTCTGGATAGAGATTTGGCCTGGGCCAGTCAGCCTGCTGGCTCTCATTTGATGGATCTGTTCTGGGAGCTGAAGTTCTGGGTGAAGTGAGAGTGGATCCATAGAAAAATAATTTACAATAATTGCATGGAACACTTTCCAATGAGACATGTTCTAATTTATTCTTTTGTTCTTGAAATTATTGTAAAATTTTGAACTGAAGCTTCTGCATGACTGAGATTGTTGTAGAAGTGCCCATCAAAGTGAGGGAAAGTGCACTGTTCCATTTTGTCATGGTCATGATGGCCAGTGTGTCTTCTCTTGCAGAGTTGCAAAATTAAAAAGATTTTTCTTCAGTGACATTTGCCTACCTGTCTATTACCCTCAAACCATTTCCCAGTCCCCTGAGGCTACTTCTGATTGCTCAATCTGCTATTTTTCACTTGATATTAAACAGGACTCCCAACACCAGCTGACACACAGTGAGACAACCTTCATTAATGGACAACAATTTGGCAAGATATAGTAAACCTGAATATGAGCTAACTCTTCCACCAACAATTCTACTTTGGGTTTCAAAACTCTCACATAAGAGAAAGGGAACCATATATAAATATGTCTTTTTAACATTTGCTGTAAAATTACAAAAATAGAAGCAACAAATGTCCATCAGTAGTGAAATATATAAAAGGGTGTGGTGTATTTTGTACTATTTCTACAACAACTACATATATCAACAGGTATGACTTTTTAAAACATCATATAAAGAAAATCAAATCTCAAAGTGATACAAATAATATCCTGTCATTAGTGGAGAATTGTAAAACCATTTTATAAACTATTATTGCTATAATATAAGAACTAAAATAAAATGGAAAGGATACAATCACGTTGAACTTGGTACTTACCTCTACAAAATGGAGAAAGAAAACAGAACACAAAGGAAGTTTCAAATTACTCAGTAACAATTTGTTTTTTACAACAGGCATTCATTGTATTACTCTCTATACTCATCTTTATATTTGAAACAGCTATAATAACCCAATTCATGAAGAAAGAATAAAATTGTATTAAAAAAAAACAATTGCCCACTAAAATTAATAAACTATTGAACACAAATGTTATGAGATTGGTAGTCTTAAAGATTATTCTGTCCAAGCAAGGGAAACGGTGGCATTGGTTCCTGATTCCTGATTCAACCCCACCAGTATTTGTGAACTAACATGTCAGAACTGGCTAATCATAATTCCAAAGGTGTGAAAAGGGATGAATATTCATTCCCTAATTTGGTTGACAAATATTTTGTTTTTGACTTCTGAATCCATCCTCAGAATGATCACATTTGGGAATGTGCCACAAGGATATCTCTAACTACCACTACACACACACACACACACACACACTCCTCCAAGAAGGTGTGATTCTCTAGCAGATTAGCACTCAGTGAGGTGGCAGGTCACGCTCACAAGATATAATCGAGAACTTTGGTCTATCCAAAGGGCAAGTTTGACTAAGTCTCAAATCTCAGGAGCCTTCTTCGTGTGTTTACTGTCTCACATCTTTCACCTACATTTGCATTCCTCTGTCAATCACTGTCCTTTTTGTGACAGCTGCACAAATGTGTAAACTCATAAGTAAAATATTTGCAAACAAAATCTGACATTATAGATATTAAATGCTTTAGAAGAATAAAATGCCATAACCAGCTATGGCTCAACTCTATGAAGTCCTTTGATTTTATTTGCTGCATGAAAGTTTAAGAGTAAAGAAAAACCTTTTTATCTCAACAGATATGCCACAACAGTATTCAATAAAATTTATCATATATTCCTCTTTAAAATCCTGATAGCTTTAAAATGGAAGGGATCTATAAGACATTAAATATGTTTCTTACAGGCAAATATTAACTGAGTAAGCAAATGGGAACCAATAACATTTTATCCAAAAATATGAAAAAGAGGTATTTCTATTAATATCAAACAGAAAAATACAAGTAGCTTGGCTATGTGAAAATTCTATGTATACACACACACACACACACACACACACACACACACACACACACATCCAGGGATATCTGGAAGGGATGAGCACAGGGACGGATAGCACTTGAAAAGGCTAGAGATTAAGTCAGAATTGTTTAGGGTGCCTGATTTGCTACTTCATGCATCGTTTTGCAAGATCCTCTGAGACTTCCTTTTCTAACACATAAAATGGGGGATACCAGTAATGATCTCATAGATTAAATATGAAGGTTAAATAAGAGAGCAAATGTAAGTTGTAAGTCCTTTAGCCTTGTGTAACATATAGCAAGTGTCTAATAAATGCAGTTGTAATTCTGTAAATTCCACATACATGCAGATAAATGTACATAATGGAACAAATGGACTCAGTTCATTCAAAGTCCATTTTCTCTCTTCTCTAGAATTTATAATTAATAACATTTACAATATCCTTTTACTGCTCACCAAATCCATGTAAATTTGCATACATTTTCCAAATAGATCCTGTAAAAGGAAATGTCCTAGAAAAGTGCCTTTAAGGGTGATGGTTTAATTAACCCTTTTCTTTCTGTGTATGTAAAAATACCCCTTGCTTAATTTTGCCTGAGGGATTTTTTTTCTTTTAGCTACAATTTCTATCCAACAAATATTCAAATGAACTTTTAAAGTTATGAGTGACAGTCTCTAGGCAAATTAGACTAGAGTACAATAATACACTTCTCTTAACACTACTATCTTCTTTTTACTTGGAGAATGAGCATGTACCTTCGTACATAATTTCTTGAGAGAAATAAAATCATGAAAATATTACCCTAACAACTTTGCCTGTGCTTCCTGTGCATTTCTTATCTAGACTGGCAAGTCTGGAAAAAATAGGAGTTCTTTTTACTTCAAAACATGTGTCATTATATATAATACGTCTTTGGGAGGGCAACATAGCTCAAAAAAGTAAGGGAACAGAGCCATGGAAATTTTTAATTTATGGCTTAACCATTAATCCCTGTGCAATCATCGACAAGATGCTTAATCAATCCCAGTGTCAGGAACCATTACAATGCACGTAAGTGTTTGGAGAAATATATACCAAAGATCAAGCTCAATAGACCAAGGGAATCAGGGGTGAATAATTAGAAATTTGAGTTTTTTAAAAGATCTGTCCCAGTACTTGCCCTTGCCTTAAGAAAGAATAAAGATTTAAAAAAAAAAAAAAGAATAAAGATAGAAGTTGAAACTAATGATGGAGGTTTGAGACATGTCAAGATGATTCTTCAAATGTAATCACACATAACCTTGGGCAGATTATGTAACTTTTTTGAAACTCGGTTGCTTTATTTATAAAATGCTGTCAATAATGCTTTCTTCAGAACAATTCCTATAACAATTAAACAAATTAAGTCACTTAGGTAGAATAGCTCAGGGAATGTCTCTCAACAGATAGTTTTATTTTTATCATTAATAATAATTAAGAACCATATGGACTACACAAAGGAATTTACCCAAACATATCACTGTCACTGTCTTCAGGAGAAAATAGTCAAAATCCTGAAATACTCTATTGACTAATTAGCTTATCTATATTTAGTTTCTAATCTAAATATGCATTTGTATATTATGTACATATATGTATATGTGTTTATATATATTCATCTATATATGGATATAAATATAGATTGGTATAAATTCATAAATATACCCTCTGTTTTCCTCTAAGAAATCTTGGACCCAAATCAGTTTTTGATGTCCTATCTTGATAAGCATAGTAAGGCTGTAAGTGACCTATATGACTTCTGTCTTTTGTTTACTGTGTAGGCTGGAAAAAGTCCCGGAGCTTTGCTTCCTTACTTTCCCCCTATACCTCAACACTGTAAGTCTTTCACATTTTATATTCAATCTTCAAGGGTAGGAAATCAGAAAAGTTGAATTATTTTTCTATTTTTTTAAGGACTTTATTTATTTGTCAGAGAGAAAGAGAGCACAGGCTGGGGGAGCAGCAGGCGGAGGGAGAAGCAGGTTCCCCACTGAGTGAGGACCCTGATGCAAGAATGGATCCCAGAACCTGGGATCATGACTTGAACCTAAGGCAGACACTTAACCAACTAAGCCACCCATACATCCCTAGAATTGCTTTTCTTAAGGCTTAGAACCGAATTGTCTTAATTTGGCCTTCTTATCTGGGTATAGATTTGTACCACACAATAACTTTAAGTTTATCTGAAAAGTCATTTAGAAGAACAAATTGTCTGAAGAGTGAACAAAGCATCATATACAGTTAAGAATTATAGAAAAAGAATATGTACATATCAGTGCAAGAATTCTGCAGTATTTTTGACCGTGTATAGAAAATTTGGGTATTAGGGTTGTAACCAATAGAGACAGAGAGGGAGTGTGTGTGTGTTTAGAGAGAGGAAAGAAACTAGAGAGGTTTTCATTTTAAGGAATTGGCTCAAAGAGTTGTAAAGGCTGGGAATTCCAAAACCTGAAAGCAGAGCCTGGAAATACAGAGAATAGTTGTAACTCAAGTCCAAAGGCAGTCTGTTGGCAGAATTCCCTCTTTTAGGGAAGGTCAGAATTTTTTTTTAAGGTTTTCAACTGATTGAATGAGGTCCACCATATGATGGAGCACAATCTTTATTACTCAAAGTCTACTGATTTAAATGCACATCCCAGAGCACCTGATGGCTTAGTCAGTCAGACTTCTAACTCTTGATTTTGGCTCAGGTCATAACCTCAGGTCAGGAGCTAAAAACCCCACATGAGGCTCTATGCTCAGCAGGGAGTCTGCTTGAGATTCTCTCCTTCTCCCTCTGCCCCTCCCTCCACTCATATGTGTGCTCTCTCTCTCTTTCTCAAATAAATAAGTGTTTGAAAAAATGTAAATCTCACCCTCCCCCAAAAAAAGAAGTTTCATAGAAACATCTAGAATAGTGTTTGACCGAATATCTAGGTGCTATTACCTATCCAAGTCAACACATAAAATTAACCAATGTAATTTGTTTAATGAAATATGCAGATCAAAAAATTAAAACCCAAACTCAGCCCCAGTAGAGAAATAAACTATAGGGAAAATATTAGTTCCTTTTGACTAATGTCTATTTCAAGGATGATAATATGGTAGACTACATACAAAAGAGGACTTACAACATATGTCCCCATGCAAGGGATCCTGTGAAGCTACAGAGAGCAACAGGATTCCAAAACTTCCAATATAATCTCAGTTGCTTCAAGAGAAAGGCCTGGTATGCCTCTAAAATTTTGTTTCATGGCATTCAGAAGACTGGCCTCATCAGCTCCACCAAACTCCAGAGACAAGGTTGAGTAAGAGAATTGGTGAGTCATCTCAGACCTGATACATTTCATAGGACAGAAAAATCTTCTTAAAACTAAAACTACTTACTTGATTAATTATTAATTATTGTGTGTATAGTTTGTATACTCTACTATATTATAGTGATAGAAATTATTGCAATGATCCTTATTGCAAGTTTGAGATGGAGTTTACATGCACAACAAACCAAAGTATAACAGACCATGGTATTGATGTTAAGTGTGTTGAAAGAACTGAGCTCATTGCCAACTAAAATTAGCCAGCTATCTAGAACAGTCTCCACTAAGATACTTTATAGAGTAAGTGCACCCCAAGTAGGTGCAAAAGTAAGGTAGTTTAGATAACATTAGCACCTAGACTAAGATAGAAATTTGTCCTAAGATTTTCTTGCACATTGCAAATCGAAGGCTTTTCTTTCTCTTGTATTTCAAACTATGATGCCATATTTCCATGATCATCTGAAAAGAAAGATAAATCTTTACTTCCATTGTCAAGCTACAGGAAATAGATATGGCTAATAATGACCAAACAGACCAATTAACTGAGGCTATATTTGCATGACATCTTTGGAGTTTAGGGCAAAAAAAGAAGAAGGAGGAGGAGGAGGAAATGACAACAGCAGTAGCATATTTGGGATTCCCTCTCAATCCCCACATAAAGCAGACAGGACAACTAATAGTGAATGAATGAATGAATGAATGAATGAAACCTATGGAGAGTAACTACCGCAAAACACATTTTCACAACCACAATATTCAAGCAGGTGAAATGAATCCAGCGACAACCACACATGGCAGAGGTATCTGTGAGGGAGAGAGCAGGGAGAAGCAAGAGGGTAAGTGATGCACTTGAGAGCAGAAGAGCCCTAAATCATGAACAGGCAGTTCCAGGAAATTGTACTGGGCCAACAGGAAAACAATAGTTGAACCTAGGAGAGGTTTTATCCAGTCCTCCATCCAGTGAGTACAAAGGTCCTACACCCTTAAAGAGAGAGAGAAGTCTAGACCCTATGACTGGTTGAAACTGACCGGCCAAAGCTCTCTTACAGAGCAAGGATCTAAACTGAAAGAAACTGGCTGTGTGAAATCAAAATAGAGCAGGAGTGATAGAAGAAAAAATGTGAGAAGACACAGTGAGAGAAGGAACGAATGTGCAGATAATAGTGGCTGCACAGAGAGAGGGGGCAGAGAAGAAAATCAGGAGTCTGAGAAAGCAAGGCTTCATAATTTTGAACACCACACAAAATAGCAGAGAAAGAGCTCTGTGAAGTGATCAAAGCTACCCCAAATCATCTTTTCCTCTAAAATTTGGGGAAAGCTGAGTTCAAGTAAAAATGAGCAACAGAAAAGTATCAAAATCAAATCCGAGCAGCATTGTTATAACAAAAAGAGAACAAGGAGCAGAATAAAATTCTTACAGACTGTAATAGCATATACCATACCAGAAAGACATATCCAAGGAACAGAACAAAACTAAAACTTTTATAACCTATGTATAGATGAGCTAAAAATATAAATGAATAAATACTATAAAAATTAACAAAATGATGCAGTACATTAAAGAACAATGTAAATCAAAACTAGAAAAATCCAGAAACAATATGACTTAAACAAAAAGAAAAAAAATAATTTTTAACATAAATACCAAAATAGGGGGAATACAGAAAAATAAACACAGAATATGATGACTTAAGACAAATACAAAATGAGAGGTTTTTTTAATCAAAAATATGAAAAAACAGATATAAAAGATCTGACAAAATGATATTTACAGTAGACAAAATCTAACATAAAAAATAGGAGTCTCTAAAGAAAATTGAAGCAAAAAAAAAGAACAAAAGCTAAAATTATTAAAGCATTCCTGAAATTTAAAAAAATTGAAATTCTATGTTAAAAAAATCACATTACATACCTGGAATATAATCTATTAAATTTTTGAAATTTTTTTAAAAAGAGAGAAAAATTATTTCTCTGGCAAAAACAGTGAATTACTTATCATGGGAAGAAAACTAGATTATCTTTCAACTATTCAGCTGCAATACTTTGTTAGAGTAAAAGAGTTACAAAACTAAAATACTCAAAAAATATGAGTCATTGGTTTTATATTCAACAATAGGTGGACTTTCAGTATAATGAACATGAACTTTTATCAACAATGCAAAGACTCACAGAATATTGTTTCCATGAGTCTTTCCTGAGGATTCTTACAGAGATCAAATTCCATACAACCAAATGGCAAGAAATAGATGATGATATAGTTACTTGTAGAGGCAAGACTAGAGGAGGGGTCAAAAGAAATGGCAACATGATGTGGCTGTATGCTCAGACACGTGACTCTCATAAGACGATGAGAAAGTGAGGAAAGAATAGAGAATATGTATGTAAGAATGTTATATTGATAAGGCTGATATTTGAATAGTTATTTTAAGGCTAATGTGTGAAGTAGAATCGAAGAATAATTCTGTTCATGTTCCTGAAAAGCAATTTTCTTAGGGTGTAAGAAAGGTGATTAATGCAGAAGAAAGGCGAAGTAATACAGAAAAGATTAAGCAAAAACACTACACAGTTCTCAGTCTGATGTAGAATTAGTAGGTTGAACTTGAGAGTTTAACTTATACACCTATAGCTGTGCACACATATTATACATGTATATATGCATGGATAAAGTTGGATATATTTTCTAGCTGTAGCCACCGAAAAGGCATACAAACAATGACCAAATGCAGTATCAATAAGGACCCCTAGCATTCAGATATTTTGTGGTCTTAAAATTTTGTTTTTCAGGGCGCCTGGGTGGCTCAGTGGGTTAAGCCGTTGCCTTTGGTTCAGATAATGATCTCAGGGTCCTGGGATCAAGTCCCACATCGGGCTTTCTGCTCAGCCGGTAGCCTACTTCCCTTCCTCTCTCTCTGCCCGCCTCTGCCTACTTGTGATCTCTCACTGTCAAATAAATAAATAAAATATTTTAAAAAAAAATTTTGTTTTTCTAAGATTTGTCACAATACTATCTTCTTTTGCAAATGGCCAATTCCATACCCAAAGCAAGGAATGTACAAGATAAGCTTGAAAATTCTTGTAACTGCTGAAGAGGAAACTGTCAAAGACAACTGATATCGTGTCAAAAGAGCTTGAGAACAAAGTGAAAGAGGCTCTTACAGGAACAGTTTGAGGCTCAAAATAGATAAGAACAATTCATTGAAATCCATCAAATATGTTTAAATCAATGATTAAAAATGGAAAAACTAGCTGGTACCCTTCAGAGATGATAGCAAACTAGTAAATTAAGTTTAGAATTTGCTACTGGGTTTATAAAATTATAAATGAAGGTAAGCATTTCTATATAAAACTATTTCAACTAACACATGAAAAACAAATTTTATAACTGGAATATCACCGTTTTGCAACTCCCAATGAATAAATACATTATTGATCATCACAGCTTCTAACTACACAAAAAGAGAGACACCCAGACATTTTGTGCCCCTGACGAAAAATACACTACCAGCGGTATCATATCTGAGTCTCAGGAGACCTCTTGATCCAGCTGCCAAATCTTGGGCTACACAGTGCACTGGGACACATAGCAAACAGTATCAGGGAAACAGCAACATCTGGACAAAAAATCTAAATTGACAAGACCAAACAATTGTGTCTAGAAATGCACATTTGGGGGGCACCTGGGTGGTTCAGTGGGTTGAGGCCTCTGCCTTCAACTCAGGTCATGGTCCCGGGGTCCTGGGATTGAGCCCCACATCAGGCTCTCTGTTCAGCAGGGAGCCTGCTTCCCTTCCTCTCTCTCTGCCTGCCTCTCTGCCTACTTGTGATCTCTGTCCGTCAAATAAATAAATAAAATCTTTAAAAAAAAATTTAGAAAGGCACATTTGGATAATAAACACCAAGAAGCGATTGCTGTAAGTCAGGAGAATGGTTACTTTTTAGAGAGATAACAAACGTTGATTGACCTTGGGACAGGCACAGGGAAAGGCTTCTGGAATGACTGACAATGTTCTATTTTTGACCCCAGGACTGGGTGTAAAGGTGTTTGCCCCATTAAAAAATCATTAAAATATATATTTCTTGGGACGTCTGGTTGGCTCAGTTGGTTAATTGACTGCCTTCGACTCAGGTCATAATCCCTGGGTCCTGGAATAGCTTCCCCATTCAGGCTCCCCACTCAGCAGGGTGCTTGCTTCTTCCTCTGCCTGCCTCTCTCCCTGCTTGTGCTCTCTCTTTCTCTTTCTCAAACTAAATAAATAAAATCTTTTTTTAAAAAAGGAAAATAAAAATGAATCTGATTATAGTTTATTTCCATGTAAGTCAGTGAGATTTACCCTATCTTTTCAAGATTTACTAAATTTAAAGCTGCCTAAAGCAAAGAGGGGGAACTGGTTAAATCAGGGAAGCTATTTTTTTTTTTTAAAGATAATTGACATTAGTTTGGCTTAACTTTTCACTCTATATAATTACATACTCTGATTAAACTTAATTACGGTTGAGGTAGCCTTAAATCTTTGTATCTTTTCCTGTCAGCTCAGACATAGGGAGAACAAATATTAACAAGAGAGAAAAAAAAAAAAAAAAGACATAGGTAAAGTAAAGTAGTGTCCTAGTATCTTCTCTGGGATTCTGATTATAGCTGGATATTTAGACAAATGTGTGATCTTCTCACAAGAATAAATGTTTCTTTTTGAAAAAGAAATTTAACATAATATAAAACATATTTCTGATATATGTTCCACAGAATTACATTCTAAATGAGAATTCAGGTTTCCAAGTCAGTACAGAAGGAAAAACAAATTTTTTGTGGTCAAAATTAACTGCAAGACCCCGTTGTGTGTTGAATTATAAATCACCCCTCCCTCCAAAATATCTTGAAGTACCTGTGGTACCAGTACTCTACCTGTGAATGTGATACTATTTGGAAATAGGGTCTTTGCAGAGGCAGTGAAGTTAAGATGAGGGCCCTAACTGAACGTGACGATGTCTTCAAAAATAGAAGAGACAAGACACAGATAGAAACACAGACACAGAGAGAAGACCATGACCATGGAAGTAGAAATTAGAGATTGTAGTGATTCATCTAAAAGCCAGGGATAGTCCAAGATAGGCCAGTAACACCAGAAGGTAGGAGAAAAGCATGCAGCTGAGTCCCTCCTAGAGTCTTCAAAAAGAGCACGTCCTTGTCATCACTATGATTTCAGATTTCTAGCCTCCAGACTGTGAGAGAACACATTTCTTTTGTGTAAAGACACCAAGTGCATAATACTTTGACCCCTTAGAGAAGCACTATTGTCTGAGGAGTAAGTGGGACTCCACGATGACACACATCCCACACAGGAATTTGTTTTCCCTCCAGATCTGGGATAGATCACTGTTTTTCCATTGAGCATTGGATCTAGTTGGCTTGTGTTTCGAAGCCAAGGGGAATGAATGATAGGGAGATACTTGTAAGCATTAAAATCTCCCTTAATACAGTGAGCTGTACACACTCTGAGAGGTATCAGGGAACACAGACCAGCTGGGGAAGGACATTGATTCATGTTTCTTCTCATGCTTGCTCCTGGTGATTAGAGAAAGGACAGGCTGAATCGCCTGTACTCAGAATGTTCATGTCCTCTCTCTCCCATCTAGGCTGTGTAGCGGAATTTGCACAGGTGAGATCTGAAAAACACACATTATTTTGTACTTCAGATTTCTTTAATTTTAGTTGTTTCCAAAAAATGTGATTTATTACACAGCTTCAGGTTTCAGAGTTTCAAATATATGCATTTCATTGCCCTTTAATCTGCCAAAACTTAATTTTAAATACACTGTATTCAATATGTAAATATTTTTTTCACTCTTTAAATTATTGTACTTGGTTTACTGAGTATAGACTTGTGGTACCTTTGAAAAAATAATGCGTATAAATTTAACCTACTCTTAAATCTGTTTAAACTCAATTATAAATGGAGCTAGGAACTGTGTATCTTTAAGGAACTTGCCATATTTGTATCTCATATGGGAAAAGACAAAACTTGGAGCAAAAACTACCTATGACATAAAAAGAATGGTTTTAAAACCTGCTTGTTGAATAAAAAGCCTCCATTATGTCAATCCTTTATGGCAATTGCTCTTTTTACAAAAGGATAAATCCAGGAAATATTTTTAAAAGAAACTATTCTTTAACTGCTACAGGAACAAGTGAATGGTACTGCTGGTGTCCCCTCCAGCATCTGTTTATAGAACAGAAACACATACACCAAACTCCAGAGCCAAAGTTCATACTTAGAAGCCTAGAAACAACAAGGAGCCTTGATTCTTCATTTCCTTGTGAAGCAGGCAGATCCTGGCAGAGGCAGAAATACGGGTGCCACGGTGTATGGTCCATAGTTGCAGCTTTTGTCCTCTTTGTGCAGGACCTCTTGGGGCAGGTTCTAGGACAGTCTCTACATAAAAATTCCATATTCATGCTCTTAGAAATGAATTCTGTTTAAACTGGCAGTGATAAGATGTGAAAATGTATTCACCTTTCCAAACACAAGCTCAAACTGTAAACTCGACCAGCTCTCAAGCAAGTGCTGCTGCCATGATGCTCCCCCGTTCACAGCAAGCCCTGAAGTTACTTTATGATCCATTCCCGCATGCCTCCCTTCCCTTCTTGTCGAGGTAAACAGGAAAAGCTAAAGAAAAATGGGGGATTTTACTAGTTAGTTACATCTTCCATGCTTTTACTTGCAAATTGAGTCAGCCATATTCAACTTTCCAACAAGGTGGAATTTAATTTACCACTTTGTTTATTTTGTTCTAAACACCCTTCTGATGCAGCTAATAATTAACAGATTAATTTCAGATGTCCCCACTTTCCCAGCCTCTGAATTACACTTAATTTAATTGTTTAATAACCTGTGCATTCATGCATGAGAAGTTAATACTCAACTGCATTAGGAGAATTCGTATGTGTGCTTTACAGTGTAGCTTATTTACAGAGGAAAGCTGTTCGAAATTTCTCAACATTAAATGCCTTTACTTTACCATCTGACCAGCTTGTTGCCACATAAATATTGTCTATATTTTACCCCATTTTAATATATGACTCCTAGATGCATATACCCAAAGAGATTTATGAGGGAGTGGGTAGGTAAGGTACATGTATAAACACATCATCCATTCAAGCTTTAATGAATTTCTGCAGAAATTAATTTTTAATGGACTATTGCTTGGTGGCATATTCTCCCCTTTTCCTAGCACTCCTGGAAATCTATAAAATATAGAACAAGTTCTCTCCTGCACTGTTATACTAAGAAGTTTAATTAACAGAAAATACTACAAAACATATATATCCAGTATTAAGTGTCCAGGTCTTTATTACCTCTCTTCTGGAAGACTATAAAAACCTCCTAATGTTCCCTCCACCTCTGGTGGCTCTTTTCTCTGTGCCCTGACACAGCAATCACATTCATCTTTTTAAAGCACAAGCCCTTCAATGTGTTCCCATTGTTGAGGAGATTAAATAAAATTGTAATTAAGTGCTTGGATGTTGAGAAATCCTGTGAAAAATTTACTCCACAAAATCCATTTCTCTCACCACCTGGAGGCTCTTTTTCTGCTATTTGCTTTTTCATTTTCATTTTTTGTCTTTTATAACTTTTCCTTCCTAGTAGAACTCCCATCAGAGAGGCTACCTTTATGTTTCTCCAAGGCCAAAACTGGATGCATCTACATTTAAAAAAAAAATAAAAAAATAAAAAAACCACCTTTTTTACCCTTTACTTCACACAGCAAGGTCAGTAAGCCCTGGAGGGAAGCAGAAAACACTGCCTACCTCCTGCCACCTGTCCTAAGAAAGCAAGTTGTAATCAGCCACAGTGGCTGCAGTCTCCAGCACCCGGGGTCAGGCGGCCATGCGGACTCTCAGTCCTGCAGATTCTGCCTTCCCTGTGAAGCCCACACACACGTGTCCTAGCTACAAGGATCCCAGGGTGGATATTTTCCCGGAAGTCGCCACACATTTCTACTTTCCCAGTTATGATCTTAGGTTATACAGGGAGGGCTTTCCGCCACTCGCTGCTTACCTTTTTAACTTGCAGAGATGCTTTCGTCTGCCCAGTTTCTAGCCTCACTCCTCGACCCTGTGTATCCTTGCATAGATGTGTGTGCTGAGAGAGAGATGGACAGGAAAAGCACACACAAAATACACATAAATACAGCAGCAGGAAACAAGTCTTAGTTTAAAACCAGAACTTAATTTATTAGCACATTGATACAAAAATGTAAAGTAGGCAGAGATTGTTCTCTTCACCTCTCTTGTGTTCTTCTCTTTAAAGCAGGGAACCTCTGTTAGAGTTTACAGCATCTGCACCTCCTCGGACTCACAATGAGGCAGCTCATGGAGGCCTGTTTCCTACTAGCATTTCCTGTCATCCTTCATCTTAATTCAACTGAGCAGCCCTTTACAGAGATTCCATCTTGAAAGACATGCGGGTGTCTCTAAAAGGAGAATAACAAGCATAGTTCTCCTGTGAGGGAGAACTTTCTTGTAGAAGGGAATTTTAAGTCAAGGCACGCCTGACAAAAGTTTGATTAGAAAACATTCAACACAACCTCATGTCAACACAAGAGGGGGGGCTGGGCACACCATAAACAAATGATAAGAGAACAGAACAGGCAGTGTCTTCTTCATTTAAGGAGAAAAAAAAATGTTGAGACTAAATCAATGATTTTGTGGCTATCCAGAGCACTCAAATAAGTTTAAGTAAGTCCTACTCAAACAGTAGCCTAAACTCTACTATGAAGGGTTAATGTCATAGTCTTGGATTTAAGTCTCAACTTCGCTACTCTTAGGATGCGTTGTTATCAGCAAGCTGTTTAGCTCACTGAGATTTAATTTCCTCTTTTATTAAAAAAAAAAAAGAAGTATACCTTATTTATAAAGTGTGTTTACGCTGGATTGATGAAAGTATGACATTGGTGATCAGACTAGGATATGCTTAACTCTTTGGTACAGCATAAATATATTAGGGATTCCACAAAAATTGGATTTATGTTTTGTTTTATAATATATGTCACACTAGAAGAATAACAACAACAATAATAATGCTGATGGTAATTATAATAATTATAATAATAATGACGATGGTAATTCAAATCACATATATGTAAAATGCTGACATTAGAACCTGAGTTATATGAATAATGAGATACTACTTTCTCAATTAATAAAACAACTAAATAAGCTGGACAGATATAAGAAATGGTGTCAAATTAGTGTATTTTTATTTCTTACTATGTTCATGAAACAGGTTTTGGTTCGGTTTGGGGGGGCGGTGCAAGATACAAAATCTTTTGGAGACCTCCATTTTTTCTCTTCTAACTTTTCTCAGTGAATCAACCAGTTATGAAAAGTCTGCGTTACACATTTCCTGGAGCTCCTCCTTCCATTCATCCTGAAATAATACGTTCATTTGCTGGTTATGGCGCCACACCTTCATTAGAAGAATTTCAGTCACTGCAGTCTTGTGGCTTCTTCATTTTCTCAACTTCTCGAGCCTTTGTTTTTCCTTTACGTTAGTTGCCCAGTCTTTGCTTTTTACCTTGAACCTTCTCATCTCTTAGAATGATCCACTCCAAAATCCTCAATTTTGAAATGATCATTATTGTCCACACTTCTATCATTTACATTGAACCTCCTTTTTAAAGACTCTCAATATGTCCTCCTCTTTCTCAGTACCTTCATGCCCTTAGAATGTTATATTCCCATTTCTACCTTCCTTGTGGCTTTACATGACCATTTTTCCATTCTTAATAATTTTAGTAATGTTCTGTGACCCTTTAAATTTATTCCTTCCTTAGGATTATTTTGACAATCTGAAACTCTGAGACCTCACCATTTTCTTTCTTTGTTTCTCTTTTTCTTCCAAATTTTTATTTAAACTCCAGTTAGTTAACATACAGTGTAATATTAGTTTTGGGTGTAGGATTCAGTGATTCATCACTTACATATAACACCCAGCACATAGCACAAGTGCACTTCTTAATACCCATTGTCCATTTAGTACATCCTCTTACCACCTCAATCAACCCTCAGTATGTTCCCTATAATTAAGAATTAAGAGTATCTTATGGCTTGTTTGCCTCTCATTTTCCCCTGTTTCCCTATGTTCATTTGTTTTTGTTTCTATTGTATCCATTTATATTCCACATATGAGTGAAACCATATGAAATTTATCTTTCTTAAGCTGACTTATTTCACTTAACATAATACACTCTACATCCATCCACATCAATGCAAATGGCAAGATTTCTTTCTTTTTGATCGTTGAGTAATATTCCATGGTGTGTGTGTGTGTGTGTGTGTGTAGATAGATAGATATTAATGGATTTAGGCTCTTTGTATAAAGAAATTATCCATCTAGTGTGGATAATGCTGCTATAAACATCAGGGTGCCTATGCCCTTCAGATCAGTCTTTTTGTATCCTTAGGAAAAATACCTAGTAGTTCAATTACTGAATCATATGGCATCTATTTTTAACTTTTTGAGGAACCCCCATACTGTTTTCCAGAGTGGCTGCACTAGTTTGTATTCCCATCAACAGAGTAAGAGGGTTTCCCTTTCCTACATCCTTGCCTACATTTGTTATTTCCTGTGTTGTTAATTTCTGCCATTCTGACAGGTGTGAAGTGATATCTCATCGTGGTTTTGATTTGCATTTCCCTGATGATGAGTGATACTGAGCATCTTTTCACGTGTCTGTTATCCATCTGGATGCTTTCTTTGGAAAAATGCCTATTCATGCCTTCTGCCTGTCTCTTAACTGGAATATTTGCTTTTGGGTGTTGAGTTTGATTAAGTACTTTGTAGATTTTACATACTAACCCTTCATTGAATATGTCATTTGCAAATATCTCCTCTCATTCCATAGGCATTTAAATAATACTGTCCTTCCAATCCATGAGCATGGAATGTTTTTCCATTTCTTTGGGTCTTCCTCAGTTTCATTCATAAATGTTCTATAGTTTTCAGAGTATAGATCTTTTACCACTTTGGTTAGGCTTATTCCTAGGTATCTTAATGGTTTTTGTTGAAATTATAAATGGAATCAATTCCTTGATTTCTCTTTCTGCTACTTCATTATTGGTGTATAGAAATGCAACTGATTTCTATATGCTGATTTTGTATCCTGAGACTTTACTGAATTTGTGTATCAGTTCTAGCAATTTTGGGGGGAAGTCTTTCAGGTTTTTTACAGAGTATTATATCATCTGCATATAGTAAAAATTTGACATATTCCTTGATGATTTGGGTGTCTTTAATTCCTTTTTGTTGTCTCATGTCTGAGGAAGGACTTTCAGCATGACCATAGAGGAAAAGCTCTCAGTTGTTTCCCATTGAGGATGATATTGAGTGTGGGTCTTTCAAATATAGTCTTTATTATCTTGAAGTATGTTTCCTCTATCCCTACTTTGTGGAGGGTTTTTATCAAGAACAGATGTTGTGTTTTGTCAAATGCTTTTTTCTGCATCTATTGAGAGGATCATATGGTTCTTATCCTTTCTTTCATTAATGCAGTGTGTCACACTGATTGATTTGTGACTATTGAACCACACTTACAACCAAAAGCAAATCCCTCTTGATAGAAGTGAATGATTCTTTTAATGTAGTGTTGGATTCAATCTGTTACTATCTTGTTGAGAATTGTTGCATCCATGTTCATCAGGGATATCGGCCTGTAATTCTCTTGTTTAGTGGGGTCTTTAATTTTAGAATCAAGGTAAAGCTGGCCTCATAGAATAAATTTGAAAGCTTTCCATTCTTTTTTATTATTTGGAACAGTTTGAGAAGAATAAGTGTCAAATCTTCTTTAAATGTTTGGTAGAATTCCTCCAGGAAGCCATCTGGCCCTAGACTTTTGTTTATTGGGAAATTTTTGATTACTGATTCAATTTCTTTGCTGGTTAATGGTCTGTTCAAGTTTTCTCTTCTGTTCTGTTTCAGTTTTGATAGTTTATATTTTTCTAGGAACTTATCCATTTTTTCCAGATTGCCAAATTTGTTGGCATATAATTTTTCATAATATTCCCTTAAAATTGTATTTCTATGATGTTGGTTATGATCTCTCCTCTCTCATTCAGAATGGATAAAAAAACAAAACCCATCTATATGCTGCTTATAAGAGACTCGTTTTAGACCTGAGGATATTTGCAGATTGAAAGTGAGGAAATAGAGAATCATTTATCATGCAATTGGACATCAAAAGAAAGAATAGTAATACTTTTATCAAACAAACTATTATTTTAGACCAAAGACTGTAACAAAAGTTGAAGAAGGGCACTATATCACAATAAAGGGATTGATCCAACAAATAGATCTAACAATTGTCCATACTTATGCCCTTAACTTGGAAACACCCAAATATATAAGACAATTAATAACAAACATAAAGAACTCATTGATAATAATACAATAATAATAGGGGACTTTAAAACCCCACTTACAGCAATGGACAGACCATATAAGCAGAAAATCAACAAGGAAACAATGGCCTTGAATGATATACTGGACCAGATGGATTTAATGGATACAGTCAGAACCTTTCATCCTAAAGCAGCAGAATATATAATCTTTTCAAGTGCACGTGGGACATTCCAGAATAGATCACATACTGGGTCACAATTAGGCCTTAACAAGTACAAAAAGATTGAGATCATACCATGCATGTTTTTAGACCACAATGCAATGAAACTTGATGTCAATCACCAGGGGAAAAAAAAAAGGGGAAATTACAAATACATGAAGATTAAAGAAAATTCTACTGAAGAATGAATGAGTCAACCAGGAAATTAAAGACAAAATAAAAAGAAAATACATGGTAACAAATGAACATGAAAACACTATGATCCAAAACCTTTGAGATGTAAAAAATAGCCATAAAAAGGAAATATATAGCAATGCAGGCCTACCTCAAGAAGTAAGAAAAGTCTCAAATACACAACCTAACACTATACCTAAAGGAGTGAGAAAAGGAACAGCAAAGGAAGCCTATATCCAGCAGAAGAATTGAAATAATAAAGATTAGAGCAGAAATAAGTGATACAGAAACAAACAAACAAACAAACAAACAAAACAATAGAAATGAAAATGAAACCAGGAGCTGGTTCCTTTTTGTAATAAGACAGACTTATCCAAAAGAAAAGAGGAAGGACCCAATAAAATCACCAATAAGAGAGGAGAGATTTTTCCTTTTATATGCTATTGGTCAGCCAACTCTACAAGGAGAAAATGGCAAAATAGCTAAACTATTGCTATTAAAAGTTATGATATAAAATAGGAGTTGTAGATTCAAGGGTCTGCATTATTGAGAAGACAACATAAGTAAAAATACTTAACACAACATTATGAAAACAAAAATGAAGATTGATGATAAATGATAATGGGTTATCTAAGTGTAAACAGATTCATACTTCACTGTAAAGATAGAAACTATTTCCTTCATTTCTACATTTCTAGCACAAAAGGTCTGTATATTTTCCTTTGTTGTAGGGATATGAGAAAGAACATTCCTACTATGCTTCAATTCTATCACTTACATTGATATCTCAATTCTAATTTTAGAATATTGTTACATCAGTTATACCTTCTCACTATTTTTAATCATCTATTCTTATCTAATATAGCCTTTCTATCTGCCTATGAACTTATTCCTAAAAGGTTAATCTTTATTTCACAACACATCTCTTTTGTTGACTTTGCGTTGAGAAATAGTGGAGGAGTAGTTCTCATTCTGGGTTAAAGATACTGTATCTGGTACTGAATACAATACCTCATTAAGTTTATGGTAGTTAGTTGATATTTACCATCATACATCTACCTGTTGCCAAAAATATACTGATGTGTTAAATGGGAAATATGATGGGAATCATCAGACTGAATCCTTTAGTATTTAAGGATAGCACTAATCTCTACATTTCTACACAGGACTGAAGTATTGATTCTGATTTACTATCTTGACTTGAAGTGTGGGCAGTTTTTAGAATTTTCCACTTTGCTCTTTCTAACATATCAGTTGTTACTCCACAGGTCAAGAAATCCAAGTAAGTATTTCACCAACTGCTAAATATATCCATCTCCATAAAGCATCTGAAAGTCTGGGGGAGAGAAGAGGCAAGATGGCAGAGGAGAAGGAGACCTAAATTTCATCTGGTCCCAGAAATTCAGCTAGATAGTTATCGAACCATTCTGAACACATACAAACTCAACAGGAGATTGAATAAAGAATAATATCAATTCTAGGAATGGAAAACTGACCACTTCTTGGAAGGTAGAACATGAGAAGTGAATCTGAGGCGACATATGGAAAAATAGACCGCAGAGGAAGGGGCTGGCTTCTGACAAGCAATAGAGCAGCGGAACATAAAATTGGAACTTTTAAAAGTCTGCTCCACTGAGGGACATTGCTCCAGGGGCTAAGCTGGGGGTGGAGCCCTCTCTGGGACAATGTGGTCTCAGGTCCCTCAGGGTCACAGAAAGACCAGGGGTGCCCGAGTGTGGCAGAGCTCCCAGGTATCAGAGTGGGGAAGCTGGCTACAGAGATGGAGGCAAGGAGGGCTATCAACTCAGGGTTGCCACAAACCATGATTTCTGGCACAGTCAGGCCACTGCCCTTCAGGCAGGGACCGCACAAGTGGTAGATCCAGGTAAACTCACCTTCCTCCACCAGGAGGAGCAGTGTGGGAGCACATTGCAGGAATCTGCTTGGTTTAGAGACTCCAAACGGGGCCATGCACCAGAGTTAGAAACCCAGTCATAGGCCAGGTGAGCTCAGAGTGCAGCAGAGACCAGGGACACCAAAGGGATTGACTGCCTTTCTCTGAAGGCACACTGAGGAGTGGGGCCCTGAACTCTTGGGTCCTCTGGGCCAGAGATTTGGAGGCCGCCATCTTCATTCTCCTCCTCCAAAGCTGTACGGAAAGCGTTCAGGGAACAAAAACTCCCGAGAGTGAACCTGAGCAGATTACTTAGCCTGGCCCCTGGCAAGGGCAGTGCAATTCCCCCTTGGGCAAAGACATTTGAGAATCACTGCAACAGACCCCTCCTCCAGAAGATCAGCAAGAACATCCAGCCAAGACCATGTTTACTGATCAATGAGAACTATAAAACACCAGTGATAGAGGAATACAGCACATAGGATTCATGGCTTTTCCCCCACGATTCTTTAGTCTTTAATAGTTAAATTTTTTAAATTTTATTTTTTTTCTTATTCTGTTTTTTAAAATTTCCCCTTTCTTATTTTAACCTTTTTTAATGATTTTATCTTAACCATAGCTTTCTAAAAGTCTTTTTAAATTTTCATTGTTATAGTCATATTCTATCCCTTTACTGTATTTAACCTTATTTTTTGTATACATATAACTTTTTCTTTATTTAAAACTCTGGGATACAGTTTCTTCCAACAGATCATATTTCTAGCATATTTCTTTATTCTAGTCTCCAGCCTGATCACATTTTTTTTCTTTTTTCAACCAACTTCTTATCAATTCCTTTTTTAGAATCTTTTTAAATTTTCATCTTTACAGTCATATTCTATCCCTTCATCATGTTTACCCTTATTTTTGTGTATGTATAAATAAGTTTTTCTTTCTTTAAAATTTAGGGAGGTAGTTTCTTCTAATGGACCAAAAGACAACCAATAGAATGGGAGAAGATATTTGTAAATGACATATAAAATAAAGGGCTAGTATCCAAAATCTATAAAGAACTTATGAAATTCAACACCCAAAGAACAAATAATCCAATCAAGAAATGGGAAGAAGACATGAACTTTTCCAAAGAAGACATCCAAATGCCCAACAGACACAAGAAAAAGTGCTCAACATCACTTGGCATCAAGGAAATCCAAATGAAAAACACAATGAGATACCACCTCACACCTGTCAGAATGGCTAAAATTAACCACTCGGGAAATGACAGATGTTGGCGAGGATGCAGAGGAAGGGAACCCTCCTACACTATTGGCAGGAATACAAGCTGGTGCAGCCACTCTGGAAAACAGTATGGGGATTCCTCAAAAAGTTGAAAATAGAGCTACCCTACAATGCAGCAATCACACTATTGGGTATTTACCCTAAAGATACAAACATAATGATCTGAAGGGGCATATGCACTTAAATGTCTATAGCAGCAATGTCCACAATAGCCAAACTGTGCAAAGAACCTAGATGTCCATCAACGGATGAATGGATAAAGAAGATGTGGGGTATATATATATATATATATATATATATATATATATATATGAATACTATGTAGCCATCAAAAGAAATGAAATCTTGCAATGACGTGGATGGAACTAAAGGGTATTATGCTAAATGAGATAAGTCAATCAGAGAAACACAATTATCATATGATCTCTCTGGTATGAGGAATTTGAGAGGCAGGACAGGAGTTTGTGGGGAAAGGGAGGGGAAAATGAAACAAGATGGGACTGGGGAGGGAGATAAACCATAAGAGACTCTTAATCTCAGGAAACAAACTAAGGGTTGCTGGGGCACTGGAGAGGGATGGAGTGGATGGGTGATAGATGTTGGGGAGGGTATGTTCTATGGTGAGTGCTGTGAATTATGTAAAACCGATGAATCACAGACCTGTACCCCTGGGGCAAATAATACATTATATGTTAATTTAAAAAAGGAAAGAAAGAAAGAGAGAAAGAGAGAGAGAGAAAGGAAAGAAAGAAAGAACACAAAGAGAAAGAAAGAAAGAATCCCAATACTGCAGAGAAGGAAAAAGGTTAAGTGGCTAAGGTAGGATGCCAAATCTTAATGATTGATTGATTGGTTGATTGTTGCTTTTTGACTATATCAGAAGCTCTAGATTACAAAAGCAAGTTGGGACCAGAGTGTTAAGAATTCTAAATGACAGTAGAGAATTTTGGCTTTATACCATATAGGTTCTGAGGGGCCACAGAAGATTTTTCAGCAGGAGTGAGTTTTGAATCACTGTTTTGTTTCAGAGAGAATTCAGAACCTTTTGAGTAGATTCACTGGACTTATAATCAAAAGTTGTGATTCTAATGATAATAAAAATGTATTGAGCATTAATTATGTACTAGGCATGTAGAAGGAGGAAAAACTGTACTCCATTTTGTTTTTAGAAAATAAACTATTATAACAAAAAAAGAGAGAAAAAAAAAGAAAAAGAAAAAAGAAAGAAAGAAAGTCTGGGGGAAGTCACCATGAAGTGGGACTGTGCGATCATTGGAATCAGTTTAAAATGTATTTGTCCTAAGCATGTATATTTTCTGGATTTCATAAGGCCTGTGAGTTATGATGGACTTTTTGAAACTTCTGGTTTTACTGTCAACTAAGACCTTGTATTAGCTATTACCCTTTCTTCAGTGTACAATGACTTCAGCAAATGACAACAGATTCCTTTGAAAAATAAGTATTGTTTTTGTATACACTAATGTGATAAGGCAGAGTCTCTTCTTCAGGACACCTAGAGTACCCTTTAACTGATGAGTTCTGTCTAAGAACTAAGGTTGATCAGGAAATTAGGAAAAGGACCACAATTTTGTATTAATAGATTGATATCAGCTTTCAACTTAATAAATCTAGATTTTTTACTTATACAGAGCAAGCATTATCTTAATTGACTATCATCTATCCCATGCCTAGGAATACCACATTTGTTATCCTTTGTATGAATACCTATAAGTTAAGGTGGTCTGGTAGCCACTCAAGCCTATGGCCCATTATGGTGACCACATACATCTTGCCACTGATGGTTGAGTGTTGCCACCTGTTCTGCTATTTTGGAATCCTGGACTATAAACCTCACTAACAGTAGGAAGTAAAGGTCTGTAGCAGCATCTCTGAAGTTAACTCGGGCCGATAGAGAACAACTATGACTATTATTTCCAGTGTTAGTGTCCCTTTATTGACTTAATGAAGGAAAGTTGGGTCCTCCTGAGAAAAGAGTCAATGATCGGTGCTCTGATCTCACATAATAAATCCACTCTAACACAACCTCCTATTGGTTTTCTGATCCCTCCCTCAATATCCAGCCAAGGTAATTCAGGTATCTCCAATACTCTCTAGGTTATCATTGTGTCCACACTTCAGGAATTCATCCTAGTCCTATATGAAGATCAGTCTCAGGTAACTTAATAGAATGCTAAATCCTGTTTTATGGGAGAACACTGTTAAGGAAATATGTCCTATCAGCCTTATATTTTGTTGTCATTTAAACATCACCATTTATACAAGCATTCCCCTGGTTTCTGCAGGTATGTCTTAGCCTACTTGGGTTAACTTGAGAACTGAAGCACTGAAGGCAGGCAGGAGTGATCATGAGAAGAATAAGTACTATCTTGAAAGGCATCCATATCAGATGGGGTCTTTTATTATCTCCAGGTCAAGGAAGGCTGATCTCACCTAGTGAGTGGAGAGGGGAGATCTATGTCTGTAATCCTGGAAAACTCATCAGTTTCTGAGAGTTTAAAGTTCTCAGGGGTAGTAATTCCTATGTCCCCATCCCAGGTCATAAGGGCACAGTTTTTTTCTTACTAGGGATCCTTACTTTGGTGGTGTAGGGCCCGTCAAAGGTGAGAGTTCAATCTCTTTTGCAAGGTCTACCACACTTACGTTAAATTCTAGGCCTTATTTTAGCAGCCTGCAATCCAGCTGTAGAAGACATGGATAGCTCTGAATATTGAGCTAGCTCATGAATACATGAGACTTTCACAGTGTGCCCTGAGAAATAGCTGGATGAACCAACTTTGTTATGGTTTTTCTTCAAGACACTAGTGCAGTTAACAAAGGCCAGGCAACTTGTAATTATCTTTGTAATTATTCTTGTAATTACCTTTGCACCCATAGATGCCAAAGGCTAATGGTTTGGCCTATGACAGTTCTTCTTCAGGTGAATGGATAAAGAAAATGTCACACACACACACACACACACACACACACACACACACTATTATTCAGTCATAAAATAGAAGAAGGAAATCTTGCCATTTGTGTGTGTATGGTTTTGTTTGTTTGTTTGTTTGTTTGTTTTTAAGATTTTATTTGACACAGAGAGAGCCCAATGTGGGGCTCCATTCCAAGACCCTGGGATCATGATCCGAGCCGAAGGCAGACGTTCAACAACTGAGCCACCAAAGCACCCCAAATCCTGCCATTTGTAACATGGATCAAACTAGAGGATAGACATCATGCTAAGTGAAATAAGCCAAACACAGAAAGACGAATACTGTATTGCCTCATTTATGTGAAATCTTAAAAAGTCAAATTTATAGAACCAGAGAGTAGAACTATGTTTGCCAGCAGGTTGGGAGTAAAGGAAATGGGGAGATTTAGTCAAAGAGTAGAGACATTCAGTTATAGCATGAATAAATTTTGGGGAGCTAATGTATAGCTTTGTAACTATACTTAATAATACTGCCTTATATACTTGCAAATTGCTAAAAAAAAAAAAGAAAAAGCCAATCAACAGTGTTCTCAGCACACACACATAAAAGTAGTAACTATGTGAGGTGAAGTATGTGTTAATTATCTTGATTATGGTAATCACTTTACATTGTACAGATGTATCAAATTACCACATTTGTACTCTTTAAATGTACATAATTTTATGCACCAATTATATTTTAGTAAAGCTGGAAAAAATAAAATAAAAACAGTGGCTTTAGGCTCCCTCTTATCCTTTTCTCCTGTAAGTTCACTTTTCTTCTAACCTGCTAGATACATTTTTCATGTATAAGTTCCCTCAATCTTATTATGTTATGTCTCTAACCTCTCTTCCCTGTTATTCTCAAACTTCAACTATCACCTATTAATCTATAATTCAATGCTCTGGACTTGAAACCTTCATTTTCACCTACTAGACATCTCCAGTGAGAAGTGCCAAAAGCAACACAAGCATGACTTGTCCAAAATATGTCCATCTCAGATCGGCTCATTTTTCTGACTTCTTATTTCTGTCTGAGGCAACATCTCTCAATTCTCAATATTGACATTCCTCTCACTGACCCCTTTCCCCTTATCCCATAAGTTTCCAATTGCTCTCTCCTCTAGAGTGTATTTCTGTTAAGCCTTCCCTCACTTCTCATTTCTGCCTTCATCCATTCCTGTTCAAGTCCTCGCTTCATCCAATTAGGAGAGTTGTTTCAACTCTGTCTCTCTTCCCAATTTGTCTCACACTGGGCTAGCATGTTGTTTTCTTCTTGGACACATCTCTGCTTCAGACAAAATTTTCTAGAATACTTTGGACGACTACCCAATAACAATAGCTAACATTTATATAATAGTTTCTAAATACACACACAACGCTCCCAGGCACTGTTCTATGGTCTTTGTATTTATTAACTTATTTGATCTCCATAATCGTTAGTATTACCATTTTATAAATGAGGAAATGAGGCACAGAAAGTATAAGTAAATTGCCTAAAATTATTTACTTAGGAGCAAACAAATCAGAATTCAGACATACAGCCCGATTTTAAACTTGGTTCTCTTAATTGATATGCTCAAGTGTCTCACTCAAGAGGCAACAGAGAACAAATGACAACATAGTAAAACCACAAATACTTAAAATCTTAGGTAACTTCGTTTCAAAGTACTTCTGAGAGCTAACTCCCATTTTTTATCATTTATTTAGGATTTGCTATCCTAAACTTTAAATAAGCATTATTTTATTACTTCTCCAATTGACCCCAAACTTCTTATATCATTCCTCCCATTTTTCTCAGTTGGAGAGACTGAGGCTTGTAGAGGAGATCTGGTTTGCCTCAAATCCCCAGGGCCAGTAGATAGTGGAGCTAGAAATTAAAATCATGGCTACCTGCCTTCTAAGTCTACATTTGGGCTATCTTACTATACTGCATTCATTTACCTGCTACTTTAGAGAAATGGTGAACTCTTCACCATTTATATATATTCCTCCATGCCCAGCTTCCATCCATTTCTTTTATTTTTTGTCCTTCAGATAAATGGCATTTCCTTCTTGAGACACTTCTGAAGGCCCCAACCCTACTTATTTTTTAAATCCTGTACATAGGGGTGCCCAGGTGACTCAGTCAGTTCAGGTCATAACCCCAGGGTCTTGGGATGGAGCCCTACATCGGGCTCATTGCTCAGTGAGAAGCCTGCTTTTCCTGCTCCCTCTGCCTGACACTTCCCCTCTGCTTGTGCTCAATCTCTCTGTGTCAAATAACTAACTAAATAAAAATCTTTAAAAATAAAATAAAATAAAATATAAAGCTTATATCCAATACCTCTTTCTTCGTGAAGTCCTTCTTGATTGTTACCTTAGTTGGAGATAGTCTTTCCATCATCTGGACTTGAAAAACTCTGTACCTCTCTTATACCAATCACTGTCTAACCAACATTTATATTACTATGTCTTCACCTCCCTACTTCTCTATGCTCCTTGAGAAAAAGGCCTATCTGGATTGTTTTGTTGTTTCTGTAGCACCTAACATGTCTTTAATATTTTTGGAGAATTATTCATTTACTTTTAAAGTAGCTACCCATGGGGGGGGGGTAATTACTTTCATTTCCTTTCAAAATAAACAGGCCTGCGTGCAGAGATAAAATAATATTTGAAGAAAAGACACAGGCAAGAAGAGTATATTAATTAAACTTTTAATTGCCTAAACAAGATTGATCACCAAAAGGTGACCATTAGGTTAAAAAAAAAAAAGATATTCGGGTACTATGTTTTAGAACTTATGAATACAGATACTCTACTCTTCTGCTAAATACTTGTTGAATCTTGCTAGGTGCCAGGAAACATGCAAAATGCTGTGGATACAACACTGAGAATCATTTGGACCTCATCCCGGAAGTTAGGACCATTCTAGTGGAAAAGACAAACATTAATAAAAGACCACCCAGAAATTTAAAAAAAAAAATTGCAATTACATTAAGTCATATCAATGAAATTTCAAAGGAAAGTACCTGACAAAAGAAGACTTTAAGGGACACCTCTGCTGAGTTCTGACACATGTGTTGCAGTAAACTAGAAGACACTGGAAAGGAAGAGGATTCCATGCAAAGAATATGCAAAGGGTGGGTAGGGGGACTAGTGCAAAGGATACAAAAAGTGGGTTGTTTCAATGTATCCAATTAGACTCCTAGGGTCAATGCAATGGATAGAACTCAAGAATTGGGGCTGGTGACTTGGATAAAGAAATGTAAATGAGGTAGAATAAAATTGTGAGTCATAGCAAATTAAGCTATGAAAAGTGATTAGATTACATAACCCCAGCTTAGTTATTAATATTCAGTGTAATGAAATAATATTTTATGTTTATTATTTTAGCACTTGAATGTGCTCAGGTGTTCTGGGAGATTTAATTTGAATTCATTCATTGGATCCTTCAAGGTGATAGCTGTCAGAATCTTAAATATTTTCAATATTCAATTAATTTTAATTAGCAATAGTTGCTTTAAATTAAGTCACTTCCTTTAAAACATATTTTTTCTTGGCCAGACAAACCCAAATTATTGTTATTTTAAGATTACATTTAACTCTAAGTTTAGTCATTTTAATGAAAAGTTATCTTAAATGTTTTATTGTCACTGTACTTTAGATTTTCATGGCATAGTAGAAATACCTTCCTTGGGACACCTGCATGGTTCAGACTTTAGAAATATCTTCCTGAAATAAAAACAATAAGTTATTAACACTAAGAACTTTGATTTTTTATAACTGTAAATTAGAAATAAAACATTTTTTGCAGAAAAAAAATACTAAGGATTATAAATTATTAATCTAAAACTCACTAGGGCTTATAAATTATTAATCTAAAAACATTTTGTTACTACCACTCTCATATTTATGGAAATTTTTAATATCAGAAGAGAAAAGAAGCTTCAAGATATGTTTCTTCTTAGCCTTTGCTTTTGATTAGAAATATAATGCCAGCCACCGACAGGAGCTACATTTGAAATTTGAAATTTTCTAGTAGCAAAATTATAGCAGTAAAAATAGGTGACTAAGTGTGTCTTCTTTAATACAATAAACAATACAAACATTGTAAATGAGAGATTGTACATTTTGTTACAAAATCCAAGATTCTCATGTGTGTTTTGCAGTTACTAAGGGCACATTTCAATTGACAGTGTGATTTCAAATACTCAATAGCACATGTGGACAATAACTACTATTTTAGAGATTGTCAATCTTAGACCAAACCAGTTTCCTTGGACAATTTTCTTGAATCATCTCCTACTAATTAACAATCTGAATTTCCTGAATTTTTAGTGAAGAGACTAACCTACTTCTGCCTATTTCACACACACACACACACACACACATATATATATACATATATACTTATATACATATGTATACATATATAAATACACACATATATTTATATATATACATATATACACACATATATTTATTTATATTTATATACCTACTATTATATTCTACTATATTATCTATTACATTCTACTGCAGTGTGATATATATGTAATATGATGTGTATGTGTTCTTCATTCATTGAACAAATATTTACCACACACTGATATACTGGAATCAAGGTAAATAATGATGATTAGAACATACGTGAACACTGCCCTCAAGGAACTTACAAGCTACCTGTGACTCTCTGAGTTCCTGTGACTGCAGGTGAATTTACCTCATATATCTCAGTAACTGGGAGCCTGGACACAAAGTTGCTTTACTTATTACCTGCATTTGTTATCCATAATGTATGATAGTATAGTATCCAATCATGTCAATAGTACAGACTGCTGATTGCCCAGGTTCAAATTCTTGGATTCTTCTTCAATTCCTCTCTCATTTATCTCTCTACATCCATAAGCGTTTTATACTTCCCATTTCCAAATTTAAAAACTCACTCATCTCTGTTTCTTTAAGTTCATTGAAGCACTCATTTTTATTTATTTATTTATTTATTTATTTACTTGTCAGAGAGAGAGAGAGAACAAGCAGGCAGAGGGGCAGAGGGGCAAGCAGAGGCAGAGAGAGAAACAGCCTCCCTGCTGAGCAAGGAGCCTGATGCAGGACTTGATCCCAGGACCCTGGGATGACCTGAGATGAAGGCAGTGGTTTAACCAGCTGAGCCACCGAGACATCCCATGAAGTACTCTTTATCCATGGTTTTCTCACTCTCTCCTAAAAACAATTAAATAATATTTCTGTCTTCCCTTTTTCCCCAGAAAATGGAAATACATTCATTTTAATGTGAATTATAAAATCAGGGATGCTTATTATAAGAATGACAATTGAAATATAAAGGTATGGCAACAAAGTAGCTCTGCATTTCCTTGAATTCAATTTGCTACAAAAAGCTGCTAAAATTCAATATAAAAATTGTTGATAATTTATGTCTTTTTTATGAACCATGAAAATTATGACATTATAAAAAAGTAACAATGCTTTGATAACTTCTAGCACAATCTCAAGAACATCACAGTTTAATGATTATTTTATTGATGCCACTCGAAGTATGACATTTAAGAAAATGGGTAAATCGTGTTTGTAACAAACCTGATATAGAAGTTTCCCATAACTGCTGAGCCTATAAATTGTTATAAGCTTCACTTACAAAAGAATGTATTATGAATGTAATTAGACTAAGCACTGATACAACTACATTATACTTATTAGGCTCATTAATGAAGGAAAAATGCTTAATGTTCAGCTCTTAGTTTAATATCTTTGGTAATATGCCATTAACAACAAATCAGTGGTGGGAAAATGCAGCTATTAGGACAAATACACAATATCTCTGAATATAAAAATAAATATTGATTGTATAAGTCCACTTCCCTTCATAAAATAACATGGCAAAGGATGAGAAACTGCAAAAATCCAATCTCTGAAAGTGTATAAAAAGGAGAAAAGCCATTCAATAAGTTCTTTGTCACAATGAGTATCATTCATCTTGAGTAAGGCAACCACTTTTTATGTGACTGGCAAAGAAAAACAATAACACATACAATAAAAATATAATAAAATTCCACAAATCCATTTCTTGAGCTAAAAGTAAGAGAACACTTCCTTATTAAAAATGTGATTATCTATGCATGCCACCAAAACATACTGATGGAATGTAGACTAAAATAAGCAAATGTGCTTGGCTGCATGATGTCTGGTCCTTCACACTAGCTTCTCCATCATCAGATGAAATTAGTTTAGTCCGCCATGACTTGCACTTAATAGTAATCACTGATTTCACTTCTAAGTGCACATAAATCATCCCTTTAATAATATTTGTTAGGATCTTTCCCAAAACTAATATCAAGAGTTACAAACTGAAATGTCTAGAGGCCAGGAGGATGACAGAAGCAGAGGTTCAGGGAGTGTATGCCTTTTTAAAGCTAACAGTGGCGACTAAGCTCTGGCCAACTGTGAAGATGAAATCTGATTTCCGATGTCCGCAACAAATTCTGTACTTTTGACTGTTCATTTCTTTGTTTTGTTTCAGACATTGGGAAAGCCTAATTGCTTCTGTTAACCAGATTCAGCGTCCACTGTACTATCTCAGACATACAGTTTTAATCAAGATTTGATCTTTTTTTAAGATTTTTAAATTTATTTATTTGAAAGACAGAGATCACACATAGGCAGAGAGACAGGCAGAAGGAGAGGAAGGGAAGAATGCTCCCCGCTGAGCAAGGATCCTGAGTCAGGACTTGATTCCAGAACCCCAGGATCATGACCTGAGCCTAAGGCAGAGGCCTTAACCCACTGAGCCACCCAGGCACCCCTGTCTTTGTCTTTTTAAACTCAGAAAACCTCCTCATAAATAATCTCTGTGTCCCTCTCCCCTCTCCCCAACAGGCAAGCCAGTGTGTGCAGAGTCAATGAAAATTACCTACACATGGCATCTGACATTGTCATCCTCTGGAGCAATCTGCATTTGGCATTCCTTTTGAGGCTACAAGCTCTTGAGGGGCAGTCATTTAACTAGGAAATGAAAAATTATTTCCAATTAAAAACAAGGACATGAAGTAATTTTTTTAAAAAACTTTATATTTTGGGATCTCTTTTCACAAGCTCAGAACCATCCATTAATGGATTTGTTCAAAGAACTGATTCTTCTTCAACAAGCATATAATTATTTCATACTTACTTTATATTAATCATTGTGGTAGGTGTTTCTCAGCGGAAAGATGAATCAAATATATTACCTGTCTAAACTCACTGGCCAGTTGATTTAGTTGTTAAGTGAAAAAACAATGAGCTTATTAAATAATCTTGATGTTCTGTCACAAACGAACGTCTGTTGATTTTATTTCCATAAGCATCCTTCCTCTGAACAATTTAATGTTTTGGTCTACTCTATTTAGAAATCTTTAATTCTGTCACCCTGTGACATAGAAAAATACTTTCCTTTTGAGCCATATTTTCTACATCAGGTGCTTATCTGCCTGAACATGAGGAAAGCTTAGCTTATTAGAAATTTTTGTTCACAATCATACGGATTCTAACTGTGAAACAGAAAGACAAAATGGAGTTGATATGGGACAGTTTTTTCTTAATTGATGATAAAATATAATTTAGACAGTTAGGGTAGAAACACAAGGCATCTTTGCCTTCCATGCTGCCTGTGATCACTCTTGATTTCAAGCGGTTGAGTGCTACCATCCTTTTCCTTGTTCATCGTCAGATATCTGAGTTTCACCTACGGTTACCACAGACCATGACCTGAAATAAAAATGTCCAACTCTGCTCCACTGTCCCTTCTAGTACAATCTCAGTTCCATTCCTTTCCTGCACACTTCGTGACCTACTACTATTAATAGCATAGGGTTTTTTTTTCCATCTGTGTGTTTTAGGCTTAACTTTGATTCTTTTACCCAAGGCTGTATTGCAAAAATTGCTACTTCATCTACATCATTTCTTAGTTTCATTATTAATTCAATATTTATGTATTTGACTTATTTTTATTTTTAATTGAAGTACAATTAATATACAGCATTATAAGCTATACCATTTTCTTAATTTGTTCATTTTTCTCCAGCAGCTTCAACCTTTTATAATTTGACAGGTATTTTTGTTTGGTTGGTTTTTTTTGTTTTTTTTTTTTTAAGTAAACTCTACCCTCAGTGGAAGGCTTGAACTCACAACCCCAGCATCAAGAGTCACATGCTCTATCAACTGAGCCAGCAAGGCACTCCTCAGCTTTAACCTTTTAAAAGTATTTGTGGTAACTGTGAATCTCAGAATGCTGGTGCTCTGCCATGCTTTCTGCAGGGATGGTAGGGTTTTGTGAAGCCATTAGTAATATTTTCCCCTGATTTCTTTTCACCTAAAACCTATGTTTGTGGGGATGATAGCTAAGGATAAAGAACTGGAGAGACTGATGTTAGCTGATCCCTAAACACATTGGAACAATAATCTTGACATTGTGGTGTCAAATTTTCTAAGCAAGCTTGCTAGCTAACCACCTGTGGTAGCCAATGCCATCTGTCTAAGAATATTCATCCAGGGAACCATAGATGGGCTCTTGATTTAGTTGTAAAGGCACTTAGTAAATGTTTCTTGAGAAATGAATAAATAGTAATGGTTATTCACTTTCTGTCAATGAATACTTTGACTTTCATTAGATGGTAATAGTGAAGCCAAAAGTAAATGCATATTTTCTTCCTTACCTCATTATTTAGTAAATATTGTAATTAAAGAGAATTGGGAAACCAGAGCTTACATATTTAAGATTATAAAGTGGCACATCTATTTTTCAAGGTACTTTTCTTTCTACTGCATTCTGTATTATGCAAAAATATGCACATCCTATATCAACATTTGTAACATAAAAGCACCCATGGTAGAAAGATGTTATTTGCAATAATGTTGGTAAGATACGAAGTTGTGTGGCTGAATGTAATGATGCTAATTTGGAGAATACAAACATAACCCATTGCCAGACCATTAAGGATCATGTTTGAATACAAAGTAAAGTAAAGTGATCTTAATATATGTAGCTTCAGAAAAAAAGATATAGCCTTCATCTGCTCTGTATTAGTTGATTTCTAAAACGTACATTACAGTGTCACTACTGCAATGCTTTCTCCTACTTTAAATATCAGGTTGGCCATGACAGGAGGAAAAAATCTCACTTCAGCTCTGCGAGTAAATAGTTTGAGTATTTTAAAGTTTGTAATTTTCACAAGGAATGATGTCAAAACTTGATAGACTAGAAACCCTTTTTAAAAATTCAGTAACCTTTTCATATTCCAGTTAGAAATCCCAAGGTATTACATTTCTACTTTTGTAATTTATAGAAACCAGAAGTATAACAATTACAACATTAGAAACAGAGACAAAGTTAAAAGTCAATTTTTATTAAGAATTATGCTGCCACACCAGCAGTACATTTCCTTAAAGAAAATAATTATACAATTTTTACATTTTAGTGTCATTTTATGCTACAAAGCTTTACTTACATAGTTCTTCAGAATATATTTCAGTTGTTCACCCACTATTCTAAATGTGAAATGGTATCAAATAGAGTAGATTTACAGGAAAGAATAAGAGAAAACAACTTAATATATACAGTATCATTAGTGGTTATTATTTTTACAATTTTCTTTTGAAGTAATGCACTGAATTTTTCTGCCATTGACATCTTAGGGTCATCTTTAAAAGCAGATTTCCACAGAGAATCAAGAGTACAATAGTCCATATATTTTATAGGTGATATCTGACAACTTATGAGTAGCTGCAAATCATTTTTTCTCCCAAAGTAGGATGTGACCCTTTTTAAGAAACAAATATTCAAGTTGGTATTTATGTTTCATGTTGATCTTTCCATTTAGTAATGACTTACAGTCATTGCTTCATATACTCTATATTTTGATATCAGTAAATGGCTAATTTAGCACTTTAATCTTTACTCCAGTGATTATTTTCTTTTTTCATGTAAAATTGCTTTTTTCTAGGTATGATAACCCCACCCAATATTTAAAATTTATCTAAGAAAAGAGATTTCACGTAATTCATTTATATTCACTTGTAGAAACTAACACATCTCTGGCCAAACAGTAGGCAGTTAATCAGTACTTGTTTAGCTAACTTGTTGAAAAATGGAATAACTTATTCATTTATTTACAGAGTAAATAGCGAGTCACTGTGTACATTACCATACCAATACTAAAAGTGGATTTTTTTTCTCCTTAATAATACAAAATACATTTTTACAATTAGCTTCAGAATATTCCTCTGAATTAAGAAAGTTCTAGATACAGGAAATTTTCAACTGATGATTATTTGTAAAGTAAATTCTTTTGAACAGTTTTTTTTTAATTTCATAGATATGTTTTTGTAGGCATAGTGTTTTCAAAATATACATACTCAATTTTCCAGACATTCATAACCTAATGGAACTTCATTTTAAGCTACTACTACCAAATTATTCTCATTAACCAATCAATGATTAAATTTAAGGAAAAAATGCATTTTCCAAAATGAGTTTTTAAAATATGAATTTAATGGGCTGACTTTCACAATGGCATTGTCCTCTTGCATTAAAAAACTGGTACTCTTCCTAGGTTCAAAGACCTGTACTAGATAAATTATAGATAGATTATTCTATTCCTCAAATATCTTCTCAATCTCCGAGTTAAATGGGGGTACATATCATTCATTTATATAATGCCTTATACAGTTATAAGGTCAGTCATGGAGGTGCTGGTGTGTTAAGAAATCATTTCTTACTAGCTTTGACTTCCTCTAGTAAAGACAACTATACTACCCTCTTAGTGCATCCCCAATATTGTTATAAATTAATTAGTAACTGCTTTCTTATTAGGTACTTGCTTTACAGAGTGTATTTACAATATGTGTGTCTATGTGTATTCATAGTTGTTCCTTCTTCAGGTTTTTAAAGTTTTTTCTACCTTCTGTCACCTGCCACATTAGGGTGGAGTCAGTTTCCCTAACAGACTGTTCACAGATGGATTGGGATTTCAGGCAAGGCTACACGGTCACACATCAGGAGCCCAGTGATACAGTCAAAATAAAACATTCTAAAATGTATGACTTAGACGGCTGTTGTTAGGAATGAAATAGGAAAGTGTGGGTGTATTTTCCAAAACAAGTATCTGAAAGTTTCAGATCTTTGAAGGAATGATGGTTGAAGTAAGGTAGATTGTGAAAACAAATGAAAAGAGGGATTCAGAAAGCACAAAAAACGACAATAGATGCAGACCGATCAGATGATTATACAAAGAATTCTATGAGGCACAGGGCCACAATGAATATACTCTAGTCTCCACTAGTCAACTGATTCTCTAAAAGATAGAATAGCCCATTAAAATAGGTCTTGTTTCCCTTCTTTTCTGTAGTTCCAAATTAGTCCTGGC
Source organism: Mustela lutreola (assembly GCF_030435805.1). Classification (NCBI taxonomy): domain Eukaryota; kingdom Metazoa; phylum Chordata; class Mammalia; order Carnivora; family Mustelidae; genus Mustela; species Mustela lutreola. The sequence continues at coordinate 119,881,520 of NC_081292.1, read as the reverse complement.
CACCTAGGCTTATCAGAAACAGTTTAGAAAATTATACAACATTGTAACCAGATTTCTTCTAAAGTTGAATTCAGATGCCAGCTTATTTCAAACATTATTATAAAACATAACCATTTTATTCTACTAACATAGTATTGAAGTAGGCAAGTCAGGGCCTACCTATAATATCAGTTTAATCATTTAACCAAAATGTTAGTATGACCTTTGAGGATTAGGTAAGGTTCAGACTTGCATATTTATTATTAACATATTACTTCCATTTTCACCTTAGCTTACAATTGGTATAGAGTCAATCAATATTCTAGTTTCAGATAGACATTATGAAAATATCTGTGAGTTGTGACAATCAATTTCAGTGCCTGCTGCATCTCAAATACTATTTATTGACTCATCCATTAGTCAAATATTTGTTAATTGCCTGGTAGGTACATGTATTCAGAACCAGCTGGGGAATTTAGCTCATCCATAGTCCAGTGAAAGACACAGTGTGGCTCAGTGCAAAGCTCGGTTTGAACCAGCACAACGTTTTTTTGGAAATTTAAACAGGAACATGCAGGGCAAAATCAGTAAGTAGTAAACACTGAATTTTAACCCCAATTATATGTGCACATTAATTGCAGAGAAGAACTTATATTTAGGCTTGAGGTTACATAAAACTTCGATTTTTTGACAGTGTGGTCAGAGTCTGTGCACTTAGAATCCGAGTTCATGGTTTCTTCTGAATCCCACTTGGTCACATGCATTAGTAAATAGTGACGTGGTGACACCAATTGTTACAGTGCAAGCTCACGGTTTTTATCTCTTTCTCATTCTTAAGATGAAAGCATACATTTAAGGAAGTTACTATTTCATTAAACTTGTAGCTTCATTTTTCTCCCCAAACTCAAAATTGATCTCCTGAAAATAATTTAGAACTTTTAATAAATATGTATCCCATGACCAGAGTCAGAATTTCATGACACACAGATTGGTTATTTTATCTTGATTTATTCCTGAGATATGAAATGTCTGCCTATATTATTATTGCTTGCCTTGCAAACACAGTAACTCTTTATGTCTTTTAATACTGTATTAAGGAATAATCTCTTTTCAAAGTATCTTAAGAAACAATGAGGGGTCCAAATTCAATTTAAATATAAACATTCCATGCAGTACGTGCCCTCCTTAATATCCATGAGAACTGGGTGTGGTGCATAAACAATGAATCTTGGAACACTGAAAAAATAAAATAAAATTTAAAGAAAGAAAAGTAACCCATGTTCAAAGTTAAAAAAAATAAGTAAATATGAACACTCTGTCTTTATCAAAGCAGATACTATAACCCAGGTGACAGTGGAGAAACAGCTTTCCCCTCTGTATGGCTAAGATCCCACGTGCACAAGTGGCCAGAAAGTTGTTTTCTCTTTCTCTGTCATTTTGGATTTGTATAATTTGAATTTCATGAGATTCCTTTAAGATATCACTCTCTAGGAATATCCCTCACCTTACTTACTTAACATTAGTGGTGCTAATGAATCCATACATTTTAACAAAAGTTAGAAATAAAATGGAGGCCTTCCTACAGTTTTCAATACTATGGTAAAAGATAGGATCATATAATTGTAAAAATAACATAGCCCTGTTCTGCCAAATATGGTAGCCACTAGCTATATGTGATTAGTTAATGTTGATAAAAATTAATTATAATTAAAAATTATTTTCCTTAGTTACATTAAGCACACTTCTGGTATTCAGTAAGTACCTGGTTAATTCTCAAAGCAGCTCACACATACTTTCACACACACACACCTAAAACCACCAGGTCTTCCTTTCTGGTTTGCATGTTGTATGAAGTTCACATCCTATATGTAAACTACAGACTGCAGAATAGGGAGAAGTTTCTGACTGTGTGCTTCATGACAGTGAATCAGGAATAACAGTACAGCCAGTGAAAATGCAACTTTTCTTCTAGAACATTCTGGTGGGAAGAGGTACTGTTGATCAATATTAGCCATAGAGAGCCATAGAGAGCAGAAAACAAAGAATGTGCATAATTAATATTGCTAGCAATTGTCAACTTTTGGTACTCTGGGGTTTTTTTTCCCCAGAAAATTACTTTTGTTATAAATTCACACAAAAAGATTCTACACTACTGATCATGTTTTGTAAAGACTCTTCACATTGGGAATCAATTTCAAACATACAGAAAAGTTTCAAGAATAGTACAAAGAACTCTTGTATACATTTCACCCGTATGAGTTTATTTTTCTTCCTTTTTCTATCTTCCTCTCAATATCTTCTGGTCTCTGTCTTTCTGTCTCTTCTTATCCTCCCTCCTTCTATGTATATTTTGTCATTCAAAAGTAAGATGCATAAATCATAATCATGGCTCTTTAACCCTGAATACTTTAGTTTGTGGCATTATCTTATAGAAGCACAGTAGAACTCTGAAAAGCAGCAAAAAGTAACCTAGAAACTAACAATGCCTATTGTATTTTGGGACTTATCTTTACACAGTAGGCTCCATAAACTCCGAAAAGAAAGACATCTTTTAAAGTCTTAACTCAGTGCTACTCTTCCCATATAGATCTTGTTTATATAAAATGTTTGTTGATGTTTTCCAGGACCTTGTCACCATACCTGTCTGATTTCAGAAGTAATCCCCAAGCTAAGCAAATGTTTAGCCATGCAAGCCATTAGCATAGTCAATAAACTTTTCCAAGGTCAGTCACCGAATATACCAGCTTTCTAATTCCACCAAAATAAGACCCATGGCTACTTAGAAATTAAATTAATTGTTCCATCCTCTAATTTCAAAAGTTGAAAATTTTCAGATCTCCTTTTAGTCTCATTTTCTGTTAGTTTGTTTGTGTGGTTCAAAGTTTTGTCGATTACTGTTAAGAAATTGGAAAAATAAAGATTGAAACAGGGTATATAAAAACAAAATGTCCTGTCATTGGGCACTTATCATGCAATGTGTTCCTATTTCATCAATACTATTGTTCTGGTTCATCCTGTTTTTTAACTAGACATTGGTTTTATTTCTCTATCATGCGTAGTAAGTGGAACACTTAACACACACACACACACACACACACATACACACACACACACAAAATAAGCAGATATATAGATCAAGCTTTATCCCCTTAACTTTTTTAAATAAAGCTCCACAGACTTTACATCAAGCTTTGCTGTCCGTGTAGCAAAGTGTCACATTCTGGGTCCCCACTGGGACACCAAAACCTGGTGGAATTTGGCTGTATGAGAATAAATCAAACAAGTAGCAGGTGCCCAGCTTTAAGATTATAGGGAAGGTTGTTCTGAGTCCCAAACACTACCCCATTGAAAGAGAAAAATAGTGTCAGAGAAATTCATAATGGAAACAACTTAAAAGAGTATTAGCCTGAGTCATCTTGTTGCTTCTGACAAAGGATCTCCTTTCTCTACATTTATTCCAATTTCATTGCACAGGTCATCTTCATCAAGTGTAAAGCTTTCTCCCTTATATCACTGCTTAGATAGAAATGAGAAATGACTCCAGCACAAGGTGGGTATTCGCGTGGACGGCAATGGTGCCAATGTCTCTGTTCACACTTTCTCTATATCCCCTCAAAATTGTCTATCAATGATGATAGGATTATGGTATCTTGCACACAGTTAGACCCTAGAAATGTAAACCTTGAAGGAACTTAAGAATTCATCTAATATAACTCTTTCCATAAGATTTTAAGTACTTTTAAAGGCATGATGCCTTGTTTCTCTTATTAATCTTAGCAAATAGCATAGTGCCCAGCTCAAGGTGAATACTCAAAAGTGCGCGTGTTTGATGGCAGGAACTGACACCTTCAGTGCTGTTATGAAAAAGTAAACTGAGATTCAGAGAAGCAAAGTAGTTTCTCCAGGGCCACAGAGCCTGTTAATAAAGGATGACGGAGCTCGAAGGAACGTGTTAGTATTAAATCACTGCATATCAATTCCACAGCACAATATCGTGCATGGGCAACGGCTATCATCACCCTCTTGCAATTGAACTGTTATTACTAAATATCACTGTTCACAGAGTATAGGTTTTTCCTTCAAAAATGTGGGTGTGCCGTGAAAATAGCACTGAGTATGAGTCAAATGCAGGTTTACAGATCTGTCCCTTAAATTGCTATGTGCAACTAATGAGTCATTGAACACTACATCAAAAACTAATGATGTGCTTCATGAAGGTTAACTTAAAAAAAAAAATAGCTATGTGATTCGTAGTTTCTCCATCTACAAAATAAAGATAATAATTCTGACAATAATTAGCAACAGTCTGAAAATTTTTTCACATAGGACAGTTTTTTTCACATGGGACTTTTTTTTTTTTTTCACATAGGACACTTAGATGCGCCTCTATTTGGGCACTAGAATGCTCAAAACTACTCAAAAGGAAATTGTAATTTTTGTTTCTAGTGAGGGAATTGTTATTTTAACTTTATATGATAGTATATATTTAATATAATGTATTGGATATAAGTTAGACAAATTAATTAAATTATTTTTCAATCTAAGTCCAAAAGGATCTCTCAGGCTTATAAACATAAAGAAATCCTTGCTGAAAGTTTGAAATATGACTTAATATATGGGTGTACTTTGGCTCACAGGCAATGTCAAATAAGAGTAATTAGCACCAAATGGGAACCTCCTCACAATTTTCTTTCTGCTCCTCCTCTTCCATATCACGTCCTGTGCGGCCGGATTCATCATGCTTCGTTACTTTTCCTAGGCCCAGCCCTCCCGAGCCAGGAGAATATCATATGCTATGTTCTGAGAGCAAAAGCTCCTGGTGTGAGACAAATTAACACAGCACCGGGAGCCATTTAACAAATTACCTCTTCCAGCGCCTGTACTGGCGCCATGGTACCCCCTTAAAGCTCAACGTTCACATCAATTAGATGAGCAGTTCAGTCCCAGAGGTCGTTTTCTTCATGCCTACTCAGGCTGTGAACTTCCTTTAGAGCCAGAAAATGAGCAAATCCAAGATGGGCAGACAAATTTTCAAGAAAATTTCCTTAGGGGAGAAAAATCATATACTTGAGAAACTCCCTAGCTGTTTCAATTTGTCTATTTGTGCCATTTTTACTTTTAAGTACATATATATATATATATAGAGAGAGAGAGAGAGAGAGAGAGGCAGGGTATATATACACTGAATATATATATATATATATATATATATATATATATATATATACTGAGGTCCATAGAATTTGCTTCTATGCTAAATATGCTAAATAACTGCCCAATAAATTTTTACTTCTAAAATTAATCTATTGCTTTTTCTCTTTTCTTTACTTTTGGTGACCTCTGATTTCTTTTATAAGCCTGAGTGTGTCTGATGGGCCTAGTTATTAAGCTGCAAACAGGGGAGAAAGTTTTCATAATAAGAATTGTAAAGGAGGGAACAAAAATAGACAAACTAGAAAGAAAAAGAAGAGAGAGGAAAAGAAAAAAGGAGGTTTGAAGTATCTAAAGCTATTTCTGGGGAGGTGTACAGAAATAACAAACACTTTTTCTAAAGTCTTGGGTATTTTATGGCAGCGTGAAGTGTTTTGTAGGGGAAAAAATTCATGACATTGTACTTTCTATAAATACAGCACTTTTTTTTGGCATCTCAAAGACAGTTTTTTCATTTATTATTCAGTTGATCCTTTCACAATTTTTATAATGAGAATCTGAAATGAAGAAAGATTTCCCCAAGTCTTCCCCTCCCCATTCTTCTGTGGGAAGGTGGGGAGGATGAATATAGGTGGGAGATAGGCAGGGCAACTGCGGACAGTTCTGTGCCCCGTAACTTCCTCGAGGGCAGGGAGAGCAACTGTAATTACAGGCCTCGTGTCATCTTAAATAACTTGAGACCAAGGAGGGTAGTGTATACAAGGTCTCCATCAAGTGAGGTCCCCGCAAACCTCCTAACCCCGGTTTCAGGAGAAAGCCTTCCCTTCCGCCTAACGTTCCAGTGTCTAGTGTCCTCATGATGACTGTTTCCCCTGGTTTTCTTTCTCCTCTCCACTCCCAAGCAGTTTTCTCTTAGTAGAAAAGAAATGAGGAAACTTAAAGGGCATAAGTGAATTAAACAGACACAGGAAAACTAAAAGCCCCCCAAATTTCCCGTAGCAAAAAAGAAGACTTTTCAAGGCAAGTATGTGCTCTGGAAAGAGCAGTCAGCTGGCCTGATAATGGGAGAAACATAGTTTCTGGAATCACACAGTGTTTCTGTGGGGAAGAGTGGGAGGGAACAGAAGAGAAGCAAAGCAGATAGAGGGTAAGCACTCAAAAGGGTTGCTCCTCTTTTAGAATTCGGCCCAGTTGTCTGGCCACCCAGACTTTGTTGCAACTGACATCATGAAATACATTAACCCTATGAACGTGCTTCCCTTCCAATGCTATATTTGTGGTTAAGGTGACATTGAACTCAATTATAAGTGTGATACTCCGATCAAGTTTTATTTTTCAGTTTTAAGGGGATGGATTTATGCCTTAAGGGAATAGATAATTTCCTGCCCATTCTTTGTCCAACACTCTTCTATGTCATTCTATGTCAAGGTCATATTCTCGAGTGTAGAAACTAAAAAAAGCAAAGGAAAAAAATAAAAATAACATGTCTTACAACATACTTCATGAAAATGGCTTTGTACTATTTTCTGATCCTGAATCTTAATCAATAATTTCTTTCAGACAATTGGATATGGGTTTGAATATAAGAAGTCTAGTGAACTCTAAGGGGGCATTTTAATTACTTTTTTGATTTATTACTTACGAGGATAATTCCCAAGAGTCAGCAGAGTTGCTTACCAGAGCTATGAGAAATTGCTGGTTGTGAGTTACAGGTGAACCACATTAATCATTTCTGGGGTTTTGTCAGTGTGGGTTTTCACCCCAGGAAGCTTCTACCCCAAATAGTAAGCCATAATATGCTAACCTTGTATCACGTCACTATTCCTTCAATCAGAAATTAAGGTATCTCTCTCATACCACCCCAGTTACATTTTGGAAATAAAAAATACTGCCAAGTGAGACTAATCTGGTTAAAAGGCAATTAAATAAGCCAGATAATGTCTGTCCTAAATTTGAACATGCTTTTATTGATTTATTTATTCAATAAATAAGTTTTGTTTTGTTTTTAGTGCTTACTTTTTTTTTTTTTAAAGCTTATTCTTTTAGGTGTTTGGACCACAATAGTGAATAAAATCCGAGTGCTCACTCTCATGAGGCTTATATTCTCATGATGGGAGACAGAGATAAATACACTTATAAAATCCACTAAGTCGTAGTAATTGTATAGAAGGTAAGAATAAGGGATGCTACTTTTATATGAGATGATCAGGAAAGGTTTCTTTGTTAAGGGTATACTTGTGCAGAGATCTCTAGAAACTGAGGAAGAGACAATGAGGGATCTCGAGAAAGCACAGTAAGAAGTACTTCACAGGGCTGAGGTGAGTGTGTTTAAGGCAAGCAAGGAAGATGATGTGGCCGACTGGAGTAGAATGATGAAGGCAGGGAGCGGTAAGAAGAAGTAGAAGGAGAGCGGGAAGCCACCACATAAAAGGCCAGGAACACAGGAGCTGAAGTAGTTTAAGACGGAAGAGGTATAATCTCATACATAGTGTACTAGTATCCCTGTAACTGAGATGGGGAGAAGACATAAAAGGGGGACAAGGATGGATCCAGGGAAACTATGTCAGGGAGTCCAACAATAGCCATGTGAGAAATGAAAGTGATTGAAAGGGTTGAAGAGTGGCCATGTTTGCATATAATTCAAAATTGCATAAAATCTATTTAATAACAGATTAGCCTTAAGTGCAAGAGACATGTGACACCAGACCACAATACCAAGGTGATACCGGGGTTTTCAGCCCAATACATTGGTAGTAAAAAAAAAAAAAAAAAATCCAACCTTTGAGACAGTAAACCAGGAAAAGATTAGGTACATTTTGAATTAATAGCTTATTTTTGAACATATTAAATTTGAGCCTTTTAGACATTTAAGTGGAGATTTCAATTTGATAGTTGGATACACAAGTCTAGACTTCATTAAAGAGGTCTAGACTGGAAAAAATAAAAGCCTTCAGAAATTGTCAAATAGAGATGATATTCAAGCTATGGGGCTAAGTGAGATCAATTAGCAAGAGAATATACAGAAAGAAGAATTAACAAGACCAAAGCCTTGGGTGTACCTATGTTTAGATTCTAGGATAAAGAGGAATAAAGCAGACAAATAAAAAACCAAACAAGACAGAAAAGAAGGAGACAGACTGTGGAGGAAATAAACCAGGAATGCTATGTGCAGAAACTGTGGTGATCACAAATGTGTTGTTGACAGGTGGAATGAGATGAGAGTACAGAAAGTTCCTTAGGATTTGACGATGTGGATGGCATTGGAGGTGTTAGCAAAATCCAGAGTGTCTTCTCCATCATTCATCTAAAATAGCAATCAGCCATATACACTCCATTTCCTATGAGGAGGCCAGGGTATTTGTTAGAAAAACTAGTATCTGAGATAGCTAACACCAACATAAAAATTACACACTGCAATGAAAATTGACACCAGGAGAGGAAATCATAAATCAGCATCTTTTACTTTTTTACAGATACGGTTATTTTAATTTTATAATCATATAGAGAAAATAGTTCCTTTCCCCAGGTTTGACTGTGGGGGAAAAATAAACATTAATAAGGAAAATTATTTTCAATTTGTTTGAATTTGTCTCAAATCTAAACAAATGAGTGAGGCCTTCAAGAAACTAATGTAGATGGTTGACCACTCAAAGGAGTTAATTCTGAGTCCAGTGTCACCCATTAGAAAAATTTGCTTCTCTCTTAATCTTAATCTTAAGCTCTTAATCTTAATGCTGATGATTGTTTAATTCTGAATATGTTCTTTTTCTTACTATTTTTCCTCTTAATGAGTGGTAATTCAGCGATTTGACCAATACAAAATATAATCGAAATTCTACGGGTTACCTAGAATTTGTTTTGTTTTGTTTTTAAGTAAACTCATGCCCAGCGCGGAGCCCAGCGCAGTCCTTGAACTCACCACCCTGAGATCCAGACCTGAGCTAAGATCAAAAGTTGGACGCTTAACCAATTGAGCCACCCAGACACCCATTGAATTTGCTTTTAATCATTACATCTATTTTGGCAATAATGTGGATGACATCCTTTGTCTTATTTACTTTTAACTTTTTCATTTGGTTTTATGTAAAGCAGTAGAGAATAGTTACAGCACCTTGTGTTCTCAATAAATACCTTTGAAAAATGAATGACTGAATGAGTAAATTTTTCCAGAGTATATCCCTTAAGTTTTGAGTAGACCTGACAGAATTATGTGCCTACTCAGTTTTGATACAAGATAAAAGCAACTGGGTAAAATGAATATTTTAACTCTTTTTTTTTCTCTCCAGAAAATGAAATATTAAACTCACTGATGCCAAAATTTTATTTAAAAATTAGTTATGTGAATAACGCTCACAAAGTATTGCCTAAAGTATATGAAATCCCATGCTTTGTATCCTCTTGGTGATTATGTTTCAATCTTTGCTTTCAACAGGGGGAAATCCAAACTTGAATAGTTAATGTTCCTCTAGAGTCTCAAGGAAAAGTGTGGCATGCACTGGCTTTATTTTCCTCTCTGGGTCAGAATGATGCCACAGCCCATTTTCCACCATATCATAAAGTTTGAATATGAATCCAGACAATAGCACTCAATGACCAAAATGAGAGAGTAAAGGAACCAAGGTGTTTAGTTGATCATTCAACTGCAAAGAAAAGAAAGTGGGATGATTAATCATTAGTTTAGTTTCTTTCAGTAACTCTTCTAAAGTAAGCCAGGGAAACTTCAGGCTGCCTTTAAAAAGTGGTTTTATTTATTTCCAACAGTTGTAGATGCATACAGACGTGCAGGTGCACACACACACAAGCATGTGTGCACAAACACACTTCAAATGCAGTAATTTGAAGAAATTAGTTAATATGCTACATGGCTGGAGTCCACTTAACATTTCCCACCAATTGCAGCTGAGTGAATGGAGCATGTTTATTACATACACTATCTTAGGTTTTTGACTTTCTCCTTTGAGATAGCACAGGGCTGTGCTTGTCCTAAACACTTGAGGCAAACTGATTTGTGAATACGAGCATGTGCGTTTCAGGAGAAAGCAGAATAATACAGTGAGAGTCATTTCTGTCACAGTGCTTGCCTTTTCTAGATTATGATCATGCAGTGGAATTTGCTGCTTCATGTTTTGTATGTGGCACCCATTGCCAAGTAGCCTCCAGGTGCATGAACAATAACAACAAAGATGCAGTGAATAGCCATATTAAAAAAGAAAGCTACTTATTGCAACATTACAATAAGCTCAATGTGTGAATGGTGGCTTGCAACTTTCACAATACTGCCTCTTGGAGAGAGCCCAGTTTAAAATCATGGTCTTAAACCACACCAGGAGCTTACATTCAGAGGAATTATGTTGGATTCAAAAGCAAGTTTTTCAGCTTTCCAAAGAAAATGTTCATTTCCTCATTTCACACTAGGTAACCCCAGGTGCCATTATCAGAAGTATGAGAACTTATATTAATTGCAAAGTGGTATCACAGAGAGATAGATCATCACAAGGCTGGCCAGTATGTAAACTTTGAAGGGTTTGTGGGAAGAAATAAAGTCTGGACTCTTAAATTAGATATACAGTTCCCTGATATAGGGCTACATGTAGTTGGTATTTTGAAAATGTAGGTTTGTATAGTCAATATAAACATTGAGTTAGTAACACTTACTGCAAACCCAAAGTGTGTTGAATATTATAAAGCATATAACAGAATGAGGTAAGAGCTGTTATGATGACTATTAACCACTTAGGAAACACTGATACATAAAAATAAATGTGAGTTGGGTTCTCTAACACCTGGTTTTGGAGTAGGAGGCAAGTGGTCATTTCAGATCCAGAATACAGATGTCATCCAGAATTAAAACAGAAAGGGTAATCCTGACAATGTCCATGTCAAAAAAAGGTAAAAATCCTCAAATTCTGTGCCCAAAGGGGACCCAGCACCTATATATCCAGGTTGGCTGTGTAAACTACAGTCATCAGAGAGCCAAGCACAGGGTCCTTGGTGTTTAACTACAAAGTCTTCTTTGATTTTTTCTCATAAAACTTCCAGAGTTTTCTTTTTGAAGCATTAAAAAGAGACTAGATAGATAAATATATAAGATGGTTTAGATATTCGTTTGTAATTTAAAAATATATATTTTGGGCTCCTTCCCAGATGGGTTATGCTAGAATATTCTTATTTCTTATGTTTATGGGAAGACGTCCTCAAGTTATAACCCAGTCAAGAGGAATGAAACTTGTGGGAAAGTCACAGGTTTTAGAATTGTGTGTAAGTAACATTCAGCCACAAAGATTTTCTTCTCATCCTATCCCATTATATATGTTTTCCTAATCCTTTTAAAATTTAATTGTAGAAATAAAATGAAAAAAATCTAAGTCTTCCATTTTGGCCAAGGGTACTTTAAAAATTCTAAAACCAAGATGGTGACATTGGTTGTTCCTGACTTTGCTCCCTCATCAGGAGAACAACTAATATCTGCTAATATCTACTAAGGAACAAGACAGCACCGAGAGTATTCGGAGGGGCTGGGGAGAGGCAAACAGCCTCTCGCAGCATTGTGGGTTATTTTGGGGGAGTCCTTACTCAGATCTTGTACCACAGGCATTGCAGGGAAATCTGCAAGGCTCAGCCCCTGAGAATCTGATGGTGATTCATAACCAAGGCTGAGGGTGGTTCCCAGCATCTCTTGACCAGGGAGCCTGGTTGGGAAAATAAGAGTAGCCTGGAGTGGCTCCTCCTACTTACACAACATATCTTAAACTTAAATCATTTTATTTTACACTGACAACAACAACTTAACTCTAACAGAATTTTACTTCTTCTCCAAAATAAACAAGTGAAGCTACATTAACAAACCATCAGTAAAATAAAAAGCCAACGGATCAAATGAAGAAAAAAATCAAAACAAAACTATTTGCAAACCATGTATATGATAAGCAGTTATTATCCAAAATGTATAAAGAGCTCATTTAACTCAATAGTAAAAACCAAATAACCCAATTAAAAGGAGGAAATGACCTGAATAGACATTTTTCCAAAGAAGATATGCAAAATGCAACAGGTACATGAAATAATGCTCAATATCATCCATTAGCGAAGTGCAAAGTAAAACCACAATGAGCTAGCATCTCACACCTGTAAGAATGGTCATCACCAAAAAGGCAAGGGATAATAAATGCTAATAGTATATGGGGAGTAAAGGGAACACTTGTGTACCCTTGGTGGGATTGTAAATTGGCACAGTCCCTATGAAAACAGTATGGGGCATCCTCTAGAAATAAAAAACAGAACTACCACCTGATCCCACAATTCCATTTTTGGGAATATATCCAAAGGAAACAGAAACACTAAAGTGAAAAGATATATGCACCATAATGTTCACAGCAGCATTATTAATAGCCAAAAATGGAAACAGCCTAAGTGTCCACAGATGGATGAATGACTAAAGAAGTTTATATATATATATATAGAGAGAGAAGTTTATATATATATAATTTATAGTAAATATAAATAAATAAAATATAAATAAAAATATTTATGACTATATAAATATAAAAATATAAATATAAATGAATATATAGATATAGATTCATATATATTCAAATATATATATACATATATGTGTGTGTGTGTATATATATAAATATATATTCAACCACAAAAACAAAGAATTCCTACCATTTCTGACAACATGGTGGACTTTGAAGTCATTATGCTAAGTGAAATAAGAGAAAGGCAAATACTATATGATCTTACTTATCCATGGAATCTAAAAAAACAAAACAAAATAAAAAGAAACCAAACCAACCAAACTCTTAGAAAAAGACTTGTACTTATCAGAGGTGGAAGGCAGGGAGAGAGGGACCTGGGAAAGGTTCTAGTTATAAGATAAATTAGTACTAGGGGTGGACTAGCATAATGACATAGCCCACACAGCTATATGACATATAGGGAATTTTGTTTTGTTTTGAGAGAAGAGCAGAGGAGCAGAGAGAGAAGAGGGAGAGAGAGAATCTCAAGCAGGCTCCATACTAAGTGCAGAGCCTGATATGGGGTTTGATCTTATGACCCTGAAATTATGACCTGAGCCCAAATCAAGAGTTGGATGCTTACTGGACTGAGCCACACAGATGCCCCCACTGGGAAGTTGTTTAGAATAAATCCTAAGTGGTCTCATCACAAGGTGACTTCCCCACCTCACCCTACCCCTGTATTCTGTTCTTTCTTTTCTTTCTTTCTTTTTTTTTTTTCTATCTATATTGGAAGACAAATGTCAGCTGAAACTATTGTGGTATGTACCTCACAATATATGTAAATCAAATCATCATGCTCTACACCGTAAACTTACATGGTGATATATAGCAATTACTACTCAATAAATTGGGGGAAACGTGCTAAAACAGAGCCAAAGGGGACAACTGAAATAAGACAGCTGCTTCCCAGTCTTTAACTCTAGTTTACTTTTCATTCATATGGGAATTTGTTCATATTAACCAATGAAATAAATCCATATAGAATTGAAAAAGAAGACATAAAAAGTAGACACTCTAAGGGCATACAGAAGATTGAGGGACATTTTACACCTGAAGTCAAAAGTTGTAACTACCTACAGTTAATTAATATATCTGCAAATATGCTTCAATTGCAAAGGTAGGCTTGGTATCCCAACTTATCTTAAGCTTATTTTTAACTATTTAGATTAACTTTACATTATGAACAAAATATGTCACAACTGCTATATCGTAGAGCTCAGAGAAAGCTGTGAAAACCACTGGCAAGCAGCATGTGTTTCAAAATCCCTAAGTATTCCACTTGTGATTATCACACCATGAGAGATAAAGGAGAGTGAGCATCCTTTACTTCTACCAGAATTTCAAGTTCTGTGATAAGAAAGCAATTGTAACAACCTTGTAATCATTACTGCCTACCAGAAAATGTGTTAGTTGTTTTAGCTCCTAAATTATACTATGCTAAGAATGAAGAATGAAATCAAGGTGAACTAAAACCTTGCTTCAATGCAGCTGTTTTAGGGGAGATAAAGGAAGAACCAGTAAGCCTTTGTCTCTGGTGAGTGGATCTCAAGGGAAGCATCATGGTAGGATTGAAACTTGGCCACAGGCTGGGGCTAATACTGTCTATGTCTTTGTTGTTACCAATGGTGCCTTGAAACCCAGTTTGACTTCTTGGCTTTCCCTTAAACAAGGAACCAATTTGGGAGAAATCCTAGCATCAGTGAGTGCAAGATCCAAAAGTAATATTTATCAATATCACCTCTGCTTGCTAAATTCATGACTGTGAAAGTATATTGCTATCAAATAGTCACAATAATGGGAAACACTGTTGTGTTTTCTGCCCAAATAATTTTAACCACTGAAAAACTACCTGTCCCTCTCCTTATTATTTCTTAGAAAATTGAAAATTTCCAAGTTTATACAGGTCCCCTGGCCAGAAGCATAGGCACATGACCTTGCCTAGTTAATCATAATACTCCTTACCTCTATACAAAATGATTGGTCCAAGAGTGAAATACAAGTCCCAGGGAGAGCTAATTAGAGTCCATGTGATTTGGTAGATGGTTGCTGAGAAAGAAGGTATTTTCTTCTCTCGGGGTTATATGTTATAAGGTTTTGTTTTGGAAAATATTCACGACCAAGCCTGTCTGAGACAGGGCTAGAATGAGATCAACATACAAAGAGACATGGAAATAAGCAAACTGAAAATAAGAGAAAAAGAAAGACTAGAGAGAAAGAAAGAGAGAAAGAGGGAGAGAAAAAAATAGAGAAAGAATCCCAACATTATTTCGCCCTACAATCCAACACAGAATATCATCAGCCCCTGGATTTCCTGGATATGTCGGCAAACAAGTACCCCACTGTTTTTAATTCGAAGTCAGTCTGAGTTGGCTTTCTGAGATTTTGAACCAAAGAATCCTCAAATTTGCAGTGCCACTACCTTCCACTTATTAATTTTATCCCTAATAAATAAACCTCTGCTTCTAAGCTTGGGTGTTTGAAGAGCTTAATTTTATCCATCTAAGTGGCTAATTTGATTAGGACTCTGATAAATGACTCATTCCCTCCTTAGTCTACTCCACAAATCTCTTCTTTCCAAAACAGCTAGTCTAAAATGATCCAAATCCTTAATTCTATACATAATGGAAAGTCACTGAATCCTGTATTATGTCCTCATTTTCTCTTGAATGGAGAGGAGTTCAGAACACCCTCGGGCAGGTGTCTTTGTAAGAGCTCTTCTGCTCTTCATTCTAGTGCCTAGAAAAGATTAGATTAGGCTGATGGGAGTAACACAATTTCCCTGATAGTTTTCTGACCTTTGTAAATCCTCACCAGAGAGACTCCAGCTTGCTTTGTTTTGGTAATTCCAATCTATTATGGTCATTCAGTAGAAAGCCAGATTTGGATATGGAATGGGAAAAGTTAAAGTGATGGTGCTAAGAATCACAATAATCCTACTTAGAATTGACTTGCCTTCAGAAGGAAACTTTCCAAAAAGAAAAAAAAAAAAAAAAAAGCACACACACACACACACACACACACTGATATACTGTTTAGGACTCAAATACTGAAAATCTTTTAGCAAACCTAAGCTCTAAAAAACAAAACAACAAAACAACAACAAAAAGCCACTAAAGTTTACCTGATCTGATTGTATGTACTAAATCAAAACTTAAAATCAGGTAGTTGTTCCTAAACCAATAGTTCAAAAGTCAACAAGTTGCCCTCTATACATTGACCATCCTACATAAGACTTGAATTTTTAGCAATTGCTAAAACAGATAGATATGCAGCTCCAAAGACTGATAAAGCTATGTCCTCAGGAACACAATACCTAGTCTTCAAAAAATAACAAAGCCCCACTTTAATCTACTTCTGATGCCATCAGTTTGTGCTGTGTGCGTGTGTGTGTGTGTGTGTGTGTGTGTGTGTGTTGAGTACATTGCAAAAATATGAAGCCCATCTTGCCCACACTGCTAATTATTCTCAGTACTTGTCAAAACCTGATTCTTAGGAAGTCAATGTTCGGGATTTGTTGAAGAATTCAGCTCTCTTACACATCATCTGACTCATCCAATTCTTTCTCCCAGTTCATGATTTAAGTTTTATTTTTGGAGTCGCATTTTGTATGATCTCTAACTCTGTTCATTATTTAGGGCTTTGGTTTTCAAGTGATAGTCTATTTGACTTGAATTACGAGTTCTTGAAAAAGCCATTTATTTTAATATATATATTTTTATTATATATTGTATGTTAATATAATATAATTAAATGCTATAATTTAGGGGTGCCTGGGTGACTCAGTGGGTTAGGCCTCTGCCTTTAGTTCAGGTTGTGATCTCGGGGTCCTGGAATTGAGCCCCGCATAGGGCTCTCTGCTCAGCAGGGAGCCTGCTTCCTCCTCTCTCTCTGCCTGCCTCTCTGCCTGCCTGTGATCTCTCTCTCTCTCTCTGCTATAATTTAATATGATTTAATATGTAAAATATATATAATATAATTTAATATAATATAATAAATGATATAACTATATAAATAATCATACATTATTTATATTAGATAAATACATAAATACATACATTAATTATAATAGATAAAAATCTAATGCTATTGTTATATTATATATAATAATATATATAAATATATAGAAATATATAGAAATAATTATATATAAATATATATTATAAATTATATAGAATTCTATATAAAGCCTATATGAATATATAAAATATTCTCTGTGATAGCTATTATATACAATAAGAGATTATTATGCATAATATATATATTATAAATATATTTTTTATATGAGTGTCCAAGTTCTGATATAGCTTTATAATAATCACTGTATCTAGTGTAATTCAGGCATGTATACTTTTCAGTACCCCTTTAGATAATAAACACAGGCATTTTAATTGGAATACAAGGATATGGGGGGATTGGTAGAATAATGTAGCTTGAAGTTATTATCTTCCATATACAGAGAAAAGTGTCTGGCCTGGGTACAAGATTCTTTATTAAGGTCATAAGAAAACACTGGCATATTCAACATACATCTCATGATTCAGATCTAACATATTAATAGCAGCAATCATCTTCCCAACATTAATCTCTGATTAGATACCATATAATCATCATGCTTCATTACTAGTCATAAACCATTTGATTGAACAAAATCTTAATTTTTTTCTCATTATTAGGAGATATCAAAGTTATTGGCAATTAAAATATACTTATGCTATAGATACTGCATTGACATTTGTGCACCAATTATTTGTCACCAACTATCAACAGTTGACAACAATTTCTCAAAATCACTGACCTGCCTCTTCATAATTTCTTCCATGGCTGTTAGCCTCTCTCTACTCAATTGCAGTCATCATTATGGATATCTGTGCACTTATCTTCTGCATCCTTAACCCCTCACTCGGTTGTGTATGCTTCAAGGGCAGAGGCTACATTTGTGAACAAAGCCTAAAACATTGACTTTGACTTGGAGACACTTGACACATCTTTCTTTAAACAGAAAATCATTGACCAACAGCATAGGAAAATGAGGATGCTTCTGGTTGGTGCTATAAAGAAGGTTTTTTTTTTTTTATCAATTATACTGGGAAAATGTTGGATTCTAAAAAGTATAATAGATTTGTTAACTTTGGAACTTTCAGTGCTTTAATAAATACCCCATGTGACACACCAAGGTGGGAGGTAGGGTGAAATACAGGTTATACAGGTTATAGCTTACAGTGATTCTTTAATTTGCTAGAGATTTTTCAGCAGACTGTTTCTAAGGACTCAATTCTGCAGATCTCATTTTGGGAAATGATAGTGCAGTGATCAAGAGTGTGGGCGTTCCAGTATGGACTGTGTTTGACCTTTATCTCTGACATTCACTAACTGTGTAATCTTATATAAATTATTGAATTAACATCTAACATAGCCCTAATCCAATGTCTAATATGTGCAATGGGAACAATAGTAGTCACATGCAGTTATGTTGTAAAGACCCAATACGATGACATATGTGAAGTGTTTACCACAATGCCAATATTTAAGACTTTACTGATTTTTAAAAAAAAAATAATTGGGTTGATTAAATCATAGGTCATCTTCATTTTATTTATTATTGAGTCTTAAATTTACTTTTTACTTGATCATTCTTCAATTTATCCTCCTCAGGCAATTTCTGTCTTTTTCCATAAGTCTAGACCTGTTTTAAAGGATCTTGTGAAATGTCTAAGCTCCAAAAGCCTAAAGGAATCAAGCCCAAGCCGAAAGGTTGTACCGTCGGGAATTTTAAAATATCTTTTGGGACGAGTGGCAGAACTTCTCATAGCATTAAAATTCTTTAAGTTGCTAACCAAGCAAGCTCCTTTTTTCCTCATATGAAACAGTGTTTTGTTTCCCTTATGGAACATTATATCCATTGCTTGACCCAAGTTTACTCCGTTAAGTTATCCTTGGTTAAAGAACAAATTTATTTTCAAATCTATAATCCCAATGATTCTGCAAGCTCTTTTGAGAGCAGCTCTTCCCACTGCAGAAGGGTTTAGAGAAAATGTGCCCTTTTTCTAGCTATTTTCAGAAACTCTCCCTTTGTTTCAGAGACGATTCTGTTTAATTTTGGCCTTTTGTGCCTGTGCAATAGCAGGTGTAATCAAATCAAGCGACAGCCTTCCTTCACTAGGTTATCAACTACAGCCAGAGTGAAGGGCTATTGTCTGCCCATGGACCCGACTTACACAATTTGCATGCTCCTTAATTCCAATTCTGTTCTATTGTACTGCTGTGCCTCACCATCTCAGCTGGAAGAAAAGTCAACCCAACACAGCAGTGTCTCAATCAACGCGGAACCACAAAAACATACCTAAATCAGAGGTCACAATGTGAGCTCAGAGGCTTTGAAAGTAATCAGCAGAGAAAACGAAAACATATATAGAAAGCATTTTTCCCTCTTGTTGCTGCATTCTCTTTACTCTATCCTTCCCACACAGTAACCCTATTCATGAATGAAGTAATACCTACCTAGCAGCATGATGACTTCCATTCGTGGCAAACTGAAAACAAGAACCACAATAAAGAGAATAGTCACCTAAGAATACACTTCAGCAGGACAATAAAAGTCTTTGGCAAAATGAACAAGAGGTGCCAGAGAAAGGGATACAGACTGTGCAAAGAAAAGAAATATGTCATGAGTTCTACTTCTTATTCCTGGTATCATTTGACACTGAGATTTTTCTATTACAATCAACACGTAAAGCATACAAAAAGAGATACACAGCAATACCCTGGAAATGCAGCAGTTGTTTTCAAAGAAAGAGTTTTAACCCCAGCCACAGTAGCCGAGGGATCATTTAAGAGGGGGGAATAGAGACATCGTCCAGCTAACGCTCAGCCCAGGAAATGACAACAATCAATTTTCTCTTCTGCAACTACATCAATCATTTGCAGGTGTTCATAGGTGGAGGGCCTTTTGCACATCATTATCACATTCAAGAAAAGTGAAACAACTGATGTGTTCTATGTTGTCCAGAATCTGATAGAGCACAAGGAAGTAGAAAAACCCAGCTGAGGCATTAGAAACAATTCAAGAATACGATTTTGGGGATCATGAAACTTCTGTATTTTAAAGCCAGGATTTTGAGCAACACATCCAAGCTGTGGTTGTAAAAATGCTTTGTGATTGATATAGCCATTCCAATGCAAAGGAATAAAATATAAAACGATTCATCTGCAGTTTGGATAGAGACCAAGGTAAGGTATCGATTCCCAGAAATACATACTGAGTGCCTACTACCGTACTAAGTGCTAAAAAGTCAATGTGTGGTCAGCAGGATTCAAATCAGTATCTGGAGCTTTTGGTAGATTTTTTTTTTACCTATCCTACTTGACAATGAGCTCTCCTCCATATTAGTGGGGGATGCAGATTACAGAGTACACAGTGGTACCTGAACAAAGGTAGAGTTGTCCTGATACCCTAATGTTGCAAGTTTGGTCTTCAACCTTAGACATAATATAGTTACATCCATATTTTAAGGGAGAGTTACCCTTAAGCTAATTATTTACTCTACAAGAAGACTCAGGGTGTTTTTTTGTATTAATTAATTATTCATTAATAATTCTTATTAATATAGTAAGTTTCAGATAATTCTTTATTATTATATCAATACCACTTATGCTATCTTGTTTCCAGATTGGCCACTATCAATTTTCTCTATCCATGTACGAGTATGACAGTCTCAAAACATCCCTTTAGATGGAGCAGAGCTTGATGGATGGGTGGATGGATGTCACAGATGGTAATCCTTGACAGAAAAAGTCTGAAGGATTAGAATTTGGCTGTGATTTCTGAAGGTTACACATATCCTGTTGCTGCATGAGCACCATCTTAAGATGAGCATCAGTTGGATTTAACCAGGTTCTTCTAATTCCAGCTGTTGGGCATTTGATTTTATTGACACAAAAAATCTAGTATCAAACCAAAGAAATGTTTTCTCCTTTCCTTCTGTCAACTCAATAGATGCCTGCTATAGTCGTCATCTTATTTTCAGTCCACTTAATTGTTTATATTCTAGTAATTTCTAAGCTGTGGTTTTATTGTATCTCTAGTGTGCAATAAAAATGCATACAACTCTTCAAGAAGCCAATATGAATTCTGATCAAGTTGTATATTCTTGTCAAATTTCAACCACGTGGATACTTTACAGACAGTAATTGATTTGGCTCAGAAGTTCATTTTACTTGGGCAGCACTATCTATATTCCATCCTTCGAAAAATATGCTGATCTTCTGAACTCACTAGTTTATGGATTACCAGTCAATGGAAAAGTATGACTGGATCATTTCCCTACAGAAATCCTGGCTGTAGCAAGGCCACCTGCACAGCTTCCTAGATATCTGAAGTTTTGCAACCTAATTCTTTTGGCGCATTTATTATAATAATACCTTCCACATCAGTTCAACGCAAAACAAGGTCATATCCAAATTAGATGAAGACCAAAATACAAAACCAGATGGGCACATCATGGAAAACCAGCCCATATAAGGTTCTCTATTTTCTTTGTACCCATGTCACAAATTGTTGGACATGCCTTCTTTTATTTATTCTTCTAAATACATAGATTCAAAAGGATCCTCTATAAATCCCATCTCCTTGTAACTTATTGCAAAAGGACTATCATTTAGTAAAATAAACAGACCACCTACTGAGTCTCTTGTCTAGGTAGCTGATGACTCTATTCAGAAGCTAAATTTTTATGTAATCTCGAACAAAGACCTGGTATGGTGTGAGAGGGACTTGATCAAAGGATATAAGGTCCCTGGTGGGCTAAAAATATACCAGAGAACAAATAAATAAGTGAGTAAATAAATATGTGAATCAACACACATAAATACTATTAGATCATGGTATATTAAATTGTTTCACCACTACTTATGAAAACAATCCACCTTAACTTTTTAATTTGGAATAAAAGGTTAATATATCCAAATGGCGAAACAGCAGGACTGCACAACAAGGGGGATCTCCCTGTTATCTCTGCCCTTGCTGCTTGCCAGGAAGCAGGGCATATCCCTGCCATTATTGTCACATTATAGCTTGCATAGTGCTTTAGAGATCAAAATATGCGTTCACCTATAGTATCTCATTTATACTCGGCAGCCAACTTCAGCTGAGACAAAAGATTATACGTCATGTTTTATAAATGAAGAAACTGAGAGAAGTGATTTTTTTTTTTTTTTCCTCTGAACTCATCCTATTAAAATGGAAAGCATTTCTTCAAATCAAGTCTTCTGATTCTGGGGTTGGAGCCTTTCACTTAATTCATGTCATAAAGGTAAGTTCAGAGGGATTCAGATAGCCCTGAATCCCCCCAGATCACCTTCCGTTTGCAAGAGTGGTATCTTTTAAAAGTAAATGTACTCAAGATCAAAAGTTGGACGTGTAGTTGAGCCCTGAAAGTGGTCAAATATGGCCAAGGAGTGAGATCCAGTGCTCCGAGAAATCTCTCCACTTTGTCAATAGGCAACTGGGCGGGCAGTCATGGAAGGGAAAGCAGGAGGGCATGCAGAGTCTCTAAATCTGAAGTAAAACTGGTCATTACAACAAAAGATGATTTATGCACATCAATAAATCAAACTGACACAACTTCAGAGATTTCTCCTTTTTTCCCCCAAAAATGCAGCGCATTTAAATATTGATGTGGCTTGATGGTGCCTTCAAGCTCTTCTGATGCTTTCTTCTGACCCTGGAGCATAGGTGCTATTGCTTGGGGCCACTTAACTGCTTTATCTATCGAGGGACTCTGTCAGTGGGCATATCTCCCCACACAGCATAGTCAGGATGAGCAAGCCCTAGGCATGTCCCCAATTTTTATCTCAGTCAGCACTGCGCTGCCGGGTGTGCAGCTCCCTTGTCTCCAGCAGGTCCCTGGAAGCATGGTGACAGGTAATTATAAGAGTTAAATAGGCCTGGCATTGTCATGTTCAGAAACTGCTTGCAAAGCACACAAATTCCACTTGCTGCACTCCCCTCTCCCCCACTTCAACATCCAAGACAAATTAAAAGGATTTTTATTTAGAATTTCATGTTCCACACCATTCTGCGATTTTTTCCCCCTCTCCCCAGGGAGAACTTTCATTTGCTTTGAGTAATAGTTTTTTGTTTTTTTTGTTTGTTTGTTTGGTTTGGTTTGGTTTTTCGTTTTCAAACCGAGACTTTATTGTGGCTGGCCAATAGACCAGGCTATTATGGCCAATTAAGAATAAAGGATAGATGCAACATGGAGGCTTAAGTGGGTAGAAGAAGAATAAATGAAACAAGATGGGATTGGGAGGGAGACAAACCATAAGTGACTCTTAATCTCACAAAACAAACTGAGGGTTGCCGGGGGGAGGGGGTTTGGGAGAAGGGGTTGTGATTATGGACATTGGGGAGGGTATGTGATTTGGTGAGTGCTGTGAAGTGTGTAAACCTGGTGAATCACAGACCTGTACCCCTGGGGATAAAAATATATGTTTATAAAAAATAAAAAAATTATTTAAAAAAATAAATAAATAAATAAATAAGAATAAAGGATAGAGAGGGTTCAACTCCAGTGATGCAAGAGATAGTGGAAAACTTTCCACTCACTGTATTTCTCCAACTTTCCCACAAAGGAATTTGTTTCTTAGGATGTTGTCTTAGATCTGAACAGATTTTCCATTTCTCGAGGACTGTTCACTTCAATAGCAATCGACACAGGTTGCTCTAATCTAGTGTTGGAGGGGTGGGGAATATTTTCATTATAAAGCATTTGGAAACATATGGTTTGGTCTAAAAGAGCAGAAATACTCTGTATTGGCTTAAGTCAATTTGTTTTCATTAAGGGAAAACATGCTGGTGACTTACACACATTGGTCCCATTAGGATTCTTCTTTTCTATTTGCTGGCTTCTACAATTTTAGCTTGAATTATGAAAGAACTGTTTTCTTGTGCCCTCCACATCTTAACCAACCTTTGAAATGTACATATCTCAGAGCTGTCAGTAAACGTAGATTTTTGTTTTCAAGAGAGAGGCATGCCCTTCCTTCCGTACATAAACCTTGCCCTTTGCTCTGGCTCAATTGCTTTAATCCTATTACCTTCTCAATAATTCCATCATATAATTCAGTTCTCCAAAGCGATAAACTCAAGTACAGCCGTGAATACATTGTCAATTCTAATTTGGGGAGAGCTGCTGATCTTAACTCCTGAGGGTGTCTGCATAGCACTTAAACTTGTAATTGAGTGATAAATGCCATTTTTCATGTTCTCTGGTCATCCAAGTCTGGGACTTCCAGTTACCACAACCTATCCTGCCTCTGTGTGAAAAGACTTATAAATTTGGCTTGGTGTCCAGAGGTCAGTTCAATAGGAGAATCAGAGGAAGAGGAAGATTGTAAAGTCAGACATATGCCTGAGAGGATTCTGATAGTTGAGTTTGCTGCCTGAGCATCCGACCATTTATTTAGCTTTCCTGAGAGATTTGGTAACGTTTATTTGCTATTTTGCAATTGGAGTTTTCCTACAGAGTTTGTGGAGGGGGACGGGAAAGATCAGAACTAGTTAGTATCAACTTGAAGCATCTCTTCAGGGTACTTAAAATAAATTGCATTCAAAGATAGGAAAGGGGGGAGGAGAAGACATGGGGGGCTTGTGGGAAAGCAGGGAGGCAAGGCTACATTCGTCTGCTTGAAAGCACCCACTTTCCATCATGAATATCATAACAAGTAAGGCAGAATGAGACAATTAAGGTAATAGAGCTTCAGGGACTAACAAAGGCCAAAGTCTAAATCTTCTGGAATTGAAATGGACTAGAGTATGTATTCTCCAGCAGACTAAAATAATACTTTATTCATGCCAGCTCTAGAAAGGTGATGTTAATGGGGTCGGATAGAAGAACTTCCACTGAAAACTTCACTTGCCCTGAGGGAAACCAGAGAACAGAGTTCAGAAGGGTAACTGCCTGCCTTCAAGGCTCCTGGATAGAAATCTCTGGGATGTATGTACTCTACACTGAAATTCTTAATTAAAAGAAAATCTCCAAATCAGCACTGGATGGGCCATTTTTTTATGCCCCGTGTTAGGTTTTGTGGGAAGTGTCAGAGAGTAAGCTGGGTTGTGATGCCAATGAAGTCCCGGTGAGCCCACGCCTCTCAGCCAGCCCTCCCTCCTATATGAGCACAGGTGGCACACAATGTAGGCAGGGTGAAGGACATGAAACAGTTTGAAACACTCTCTTATGGCAGTGCCAGAATCCCTCACATAGTCATTCACTGTCCGGGGCCATTTTCTTTTCCAGCCTCCACATGGAACTGTTGGCAACCTGACTCATTCTGAGGTTGTCTTTATCACCTCTAAACTGGCGGCCCACCCTTCCTACCCACACTTCTAACTACTTATACCATCATCTCCTGGTCAGCTTTCTTAACAACTGGCAGAACTTCCATCTCAGTGTCCCTGAAACCCAAGGTATCACATGCCACAGGTGTCCATTCATCCTCTGACTTCCATACTGGAATCACTGGATCCCATTTGCTGATCCCAAACTCAGGAAAATGTGCACTGTTGTTTGACTCTTCTTTCTCTTCTGCAATCACATCCAATAAATTCTCAATGTCTTCCACTTTTACTCGTCAGAGATAATTACCTTATCATTCTTACCTCCACTATTCTCCTATTGCCTGAATAAGGGAGTAAAAATAATTTTATCTCTACCATTCTAGGTTCTTGGCTAGGACACTCCTATTAAAAAAGACCGATTGTGGCACCTGGGTGGCTCAGTGGGTTAAAGCCTCTGCCTTCGGTTCAGGTCATGATCCCAGGGTCCTGGGATCGAGCCCTGTATCAGGCTCTCTGCTCAGTGCAGAGCCTGCCTCTCTCTCTCTCACTCTCTCTCTGCCTGCCTCTCTGCCTGCTTGTGTTCTCTGTCTGTCAAATGGATAAATGGAATCTTTAAAAAAAAAATTAAAAAAAAAGATTAACAGGAGCAAAACAGAAGTTTAATAACATATATAGCTCTTATATACATAGAAGATGCCCAGGAAAACTGAGTAATTCTCTGAAAGGGCCCAAGCCACCACCTTAAGTATCATCTTTAAGGACAAAAGAAAAATGTTGGGGGCTTGAGAGTGGCAGGGGCCACTTATGGGGAGTTACCAGGAAACCACAGTAAACAAAGATATGGTTTTCATGCAGATTTGTTCTTCCTTCTTCACTCACAAGAGTTTCTAGAAGTTTGCTTATCTCCTTCTCCTGCTACAGAGAGGGACACACACCTTACAAATGGGGATTTTCCTTAAACCTATGAATGTCTCTTATGAAAGAATAACTTCTCAATGTTCAGATCGCCTCCTATACTTGCTGTTTCTGAAAATTAATCAGCTTAAAATAGTATTGGTGCCAAAGAGGCATATATTGGGGTGTCATACTGTTTCCCTTCACCTGATTTTAACTTTCTAAAGTACAACTCATGATAGGAAGAGCTTGTTCTATATCCTTGAATGGGACATACAGACAAAGGCCACTCTACTTAAATGGTATGACACTTCCATCTAACCAATTTCCCATCTTATGTCTCACTTCAGCCCTCACACACTGTTATGGCCTGGATCCTCCCAAAGTTGATGTGTTGAAGCCCTAACTCCCAATACACCAGAATCGAATTGTTTTTGGAGATAGAGCCTTTAAAGAAATGATTATGTTAAAATGAGATTGTTAGGGTGGGCCCTAAACCAATCTGACTTGTGTCCTTATAAGAGGCAATTTGAGGCGCCTGGGTGGCTCAGTGGGTTAAGCCTTTGCCTTTGGCTCAGGTCATGATCTCAGGGTCCTGGGATTGAGCCCCGCATCAGGGTCTCTGCTCAGCATGGATCCTGCTTCACCCCCTCTCTCTCTGCCTGCCTCTCTGCCTACTTGTGATCTTTGTCTGCCAAATAAATAAATAAATATAAATCTTAAAAAAAAAAAGAATATTAAAAAAGAAAAGAAGAGGCGGGGCGCCTGGGTGGCTCAGTGGGTTAAAGCCTCTGCTTTCGGCTCAGGTCATGATCCCAGGGTTCTGGGATCGAGCCCCGCGTCGGGCTCTCTGCTCAGCAGGAAGCCTGTTTCCTCCTCTCTCTCTGCCTGCCTCTCTGCCTACTTGTGATCTCTGTCTGTCAAATAAATAAATAAAATATTTAAAAAAAAAAAAAAAATAAGAAAAGAAGAGGCAATTTGGACACAAACATGTTTGCACACAGAGGAAAAGCCATATGGGGTTACAGGAAGAAGATGACCATCTATATAAGCCAAAAAGAGAAGATACCAAACCTGCTAATACTTTGATCTTGGACTTCTAGCTTCTAGAACATAAGAAAATAAATGTCTGTAGTTTAAACCACCCAAGCTATGGTATTTTATTACGGCAGCTCTAATAAGTTAAGACGAACATTTTAAAACTTAGTAAAACTGCACTATTCTCTAGTTACAGAACCATGATTCCAATATTTCTTGTCAACATTTTGTACATCCTTTCTGGTATTTAATTCCTTTCCCTATCTCTACACTTGTTATCCTCAATGCTAAATTCAACTGTTGTCTTTTTCTGGAAAACATCCTAGATTCCTGAACTTAGAGATCTTCCTTCTTTTGGTCACCAATAGCACTTTTTTTGGTAACTCTAGTCAGGTACTTATCACGTGACACAACATGGGAGAACTCTAGGAGAATGGCCATATTTGCGCTTACTCATCACCTAGCCTCACAGCTCTAGCACATCTTCTGTGAGAAGTAGTATTCTGTAAGTATTTATGGCACAAATATATGCTCAAACAAATTGATTAAAAGGAAGCTTAGAAACCAAGCAGTTAATTGCCCTCGTATAACAAGTAGCAAAAATAATATATTGAAAAGTCAATGTCTAACTTTGAGTTTTCTACTTAATTAGTTGTCTAACTAGGGCTACAATCTGAATCTCCTCAGTTTATGGCTGTTTGCATAACTCAGTATATTGCCTTCCTGGAATAATATGATCCCGTTAAAAAGTAAGTGCATTCAGGGCAGAAAAACAACATGAAGTCATTAATATGTATTATATTTTGTTTATTATGTTACCAGCTTTGGAGTACAAGGCTTTAGGATAATGAGACCTGAATAATCAAATGCATAAGGATTGACATTATCAGATGACAGAAAATACAGACTGATGCCTGACCATTTTCTCAAGTACAGTTTTTCCCTGAGATGCCAGTTCCTCAGGAGTCAGACAACATGAAGACATTAGACACTAAGCATTTCTGCATATGCACGCTCACGTGAACAGAAGCATTGCAGTTGGAGCTCAGGAAAACAGGGGGATGGGAAGCACTCTGATGACAAACTCAAATTACTAAAGTTTTATTTAGCAGTTGTTTTTTATTGTTGTTTTTGTTGTTGTTTTAGAGAGAGAGGGAGAATGGGAGGGGCAGGGGGGAAGGGAGAGAGAATTTTAAGCAGGCTTCATGTCTAGTGAGGAGCCCAACATGGGCCTGAGATTATGATTTTTTTTTTTTTAAGATTTTATTTATTCATTTGACAGAGAGAGAGAGATCACAAGCAGGCAGAAAGGCAGACAGAGAGAGAGGGGGAAGCAGGCTCCCTGCCCAGCAGAAAGCCCGACACGGGGCTGGATCCCAGGACCTGGGATCATGACCTGAGCCGAAGGCAGAGGCTTAATCCACTGAGCCACCCAGGCGCCCCCGGAGATTATGATCTAAGCTGAAATCGAGTCAGAGGCTTAACCAGCGAAGCCACCCAGGTGCCCCAGCAATTGTTATGGTATAATATTATTTTATCCCTATCATTCAGTTCTACTTTAGAAAGTTAAATTAGTTGAAGGGGAAAATAATATGTCACCCCAATAGATGCCTTTTTGGCATAAAAGTTATTTTAGGTTGATATTTTTAAGCAGCAGCAAACATAAGAGAAGCTCAGAATATCAAGAAGTTACCACTTCCATAAATGGTTCCTGCCACCCCCCGAATGCTGTAATACTTCACATTCTGTTAGGTCGGGATCATTACTTACTAGTATAGTCTATTTGCAATAGACTATAGACTATAGAACTCGTCATATTTGCAATGAAACTAATGTTGAGATAAAGACGTGTTTTTCAACAGCTAATAGTTAATAAGCCTGACACATTTTCATGCTTACCCTCATAACGCCAGGTTTGTCACCCTTGGCACCATTCACATGTTGGGCTAGATCGTTTCTTTGTGGTGGGGGTGTCATCCTGTGTACTGCAGGATATTGTAAGATGTAGCATCTTCCCTGCTCTACACTCACTGCATGCCAATACCATCTCCCCACCGAGCTGTAACAATCAAAAATGTCTCCAGATACTGACAAATGATCCTTGGGGAATAAAATTATCCCAGACTGAGAATCACTGTTCATAACAGGAAAGCTTTTTGGAGATTCTATTCTTTAAGGCAAACTAACTCCTATTCAAACAAACAAATAAAAAAAAAAAAAAAACAAGCAAAAAAAAAAAAAACCCCACAATTTCAGTGGCTAAACACAGTAGCTTATTTCTTGTTTACACCAGTCTAATGTGGATCTGGATTGGAAAGGAGGGAGGTATGCAGCTTGTCTCATGCAGCGACTCAGGAGACTGATGGCTTCATCATCTTCAAGGATGCCCTGTCTTGATACACAGTCAACAACTAGGGAAAGAGCCAGAAGGACTGTGTGGTCGATTTCCAATGGCCTGGCCTGAAAGTGGAACATGAACTCTCCACTCACATTCTATCAGTTTGAAATCAATCAGAAGACTTCTCTTAATTGCAAGGGAAACAAAAATGGAGTGTAGCTCTGTGAACAAAAGAGGAAACAATTTTAATAATGTAGTTTCTTCTGTATGTCTAATAATGCTAAAAGGGAAAAAAAAAAAGTTCCTTTTCTACTGAATGTGTCACAGAGGAGGATGCTTTGGGCCTGTGTTGGGCCCAGGATATAATTCATTAGGAGTAAAGGAGTGCCTTCTTATCCCTGAGACTTAGTTTTCCAGCTCCAAAACTAATGATGATCTAAGCCAGAAAGTGTCCGTCCTGAATCACGTCTTGGTCCAGGAGTAGAGTGGGCTACGTGTGACTTAATACATACTCACCTAAGTGTATAGTTGATGGAAATTCTTTTTGGCCTCTCTGAGACGATATGTATATATTTTTTCATCATCCAACATTTAAATCATGCCCCCCCCCAAAAAATTCCGAAGTTAAAGACAAAACTGGAGGGCATTTGGGTGGCTCAGTTGGTTAAAAGACTGCCTTTGGCTCAGGTCATGATCCCGGAGTCCTGGATTCGAGTCCTGCATCAGGCTCCCAGCTTCATGGGAGTCTGCTTCTCCCTCTGGCCTTCTCCCCTCTCATGCTCTCTCTCCCTCTTCTCTCTCAAATAAATAAATAAAACCTAACAACAACAACAACAACAAAAAAGGAAAACTAGATTCTTACGAAGAAACCCTTAGTATATTCAATAGGCATTTATGTTCTCAAGAGGGCAGAAAACTGAATCTCTTTTTCTCATTCTTGTTTTTATTTTCATTCATGGGACCTATGTCTCCACTCTTCCACTGAGAACAAATTCATAAAATGGCTGGCCAGAATGGAGGGAGTCCTGTCTGAGATTGTGGAGCAGAGAAAACTAATAGATCACACAAGGATGCAATCTGTGATCCCAGACCCATGATGTCTGTACCATGTTACAAGAATGAGCTGACCCTAGATGAAATATCTTCCTTCCACTTTATTTTTTGGATATGTTCTACCTTCAGGAGCTTTACATTCCATCCTAGAGCTCTTTTCAAACTGCTTCCTCTCAGACCAACATATGTTAATAAGAAAAATGATTCAAAAGCACATGCCTATGCCACAAAGTGTTACAAAAACACCACCTCTGTTCTCTCTAAAGAGAGAGCTGTGCAAACAGCTAACCACATTCAGCATGACAGAACAGCCTGACTCTAGCAGCTTTCACTGACTGCAGAGTGCAGGTGATGAAATAATTAAGCTTAATTGGGGAACTATTAGCAAATAACTCATAGAGAGGAGTGTAAGTGGAAACTTGAAGTGTATATGACTTTTAATAGTCTAGGGGAAGAGAAAAGATAATTGTAGGCTAAAGGAACAGTTTGATCAAAGGTACAGAGGTGTTTTTGTGTATCTGGTGTGTTCCGGGAAGGCTGAACAGTTGGCAACAGAAACATTAGCTTCGCCAGAGGTCCTGAGCTTGAGATGGTCTCTCGACTCACTTCACCCTCGCTCCACCACTTCCATTTGGTCTCACATTCCCTATTTCCTTAAACATGACTGGAATGAAACCAGGCTCATTCCCATTTCCACCGCTCTCCTCGTGCATGCTCACCCCAACAAAAACGCACTACCTTCGAAATCTACACTTAGCCAATGTTAGTCTCCCTCCTGAAACTTGTTCCCTTTGATGCCAATCCACTTCCACACAAACCCCCAATTCACATATATTCATATCTTTCTTCCCACACCCATTTTTCACATTTAGAGGTGAATAAATTCATGCTATATAATCTCATTTCTGTAGATGTGGTATGTTTCATTTTTTTAAACTAAACAATAGGATGCATATGGGCAACAAACATGACCTGTAATTATTGGCAACATCCTTCACTTCTGTGAGTGCAACTGCAATATAATTTGTTCCCAGCAAACTTTCTAAACAGGTCAGAAACTTGAGATGGTAACAGCATAAGCTTTGGTATTTAATTGTAACATTAAAACAGTCGTCAAAGAATGGTAGGCAAAGATTCATCTTGCATTCAGTAGTTAGAATGATTTAAATTCATCACTAAATGTCCCTCTACCCATCACGTATCTTTTGTTGACCTGGCAGAAGGGTTTGCATATTTAATCCACTTTCTTGTTCTGGACAGCTGCACTATCACCAGGAAGATATTCTGAGAGGAATATTTCTGTGTCATCTAACAAGGGAAGAGAATATCATGTTCTTCAACTCATGGAATGTATCTAGAAACTCTGAAATTATGCCAAACAAAGATGTTGCTTTTTTTTTTAATAGTAGAAGAGGGCTGGGAAGAATTGAAAGGACAAATAAGTTTTTTTCTAGTTTTCTTACACAATATGTCAAATTTTACTTGTAAAGAAAGATTTATGAAGGCCAATTTAGATAACTAGGTAACATTAGATTAAATCTATAGGCTTGGGAGGTGGTCTTCTGGAATTTGAATTCTGTGGGGTTTTTTAAATTTTTTATTTTTTATAAACATATATTTTTATCCCCAGGGGTACAGGTCTGTGAATCACCAGGTTTACACACTTCATAGCACTCACCAAAGCACATACCCTCCCCAATGTCCATAATCCCACCCCCTTCTCCCAAACCCCTCCCCCCAGCAACCCTCAGTTTGTTTTGTGAGATTAAGAGTCACTTATGGTTTGTCTCCCTCCCAATCCCATCTTGTTTCATTGATTCTTCTTCTACCCACTTAAGCCCCCATGTTGCATCACCACTTCCTCATATCAGGGAGATCATATGATAGTTGTCTTTCTCTGCTTGACTTATTTCGCTAAGCATGATACGCTCTAGTTCCATCCATGTTGTCGCAAATGGCAAGATTTCAGCCATCAAAAGAAATGAAATCTTGAATTCTGGTTTTATCATTAGCAATTTTACTAAGGTCTCTGTTTCAGTTTGCTCATTTGCAAGATGGGTTCTAATTGATGGTAGACGTATACCAATGAACTTTAATTCATAGAACTCTGAACCGAGTTAATATATTCAAAATGCTTAGAGCAGAGTACAACACAAAACAAAAATTTCTCAAGCATTAGAGAAACTCCTAGTCCTACAAGATTCCTTCATGTCACGTTTTCACAATTCTGAAACAGAACCTCTCCTCACCTTTCCATTTTCTGCTTGGTTCCCTTGAGTTCCCTTGTTAATAGGAGATAAACCATGCTAATGTTAGATATGAATAAAGGGTTGACATAAATAAAATTTGATATAGATAAAGAGTTTTGGGCAAAGATCTCAAAATTTCATAATTCTGTAACGGCAAAAGATCTACTGAAACGTGGAAAGAGTTCACTGCAATTAAAATTGCTCAGTCAGGGGAGCACCTGGGTGGCTCAGTGGGTTGAGCCTCTGCCTTTGGCTCAGGTCATGATCTCAGGGTCCTGGGATCGAGTCCCACATCCGGCTCTCTGCTCAGCAGGGAGCCTGCTTCCTCCTCTCTCTCTCTCTCTCTGCCTGCCTCTCAGCCTGCTTGTGATCTCTCTGTCAAATAAATAAAATCTTTAAAAAAATGTTAAAAAAAAATTGCTCAGTCAGATAGAAGTTTTACCTCTTTGATGTAATTCTCCTTCTCTATTTTCAAAAATACAACTATAAATTTCCCCACTGGGGCATATTTGATTGATAAAATAATCAAACTTTTCTAAAATCTATTCTCAGAATATTCTTTGTACTGTATACCAGTCACATGTGTGGAGTTGTGTTTCCCAATCACAGAATAAAAGCTCTAACCAGAATTTGGCAATTTGGTAATACACGGGATTAGTCCACTCTGGGCTGCCTCTGTCTTCAGAGGCATCTTCAGTTTGCATCTGTGAGTGAGAGTGATTGTAAATAATGTCTCCTTTACTTCTCTAGTGAGAAGGCTTTTACTGAATGATCCTACAAAATGCCTGAAGGACTGAGCTCAGCATATGCTCAAAAGATTGATAAATATCCCACAATTCAGGGATTTCAAAATACTATCCAGTTACTTTTCTTCTCCCAACAGAATTTAATGAAGTAATAGGTGAAATTTCAATTTTCCTTGTGCTTACCAGTGTTTAATTCTTAACCAGAAAAGAGAAAGACTGATTCTACATATTCAAGCTCTTTTAGAAAACAAAACTGAATGGATTTACTGAAAATCTGTCCAAAGTAAATGGTAGACGTTGACGTACAATGTGATGCAATTTTAAAACTTCCAGTTATTTATGCAAATTTAGTTGTTGATGAGTTTTTCTCCCAATATATACGTGAGTATCCACATGACTATGAGGGTGTGTGTAGACCTAGAACCTGTGGCTTTCTTGACATGGGAAAGGAAATAATTGTAATTTATTTACTTACTTATAACAATTAAAAGATTAGCTCAGTTGATTTGCCAAGACTGTCTACAACACTGTCATTACTTTCAAAATTAGAAAATAGTAATGAGAAGCGAAAAAAGCTGCATTAGCAGTTTTAGAAGGAAAAGGTCTTTATGTACCGAAAAAAAAAAAATCAGGATGATATAAGCATTTTATGTTTTACCAAAAAAAAAAAAAAAAAAAGATCTGCTTTTCCATCTTCAGCATCCATATCTCTGTTATGCATATTTTATGGAAATTCATTTTTATGGTATTAAACTTGAAGCATTGATTTTAAGTTTTTAATAGCCACACATATTTTGTTATATTTTACACAGAAATATAATATATTTAAAAATATAGACCTATTTAAGAGTGGCACTAAACCCTTCCAAAAAGATATACTTTCAAGGTTATCAGATGCATCTTGATGCATAATTTGGAGATGAATGTGTTCTCTAACTGCAAATCGACTATATTTGGGCTGCGGTTTACATAAAAATACAATTTTTAGAGAAAAATCATCATCTTATCTGAAAATGTTTCTGGAGATAGCTTGTTGTCCAGTGATCCATTCCCACAGATGATGGCAGATAAACTGCATATATTTAAAGGGAAGGAAAGGCACTCTCTGCTACAAGATGAATTAATTTATCGTTTTCACCTTAGGTGGTCCACTGGTGACTGGGGCTTAGGAAGCCGATATCTTCATTGCAGTTCTGCTCCAGGAGAGCAATCTTCATCATTTCTCTGCTACTGCTTTCAAATTACATAGAGCACTGTGCAGGAATAAAGTGTAATGTATGGCTACGGCCCTAAA
The DNA here is from genome assembly GCF_030435805.1 of Mustela lutreola. NCBI lineage: Eukaryota > Metazoa > Chordata > Mammalia > Carnivora > Mustelidae > Mustela > Mustela lutreola. The sequence continues at coordinate 119,846,921 of NC_081292.1, read as the reverse complement.
CATGCGTATACGGCTTTACAGTATCATAAAATGAGAATCCTGTGCAGGCAATTATTATTTAAGCTGCTTTACTCTTGAGAAAGGCCACATGGTACATCTACATTTTTAGCTCTTTTTCATAGAGATTCACCAAAACATTACTGCGAATTAACACATTTCTATATAGGGGATAGAAATGGGCATAGATTAGTTATTGAGGGAAGGTGCTGTATGGACTACCTGACAAATTGGCCTTCGATACAAATAACTTCATTATCCCAAATAACAAGAAGCTCAGGGTATGGGTGTATTCAAAGGCTAGTTGACTCAGTCACCCAAAGGTGATATCAAGGACCATTTTTCCTTCTGGCTCTTTCCTTACAATCATTTTTGGAGTCTTGTAATCACTCTTAGACTAGTTTTGTTTATTGTCACAAGGGGTCTGCCCCAGGACAATGAAGGTAGAATCTTCCTTGTTTATAATCACTTCCTTGTTTGTAATCAATTGCTTGTTTATATGAAAGCAATACAATTGAATATTCATATTTTTCTTTGATCTGGTTGAGCCTACCTTAGTTATCTGATGACTTCCTATCCAATATATCTTATCCAAGCCAATCCAATCCAATCCAATCCAATCCAATATAGGTTGTGCCCCTAATGCTTTAAAGTCACTGGGTTCTGTTACTAGAGTGCTATCATTTTGAGGAAGACTGAATACTTGAATAATTTCAGGGTGACTGTCAGTAAAAATGAAGAGTAAAATGATTGCTCTTCTATAAAATCAACAGTGTCCCCCAGAAATAACCGAGACAAACATGAGTACCCAATTCAAATACACTGTGTACTATGAACCTGACTTATCTATGGCAAATTATCAACTCCTGGAATTCATTTTTCATCTACAAAGTAAGAATTGTAATTCCTTCTTCCTAGCATGGTTTTGATGATTAAAAATAATGTATGGGAATAATGTAGTACAGAGTCCAACATATATAAAGGTACAAAAGTACTTGCTCAAAAAAGGTAGTAAGGAGAAGTTCTTACTGTTTTTGTGACTACCATCATAACTTGTCATATGGTTGACCTGTCTGCTGACATACAGCTAAGGGAACAAATTTATTTCAAGGAAAAGCAAATGTCACTCCGTAGAATATAACTAATTAACTTGTAAAGATTTTCATCAAGATCTACGGGGACATTTAGAAAATAGCTCTATAGATCCAGTGATAGCAGACGTCACTTCAGAAATAAGTTGGGGACTCTAGGGCCCTGGTTGTCACAATGCCAGCCATCACCCTGTTTCTCTATCCTGCCTGGAATAGGTTTAATATCTTCCATGGGCCCTAAAGCTAAATAGGATAATATGACAATTTCCCAAGGAATTCTTCCAACAGTTCCAATTGATCAATTCAGCTTTTCTCTTATTTTAGGGCAACATGAATCTTGACTATATCTTAATTGATACATTCATCATTTCTATTTAATGCAATTTTAAACCTGTGAAATTTATTCTAATGGTATCTGTTATTCTTTCCTTCTGGAAAGTGCTACCTACCTGTCTTTATGGAATGTAATTATCTTCCAAAAAACTTTCTGTTTGGATTTCTACAGGACGCATTATATAATTGATTCCTATGCCAAAAAGGTACAAGTTAATACTTTAATATAAATATAAATTATTTTCCAGACAATGACTCATTCATGGTTTAATTCAATAGATCTAAAATATATTTAAAGCCTGTCTGGCTACCTTCCTGCAAAATGCTGTAATCATCCTTCTAACTCCTTCCTTCTTTTCTCTCTTATTTTTATCTGTTTATTCATATTTCAAGGTGCAATAGTGATGTGCCTCCTCCTCACTCTATATGTGATATACGTTATGCACATTAAAAGGCAGCAATCAACTATAGGCATATTGATTAAATCAAGCCATCGTGAGGAAGAGCTGAACAAATTTTACATTTATTTAAATTTCTCCATCAACTAAGTCTGCCTGCTACTGTCCTTCACAGGATATTTACTTTGCTTTCAGTGCATGAAGCGTGAGTTTCAGTTTATAAATTAAATATTTTGGAAGACATAAGTTCACAATTGTTTCTTTAAAAATGGAATGTATCACACATTTGGCTATGAAGTAGAGCAATGTCTGAGTCTAAAGGAGCTGTTTTTGAGCATTAATAAAGCAAGGAAGGTAAATTAAAATATAATAAAAATATATTTAGCTTCCTTTCAAACGAGATTTAAAATTTAAAGTACAAGTAAAAGATAATGGATAAAGCATACAGAAAAATTAAAAGGTAAGTATGTCAAAAACCTAGACAAAATATCTATTTACCATATGTCTCAGTTAGCTTGGGCTGTTATAACAAAACACCGTGGATAGGGTGGCTTAAGAAGCAGACATTCGTTTCTTATAGTTTTGGAGGCTGCAAAGTCCAAGATTAAGGTGTTGACAGATTCAGCCCACTTCCTAGCCTGCAGATGGCTGCCTTCTGGCTCTATCTTCCCACAGAGGAAAGAAGCACTGGTGTCTTTTTCCCTTATCATAAGCACAGCAATTTCATCATGGGGATTCTACCCTTATCTAAACCTAATCACCCCCCCAAAGGCCCCACCTTCTAATACCATTATTTTAAGGGTTAGGGCTTCAACATATGGATTTGGGGGGACACAGTCAGTCCATACCCCATGTGATCTAACAATCTCATGACTAGATGTTTATGCAGAAGAAAAAAACAAAAAACAAAAAACAACAAACTTATGTCCAAAGATCTGTACTTGAATGTTTCTAGAAGCTTTACCCATAATTACCAAAGACTGGAAACAACTCAAATGTCTTCAGCTGTAGAACAGATGAATAATTTGTGATACAATCATAAAATGAAATACTAATCACCAAACTATTGATTTATATAATAATGTGGGTGCATTTCAAAAGCATTGTGCTAAGGGAGAAGGCAGACAGAGAAAGCAACTATGTGCTTCTGATATTCCAAAATAGGAAAAATTATAGGGACAAAAATTAGATCAATGGTTGCCAGAAACTGGGGTGAGGAGAGGGAATTGGCTACAAAGGAACATTTAGGAAATTCAGGGTTGATGAAAATATTGTACATATTAACTGAGCCCGTGTTTATCTGGCTATAAAAAATTGTCAAAATTCATGTGCATCTATATAAAAACTGTTCCTCAAAAAATTCAGCAGTAACAAAACCCCTAGACTAACATCATCAAAGGATGCCTTTGGAAAACTCCTTTAAACAGGCATGACTATCACCAGCAATATGGTTACTCATTAAAAAGTAAATAGAACACTAATTTTTGAGTGCTGAGGTGACCTACACAGTATGCGAGTTTCCACTTGTGAGAAATGTCACTATGATGACTTGGTTGTCTCGGAGTTCCAGAATTACCCTAATGAACTCCAGTGCCTTGGGCACAGGCAGAATAGTTCTAACCTTGTGACTGTGTGTTGAAGAACCTCAAGCTCAGCCTGTTCAACAGCCTTCCCCCCTGGCGTGCCAATGGGCATGAAATTCTCATCAGTAACTCTCTTTTGGATTAAGGAACTGGAAAAAGACACTGGGAGGGGAACTTTGAAGATGATATCAAGGTTAACATGACTCATTAAGAGGCCACAGGAATTAATGAGACATCCCACGAGAAGCACATTAAAGGAGCATTCTCACACACATCTGTCCTGGTTCTGATCTGCTCTTTTCACTGAGAGGCAATATAATGTAGAATCAAGACAGAGGAGATTAAGAAGAGGGATTTTAAATGTTGGCTTTGCCCCTTAGAACGCTGCCCTGTTAGTCAGATTCCTTAGCTACTTCAGGTCTCGGTTTTCTTAGCTGTAAAAAGAAGAATATGTACCACTAGAGTGGTTTACAGAGCACACACACATACATGCCTTATTATGATAACATTCAGTACATATACATACAGTCATTCATACATAGTAAGTGCTTAGTAAATGTGAGCTACCCATTCCAATTAGTACTGCATCATCCCTTCTCATATGAGGTCTTTTTAACCACCGATCAAGTGTATACGGCAGTGTTCAATGTTTGTGGAGTAACATACCACCTCTATACTTAGTAAATTAAATAAAAAATGCTTTGTTTTGTCAGTTGGGACATTCTGTGGCTCTGTGCCAGACTTCACTGATCTAAGCTGGGCTTGCTCTTGTATCTTTGGTCAGCTGGCAGAGTGTCTGGGGACTGGCTCTCCTCAGGGATGACAGTGGTTATTGGACCTCCCGTCTCATTATCCAGCAGGCTAGTTTGGGCTTGTTCATACAATGGAGGCAGATTCCAAGGAGATTGTTGGAAATGGGAAAAGCCTCTTGACTTCTAAGCTCAAAACTGGCACATCAGCACTCCCACACAGACTAGCCCCTTCTCTCCTGATGCTTACTCTTAATATTCTTTAGTATTCAGACATCCTCTGGTTTTCTGTTGTTATTGTCATTGTTGTTTTTCTGATTCTCATTAGTTTCATATCAGATTTCCAAGCATGTCTGATAAAGTGTAGCCTATGGTTCTCACACATAGAAGCTCTACACAAAAACTGTGCACAACAGATACCTACCATAGCAAAGTCATATATACCTTACATGTTAATTGATCAGTAGAGATTACACTTCTCCACTGAATCTCACACTTACTTATGATTGCTTCTTTCATTATATTATAGTTGTTTACTTATTATATTCATGGCATAACACATAATTTCTGGAAGACAGGGATTTGATTTTTATTCTCTTGGTATCCCCACTACCTGGAACATTTTATTTGTACAGCATATATTTGTTGAATAAACACTATTAGAACAATCGAGTAGTAAGAGACAGAGAGATGACTTTGATCAGGGATTATCAAGGGATAGTCTAAGAATAAAGGTGAACCACAAAGTCTGGGAAAGCATTATATTTGGAGAAAAGTTTTAGTGGGCATTCCAGCCAACAGGGAGAAAACACAGACAATGGGGATAAAATGATGAGCAGGGAAGACTCATTTATTTAGTTGGAGCAAAACTAAATGAAAAACTTAATGAAAGTTAGGACTGGAATAAAGTCAGAAAAGGAATCCAAAGAGCCCCAAGTTAAAGAAGTTACTTTAAATCCATTTATTATTTAATTAATGAGAGAAATTAACATATTAATTAAGTAATGAGAGCTAATTAAACCATGAACTCCCGATGCCCATTAAGCTTATCAGACTAGTTAGCCTTTACCTTGATAAACAAGGACATAGACAAATTTAACCAAGGTAATTACACTCAGAAGGTGGGTGACATTGATGGAAACGGTCAGAGAATAATGTACTATATGGAAAAGTCACGTTCCTATGTATCATGGGAGTCATTAGGAATACCTGAAAACTTCAAGGACTTGAAGAGAGAGTGGATACTGGAAGAACGGTTATCTCACAGAGTATGAAGATCTTCCATACTGAAGTCTCTGAAATGGAAAGACAGGGTTAGGAGGAAATTTTCTGAACTAACATTAAACATGGTACACATCCCTTTCCCATCTATTTCACTGATCAGAATTTAGTTGCAAGGCCTCAATCTCCTGCAAGGAAGCCTGGGAATGTAATCCTTACGTGGCTTATCCAGTTTTGATTGCTAAAAACACTCCACAGGAAGCTGTACAATACAGTTCACACTTCTGTGCATGGCACAATGTAGCAGTTAACAAGGTATGTTTCATACATTAATGTGCCCATGTGTGAACACAAACACATAATTTGTCATCTATAGTTTTGAATGTCTCAGATGGAGTTTCTACTCCATCTGAATAAGGCATTATTCATAGCTGGAGGAAAAAATCAAAAAGGGAGGATGACGTCAGAAAACAAAAAAAAATCTGATAATTTTCAAATTGAAGCCTGGATTCAAATCATTTGAGGATCTTATTATACATTCAGGTGCCAGGGCCCAACCTAAAGAAGTCTAATTTACATTAAAAAGCTTTCTTATGCTTCTTAACATGTTAAGCTTCTTTATGTTAAGAAGTTTTTGAGAAACACTGCCCTAAACCCTTCCATTATGGGATGATTCATGAGGTGTAACTCCCTATTTCTTCTATGTCTGCTGCTGATGCCCGTCATCATAGTAATGACAATGGCAATGGCACTGACAACGACCAATCTAAAACTCGTCCAGTGCTGAAGGCAAACTGATTACTGGCTTCATAAGACCATAAGTTACTTCCCAATTTTTTTTTCCTTTTCTCTGGAGGCCAACAACATATTTCCCTCAGAGAAGCTGTTGAAAAGAAGCTGATATTTTATAGAGTTCAAAATGAAAAAAAAAAAAAAAAACCCAAAACAACAACAAAAAAACACTCTTTATCTGATGCATGGCATCTTCTTATTACATTTTTTCTGTTCTGCCTAAAGTAATAAATACCTTTTCAAGGTATTTGGGATTATCCCATTTACTTTGGGCCAATACCAAAAAAAAGGGGAAGAGAACCATTTTACAATGTTACCAAGAAACAGGTTTCCTTTAGCTGTCATGGACAAGTTAGAAATGGACCGGCACACCACTGGTAACACTTTATCTATGAGTCTCCAGGAGACTCAAAATCAGAGTTCACTCAATCTGTCACACAGAGTAGTTCCTGCCTCATGCTGTCTGATAAGAACTTAACATATCTGAACTACCACTTTTTTGCTTTACCCTTGCTGCCTGTTGGTCATTACACAAAATTTTGGGTTTTGTTATTTTAGCATAAGAGTTATTTGTAAATTTAAATACCCCCCCCCAAAAAAAACAAGCTTTATTTACTTCTCAAGGACTCCTTTATTAGTAAAAACTAACAGTTGTATTTTGGTTATGCTTTCATATTAACAAATCCTGAATATTAGCTAAAATCCAAATGTATCTTCAAGACTTCATTTTCACTTCAGCAACCCAACACAGACTTTTTCCTCACACCTGGACTATTGACAAAATTGTTTATCACAGTTCCTTCATACCTTTAATATATGGAACATTTTATTTCTACAGCATATAAGCAAACAACATTCCTAAACCCTGCCTGCCTCATGCTACCCCTTTGATCCAGATTGTAATGGCTCCCTTCTTCCTAAAAGAGATATATCCAGCTCTTAGGCTTGCACTTCATGCTCTCCAAATTCAGAATCTAAATGTATCATTGGCTAAGCCTTTTTAGCCAGACAGGTTGATATATCCCCAGACATACCTTACTCAGCCTTTCCCTTTTGTTTTTACAAGTGATGCACTTCTTCCATCTTCTTCTATCTTACTCCTACCAAATCTAGAGGCCTCTGTAGAGCAGATTTCACCTTAAATCAGGGCAACCTCATGAATCACCTTTCAATAAACGGGAATTCAGCCTGTCTCTGTTTCTGTCTTGTTGTTAGTTCTGGAAAGCGAGCTTCCTGATTTCCACATTGTATCCCAGTTCCCATTAATCTTTCCAAATGAAGAGAGTGGTTTATTCCTGTGGATTTCTCCCCAGGCAGGAACTGGAGTCCTAAGGCTGAGTAAGCCTCAGTACATTAAGGCCATTTTACCTACTGTTTCCAGACTTCCCTGCCATTGACTTCCAGCTGGCTAGTCCAGGATGATGAATGTTCCTGGGCCGTCATGAGTATATCCCACCTAACTGCTGGGTCATCCATTACTGCAGGTAAGAACCCCTGATGCCAGCAACTATTCTGATTAATCATTCATTCTGTAGCTTGCTAGTTTAGTAGAAACAGAGCTGTGGTGGGTTCCACCTTGAGACTAGTATCTTAGAAATGTTGTAAACATGAGGTAAGGTCTAGGATCTCAGACCTAGATAGCATTCCATGGGAGGACTCTGGAAAGTTGGATAGGATGAGTATGATATTAAAAAAGAGAATATCAAAGAACTGGATTCTAAGAGAAAAACTTATAGAGGGAAGTATTACAAAATAACACTACCTAACATTTATTGAGGGCATTGCCTTTGAACAGGCACTTCTAAGCTCTTTACTTGCTTTAATTTACTTACTAGTCACAAACATCCAATTATGATGCACACTTTATAGATAAGGGAGATGATGCACAGAGGTCATATAAGTTGCCCAAGGCCACATGGTCTGTAAGTGGTGCAGAGATTGTGTTTCAAGCAAAGGTAGTTTGGTTCCGGAAACTTCATTCTTGAACGTTATGAAATACTGCCAAAATGTGAAGTGCATCTTCCCAATTTTGTTAAGTATAAAAATTGTCAATATTATGCCTATAATAAAGACTCCCATGATGCCTATTACTGTTGTTGCCTGTTATATAGTAAATAACAATTATGTGATGGGTCAGTTAACATTTTAAAGCAAAGTTTCACTTTAGCTTCATAAAGTTTATTTTGAAGAAGACATATTGATGGCTCTTTCTTAAGAAATCCTGCTGATTATCCTAATCCACAATTTTATGACAGGAAGCAATTGAGCATTAGAGAAGGGAACCAGAGCTTATTGAAAATTTATGTTCTAGATAATTCTGAGATTGTGGACAAAGCTGATGCTGCCCAAACATTCACTGAGGCCTCTGAGCTTGGAGAGAACCACACAACCATGTCCACTATGACAGGTTTTCAGCCATCAATGGCTGGATAATAGAATCCAAGCTGGAATAAGTGGCCGGGCAGCTGTTATCTCTCCCAAGTTCAGCCACAGTTCTGTCCTTCCCCACAACTAGTGAGAAATGCCTGGAAGAGAGAATCACACACACACACACCAAAAAAAAAAAAAAAAAAACGGAGAAAAAAGTGAAAAGCAGAATGATCCCAGGAGACCGGTGGCTTGGACCGGCTTTTGGTCCTAACATGACCCTGTTTGAGTCATCGTCAAGTACATCCTGAGCTTCATCCTGCAGCTGCCCTGAGACTCTCTGGGAGCCTATTAAGCAACTGTAGCAAATTACCCAACTTCTGTGCTTCACAACTGCTAAAGGAAGAAGGTATTTCTGTTATACAAGCAGACGCCTTTATCATGAGACTCAACTGAAGCTGATGTAGGTTGTTATGTCACTGATACAATGTCAGGAGCTTTATATAAGAGATCTCACTTAATTCAGTAACTCGACAAAGCAGAACTTAGCATTTCCCTATCTTTAGTGGAAGAAAAAAGAGTAAGTCTCAAAACGTCTAACTTTTTTAATATTTATTCTGACATTTCATATCTGATGTGAGGGTGAAGCAAAACTTTGAACTCTAGACGGTCCAAATCTTTTGCTCTTTCTGCTCCGCTCTGCTAGGGAGAAAGGAAGTATCCTTGTTGTTTTCTGTATGCAAATCAAGCTTCTCCACTCTGCAAAGAAGTTAAATTGCTTCAGGGGAAAAAGAGTAAGCAGAAAGTACACTCCTCTGATTAAGGGTGGCAAAGTTGTAGGAAGAAGTTACCTCCTCAGTGAAAAGACCTTCCAGTTATCAATTTCTACTGCCTTGGGGAAAAAACAAAGGCAGGCATAACCTATCTGGGAAGGCATTCCTTGTCGCAAATGCAAATGGTTTAGCTGAATTCATGAATAATAAGTGTCAAAGTGTGTATTTATGTGTGCGCTCGCGCGTGTGCTTGTGCTCATATGTCTGTATTTCCCTGAGAGGGAAAAATGAAAAAAAAAATACACATATAGAGAAAGAATTTAGAAGTGTAGAAGTAAATAATCACTTGTATACAGTACTAACTCTTTTTGATTATTATTATATGCAGGGTTAGTTTCAGAGCTTTCTGTCCACTGAATCTTTCATAAGGGTCAAATTACGTGCATTACAAAAAGACCTGGGATTTATGTATTAGGCAAAGGGAAGATAGTTGACAATACTGAGCATCTATTCTGCTCTGTACTATGTCAGCATTCTACAATGTAGGAGTTTTAGGTGCCTTCATAACTGAAAAAAATTGAGGCTCAGAAAAGTTAAATTATCTTCCCAAAGTTATAAAGTGAGAAAGTGGCAGAGCCAGGACTCAAATCCATGTCTGAAAAACAGAAAAATCCATGTCAGTCTTTCTCCAAAGTTCATTGTCTTTCCACTAAAGATATTTTGTAGGTCCTTACACATTTATCATTTCAGGTAGACCAACATATTCAATCAACTCATTCTAAGGTACTGAAGCAATCTCCTATTTTCTGGTTTTGCCCCTAGTATTCTTTCGCTTCAATCCATCAATTACGTTTCTAAATTTCAGTGCTCCTAGTTCTCCAAAAAAAGAAAATCCAAAGTTCCCAGTCTGCTCTCATTGAGCTGTCTAATTGTTTCTACCATTTCTTACCACCTTAGATCTCTCATCCCAGCTGATGTCTTGAACTGTCTGTTGAGCATAAACTACACTTTTTTTTTTTTTCCTTTTGAACATTTGTTTTTGCTACACTGACAGCACTGACAGTCTAGGTTACATTTTCCCTCTCACCTTTGAGTTCAGATAACTATTCTCAACCTTGGCACTTAAGGCTTTCACCTTTTAGAAGTACTTGCCTTTTTTTTTTTTTTTTTTTTTTTTTTTGTGCTACTTCTTACATATATTTATGTTTTGTTCTGCCATCTGACTGCCTGCTCCTGGAGACAGTAACTCTATTTTACATTTTAAGTGAATTTAACAAACAGCTTTTGAGAATGAATTATGAATCATGCCATATGCTGGGTGTTTTAGACAAGGAGATACAAAGATATGGCATCTTACTGAAAGATTTACCCATATGCTTCTCACACATAGTGTCTAGAACCATGGTTATCATACACCAAGTGCTCAGTAAACACACATAGGAGGGAAAAGCTGAAATGAAATTAAGAATGATTTTCAATTCTGAATTATCTCCAAGTTCATTTAAGCTTACATATACACCATTAATGTCACTTGGCTAATGGCATCTTGAGCTCGTTGGCTGCTCGGTGTAGCTCTGCCTCAGTGACACAGGTTTTTATCAAGCTTAATGGACGCATATTATTAAGTTCCTCCATGCTACACTTCTTCTCAGATCGTTTAAATGGCAGTTTGCTTTCGAAATGTGAGTTTGACCAGTAAGTTTCTCCCCTCCCTTTTTTTTTTTCTTCCTGTTAGTTTTGCCATGAAGGAGAGGCATTTGCTTGAAGAGAGCCATCAACCTTCCAGGAAGAATGTAACTAACAGAAATAAAAAGACTGGTTTGTCCTAAGTGCTGTCATTTTTTAACAGTCACGAAGGCTACTATTATGGCTCTCAGGGTCTGGATGGCATTCGTGAATATTAATTAACTAATTAGTAATACTTAAGCTATTATGGTCTCGGAGCTTAGATACCCAACGTCCATTGGCTCTCTTCGCAGATGCAAAGCCTCAAATTAACAGTCTCGTAATTACTGATCAAGTTCTTTCCCTTTAACTACTGAACACAGGCTTGATTCTAGCAGTCATCTGTAAGATGTCCAGGTACTTCCATCACCAGATGCTTTAGAAAAGGATGTTTTTTTCCTCCTTTTACATTTCAGGAAAATAACAAAAGTTCTTCAGAAGAAATGTATTAGAGTCATTTCACAGAATCCCACTTAATAAAAACACTTGTTAGCAAATCAGTGCACAGTGACAACACCTAACTTCCCCAGTTTTAGTGGTTTGTCGCCTCATTTGGGCAAGAAAGTGTGTGTATGCACGCGTGTGCACATAGATACGTGCACATACATACCCAACTTACATGGGCATGTACCCATTGCATACATACACACATGTGCACAAACGTACACATGGACACATGTATATTTACATGAGAGTGGGGAATTATCCTATATTGTATATGGTTTGGTATATTCAACTTCACTATCTTTCTGCAATACTAACAATAACTATTTGTTGAGTGCTTACAATTACCAGACTCTATACTTGAGATTTTACAAACACTATCAGTATATCCTGTCAGCGACACCAGGAATTTTTTATTCCCCAATTTGCAAATCAGGTAACTCAGGCTCACAGCAACTATGGTTAATTTGCCTAAGACAAAATTCAACCCTTGGTCTTGCATACTGCCTCTCAAATGATTTCTTATTTTCTTCCTTTTCCCCATCTGATTACTTGATTGTGCTTTAGTTGTCTCTCAGTTTCCTTTTGTCTCTCCATCTGGCTGTCCTTTAGCAATGTCCCCAAATCAACTGCCGTCATGTCCTAAGAATCCATTCCTAGGAACTGAGGGTGGCTTCTGGGGTAGGAAGGGGGAAATGTACAATTCAGTAGAATTGGCAGCATTTTAATAGAAACAGGTACCTACTGTCTCACAGAGCTTCAGATCCTGAGAGTAAGAAAGTGGTTAATACTCAGATACCTACCCACTGTTCTACTTTGCACTGGATATGCACAGGTGACAAAGGTCTCTAGTGTCAGTTGAGAGGATGACGTTGGCAGAAAACTAAATTCATGGGTCTAGGGTGTATACAGTTATTTCAGTTCTTTTGTAAGGTAAAAAACACACTTGGTGGTTTAGCTGAGTTCTTCAGGGATATTTTATTAAGTCCCATGGCTTCTTCCTCAATAGGAAAGTTAATTTTACTTTGCCATCCATTTCAACTATCTTTTGAATTCCTCCCGTGTGATTTCATCATCCGTATAATCTTTCAAGAGGCACAGCTTTTTCTATGTCTGTGTCATATATCTTAGATTGCAAGTTAGAAACCCTATCAAACACAGAGAATCTAAGCATTATGATATATGAAATAGTCCTCTGCTGTGCTTTAATTTGCACAGAATTCACAATTTAAAAGAATCCCTGGCAAGTGAAAGAAATTAGCAGCAACAACAAATATCCAGTAGTTTGCCAGCCTACCTGGCAAAAGTCATGGCCTTGCCTGGGGGAAGACCTGGTGTTCCAGGAACGTGCAGCAGCATTTAAGTCAGAAATGAAACGTTAGTGTGGGGGTTGGGGGGTTCGGAGCAGGGCCCCATGAGAATCTCCAACTAAGCAGAAGAGCAACATTAAGGACTCACCAGGAAGTCAGCATGCAGGATAAATGATACTTTGATACGATATTTGAAATATCAAAGTTAACCCAAAAACTTGTGATGAAACAAAATAGCCAAAATATAAGTAAAGTTGGGAGACTTTACAGTGCAGAACCAGAGACCTTTTGGAGCCCAAGGCAAAGGAGAAACAGGAGCAATATCGATTCTGTCTTGATTTAAAATTTTGACTTTCTTTGTGCCCTAGACCGCCCTTGCTTTGCCCTCATTATGGCCCCGTTTCAAAGAGATAGACTTCTGTTCACCCAGCTTACAAAAGCCGGGTGCCTTAACCAAAACCAGACTGAAACCTAAACAACATGGGGACTGACCGTGAGAAACAAGATGACTGGCCACTTTTATTCTTCGATAGTAACACTATTCACTGATAGATGAACCTACTAAAGTGAACCAAATCTCAAACAGATGATAAATCCCAAGCAGGAGTTATGTAATGTGAGCCATTCCTGCAGCTTGATGTACCAAGCACTGAACTTTCGTCCTCAGGCTGGGGCAATCTCTGCCAGAGAGAGGGTGCTGAGTCGTGCCCACACCATCCATGATTGCCCCTGAATGGAACCCACTGATGGCCGCTGGTTCTTGTTGGCTCCCTTTGTTCATGAGCCAGAAGACTGGAACTAGAAGGCTCTATCAGGGGGAAAAAAAGTCATTTTCCCAAATCCCAGAAACTAGTACAATGCCTGGCACACATATAAGTGCTTAATAAATGATTGCAGTTCTGTCTTACTTTCTCGTGTGTGTGTGTGTGTGTGTGTGTGTGTGTGTGTGTATTTAAATTCCAGTTAGCAGGGCGCCTGGGTGGCTCAGTGGGTTGGGTCGCTGCCTTCGGCTCAGGTCGTGATCTCAGGGTCCTGGGATCGAATCCCGCATCGGGCTCTCTGCTCAGCAGGAAGCTCTCTCTCTCTGCCTGCTTCTCTGTCTACTTGTGATTTCTGTCAAATAAATAAATAAAATCTTAAAAAAAAATTCCAGTTAGCATGCAGTATAACATTATTTTTGGGAGTACAAGTTTGCATATGTCTGATCATAACTCAGAGGTATTGATTTTATAGTTTTGTTCTCAACATTTTAGAGATGCCTCAAAGTTTTGCCTACAAAGCCTCTTTCTAAATTTATCTTGCTCCTGTAAGCTTACTTCATTTTTTATTTCCCATCATCCATTATGTTTTCCATCTATCATAATTCACATCACATGGCTTCTTTCCATCTGTAGAAACTCACTTAATCTTCTATCCTTGCCAAGTGGGTACCTGAATGAACAAATACCACTTGTTTTGCAAACAGGTGACCAAAGGTTAAAGTTCATAGTGTTAAAGCTAAGAATACAATAAAATGTTTCTGTGACTTGTTTTTAAGAATCTGGCATCAGGGACGCCTGGGGGGCTCAGGTGGTTAAAACGCCTGTCTTCCACTCAGGTCTAACCCTGGGGTCCTGGGGTTAAGCCCCACATCAGGCTCCTTGCTCAGTGGGGAGTCTGCCTCTCCCTCTCGATCCGCCCCTATCCCCTGCTCATACTCTTTCTCTTTCTCTCTCCCTCTCTCTCAAGTAAATAAATAAAATCTTTAAAAAAAAAAAAAAAGGATCTGACATCAGTGACTTAATACTGTATCTATTTATGTAGCTGGCTTTAATTGTTTTCATTGTTATTCATCTTAAGGAGACGATGTCATCCACAACTTGAAAACAAATTATTTCAGATTCTAGTCAAAACAAATTTTTTCTTACTATTCAAATATTGATCTTTGCATACTTAATAACATTTCAAGAAAAGAAAAATAGGATTTTTAATTTTGCAAGAGAAGAAGTTTCTGAGGATAAATCAGTAAATTTGCAAATATTAATAAAGTGCCTTCTATGTGTGAGACAAAGGATTCAATGAGGGTAAAAAAAAAAAAAAAAAAAAAACTGCAACAAGGCCCCTGCCCTAAGAAGTTTACAATATAGTTAGAAAGAGGAGAAAAAGGCGTTGTGATATAAATAGATAACAGAAACTTTAAAGGGCAGGTCGAATTTATGTTGGATACTTACCTGATTATACAAATTAAAATAAAGAAAGAAAAGAGGAATTTCTCCCAGATGACTATTAAAATGTAAATTAAAGTTTGAAAGTAGTGATAGGCTATCAGAGTTCAAGGAATAATTAATAGATTTGTCCAGTTGGAGCATAAGTTATGTATATGCTGGTGGCAAAAATTTGGAAGTGTGAATTAAATTCAGAGAGCCTATTGCTGTGGAAATTGGGCTAAGGAGTTTGGAGGGTCCTATGAGTTAGACCAAAAAAAAAAAAAATCATTAGGAGGATTTGCATAATGAAATGACCTAGCAAATAAAATATTTAGGCGAGATTTGTCTGGGGACCCTGCTCTAAGTCAGAGAAAAATAGAAGAATCCAATTAAGAAAATTTTATGTTTCCTTTCAAAAGAAACCGAGACTCCATAAAGAAATGGCAGAAAATGTACAGTTTGAAATGTATGGCATATCTTGACATAAGAGAAAGCAAGGCATTTAGAAAAGCCTATTATCTCCATGACAGAAGAATTCGGAAACCATCTTGAACATGTTCCATGGTACTACATGTAACAATTTAAACACTGATAAACATAATATGGGCAATAGATGGAAACAAATCAAATATTTTTAAATTTCTCCATTTATAATAATACTAAACATTGTATTAATAACCTTTGGAGGACGTTAGAGAACCAACGTCTTATTCTGAAAATAAAAAAGGGAAATAATTATGATCTATATTCCATAGAAACACAATAGCAGAAAAGGAAAGGATTTCTTTATAAAGTATTGCAGCTAACAAATGGACACAAAAGAATTAAAATATCAACCATTTGCAATCCTAACCTATTACTGGAAGCAAAGTTTCTAATGTCACAAAAAGAAAAATCACCAGAAATGATATGCCCCCTAGACTACACAATGCCTATAAAGTGATTTTGCTAAATAAGTTGAATTCGATTCCAAATTTAGGTTGCATACAAATCACCTGGGGATCTGGTCAAAATGCAGACTCTGACTGAGCAGGACTGGGATGTGGTAGGGGTGGGATTCTGCAGGCCAGGCTGAGGTTGCAGGTCCCAGGACCACAGCTGGAATGACAAAGCCTTACGCATCCCATGACCATTACTGCCCTGATTCGCTCAGCTTATCCCTCAGGGACACTCTAACATAGCGTAACAGAGAAGTTAAAAGCGTGGGCGGAAGAGCCAGACTGCTGGACTCAAATCCTGTCTCTACCAATTCTGTATGGCTTGAAGCAAACTATTTTTTTTTTTTTTTCCTCCATGACACCATTTCCTTATCTGTAAAATTAAGATAATAAAGTTAAGAAGATCAAATGTGCTGATATTCATAAGTCACTTAGAACAATAAACTGTTCGATAGATAAATAGGCTTTCTTCTTGCCTTTAGTCTTAACCATCTACACTTTCACCAGGGTAATTCATCTAAAATGCAAATCTGATCACATCCCTTCCCAAGATGAACTCCTGATACCTTTACAATGACAACCTTTACAAGGCAAAGCTATCTCTTTCTAATTTGCGTCTCTGCCATTCAAAGCCCAGTCCATGTGCCAACAACATTGGCAGCAAACACTTGGGAGCTTGTTAAACATGCAAAATCTCAGGCCCCACCCTGAACTTAAAGAATCACTACCTGCATTTTAATAAGATCCCCAGTGATCTGAATACACTGAAAAGCACTGCGGGAGTTCAGTCTTCTACCACAACACGTCCTACATTTACTGCACCAGAAACACCATGGATTCTGTTTCATGGAGCACATCATCTTTTCTTTCCAATTCCTCAACCTGTGAATCCTGTATCCTCTGATTGGAATGCCTGTCTTCTCATCTTTTCTCTGGGTCACTCCTGCTCAGCCTTTCACATTAACACAGGAATCAACTTTGCTAAGAAACTTTCCCTGTCCACTGCCACTAAGTTTCCCTCCTCTAAGCTCTCCTAACACCTTCCTTTCTGTGGCTTTAATTTTACCACACTATCTGTAGTAAAGGGGTGTGTGTGTGTGTGTTTATTTTATATTTATATGTAAATAAATATATATTTACAATTATATATAATATATATACACACACATATATCTTTGAGTTACTATAGTAACTCCAAGATTTTAAATAATTCTGGAAAAACTAAACTTTTGATAAATGTTTTTGAATAAATGATATACCTCATTAACATATAATCAGTTGTTCTTGAAAAAAGTCATAAATAAAAATATCCCTTACCCCCAACACAGCCCTTTTCTTATCAGTAGCCGTAGCTTCTTTAAAGTCATTGAATTACTTAAGAGAAGCCAGATATAACTGCTGTTTCCAGAATCTTAGGGAATGATAATTTTCTCTCAGTTGCAGCCAGCATTGTGACAGGGAGTGATGGAAACAGCTAAGGAACAAATACACTTGAGCAAAGGTTGACTAGATTAGATTGTTGAACAGAAATATTAAGTCTCACCTCCATGAGTAGAGTGTTTTATTTGCATTAATAGCACATTCAGACTCCTATTACCTCCATGTTACAACAATCCTTTCTCCTCCCCCCAACCCATCTGCTACTCTGTTCCGTCAGCATGAAAAACAGCAAAGTAGTTCAAGGAAAGGCGGAGGAACTAGTCCCGTCTTTCATCCCCAATTTGGAAAATCCCGTCTTTAGTGGGGTCATAAGGCAGTCTTGCCTTTCCTTTCATAGGCTCTTGAACTGAGATGAATCTGAGTTCTGCTCATATTTTGGTGCCAGTTTAATCAATTAAATACATCTAGAAAATAAAACAAAATAAATCTCAAAAATTTCAGCTCAGACCACTTACCTATATCCCAGGCACAAAAGTGACTATAAAATGCTGAATGATAAAAGATAATTCAAAATGATAGAATGATAGGGGCGCCTGGGTGGCTCAGTGGGTTAAAGCCTCTGCCTTCGGCTCAGGTCATGATCTAAGGCTCCTGGGATCGAGCCCCGCATCGGGCTCTCTGCTCAGCCGGGAGCCTGCTTCCTCCTCTCTCTCTGCCTGCTTCCCTGCCTACTTGTGATTTCTGTCTGTGAAATAAATAAATAAAATCTTTAAAAAAATGATAGAATGATAAAGTAATATTTTTGAAATCAAATGGAAGTAGACTTCTAGTCAAGGCAGGTCAATTGCCATCTTAAACTGTAGCAAGTAAGGCTTATCTAGTTCTATTTATTTATCCATTTTTATACTTCTCTTATAACACACATTGCTTTCTGAATAACAGGGTTGTAATGAAATGGAAAATAGTAATGAAAAAAATTATGTACTAATATGGAATGACCTGTAACATGGGTCAGAATAAGTTATAAAATTGCTCAAATCTCGGTACTTCTGTGATCAGTAAGAAAGCCTGCTTCCTCACAAGCAAACTAATTAAACTAACTAACTAACTAAACTAACTAATTAAAAAATTTCTCTTCAATGTTAAGTCTGAATCTGTGAATAAAGAAAACTAGTGCTGAAATATAAACTGTTCTTTAACATATAATTGATATTCATATTCTAAAAATTAGTACATTTATCATGCATCTCCCTACTTATTATAAAATCCTCTTAGATTATAAAATCATCTTAGATTATGCTAATAGGTACAGAATAACTATCTCAATGCCCATAATGTTTTTCACTTCCTAATATATTCAAATTCTATCTTTTCTCTTTTTTCACAATTTGAATTCTTTAGATAACCTAAAAGGAATTTATGCTTTCTCTAGTGTATAAAACTGTTGATTGCAGATTACTTAGTCCATCATTAGATACTTGCTCCAATTCTCCCAATTATGATAACTATACAGATTTCTATGACTTTTTTTGTTGCTTCTTTCTGCGCATGATTATGGTTATTTTCTGTTCACCTTAAACATTTTACTTAAGGGCAAGTTCTGTAGTTAGGCTCTGTCCAAGGCTTTGGCAAATAGCACTTTCAAAATATGTTTCAAAAGTTGCTAACGCTTCATCAGATTTGGTTAGAAGTCATTTGCCTGTCTCTTAATCACTCCTGGGAAGAGGAGAAATGTTTTGACAATAAGCTATTCAGGAAGTTCAGCTCATGAGATCTAATTAAAATAATAACCTGACATGCATGTTCCTCTTGGATTAGTGTCTCATGAATCGGTTGTTCACGACTTTCCAATGACAAATCAAATCAGAGCACAACTGCTAATTAGAATGAGAAACTGGCTAATTCATAATCAGAAAACTGTTGCCTTAAAAACATAAATGTCAAGTGTCAAGTGCAACGATTCACCCAAACATAAAGTAACATTAGCTCCTGAAATATTAGAAAGAATATCTTCCCATAATATAATAAGAGTAATGAAGGAGAAGAGGAAAAGGAAGAAGAAAAAGAAGAGGAACAAGGGGGAGGGGGAAGGGGAGGAAGAAGAAGGCAGTGAAGGGGAAAAGGAAAAAAGGAGAAGAGGAGGGGGAGGTCACATTATAAATGCAAGTAAATGATATTCACAATCAATATATTTCAATGTCCTTATGTGGAAACTCTCACCAAACTACATGAGAGATGAGCCTTAGAAAGGCTGTAGGACTCAGGTGATGCACAGTGAGAGAGTGAGAGAGTGACAGAATCGGGAATAGACCTCATGATTACTGACATCATTATTTGATATTTCAATATCATTTTCTCTATATACAATGATGAAGGGAATCATACATCTAGATAATAAAAGTTTGTTGTCAAGGAGAATATTACAATAATTTTTCACTTTATTTTTTGCATATCGAATGTCTATAATGTAATTTCTACTATGGAATGCAACACGGTGACGTTGGGGGAGAATCGCGTGTTTGGGAGTCAGACCAGATCCTAGATCTAAATATTAGCAATAATACTTACTGAACGAAGTCTTTAACCTTCTTAAGTCTCAGTTTTCTGGGCTGTCAAAAAAAGAAAATACCAACCTCCAGAAATTTTGGGGGTGCTGAATGAGACATGTCTTTATTATTACTCAAGAAACTATTTTTGAATCTTATCTATTGAAGATATTCTGCATCAGCTTTGCTACTTTCTTGTCGTTACTTTCTTATTACAGTTGTACAGACCTACACTTTTAGCATTTGGTTATATCACGGTGTAATAAATTTTAGCGGCTGAGTTCTTTCAGCTGGTTTTTATTTCAATAGCCAGTCTATCAACAGCCCATTCTGAGGGACAATATATGTAAAGAACTTAACATGTCAGAGATTTATAGAGAAATAATAATAGTCATGATTCATGTCTTCAAAGCAACTTCAAAACAATACGCAATTTTATGCACACACAGGCACATGCACAATCATTAATAGAAGAATAAATCAAAATAAAATAGCAGCAAAGATCACTGTCAAGGCAGTCCCACCAACAGAAATTAAATAATATCAGAGTCACAACATGACTACTGAAAATGTTCACGATTTTCAGCAATTGCTTATCACTCCAAGAACTAGAAACATGTTGACTTGAATGAGAAAAGACAATCAACAAAGCCATTAGTAATATGGTACTAAAGTTAGAATTTTCTAGCAAGGATTCTAAAGCATCCATCACAAGGAAGTTTCAATAAGAATTATGAACATGCTTAAATTTTAAAAGTATAAAATATAAGTAGATAAGTTGAAAATATAAAGAAAATCAAATGGAAGTTTTAGAAATGAAAAGGACAATAACTAAAATAAAACATCCAGTGGATGAGCTCCACAGCAAATTGGAGAATAGAGAAGAAAAAAATCATCATATTTGATTTAGAATAGCAGTGATTACTCTATGTGGCTCACAAAAAGAAAATAGACATAAAAAATTTGAACAGTATCATAGGGGCATGTGAGCTTAGAATAAAATATCTGCCATGTTTTTGGATATCAGAGTCCTGGAAAGAGAAAGAAGGTAGGAGAGAGAAAGTATTTGTAATAGTAATGGCTGGAAATATTTTAAATTTGCTAAAATACACAGACCTGCTGATTCAAGAAACTGAGAAGACAAATAGGATAAGCCCAAAGAAATTTGTTCCAAGGCACATCTTAATCAAGCTTCTGAAAACTAAGACAAAGAAAAAAATCTTAAAAGCGATGGGGGGAAAATGACCTCTTACTTATAGGGAAAAAATAATCCAACTGATGATAGAATCTCATCATGACCATGGAGGTCAGAGGGGAACAGCACAACAATTTGCTTAAAGAAAAGAATTGTCAAACTCCAATTTTATATCTGGTCAAATTCACCTTTAGGAATGAAAGAGAAATAAAGACATTCTCAAATGAAGAAAAACCAAGAAAATTTGTAACCAAAAGACTAATCTAAAACAATGACTAAGTTAAGTTTTGAAGTCAAAAGGAAATAATAAGAAACCTTAGATCATCAGGAAGGAAAATAAAAACAATGGAAAGAACAAAAGGATAGTTAAAAAAAAATGGGCTCTTCCCCTGTTACCTAAAATATCACTGAGGCTTGGAACAAGACACACAACATTGTGAGATGTAATTCCTCAATGCATAAGAAGAAGGCAAAGGAACTTGAAGGAGCAAGTAGAGTATTAGTATCAGTAAATTGCAATGAACTATGTCTACATAACTCTTAGAACAACTACTAAAAATGTATCTTAATAGGTATACCCCAAAATACTACAAATAAATCAAATGGAATTTTTTTATTTTTTATTTTTTGGACTTATTTCAAGCAGCACACAGGAAGTATAGAGAATTGAAAAATAAAGGTAACCGACAAATAAAAAAATAAGATGGCAGACTTGAGGTCTAATATATTAGTAATTATTTTAATTTTAAATTATCTAACATGAAATAAAATTCAGAAATTGGTACAAGGATTAAAAACCAACTCTATGTTGGGGCTTTAGTAAAAAAAAAAAAGCTAGTCTGAAAAAGTTATGTATTTCATGACTCCACTTATATATCATTCTTGAAACAAAATTATAGAGTGGTAGTGGTTGCCAGTGGTTAGGGATGGTTGAGAGAAAGAAGGGGGGATGTAACTATAAAGGGCTAACATGGGAATCATCTTTGTGGTGATCGAATAATTACATATCTTGACTGGAGTGGTAGTTACTTGACTCTATACACGTAATAAAATGACATAGCACTCTACACACATATTGTGCCAATGTCAATTTCCTGGCTTTAATATTGCATTTTAGTTTAGTTTAGTAATCATTAGGGGGATCTAGACCAACGGTATATGGGACCTTTCAAATATTTTTGCTAATCCTTATGGATCTATAATTATTTAAAAATAAAATGTATTTAAAAAGAAAAAAGTGCAAAAAATTAGAAAGGGAAACACATAAATATTTTTATTTCAAGGAACTTGGAGAAAAGATCACATAGCACATTGATGCTGGGAAAAGCAATGAAAGCTCAAGATCAATAATGAGAAAAATTATTGTTTTGAAAGAGCCCTGTTTTGAGTTGTGAGGAGAGACAATTATAGTGGCAACAAAAATTACATTTAAATATCTATAAAGAGAAATATATTGTGTATATCTGTGTGTGTGCCTGTGTTTGTGTATCAGACTGCAGCAAGGAGCAAAATGGAAACAGTACAGTAAGTAATTCTTAAAGAAAGATAAAAATTAATTTGTGTTTTTGAAGTTTCATTTTTATATAGGAGGATATACTAAAATTTATTAACTAAATGACCTATTCACCCCTTAAGAATAAACATTTTCTTCTTGAAGGGCTTTGAAAATATTTTATGATTCATATCAAAGAGCTCAGGACAATTAAGAGGATTTTTGTAGTATCTTAGTTTATTTCTTGCAATAACTAAACCTCTAATATAGCTTACTTCTAAAAGATACTTGGCCTTTGAATTTCAATTTCCATCTATCTTCATTTTGCCTTGGCAATTAAGTATCCTTATAACACTGAGCTCACTTTATTGGTGGTAAAAAATAGTAGAGATATAGAAGAAGCTCAAGGGTCATGATAATTTTCTGCTTGCATAAAGATCTGTTATAACAAGTGAACTGAATTAAGGAAATAACTACGGCATTATTTCAAAGTATATCGGAGCTTGGTTTGGCTTCATAAACAAGAAAGATTTGTTGTAATTCTATTGAGATAATTTTCAAAAAACCATTCTTAAAGAAAACAGTATATCTCTTCAAAGGAAAAAATATAACCAGTACCGATTTTGAGAGTCGCTTTGACTGTATAAGGAAAAGAAAACAATAAGAACATAGTTTCTACCATAGAGAAGTTAGGCACATCAAATAAACCTTGACCCAACTCAGCTCAAAAAAGATAGATAGGCAACCAAATGAAGTTGATGGCTTACATATGTTATTTAATTTAGTGATGGGAAATAAAGTTTTTTTTTAAATGGTGAGGGAGGAGAGAAAAGCAATATCCACTAGAATTCTACAAAATAGAAACAATGGATATTGAGGCATGATTTTATTGCTCAAACTCTGAATTAAAAATAACAGAACTATTTTTCTAGACTTTTGGTTTCATTCTAAGTCACATCTCCACAGGAAGGCAGACACAAATAAGTGGAAAGATATAATGTGTTCACAGATTAGGGGAACTAATATTGTTAAAATGTCCATGCTAACCAAAGCAATCTATGGGTTTAATGCAATGCCTATCAAAATCCCAAAGACATTTTTCACAGAAACGGTTTTAAAATCCAAAATTTCACATGGAACCAGAAAAGACTCCAAATAGGCAAATTAACAAGAACAAAAAAGCTCCAGGCACCACACTTCCTGATTTTGAAATATATTACAAAGCTACAGAAATCAAAATAGCATGGTACTGGTTAAAAAAAAAAAAAATAGACATTTAGACCAACGGAACCTAATAAAGAACCCAGAAATAAACACATGCATATACAGACAACTGATCTTGAACAAAGGTGTCAAAAATGCACAATAGGGAAAGGATAGTCTCTTCAATAACATGGTGTAGGGAAAACTTAGTATCTACATTCAAAAGAATAAAATGGGACCCTTCTATTTCATCATACCTAAAAATTAACTTAAAATGGATTACAGATTTGAACATAAAATCTGAAACTCTAAAACTCCTAGAAGAAAACATGGGAGGAGAGTTTCTTGAAATTGGTCTCAGGAATGATTTCTTAGATGCGACACAAAAAGCACAGGCAACAAATGTAGAGAGAGATTAAGTGAGACTATGTCAAATGAAAGAACTGCAAATCAAAGGAAACAGTCAACACAGCAAAAAGACAACCTATGAATAGGAGAACATATTTGTAAATCATTTTTCTGATAAGGGGTTAGTTTCCAAGATACATAAGAAATTCCTAGAACTTAATAGCAAAACAAACAAATAAACAAAACAAAACAAAACAAAAACACCACAAATAACTCTATTAAAAATGGGTGAAGGACTCGAATAGACATTTCTCCAAAGAAGATACATGAATAGACGACAGATATATGAAAAGATGCCCCCATTGCTAATCGTGAAGGAAATACAAATCAAAACAATAATCAGCTATCACCTCATATGTGTCAAGTGGCTATTATTTAAAAAAAAAAAAAAAAAGGAAAGAAAAAGAAAAGACAACAGGGCAAGGTTTTGGAGAAATTGGAACTCTTGTTTATTTAGTGGTGGAAAGGTAAAATGGTACTACAGCTATGGGAAACAGTATGGAGTTTCCTTTAAAATTAAAAATACAACTACTGTAAGATCCAGCAATTCCACTTCTGGGTATGTATCCAAAATAATTGAAATCATGATCTTGAAGATATTTGCATTCTTGTTTTCACTGCAGCATTATTCATAATGGCCAATGTAAGGAAACAACGCAAATACTCAACAGAAGAATGAATAAAAAAGATGGTATATACATAAATAGAATATTACTCAGCTTTTAAAAAGCGGGAAATTCAGGGTTCCTGGGTGGCTCAGTGGGTTAAAGCCTCTGCCTTCAGCTCAGGTCATGATCTCAAGGTCCTGGGGTGGAGCCCCACATCGGGCTCTCTGCTCAGCGGGGAGCAGAGAGCTCCTCTCTCTGCCTGCCTCTCTGCCTACTTGTGATCTCTG
The DNA here is from genome assembly GCF_030435805.1 of Mustela lutreola. NCBI lineage: Eukaryota > Metazoa > Chordata > Mammalia > Carnivora > Mustelidae > Mustela > Mustela lutreola. The sequence goes on along the minus strand of NC_081292.1, from coordinate 119,821,895 downwards.
TCTCTCTAATAAATAAATAAAATCTTTAAAAAAAGATTTAAGACCAAATCTTAATCTTCAGACTGATCTTAATTAGTCTTAATTAGTGGAAGTTTTTAAAAATTTAACTACAGGTAATCTGATTTTTTTCTGGAATTTGCATGTTTTATTTTTTGGCATTTGGACCTATAAAACATTTGGAGTTTAAACTTGTATATGGTATAAAGTATGGATCTAATTTTATCTTCTTCTAAATTCCCAATTGTGCCAGAACTATTAATTTAAAAGTCTACCATTGCCACAATACTTAAGAAGACACCTTTATCTTATACTAATTTTCCGTACATATTTGAGTTTACATCTAGATATGTTTCTCTGATGCCAGTTACACTAGTCTGTCGCATGCCAGCACCAACCATACTGATTGAATTAGAGAGGCTTCGTGCTTGGTTGTAATATTCTCCCTCCACGTTTTTCCATTCTGATATTTTTTTTCCAGCTATTCTTGCATGCTTCTTTTTCCTATAAGAACTTTAATATCAAGTTGCCTGAATCCATTAGCACGTTTATTGGATTTATCTTTGGGGTTAAATTAAATGCATAAATTAAATTTGCCAGCAGTTCTACTCCTACTTACACACATAAAAGAATTAAAAGCAAGGACTCAAACAGATATTTGTACAGCAATCTTTACAGAAGTATTATTCACAAGAGCCGAAATGTGGAAACAAGCCAAGTGTCCTTCCACAGGTGAATAGATGTACAGAATATAGTGTATACAAACAATGGGATAGAATTCATCTATAATACAGGAATAAAATGCCAATGCACACTACAATATGAATAAACCCTGAAAACTTTAAGTCAAATAAGCCAGGCACTAGAAGGCAAATATTATATCATTCCACATATAGGGGGTACCTACAGTAAGCAAATTTGCCGAATGTAAAATAGAGACTACCATGTGCTGTGGGGAGAAATGAATCAGGCACTATTATTTTTTTTAAAGATTTTATTTATTTATTTGACACAGAGAGAGAGATCACAAGTAGGCAGAGAGGCAGGCAGAGAGAAAGGGAAGCAGGCTCCCTGCTGAGCAGAGAGCCCAATGCAGGGCTCGATCCCAGGACCCTGAGATCATGACCTGAGCTGAAGGCAGAGGCTTTAACCCACTGAGCCACCCAGGTGCCCCAGGAATTATTTTTTTAATGGGTACAGAATTTCTGCTTGGGATGGTGAGAAAGTTCTGGAAAACATTAGTGGTAATAGTTGCACAACATTGCAAATACATTCAATGCCATGCCATTGTACATTTAAAAATGGTTAAAATTTTATGCTTTATGTTATATTTTACCATAAAAAATTCTTCTTTGACAAAAAAAAAAAAAAAAAAAAAGAATAGCCAGAACTGACATCTTTATAATATTGAATTGTGTTATCCAAGATCAGTAGACCTTTTCCTATTTGGTCAAATCTAGCTTTGGGTCTTTGAAGAATGTTCTAAAGATTCCCTCCTACAGTTTTTACATATAATTCTTAAATTGAACCCTTAGTGCTTAATATTTTTATTTCTATTATAAATTATGATTTTCTTAACCATTATGTTCTCTAACTGGTTATTGTCTGTGTATGAAGACTATTGACTTTTATACTATATTGCTTTTATATTATATTGACTTTTATATTATAATTTTATAGTGGGCTACTTCAATGATTTTTTTTAATATTGTTAGAGTTAGTTTCATCATGAATTATGTGGCGTTTTCTAGGTATACATTCATATCACCTGAAAATAAAGATACTTTAACTTCTTTATCCATTCTTATGCTTTAATAGATTTCTCTTACTTGTTTTTTTAAGATTTTATTTATTTGAGAAAGAGAGAAAGATAGAATGAGAGAGAGCACAAGCAGAGGGAGGGACAGAGGGAGAGGGAGAAGCAGACTTCCTGCTGAGCAGGGAGCCCTATGCAGGGCTTGATCCCAGGACCCTGGTATCATAACCTGAGCAGAAGGCAGACACTTAACTGACTGAGCCGCCCAGGCACTCTGATTTCTCTTATTTAATTGTATTGGCTGATATCTATAGCTAGTGTTAAAAGGTAAAGAAAAAAAAAATGGATATCCTTGCCTTGCCCCTATCTTGTGAAAATGTTTCCCAGTTGCCAAAGAATTCCTGTCTCTCTTTGCCCATTTTTCTCCCATGGAAGCTACGCACTTCAAAAATTCTCCTTCGAATCATACGTTGTCTTTTTTTATACCGTGCTCTAAACTGCCAGGATAGTATTTTTATATTTTCAGATTTACGGTATCCTTATACTTTAGGGAGTGGTTTTAAACCAGTCTTAGGCTAGCAACTCTTTTCTCTTCCATCACTTTTTCTTGGCCTACCTTTTCGTGCCATAAAGTTGTAGGGTAGGAAGGTCTCAAGAAATCAGTTGCAGTGATTTGGTGTTTTCTGTTACTTTACTTAAACTGAAGTTTATGTTCTCGGTTTTCATGGCTTGCTGTGGGGATGGTTTTGTGTAATTTCATTTTTCCTTCTTATTTTTCTCCATAGTTTTGAAGTAAACTTTGTGAGACCATATCTCAGTGTTGCCATTGTTTTAGCTACATGAATATTTGAAAAGGAATTTTTTTTGTTCTACTTTGCTGGATACTATCAAATTGACCTTCAAAATTCTAATATCTATTCACATTCCCACCAACTATGTAAAAGATTAGTTTCTCTGGCCTTTTGCATTCTAAAAGATGAGAATTGGTAGCCTGTTTTTGTTTGAATTTGCCTTCCCATGGTCACTAGTAATGTAATTGGAATTAATATGAACCTCAGGATTTTGCATCTCTTCTGTGAATTATCTGTGCATAGACTTCCCACAATTCTCCTAGATTCTTTCTCTCTTTCTCTTTCTTTCTTGCTCGCTCCTTCTTTCATTTTTTAGAAGTACATTGAATAATAGTAATTAATCCTGTTTGTATATGTTGCAAACACATACTGATTTAAAATATGTTTACCCTCAAAATTAGAAATAACTGCAGAACTCAGTCTCAGCCTTTTATCTTCTGATATTTTATGCTTTGCTTAAATGACCTTTCCTAACCTAATAAAAATATTTCCTATTATTTTCTTCAATTAAGTATCTTTTTCTTCTGTTAAGTTTATTTTTTATGTATTCTGTCACTTTAACTCATTTGGAGTTTATATCTTATTGTAGTATAAGGTAAGTTATATACAACTAAATATTTTTCTTCTACCCGAAGATCAGAGAAATACCCAAAATTTCTTTTATCAGTATATCTCCTACTATAATAGATGAGTAATGACTATTTGGAGAACATATCATATAATGAACACTCTATGGACAAGCTACCTATCAAAATTATTCAGTCAAGTCTTATATTATATACCTATGGTCATAGGTATATAATATAAGGAAGGAATTCAATCTATGGCACCATAGTAATCTGATATAAGAGAATTTATAATAATTTTAAAAGAATTTGAATAGGTTTTGAAATTAAATTAAATTTACCTTGTTATATTTGAAATCTTTGGAAGTAGTGACACTATTTAAAATAGTGATCTCTATTTATTAAATTTCTCAGTTAGGTAGTCTGTTCATTAGCTGATCATGCTAAATAAAGTCAAGTTTAGAACCCCATAAGCCAACCACAATAAAGCAGCTTTCCATCTAAGAAGCCAGAGTTTATGTATCCCATTGTTTGATTATTGGAGTTTATCTGTGTATGATCTACTTCTTACTGCAACACCATTGTTTCATATAACCTCTATTGCACTATGTAACTTTTGGGAGGGAACCAAAGATTTCAAAACTTTTCCCACACTAGTTTGAAACATTGATTTCCATGTTATGAGAATTTAAGATGAAAAGAGAAATTGGCTTACCGTTTCTAAAAATATTAATTAGAAAAACAAGTAAGGAGGGGTATCTCTCTCTCCCTCTCCCACCCCCACTGCCCCTGATCCTCATGTGCACACATGCACTCTCTCTCTCAAAAAAATAAAAAATTAATTAATAAAAAGAAAAACAAATAAAGAATATTTAGGACATGGAATTTTAATAATTATAAATTTATTTAAAAATCTCATTTTTTTTCTGGATATCAAATCTTCAAATAAAGCAGATAATAAAATAATGGTTTTTACACTGGAAGTTTTAAAAAAAAATTCTCATTCAATAATTTCTTCCAGTATCAGGCTCCTTAGTAATTTGACAATGTAAATCATGGACTGACAAAATACAGCAGTAAAAAGAAATATTATAAATAATCTGTCTTTTCTTCACTTAATTAAATCTCATAGTTTTGCTTTTTCTCTTTCTGTTTTAAACTTAGGGAAATCTATGTCACTTCTTTCACAGAATAAAAGGTTAAACAACTTTATCTAAAACTAATTGCCAATTTCATTGTCCTTCTCTCTTCATTAGAAATACTCCCTGAAAATCATATCCAGTAGTGCATTCTAAGTAGCTCCTTTTGCCAAAACTTAAGAAATAAACTAGTTTGAACAAGGAGGAATGTGAATCCCACTACAAATTAATACTTAATATCCTTTATGGTTGTAGGAAAATGTGCAGAATCAATGTAATTTTAGGCAAAGAAAATACATTTACAGTTTAATTTGATGAGAGTCTCTTTGAAAGAATATCGTAAGAACTTTTTGCAGTTGAATGTTGTCCTGATTCCATTAAGGATAAATTCCCACTTTGCATTTATTATACATTTAGAGAACCTAGAAATATCACCACAAGATAACAAACCATTTCTACAATTTCAGAAATAGATGTCTACATAGTTCAGTATTGTTCAGCAATTTTCCAGAGGGACAGATTTCCAGGTCTAGTGACCATTCATGTATTCATGTTGGAATCCCCTTTCTTTATAAAACTCACTGCATCTTCTCATCTCTTCTGCTTCCAGCCACATTAGAAGAGTTATGGATTAGGTCCATAACAGGCAGAGTGACCTTGGAAGTTTAGGAATAAGGACTTGAAAGATAGAGGAGACCTAATCAGTTAAAGGTCACCTACAACAGGAGCCTGCTACTATATCCCACTGGTGCTAGCCACATATGTTATAACTTGAGCCCAAACCAGCACATGTGAATGGAAAGATGCTGCCCTAGAATTAAGAAATGGTGGTGGGGAGGAGGTGGATCTATGCAGGTTATTCAAAGGACATGTGCTTTTCTATTTTGCTTCTTGTTTAAACGGGTCTGTTCTTTCTTGCCCTTGGAAATCTAAGGTGGGCAGCTATTTGGGCAGAGCTCAAATGAACCTTATGTTCATTTGAGTATCTATGTGCCTAAACAAAGTATTCTATGCACAGACATTTACTTCCTTTTTTTTCCTCTATACATTTTGAATAATTTATTTTAACTTTAGTTATGGCTCTGGACAAATTTAGAAAAATAACAGTTTTCCCTGACTGACCATTTTGGGATTTTCTCCCATTTACCCAGATCAATACCACCACTGCTGCGTTTATTGTAAATGATCTGAATACATTTCTTAGAACCCTTTCTGCTGCCTCCTCCATCAGAAATAAGTTATCGTCTCCTCTCCCAAACATTTAAATAATGAATGAATAGGTAATAAACTAGTTTGAATGAAGGTATAAATTGGTTGACGTTTGAGAAACAGTGAAGTATAATCAGCCACAATAGTCAGGGTTTAAAAAAAAATTATCTTAAAAATCAAAGAGGAGGGACACCTGGGTGGCTCAGTTGGTTAAGTGACTGCCTTCAGCTCGGATCATGACCCTAGAGGTCTGGGATGGAGTCCCACATCAGGCGGTCTGCTCAGCAGGGAGTCTGCTTCTCCCTGTGACCCTTCCCTTCTCGTCCTCTCTCTCTCTCTCTCATTCTCTCCCTTTCAAATAAATTAATAAAATCTAAAAAAAAAAAAAAAAACTCAAAGAGGAATGAATGATGGAGTAAAGGAACAATGTAGAACAAGTAAGGTCGGGATAGGTTGTGTGCATAGTTGCTGGCCAGTTGGAGACATTTACAGTGCCTGAGCCTCACCATCAACTACCCTTAAAATTTCTTCCTGTTGACTTCAGGGCTGTTCGGAAAGATGGTCAGAAACACTTTAGCCATCCCATCTTTATTAGCCCGTCCTCTGGCTGTGTAGAGTTTCTATGCCAGCCCCCTTATGGAAAGTCATCAGGTAATAGAAATCATGCTTGAAGTGTTTCATAGAACTCATCCAGGTCAGGACTTAATGGTTAGCTAGAAAAGTAGATTATCTCATAAATAACATATATGAGAAATCATTTTATAGCTAGACTTGATGGAGTAAGTAGCTTTACCTTAAAACAAGCAGATAGTCTTAAAAAATAAAACTATAAACACTTACAATGCAACTGAACCATCTTATCTCCATTCTGAGTGAGTTCTAAATGAAGGTGTCTCTCAATAGTCTGTTCTCCCAAATCAGAGAGTTGCAGTGTGAATATCCTCACATGAGTAAATGTATTCCATTGAGCTAATCACCTCATTTAAACAACTGATCTACCCTAGGAGAGAGAAGGCCACTTGACTGACAATTTCAACTTAGTTTTGAACTTTTCTCTGTTCACCCAAGCTTAAGCTTCAAAAAGTTTTCTTTAATATGCAACATTGGCTAAGTCACACAGGATTGCAGAAAATTACAATATTCAACAAATTAGTATGTGTGGCACATTGTACTATTAAATATTTATTGAACACTAACAAGTGCTAACTCTACAAAACAGAGAGTCAGATTCTGCTCCTTCCCAGGACAGTACTAAAGACAATGCAAAACAGTAGCACCTGTGATAGCACACTCCATTCCAGCTCGTAAGACACAAATTTAAAATAAATTATATCATTTGAATCAGGGGACCCTTAAACAATTGATTTAGCCTTTCTGGGGGTTTATATTCATATAGAACATTTTTTTTTTCTGTCTACAATCTGTGCCCTTGCATGCTGTATCTTTCTGAAAATAACCAAGTGATCAAAGATTGTGTTTCCTAATCCTGAAATAATTTCTAATCCCTCTCTAGAATTTAAACATTTGTAGTTGTCTGACTCAAAGAAATCTCAGAAAACCTCTACTATGCCATAACAGAATTGCTCAATGATCATTATGCCAGGAGTCTTTATTTAATACTAAATTAAGACATAATAATACTATTGAAATACAGATAACTTTGCAAGGCTCTACTTTGTTTAAAAAAAAAAAAAAAAGCCCTCTTCTAGAAGTCTGATCAAGAAGGAATGATCAAAGTAAGGTGGTATTTATAGTAAGTCATATATACCTATAGGTATTTTCATGGTTTGAAAATATCAACTACAACAATACCAACCACAAAGGCTGTATTAAAATGAAATAGTTGCTTTTCCAAAAAAACAAGAACTTCCCTTCTGGGCAGACTGGTCCATCTGTACCTTCTCTGTGGAATCCCATCTGTCTGCCAGTCTTGGTGTTTGCCAACACTCATTAAGAATATGATGAATCAATTGATTTCATTTTCTGTGACTCTACATGGTGTGTTTCATTTTGGAACATGGCTGGGCCTGGAGACAGTATATTTCAAGAGAAGGTGGGCAGGTGTGAGGAAATCAGGGTGAGGCTTTCAAGGATTTTGAAAAGAATAATGAGGGTTGGGAATGCATCCCCTAAATTCAACCATCTGCTGAAATGCATACATGACTAAATAAACCAGATTGCCATTCATTCATTCATTCATCATTCATTTGGTAATCCATTTAGCAAAACCATACTCACTGTCCTCCATACTGAAAATACTAACTCAAATCATAACTACTCCCTTGAGGAAGTTAAGCTCTAATAGGGAATCATATTAAATTTCAACACTATTTTTAAAAACTGAAACTCTCCATATTTTTCTAATCTTCTGGAATGCACTTATTCATTCACTAACCTGAATCCACGGCACTTGTGCATGTATATTTAGGACAATATCTTTCTTTAGTGCTTGTGAATGAAATAGGATTCTTGCTGTCTGTTTTTCAGAATAGAAGACAGGGGAGGTGATCAAAAAAAAAAAAAAAGGAATGATTTTACATCATGCCTGGCATTAAAAGAAATTCAAGAAAGTTAGAAACATCTTCTAGTGGTACTTCATTTCCAAACCTGCTGCTCTTATCAGAATGATGGGCTTCCTTAGTCCCTGTGTTAAGCACTTTCCATAATGCTTTCCAACCCCTTTTGATTAGTTTCCTTCGCCACAACCTTCATAGACCAACTTCAGTGATACTTTTTCCATAAACGTTTCCTTGGTTCTTGCAGTCTACACTGTTTTCTACTTCTGTTGCTCCTCAATCTGTGGCTACACTGCATAAGAGGTTAAGCCTTATTTGCCTGTGGTCTTATAAATAATTGCTCCACATGTTTTCTTTACTTAGTTGAGTTTGAACTCTTAAGAAAAGCCAAAGCCTTACATGGTGTCCCCTGTTTGTGCCAGTGACTACTTACTACACACACAGCTAAAGCACTACAATTAGTTATTCATTGATGAATGGGTTGATTAGTCGCTAAGTAGCTCTTCTCCAGGATGTGACTCCTTTAAATAGTCATCACATGAATTAAAAAACAACCTTTCCACCTCATCCCCACCTTCACCACTACCACCACCACTACATATCTCTAGATCCTCGATTTTATCTTTTTAGAACTTTTTCCTAAGATTTCTGTAATTTGAGATTCTGTCTCTGAGAATAGTGATTACTTTATGTTTCGGAGAAGAAAATAATTTATCCTTTTCCATTCAAATATTCCCTCATATCTTAATTATAAAATCATATAATTATAGTTTCTCATTTCTTAATTTCTATAAATAAAATCCTGAATTTTGATACTGATGTCAGCATTTTACTCAAATGATTAAAATATTGAAATAGCTCCCCCATTCACTCTTCACCTTTTGGTTCGTATCTTGCCTTCTCTGGGTAGGGGGATGTCATAATTGGTTGACAGACATTAAAGAGCGCAAATGATGTAACGAGCTTTGCATGTTATATGCAACTGATGAATCATTAAATTCTACCCTTGAAACTAATATACACTATATGTTAACTAACTTCAATTTAAGTAAAATTTAAAAAAAAAAAAAAAGGCCTTCTCTGACCTAATCCCCCTCTATTGGTGTTTTATAGCAGAGTAACAAATTTAGCAGTTTAAACCACACATTTATTATCTCACAGTTCCTCTGGATTGGGGGCAAGGCACCACCAACCAAGGTCCTTTGCTCACATCTCATAGGCAGCAGTGAGGGTGCTGGCTGGGGCTGAGGGTCTCGCTTGGGGCCCAGGGTCCTCTTTCAAGCTCGTGGTTACTGGTAGAATTTGTCTTTTTTGGTTGAAGGGCTAAGTGCCCCCATTCTCTTATTGACTGCCAACCACTGGCTGTAATTCACTTGTGGACATTTCCCTCAATTTCCTGCCACATGGCTTTCTCCTCTCCCAACATGGTAATTGGATTCATCTCCTGGGCCAGAAGAATATCTCCCTGATGTTTCACCAACTTCCAAAGGCCTCATGTGATTAGGCCAGGCCCACTGGAATAATCTCCCTTTTGATTAACTCCAAGGCAACTGATTAGGGAACTTTAATTACATCTGTAAAATCCCGCTTGCCATATAATGGAAGTGATATATCATTAAACTCCCATATCTTCCCCCTACTCGTGGTCGGGGCGGGGAGGTTATACAAGCACAAGTGTCATTGAGGGGTCATTTTACAGTTCTGTCTACCACACTCCCTTATTCTGTTCCTTTTTCTCCTTTTTCCTGTACAATATTCCTTATATAGTATATCATACATATATTTATTTGCTGATATTATTTATCTCCTCCCACCAGAATATAAACGTATCAACAATAGGAACACTAGCATCTTTTTTTTGACTCATTTACTACTCCAAGATCCAGAGCAGAACTTGTTCCATTTTACATGTTCCATAAATAAATGATAGATGAATAATTGTTCAAATTATTCAATTTTTAGACTGCTTAAAGAAATTAAAGATAGTTACATACTGTTGATAGGCGATAACTCTAAGATTTAAGGCCAGAGAGATTAGAATGGAAAAGATGGAAAAAAAATCGTCTCAGAAATCCTACCCAGAAGACTGCTATAGTGAAACACACAGAGACTTCAAGGTAAAAAAGCATGATGGAGAAGGTCACCGCACATTAAAAAAGGATAAAATTTACCTAGAAGATATAGAATTTCTAGAGTTGTATTACCTAATAGTTTGTTTAAAAACTACATAAAGAAAAATAAACATGGAAGTAGAAAGCAAATCCTTCATGGAAAACAGACATTAAAATTAAAATTTGGGGGGGGGGTGCCTGGGTGGCTCAGTGGGTTAAGCCTCTGCCTTTGGCCCAGGTCATCATCTCAGGGTCCTGGGATTGAGCCCCACATCGGGCTCTCTGCTCAGCAGGGATCCTGCCTCCCCCTTCTCTCTGCCTGCCTCTCTGCCTACTTGTGATTTCTCTCTCTGTCAAAATAAATAAATAAAATCTAAAAAAAAGAAATTAAAATTTGGTAAATCTAATAATTGTAGACATGCTCTCTATCTTATCAACATTATTGTAAAACAATGCTTTTTACCATTTTTAAAGTCCACAGAAGAAGATAATATTTGCACGCATACTAGGGTAATGAGTGAGGCTCCCTGCTGCCCAAAGGATGCAGGGGGTCAATAAACCCCACATCCATAACCCAAATACAGCAGAGACTAGTTGGAAATACTGTCCTAGAGAGGGCCATGCAATATATGTCTGGAGACTTGTACAAGAATAGCCATGGGGGTGCCTGGGTGTCTCAATGGGTTATGCCTCTGCCTTTGGCTCAGGTCATGATCTCAGGGTCCTGGGATCAAGCCCTGCATCAGGCTCTCTGCTCAGCAGGGAGCCTGCTTCTCCCTCTCTCTCTGCCTGCCTCTCTGCCTAATTGTGATCTCTCTCTCTCTGTGTCAAATAAATAAATAAAATCTTAAAAAAAAAAAAAAAAAAAGAATAGCCATGGCTGCATTTTTTATAGTAGAAACTTAAAATTAAACCAATCTACATATCCACTGATAGTAAAATATGTAAATAAAGCATAGTATATTTATAAAACAGAGTAAATATGAGACAAGTGTAAACAAAGATAAATCTCAGGAACAGAATATTGAGTAAATAATCAAGTCACCAAAAATGTATGCTGGGTGATTATAAAACTTAAAAAAGACAAAATTAAATCACAATTTTAGGTCTACATACATTTGTTATTGTTATGGGTTGAACTGTTCCCCACAATGTTCCTATGTTGAAATCCTAAACCCCAGTACCTCCGAATGTAACCTAATTGGAAATAGTTATTGCCAATGTAATAGTTACGTTGAGTAACTATTACAGGCCCCTAATACAATATGACTAGTATCCTTCTAGTAAAGGGAAATTTGGACACAGACACATAGGAAAAATGTCATGTGAACATGACATATCAGGGTGACATACCTACATGATCAAGAATGCCAAAGATTCCAACAAACTATCGGAAACTAGGGTAGAACTAGAATGCAACAGATTCTTTCCCACAGCCCTAGAAAGAATATACCTAGCTGGCATCTTGATCTAAGACTTCTAGCCTCTAGAACTCTGAAACAATAAATTTCTTTTGCTTAGTCTCCATTCCATAGTACTTTTTATAGTATAGATATAATATGTATTGTATAAATATGTAAAATTTACAGAGTCCCCAGCTTGCAATTGTTCAACTCAATGATTTTTCAGCTTTAACGATGTTGTGAAAGCAATAGACATTCAAAGGAAACTATACTTTAAATTTTGAATACTGCTTTTTTTTTCTGGGGCTAGTGATATATGATTCAGTACTTTCTTGTGATGCTGGGCAGTGGCAATGAACCATAGTTTTTAGTCAATCATACAATCATGAGGGCAAACAACTGATACACTACATTCTGTATGCATTCAACCATTTTGCGTTTTTACTTTCAGTACAGTATTCAATAAATTACATGAAATATTCAATACCTTATCACAAAGTAGGCTAAATCAAATAAATGTATTAAATTATTTTGCCCAGCTGTAGGTTAATGTGTTCTGACCACGGTTAAGTTAGGCCAGGCTAAGCTATGACATTCAGTAGGTTAGGTTTAGTAAATGCAATTTTGACTTATGATATTTTTTTTAATTATGATGGGTTTATTGGATGTAATCCCATCATAAATTGAGGAAAGTTCATATAGGTATTTTATATATATAAAATTGTAAATCTCTGATATATTTGGTAATAATGTTTTTTTAATTCAATGTGCTTTGGAATTTTATTATGCATAACAAATTATTTATAATTGATCATGAAAAACTTGTTAACTTACGGAGAATTTTTTCTCTAAACTAGAAGAGAAAAAGTTGAAAAGTATAGATTTTATATAAATGTCTGTGTAACTGAGATAATAATTATATCTTTATCATAATTCTTTTCATTATTAAATTAGTTAATGTAAGTAAAATACTTGAAAAGTGCTTGAAAAACAATGCCAAAAATACCTATTATTATTATGTGTAACAAACATAATGATTATTATATCAATATAGACAAAAACACAAAATATTTTTTCAGCTCCCAAATTCATAATTGATTCCATAATATCATATAATATACAATCTATGTTCAAATATACTTACTGGTGAAAGGATATCCTTTGAGTCTACTTTTTTTTTAAATTTTTTTAATTTTTTATTTTTTATAAATATATAATATATTTTTATCCCCAGGGGTACAGGTCTGTGAATCGCTCGGTTTACACACTTCACAGCACTCACCAAAGCACATACCCTCCCCAATGTCCATAATCCCACCCCCTTCTCCCAATCCCCCTCCCCCCAGCAACCCTCAGTTTGTTTTGTGAGATTAAGAGTCACTTATGGCTCGTCTCCCTCCCAAACCCATCTTGTTTCATTTATTCTTCTCCTACCCCCTTAAGCCCCCATGTTGTATCACCACTTCCTCATATCAGAGTCTATTTTTTTTTCATAAGGGGACCCTTTCAAGCAGGACCCTGTATCTTTTTGAATGTCTCAACAGTCTTTGAGTACATCTTTGCTTTTGGCACCAAAGAAAAGTGTTCCAGGATCAACTTCTACCATCCAGGTACATAACTGAAATCAATTATCTCTCCATAAAGCTCTGTTTTGTTTTTCTGAGGAAAGCACTTAGAAACCACGATATGGAGAATAAATTTGCCCACTGCTACTGGCATATCATTACTTTTATACCCTTTGTGTGGATAGAACTAAATAAATATACATATATTTTAAAACCCTGATTGAGTTGCATTTCCAGTCACAGTGAAGTAACCAGTGTTGGACTTAATCTCTACCTTAAACAACTGTAAAACTGGACAAAGTATATGCCATAACTGCTTTTAAGCATTGGACAACAAATAGCATTCATTTGTGATTCCATATGACAAGGACAAAGCTTGAAGTGAGCTTTCCACCCAAGGACACTTTTCAAATCACAGCAGGGATATGAAATCCAGAGAGCAGAATTTTTCTGGTCAGAGGAAGTAAAGTCTAGGGCCTGTCAAAAGAGAATGGATAAATCTTTATATTAATATAATGAAACTTTACAGAGTAAAAATGAATGAACTTCTGAAACAGATAATATAGGTATCTCTCACTGGCATCATACTTAATATAAGAAACCAGAATAATCATGCATATAAGAATCATATGCATGATTCAAATCATTTGAAGATCTAGAGCAGACAACAGTAATCTATGGTTATTGAAATCAGAATGATAGTTACCTATGTTGCTGGGGTATTGAACAGTAAGATGTACAAGGAAATAAAGAAGATCCATGCATTTCTCACTATGAGAATTACATATTGATAAAGAAAAAATGAAAGCAAAAATAAAATCTTGAGTTCATGCTGAAATGCCCAGTTCAAATCCAACGGTCTAGAGTTTGTTGCTAATTTTTCTTTTCTTTCACTTCATATCTTCTATGCTAAAAACCATAGTTCCCTAAATCACAAATATATGTATTCATCTTCCCTCTTCTTCAAACACAGAAAATAGTTTCAGAATTACCAGTTTTATTAACAACAATAAACTTACTAAATTATGTTTGCCGTTTTACTGAGATTCTTTTTGTTCTTAGAAGATATCCTTAAAGGATTTTGCCAGGCTGCAGGATACACAATTTATTTGAACTAGAAGTTGGGTGATTTTGTGTTTTTCTTCTAAACTTTGAAGTTAGTAATTTGTTAAAAAAAAAAAAAAAAGTCAGCTGCATTTATTTCTATTCATTTTATCTTTTCTCATTTAATTTGGTTCTTTTAATATGTGACATTTACGTTTCAAGTTAACCTGTAAAAATGTGTACTCAAAGATGTCTCACCCCTGTCCCTCTCTTCTCTAAACTACATTCCCAACTACTCTCTTTATTATACGCTTTCATCCTGTTCCAATTTATTTTTGCTGTATTCCTTCTTTTTTAAAAAAAAAAATTTGACATATTTATAAATAATTGAATGTTTCATACACGGTATATTCTCAGAATGTCCTGTAAGTCATTTAACAATTTACTTTGGAATTCATACTGGATTTGTTTATACAGATCTTTCACATATTTTTTTCTTTTTTCCTGCTTATTGCAATCTATTGGGTACATGTGTCATAGTTTACTCAAGCAGTCTCTTCTAGATGGGCATTTAGGTTACTTCATTTTTTTGCTAAGAAAGTCATGCTATAATAATTGTCTTTTTGGATATATCATTTTGTATATATCAATTATTTGGCAGAAAAATTCCTTAAAATGAGATATAGATTTAAAAGTAAATGCATATGCAATTTGATTAGATATTTAAAAAATTCTTTCCACAAGGAGTTGCAACATTTTGTACTCCTATCTGCAATGTGTAAGAATGCCCATTTCCTCAACAAAGTACATTGCCAAGTTTTTTAATTTCTTCACATCCAGATTATAAGGGGAGTTTCTTCCCATGTTTTATTCTAACACTTGTACATTTCTATTTCTGATTCATTCAGAGTTTTTTTTTTTTTTTTTTTTTTTTTTTTTTTTTTTTTTTTTTTTTTTTTTTTATCTGATGTTCGGTGTAAGGAGGGTCTAGATTCTTATTTTCTAAAATGGCTATCCTTTGGTTTCAACACCATACACAAAAAGTCTATCATTTTCTCGGTTATTTTAGATTCAAACTTTGTCATATATTTGATTTCCATATGTACTAGAGTTTATTTCTGGGCTTTTATTCTATTCCATTGGTTCTTGTGCCCAAACACACTCTTTTACTTAGAATCACTTGAGAGAAGGCTTTACTCTCTGGGGGAGCAATTTGTCTCCACACTCCACCATTGTTCCTCTTTCAAGATTTTCCTAGTTCTTCTTGGTGTTTTAACCCCTAGATGAACTTTAGAATCAACTTACCCAGTTCCACTAAAAGTTACTGACATTTTATTGATATATTATATTTATATATTAAATTGGGGGAATTGGCATCTTTATGATATGGAGTGTGACTGTTCAAGAAAAAAGTGTATCTTTACATTTGTTGAAAACTATTGTGTTTTTTGGAAGTGTTTAAGGTTTTGCTCATATAAGTTTTTCATCTTTAGTCCAATACATTTTATATATCTTGTTGCTATTATAAATTGTCTTCCTGTTCTATTTTCTAAACAATGATTATTTCTATATGACCAAAGATTTTGCATATTAACTTTAACATCTACTAACTTACTGATTTTTTATTGTGCTTTATCATACAATCTCCAGATATTAAAAGATACCATCTGTAAAAAGTAGTTTTCTAAACCATTGTCTTCTTTTCCAATTCTTATGCTGTTAAAGTTTTATCTCAACCAGTTTCATTGGATTCAGTATTATTGAATGAAATTCACCAATTTCATTCAGTTCATTGCTAACGTAGTGCTTATTAATTAGGAGTGATTTTATTCCCCAAGGAATATTTGGAAATTTCTAGAGACATTTTTGATTGCAGGGTACTGGTGCTAATTGGCATCTCATGGGGAGAGGCGAGGAATGCTATTAAACATCCTGAAATGCACAGGAATGTCCTCACAATGAGGAATTATCCAGCCAAAATGTTAGTAGAATAAATTGAGAATTTTTTCCCTAATTTAATATTAAACAGTACTAAAAATATTGAACATTCTTATCTTGTCCCTGACTCCGTGGGAATGCCTCATATGTTTCTCCATTAAGTAGAATTTTGATTTCATTGATGTTGTTATTATTGTTTTAGAAAGTTGTTTTTTTTTTTTTTTCTATTCTCTGGAAGAATATAAATATCATTTGTGATTATCTGGAAATTGAAAGTTCAGTAGAACTGCCCAGTGAAACCCTCTGGGCCCATATGAACCAAATGTTATTATTTCTTGGAAATGTTATGTCTGGAAATATTAAAATTGCAGGTTAACAATTGAGCACAACTTAAGATTTTCAACATTTAAAAAATAAATTTAAGTAAAAAACTATGACCTGGAGTTTTATTAGGCCCATCAACCAAAGGATATGTGTATGTATGTGTTATGCTTAAGATACATACTACATATATATGTAGTTTAACTCTATGTACAGAACTAACATGGCCAATGATACATAGACATGTGTCCTCTGTGATTCATGGATATTAAAAGAGTTTTCTTGTTTACAATAATACCTAACTAACCTGTTCATTTTATGCCTGAAATATAACCCAGAAAACCCAAGGGTCCATAGTATATTCACACATCAGAGGATTACCTCTTTATAATCATCAGGCATAGTCAGCATCATTATTCAGCCTAACTAGGAAAAATCTAATCTTTTGCCAAGTATTTCTGAAAATCCTTGGGATGTCTACTTCTATCAAACTGTTGTTCTGAAGATAACACATATTCTTGTAGATCAAACTGCTTAAACTCATGACTCCATTCCAGATGTTATTAATGTATACCCAACCATAGAAAGTCATTGCCATGAAAACATTAAAAATCTAGGATTCATTTCGTCTTAATTTTGTGTATTACAATCAATATTGATAGAATGCAGACCATAGGTATTCAAAATGTTGACCGAGACATTAAAGAAAGATTTTATTGTGCTCAAAATAATTTATATTGTAAAACATTTTATATTAATTACTCTAATTATTAGACATGGTAAATTATAGGTAAATTACAGAGAACTATACACATAACTGATGAGTGTCTTATTGCTAAATCAGGATGGATAGCTAAAGATTTTGCTCGGTTTTTAAAGCATGGCATGTATTTTACAATCAATATTTTCCATGATTTTTCAGTAGTCAGGTACTTCAAAAGTTAGTAGAAAAAATTGATGTGGGGCAATAACAGGAATGCATAATAAATGCTATCCTGTTTTATTTTTGAGCCTCTTTCTTTAGCAGTTATTTGCCATGTCTTGATAATGATACTATAGAGTGAGTCCAGAAAAACCTCCATCCACATTTCATGTTTTATTCATATTAATTTAAAAAGCAGCTAGCTTTCAAAGGGTTAGCTCCAGAGAACAAAATTTTATGGTCACCTTTAAATTATATTAACATAGCCAGAAGCTAAGGACTTTAGTTGTATTAAACACAACCTAAAGCAAATTCAAATCTGTTTGATAAATGCCTCGTTTTCTCAGTAAAAGCCTTTTCTAAATCTCTTGTGATATTTCAGAATGCAGATAGGGTAACTGTGACTTCAAAATGGATAGAATGGTGCCAATGTCCTTTCATAATTTTCCTCTGAACACCCAAAGAAGGAATGAGATCCTAATCTAAGAATATTTTAAGTGACCATATCATATAACAAATTACTAAATTGCAACTATATAACTTACTTTGAGAGAGATTATCTCGAAAAATGTTCTGTGTAAAATGTTTTAAGGTACTTCCCTCATCCTGAGTGGCAAGTAAACACTGAATTGATAATATTTCATTTGGTGAGTCCTATTTTCTTAAAGCAAATAGTAGTTTATCCACCTGGAGATTCAAACAAACATACATTGTTCATGTTACAGTTACTATATTTGCTCATTTATGAATGATGCCATTTTTGGGTAAAGTGTTTGGTTTATGGGTTTAAAAATATATATAATATATCAGTTAGGGCTCCTGGTTGCAAATGATAGAAAACTTTGCCAAAAAACAGCCTGAAACCTCAGAACAGGGCTGACTTTGGCGAACTCTGTTTGGTTTCAAACACTATTTTTACTATTGTTTCCCTTTCTGGCTCTCTGCTTTATCTGTGCTGGCTCAATTTTGAGAAAGTTCCTACTATCATGCTATCAAGACATCATAAGTAATATCCTTTCATTTTTACATCCCTTCCTTTATTAATCCGAAGTGAGTCAGTAGGTCCAACCACATACCAGGGAAGAGCATCACATCAGGGCATGAGTAAGAGGAGGCAGGAGACTTGGGAGCCTTTAAGAAGTTACCCATTAAACCCCAGTAACTCAGACCGAATGGGAGCTGGCTATGAATTCTCTGAGTTGATAGAGATATGTGAAGAAGATGAGCGGTGTGTGTGGCACATAAAGTCTTTTCCTTTGCACTCAAATGTTAAAAAGAAAGAAAAACAATTTTTTTTCAAAAGGAAACCACTTTTAAATTCTTTAATTGTACAATATTCTGGCAATTCCAGTGATGGCTTCTGGGTGGAATACTGGTGATTTTTCTTTTCAGGTTTTTACACTTTTCAAATACACACAATATGCTTAGTCTTATGCTTAGTTCTATATTTCAGCAGAAAAAAAAAAACTACATCAAACTCTGAAAATAACATCTAAAGTCAAAGAAACTTTACTTTGTGTCTCATACTCTGGGATGTGCTAATTTATCTTTTGTATTCTTTATGTGTATATGCAGGCTATCTGCTATACTTTTCCATATGTTTTCACAATCAATGCACACATGCAGGTCTACTAAGGAAACTGAGATTCAAGGTGTTTAAAGTTACCAAAGACCACATAGATAGTAAATTAGAATTTCGGGGAATAGATTTCCCTTCTTCTAACACCTGCTCTTCCTCATCTTGTAGGCAGTAAACCAGAATATTAAGAGCATGAGCTCTGGACTCATGATGTTCCAATAGTTTTGTTCCAGTATTTATTATCTTTAACAAATCTGGACAACTTAGATAACTCTCTATGTTTAAATTTCCTCATATATAAAATGTAGATAACAATAGTACCTATTATATTAACTACACTAAAGACAAAACAAGATGGTACTTATGAAACACACAGAACACTACTGGTATGTACTAAATACATACTAAAAGACACACTCATTTTAGGATATTACACTAAGGGCATTTGCTTTTCTCATTTAAAAATTAAAAAAAAAAAAAACACTTAAAGGCAGGTACAACTGTTATTAGCATTTTAGAGATGAGAAAAGAGAGAGTTAGATAAATCACATAAAAAGCCCAAAATTGTACCCCTGGCAGATGGTTAGCCTAAATTTGAAATCAGTCAGTATGAGTCAGGAGCCTCTAGGCTAACCCACTGAGCTCCACCTGCCTGGTGTCAAAATTCCTCTCCTTCTCACCCTATTATGTTGCTTTACATTGTTATATGGCTTTTACTGGTCCAAGTATTCCATGACTTGTCTCATTTCATCGTCAAGGTATCTTATTATTATTTTTCCCTTATCTTGTAGATAAAGAAGCTGAAATTCAGTTAAATTGCATGCTTCCCCAACTAACCTTGTTCAAAAGTAGCAGAACCCCAGGCTTTTGATAACTTGGAATGACAGCCTTGGCCTCGCTCGCACCCTCAGGTCCGAGGGTGGGCTGAGGTGTCACCTGCCTCCTAATGTGGAAAACCTCTGACTTCTTCCAGGGGAATCAGCCTGTGTGAGCAACAGATGGAAAGAGAGAAAAACAGATTGACATGTAAAACAAGGTGACTAAACTCAGGATCGTAATTCACTCTGTCTTTCAAATGTCCTCTGGAATTTATTACACACAACTTAATTGAGTTTCACACTACGTGGCTGAGTTTTATGACTGAACAATCTCACGGCACAGAGGAAGAGTGTTGATGAGGTTAAAAGAGATAACACATGACTGAGATCATGTATAGAAGGGAGAAAAGCCTTCCATTTACCAGGAGGTAAAAGTAAAATTATTTGACATTACCCCATTTTTATTAGAATAATCTACTGTGATGGCTT
Organism: Mustela lutreola; assembly: GCF_030435805.1. Taxonomy (NCBI): domain Eukaryota; kingdom Metazoa; phylum Chordata; class Mammalia; order Carnivora; family Mustelidae; genus Mustela; species Mustela lutreola. The sequence continues at coordinate 119,801,671 of NC_081292.1, read as the reverse complement.
CCATTTAGAAAAATATTAGTGCAGGTATGTTACCAAACCCTCTTCTAGAGCCTAGAGTATACAAAGTTGAAACCTCTGTCCCTCTCTTTTGTCTCTATATATGCTGATATCTTGAATAATGTTTACTACATAGTAGGAGCCAAAATAACTAATTAATAAGATAATCAATTTGTCCAAAAGTTGTGTGGGCTTTCTCCAATTGTTCTGTGGTTAATGAAGATTTCCAAATACTAACACACCCCTGTTATTGACTTGGAAGACTATACTGTGCTCCAATAGATCATGTATTCTCTGCTAAATCGAAACCATGTAGAACAATTCCTTACATGCCCATTTTCATTACTTTATATGTTATAAAACCTTGGTTAAATCACTGACCTTTCTCTTTCTCAGTTTCTCACTTTTAAAAGATACTAAATGCTTCTACTTATATTAAATATAAGAATAAGCATATTATAAAATGAAATTAATGATAGCACCATTTTACAGAGTGATCCTGAGGATTAAACAAACTAAACTATATTAAACGAACTAATGCAGGATTAGAAGCAATTAGACACTGCCTGGCAGACAGCAGGTACTCAATCCATGTTGATTATAAAAATATGATAATTGGTATGCATTAAAATAAATTATTATATCCATTAAAATGAACTTTTAACAAGCAAAGAATTAAAAACATTAGGAACCAGGTATGGATTTAACAGCATGGATATTATTTTGTCTTATTCTTTGTCCTATATGTGTCTTAGAATATATTCCCCTCAGAGGCGTACATGCTTTTGCATACTTTTACACTGTTTAGCATGGTATCTTGTTAAGTAGATATTCATACATATTTCCTGTTTAGATCCTTAACCAGAATATACATCTAAAGGTAAGTGATCAAAGGAGAACATTTTTAGTACCCTAAATGGTCATTAGCACAATATTAGGCACATGACAGATTTTCAGTATATTCTGGCTCACTTTCTTGAACAATTATCTCTATTCAGATTTAATATGAATTGGCTTAGTTATATCAAAATGAAAGGGGCCTAAAATCATATTTATATTAAGTAACGAAAGGACTCTAACTCACAGTGCAGGTCTACTAAATGCCAGTAGCCAAAAAGTTGGAAGTATAAGGAGAAAGACTGTGAGCAGTCAATGACACAGAACCATAACTGCTTACTGCTAGTTTGAAATTAGTTTCCATGATCTCTTTGATACTCAGAAGAAGAAAAAACATTAAGGTTAAGGGTGGCAAGAAGCATCAGGCAGGTTCAGAAAGATTAAAGGTACAGTGGCAATTGTGTCTTTCTTCAGTTTAGAATCCACAGCACAAGGATTCCCATTACTCTATGCCATGATGTTGATGAGAGTCAATAATGGTGAACCAAAAGCCCTTGAAAATCCAGATTTTGGAACTGGAAAATAACAGGTAACTCACAATTCAATGCAATTTATTGGGGAGAAGAGGTGGTAAGAGTCCAGTCAAAAGCTGTGTAAAGCCATAGACATCTACACAGATGTAATTTCAGCAAGTGCTAAACCTAACACCTTGTGAGTTCTTGTCCCAGGTTCTGTTAATATAGTGCAACCCGAACTATCTGTGGCAAGGGAACTTGTGTGCGTGCATGTGTGTGTGTGTGTGTGTGTGTGTGTCTGTGTTCCATTCTCAATCCATTATGGACCTATATATTGTCCAAATGGCCTTGACTTCTTCATAAATAACATATCAAGAGAGTAGTATTGTTTTTTATCCCTAGTTGGTTTTGTTTGTTTGTTTGTTTGTTTTCCCCTCAAGGATAGTTGACATACAATGTTACTTTAGTTTCAGGTATATAGAATATACATTTTTTCTTATTAAGAATATTACATAGGTATTATTTGAAATGCTTTAGAAGCATTCTATTTAAATTTATGATAATGTAGATAATTAAATGTTATTAGTCTCATTTTAAAATTGATGCTTAAAGAACTTAAGTAACTTGTTCAGGCCATGCAGCTGGTAAATAGTACAGACAAGCATTGAACCCAGATCTGTTTGATTCCAGATGAAATATCTCTACTCATTAATAGCTGACAAAAATGTAGCATTTAAAAAGGTTAGCTTTAAACTATTATCATTAACAATTAGCTATAATCTTCCTTGTCTGCTATATGGGGTGTTATATGAATGTTAGCTATTATTATCATAGCTATGAAAAAATTGTATAGGAATCAAAACATACATTCTGAGGATAAAAAATGGAGTTGGTGGGCGCCTGGGTGGCTCAATGGGTTAAGCCGCTGCCTTCGGCTCAGGTCATGATCTCAGGGTCCTGGGATCGAGTCCCGCATCGGGCTCTCTGCTCAGCAGGGAGCCTGTTTCCTCCTCTCTCTCTCTCTGCCTGCCTCTCTGCCTACTTGTGATCTCTCTCTGTCAAATAAATAAATAAAATCTTTAAAAAAAATGGAGTTGGTAATTAATTCTAGGAGCATTTGTATTTGTGTATTTATACATGAGAATGAGTAGTTGTATTTGCAAATTGAAAACACAGCAACCTGGGATGCCTGGGTGGCTGAGTTGGTTAAGCAATTGCCTTCAGCCCAGGTCATGGTCCCAGGGTCCTGGAATCAAGTCCAAAATCAGGCTCCCTGTTCAGCGGGGAGCCTGCTTTTCCCTCTGCCTGCTGCTCCTCTGCTTGTGCTCTCTCTCTCTCTCTGACAAATAAATAAAATCTTTAAAAAAAAACAACAGCCTATTATAAAATCAAGTTACAAAAATTAACTCAAATGAAAACAGAAAACCAAAGAACTTAATCACACTTTCCTTTCCTTTGATTTGTTATCAGTGAGAATCAGTCTTAAACATTATTCAGATATTTATCTTTCACATAAAAGAAGTCTGAGAGCAAAATCTGAGTGGTATTGTGAATCTATAGCCATTACAGATCCATTGATCCTCAAGTTCACTTCATGCTCCAAAATAGCTGCTAGAACTCCAGCCATCATGTATGAATTCCAAGAAAAACAGAGGAGCTTAGTCAGTTCTCTTTTAGTTGTTTTCCTCAAAGTCCCATCCACTGTATTCACTCTTCCATTTCAGTGAGTTAGGAATGCAGACTTGCATAGCTACAAGGAGATTGAAAATGTGTGTTAGGTGGACATACTGCTATCATGAATAAAATCTGGATAACTTAGAAGGGGAAAATTGGGAAGGGTAAGCAACTAACATTTTCTGCTACAAACCTACCTTTCTTTTCTAATTCATGGAGATAGGAATAACATTCTAAAGTTACATACAGGCTCATGTGAACACTAGTGTATTATTTATCTACGTATCTGTCAGGATTTAAGGAACAATGTTCTCTTATTTAAATGTTGCGTGTACTACTAAGTGAAAATGTCAAATTTAAAAAAGATAGTATCCATAGAAATATGATCAACATCCTAATTATGGCTCTATAAAAGTAAAGAGTAAGATTAGCACAGATTTATTATTCACTGAATGATTGAAAGTTGTCTGTCCTACCTTTTGATGAAGTTCTAGAACCTAGGTGAGGTTCGATGGGCACAGGTCCAGAGCCGATGACCAAGAAAGAATTCTTGAGACATCTTTGGTGCAAAATGGTGGCTTATTAAAGCACAGGCACAGGACCCGTGGGCAGGAAGAGCTGCTGCCCCTGTTGTGAGGGGTGGCAGGTTATGTACCCTGCGGTGGGGGGGAAGGTGGGGGGAAGGGAGGTTTCAGTGGAGTTTTCATATGCTAAAGAGGGCCTACAAGGTGCCAGGATGACCAAGGCCGAGGCCTACTGGAGCCTTGCCCTTGCCCTTGCAAGTTGATCAATGTTGTCTTTAGACCAGCCATTAACATTAAGATAGTTGGGAGACTTTTTGGTGGAATGTCACAATCCTGCTATCAATCGTCTTTGTCAGTGAGATTTAGGACATTTGCAAGCTAAGGGAGATTCTTGTCTAGCAGGATTGTGAGCTCAGCAAGTTAACTATTTGCTTATTGTTCATGGCAATCAGGGCTGCCTGAGGGATGCTACACATATGACTGAGGGGGAGCGGATGGAGAGGGGGTGCAAGGCGCCAGCTTTTGCTTTGTCTTCAGCCAGCCTCCTGCTCCCTCATCACCTTTCACCCCATGAGAAAAACAAAAAAGATAACCTGAGGTACTGAATTGCATGCTTCATTAAAAGGAATATCTGGGTATTAATACTGCAACATTTTAGTTACATAGAAATATGTTTATTAAAAAAAGGAGAGGAATTTATTTGTAAGTTTAAGAAGATCAAAGAAGGGGTGGCTAATTTACCAGTCAAAGAGAGGAACTAGCCATTATTGTACAAGTCATGGATGTTGACATGATAGAAAAAAGATCTGAGGCTTTGAAACAGTGCCTATGAGTTGTTTAAAAGCATTTAGGATTAAAAATCGTTGAAGACCCAGATAGTCCAAGATCTATGGCAAAGACTTTCTCTGGGCTGTCAAAAATAAATACTAGAGAAGAAACAGCGTAGTGTGTGAATACAAACATACTACAACATCAAAACAGTCCTATAGAGAGCACATTCCACAAACGACAGGTGATTTGCATTGCTATATAACAAAAGGAAAAATAAAATCGTTGAACATGGTGAAGAATAATGGTGAGGGAAGAAATGATTGAGAACGAACTTGTCCTTTGCCTCCTTTATTATTCATTATTAATTTTATTAAACATTTAGGAAAATATAACTACATCCCCTACTGCCATAAAACTCTAGGGTATTTACTTGTAATTTTAGAAAAAAAAAAGAAGACAAAGGAGTAAAATAATGCATTAAAAGGGTAAAGTATTGAAGCATAAAATCAGCGGGTTCATTATGGAAAGTGCTAGATGAGAAAGAAGGTAAGGGAGGTGGTCTAAAATGGTAAGAACAGGGACGCCTGGTGGCTCAGTTGGTTAAGCAGCTGCCTTCGGCTCAGGTCATGATCCCAGTGTCCTGGGATCGAGTCCCACATCAGGCTCCTTGCTCCACAGGGAGCCTGCTTCTCCCTCTGACTCTGCCTTCCACTCTGTCTGCCTGTGCTCGCTTTCGCTCGTGCTCTATCTCTGACAAATAAATAAATAAAATCTTTAAAAAAAATAATAAATAAATAAAAAATAATAATAAAATGGTAAGAACAAATAATCATTCATTTTCTAGAGAAAATTAGTGGGTCAATCAAAAAGAAATTTTGAATTTTAAGATAAGTCTCTATAATGGCTAAACTATGATTTATGAAGAACCATCAACTACTTGAACTGGACATGAAAGATAAAATTATAACCTCATTCAATATATTTAATGTGCAATACAAAACAGAATTATTTAGAGTTTCCTCCTGCCAGGTAATTTACAAAATAAAGAAGCTGAGACTTAAAACATGGTATTCTTTTTTGCTCTTTTTTAATGAGCAAATTTTCTAGAATGGTTTCTATAGTCATGATTATACATAGGTAAGAACATACTAAAGTAATCACATGCTGAAATTTAACATAAATTAGGATTTTTTTTTAAATATGGTATTAACTCTAGAAGAAGAAGAAAAAAAAAAAAAAACTTTTATGAGTAGGGATAAAACCCCAGGTCGGAAAAAGAAATACCTTAAGTTCAGGCCATTTAAAAAGATGAAGCACACAATGCCTGTAATGACTTGAAAACAGCTGATAGGAATACAAAAAAAAAGTAAGAAACAAAGATAACTGAAAGAAAAGGAGAAAGACAAGGATCAAAGTTAAAACAATTGTGAAAGCAGACTATTTTACTAGTTAATGAAAGCAGGACATATTGCAATGAAATCTGATAGATATTGGGAAACCAGTGAGTGGTGTGTTGAGCTAATGAGTCCCATAATGGATTTCGAATTTGCTACAAAGCAAACAGCTCACCGAGTTCAAACTCAACAATAAATTCAACGGTATGATGGAAGTTCAGCTCCCTGTGAATGTGGTGCTGTCAGGTTTGTGACTCATGGAAAAGTTACCCAAGCTAAGGTGCCCATGATCACTGAAGAAAAAATGACAGGTTGTTTTCTTTCCTTGTGCAGGAAAAGAAGACCTTTTGTTTGTGCATTAATTAGTAATTATGAAATTTAAATCTTTGAGTTATCTCAAGAAAATAGTTCAAACACATATGCTGTCAACTAAACCTATTTCCTTCTGATTTATTAACAATGAAGTCTATGCTGCCAAAGTGAAAAACTAAACAGTGCACACGATTTAACACACATGCAAAATGTCTTAATCCTTGCTGACAATCAGACTTCACCCTTTACCTCTCCCCTAGATAGGTACAATCATGTATCAATGGCCTCTTCCTTTCAGAGACTCAAAGAGGTCTAGAGGAAGTGTTCAAAGATTGTTTTGCCTCTTTTCATACCCCCATTCTGCTCTATTAATTTTTCTATTCTTCACACCTTTGTTTTCTCATATCCATATTCTCTTCTCATACCCATATTCATACTCTCCTTGCAATTTTTCTCTAAGTAGTGCCCACTACTCAGAGCCATTCCTCAAGTCACTATCTCTTACACTCTCCCTTTGGTCATTATACCTCTTGTTCTGCAATTCAACCAATTCTGTATGTTCTTCTGCCGCTTGTGTCTTGGACTTTTTTTCAGGGCTTAGGCTCCTACTCTTCACACTGTGTAAAAACCACAACTTTTATAGGCAATGTCCTTGAATTTTGCAAGAAAGTGTTCTTTAAAAAAAAAAAAGAAAAAGAAAAAGAAAAAGAAAGACTTCTCAGAATTTAATATCTGGATCTCCAGCCTCTTTTCAATTACCTGCATTTATTTACATTTCTCATTTTGTCTATTCCCTTAAAATACCACACTGACTCAATTAATTTTAATTGCCTACTAGTACAACTTTATTAAGATATCTTAGTGCAAGATAATTTGAATGCAGAGCTTTTTTTTTTTTTTCCCATGGAAACATTTGGCAGTAAGCACATTTTTCTGTGAGATAACTAATAAACACTTTTAGAAGATAATAAGAGAGACCGTGAGGAAAAGAAGATCAAGAAATCCTTCCTTTCTAAAAATAATAAATATTTTATCTTTTTTTAATGATGCCATCATATGCTTATTTCTCTAGCAGGCTACCAGTACTCAATTAATTATGAGAAACACTGATAGCACCTGGACTCAATTCTACTAACGCTTTTAGAGATAAAACCGGCATAGCACACTCGTCATCCATTGTTCTAACAACTGGAATCCTTTGATGTGAATATATAATCGTGGCACCAGAATTTTTCAGATAATGTTCACATCAAGCACATATTTCTCGATTAAAGACAATGTGCTAAAGCAAAACAAAACAAAACAAAAATCCATAATGCCCTTCATTTAAAAATGCAAACAGGTGATGGACAATGTTAACAGGAATAGGTTTGGAAATGGAACGAAGGACTGGGGAACCATCAGGATAAACTGGCTTTAGGACTGAGCACTGCACACTGCATGCCGGTTCTATAATTTTAGGCAAGTCATAGCTCTCCAGCTTCAACTTTCTCATCTATAATATTCCAAAGATCAAATGACAAGATGAACATGAAAATATATGAACTAAAATGTATGACTTAAAGATGATATTGGGTGATATTCAGGCAATCAGAGGGAAGAGAATCTACCTGTCTCATCTTTGAATCTCCTGCAATGCTATTATAATGCCTTCTACATGGCTGGAATTTTAACAGTACTCATTAAGTTTAATTGTTCCAGCCATCTCAAAGCTGTCATTTCTGATGTGTTGCAGAAGCAGTTACTTACCAACGTAAAGGCATGAAAGAGCAGTAATAAATGCAGGTATCTGAGTCATGGGCCACTGTACAATACCGGGAAGATCTCTGTGGACCCCTCTGCAGGCCAGCTGTCTAAATTACAATGTTATGTTAGCATAAAGGGATCTTCTCTGGACCTATGTCCCACTGTAGAAAAAGCAGGGATGACTCCAGGGAAAGCTTCCTAAGAAGACTCAAGTCACGCATAAGTGAGTATCTGTTCAAAAGTCTGCTGCTTTCTGTGAATAAATCCTACAACTGTAGGATGTGGTTGTCATGTTATTTTAGCCATGCTAAAGAGAGTGTCCTTGGAATTGTTAGGGGAAAAAAACATCCAGTGCCACAGTGGCTGTAAGATTGTATTGGGGATGAAGATTTTTTTTTCCCCTTCTTTTCTAGATTCATGGATTGGCCCGATACTAAAAGTGATACAAGACAAACTAACAGGAGATAAACAAATGCAATTACATACGTACAGGAGCTCCTCAACAATGTGACGCTTGAAGATAGTCAGGCAAATGAGGCTCATATACCATCTCGAGCTAAGGAGAAAGGACAAGGGGTCTATGGCTTCAAAGGAGAGGAAGATAATCACAAGAAGATGAAAAGAACAGATGTTTGGTAAACAAATGCTTGCCACACGATACAGATAAGTCTTTCTTCTCTAAGAAGTTATTTCTGGAACTAGCTTTCTTCCTGATACAGATTCATCATCTAGATTCTTCTAGGCAGTTAAAGCAAAGTTAAAAGGCTTTTCCTGAATCTGCTGTCTTAATGCTCTCAGCTCAAAATAATCCACATGCCAAGGTGGCACATTTTGGCGTGGCGTATTCTGCTCCCCTTCAACTGTGTTTTTCAGGATGTTAGAAATTAAAAAAAAAAAAAAAAATTAATGTAAAAATGAAGCTTCAAACTCTAGGCCCCAATACTTTTAAAAGCCTAATGGAAATCGGACCGTTGTTATTCAATACTTGTTTTGCATACTTAGTAATAAATGGCTCTGAAGATTACATATGCAGAACTAAACAGCTTAATATATGAGGTCAAAGGGGAAATAACAAAAGGGGAAAGATTAAGAACAATTGAACTAGACATATTTCTAATGGCTAAAAATTCAGTCTTATATTAAAAATACTGAGAAAGAGTCAAGCTCTTATTACATTATTTAGCAGAAGTTAATAAAGGCTTCCAAATCTCTTGATACAGGAAAGGTAAATAGCAGTCAAAAACTATGTTACACAAATCCAGAAAATGTACGTATTTAGGTTAGATACCCCAAGACACCTCAAAATCCAACTTTGCTTATCCAGCTCTGGTTCTGCGGCTGCTGGCTCTGCACCAGTTACTGGCAATACACAGACTGTCAGTCTAATTTATGAGTGAATTATGGGTCTGCATTTACCTCATTCGAGCTTCAGTAATTTGTGGGCAGGAATTTATCTGGACTTGAACCATTTGCTTCATTGTCTTCAAGGTCATGATCATTCTAAAGTGATGGAGCAGGTTGCCAAAGACACTCTGAAGCAGAGGCTTAGGGGCTGACTTACCGAGGTTTACCACGTTCCTCATCACCCCTGTGGCTCTGTATTCAAATATATTCAGTATAGTGGAATTGTGTTACCAAGGTTGACACTTTAAAACTATGAGTCAGATATGCAGATATATATATATGATCTCTAGGGGTTTTGTTTTGTTTTGTTTTTTAAAGACTGAATTCAACTTTGCTCTGGTTAACATCCATCTAAAATGGTGAGCTTGCACTATTCCATTCCTGGCTACCCCATCTAATCCAGTATGATTCAGCCATATTCAGGTAGCATTCTTTTAGACAGTGTCCCTGTGACTGTTCAGGCACTTTTAGGAAAATAGTCTATCAGAGTTTCTTCACTTTCCTTCTAGGCTGGTGCTTCATTCTGGCAAAGATCTGAGTTTTGGAATTGAAGTGGTGGGGAGAGAAGCTTTGCCCAAGGTCCAGAAAAGGAGCACACATTTGGTTCTTCATGGTCTCATTGAAGTGTCTCTTCCTGATTGATCTGAACCTGTTTGCCTGGTGCAGGGTAGACCCTGTCTGCACTTTGGATTCTTCTGCTGGAACTTACTACTGATGATAGAGGAGACTGCCACAGTCGGTAGCCTTGGAGGTCCCTACCTCTATAGGCTTAAAAAAAAAAAAAGGGGGGGGGGTTGTGGAAATAGTTTATCAACAATGACTGTTAATGTCTTAGAATATTGTTAACTGAAATTTTGAAGAAATGATTGAAGACACATAAATATAATATGGTTTGTAAAATCATAACTAATTTGTAAAAAATAATTCAGAGAAATTATTTGTATACTTTTCTATATTTTTCCTAGTTTTCTCCAAGGGTAACATTTTGCAAAACTATAGTTTTTAATATCACAACCAGAATGCTGATGTCGATATAATGCACCAATCTTATTCAGATTTACCCAGTTTACCTGTTTATATATAGGTGTGTATATTATGTTCTAGATAATTTTTTCACCTGTGTGGGTGCATCTGCCACCAGCAGTCAAGACAGTGAATAGCTCCAAAGTCGTAAGGACTCTTGGGTTGTCCTTTTACACCACACACATTTTTCCTCCTGTGCCCATCTTCCTATCTCTAATCCCAGATAACCACTAATCTGTCCTTCATTTCTAAAATGTATTTATTTCAGAAATGTTATAACACGGAATCATATATTATATCATATTTTCAGGTTTGGGGTTTGTTTCGGTTTTTTGGCCAAAAATATTCCCTGGAGAGTGATTCAAATTGTTACGTGTCTCAATAGTTTGTTTCTTTTTACTGCTAAGTAGTATTCCCTTGTAGGTGTGAAACATAGTTTGTTAAACCATTCACTAGTTGAAGGACAGCTGGGCTGATTGCATTTTTTGATTATTACAGATAAAGAAGCTAACAACCTTTACATAAAGTTTTTGTGTAAACATAAGTTTTTACTTTCCTGGGATTCATGCCAAGGAGTACAGTTTCTGGATCTTACAGTACTTCCAAGTTTAGTATTTTCTAAGAGACTGTTTTCAAACTGATGGTACTATTTTACATTTCTAGCAGCAATGTGTGAATAATCTGGTTTCAGTTTCTTTTGCCAGCACTTGTACTTATAGCTACTATATATTTTAGCCATTTGATGGATATGTAGACCTACCTCACTGTTTGAATTTACATTTGCCTAATGACTAATGACGATGAACATCTTTGCAAATGCTTCTATGCCATCTATCAATCTTCAGCGAAGTTTCTGTCCATGTCTTTTGTCCATTTATAGCCAAATTGTTTTTTCTCCACTATTGAGTTTTGAGAGTTTATATAATCAAGATCCTAACCATTTGTCAGAGTGGTGATTCTCCCACATTCTAGCTTGCCATTCATTTTCTTCACATGGGCTTCTCTTAGCAGGGTTCTTAATTTTATTTATATCGAATTTACTGATTTTTCCTTTTATGTATCATACTTGTCTGGGGATATGTCTAAGAACTTTTCACCTAGAGTTGATTCTGAAGATTTTATCTTACTTTCTAAATTTTCACTTGGGAATTTTTACTGTATTTTTATACACTTATATTTTGTATATAAGTCAACAATTCATTTTGAGTTAATTTTTGAATAAGCTGTGAGGTTTCAACTTTCTGGCCTATGGATTCCCAGCACCATTTGTTGAAAAGTTAATCCTTCTTACACTTAATTGTTTGTGCACATTTATCAAAATCAGGCCTATTTTAGTGATCAGTTTCTAGGTTCTCTGTTCTGTTGTATTGATCTGTGTATCTATCCTCCTGCCAATGCTATCCAGTTTTGATTAATGTAGCTATATATGAAATATTAATATCAGTGCACTGATTGACCCCACCTTTTTCTTTGTCAAGATTGTTGTTTTAACTATTCTAGGTCCTATACTTTTCCATGTATATTTTAAAGCAAGCCTACCTATGCCTAAAAAAAATTCTAGGATTTTGATAGGAATTCCATTAAAACCATACATCACTTTGGTGAGACTGACATCTTTGCTAAGTTGAGTGGTCCAATCTATGTTTCTTTCCATCTACTTAGATTTTCTTTAATTTCTTTTATCAGCATCTTATATTTTCAACAAACATATTCTGTCCACGTATTGTTAAGACTCTCATTCATACAATAAGTCTCATTTGGCTCAGCTATATAATTATTTTTATATAATGTGTGATTCTGTTTAATTATATTTTAACTCATTAAAATAAATTCTCAATTTTTGCATTGAATTTCCTGAGAGATATTTGTCCACAGTTCTATTTATTTATTTTTTGTGCTGTTTTTGTTTGGTTTTAGAGTCAATGTAATATTGGCCTCATGCAGTTGAGAAGTGGTCCCCTTTCCATTTTCCAGAAAAAACGAGGTGTTATTTTTTTCTTTAAATGTTTAATAGAATTCTCCAGTGAAACAATCTGACCTGAAGATTTCTTTTTTGGAAGGTTTTAAATATGAATTCAATTGCTTCCATGGTCATCACTATTTAAATTTTAGCCATTTGATGAATTATTTCCCCTTGGTTGAATTTTCAAGGAATTGGTCCATTTCTTCTATTGTCACATTTATGAGCATAAACTTATTTGTAGGATGTCCTTATTGTCTTTTCAGTGGCAGCAGGATCTGTAGTACTAGCCCCAATTTCATTTGATATTGGTGATCAGTGTCTTCCCTCGTTTTTGTTGTTGTTGTTGTTTGCATTCTCAGTATAGTTTTAGCAAATTTCTTTATTTTTAAGATCACCTTTTTGTTTTATACTTTGTTTTCCTATTCAATTTCCTTGATTTCTGCTGTTATCATTCTTATTTCCTTCCTTCTCCTTGCATGGGTTTAAATGCTCTTCTTTGTCTTGAGGTAGGGACTTCGGTTATTGATTTGAAAATTTTCCTTGTTTCTAATGTAAATATTCAGTGCTATAAATTTCCTTCTTGGCACTGTTTTTGTTGTGTTCTATAAATTTTGATATGCTGCATATTCATTTTTATTCAATTCTATGTATTTATCTCTTTTGAGGCTACTTCTTGCTCTCTGAATAATTTATAAGTGTATTGTTTAATTTCCACATGTTTAGAGATTTTCCTATTGTCTTTTATTCTTAATTACTAGTTTGATTCCCTTATGATCAGAGACCATATTCTGCAGTTTGAATCCTTTTAAATTTTTTGAAGTTTATTTTATAGCACAGCATATTGTCTGTCTTGGTAAATGTCCTATGAGCACTTGAAAAATATATATATATTCTAGGTACTGAAAGAAGTGTCTATATATATTATTTTCCATTGGTTCGTTATGTCATTCACATTATCTATATCTTGTTGATTTTGTTTTGTATTTCCCTCAGTTACTTAGAGAGAAGCACTAAAGTCCTCAACTATAATTATGTAATGTTCCTCATCTGTAGCTCCAGGATTTTTTTTCTTCAAAGTCTATTTTACCATACTTTTTTAAAAATTAATGTGTGCATGTTATATGTTTTTCCATTCTTTGGCTTTTAATCTACCTTTTATATTTATAGTGGGCTTCATGTAGACCACATACAGTTGGTCATTTGGGTCTACTTTGCTAATCTTAGTTTAGACCATTTCCATTTAAATAATTATTGATACATTAGCATTTAATATATTTAGTATTATTTTCTATTTTCTATTTGTTTCCTCTAGCTCATGTCCCCATTTCTCTCTTTTCTTGCCTTCCAAAGACTATTAGAACTATTCTGACATCACATCTTGATTTATTCTTTGTATAGTTTCTGTGGTGGCAGCTTTGGGTATTATAATATACTTTCCTGACTTAAAACTGTTTACTAGTATCAACATTTTACCACTTTGACTGAAGTATGGAAACCATATTTGCTTTTTGCTTCCTTTCGTTCCTCACTTTTACATATTTTTGCCCTCGGTATTGCCTGATGTCATAGTATTTGCTTCAATTATCAAATGTGATTTATTAAACTTGTCAGAAAAAGTAGTCGATTGTATATTTTCATCATTCTGATCTTTCAGAATGTTGGTTGGTTTCTTCTTCCCTGATGCTCCAAAACTTGCTTTATTCATTTCTGTTTGGATAATTTCCATTAGCCAATCTTTGGGGGCTGGAGACAAATTCTTTTAATTTTATGTAATTAGAAATTATCTTTATTTTCTTTCATTTCTAAATGATTGTTAAATAAGTTGTACAATTTGTTTTGACATTTCTTTCAGTACTGAAAGAAAAAATATTATACCATTTCCTTCTGGCCTGCATTGATTCAAATGAAAAATATACTGCTATTTGATTTAGCATTTGTCTACAAATAAGGTACTATTTAATTCTGCTTGCTTCCAAGATTTTTTCCTTATCTTAAGCTTTCCAAAATTTACTGATAATGTGTCTTGACATGAATTTCTTTGAGCTTATCTGTTTGAGGTTCACTCAGCTTCTGGAATATGTAGTTTTGTGTGCTTCACCTTAATTGGGGAGGCTTTAGCCATATTTATTCAAATACTCTTTCAATCCCACTCTCTTTCTCCTCTCCTTGATGATGTAATTTTTGGATCTCTTACTATTGTTCCATAAGTGCTTGAGTCTCTTCAGATTTTTGTTTTTGTTTTTGTTTTAAATCTTCCATTTCTCTCTGTTGTTCATATTACCTTACCCATATTGTTTTGTCCTCACATTCATGTATTCTGTTGTATCCTCACCAGGTGACACCAACAAGAGAAAATTCCATTTATGTGACTTTCTGGGGAGTTGAACAGGTCAGGTCCATCAAAGAGTGGGTGGCCATCTCACCAATCTGCATAAGACAAGAGCCCCAGAAGCTGGCATGGCAGAGTCCTCCTTGACAAGCTCACTTTTGTTGATGGCAGTAAGAACTGATTTTGGACAGCCTTCCCCATAGCTACAGATTAACCTCATGATCACCATGCTAGACATGTATATTGCAATATGCATTGCAAAATATTTACTTAAGTTTTTGCTTTTGATTTTACTACTTCTTCCAAGAAGGTTATGTGCAAGATTTAAAAAACAGAAATCTTCTACTGAGCTTACCCAGTAATTTTTTTTAATGTTTGTTATTTTTATTTTTCAGTTCAATCATTTTTATTTTGTGATGTTTTTATAACTTTCATTACTTTTCTGAAATTTTGATTTTTTCCTTATTTCAAGAGATTTTATAATGTATTGATAGAGCCATTTGTAATAGCTGCTTTACAATCCTAGTCAGATAATTCTAACTTCTGATTCTTTTCAATGTCACTGTCAGTTGATTCTCTTATTCGAATATTTTTTCCCCTTGGTTCTTACTATGTTAAGTGAGTTTTATAGCATTCTGGACATATTGTCTATTATGCTATGAAGCTCTCTGTCGTATTAAAATATTTTATTTCATCAGGAAGTCACTCTGTTTAGGTTTATCACATGGGTCTTAGGGCCTTGATCTACTTTTCTACTATGGTTCCAAGAGCAGTTTAATTCTCAGAGTTCTTACAGTGTAATTTTTGTCCATTTATTTTATTCTGTCAGAAACTGTGGGAGCCCTTATTGGTCCCTGCATAATGGGGCAGAAAGGTTTCCTAGGCTGGGCCACCTAGGTCTCCCCTTGGGTACAGAGTGTACTTGAATGTGTGGAATCTACCATGTTGAACATGGTGTCCTGAGACCCCAGGCATTCTAAGCTTTGCTGGAGGACTGGGGACTTGCTCTTTCATGTCCCTACACTTAACTGAATATTTCTATTACCTAACCATTGGTTAAAGCCTACGGGAGGAGATAAAGAATACAACAAAGATATTGCCAGATGCTGTGCATTCCTGCCTTTCTGTTCTCCTATCTACCCTCACCTAGGAACCTCACAAGAGAAGTTCCTAGTTCTCCTTCCTTTTCTAGAAAAACTTGAGATTATAATACACCCTTCTCCTTTAATAGCTAATAGCAAAATGTCAAAAAATGAGGCTTGACTCTGCTTTTACCTTCTTCAGGCTCAGATACAAGATCGGTTTGTAAAATCTTTTCACTCAACAAAACCTCATTTTTGCAAACCCAAAGATTTAGTCTTCGTAGATACTTAAATATGAGAAGACCATTTTGTAAAGGCAAAGCCAAATATTGAATTTCTTATTCCAGCCCATATCTACCTTTTTCCTGGAGTTATAAAAACAAATGTATTTTGATGGATGCAGAGCTGGATGACAACTAGGAATAATTAGTGGGTTACTGGAAATGAAAATACTTCAGTTTAATAAATTCCTATTATCTCTCTGACATACTATTGAGTCTTGTAGGAGTATTTTCCATTCATCCTTGTTTATTGAAATGTGCAAGACAAACAAGAATATAGAGGCTACATTTAAACCCTGTTTATTTTTATGACACAGCTAGATTTATCAGAAACTCTAGAACTGAATCACATTGATTTCTCATATAACCAAGTGAGATCCTGAACACAGACTGTCCAGTGTAGCAAGGAAGTGTTGATTGATTGTACATTTCTTCCAAGATAAATGGATGTGGAAGAAGCACTAGAAGCATGTCTTTTAGAGGACAGATTGGCAAACTTTCTATAAAGGGTCAGATAGTAAATATTTTAGAGTTGTGAGCCATAATGCCTCTGTAGAAACTACTCAGCTCTTCCACTGTGGTCCAACAACAACCACACACAATATATAAATGAATGGCTATGGCTATGTGCCTATAGAACTTTATTTATAGACACTAAAGTTTGAGTTTTATATAATTTTCACAAGCTCTGAAATATAATCTTCTTTTGATTTTTCTCAATAATATAAAAATGTTTTAAATCATCCTTCATTCCCACGCTGCACAAAAATAGACGGTGGGTTTGATTTGACCCATAAGCCTTACCGTGCCAGCCCTGGGTCTAGAGCCACATAGCACTGACTTTGTACTCTATCTCCATAAGAACCATTAAAGTTGTATTACAAAGGAAGCAATATGGCTTCTGTGAATACTGTAGCCAAGATTTTTTATCTCATTAGAATACAAAAACACATATACTAGAAAAAAAAGTCTTTTGCTAGTTACAACATTTTCTAACTGTCTAGCTAAGAATAATGCTTATGTCAAGGGATACTGAAATTCAGTTTTAATGGTTTTATTATTTATATGCTATCTTAGTGATTCTTTCCTTTTAAGTTCTTAAGATAATAAGCTATAAACTTTTGTTATTAAGAAGTAGGAAACCAAAATTAGATTTTGCCTTAATAAAAGATGGCCACAAAATTTCTTCACTGTGCCAGGTGTCCCAATAAAATACTGACGTTCATTATTCAGCTTCCTTGAGAAGTACATCTTTCTCCTTAGTGAAACCAACCAGGATTTCATAAACCAAGTTCATAATATAATTCTTAAATTTAGAGTGCTTAGTTTTAATTGGTAAGCCCATCTAGTGACTACTATGTGCTATGCATTGTGCTAACTAGCTTCTTGGATTCAGAAAGGAAGAAGTGTTTTCTGCTTATATTGAGATGTGCCAAGCTAATTTGCTATGCAGATTCATGAATACATACATTCGGAAATACACAGACTCACAGTCAGATGCAGGTATAATATAAAACAGAGATAGGACTAAGAAAGTGGGACAGTTGTCAGGGAAGCATGCCTATGCAGAACTGTAAAGAAGGAATAAATATTCTTCAGAATGAACTAGGGGAAGAGACTTTGGGGGACAGCAAAATAGATGAAGCAAGCCCTGAGAATAGGGAAGCCTGACTTCCTCAGGGAATACTGAGGGTGATATCATGGTTAGACATCAATGCACAGGTGCAGTTTTAACATGCTCAAATGGCAAAATCTAAATCTGCCTGATTTTTTTTTTTATAAATGATGTTTAAAAATAGTTTCAGAGAATGAAATCATACGGTATGTGTCTTTCCCTGACTGACTCATTTCACTTTGCATTATACCTTCAAGGTCCATCCGTGTTGTTGCAAATGGCAAGATTTCATTCTTTTTTTGTGGCTGCATAATAGATATCACATCTTCGATTTTGGGTTTTTTTTTTTTTTTAAGATTTTATTTACTAATATGACAGACAAGTAGGCAGAGAGGCAGGCAGAGACAGAGAGAGGAGGAAGCAGGCTCCCTGCTAAGCAGAGAGCCCAATTCAGAGTTCAATACCAGGACCCTGGAATCATGACCTGAGCTGAAGACAGAGGTTTTAACCCACTGAGCCACCCAGGTGCCCCAGATATCACATCTTCTTTATCCATTTATCTATCAGTGGACAGTTAGGTTGCTTCCATATCTGGGTATTATAAATAATGTTGAAATAAACATAAGGATGCATGGAATTTAAGAAAACAAACAAACAAAAAATAGACAAAATACCAGACGTTTAAATTCAGAGAAGGCACTGGTGGTTGCCAGAGGGGAGGCTGGCAGCAGATGGGTGGAACAGATAAAGGGGATTAAGGGTACAATTACCTCAGTGACCTCTGAGTAACGTATAGAATTGTTGAATCACTGTATTGTATACCTGAATCATCTATAACAGTGTAGTTTAATTATACTTGGATAATTTTTTAATTTAAAGAAGGTAAATATGGGCACCTAGGTGGCTCAGTGGGTTAAAGCCTCTGCCTTCAGCTCAGGTCATGATTCCAGGGTGCTGGGGTTGAACTCTGAATTGGGCTTTCTGCTCAGCGGGGAGCCTGCTTTCTCCTCTCTGCCTGCCTCTCTGCCTACTTGTGATCTCTGTCTGTCAAATAAATAAAATCTTAAAAAAAAAAAATAAAGAAGGTAAATATAAAAACAATAGTTTCAGAGACATGTGGGGCAAATTTCTCTCCTCTCCTCACATAGTAGCCCTGGTATCATAGGGTAGATATGAGGATGACTCAAAGAGAACGTCATCTCCCATTCTAGTTCAAGAAATCTCAGCACTGATAAAAGGACTCAATTTAGGGTGTAAAATTAAAAATGTTAGTGTACACAGGTGCTAGGTTTCTCTGGGCATCTGCGTTTAAATTGGAGTTATTAAATTAGCTTGAAATCTAGAAGAAAATGCAAGGAAGAGGCATTGTATATAAATATTCACTTAAACTTCAAAAATGTCAGCAAAGATAGAAAACATAATCTTTGAAACTGTAAGCAGCAAACAGAGTTATACATTGTTTCAACCAAGAAAAAAATATAAGAGAAATATGAGGGGGGAAAAAAGAAAACATTGGTTTTCTAAGAGAGAAGTTTCTTCAAACAGCATGGTATGATCCAATAAGAGCATGGTCTTTCCAATGAGACAAACCTGGGCTGGAAACCCAGCTCTACAACTGATTAAATGTGATAAACAATAAATATGATCGTTATTCTTCTCTGTGCCTTAGCTTCCTTATCTGTAAGAACATCTACCTTGTAAACTTGTACAATTTACACATGTTTATCATGTTTATGAAATAATTAGCACATTAGGTACTTAATAAATGACATTCACTACCCTTCGAATTCCTGAAAATGTACATTCCACAAAACCCAGGGATAAACTGGGTCTGAGGAAGAGTTCCAATACTGGCCTCCTCCTAGTCCTGCAGGGTTGAACTGAATATAGGATACAGTCTCAGCTCATTAGGAGGGTCTATATTAAAAATATAACAGAGAATTGTTTAGAAAATCTTACAATGTTCCCTTACAACCCAAGAGTCCATGATATTCCAGTGTGAAAATGAGGGAGCCTTTCATATTATGTCCTCACAGTTATGTCTTTGCTTTATTCCATGCATTGCTGCATCAAAGATGGAGAGGTTAAAGGCCTGGCAGCATAGTCCAGATTGATGGCCAGCCCAGGGGCAGAAGTCTGACTTGTCAGAGACTATGTTCTCACCTTTGATTTGGAGATCAAACTCAAGTGTCAGTGTCTTGGTTTTAAAAAGATCAATAGTACCTGAGAGGGAGGAAGGGAAATATATTTCTCCTCTCTAATCTCCTTCCCCCTTTAGAATTATTGAATTTTCGTCTTCTGTATATTTTCCAATTGCCAAATTGTTCATATAAAATGCAAAGCAGGTGAGTAAAAGCAACCATTGCCTGGGATTTTTCAAGAAAGACAGCCTCTGGAAGAAGCTGTTCATAGCTGAATAAAAGATTATTCAAAAAGTTCCATCTCCCCCTCTCTACACTAATCAGCACTGCACAGGGGCCTGACCACATGGTCATGGTGACCAAGAGATCAAGAGAGTCCCTTGTCCTCACTTTCAGCAAGGGTCGGAGGACTGTTTCACTCATGTCTCAAAGAAATTCCAAAACTGATTAAAGATGTATTTATTTATTTTAAAGAGAGCACGCATGGGGTGAGGGGCAGAAGGAAAGAGAGAGAATGTCAACCAGACTCCCCACGGATTGCAGAGCCTGACTTGGGGCTAATCACAACCCTGAGATTCTGCCCTGAGGTGAAATCAAGAATCTGATGTTTAACCAACTGAGACACCCAGGTTCCCCTCTAAAAGCCTTTAAAAGCTTGACAGTCAAGAACTATGGAGTGTAGAGCTTTAGAAGTACAGTAATGCTTCTGAGTAAACAGAGAATGATCATCAGAGTCTAGCAGAAAAGGCTTTGGTCCCCTTCTCAGCTTCACCCACTAAATGACCTTGACCAAGCAAATGAGAAATTGAAGTATCAGTTCCCTTACCTGTGAAGCAAGCAGCCACCATGTTCCTACAAAGTTAATACAAGATACAAACAATAAAAAGGTTATGACTGGCACGGACTCATGAAATATAAAGGGCAGTAGAGCAAGAATTTGTACTAAGCAGAAAGCCCATGTCTATTTCTTCATTGTAACACATGTACATGCCATACCAAATCAAGTGGCTAAGTTGCAAAGAAGTAGATGCATTCCACAACAGATAAAATCAGTCATTTTTTTCTTCTTTTTTTAAAATTTCCATCTACATGGCTAGTGGCAGGTATTTCTCAGTAGGCTTTGAGTAAAACAATGAAAAACTCTAGTGAGTTAAAATGTTACCTCCTTGAATTGATAGGGTGCCCAAAGGAAGTTGTATCTGCATTATAATAAAATGTATCCAAATGAGAAATTAAAACTATTAGTCATTTAGACTTTCCCCAAATGAAATTTGATCTCTGAATAATCCTATTGAAAAATATTCAGATTTTTGCCACTATTTGTAGAGTGGAAATGTACTGAAGAATGTATCAAAATCAAACAAATAGACAGTAATGTGCAGTCACATTCCAAAATATTTAGCATACTGGGTAAGTGGTAACAATGCAGCTCTCTTAATCATTTAATAAAACCAACAGTGTCATGGGTTCATCAAATAACCAGTCGGTCAATCCATATTTTCCAAGTGCCTGCTGCATTCCTAGTACATGATGTGAGATAAAGAATGAATATATTAAGTCTTGCTAACAAAATATTTAAGTTCCAGAGGACAAAGAAATGTCTAGCATGTTTCATATGGTGCTCAAGAAAAACTTAAGCAACTGATAATTTTGATAACTATCATGTCACCAAAGTGAAATGCATACTGTGAAATATTTATCCAGACCTGTCAAGGCAAATGCAGGCAAATAGGACTAACTCCTTTACTGAGGCCAACTGAAGGGTGCCTGAATTGTGTGGTGGCCAACTAAACCTTAGCATGAAATATATTCTTCTTATTTTGCTACAAAATAGCTATGGGAGGCTCCTGTGACCTTGTCAAAATGTCTTGGTTAAAAGTAATGGAATCTTCTTCTTCTTCTACCCACTTAAGCCTCCATGTTGCATCACCACTTCCTCATATCAGGGAGATCATATGATAGTTGTCTTTCTCTGCTTGACTTATTTCGCTTTGGGAGGGAGACAAACCATAAGTGACTCTTAATCTCACAAAACAAACTGAGGGTTGCCGGGGGGAGGGGGTTTGGGAGAAGGGGGTGGGATTATGGACATTGGGGAGGGTATGTGATTTAGTGAGTGCTGTGAAGTGTGTAAACCTGGTGATTCACAGACCTGTACCCCTGGGGATAAAAATATATGTTTATAAAAAATAAAAAATTAAAAAAATAAAAATAAAAAAAAAAAAAAAAAAAAAAAAAAAGTAATGGAATCATCCCTCCCAGTGAACACCCATGATGTTTGCTGAAGGGGAAAGAGAATTCTAATCTGCCAGCTGCCTATCATGTCTCCTCCCAGTGCTGAGTAAGCAAATGAAAGTAAATGGCCCTTGTCTCTGGCACAAGTAACATGGCTCAAACCCCTTCTGCCATGTCAGATTGCTTAGACTTATCCATCTCAAGCAGTGAGACTGAGTCAGTGTAGAGCCTCTTCCCCATAGTTAAACTTCCTAGTTTGATAGACACCAGGGTATGATGGGGAGATGACTATAGGCAAAGAGATGTCAGGAAATTATTTTGGGGAGGGGAGCAAAGAATGATTATTATGACCTGAATGTGCTACAGATCATAAAAACACTTTCGAATTGAGGGCTGCCAGGGTGGCGCAGTCAGTTGGGTGTCAGATTCTTGGTTTCAGCTCAGGTCATGATCTCAGGGTTGTGAGATCAAGTCCTGTATCGGGCACTGCACTTGGCTCAGAATTTGCTTCAGAATCTCTCTCCCTCTTCTTCTGCCCCTCCCATTTGTGTGTGCATGCTCTCTCTTTCTCTCTCTCTCCCTCTCTAAAATAAATAAATAAATCTTTAAAAAAAAAAAAAAAAAAGAAAAAGAACAGAACTTTTAAATGGAAAGATTGCGTGTAATAAATTCTAGATGAGGAATACAGAGGAGACTTAGGAGAGACGCACCAGAAGCAGGAGGCTGCCCTTTAATGACAGACTATTTGCCAAAAGGCACATGCTTTGGGTTTCCCTTCAAAACGGAAACAGATCTATGTAACAGACTGCCATTGTCAGAGTAGCAGAACTGTGTCCATTTTCCCTTCCCATTTTAAGTGTTGCTGTCAGATGTGCCCCAACTGGGCTTGTTAGCTTTTCGTTTGCTTTAGAGACCATCTGCTATCTTGACCACTTTAAAGACATGCTATATCACAAGCATGGTTTTCCAATTAGCTGGGATGCTGGATCAGATTCAAGACGCCCCACAAAAATCAATTTTACAGCTGCAAAAGTCAATTTCTGGGGGCAAGAGGTATCTGTATGATTTAAGAATTTAATCGTATTTGTAAACCCTGGAAAGTTTACAGCTCCCTTTAATTGGCCAACGTATATAGAAAACACTATTCACCAACCTGAAAACGATACATTTAAAACACAAAATGGAGGGGCACCAAAGTGGCTCAGTCAATGTAAGCATCAACTCTTGATTTTGGCTCAGGTCATGATCTCAGGGTTGTAAGTTCGAGCCCCAAGTTGGCCTGGTTGAGATTCTCTCTTTCTTGCCTCTTGTCCCTCCCCCTACCTCTCTCTAACTCTCTAAAAAAGAAAAAAGCAAACATGGAATGCAGTATTTTTCTCCTAAAATATAATACAAAAATTAATTGAATAAATTTATCAATGTACATATTTTTTAACACCCTTAGATTAACACACAGTAGCTGAAAACTGTGGCTAGCATGTCAGCACTAACATGAACCAAGTATTCTACTTTGTGATAAGTATTATGACTAAAATTGACTTATGTTTATTATTGTATTTCCAAAAACTACTCCATCTATACAATATTAGCCTATTTTAAAATTTATATTATGAATATTTTGAGTCTGCTTAAATACTCAAATTTATGATCCTCAAAATATCTCAGTTGCTAGAAAAGTAGGATAAAGCTTTTGTATCATTTTTTTTTTCATTTAGTGATACAACAGGTGGCCTAATTACAACCTAAAATGACTTTTACCTGTTTTTCTTCTATCCCCGACTCTCAGTATTTCCCCTAAACTTTAGAATGCCTTGCCCACTACAACACTTTTTGTTTTTACCCATAGAAACTCTACTGAATTTCAATGTTTACTTAAATTTTTAAGTATTTTTTTCATAAAAAAGCTTATCAAAATAACTATCATAGTTCTGCCCATGTGGTATTATTATTAATAACACCATTTTCCATTTAGAAAGGAAAGTTTTAATCTATAATAAAAATGTAATGTTTTCTTATTTTCTACAAGAGACTCACTTCATTATTTTCTGTGTGAAGTTTCAGATGTACATGTGATGATTTGATACATATATACATTGTGAAATGATTAACACATAGGGTTAGCTAGCACTTCCATCACTTCACATAATTACCTTTTTTTAAATAATAAGAACATATAACATGAAACAATATAGTTAACTATAGACACCATGGTGGACATTAGACCCCCAGAATATATTCCTCTTTAAGTGGGAGTTTGTACCCTTTGACTAATCTCCCCATTTTTTCTATCTCCAGTTCCTGGGAACCACCATTCTACTCTGTCTCTGTAAGTTTGACTTTTTTGGATTCTACAAATAAGTGATAACATATGGTATCTCTCTGTCTCTGTCTGGCTGATTTCTTAACATGTGCTCTCAAGTTCCATCTATGTTGTTGAAAATGGCAGGATTTCATTATTTCTCATGGCTGAATAATATTCCATTGTGTATATATATTTGATTTTTGAATTAAATGTATTTACATTTAAAGTAATTTTTGACTGGCAAACTTATGCATGTCATCTAATTCATTGTTTTCTGGATGTTATATAGCTCCTTTATTGCTATTGCTTTATGAATTTATATTTTCTGTAGTGGTATGCTTTGATTCTCTTTTATCTTTTGTGTATTACTATTGGTTTCTGCTTTGTGATTACTGTGAGGCTTACATAAAAATCCAACAGATATTACAGTCTATTTTACATTGATAACAGCTCAACTTTGATGACAAAGGAAAACTCTACACATTACTCTCCTTTTATGTTTTGGATATCACAGTTTACCTCATTTTATATTATGGATTTATCAAAAAATATGTAACCATACTTATTTTTAATATTTTTATCTCTTTATACTAGAGTTATTGGTTTTATACTAGAGTTATTGGTTAACATACCACCATATGACAGTATTAGAGTATACTGAATTTGACTTTATACTTACTTTTACCAGTGTGCTATATAATTTCATATGTTTTTATATTATTAACTGGCATCCTTTTCTTTCGGCTTGAAGAATTTCTTTCACCGTTTCTTGTAAGGCAGTTCTAGAGGTGATGAATTCCTTCACTTTTGAAGGACATCTTTGCCAGGTAAAATTGTTCTTGGTTGAGAGTTTTTTTCTTCTGACACTTTAAATATATTCTCCTACTCTCTCTTTGTCTGCATAGTGTCTGCTGAGAAATCCATCGAAATAGTCTTTGCAGGGGAGAAGGGGTTCCCTTCTGGGAGAGAAATATTTTCTTGGTGCTTTAAAAAATTACCTTTCTCTTGGGTTTTAAACAGTTGTATTACAATATGTCTTGGAGAACATAGTTGATTGAAATTTTGGAGTGACCTATTAGCTTTGTGAATTAGGCTTTACAATGCTCTCCCCAGATTTAGAACATTCTCAGACATTATTTCTTTAATTAAGCTTTCTGCCCTTCTCTTCCTATCTTCTTCTTCTTAGACTCCAGGAATTCACAGATTGTTTCTCTCACTGGTACCCCAGAGTTCATGTAGGCTTTTTAACAAAAATTCTTTTATCTTTTTTCTCTTCTAACTCTTAATTTAAGAGCTCCTGTCTAGTATTTCACAGCTTCTTTTGCTAATCTGTTATACTGTCAATGTCTTCTGTCGTAGTTTTCATTTCATTCATTGTATTCTTTAGCTCCAGAATCTATTTGATGTTTTCTGATGATTTCTACATCTTTGTTAAACATCTCGTGTTGTTCATGAATTGCTTTCCAGATTTCATTGAATTGTCTTTTTGTATTTTCTTGTATCTCACTGAGCCATATTAGAGTGCCTACTTTGAGTTCTTTATCAGGTAAATTGTAGATCTCCATGATTTGGGACTTGGTTACTAGAAAATTATTGTTCCCTTGGTGGTGTCACAATTCTTCAGTTTTCACGTTCCTTGAAGTCTTTGCATCACTCTCTTCATATTTGACATAGCACTCACCTCCTCTAGGCTTCACTGTGTTATAACATTCAATCTTGGATTATTTTTGCTCTAATAGTGTGCTGGAAATTCCACCAGACTCCTGGATTTTCACAAAGCTTCTCTCATTCATAGTGATTGTCTAATTCAGGGGCCTCTGGACTCTAAGGGGGATTGGAGCCAGTTCATGGGGCAATTCAGAATCTACTGTCAGGATGGAGGTCTATAGGACTATTGCTCAACATTCAGGTGAACAAGAGTCTTCCTAGGTCCCTTTGTGCATGGTGCTGGCAATAGACCAAAGCCAAATGGGAGTGTACCAGAATCCTCAGGGGTGTGAAGTTGTCTCCAGGTTTATCACTGGGACAGTGGTTGGTGTGTGAGCAGCCTAGATGCAGATATCTTTTCTCAAAATTGCTCTCTTCATGCTTAGACTGCACTGGGGGTTCACAGTCCCTATCTGAATCCCATAGCTCTTACAAACACACTTTTGTCTGGAGGTAGATGCCAAATTATTGTTCTTAACGGGGGCATATGACTAAGGAGGGCCTCATTCAGCCATCTTGCTGACATCCCTCCTCAGATGTGATGCTTTTAAATTCAACTCCAATGACCTAAACCTGAGTTAATACCCTCCCTAGGCTTTGGTACTGAACTGACTATTAAAACAAAGAAATCTGAGACGTTAGTGAAGATCATGGGCAAAACCAAGTCAAAGGGCCTTTAGGGGCCATATATGCCCCGGGTTCCACACTGGGTTATTCTGCATGGTTTTAATGATATGAAATCAAGAGTATTAGAAACAACACACTCTGCCACTGTCGTAACTCTCACTACTTATTTTTGCTTAACTCACCTTAGTTAACTCTATAAATATTAAACAGGAATTTTTTGATCAAATTGAATTACTGTGTTTTACCAGAGACATGACTGTATAGATTGAGAAGAGTCAACATAGTTTTTGAATGACTAGATCAGTCATATGGTGAGTTATGAAAAAATTAACTATAAATAATACATCTTTTTATGAAACATTGCCTAGCTTAGGCAGGCACAAGACAGCAGTCCTTCAAAGACTAACTTTATAAAGTGATATTTTTATTCCAGTGCAACTTTTATTGTTCAAAATAAAATTCTCCTTTCGGATTTGCCTCCAAAGACCACTTCACATCCAGTCTTATTATATTTTAATCTCGTGTAGATATTCGGTCACCTGGCTATTTCCCAACTTGCTCTCCCATTTTATAAGAGTGAATATTTAAAGCTTTTGTCAGCTTGCTGTAATCATAGTCATTCTTCCTTATTAACATCGTTTGGCGTCGCTGATTATGTGTAAACAGCTCCTTGCTATGTATCTGTTCCCCTCCCAAACACAAGGCATGTGAAGTTAAAGACTAACGGAATGGAGTAAGAAAGATAAGTGATGATTTGTCAATTGGGCCTAACTGTGTAAGTTGGAATGCAAGAAAGAAAGACTTAAGCAATACTTATTTCAGTATCAGAGACAGTAGCAAAGGAAACATTCTCTGACTTGTCATTTAGAAAATAAAAACTAGAAGGAATTCCTTTTTATCTCTTTCAGATCTACTGCGACCTTGTGCAGTGAAGAGAGTCTGACTCAAAAATTCCTCAGGGAGAGTGTCCTTCGGAATTCCTATGAATGCAGCAAATGCTTATTCTACACGGAATTGAAGACCGAGAGTCTAAATGAGAGAGAGTGACTCAAGGCCTCTGCTATTTCCTATTACTACAGATAACAGGGTTTAAGAACATAGAAGGATTCATGAATTCCAAAACACATTTCTGCTGCTTCTCTCTTACTGAGTAGGCCTTTTATCCCCAGCTAATGAGGGCTTCCTCAACAAGTGCAAACCATTCCTTAATTATTTAGAGAAAGAATGACTATTCAGAGAGAGAACTCCTCCACACAGAGCTTTTGGAGATTGTTCACATTTAGTTAGCATTTTGCTCTTATCACCGAATATTTTCAGGCCAAAAATTAAAACCCAAACATTTTCAGGTATGCAGTTATTTCAGAAGTAGAAACATCTTGATGTAGTAATTGTGAAAAATATATACAACAGAGATATTGTCAAAATGTTTAGAATAATAGAAGCACCATGGGACTAAATTAATTTCTGAGGTGATTTTTAATGACAATGAACATGCCGAGGAGCAATCGTTAGAAGATATATCATATGCCCTTATATTCTACATTTAATAGCCTTCATTGGTTAAAGACACTACTCCTATAATTTCACTCAGTGGTAGGGAATCATTTTGTGAATTCCTCTTTGGCAGCAAACATGGTCACACTGTGGATGAAAGTGATCACTGTCTACTCTCATCATTTGGGGGGACACAAAACCAAATAAACTACTTCTCCTGCTATGTTTATATAAAGTCATAACATTGAGTTGTCAAAATTTCCTAAGGAGACACAAAATAAATTTTGAAGGAGATGAGTTTTGTTCTCATATTTTCCCCCACAAGCAAAATAGAGAGACAGGCAGACAGATAATCCATCCACACCAGCAATCCACTGCATTTATATCATAAAATACTTCCAGAATCTCTCCAATCCTTAAGTTTTTTTTTTCCCTCCCTCATCACTTATTAGCTGTTCATAATCTGTGTGCATGCTGGAAATAGTTTTATTTTATAAAACACATAGGAGTGTTGCATTAGACTAAGAATGTTATTAAACAATAATGTGAATGTGTATAAAATACTGGCAAACACATGCATAGAAACTTGAGATTCAAAAGCCAAGAGGATGACTGCAAAAAGCAAGTTTACTCATAAGGAGGAGGAAATGGTTCCTATGTAACTGTCAGTGTCTGACTACAGAGGATTTTTCGTAGAAACTGGGACTGTCCTTTCCACTTTCATTTTCACCATCTCGATTCCCTATGTCGACATGGAGTCTAAGGATGGCGACTCATCATTCAGACATCTTCATGGCCCCCCTTCACTACTTACTAGACTTGACCCAAACCCAGTGATAGAACGTCAGAGTGGAATTTGGGAAGCTTTGGTTATGGTGTAAAAAAATCTCAATAGCTAACTCTGTTACCAGGATTAGGATTATTTGTATATGAAGAGAAAAGGATACTCAGTCCCACCTGGCGGCTGCCTAAGAGGTGGGTTCTATGCAATAATAAGACACCAGAGAGAGGATACTAGAAGAAGAATGTTTCTAAACTTGCAATAGTATCTTCGTTTCACAAATACAAATTGAAATGCAATAAATAAATAAATAAATAAATAAGAAATTTAACACCTACTGATCTAAGGGTCATAAAAAGAACAAACTACAATCCTGGGCTGGACTCTTTAAAACAGAGACACACTCACAAAGCCGTCATGAATATGCAGCACTGTGCCTGTGGCTAAATTTGTCCGACCATCCACATCTTCCCTTGCAAAACAGGAGTAATATTATCTAAAGCATGTGTTTGTGTTGAGGACTCAATAAGGGCGTTCATGTAGGACACTGACATAGTAAGGACTCTGTATATGATCAGGGGAAAGAGGAGGAAGATACCAGCAGGCAGAGAAGGAGGAAAAACAGGTTACTGGCAATTCTATCAGAAAAGAACAAGGCCATTCCTGTCTGCCCAATCTCCCTTGAATACATGTTTTTTCTCCCTCCATTCTGATGCTGGAGATTCACAGTCTTAGCTGTACATTAGGATGCCCCGGGGAAGCTTCACATCCCAGTGCCCAGGTTGCACTCCAAACCAGTTCAATCAGAAGTGCTAGGAATGCCACCCAGGCAGCAGGAGTTTGTGAATCTCTATAGGAGATTTCAACACGAGCTAAGCTTAGAACAACGACTCTGTTGCGTTCCTCATCTTTATATTCGTAACCACGGCCAGCTGTGTGTTTGCTGGCTCTGCCATGGCACCTGAAGCCCAGTAAATCATGCTGGAAACCAGTGTTTGAATATGAGTATATTCATTTATCAAAGGAGAAGAGGGTGTATTAAAACATATACCCGTAGACTTCTGGGTATTGTTCTCTATGTTAGGCTTATTCTTAAAAAGAGGAATGAAGTTATCCCATAACATACTGACTCACAAATAAAAATGTCCTGCCCTGCTTGGAGAAGAATATGTAATGGGATGTAGAGCCAATGCCAGCCTCATCTTTAAGGTTTATATGCATTTCCGGAAGGAAAAGTTTCAAAGACTGGACCTACAGGGATTTTTCCTAATGCTACTTCAATAAAACCTCGCTCTGAATGACTTAAATGCTTGAATGGAAAGTGGCTGTTTATGGTAAAATTATGTGCCATAAAGTGAACTTGTAAAATTACACGACCAGGCAAGAGTTCTTAGAATCTCCTCTCAGAAATACCATATGCAAATTTTGGTTTCGCTTGATGCTGATTTGAGTAAAATTTATTTCTCTCATCAATTAGAAAAATGCAAATAGATCTCAGTTTTGAAAGGATGTTAAAAAAGAAAAAAGAAAAAAATCACCTACCTGAGCATGAAAGGGAAAAAAAAAAAAGATTTATCTTTTCTTACCATAATAGGTAAATGGTTACAATTATGAACAAGCCATTTAAGGTAACAAATGAATTTTTCATAAGACGTCATTTTTCCTAGCTGTTATAATCATTTTCTGCTTATTGTATTCTCCAACTTGCCAATAACATCATTTTAACATTCTTATGCAACAAGCCATGCTCTACTATGTGGCCTAATATTTCACTTTAATATCCATTCATTTTCAACAGCTCAGGCTCTCCAAGGCCTTCCAGAAGCACTCTGTCTCTGGTGAGATGTCAGTTTAAGTGTGATGTATTATTCAGCTTGGTAAAGGAGGTGTAACCACTCAGTGGCAATCATGGGAATCATGGGAAAACAGTGTACAAACATCTGGAACCCAAAAGTCATTTCACTGGCTAATAGTGTCTGGGCTTTGCTAATGGATCTTATTTAAAGTGCAGGACACTTTTTAATACATTTTTAAAAACCCTATATAGCACAACTAAAAAGACATTCTGCTTCAATTACAGGAGTGTACAGAGGGCAGAAAGCAAGGCCCCCAATGTGACCTCCTGGTATTTCTGAAGCGGACCTCACAAGGAAGTTGTCAAGGAGCCCCGGGCATGACACAATTCCCAGGATCCTCTCTGATCACAATCGACATGCTCAGTGTGCATGCTAACAGACATAGGTTACTGTCCAGGCTGCTGTCCCCACATAGCAAGAAGATAGTGTAGTAGAGGGTTAAAAACACAGGATATGGACTCAGAATGCTCAAGTTAAAAATATTACCATGTGACAGTGGGTGAATCCTTTAACTGTTCAGCACCTCAGCTTCCCCATAATGTACATGGCACTGTTGCTCAAAATAGTTGCTGCTCTAACCTGGCAAAGAACTATACTCACTTGCCTCATTTTCTTAAGCTTGCATGTGCCTTTTGCTATAGCCAATGACATTTGGACCAAAGTGGCCTGTGTCACTTAAAAGCAGTAGCGTTCCAAACCATGGCAAAGATCCACCATGATCTATTTTCTCTGCACACGTGACTCACAATGTCCTGGATGGAGGCTTCCCCCTCAGTGTGTTTCCACAATGCAGGACTGCCTCTTAGCCCTGAGAGACACAGCATGAGCAAGAAATAAGCCTCCATGGATAGAAACCCAAACTAACTTATCTATCTCGTATATAAAGAGGATAATAATAGTCCTTGGCCTATACATATTATACATATACCTATAGGTTGTGTGAGCATTACATGACAGTTTCCAGACAGTTATTGTCAAGTGTCTGGTGCAGGGAGAGCATTCAATGTTGGCCACCTCTATCACTAATATCACAAATATATCTAAGTCCAGAATGAGGTTGTAATGCTGGTATCTGCACTCTTACAAATATGATACTTTTATCCTTTCTTCGTAAAAAGTCACAAATTTGGATTCTGTCTTATCCTACTTCTCCATGTGGAAATTACTAACCCAGTTATAGTCACTCACTGATTAATTCTTCTGTGGGGACTCAGTAGCATTGCCACATTAAGCAAATTAAAATACAGGATCACTGGTTGTGTTTTAACTTCAGGCAAACTTTTTTTTCCCCAGATAAGTACATCACAGCCAAATATTACATGGGACATACTTGCTAAAACAAACAAACAAACAAAACCATTTATCTGAAACTCCATGTAACTGGCATCCTGGATCATATTTGGTGACTATAAACTGGAAGAACATGCATTCTTGGTTTGATAGTAACAATACGCCCTCTTTCACTCTTTTTCTTTAAACATTTATACCTTGAAATATGTAGAAAAACCCCTTGAAACCGCAGACACGTTTGTCTGTTAAAATTTAATTGTGTCAGTAGGATGTCCTGAAAGAAACACTGAGTCAAAGACCAGAGCATTTTGATTATAGTCTGAGTTCTGTGGCTAAGTAACCTCGTGTTCTTAGATAAATCACTTTGCTTCTCTAGGCTTCAGTTTCTCATTAGTTAGTTAGGCAAGCTGCACTTAAGGTTTCTAAGATATATTTTAATTTAAAATTTTAATAATCTTCAAATCCATATTTACAATGAAAATTCCTCCTTAAATTATAGTTCTCAGTAACTCACTATACAAAAAGTCCCTATCAAAAGAAAAACAAAAACAAAAACAAACAAACAAAAAAAAACAACAAAAATATCCCTCTCAAACTGGAGTTCTTATAAAGTTTTTTTTTAAGATTTGACTGATTGATTGATTAACTTAGAGAGAAAGGGAAATTGAGAACCAGGGGATGGGCAGAAGGAGAGAGAGAATCTCAAGCAGACTCCATGATGAGCATGGAGCCAAGTAGGGCTCTATCTCATGCCCCTGAGATTATGATCAGAGTGAAATCAAGAGTCAGACACTCAAATAACTAAGCCACCCAGGTACCCCATCTTGTGAAGTTTTCTAAATAGAAGAGAAGTGAGTTGAGGGAAATCGGAGGGGGAGACAAACCATGAGAGACTGTGGAGTCTGAGAAACAAACTGAGGGTTTTGGAGGAGAGGGGGCTGGGGGGTTGGGTGAGCCTGATGGTTGGTATTAAGTAGGGCACATATTGCATGGACCACAGGGTGTGGTGCACAAACAATGAATTTTGGAACACTGAAAAAAAAATGAATTAAATTAATTTTTTAAAAAAAGTTATACAATCATGCCAGTTAAGTTTTAGACCACAATGGTGTGTGTTCTTTACCTA
The DNA here is from genome assembly GCF_030435805.1 of Mustela lutreola. Classification (NCBI taxonomy): domain Eukaryota; kingdom Metazoa; phylum Chordata; class Mammalia; order Carnivora; family Mustelidae; genus Mustela; species Mustela lutreola. The sequence goes on along the minus strand of NC_081292.1, from coordinate 119,768,645 downwards.
TGTACTATGATTAACAACTGTTCCTATGGGCTTTCTCCATGCCAGGCATTTCATATGTATTGACTGATTTAAACCTCATAATTACTCTATAAAACAGATATTATTATTGCCTCCATTTTACAGATGAAACTGAGACCAGAGAAATTAAATAACTTGTCTAGGATCTTATACCATGTATGGAAACTTCAAAATTTGAACTTGAATCCAAATTATCTGGCTGTATCTTCTCTGTGGGATGATATAACACACCCTTTTCATTTAAGCATAAAACTAGACCAATAAATAATAAGGGCAAGTCTTTGATATAATTAAGTTTGATGGAGAGAAGAGTGCATATTTTTTAATTTGAACAACTGACCTTCGGTATAATTGAGTCACACTGAATGACAAAGAAGTACCTGGAGCTGTGCTCTGTTCTGGGCACTAAATGAATGCTGATGGATGAAAATTTCAACCAGTTAATAAGGCAGCTTATAACTTGGGCTGTTTTCCCTCCACAGAGCCCTTAATCTTTTGACTAAGGTGTGTAGAAACATTGAAATTTTGTAGAACAACTTTGCATGGCAATTATGGCGTATCATATGCAATGGTGCTAAAAATGAGTTTTTGAAAATTCTCAAGGGGACACCTATTTAGAGTCAGTGCCTGTCTTTAATTGCATTTGAGCCAAGAGCATCTGAAACTGTGGCCTCTAGTGGATAGTTTTGTTTTCTGCTTAGGCCTATGGAGCCAGTCATAGAGACACTTAGTATCAATGCTTAATAATGGTAGCTTGCAAAAGGCCAAAGCATGCAGTGAGATTGTGATACAACACATCAAAAGTGAGGACACTCTCAGAAATTGAAGCAGGGTTATGGAATTTCGGGATACTACTAGAGGACACACATGGGGGCAGCAAATGAGAGTGCTTTAGTGTAAGTCAGTATTACTGTGGGAATCAAATTAACTCCAAATTTCTCATGAATTCATCTCATGGAATGGGTTTTATTCTCCAAGGTGGTGTGCATGTGTTTGCTGAGCCCAAAGTGTTCACAGAGCTCTTGGGAAGTCTATGGTCCAGGTATTCAACAAAGATGATCTGTATCCTGAATACATCTCATGTCTCACATTCATTGTTGCAAATACTTGCCGAATTCATCTGCATGCTGTTATGATTAATAGAAGAAAAAAATAAGCTATTTGGATTTTTAGGGGGTCATTTTCCATTCAGTTTTTCCCCCTCAACCCGTGAATACTAGTCATGTGATCTGACAATTCTCTCACTCCTAAAAAGACCAACAAGCAACACTCAAAAGCACTAGATATTGAAGCGATTTTCTGCATAGTCTGTTGTGAGACATTTCAGGTAGGACTATTGTTCAAAGATGGTCTCCAGCCCAGGTATTTGAAATTTCACCAGCAGAGAGCTTCTTGGTGCTTCTTGGTGACAAGCATTTGGGGGGCAATTAGATTTAAGGGACTGTACATTTTCTTTAGAGGGTCACGACACACATGTCATAAGTCATAGATTTTGTTGTTTTCTAACAATCTAAACTATTATTATATGACCCATTTCACACTTTTTTAAAAAAGAACTCATGTGTGTGGGCAGGTGTGTGTATGTATGTATGCATGTATGTGCTATATTTTTCCAGAAGATGTGCTGTCCAAACACCCTAGTTCTTTTTGACAATCTCACATTTTGTAAGAAATTAGAAATGGACCCTTTGTCAAGTGGTTTCCAAACCAATTCCATCAAATTTTGCTAAATTCCTTGAAGGGGTAGATGTTAATTAACTCCCTCATTTTACAAACAAGGGAAAAGAAAACCAAGTTTGATCTTTTTGGCTCAGTGATAGTCAATATTGACCCCTGAGCTCTGAGCTCCTTCATCATTCCAAAGTACTCTAAGGCAGAAGTGTCCTGTTGGCCAAACCCAGCCCATCATCTATCTTTTTTTCCCCCTAGGATTTATTTATTTATTTATTTATTTGAGAGAGACAGAGAGAGAGAGAGCAGGTATGCACATATGAGAGGGAAGGGGGGTGAGAGGAGCAGAAGCAGTTGAACAGAGGGAATCCACAAGCCAACTCCTTGTTGAGCATGGAGCCCTATAGACTTGGGCCTGAATCTCAGGACCCTGAGATCATGACATGAGAGGAAATCTAGAGTCAGTCATCTAACCAACTGAGCCGCCCAATCATCCTCCACTATCTATTTTTGTATGACCTGAAATCTAAATATGATATTTGCATTTTTACGTGGTTGTACTTGAAATGGTTATATAACTATACACAACATATCTGCCATTCTTTTCTCTTGGTCCACAAAGTCTAAAGTATTCACTAGCTGGCTCCTTACAGAAAAAGTTTGCTGAGTCTTGATTTAAGGCCTAGAGAGTTTTGCTCGGCACTGTCTGTTCGAAATACAATGTGAGCCACATAAGCAATGTGCAATTTTCTGGTAGCCCTCTGTTTAAAGGTAAAAAGAAACAGCTGAAACTGACTTTAATCCAATATATCCAACATGCCATTATTTCAATCTGCTATCAATATAAAAATAATTAATGAGATATTTTACACATTTTTTTCATAGTAAATTTTCAAAATTCAAGTGTGCATTTTACTCCCATAGTGCATGTCAGTTTGGGCCAGCATCACAGCATCTACCATTCAGCCATATGTGTGTATATTATGAAATTTCTGGGTACTGCTGTCTGCCCTCCATTGTAGTTCAAACTCCTTAACAGCAGAGATCTCTAAGGTCTTGTTTGCTTCTATATTTCCAGGACAATATATAGATGTATAAGTCCTGTTCGAAAAAAATATTTTTGGGGCACCTGTGTGGCTCAGTGGGTTAGGCTGCTGCCTTCAGCTCAAGTCATGATCTCGGGGTCCTGGGATCGAGTCCCACATCGGGCTCTCTGCTCAGCAGGGAGCCTGCTTCCCTCTCACTCTCTTTGCTTGCCTCTCTATCTGCTTGTGATCTCTTTCTGTCAAATAAATAGATAAAATCTTTAAAAAATATATATTTTTTGGACAAATAAATGATTAAAAGGATCACATATATAAAAGAAGGTAAGCAGAAGATATCTCTGAAAAGAGCAACACAGTAAGGCATTAGGCCCCTAGTGTGAATTGGTTTACTCCACCATTTCGAGTAAAAACCTTGTCCCCTTGAGTAAGAAAGGTTAGAATTTTAAAATGAGAGAAAAAAAAATTGACATTAGTAGTAATTTGGGAGTAAATTTGGTTTGGTAACTTTTCTCTAGAGCTAACTAGCAAGTAAGCCACAAAAGCAAAAGATTCTAAAAATGACATTGGTCTCCCATTTTTATGGACTGCTGGCTTCTATTTTTAATTAGATTAACAATATTTCTACCATCAGGTCCTTCAGTCGAACAGCAGGTGAGTGAAGAGAGAGTCCTATTTTTTTAGTGCATTACATTCACCAGCTATTTTCTTCTTAAAATTTCTACCTGCACTACATAGTGAAGTTAGACTAGCAAAATGGAAGCTGCATTTCAATACCCAGGAGAAAAGCCTTGAGAAAACTTCACAAAACAAAAACTTTAGTTTTCATTATATTCACCAGGCCTGCAGGTTCACCTAAGATTCCCTAACATCCTTGGAGACCTTTTAAATGCAGTAAAATGCCTGCCTCAGGTAAAATTGGCAACACTTTAGAACAAAGGTTTCGTAAGTGGTAGTTTATAACGCATGTAGGATTCGGAAAGTACATTTTTCCTTGTCTTGAAGATATGTCTTATTAAGATGGCGTACCCCCTTGGAGGCAATATTACCTTTTCAATAGTTCAAGCTTGCAATAACACTATTTCTTGTGAGGAAACTGGAGTATTTTTATCTAGAATAGAATGATGCTATTTGAACAAATATTATTTCAGGAGATTGTAGATTTGCTGGTAAAATTGCTGGTCAGATTTTCAGCACGGAGGTGTGCTAAGAAGCAGAGAGAAAGGAAGGAAATTGTCATCCCACTGACAGCAACATTCTGTTATGAAAGTCAATTAAAAATGGTGCCCACATCAAAACTAAAACTTACTGCTAACATTTCCTTCAGGATTCTCCACACTGCAGCTATTAAGGATGTGTCCGAGTTTTTCTAAAACAACAGATATGAATCACATAATAAGTAAAAATTAAAAAATATATAGGCAGTTCATTCAAACTGCCAAAGACTCATGCTATCTAAAGATTTGAAGATTTGAGAAAGAGAGAGAGAGAGAGAGAGCACAAGAGGGGTGGGGTGAGGAGGAGAGGGAGAGAGAACATCTCAAACAGACTCTGCACTGAGTGAGGAGCTCAATGCTGAGGTCAGACTGCGGAGATCATGACCTGAGCTGAAATCAAAAGAAAGACACTTAATCGACTGAACCACTAGGATGCCCCTCACGCTGGATCAGCACAGCCATTTTTAAGAATCTATGAATCCAAATTCTAATTATATGTATTATATCCTATACTTATACAATAATATATCATATATATTTTATATATCTAAAAGTATTTATGTATATGATGCTTCTATCTCAAAACCTCGAATAAAGAATCATATTAATTGATGTGTATGTGTATATGTATATTTTAAATCTCCTTTCCACTTCAGCAACCATAGGACCCTGTCAAGCACTGGAAATACTCCATCTTAGAAATTTTAATTTCAAATTTTTAATATTATAATAACATAACTAGGATATATGTATTCCTTAGGAAACTGTGTAATGAATTTCTCTATTTCATTACCAGTAAATCTTTCAACAAACTTCCAGTTTTATTTTATTCTTTCTCAAGTAAAGATCCTATAGTAAACCTGCTTTGCCAGCACCTTCCATCCCTTTACACCTTTGTCCTTCTAAAGATCCAGACCTAAAAACCCTAGGAAATCACCAATCCACTCACCTTCCTTCTGTACCTATTCTTGTATTGCCCTGCACAGCTGGAGAAACACACAAAAACTGAGCCATTTGCCGACCAAGATTTTTAATATCCAAAGCCATCTGAATGCCCTGTGTTGTTGGCCAGTCCCAGTTGTCCATGACCAGCTTCATTTACCATTATCTCAAAAATCATTCTAATCATTGATCTCATTCCTTTCAGCCCCAGGCCTGTGATCCCTAATTTATACAGAGAATAGACAGGATCATATTCTGCCACCTTCTGTCCCATTTACAAATACATTAACATTTGAATGTCTGATCTTTACTCCTATTTTCTACGCAAAGTGAATTGTTTTGTCTATGTGCTGAGACATTCCTTTTTTTCACTCTCCAAGATGTTATTTTATATCACTTTCTTTTTTCATTCTTCTTTGGCTCCATATCTTTCAACATACAAACATGTGTATGTCTCTTTCATCACTTAATAACCATGTTGCCTTAGCCTGCTCAGAAACTAAGTACTCATTTATTTCTTCAACAAATATTTATTGAGCACCTATTATATGCTAAGCATTGGACTTGTATCAGCCTCTCTCCCTCAACCATGCTTTCCAAGAGTGGTTTATCTCTACCTTGTCGATCTTCCCTTGTATCTAGGCATTCACAATACCTAAAACTACCCTTTGTCCCCCTGACAGTACTGAAAGTCTTCTGACAATGCTCCATACATTGAATACCTTTTAATTTGTTGAATTTAACACTATCAATTACTCATTTGTCAACATGAGGAACAATCTTCTTCCTATTTATTCTAATTCTCTGTTCACTCCTTCTCAAATTCCTTTAAAACCACTTCTCCTACTACACTCCTTAGATGCTATTACCCTGACCTTTGTCTTCCATACTTTTCCTCCTCATTTTGCTGCTCATCATGGCAATATTTTCAAATACCGTAACATATGTGATTAGGGTTGCCAAAGCCAGGGCTCCACTCGGGCCTATTTCCCGAGCTCTAGGTATATATGCCCATGGTCACAGCCTTCAAACTTAAAACCATTTTCCACCTCTTTCCACTATTTTGTGGAAACCTCTTCTCCTAAATGCCCAAGACAGAAACTGGAGACTTTCTTTTAACCCTGCATTTAGCCTATTTCTACAAAAAATTAGCAATTATGTGGATTCTCCTAACTAAACTGTCTCTCCAATCTTTCCTCTCATCTATTTTCAAGTCCTAGCTTCAGACTTTTTCATCCTTTGGCTCCTGAGTTACTGAAACAGCCTCCTAATTAGTCTCCCCACCTCCCATTTAACACCTTTTAATCCAACTTTCTACTCATACAAGTTCAATATTTTTTTAAATTTTTTTAAAGATTTTATTTATTTATTTGACAGACAGAGATCACAAGTAGGAAGAGAGGGAGACAGAGAGAAAGGAAGGGAAGCAGGCTCCCTGCTGAGCAGAGAGCCCAATGCGGGGCTCGATCCCAGGACCCTGAGATCATGACCTGAGCTGAAGGCAGAGGCTTTAACCCACTGAGCCACCCAGGCACCCCAAGTTCAATATTTTTTTAATTTTTAAAAAATATTTTATTTATTTATTTGACAGACAGAGATCACAAGTAGGCAGAGAGGCAGGCAGAGAGATAGGAGGAAGCAGGCTCCTTGCTGAGCAGAGAGCCAGATGTGAGGCTCGATCCCAGGACCCTGGGATCACGACCTGAGCTGAAGGCAGAGGCTTTAACTCACTTAGCCACCCAGGTGCCCCAAGTTCAATATTTTTAAACTGTAAATCTAAGCATAATACTTCTCTAGTCACAGACTTTCAAAACAAAATAAAAATCTCTTAACATTCCCTTATTCATTCAGTCACTAAATAGGTATGAACAGTTAGGAACCAGAAACTGAACCAGGCACTGCAAATGCAGTGGTCGTACAATTGTACTGGTCCCCATCTCAGGAAAATGTACTAACTAGACCCTGCAAAACTCTTCACTCTTGACGCCTGACCTTCTCTCCCACACAATCAACCTCAGTCAAAGTTTTAACTGTATTTTACTGTGTGTGTGTGATTGTGTGACTTCTCACAGACTACAGCTCCTTGAGAGTGGTGAGAAGTTTAACTTACCTTTAATTGATTGTCCAGTAAGTCTTTCTTTAGTTCTCTGTGTCCTAAAAGTTGTGTACCTTTAACTTCTCATAAAGCTAACAGGAGTTATGATTAGCAGAATGCCTAAATAAATAAAAACACTCTTTAGTCCACGTGATCTCTGTCAGAATTTTTTTTTTTAATAAAAATTTTAATTTCAAATTTTTCAAAATTCAGAGTTGGGAGCCTGATGTGGGACTCAATCCCAGGACTTCTGGTTCATATCCTGAACCCAAGGCAGTTGCTTAAACAACTGAGCCACCCACACACCCTCTGTCAGAATTTTTTTTTAATTATTTTCCCTATTGAAAGAAAGACCTACAGTTCTTACTTCAGGTATTGAATTCAAAGATGGAATTTCTATTCTTTGGTTTCCTCAACCAGGTGCCCTGAGGGAACTAAAGGAAGTATTAAATAAGTAACCAACAACAGGGAAATGAACAAGAGGGGGAAAAAAAGAAATCCCAGTTTATCAGAAAGAACCATGAAAGCAGGTTCATTGTTCTTTGATGGCTTTGATTTTTATGGTAATCAGGAGATTGCTTCTTACATCAGGCTTCTCCTGCCTTAGATCTGACTTCCACCTTGTAGACATAACCAATCATGCATCTCCTCTCTGCTGAGATCCAACCAGACCAGCTAATTGGAGAAGAATATTGTAAAGGAGATAAGGAAAAGGATTAAAATGTACAAAGCCAAAAATCTTTTATAAATATAAGGACCTAAAATTTGAAAAAACAAAAAATTTAATTGAAGACAGAAAAGGCAAAGGTTTAAATAGGCAATTCATAGTAGAGGATATCCAACATTGTTAGGGAAATTAATATTAAAATTGAAAGTGCAACTACTGTTTACCATGGTGGTTTCATTCTTGGATTACCTACTCTATTGTAAAAGAGAGCAAATCAATAAAGATGTATGTATAGAACATTTATTATAGGGGTGCCTGGGTGGCTCAGTGGGTTAAGCCTCTGCCTTCAGCTCAGGTCATGATCTTGGGGTCCTAGGATCCAGCCCTGCTGTGGGCTCTCTGCTCAGCCCCCTGTCTCTCTGCCTGTCTCTCTGCCTACTTTTGATCTCTCTCCCTGTCAAATAATAAATAAATAGATAGATAGATAAAGATGTATGTATAGAACATTTATTATAGGGGTGCCTGGGTGGCTCCAGGCACCCAGATTTTTAAAAAAGATGTTAAATTTTAAAATTTTAAGATTTAAAATTTTAAATAAAATCTTTTTTTAAAAAAAGGACACTTATTATAGAATGTTTTTAAGGGCAAAAAAATAGAAACAAACTAAATACTCATTAATCAGAAAATGAATATGCCATATATATTGAAAATAAAAGACAAATTTTTAAAATGAATTAGCTCTGAGGGAACCTGGGTGGCGCAGTCAGTTAAGCACCTGACTCTTGATTTGGCTCATGTTATGATCCCAGGGTTGTAAGATCAAGCCCAGTGACTGACTCCATACTCTGCTTGGAGCCTGCTTAAGATTCTCTCTGTGCCCCTGCCCCCACTCCCTTCTCTATCTTTCACAAATAAATAAATAAATCTTTTCAAAAACATATTTTATGTATTTCTTTGTGAGAGAGTACCCATGGGTAGGGGAAGGGGCAGAGAAGGTTAATAAGCAGACTCCTCACTGAGTGTAGAGCTACCTAGAGCTCCATCCTGGGACACTGAGATCATGACCTGAGCCATAACCAAGAGCCAGACACTTAACTGCCTGAGCCACCCAGGTGCCCCAAATAAATAAATCTTTTTTTTTAAAATATTTTTATTTATTTATTTGAGACAGAAACAGAGAGGGCATGAGTGAGGGGAGGGGCAGAAGAAGAGGGACAAGCAGACTTCCCACCGAACAGGAAGCCCAACATAGGGCTTGATCCCAGGACCCCAAGATCATGTCCTGAGTGGAAAGCAGACATTCAGCCAACTGAGGCACTCAGGTGCCCCAATAAATAAATATTTTAAAAAAGCAGCAATGAGTGTTGCCACATCCATTGACTCTTCCTTTCACCAACAATTTCTTTGTAGTGTACAGTGCTGTTTAATAGCATTTTTTATTAATTATTTTTATTAGCATATAATGTATTATTTGCCCAGGGGTACAGGTCTGTGAATCATCAGGCTTACACATTTCACAGCACTCACCATATCACATGCATTTTACCCACAGTAGAACTCTTCTAAAATTGGAATCAATCCTCTCAAACCTTGCCACTGCTTAATCAGCTAAATGTATGTAATATTCTAAGTGCTTTGTTGTCATTTCAATAATCATTATAGCATCTTCACCAGGAGTAGATTCCATCTCATGAAACCATGTTCTTTGTTTATCTATAAGAAGCAATGCCTCATCCATTAAAGCTTTATCATGAGATTGCAGCAATTCAAAAGTAATAATAATGGCAACATTTGAAGTATGGCCAGAATTACCAAAATGTGATATAAAGAAACAAAGTGAGCCAATGCTGTTGGAAAAATGGCGCCAACCGATTTGCTCAAAGCCACGAGCTTTCAGTCTGAAAAGACACAGTACCTACAAAGCACAATAAAGTGAAACGTGATGACAGGAGATCTGCCTGGATGTATTTCTAAATGAGAAAAGCAAGTTGCCAACAAATGTATAGAATACAATCCACTTTTTGTAAACAAAGCTAAATATACAAAATGAGAACAAAAGCAGGAAACAAATCTGTGTAAGTATCGTTGTATGTAGGATTGAGTCAGCCTAGGAAAAAACAAGGAAGGATACACATTAGGTAATCTCAGGTGTGAGTGATGGTGAATACACTGAAGGCAGAAAGGATGGCAAACCACAGCCAGAGCAGATGGGCCCATAAGAAAATCACGTTATATATAAAATCTCATTAAAAAATAATAAATAAATAAATAAATAAAAATGTAATCCCATTAATTAAAAAGTGTGTGTGTGTTCAGCTCTCTGTGTGAAAGAACGCTATACAATATGTTCATGCTGATAGATTTAGTCAATGAGATTTCAGGGAACTATGACTTTCTTCTTTAAATTTTTCTGCCTGCACTGTTTTCACTTAAATTTTTGGGTTTTACATTACATGTGTGTACAAACAAATAGACAAATCAAAACAAAATGTGGGTGAACTTATGTATGTATACCTAATAATCATTACTGTCAGTCTATGTTCAGTGAGTCAAAATCAGATAACATATGGAAAGCATTCTCTTCACTGCCTAAAGATGGGCTGCCTTCTTAGTAGTGATAAATGGGTACAAAATGCCTTATGAATACTATAGTTGAAAATAAAACCATCTACCCATTAGAGACCATCCCAAACATGAATTTAGTCATTGGATTTCATAGGATAGAAGGAAATATCCAGAGGAATAAATAACATTTGCCAAGGCAAAATGTAGGATGTTCACAAAAAAAACGGAATTATGTGAGGGTGAGGATCCTAACGCCACATTCTGTGACTTTTTTCCCCTAAAATCTGCTAAGATTTTGAGTTTCTCTCAAAATTAATGGCATGTTTTTGTAGAAGAATGGGTAATTATATGTATACTTTCAAGCCTAGAATGCAGATCACAATATTGAACCCCCATATATATTACCATATATTTAATCATTCTTTATTCATGAGGGTAAAAAACTAACTTGAATAAAACATTAAACTGATAAGTCTTTGAAGGAGCTCTTCATTTAAATACCCTTTCAAAAGCTGCAGAACCTAGCTCACCACCGCAAAATCCAAGAAAGAACAAATAAATACCTAGGGAACAATCTCTCCAGCCTTAAAAAACTATGTTTGTATCAATTACTGACATAAGTCACCTTCAACACTTCATTACAGGAAGTATTCATTTCTGTGCATACTGATCGCTGTCAAAGAGTTCAGTTCTTCCTTTAGGATAAAATACAAACGATACTGAATCTCTTGCAAGTCCCTAAGCTCATTCATTATGTCTGAAGGACCAGGGGATTGGTCTAGGGGGAAAAAGCAACCTTGGAAAGAAGTGCAGGCTGTTATGGCTGCAACAGGCCATATTCATCTTCCCCTTGTGGTGTATCCAATGACAGGGAGCAGCTCCTTCTCTGGGATGTCCACATTAAAGGAAGAATACCATCTCTAATCATAGAGAAGGAGAATGGCCAGATACATAGAAGATTATAGATAAATGATGATAGATAGATAGATAGAAAAAGAAAAAGAAAGAAAGAAAGAAAGAAAGAAAAAGAAAGAAAGAAAGAAAGAAAGAAAGAAAGAAAGAAAAGAAAAGGAGGAAGGGAAGGAAGAAAAGAAAGAAAGAAAAGGAGGAAAGGAAGGAAGAAAAGAAGGAAGGAAATATGCCTTTTTTCCCTACTGTGGGAGGTTATAATAGCATTATCATTTTCTGTAATCTTTATTTACATATTCAGAGCAATCTTACAATTTTCAATAAGACTATAAACTTCCTGCTCAGTTTTTCAAGTGTCTTTGCTTTTAAATGGGTCATTTAAAAGTTACTTTTGCTTTAATTAAATAAACAAAGTACTCATTTCATTCTTACACAAACCTCTAGGATTTTCAATTAGTTATTTCTGCATTAAGCTTGACTGAGTTGCTATGCTAATGTGCTTTTATCATTTTGCCAAAAATAAACATGTGACTGGTTTACAGGACAGGATGCCTCCGACTTTCATGTCTTTTGTCATTGGCATTCTGAATATAAGTACAACTTTCACTGCTCAGTAAACACCATTAATCTGCAGTTTATGCAAATCAGAAACCTATTATTTTAACTGTTTTAATAGCAATGAAATCAGAGCTATTGTTAGCCCACTTATCTTGAAGAGAAGTGTTCTGTAACTGCAAAATATTATTCCACTTTTATCAATGGCATTGTTGTTATTATATTAATAAAATACTGCATGATATAGAGAGATTTCTGTGTGAAGTAAGATTACATCTAAGACAATGTTCTCTTTCAACAGCAAACGTAAAGAGGTTACAGTGATAATGCCACAAACACTTTGTTTATTTAATGCCGTCCTGTTTGTGCCTTATAAAGACATTTTATTTGTCTTCTTCTCCTCATTATTTCTGTTTCATTTCGTTTTTGGAGTAGAAAGGAAATGAAAAGATGGAAGAAAAAACTTCAACTAATTGTTATGTAGAGACTGGTGGAAGGAAAATATTGCTTACAATGAAATCACTGGACCATCAAGAGACTTCAACTGCTGTATTGCAATAATTGACTATTGCCTGAACACTAAAACATTACTATACTTTGATTTATGAAAAATGTTACAGTAAATGATAAGCCGAAGTAGCCCTGTGTGGCTCATAGAACCATAGATCCTCAGGACTTTAAAAAATACATCATACCCAGAATAACAGGGTGGATATTTGATTTATGAAAATCCGTGACTTATATGTGTTTCAGCCCTGGTTTTATGTAAGTTATTCGGTCCCACTCAGTGTCACTCCATAGTAGCTGCTATTTCCCGGCACAGTACATGGAATGCAGGTGCTCAATAACAGGTGAGCTTAGTGAACAGTTAATCCAGATTTAGCTTCAGGACCTCTGAATTGTATGAGCCCCTTTCAAGGCTCTTACCTAACTGTATATTTATTACGGTACATTTGAAATTTTGGATCTTAAGGACACCAAAATTGTACATGCCTCAGGCCCACAAAATCTCTGTCCACTTCTAGACTTGATGTATCTTCAGTGTCTAATTAAACTGATGGATGAATGGATCAAGAAGCCAAGTAATGACCATATTTCCTCTCTCCATCATCTTACTTACTGATCACCAAGTACATGTGGGATCATTTTTTGTTTTCTTAAAATGTCGAATGTCTACAATTTCCTAGTGCTAAACTCCTCCTGATAATCTATAACTTCCTGGACATCACTTCTACCATTTTTCACTCAATCTGATAAATCCTCTTTCCCCTTATCTCCTGGAGAGCAAGAGGCTGAAAATCTTTCCTGTGTTCCTAACTATTGGTTGCCTTTTTAATTCATTTCCTCCCTGCTCAGCCGGGCTCCCATCGACAGCAATCTTAGAAACATAGAGACACTCTTGGACTCCCTACTTTGTCGTCAATCTTGGGTTGCTGAGTCCTCCTGAAGAAAACTGTTAAGTGATATTGGGAGTCAGTCTTAAATTTTATCATATCCTTTTATCCGTAACTTGTTGGCCCCCTAGTTAATCCCCCATGGTACTAGTTTAAGTCTTGAGCAAATGTTTGAGACTCTAACTTTCCTATGGACCCCTCATTCTTAGCTACTGGTTGTTTCTTTCACTTGATGACAGGTACCTTAGCACTCTGGATAGAGGAGCACCCAGCATCTACAGGCGAAGTCGAAATTACTGGAACAGTTCCATCTGACAGGAAAGACTTTAGTACAGATATTTTCAGATGGCATAGGTTATTAAAAAAAAGAAAGAAAGAAAAACAGAAATACAATTTCTATCTTATTAGGATTAATGCCATTTCCATGAAGAAAAAGTCTTCGGTTAAATTAAAAAGACATGTTAAGGAGACAAGTCACTAAAATGTTATTGTAGATTACTTTTTAAGAACTTAATGTCATTGAGGATTTAAATACCCTTCAGATAAATACATAAATTATTACTAACTTCTGTGATTTTTAATTTCAGAGTGTATCCCATATAGTGTTGTTATGAGACATACTTATGTGTCCATGGCATTCCAACATATAAATTAAACTTCACAGTAAAAGGTTCAGATCTGATGTCAGCAATAGTTTGGAAAAAGAGTAAAACACAGGCATTAAAATTCTAATGGGAACTTGAAAATTGTGGAAGAATCTTTATTTCATGTAAGTAGACAGGAACCTCATTAAAATTGTCATATGCTTCTTAGCTTCTCACAAATTGAAGGTATAAAAAATGTTTTGGTATAAAAAAAGCACAGCTGCTAATGAGAAAGGACTTTAATTAACAGATCCACTTGGAAAAAGGTAAACACATTGCATTTCACAAATTTAAGAATTTTGTTGCCATATTTGATGCATACTAAATATTTTGTCAATTATAGACTAACTGATGCAAGATATTTCCATATGGATCATTTGAATAATAATAGCTAACATGGATTAAGCTCCTTACTAAATATCCTATACAATTCTAAGTGCTCTATATGTATTTGCTAATTTATGTCACCAAAACTAATCAAGGAAATACTGCTTGATCTTCATCTTATGGATAGGCAAACTAAGCTCAGAGAGCTTAAATAACTTATTCATGGTCACACAGAGCTAGGTTCAAAACCTAGATATGACATATGATTCAAGATTTAGTTCTCTTAACCACCTCTCTGAAGGCAATAAATTCTATGAAGAATTTATTTTCAAGGGTGTATTGTCATAAGCAAACAATGTTATTGGAGTCCCTACCATTGCATCTGATATAGAAAAGACTCATTATGACCAGTGGCCTTATCAGACAGCTCAGTGGTTGGATTGGTTTTATTGGCAGCTACAAGCCCTGGTGGTAAGCTCAGAGTATTTGGAATCAGACAGTTTCAGTTTCTAAACTTCTCTTGCCAGTCACTAGCTAAGTGGCTATGGGCAAGTTTCTTAGCTTTTCTGAACTTTACTTTCCTTATTTCATAAAGTTTGAAAAACACCTCATTTTCAGGTTTTGCCTAATAATAAAACTAAGCTATGTGAATGAAATGAGGTTATTTGTTCTGTCATAACCTGAAAACAGATAAAGAATTATTTACCATTACTGGAGGAAATGTTTAGATTTAGAGCTTTAGAGTATAAATGTTTCCAAGTTACTTTAATGCAAATAGATTAACAAGGACTTTCCTTCTTTTCTCCACAAGAGGATGAATACTATAAAGAAAATTAAAACAATAATAAAAATATAAATATTAATTCAAGTTCTATAGCAAAAAAGAAAGGAAATCCCTTCATGCCAGAAGTAACAGTCCCTGGAAAGTCAGACCTTGTCTTAGTGTATGGACTCCAAGACCTTGCTTGTTTTGCTTAAGACACTGGCAGGGACTCTGAATCTGAAATCTGAATAACAATGGTTGTGGAATTAAACATTTCCTACCAACTTAGGGGTGGATCCCGACTGTTGAGAAACTAAACTTTTAAGTCGCAAGTATCCTGAAGCCTGAAACTATGGGTCCCAGAAAAGAAGCAAGAGTTAAATTTGGCAGGGAGTGTTCTATAATGTGCAGCACACAGCCATCCCATAGGGGAGAATAGGTCCTGATGAATCTAGGTACACAATCAAAATCTATAATGCAAGATTTTGCATTATAGAGGCATTATAGACCCCCCCCCCGAAAGAAAGACGGCCAATACTAATTAATATTTTCTGAGACTTTATCTATGAAAATAAGTTTTTAAATAATGCATTATAATTTTTGGTAATTATGTAGTATTGAGTTATAGTAATATGCTTATATTAGTCAGAGTTTTCCAGAGAAAGAGAACCATTAAGAGAAGATTAACACTCCAGTTCAACAATCAGGCAGCAGGAAGGGGAATCTTCCCTTCCTTCCTCTACTCTTTTGTTCAACTCAGGCCCTCGGCAGACTGAATCATGCTCTCTCTCCCACACTGGAGAGAGTACTACACCCTGATCAGCCTACCAACTGAAATATCAGTCTATTCTGGAAATATGCTCAGAAATATATCCCAAAATAATGTCGAAACAGCTATCTCCTGATTCATTCAAGTTGGTAAGTTAAAATGATCTAACATAGTGTCAAAGTATTTAAACCATCTGAACATTCCGTGATCCTCAGGACTAATGGCTTCTATAAAAAGAAATTATTATTTCAAAGATATAACTAAAAGCAAGACAGTGTACAGAAAAAACACGAAGGTTCTTTTGTGGTCAATAGAATTAATAACATCTATAAAATTTTCCTAATCATAATGTTCAAACCAAACATAATTCAGGTTTTCCTAAGTCCCATTCACAAGAAAGTAAAATTTAATTCCACATGAAAAAATATGTTTGTAAATAACTTATACTTTTAAAATACAGTGTGCACACTACTATTGAAATTTCAAAAAACCAAAGCATTCTTATCGGTCTTAAATTCCCTATGTAGAATACTGCAATTTCAGTATTGTCAGAATGTTTAACCATCAATTACTGACTCAACACTTACTAAAATCTTCCCTAGGTCATGAGAATGGGATGGACTGCAAGGTATATTATCCTGTAGTGTTCTAATTTCTCTTCGTATTGCATTAGCTTTGAAGAAAACAGTGTCTCTAAGTTACTGAATGACTTTACAAAAACATCAATAATGGATTGCCGGTTTTTTACAATGTAACTATCATATAAATGGTCACCCTAAGAAGAGCTAGGTATTTTGAAAACTGATATTTCAACATTTTGTTCTCTATGCTGGTTAAAGTTTCTTATTTAAAGATGCACATGAAGAAGCTAGAGTGACATGACAGGAAAGAGACGATCCCTACAGACAAAACAAAATGCTTATTTTCTGAATTTGAATATACTTCTTTTTTTTTTTTTTAAAGATTTTATTTATTTATTTGACAGAGAGAAATTACAAGTACACTGAGAGGCAGGCAGAGTGAGAGAGCCTGAGCCGAAGGCAGCGGCTTAACCTACTGAGCCACCCAGGCGCCCCTGGATATACTTCTTTGTTTCCATTTTCCAGTTTTACTTTTTAAATGTTCACGCATAATTATTCTTAAGTCAAAAATAATTAAGATTTGACATAATAGCCTTCCCATTGAAGGGCTGGTGGAGATTGTCTATGCCTTTGTCATCATTCTTTTATATTAAAAAGAGAAACAAATTATTTCACAATGGAACAAGGAAGCACACAGAGTGCCATTAAACAAAGTCAAGCTTTTAGAATTTTAGAAAAATTCTTTTATATTTTTAGAAAAATAATATCTCACTGTTACCAGCATTATGAATCCTAAACTAGCTACATATTCCTTTTGCTAACACAAATTTGCATATGTGGTATACAGTTAGAATGTGGAAATTCAAAATGTGGAGCTCCAATCTTTCAAAACAGAAATAAAATACAATGTATGACTGATGTTTCCAGGTTTCCCCCTCTCTTCTGTGTTGTCAGCATGCCAATATCTCTCATCAGTCTATGATTCAACTGGGAAGCAGAAGGAGGCGGACACAGATAGATTAAATCTTTGACAGTTCCCGTCCAGTGTTATATTCTTTTAATAGAGCTTCAAGAGGCAGCAGACACACACAATGCATGCCATGTATGATTGATAGCAAGTGTAGTTTGCTTACTCTAATACTTGACAATGAGAAGCAACACCTACTCTGGCATTACCAATTCGAGCACTGACAACCAAAGCAGGTGCAGCCTCCCTGCAGACCCTCAAGCCAAACACAGAATTAATTCTCATCCATCAACAAAAACATAGATTTCTCTGAAGAACCTTAATGTATCTAATTTTATTAACAAATGATGAGTTTGATTGCCAGTTTAATGCGACAACCACTTGTGAATGCCTCTGATTTGTTAAACAATGTTTGGAGCACTAAAGAGGTACATTAATAATTCCCCCCATTCCCATTGTAGTCAAGGGGTAGGTTGATGATAGAGATAAAACAAGTGTAAAATTTTTAAAACACAAGATTGAGGGACGCTGGCTCAGTTGGTCAAGTAACTGCCTTCCGCTCAGGTCATGATCCTGGAGTCCCAGGATAGAGTCCCATATAGGCCCCCTGCTCAGCAGGGAGTCTGCATCTCCCTCTGACCCTCCCCATGCTCATGCTCTCTCTCTCACATAAATGAATAAAATCTTTAAAATAAATAAAATAAAATATAAGATAGAATATATTTGTGCTTCAAAAGCATGTGGGTTCATCTCTAGTTGACACAATGAAAATCTTCATAGAGTTTATCTTCATGTGTTGTGAAACAATAGCTTTAAAACTAAAAAGCAGTAATCATTTCACATTCATATATATGTGTTCTTGAAAAAAGGAATCACTTAAGGGAGGCAACTAACGCCATTTTGCAAATGGGGAAAACTTATTCCAAGAAATAAAACAAGAAACAAAGCTAGAAAGCTGTACAATTTGGATGAAGGTGGTGACTCTAAATTCCGTATTGCTTGAAAAAATTGTCATTGGTTGATATAGCATGGATTTGGAACCTTTGATCTGGGTGCTGATGATGATAGAAACTGGAATATGGGTGTGAGAGTGATGGGGGCTGGTTATTTAAATATGTGGGTCGGTATGATACCATAGAAGAGAACATAAAAAGAAAAGAGAGTGTAACAGAGAAAAGAAGCTCAAGTGAAAAGCCATATTTAAACAGAGCACAAGGGCACCTGGGTGGCTCAGTCATTTAAGCCTCTGCCTTCAGCTCAGGTCATGATACCAAGGTCCTGGGATCAAGCCCCACATCAGGCTCCCTCCTCAGTAGGGACCTTGCTTCTTCCTCTGCCTACTGCTCCCCTTGTTTGTACTCTCTCTCTCTCTGTCTTTTCTTCTCTGTCAAATAAATAAATAAAACCTTTTTTTAAAATAAACAAATGAAAATAAAAATAATAAACACAGTGTAAATTAAGCAGAAGAAAAAAATCTTAAAAACAAAGTGGTCGGGATGCCTGTCTGGCTCAGTGGGTTAAAGCTTCTGCCTTCGGCTCAGGTCATGATCCCAGGGTCCTGGGATCGAGCCCCACATCGGGCTCTCAGCTCAGCAGGGAACCTGCTTCCCCCTCTCTCTCTGCCTGTCTCTCTGTCTACTTGTGATCTCTGTCAAATAAATAAATAAAATCTTTTTTAAAAAATGGTCAAAGAATTTGGGAAAGAAATAGAAAAGTGTCAGGATGACCAATAAAGAGAGTATCAGAAGAAAAATTGGTCAGCCATAAATGAAAACTGCTATGTCCCCAAAGTCACCACAGTGTCTAACACTGACTATATTCTCAATGATTATTAGTTAGATGACAGTTAAATATTCCTGATCTACAAATACTGAATTTCTTTTCACTCAATCTTCCTATTTGGACCTAAAATCTTGAATACAGAACACAGGATTTTTGTCCTTAATTTAATCCCTTTAGCTCACGGTAACTCTATACTGTCTTTATACACAAAACACCACTCCTCCAAATCATGTTAGCAGCTGTGTCTATAATTTCATTACAGTGCTTACTCTACTTCTGCTCTTAACATATCTTGATCTTCTTTGCCCTTATCCCAACTAACTGGAGAACACAAGTTATAGTCAGCAAAGAGATATATACTGTGTATTTAGAAACAGAGATATTACAGAATTATGAGTCCATATTTCCAACTTCCATATTGGAAATAAAGCTGTGAGCTATCTTACCCAGTGTCACTTAGCAAAAAAACTGAAGTAGAAAATATTTTAAAACAAATATTTGAAATTCATTTTCTTTGTAATAGTGAAATCCAACCATGTTTAATTTTTGACCTTCAGTTCTTTTTGGACAGCACTTTTCTCATAGGCAGCCCCATGTCAGTACTTGAAAATGAAGAGAGACAGGCTCAAATTCAGTTTGGTATCAGTATTATCGACAGTAAAGATACTGAAAATTTAAGACTATACTAATTTTCTTATGCTTTAGTCTATCTTTACCCAAATAGTCTCCAAATAGAGGGACTATGGCTATTTTGAATGTCAAATCAACCATATCATAATTTAATTCTATCAAACTATTTATTGCTTCAGTTCAAGAGGTGACTCAAGTAAATCAATTTTTGGTCACCTGGATTGAATGAACATCATACCTCTTCAAGTATAGCCTGTATTTGCAAATGGTGACTTCTACAGTTCTTGTGGAAAATAGTCTTGACTTAAGTAAAATAAACATAGTAGACAACTAAGAAGGTATAACCAGCAAGGTTAAGAGGAGAACACCTTCAGAATGTGTGACAGAAATCCCTATACTATGTATGAAATTAACAATCCAAATGCATTCTCAGAGGCAAACACAAGATGGGTTCTTATTGAATGTTGAGCTATTGAATATTGTAGAAGTGTCATGCAGCTGTCAAGGTGTGGTGGAAATATGGAAATCAGAGGTTGAGGGTCAACAAAGAGTTTAATGAATGAATACTGTGAGTTGCTTAATAACTAGAGGAGAAATTTGATTTTAGAAAATAATCATAAGTGGTATGATTAGTGGAATCATGTAGCTGAGAAAAGTAAACTATCAAGTCCAAACAAGTAAAACACATTTTTTTAAAATCTTCCCCCCAAGGATATGTGATTATATCTCCAACAAATCTGGTGAGTGCTTCTGTTGTTGTTGTTGTTGTTTTTTACTTTATTGAGAAATAAGTATGTATTAACCAAGCAACTTTCTGCTTTGTTACTTGGTTTACCCTGAGGGGATTCACTCCATTTTATGAACATTATAGCTTCAAGAACTAAGTAATTTGATAGCCTGCTCTCAAGTAATAATTAGCTTCTTAGTTAAAATCATTTGCACATTTGGTTAATAAGAGCCTGTTGTAGACTAAATGCTGTATGCCCTTCAAATTCATATATTGAAATTCTAGTCCTCAATACCATGGTATTAAGAGGTGAGGCCTTTGTGAGGTTTACAGGAAGTCATAAAGGTCAGACCCTCATGAGTGAGATTAGTGCCTTTATAATTAGGAGCAGTTGTTTCCCCTCTCTCTCTCTCTCTCTGCTCATTTCTCCCTCTCTCCCTCCCCTGTGAAGATACAATGAGAAGATGCCAGTCTGCAAACTAGAAAGAGGGTCCTCACTAGACACTAGATCTACCAGTTCCTTGATCTAGACTTCCAAGCCTCCAGAACTGTGGAAAATAAGTGTTTGTTGTTTAAGCCATCCAACCTATGTATGCTATTTTGTTATAGTAGGCCAAACTAAACAGAGATTTTTTGTTTTCCTTAGGACACATGATCATCCTAGGATAAAACCACAGTCCAAAAACCTCTCTTCCCTAGGAGCCATCCAACCATCAGTTTATCCATAAGAGACTTTATAACATCATATATTTTGATGGTGTTCTTAAAGAAACAGTGTCCATTAGTTATATAATGGCAAATGCTAACATTTACTATATTTGTGTTTTAAGCCTATAAAATAAGTTTAGGATCCCAGTTAAGATCCAAACACCTAACATCATTTATTTTCTTACTTCAAATTATATTTCTAAAGGCTACTTTAACAAAGAGACTTTTTGTCTCATTAGGTGCTATCACTCCCATCTCCTAACCACCTCTAATGGTACAATATAAACTTCCTCTGCCATGTGGGTTGTAAGGAGTTTCCTTTGCATGCCCTTTTTATTCACCCCTTTAGACCATTTTTGTACAAAATTACTTCTATCTCACTCTCTGTTCCCCCCCCAACTTTGGATAATGAAGATGAGATTCTTGCTGAAAAGAAGTGCAAAGACACTTTTATTTTTGATTCCAGATGATTGACCAGGCATACATATTTATCCTTCTTCCTTTCTAAAGACTCACTTAAAAATACCAAGAGCCATATCCAGAAGAAAAACACATCCCCAATAGCACTGGATAACTGAGCAACATCACTGGAGCAGAAACATTGAGAAATATCGGCAAGATACAAATTTATTTTGTATGAAAACACAGCTGCCCCAGCCCTATAAGACAGGAGACTGCTGAAAAGCAGGAGAAAAGCCCTTGGTCCTGGAAAACAGGTTCAGGAAGTAGAAGCCCCACAAAGCCCCTTTAGGGTAGTTAATTAAAACATTAAAGAATGGTTGGACTTAGTGTTAAAGCAGATAAAAGTAGTTTTTGCTCACAGGCTAGAGGCAGAAAAGAACATTTTCTAGATCACACAGCTCTTCTACATAGAACAGATAAGATGAGCCCATGGGGACAGAAAAAAAGGGAGGTGGCAAACTAAGTGTCCTTCCAAGGAGATGGATCTGGTACACAGAAAGCAGACTTGTGAATCTCCTCAAACCACAACTTCCCCATAGTCTAGGGGAGTCATGACTTCCAGTGTTCTGAGAATTGCCATTTACTTTTCAAAACTAATAAATTATTTCCTTATTTAAAAAACAATGTAAACATAAATGGTAACCAAGAATCCCAGACCTTAGGAGAACATCATTAGCTTGAATAAGATGAATAAGACTAACCTAATAGCAGAAAAATACATGCTGATGAAAACATTTAATTCATAAGTCATAAAATAACTTAAAATTATGAAATTAGTATCCTCATAAATCTTTTATAAAATATTATAAGATAAGATCTCATTCCTATGACAAAAGAATAATCATAGCATAAGAAAAGTTCTTAAAAATTAAGAAAAGTTATTAATGCTATTGATAGAAAGTTTAAATAGAATTGAGGACTGAATTAATATAGATGATTGAATTATAGAATTCTCAAAAAATATAATGTAAAAGGATGGGAAAAAATTATGGGGAAGATGAAATAAATGACACAGAGGAGAGATTCAGAAAATTCAACAATTATTTATCAATGGGAGGACAGAGAAAAATATAAAAACATAATAAAAGAACATTTTTGACCTAAAAATATGGATATTTAGATCAGGAAACTTACTAAATCCCAGAACCATATTTTTTAAACATTGGTGAAGACACTGTCATTTGACTATTTAATATCCATTTTCCCTTCTTAACCACCTGGGTCCACTTATTTTCCAGAGTGAACTTATACTCAGCCAACTAGCTATATTTTCCAGGGTTCCCTGAAGCTATTTGTGAAACAGTAATGACCAATGATACAAAAGAAGGAATTACTAGAAGGGACCTCTACAACAAATTCTTTAAAGAGGTATGTTTTGCCCTCTGCCATCCCCTCTCCTTTCTACCTGGGATAAAGATGCAGTGCTGTGGGCACCTGGGTGGGTCAGTGGGTCAAGCCACTGCCTTCGGCTCAGGTCATGATCTCAGGGTCCTGGGATCGAGTCCCACATCAGCTCTCTGCTCAGAAGAGAGCCTGCTTCCTCCTCTCTCTGTCTGCCTGCCTCTCTGCCTACTTGGGATCTCTCCTTGTCAAATAAATAAATAAAATCTTTAAAAAAAAAAAGATGCAGTGCTGGAGTTGATACTAAGTGAGATGAAACATGAAGACAAAATTCATAGAATAGTAAGAGCTGAGCAGAAAAACACAGAAGGAGCCTGAATCAGTGCTGGAATTATAAATCCACCTCACAACTCCTGAACAATCTATCTCTGGACTTATTAGATGTAATAAAATTAAGTGTCCTTTGGTTAAGCCAAAGGACACTTAATGATGTGATGAAGTTTCTATTGAACACATTAAATCCTAAGTGGGATGACAATCTTGAGTGGTTAAAATAAATCACTCAATACAGGGGTTTATGTAACAAATTGAATACAGCTAAACAATAGAATAGTGAACAAAATAGTGAACTGGATGATTTACTCAAAGATGTGTCTCAGAATTCATCAAGAAAGGACAAAAAGACCTCAACATGAAGCAGGAATCTATCAAAAGCCTAGAGGAGAACATAGGCAGTAACCTCTCCGACATTGGCCACAGCAACTTCTTTCAAGACATGTCTCCAAAGGCAAAGGAAACAAAAGCAAAAATGAACTTTTGGACTTCATCAAGATCAAAAGCTTCTGCACAGCAAAGGAAACAGTCAACAAAACAAAGAAGCAACCCAAGGAATGGGAGAAGATATTGACAAATGACACTATAGACAAAGGGCTGATATTCAAGATCTATAAAGAACTCCTCAAACTCAACACACACAAAACAGATAATCACATCAAAAAATGAATAGAAGACATGAACAGACACTTCCCCAAAGAGGACATACAAATAGCTAACAGACACATGAAAAAATGTTCATCATCATTGGCCATCACGGAGATTCAAATCAAAACTACACTGAGATACCACCTTACACCAGTTAGAATGGCCAAAATTAACAAGACAGGAAACAACAAGTGTTGGAGAGGATATAGAGAAAGGGGAACCCTCTTACACTGTTGGTGCAATGCAAGTTGGTGCAGCCATTTTGGAAAACAGTGAGGAGATTCCTTAAGAAATTAAAAATAGGGGTGCAATAAACAAGTCAGGAAATGACAGATGCTGGCGAGGATGCGGAGAAAGGGGAACCCTCCTACACTGTTGGTGGGAATGCAAGCTGGTGCAACCTCTCTGGAAAACAGCATGGAGGTTCCTCAAAATGTTGAAAATAGAACTGCCCTATGACCCAGCAATTGCACTATTGGATATTTACCCTAAAGATACAAACGTAGTGATCCAAAGGGGCACGTGCACCCGAATGTTTATAGCAGCAATGTCCACAATAGCCAAACTATGGAAAGAACCTAGATGTCCATCAACAGATGGATGGATCAAGAAGATGTGGTATATATACACAATGGAATACTATGCAGCCATCAAAAGAAATGAAATCTTGCCATTTGCGACAACATGGATGGAACTAGAGTGTATCATGCTTAGCGAAATAAGTCAAGCAGAGAAAGACAACTATCATATGATCTCCCTGATATGAGGAAGTGGTGATGCAACATGGGGGCTTAAATGGGTAGGAGAAGAATCAATGAAACAAGATGGGATTGGGAGGGAGACAAACCGTAAGTGACTCTTAATCTCACAAAACAAACTGAGGGTTGCTGGGGGGAGGGGGTTTGGGAGAAGGGGGTGGGATTATGGACATTGGGGAGGGTATGTGCTTTGGTTAGTGCTGTGAAGTGTGTAAACCTGGTGATTCACAGACCTGTACCCCTGGGGATAAAAATATATGTTTATAAAAAATAAAAAATTATATAAAAAAAAATAGGGGTGCATGGGTGGCTCAGTGGGTTAAACCTCTGCCTTCAGCTTGGGTCATGATCTCAGGGTCCTGGGATAAAGCCCCACATCGGGCTCTCTGCTCAGTGGGGAGCCCGCTTCCCCCTCTCTCTCTCTGCCTGCTGCTCTGCCTACTTGTGATCTCTCTCTCTGTCAAATAAATTAAAATTATTGTTTAAAAGTAAAAAAGAAATTAAAAAACAGAGATACCCTTTGACCCTGCAATTATAGTACTGGGTATTTACCCCAAAGATACAGATGTAGTGAAAAAAAAGGCCATCTGTACCCCAATGTTCATAGCAGCAATGGCCACAGTCACCAAACTGTGAAAAGAAGCAAGATGCCCTTCAACAGACGAATAGATAAAGATACGGTCCATATATATGGTAGAGTATTATGCCTTCATCAGAAAGAATGAATACCCAACTTTTGTATCAACATAGACGTGACTAGAATAGATTATGCTGGATGAAATAAGTCAAGGAGAGAGAGTCAATTATCATATGGTTTCACTTACTTGTGGAGCATAAGGAATAACTCAGAAGATACTGGGAGTTGGAGAGGAGAATTGAGTTGGGGAAAATTGGAGGGGGAGACAAACCATGAGAGACTGTGGACTCTGAGAAACAAACAGAGGGTTTTGGATGGGGCAGAGGCTTGGGTGAGCCCAGTGATGGGTATTATTGAGGGCACGTATTGCATGGAACACTGGGTGTGGTGCATAAACAATAAATATTGGAACACTGAAAAATAACTAAATTAAATCTTTTAAAAAATTTTTAAAAAGTTTCAAAGGAAGAATTAAGAGCTATGAAAACTAGACATGTATGTCAGTGGCCATGTGCTAGCTGTCCAAAAGGAAAGGGGAAAAAAAATAAGGAAATATTTGAATGAATATTGACCAAATTTTTTCCAGAATTAAAAATTTCTAAATCATTATGATTTAAAGATTAAAGAACAAAAAGGATGGAAAAAAAAAACTACAAATGCATAGATAAAATAGGACAGATAAATGATAGATAATTATATAATTTAAAAACATCAGAAGCAAAATAAGTTCTAAAAATCTTAAAGTATGTTAAAAGGGAAAGCATAGCACCAAAAGGAATATGAATCAGATCGATATCAGCATGCTCAAAACAACCTGATATACAAGAAAATGTAGAACTATCATTGCAAGTCTCAAAGGAAAATAACTTCAGGTATGCAAGGACTCAAAGACTTACCACATAGATCCCTAGAGCTAACAATTACAGAAAATACATTTTTTTGTCAAGTACACATGAAAATGTAATGTACATTAGCTACATTTTAAGGCCAAAAACAAGTTATGACACACTCCAAAAAATTATCATACATTCCATGTTTTGGACCACAGGGCAATTATACCAATAATTGGTATAGAATAGAACCAACAGAATAGATAACATAAAAATACATGTTTAGAAAATATATATATTCTAAATATCTAATGAAACTAAAATGGAATTAAAACACATTTTAGAAATTATTGAGACCTGAATGGTTTTGAAAATGACCATACTGACACTTGCATATTAGACTAAACTATATTTCCCATGGAAATATAGAACCTTAAATTCATTCACTAGAAAAGAAGAAAAACTGAAGATGCATTAAATATTCAACATAGAAGTTATAAAAATTACCAGAAGTAAACCCAAACCAAGAAACAGAAAGGAAATAAAAATGCTCAGATATGAGAGTAATGAATTAAAAAATAATGAGGCAATGGAGAATAAAACATGTCAAATCTGCCTCTTTAGCATATAATAGAAAGAACAGAACACAGCAAAAGTTATCAGAAGAAAAATAAAAATACGCATAGGTGCCATGGTTTCTCATAATTATGACAGGGTCATTTTTAAAAGCATAACAATATGAAAACAGAGGGGCACAACAGAAAGGAATATATTACTTCCCTAAATAAAAGCAATTGGTTCCTAGAGTTTTGGTCTCCTCATATAGTTACAGTAGCAAGATGAACTATTCAACGTTTTTGGGAAGTGAAGACCAAAATACAATTTTCACTTAACATACTCCTTTACATAAAAAATTCAAGTTTCTCAGATTAAAAATTATATCTAATGTAAATTTCATAGATCACTTATGAAATAATACAAATAAGAGTTTAATCTAAACACCAGAAAAGAGTCTTTTTTTAATCCTACAAAATATCTAGAAATAAATTTGTAAGATTAGTATATACAGCTCAGTTTGGGGTTATATCATATTCATGCATAGAAAGGTTCATTAATGTAAATATGATCATTTTATTTTATTTTATTTATTTATTTGACAGAGACCACAAGTAGGCAGAGTGGCAGGCAGAGAGAGAGAGAGAGAAGGAAGCAGGCTCCCCGCTGAGCAGAGAGCCTGATGCGGGGCTCTATCCCAGGACCCCAGGATCATGACCTGAGCTGAAGGCAGAGGCTTTAACCCACTGAGCCACCCAGGCACCCCTGATCAATCTTTTAATGTATATAAATCTAATGCAATTCTAATCAGTGTTCCAATCTAAATTCTGTAAAAGATGAGTAATATGTAGCTTTTTGTGTATGGCCTCTTTCACTTAGCATAGTAAATCCTTTGATTTCTAGTGTTAAATGTGTTCGGTATATTTCATGAACCAGCACTTGGTCTGCTTTGGTGAATATTCCAGGTAAGCTTGAGAAAAATGTATATTCTGGGTGGAGTGTTCTATAAAAATGTCAGTCAGATCGGGTTGATGGATAGTACTATTCAAGTCCTCTACATCCGGATCTTCTTCCTGTTTGATCAACCAATCATTGACACAGGGCTGTTGAGGTCTCTCACGATAATTGTGAATTTGACTATTTTTTTTTCAGTTTTAATTATGTCAGTTTTTGCCATTTATATTTCGCTATTGGGCACAACCATTAGAACTGTTATGATGCTAGAGAGCTGATCTCTTCATCATCAGGTGATGTCCCGTTTTATCCTTGATAATCTCCCATGTTCTGAAGTCCACTTTGACTAAAACTAATGCAGCTATACCAGTTTTCTTTCCATTACTGGTATCCTGATATATCTCTCTTCATTCCTTTATTTTTGCATCTTTAAAGTGGCTTACTTGCAGACCACCTATAGCTGTATCTTATTTTTAGCCCTTCTGACAATCTATCTTTTATTGATGTGTTTGGACCATTCATATCTCAAGTGATTACTGATAGATTAATACTTACCATGTCTGTAAATGTTTTCTCTTCCTTTATCTCTTTACTTCCACTTTTTCTTCTACCTTCTCTAATTTTAATAGAGCATTTTACATGATTCAATTCTATCACCTCTCTTAACATATCCATTATATTTCTTTATTATTTTTAGAGTTTACCCTGGAGTTTACAATACCCATTTTTAACTAACCTAAGTGAAACTTCAAATAAACTGCACCACTACATATATGGTGCAGGGACCTTGTAACAGGAATTGTCATTCCTCTCTCGTCTCTTGTGACATTGTGGTTCATTTATTTCATTGATCCATATCCATATACTATAATCATGTAAAACATTTTAACTATTGTTTTTTAAGCAAGCTGTTATATTTTAAATTAAGAATGAGAAAAATTACTTTTATTTTACCTTCATTTATCCCTTCACTGATGCCCTTCCTTTCTTTATAAAATATTTACCTCCTCAGAGTGAGCTTTTTCTTGCTTTCTAAAATGTCTTATAATTTCTTGTTGAAAACTGGGTATTTTGGGGCACCTGGGTGGCTCAGTGGGTTAAAGCCTCTGCCTTCGGCTCAGGCCGTGATCCCAGGGTCCTGGGATCGAGCCCCACATTGGGCTCTCTGCTCAGCAGGGAGCCTGCTTCGCCTCTCTCTCTGCCTGCCTTTCTGCCTACTTGTGATCTCTGCCTGTCAAATAAATGAATAAAACCTTAAAAATAAACTGGATATGTTGTATCAGGTAATAGGAACTGAGTTAAATAGTCCTTTAGTGTGACAATTCATGTTAATCTTTCTAGAAATTACACAACCTTAGACTATCTTTTTTTTTTTTTTTCCAGTTCTAGGTATCAGAGACTTTAAGTTCCTCTAGTGTCCTCATCTTTGTATCCTGTATTACTTTGGAGTTCCCCAAGAACTGCTCTTCGAATAGAGTCTGCCTTGAAGCTCTTTAAGCTATAATCTACTGTTATTCTGGAGCCCTGTTGGTGTGGTGCTTTCTATAATCTTCCAATTAGGAAGCATCTGCCCTTGGCTCTGGTCTTGATCCCAGGGTCCTGTGGTCCCTGTTCAGTGGGGAGTTTGCTTTTCCCTCTCATTCTGCTGCTCCCCCTGCTTGTGCTCTCTCACTCTGTCAAATAAATAAATTAAATCTCTTAAAAAATTAAATAAATAAAGTTTATACTCTTCCAATTAAATTCCAGTCTTTTACAGAGCCTGTGTCTCAGTGATGGGTCCATGATAAGTGTTTTTTTCCTGGCATAGCTCCCTGCCCCTACCTTCTACTCCCTTCCTTGGCTGCAGGATTATCAACCACTTTCCATGAAGTACTGTCTCTTATTGACTGTTTTTTCCCCTTTGCCGAGATAGGAAAACCAGAGGGGGCTAAATTAAGGAGCGATTCCCTTTCTCCAGCTGGAATGAACTGAATTTTGAAGTTGAACTGAATTTCAGAACTGAATTTTGGCAGTCTTTTTACCTGGAGAGTGAGACTCTATTAAAAAGAAGACTCATTATTCTTCTCATTCTCCCTCAAGAACCATGAGGGGCTTTTTCTCAGATTCTTATGGAAAGATCCTGATAGGGTTCCTGGAAGGAAAGCTCAGGAAAGAATCTAGACCCGCCTAAGAATCAGTTCCTAAGAGAGTCACTCTTGCATTAGTCCATACTTGGATCTAGGAATTCACCAAAGTTGTCATTGAAATGCTCCAACCACTTTATGGCACCCTTACATTTTGACCCAGGTAAGTAGATCTTGGTTTCTCTTTCTCTCTCTGGTTCTCTCTCTCTCTGTCTCTTTCTCTCTCTTGCTCTAGCCTAGCTCTCTGGCTACACATCTCTCTCCAGATCTGAGGGTGGCACACTGCCCTGTGGCCTCAGTTTGCACTTCGGTCTTGATTTTCAGTTTATCCACCTTTTCCTTGTTGGAAGATTAAGAGTAACAACTTTCAAGATCTTTATGTCAGAGCTAAAGCTAGAAGTCCCAATAGTGAGATTTTAATGATTTTGTTTCCATATTTTATACTACTACTTTTATAATAAATTTTAAACATTATTCTTGAAAATGGAATTGGTGCTTGAGGAGGTAAGCAACAGTTGTCTAGAACATTTATGTAGACCCAAATCCTTGTTCTCTAACGATGTTGGAATGAGTAATGAAGTATCTAAAGTATAAAGATTTCAAGAATATAGCAGATAACCTTATCCAAAATTACTTATCCCCTGCACACTTAGGAGAGTCACTTCAATTGCAGAATGATTCTCTGGTCTCTTAACTTGCTGTTTTTACTCCTGCAATTAGAGTATGCGAACAGGTCTAATTTGCATCAGAGTTCATGGTATTTCAGTCAATTTACTCCATGAGACAGTCTGAAATTGAATTTCTGAATTTCCTAGAGATTAGTACTTTGCACACAATAGGCCTTTAATATATGTTTTTAAAATGGAACTGAAGCAACACAAGAAATATATTTTACAAAACATGAAATAATTCCTTTTTTTACCCCAAATTTCCTATGCTTACTGTGAAAGATAAGCTCTATAAATGATTTAAGAGCTCATTAACCTGATTTTTAGAAATACCTGAAAGTTTCATCCCCATTTTGGTTCCACAACACTCGGTTCAGCAATGACTCTGGATCCCACCATTTTGTTTCGGAAGAGTCAAAACTGATGAAAACTTTGTTCATACCACCTTTATTGTGATCTAACTCCTAATCATATTAAGCCTTTGTGTAACTCTGAGATGGATGAAGTCATCCTGGCCTGGCTGTGGTTCTTGTCACTTACCCAGAAAGCCTATGTGCCAAAGTCTCTGACTTCACTAAAGAATGACCATTATTCTTTCAGAGGCCTAACCTCCCCATCAGCCACTCAGATGCTGCCATCTGCCTCATGTGTCCACTGAGATACTAGCACAAGGATGCTTCAACATATGAATTTTGGAGCCAATAAGGTAGCTGAAATCTTATTTCAAAATTCTCTCTTAGAACTGGTATTTTATGTTCTGCCAACTTTTCTTTCCCATACATCTTTTTTTCTTTTTTAAGTACATAAAATTAACAACTTCCAATACCTGAAAAATCTAATTCTTCAGCCTTAACACAGACGATTATTTCTCGGTCTCAAAATAAGTCTGCAAAACCACCTGCTTTTAAATCACCAAGAATGCTTGTTAAAAATGTTTCAGAGTTTTCTGCCAAACTCTGACCCATTGGATCAGAATTGATGAGAATATACCATAATCCCCCAACAAAGCATTTTCACCTATTCCCCCATTGATTCTTTCTTACCCCAAATTTTATAAACCACAACTTAGCTTTCAGAAATAAATACAAGCAAAATGCTATTTAAACTACCATAGCTTTTTTCAATATTATATTTTCACATTTCCATTTATTTCAATTTTGATTTTTTTCAGTCCTCTCATGCACTGATCTATCCTCACAGATTTCCAGCAATCCTGGGCTCTGACTCCATTCATTTTAAATTCAGTATAAACTAAAGATGTTCTTACTGTTAAAGGCAGCAGCCTCATGATACGTCTCATTTTCCTTCAGTTCTTAATGGCCACTTTTCTCTCATTTTGTGTTAAAGGTGACTTAAGTGGAATTTTTTTTTTTCTCACTTCAAAAAATATGTAGTGAGTACTTACTAGGGTCTATGCCAGGCACAGTTTCTTTAACATCAAGGGAGTTTTTTGAAAATAAATCTGAAGGTAGTTGTCATGCCTCATTTTGGGTGGGGTTCAGGGCGAGTAAGGTCATCAACAACTAGGAAGAAATAAACATCACTTTGAGACACCATTTTGTGGGTTTATATAGAATAGTCTACTTCGGGAGTGTTCTAGCAATTTATGTGCTTTCATATGCCAGACCAGTCATGCTAAGGTGCAATGTCTCAGGTGCTAAAAGGCTAGTACTTTTAAACACATCTTCAGAATGACATTGTCCTGGTTCTTTAAATGACCAACACTAGAATCGTGACTTTGTTACTTCTAGTTATCTCCTAACTGCAGTGATGAAAATACTAAGATGCCTCTCAAGACGATTTGATACGGAGCCCATAATATAATTTAGATGTTTATCACCAACGACAAACATGTTATTATCTTGACATTTTTGCTAACGTCTGGCCATTGGCTCTGCACTAGCAGCACTGAAAGCATATCACCACTCTCTCCTCAAGATCACAGACTTCCTCCAGGCTTCACTGGATTCCATTAAAAATGAGATGGATCAAAATATAAAGTTTAAGATTATATGAAAAAAGATCAGCCTCCATAAAGCCTATTTGGAATAGAACTAAATACCCACTACCATGTTCCCAAAGAACTACACCTACTCAACACCTCAGAGCAAAACTGAGTACCTGGTAGTATTTAGAATACCCTCATCTGTAAAGCATATTATATACATTTTTTAAATTAATTTATTTTTTCATCACATAGGTATCTTAATTGTCTCAAATCACATTTTTAAAACTCAGTGCTCAATATATATGTGCCCTCCTTAATGTCCATCACCGCGTATATATATTTTTTTATATTTGGGCTAGAGAGATAACTACCAAATTTAGCTGGGATAAACTTCCTTTTTTCTAAGTATATTTGTTTTCCAAAATAATTAGCATCTTTTGCTTAATAAAAGAAGCAAGAATCACAGAATCACAAAGATACAATAGATTTTTGAGGTGACATTCCAGATTTTTCCAATTTTCTATAAAAATTGATTAAATTCCTAAGTATTTAGCAAGTATCATTACTTTTTAGGTGTCCTGTAAAATTGTTGATTTTTTTAAATTAGAAAGTTATTTCTCTCGAGTTATATTTTGTTTTTCATATCAAAAATATACTTGCATTTTAATGTGTTTCATGAAATATTTTCCTTGGAAGGACACATTTGATCCCAAATGCAATCACATTACTGAAAAATAGAGAACATCTTCAGAAAGTAAGTGATAAAAGGAAGTAAACAGTGAAAGTGTTTCAACTTATGAATATGGAAATTCATTAAATGTCTTATGTATATGGGGGTCAAAACAGAAAAAAATAAGTTATATAACAATATCCACTACATTCATACTGTGCCTTACTCACAATACTTTATCATCATTTAATTTTATAATTCTTGCTATTTAAAATATATCATGAGCCAAAAAAGTGTCTGATTCTGTTCTTCACTAGTAATTGCCTGTTAGATTTTATTAGATTACACAAATTATGCTTTCCGTAATATAGCCATTTTAATTTATTAAAATGTTTATTAAAACATTAAAAAATTTAAATCCATTTTGTTTCCCTACTACTAAGATAGAGTGGACACCATTATATTGAGTTGCTGGCCCAATCCATTTTGCCGCCTTCCTCTTGCCTAATCCAATTCACATAGCCATCCATCTCAACAAAGACATAACTCAGAGGAACATGATCCCATCTTAGAGATTCTATGTTGTCTAAGCTAATCATAATAATTCCATTCACCTTGCTAGTGATTGATTTAGAAATAAGCATGTGACCCAATGCTGGCTAATGAGGCATTTGGGCTAGACTTTTGGGCAACTTCTAGAAAAGTGGTACAGTAGCAGGTGACTTCTTCTGGGAATGGGCGTAGCTGGATGAGAAATCTGGAACAACAATCTATATATGAGTCTTAGGATGGAGACATAACATGGAGTAGGGTATATCCAAGAGAATCTGGATGCTACCCTCCCTCCATTCTTCAGCTTAAGACAGTACAAAACAGGTTTCTTTGTTGCTTAAGTGGAATGCAACTAAAACACTAATCCTCCTTAAAAACAGACAACAATTATACAATATTTGAAGATATCTAGCTGAGATTCCATTGCTTTCAGAGATCAGGAACCTTTTACCTAAAACCAATTCTTTCTGGCCATTAGCCCAATCTTGTCTAATGCTATAGGTCACTATCATTATTTTTTTTTAATTTTTTATTTATTTTAGAGAGACAGTGTGTGTAAATGAGTGGAGTGGGGGAAGCAAAAAGGGGTAGAGGGAGAGGGAGAGAATCCTCACACAGATGCTCCACTGAACATCCCACAGATGTCCCACAGGGCTCGATCCCAGGATCCTGGGATTAGGACCTGAGCTGAAATCAAGAGCCAGATGCTTAACTGACTAAGCCACTAAGGCCCTGGTCATTATCATTATTTTTGACAACCAGATGGAAAGAGACTAAAATTCTGTTAGAGATAATAGTGTTTAATTTTCAAAACATGTTTATTGAGCAAGAAGAAGGCTGCTTTTTTTAAGTGGGGCATGAAAAAAACACATTATTAGACTTAAATATGTAAAGGAATGTCTAGCTCCTTGGGGAGCAAGCACTCTTGGGCAGATTCCTTTTGTTCTGTTTATACCTTATTGATACAAAAAATGCCTCAGTAGACTTAGAATACTGTGAATTCAGTAATTTTTTAGAGAAGATAGCATCATATTGATGTGTCACAGTGAATGAAAGCATCTCAAAAAATACTGTTTTCTCTAGTAATCTTATAATCAAGATATTTTGCTTCCACAGACTGTGCTGATATTAAATGTTGCATTGTGGAAAGATAGAACAAGGATCTTTGCTAAAAATAAGTTAAGATAATGGAAAGGCAAAATTAATAGTAGACAGGCTTAGACTCCCCTTAAACTTTTGACAGAGAGAAGAAATATAATCACATTGTTCCATACCTTATTTCTCTGCCACTCCCCTCTGCCATGTTCTGGTACTTAACTTTCACCTTTCAAATGCTGATATCAAAGACAGCTGCATACTTACAAATGCCATTGAGTAACACACTGGATTATTTAAAAAAAAAAAAGAAGAAGAAGAAGAAGAAAATCAATAAGAGGAGGGCAAAACAACAGAGAGCCATCAACAGAACAGAAATCTTTTGAAGAACTGCTGAAAGATCTAATCCATGAAGAAACAAACATTTCAGAAAAGCGTGATTAAAATGTCTAAAAGTATTTTATGAAAATAGGAGAGTATCAGGGGCTTCTGCCCTCAGCGTATACAAAATGAACACAACAAGAAGGAAAAGTTCCTAAGTTATTGATCATGGTGATTAATTTGGGAACTACATTTGAAGGAGCCAGGCCAGGTGGCTGCTCAGCACCAAGTGCAAGGACAAAGTCTTGTGTTCTGTTGCAGGCAGCACCAGTCTTTGCCCTTATACTGGACCAGTGAGAGAAAAAATGGAGAGGCAAGGTCATGTCTGGGGTAACAAGGGACCATAAAAAGAATGGGAAGTCCCCACATACTTTCATGAGCTGCTGGCCTGCCCTTGACAATTAGCAAAGACCCATTGCTGGAAACAGAACAATACCCACTCTAGGATGTGAAAATCAAAATAGCTAGGTAGAAATCCAAGTCTTCTAAAACCATTACCTTG
The DNA here is from genome assembly GCF_030435805.1 of Mustela lutreola. Lineage (NCBI taxonomy): Eukaryota > Metazoa > Chordata > Mammalia > Carnivora > Mustelidae > Mustela > Mustela lutreola. Next base: position 119,733,214 of record NC_081292.1, on the reverse strand, counting down.
ACATAGAAGGATCAAGCTTAACAAACAAGAATCTTTATGCCCTAGAAAGGAAGAAATATTATGGTGAAATCACAAAGTTTGAAAGATAAGAAGAAAGCCCAAAAGGTTTTCAGAGATTAAATAAGGAAAATCAAATGGGTATCAAGATTTTCTATTACTAACATCAGAGGCTAGATCACAAGGGAACAATATTGTCAATCGCTAACAAAAACAAAAACAGAAAACCTCAAGTTGCAATTATATAGTCAAGTTAATGTACAAATGCGAGGAAAAACTAAGAACATTTAAGATGCAAAGACTATATATGAAGAAACCACTGAAGACTACACGCAACATATAAATTATGGATTCAGGTTAGATAAAAATAAAAAATACAAGAACCATTAGTGAAAAGGTAAATCCTTTAATAAATTTATGTTTAAAAGCCCATATACAAATAATGTACAGTAATAACTGGGAAATAAAATTCCATGTGACCAAAATAAGAAGGGAGATAAGACTATGTTGAGTGAAATAAGTCAACAGAGAGAGTCAATTATCATATGGTTTCACTTACTTGTGGAGCATAAGGAATAACATGGAAGACAGTGGGAGATGGAGAGGAGAAGTGAGTTGGGGGAAATTGGAGGGGGAGACAAACCATGAGAGACTGTGAAATCTGAGAAACAAACTGAGGGTTTTGGGAGGTGGGGTGGTGAGCCTTGTGGTGGGTATTATGGAGGGCACGTATTGCAGGGAACACTGGGTGTGCATAAACAATGAATTTTGGAACACTGAAAAAGAATTAAATTAAATTAAATTTTAAAAAAGTAGGAGGGGCGCCTGGGTCCCTCAGTGTGTTAAGCCTCTGCCTTTGGCTCAGGTCATGATCTCAGCGTCATGGGATCAGGCTGGGTGGGAAGACTGCTACTACCTCTCTCACTCCCCCTGCTTGTATGCCCTCTCTCGCTGTGTCTCTCTCTGTCACATAAATAAATAAAATCTTTTTTAAAAAATTAAATTAAATTTAAAAATAAGGTAGGAGAATGTTAAAAAAAAAAAAAAGATGGAAAGAAAAGCAAATGCATAGGAAAGCCTGCGGCATCTCCCATGTGCTTTCCACTGACATTTTGCAACTGCTACAAGACACTCACACATCATCAAATCTAGATAAAATGTGTTTTCTTAGAAAAATTAAAATCACCAAAATTGCCCAAAGAAGAGAAAGAAAATATGAATAAGTACAATATACCTAGAGAAAACTGGAGATTCTGGATAAAAATCTATCCATAAAAGAAATATCAGGCTGAATCACTTATAGTGGTTGGGTCTAACAGAGATGATTTTTTGTTATACAAATCACTAGAGAATAAGGAATAAAAAGATGGAATTAATTTTTGCACCATCTCTGAACCTCACCTCACCATGATTCCCAAAGCAGACAAGAGTAGCACATATATATCCTGCTTAGTTCTGAACAAAAATGTAAAAACTTAAACAAAATATTGGAAATCATACCAATGAAACTTTTAAGAATGTCAAGGCTTATTTAACATTTTAAAAACGTTAACAAATTAACTCATCGCATCAAGATGGTAAAAGAAAAAAAAATCAACTCCGTAGATCCAAAAAAGATATTTCCAACTAAATAACCATGTTAAGATAGAAATAAATGGGAACATCTTTAAAGTTACTTAAGAAATATCTACCAAAAACTATGGTAAATGTTAATCTTAACATTGACCCATTAGAGACATAACATTTAAAATGGAAAAGTATAAGAACTTTATGAGTAAAAAGAAGAAAAATATCAGAATATATATTAGGTATTACTATTTGATATTGCCTACCTTTCATGTGCTGAATAAAGAAAAGAGAATAATATAAGGAGTATTAGTATTGAAAAAAGACTAAGGATCTTACTAATTTAGGTGCCATTAACTTCTGTTTTGGTAGTCGAAGAAAGGGATTGAATACAGTCTGAGATAACGGAGAGACTGTATAACTGTGAATGGGTGCATTATTTACTCTGGAGTTTTGTGCCAGGGGGATGTATTTTGAAAACTAAAAATAAAATACTAGACCTCTACTTCATACTTGTTGTAACAAAAAAAAAATCATAAAGTTTAAAATAAGTGGCAAACTTAAAAAAACATATTTGGAAAATAGTCAACACTAAATAATACTAAGCCAATTTTAAAAGAGAAAAAAAAAAACTAGCTGAAGAAAATGGTTAGAGGACACAAATAGGCAATTTAAAGAGAAGAATTTAAAACAGCCAACAAATATGCAACAGAATGGCAAATACAACTTTTCTCTCTCAAAATTTCCAGAGAAACTCATTAAACTATGACAAAACAATAAGCTTCAAGTATCCCTCGTTCTAAACAGTTTGCTATGAAGAGATGAGCACAGCATGAGCCAAAAATGTGTTCCCCACAGGAGCCAAGCACTCTTCTCAGGTCTGAGCAGAGGTGAATTTGAAGAGGACTTGTGGAAAATATCTCTAGAGAGAATGGTTAGTACAACTTGAGTAGCTTTTCAGTGGGTTGAGAGGGTGCCTCTTCTTTACCTGAGATAGAATGCAGGGCTCCAGAGTTCAGTAGAAGTGGATCACAGCAAGGAGAATCACACTGGGATTATCACAAAAGGAAACCTATAATCTTTTACTTATGATAGGTTAGCCTAAGGTAGACCAATGTACTCATCAAAACTAACTAGAAAAGTTGGATCAAATACAAAAGTCATCAGATTAAGGGTATTAAAGGAATATAAAGGCAGCATAAATGTGAGGGACTGAGATTCCATAGAAAGGAAATTCCCTGAGGCCAACATATATCCCATGATAATTTTCACCTGTAACAGAAGTGAGGGTAGAAAGACTAAGAAATGAAGAAAGAAAGGGAAAGGGGCAGCTGCTTTAGGATAGATATTATAGAAGAGGGGGAAAAAATGGAATTCAGGGATACCGATCGATCAGGACTTTGTGTCCATGATCCAGGAGTGAAGCAAAGTAGAGAGAAGGAATCAGACAATCCGATCCTCTTTTTCCTCAAAACGTCGCGATTCTTTGGTATCTCAGGTGAGAGGGAGAGAAGCTGAAAATGCAGCTGCTAAGATGCTGAGAAGGGAGGTAGATTGTTGAGTGGCCTTACCTGGTGGAAGAGAATAAAACTGAATAAGGATTCACCAAGTTGTAGAGACCCTTGTGAAAATCTCGTGTTTTCAGTTTGTATCACTTAAAGATGACCCTCCAAGAATAAAAGCAATCTTGAAATACAAAACTTCTGATGGATATTGAAAACTAACTTGAAATATATTTAATCATGGCTTGCATTAATGAGATCCTATTGTGGTCTAACTACTTAGCAGAAAATAAGAAAATATTCTATAAGGAAATAAAGCATTTTTAAAGCCTTTACAGTTAATTTATAATGCTTAACATTTAATCAAAAAATAGAAAGTATATCAAAAGATGACATGAGATAAAACCATAAAATAGAAAGAGATCTTCAAGGTGATTCAGATATTTCATTTATCAGATGTGGATATCATGTAAGTATGATTAACTATGTTTAAGAAAAGAGATAGTAATATAGACAATTTTTCAAAAGGAATGCAGACTATAAAAGAGAATTCAAGTTACATTAGAAGTGAGAAATACTTGATTGAAAATAAGAATGCAGTTGATGGAATTAATTTATAGCTGCAAAGAGGATTCATGCTCTAAAAATAAGCCAATGGAAGATACCCAGACTGAGGTACAAAGAGGAGAAAACACGGAATATTGAAAAGGGTAAAGATCTAAAAGTTGCATAAGACAAGATGGAAAAATCTTACATAGATATCAATTGAATCTCAGAAAAATTCAAGAGAAAGAATGACACAGAATTAATATCAGAAAATCTAATAGTTGAGAATTTGCAGAATTGATAAACCATATCAAGTCACAAGATTAAATATATATTATTCACTCCAAAGAGGATGTAAACAAAAAACTAAAAATCTATACTAAGTATATCAGCATAAAACTACACAATACCAAATAAAAAAAGAAGAAAGATATTTGCCTTCAGAGGTGCAATTTTGCAACTAAAAGCTGACTTCTTTTTTTTTTTTTTTTTAAGATTTTATTTGTTTATTTGACAGAGAGCACAAGTGGGCAGAGGCAAGTGGAGGGGGGAGCAGGCTCCCTGCTGAGCAGAGAGCCCGATGCTGGGTTCGATCCCAGAACCCTGAGACTGTGACCGGAGCCAAAGGCAGAGGCTCAACCACCTGAGCCACCCAGGTGCCCCTAAAAGTTGATTTCTTAAAAGAAATGACAGACAATAGAAAACAATAAAACGTATTGCTAAAGGCTAATTAGGAGCCAAATACCAAATAAAAACATTCCCCCGTAATAATGAGACATAAATAAGTCATCTTGCCAATCAAACTTAAAAAGATGAAGGGACAAACAGTATTTCTTCAGGCAGAAGGAACAGAATGCTTGGCAGAGCATGGAAATACAGGAAAGAATGATGTGACTGTGTAATAAAAATGGTGACTATATGGGTAACTGAAGGCAAATCTGAATTTTAAAATAATATACTGAGGATTTGAGGTAGAAATAAAATACATGAAACCAAAAACACAAAGGCAAGAGGTCTTGAATGGAATTAATTTTTTTTAAAGAATTAAGTCTTCTGCATAACTTGGAATGCATAAGAGGTAGATTCATGAAGCAGGTGAAGAAGTTTGTGCCTGTTGTAATCTCTAAAGTAATCAATTAAAAAAAAGTAGCAGAAGAATGTGAAACTATGACAGAATAGGAAAATGTAGTAACAAATATACTTGAGTAACTGAAAAGAAGGAGAGAAGAAGAGACATAAAAGAGCTGGGAAATTTTTAAAGAAATCATAGATGATAGATTTAAACTCAATATATGAATAATAAAATTACAAAATAACAGGGGCACCTGGGTGGCTCAGTGGGTTAAGCCTCTGCCTTTGGCTCACGTCATGATCTCAGGCTCCTGGGATCCAGCCCCACATCGGGCTCTCTGCTCAGCAGGGAGCCTGCTTCCCCCCTCTCTCTCTGCCCGCCTCTCTGTCTGCCTGAGATCTCTCTCTGTGTGTCAAATAAATAAATAAAAATCTAAAAAAAAAAAAAAAAAGACAAAATAACAACCTGGAGGATGCTGGGTGGTTCAGTCAGTTGAGTTTCTGCCTTCAGCTCAGGTCATGATCCCAGCGTTCTGGCATCAAGTCCCACATCGGGCTCCCTGCTTGGCAGAGAGTCTGCTTCTCCTTCTGCCCCTCCTCACCCACTTGCACTTTCTCTCTCTTGCAAAAATAAATAAATGAAATATTTTTTTAAAGTGACAGTCTGAATAACTGAAAGGAATGGCAAGACTATTAAAAATTTGACTATATGCTACTTTAGAAAGGGCACAGAGGTTGGAAGTTCAAGGGTAGAGAAAGGTGTGTGAAGCAGACACTCACCAAAGGAGAGCTGCTCACCCATACTAAAGGAGAGGAAGCTAAGATCAGAAGCATGATTAGAGATAAACAGATAAAGCTACTTACAAACCAAGACAATGATTACTCTGAGGAGTGGTGGTCACCGGGAAAGGGCGCAAAGATGTCTTCCTGGTCGGCCAGTAAGGTTCTATTTGTTGATCCAAGCAGTGACTACATGGATATATTCACTCTGGGAAAAATTTTAAGTATCTACTTCCCTGTATGGCCCATGTGCTTTAATAAAATGTTACTTTAAAAGGGGTATCCTTCTTCTCAAAAACAACTTGAGGATGCAAAAGGGAAGTAGGCGACCGAAACCCAGAGTGAGGAGAACAGGTGACCTTAAGGTTCAGAAAGCTGGAAGAGGACCCCCTCCCAGGGAAAAACCAAAGATAGGAAAAAAGCTTCCTGCAGAAGAAAAGAAAACAATGCTGGTTTTATAGCCATTACCAAGAGAACACTAACTAGAGGTTATGCCTCTCCCGGGATAATGAGTATGTCCTTCTTTCCTAATTTTTTTTCACACTAAGCTAGAAAAATTGTTTGAGAATAAGGAAGATAGAAGAATAAAACGGTGAGTTAACAAAATACGGTCTCTTAGCTACTAAAGATCTCCAGCTGGGAGAGGGGGAGAGATTTAAAATGAGTAACAAACATTGGTGCTGATCTTATATGACATAGAATTTCTGAAACTACTGAGATGGGAATGTTTTGAAGGAATAACTCAGAAAAATCTATGACACCTACTCTAGATTTCATCCAGGGAAAAATAAGCATACCAAGGGGTGGTTTTGCAGGGTTGGCAGTGAAAAAAAGAAATAGAATGGCTCTGCACTGCATCATCTTAACTGCAGTTCATCCAATAAACATTTTATGTTTGAAAAAATGAAGTGATATATGAAAAAATCAGGGAAATGTAAATTAATACATTGACATCAGTTTTCAGACTTCAGATTGGCAAAATTTAAATGACTGATAATATCCATTTTTGTAAAGAGGAAAGGAAATGAGCACTCTCCCACAATGTTGATAGGGATGTCAAATAGCAAAATATTTTTAGAAGGTAATTTGGATTTTTTTTTTAGACATTTTAAATGTACACCATTTGACTCCATACATTTGGTCCTAAGAATTTATCTTAAAAAACTTTCATATATGTGTAAAAAATATTTACAGAGGGATGTTTAAAGGTTTTACCCTGGAATCAATCTAAATTTTCACCAGTAATTTTATAAATTAGAGTATATGTATTTATGAAATATTATGAAGTCATTAAAAAGAATAAAGCCTGCATGGAGATGATGTTAGAGAGAGATAGACAAAAGACAGAATCAGATTCAGAGATACAGATATAAAGATAAAGGTAAAAACAGAGATGTATAAAAGTCTTTTAAACAAGTTTTATTAACCCATAAGCAAGATAAAAATACAAGTTTTGAATAATACAAGAATGTACCATCCATGGGACACCTGGGTGGCTCAATTGGTTAAATGTCTACCTTCAGCTCAGGTCATGATTTCAGGGCCCTGGGATCAAGCCCCACATCAGGCTCCCTGTTTGGTTGGGAGTCTACTTGTCCCTCTCCCTCTGCCCCTCCCCACAACTCACACTCTCTCTCATGCTCTCTCTTTTTATCAAATAAATAAATAAAATCTTAAAAAAAAAATGTACCATCCATGATATCAGATATTCTAAAAGAGAGTTTGGATCATGGTAGGCAGTCTGCAAATATTTGTTTAATGAATAATAATGTCCTATTTAAGTAAAAATTGAAATCAGAGGGATATTTAAATATTTCACTTTATACAGTTCTATTTTATGCAAACTTTTGAAATGAAAAGTTGTCATGTAGTACTCAAAATAAAATAAAGTGTTCAAATTAAAAAGTATGTGCTTCACATATGCTAGTTCTGACATTCTCTAGTTTACTGACCTTGGATAAGTGTACTAACTTACTAATTTACTAACATCACTGGACATTTTGAAAACAAAGATGATAAAATACAACTAATGGGATTTTGTGAGAATAAACAGCGTGTGAATAACAATTAGCCAACTGTTTGATGCATTGTATATAATAACTAAATGGCAGCAGGACATTATTTATCACGCTCCTCACCTCCTATGTAACCTACTATCCTATGCTGACCTTTTTTTAATCTAAGTTTCTCAAAGGTGGACCCAAGCCAGCTCTTACATAACCAGCTAGTCCATCATTTTAAAATACCCTCTTATTCATTACAAGCTATTTATTAAAAGTTTGTTTTATAAGAGAAGACAAAAACACACACAAAAAATAGATGCTTACCTCTTACCTCAAGTTATATAACAAAATTCATTACAGTGGAATCAAAGGCTAAGTGTAAATATTTTAGTAATAAAAATAAAGAAAAATATAGGCAATGTTAATCTGAACTCTAGATCTACAGACTTTTTTTTTTAAGTTAACTGCAATTAGATCAATAACAAAGTAAACATGACTGCACAAAATGGAAAACAGGGGCACCTGGGTGTCTCAGTCAGTTAAGCACTTGCCTTCTACTAAGATCATGATCTCAGGGTTCTGGAATTGAGCCCCTGTTGTCTAGCTGCCTGCTCAGTGGGTAGTCTGCTTCTTGCTCTGCCCCTCCCCCCTGCTCATGCTCTCCCTCTCTCTCAAATAAATAAATAAAATCTTTTTTGAAAAATGGAAAACAGTATTAATGCCATAAACAAAGTTCAAAACAAACAGAAGGCTAAAAATTTTTCAACAAAGACAGCAATCAGAGATCTAAAATGCTCTATCTACTATAAAACAAAGAAACTTCTAAAGATATTTATACAAACGACAATATAACTCACTCCCCCCCAAATTGAGTGATATTTAGGTTTTTTTTAAAGTATTAATTCCTTTTTCATTCAAATAATTTTATCCACCATATTTTCCCAGTGAAATTAGCCAATATGTTAAACAAAACTGCTTAATATGCCCTCAGTCATTGTTTGTATTTTGTTACAATTTTTCTGATAAAAACTTGGCAATGTGTGTCAAGATCATTACAAAAAGCTGTAATGTGTCATTTTATCATTTCACCTTTAGGAATTTATTCTAAAAAGTCATAAAAAATCATTTAAGGTCATCAAAGGATTCACAAAATATATGAGGTATTATTTGTCACAGTGAAAATAGTAGATAGCGCATAAATTTCAACCACCAGTACAGTGATAAAATAATATTGCAAAGCCATTATTAAAGATGTGGGCAAATATGACATAGCCTTAATAAAACAGAAAGGCTGCAAAATTGAATGTGTAGTGTAACTGACATGTTTATTACAAGTGCAGATATCTATTACATACGTGTAATAGGAGATTAAAAAGAAGTAAGTCAAAGTATTTATCACTGAGTTTGACTAAGACTCCTTGACTGATGTGGGAAAGTTGTATTTCACATTGAGAAAGCATGACTTTTGGAGGTGGAATCATGGGCTTTGAATCACAGTTCTAACTCCTTGAAGAAGCAACTTAATATTTCTAAATATCATTCTCATCACCTGCTCAAAAAAAGTACATATATATATAATTTGTAATTTTTAGACCATTTGTGAGCTAAAATATGTAAAAGAATTCAGTCTAATTCCTGGCACATGGAAAAAGCTGAATAAATATTAAAACTTTTAACTTTCTTGGGGAGCCTGGGTGGCTCAGTGGGTTAAGCCTCTGCCTCCAGCTCAGATCATGATCTCAGGGTCCTGGGATGGAGCCCTGCAACAGGCTCTCTACTCGGTAGGGAGCCTGGTTCCCCCTTTCACTCTGCCTGCTTCTCTACCTACTTGTGCCAGGAATTAGACTGGATTAGACAGGAATTAGACTGTCAAATAAATAAATAAAATCTTAAAAAAAAAAACAACTTTAAACTTTCTTTATATATATATTTTTAATTTTCCAAGTTTCCTACCAGTGAGCTTATAATTCTTTTTTTGGAATTAGAAAATTTTCTGAATGCTAATTATCCTTTATCCCTCTGCTTTCCACTGCACCTAACTTTAAAAAAGGAAAATGTCTATACCTTAATTCATTAATATGAGTTAACAGCCCATAACGAAAAAAAAGCAACACATAAGTCAACTTATATTGTGCTTATATTTTGACTAAATCTATTAACTCTCTGTAAATACATAATTTAAAAGACTTTGCTTATAAAAGTCAGAGCTGCAAGCCTCATAGAATGAACACTGACTCTATTTTACCTCCCAGCACATAGCACAGAAACAATACTCAGATATTAATAAAAATCTATGAAACTAAATGGGTCTACAGATATGAAATTCCAGGCATTTTTAGCAGGTAATGGAAAATATTTCCAGAGCAAATGTCCTTCTGGTTTGTTATATTTTAAATATCAAGCAGAAAGCCACTTACTTAGTCATGTCTATCAATCAGGATCCAATCAGGAGACCAAAACAAAACAAAACAAAACAAACAAACAAACAAAAAACAGTAAATTACACAGTTATTTAATAAGAGGAAAGCTAATGCAAGCATTAAAAATGTTAAAAAAAAAAAAATAAAGTCACAACAAAGGATTTCTCTAGTAACAAACAAGGAACTCTGAAAAACATAGGAAGAGCTTGTATGAAGAGAGTATCCAAGGAAGGAGCATGCACATTCCCACCAACACCATCAGAGCTTGAGATACGGATTATAAAGTCCACTAAGTTAACACATTCTCAGAACTTGAAATGCCAGGAAGTCTCCCGTTGGGAAAGACTGAACCTCAGAACTCGGGGCAAAGGTGCCCAAAGGAGTGACAGTGTTAGACACTGATGGGCATAGCTCACAGGAAGACTGAGATCTTCAAGATCTTCAAGATCGTCAGTGTCTAGCAGTGAGCGGATTCTCTTGTCACTCCTTTGGGCACCTTTGCCCCGAGTTCTGAGGTTCAGTCTTTCCCAACGGGAAATAATAACAAAATACCTCTATATTTTCTAACAGGATAAACTATTCTTTTTACAAGTAAAGAAGCCCTCAGTTGCTTCCCAAAATGCAGAAAACACAGTTTCAATACTTATTATATCCATTACAGTTTTCAAGAAGTGCTTCCCAAATTTTATCACAGTTCCAGGAAATACTCTGTTGCCTAAGACGAAATTTTAAAGTTAACTTCCAACAACATGTATATAAAATAAAAGCTAAAAGGAGGCAAGAGAAGAACAATATTAACATACACCAATAAATACACATATATAAAACAAGCAAAAAATATTTATACTAAACTAATATATTTCTCATCCTTGTCATTGCTCACAAGAATATAATTAATATATATTGGTTCTTTCTTTCATTACTAATTTTATATTTCCCCTTCCCTCAGCCAGAATTTCAGTTGGTCAATTTTCTTTATCTTGTGGAGTGATATAAATCCTTTTTCCTGAAAGGTCTGATTTCCCAATCATGCTGCCATTGGGGGAAGAGAGGTGGTTACTGCAATTTCTCATTAATCTTTACTTGGGAGCATGAAGTACTAAGAAACACCTTGAAAGATCCTTATAATATCCTCTAGATTTCAGAGTTTGTTTTGTTTATTCCATTGTGTAACAAAAACACAAATTTCTCTTTGGTAACTGGGATAAATCATTCCTTCAAGTAGAATATCCTTTTTTCTACCTCTTGGCTCTGTGGCAAAAAAGTCCAAGTTGGCCAGGTAGCAGTCTCATTTTCTCACTCAATAGAAAAAACATGTCCCATAACTGAAGCAAGCCCAATTTAAAGACTAAGATTTCTAAGCCGGCAGAGTTCCAGATTGTTGGGTCAGGAGGCAATATTCTGCAGGGGGATTATTGGTGATATAGTGAGAAAAAAAAACTCTCTAATTTCCATCTCTTGATTCCCAGGCCCATGTCTTCTGGTTATGGCAGGCATAGCACCATATAAAAGTCTCTGCTTCCAAATATAGACACACTCTGTATGTCAGAACCTCATCCGCCCAGGGTGTTGTCACCCAGTTGGCACTGGAACAGAGTTTTCAGTAAGCCATTCCACATATTTATTAATCCTGCAGTCTCCGGATGATGAAGTATGTGGAAAGACTAGTTAATTCCATGGGCATACACTATTGCTATACTTCTTTTGTTGTGATACCAGCTCTTTGATCAGAACAAATGCTATAGAATGACATGATAGTGGCTGAGGTATTCTCTGCCTCCACAGATGGTTGTACTCTCAAAAACACCAGGAAAGGAAAAATCTGTAGCCAGAGTATGAGTCTATTATAATGAAAACAAATCTTTATTTCCTCCATGATGATCTCCCAATATAATCAATCTCACTGGCTGGTCCACTTGAAGAAGAGTAGTATATTGGGGACCAAATGTTTATTTCCACTATTGATACATCATGTACTAAGCAGTACATTAGTCAGGTCATCACTGGTAAGAAAAATTCCATGCTGTTAAGTCATGTGTCGTCTATCCCCATTACCATGATAACTTTATTGATGAGTTAGTTGATCAAGCACTAGAGAATGTAGTGGTAAAAGGTTATCTACAAAATGTATCATTCTGTCCACCTGATTATTAAGATTCCCCTCCATGGTGGGTAAACTCTGACTAGTATTCACGTGGAGTTCATAAATATCTTCATATTTTGTTCCCATTCTGAAAGGTCTATCCTTCTTTTCCACAGACTTTCTTATTGCCAATTATCAAATCCAGTTTCTTTCAAGTCCCTTGACCATCCAGCCAAACCATTAGTAATTATTCATAAATCCGTGAAAATCCTTACCTCTAGCTATCCCTCATTCCAGGCATAACAGGAAACCATATGTATTGCTTGAGGGCTTTTACAATGGGAGGAATTTCTCTTTCTCAAAACAGTTGCAGGAGACAGTATAGATTTTCTCCAAAATCTTAGAGGTCTGAGCTATGATTCTCCTATTAGTGCTTTTTAGAGATTCCACACAGCATCTCTATTTACCATAAACATGATAAATATCAATAGATTTGCTGAACCATAAGGAAGACTCAAGTGTAACTATTCCATGGACGTGTTACAGAGAAACTCTATTTTTTATTAGACTTGAGCTTGAAGTTAAAGGACTTGACCTTGTTACTTATTTTGTTTTATTATTTTATTTTGATGAATACTCAAGGTTAGTCAGAAGGATTTATCTTAAACCACAATTCTAATGGAAATTATTACTGCAATAATGGTCATAATTGACACATTGGTACAAAACAAAACAAAACAAAAACATTTTAGCATCTCTATTTTCTCCCAATGGGTAAATCTCCACCTCAAAGCATTTTTTTTCAAAGTCAATCTTTGACTTAACTGAGCTTTGTTTTTGATAAGGCTTAAATCAATTTAGAGTGATCAGGGTGCCCTTGGCACTTTCATGTGGATTAAATACCAGTTAGGCCCATTAGTTATGATTTTATAACAGTCCCTATCCTACTTTTAGATCATAGGCTTGATAGAACGTGGATCCCAATGGCTATTGTAGTATTTGTATTTCAAAAGCACCAGAGACCTGGATGCCCAGGTGTGTTTTCAAAACGTTGGGAAAGTATTTGTTCTCAAATTCTGAATAGAAAAGAGAAAATTATTTATTAAAATACCTCCAGTGCCCTTGCTTCTATTCTTGGGAAGCATTTTATCACTCAGTGAATTTGTAGATGTTTCTCTCTCTTCCTAACCATTTAATAAGGCAGAGTGATTGGCTTTACTCTGGACTAACATAATCCACAAAGAGAATATTTCTTTTCCATCCTTTATTCTTTAGATGAAAACAAAAATACTTCTATTTGACAGAGATAAATTGGGGCAGAGGATGAAGGTGAGACGTTGTTACCAGTTTGAGGACAGATATATCCATTTTCACTCATCTTCTCACTGAAGCGAAGACCTACAGGAAGAAAATGATTATAACTTTATCTGGGCCACTGAGGAAATAGAATCATTAATAACTAGGCAGTGTAGCAGGAGGCTCAGCTCTAAACCTGACTCCTGGGAAGCACCACAGGAAGAGGAAAACTATTGGAATTAAGAGAAACATCTTCCCTTCATCTGTTTTTATGGTATTTTAAGATACCTTACAACAACAAAAAAAGCTCATAAGTTTTATCCCCTCTAAAATAACATGCTCCTATGCTGACACAAGTATTCATGAACTGTTTCTCTTTACCCCAGTAACATTTCCTTTTAAGGTGTAGATAAAAAAAAAAAAAAAAAAAAAAAAAAAAAAAAAAACAACCTTCCAAAATGTTTGAACTCTCTTACCTTTCTACATCCAAAGCAAGAGACTTTGGAGTAATCTATGCTATCACTTACCCTGAGCCAAAAGAAACTTCAAAGGCAAACTTAACCCAATGCTGCCTCAACAGTTTCTAGATGGAAGAGCTATGTAATTCAGAATCACTCCAGGAAGGTATAGCTTAATAATGACAAAAGGTAGTCGTCATGAAAATTTAAACAGGATCATCTTTTATGATTGTTATTTAGCAAGAAATTGTAAAACTCATTACTTAATAAGGTTACATTTAAATTCATTTTTTCTCCAAAAAGTGAGAAAGTTATTGTATCCAAGCATTATTTATTATATGTTGCAAATGAGCTGAGTGGAATACAAGCAAGTTAAACAATGGAAGATGATACAAACAACTGGAAAGATATTCCATGTTCATGGATTGGAAGAATAAATATTGTTAATGTCCATACTACCCAAAACAATCTACAGATGTAATGTAATCCCATCAAAACACCAACAACGTTTTTCATAGAACTAGAACAAATAATCCTAAAACTTGTAGGAAACCACAAAAGACCCTGCATAGCCAAACAATCTCGAAAAAGATAAAGGTAGAGGTGTCACAATTCCAGATTTTAAGTTATATTTTAAAGGCTGTATGAACCAGAACAGTATGGCACTTGCACAAAAATGGACACCTAATCAATGAAACAGGAGAGAAAGCCCAGAAATAAGCCCATAATTAAATGGTCATTTAATCTTTGACAAAAGAAGCAAGACTATCCATTGAGAAAAAGACAGTCTCTTCAACAAATGGCTTTGGGAAAACTGGATAGCTACATACAGAAGAATGAAACTGCACTGTGTCATTTTCTTACACCATATACAAAAATAAACTCAACATGGATTGAAGACATAAATGTAGGACCTAAAACCATAAAACCATACTTTCCTAGAAGAAAGTATAGGCAGTGTTAGGTCCATAATCAAAGGAGTGAGACTGGATACAAAGTGAAGGTCAAGCAAAGCTTTATTTTCACGCCAAGCATGGAGAATCAAACTGACCAGCTGGGCCATCTCTTACAAAAAGGCGACCCCTCTCTGCCTTACAGATTAGCTTTTAAGGGCAAAGGACATGTGGTTGGGCCTGGCCGCGGACAGGTGGCCAGTGAAATTGCAACACATACAGAGAAAGCTGCCCAGTCATGCTAGGTTGCACACAAGTTACCAATTGAATTACAATTTACCCTATGGTAGATATTTGAACTAGCCTATCACCTTGATCAGAATTGGTGCCCAAAAGGCACCCAAAAGGTGGGGCCCACACTCCTTGGTAGCTAGGGAGACAGTATGCATGCCCCACTGATTAGATGTCTCCCCCTGGCCTGACCTGCCCACCCTTGTATTTGGGCTTTGTTACCTGGGACTGGTTTCCCTGGACTTGCTTTTAAGTAAGTTCACTGGGGAGTGGGGGGTGGGCAGGGTCAGTTTAAGTTTTACTGCATAAACAATAAAATCACTGTTTAACCAGATGGAATTACTCTGACTAAATAGGCCCTTACAGGCAGTAATTTCTTTTATACTGGCCATAGCAACATTTTTTCTAGATATGTCTTCTGAGGCAAGGGAAATAAAAGCAAAAATAAACTATTGGTATTACATCAAAATAAAAAGTTTCTGCACAGTGAAAGAAATAATCAAAACTAAAAGACAACCTACTAAATGGGAGAAGATATTTGCAAGTGACATATCCAATTAATGGTTAATATTTAAAATATATGGATACACATGTATAGATATACACACATATGAATATACAACTCAACACCCCCAAAAAACCACATAATCCAATTAAAATGGGCAAAGATATATATATATATATATATATATATATATATATATATATGTGTGTGTGTATAAAATTGTATATATATATATATACACATATATATATACACAAATGTGTATGTATATATACACATATAAAAAATTGTCTATTAAGTACATAATGGAATATTATTCAGTCATAAGAAATGAAATCTTGCCATTTGCAACAACATGGGTGGATCTAGAGAGTATTATGCAAAGTGAAATAAGTCAGTTAGAGAAAGACAAATACCATATGATTTCACTCATATGTGGAATTTAAGGGAAAAAAAATAAACAAGGAAAGAGGAAAAAAAGAGAGAGAGACAAATCAAAAGCCAGACTCTTCACAATGGAGAACAAACAGCAGAGGGAGGTGGGTGGAGAGATGGATGACATAGGAATGGGGATTAAAGAGTACACTTATCATGATGAGCCTAGAGTAATATACATAACAATTGAGTCACTATATTATATACCTGAAACTAATATAACACTGTCTAGTAACTACACTGGAATCAAAATAAAAAACTTTAAAAAAAGGTAGGAGCAACCCAAAAGTCCATCAACAGGATGTCATTCAGCAACAAAAAGGAGTGAAGTACTGAAAGACCCGCGGATCCCCTTACCCAAGAATCCAACACTGCCACTGGATGCAAACAGCAAGAGGTTCTTTATTGTCACGCAGGTACCGGCGGGTGGTCGGTAGCTCCAGCTAACCGAGCGCACCGACCGAAGTGAAGCGGGGTCTTTTATAGGAAGGTACAAACAAGTTTTGGGTGGGGCGCAACTGATTGGTGGACAGTTTGAACTTTTGAAAAAGGCATACTTGGGTTTTGCTGATTGGCTCTAAGGACCCACGCGCGCGAAGAGAGAGGCGGGAAGGGGGAACAAGCTGATTAGTTCTGAGGGCCCGCGCGCGGGAGGAGAGAGGCGGGAAAGGGGAACAAGAAGGGGGAAGGTAGGAATGCCATCATGGCATCTCTATTATTTCTATAAGCCAAGCGGTTACAGAAGGGCAAAAGAGCGATTAATAAGCAATTAATAACCTAATTAATAACCTGGTCTATACCTAAAAGCCAGCGGTTTACAGAAAAGCAAACAAGCGGTTAGTTATCCTATCTGTCTACTAAGGGAGGGGTCTTTCTAGGGGAGGGGTCTTTCAGTACGATAGAAGTTCTAATATGGATGAGCCCTGTAAATTTACACTAAGTGAGAATGCCAGAAGACCACATATTATATGGTTTTATTTCATTTATACAACATGTCCACAGCAGACTAATCCATAGAGACAGAAAATAGATTAGTATTTGCCTAGAGCTAGAGGCAAGTTGAAAGGAAGTGAAAAATGATTATTGACACGTACAGGGTTTCTTTTTCTGGTGCTAAAAGTATTCTAAAATTGATTGTGGTGATGGTCATACAACCATGTGACCATAATAAAATGTATTGCATTGTATACTTTAAATAGATGAATAGTATAGTATAGGAATTATATTTCAATAAAGCTGTTATTAAAGAGAGGGGGCAGGGAGGGAGAGAGATTCATCAATCAATTGCAATGTACAGATCTTTTTTAGATTCTGATTTGAACAAAGTATAAGTGAGGGAAATTTGACTCTACTATTTAATAATATTAAAGAAGGACTATTAAATTTTTGGAGTGGAAAAAAACCTACAAAAACTATCACTTGCCCTATAATTAATTGGAACTACATGAGATGTCTTCCAAACCCCTAACAGCTGAGTCTCACACCTCTGTAGCCATTTCCAATTACTGTATACTCCTAAAACTTCTTGATCAGCCTTACCCTTAAACCTTATTTCAGCTACAGTGATCTTTCTAGAAATTCTTTGCAGGGGTCGTGCTATTTTAATTCCTTAAATCAATAGATGTACCAATGAGGCCAATGACTGATTACATCCAAGAAGACTAAGGCCTCTAGGTCACACTGGTGTACAAGGACAGAACTGAAAATAACGCCAGGGTACTTAATCTCAGTATAACTCCATTTCCATTGTCTGCTTACTTAGACTAAATACCATGTAATCTAGAGAAGTATTAGCTTGATTTTCCTACGATGAATTTTCACAAAAAATGTCATCACTTTGGAGATTTATTTGAAATCATTTACTTTCAGGTATCAGTAGTCTGCTGTTGTAAGATGAATATGTAGAGTCAGACAGAATTGAGGGGGAAAAAAAATTTAGACAACCTCCTGTGGAAAAATGAATATAACCAAAGGTCAAGTAAAGTCTCAGTTTGTTTGTTCACATAGGCTCTAATATAATTTAGAAGCAGAATCTCACATCTGAGGAAATGAGACAGAGCAGAAAGCGTAAGATATATGTTTGTTTTGTTTATAAGAGGGTTTTGGGGAAAAGGAAATACTGTGGTAGAATTGGATTTACCTTAATTTGATTTCGTCAAGATAATAAAAAATAGAAAGAACAAATCACCTTTACAACTCAGAGTTAAATTACAAGCTGAGTATGGACATGTGTGCCTTAATAATTTGTGTTAATCTCCACAGAAGCCCATCCTATTTCTGAATATCGTATACAAGTCCTCAGCATCCATGTACCTAGTTCTCAATACCAGCCACACAGAACTCTTATCTGACTGGCACAGTATATTCTCTCGCTCCAGAAGACTGACAATTTCAAAAATCATCCTTCATGGTGTATCTATCAAAATGTCCTTTGTTCTCTTTCTTCTTAATGCTTCTTTTTCTATCCTTTCTTTTTATACATATAAAAGTCTTTTCCACAGATGATGTCTGAAAATGAGTTTTAAAACTCGGTTTTTAAAACTATCTCCCTCTACCAAAGCAAAGAGTAAGCTGGCAAAAACTGTCAAACCCGAATATTTTGGGATTGTGAAACCTGATAAAAAACTTAAGAGAACCAAGAAAGTGCCTAATGAAGAAAGAAGCCACCAAAATTATGTGAGAAAGCATTCAAACTTACCTACCTAACATCCTTCACTCTCTAGCTGGTTGGTGGGAATGAAGTGGCAACTCACACTTCTCATCTAGTTAATGCCAGAGGTAACAATACAGAACTTGATCTCAAAGAATTATTGTTGTATATTTTGACTGTGTGATGACTTCCTGAGCACTCAGTTCCGGAATATGCCTTTGTCTTACCCACCTCAAATCTTGCTCAGGAATAAAGCATACTCCGGGGAGGAGTTTTTTGAAAGCATGCAAAAGCAAATATACTTACTCCAGAGAATCCACAGAGCAAAGGATAAAAGTCAAAGCAAGGAGTAAATAAACCCAAAAATGGGAAAGAAAAGGTTGGGAAAGAGAATGAAGAATAAGGAAATAAGATCTTCAAAAAATTATTGCCTTCACTGTTGAATCTAGAAAGCCATACACATCTCCAGGACAGACACATGCTCAAAAGAGACCTGAGAAGATACTAAGTTACCTCTGATGGACCTTAATGCATCATGTAAGCAGGCAGTGAAAGCTCAGGCAGAGATGTAAACAGCCTGCATAAGCATTAAAGGAATGTCCAATGCAGAGCCAATTCAGAGGGACCAGAAGACTTACAGTTGTAGTTGTTGTAGTTGCTGTTGCTGTTGCTGTTTTGTCTTCAGGCTTTTAAAGAAACTCTCTGGATAACTAGCTAGCTATTAACCTAATAGAAAAGAAAATGAGTGGCTATACATGATAAAGAATGCAATCTTAATGAACAGTTTAGAAGAGCCACTATGTAAACAACTACAATCCATAACAAGTAGTAAAAGGCTCTTGGGGAAGGGGGGGAAATTGAGTTCTAAAGTTACCATATTAAAATATTCAAAATCACCAGTTCTCAAAAAGGAAAGGAAAAAATAATACAAAAAAACAAGAAAGTGTGGCCCCTGTATCTACACACATACAAATAAATTAAGAGAAACTTTTGAAGGGAGCCCACACACTAGATGTACTAGACATAAACTGTAAATCAACTTCTCAAATACGTTCAGAGAAATGGAGAAAATCATGAACAAAGTATAAAGGAAATAAGGAGAACAATGTATCACCAAATAGAAAATACCTATAAAGAGATAGAAAGTATAAAAGAGAACCAAGTAGAAATTCTGGAGCTAGAAAGTATAATAACTGATATAAAAAAAATTGCTAAAGAAGTTCAATATCAGACTGGATCAGGGAGAAGAAAGAATCAATGAAATAAAAGCAGATCAATTTGAATTATCCAGTTGGAGGAAGGGACAGAAAATTGAATAATAAAAATGATCAGAGCCTGAGAAAAACCAACATATACATAATGGGAGACCAGAAAAAAATGGAGACAGGAACTGGAAGCTATGAAGAAATAAGTATCTCTGGTAAAGTTAAATACTTAAGTAAATATCAAAACCACATTATTATATTTTTGGTTAGTAACTCCACTTTTCATTTCTTACATGATTTTAAAGAGTATGTCAAAAAATAATTATAAATCTAGGGGCACCTGTGTGTCTCAGTCCATTAAGTGCCCAATTCTTGATTTCCACTGAGGTCATGATCTCAAAGTTCTGAGGTCAAGCCATGTGTGGGGCTCCATGCACAGCATGGAGCCTGCTTGGGATTCTCTCCCTCCCTCCCTCTCTCTGTTTTTGTCTAAAGTAAATAAATAAATCTAAAAGAGATTATTATAGAGCTATATTATTGGGCAAACAATATACAATGATGTAATTTGTGACAATAATAATTTAAAGAGGAAGACAGAGTTTTTGTATACTTTTGAAATAAAGTTTTTATCAATTCAAATTAAATTGTTATAAATTTAAGCTATTAAATGCAATCCCATGGTTACCACAAAAATACACAAAAAGAAATGAAAGGGAAATCAAATAGTTCACTAAAAACAAAACAAAACAAATCACACACAAAAAGGAAATGAACTGAAAAGCTATAAAACATAGAGAAAACAGAAAAATGACAGAAGTGTTTCCCTATCAGTCATATTTTAAATGTAAATGGATTAAACTATCTTATTAAAGAGTATAGAGTGGCAGAACGCATTAAGAAAAAAAGAAAACATAACCCAACCATATGCTATCTATGAGAGACTCACTTGAGATATAAAAAGAAAAATAGGGAAAAGATGGAAAAGATATTCCATACACATAGTAACCCAAAGAGAACTGAGCTGGCTACACTAAAATCAGACAAAATAGATGTTATTTCAAAAACTGTTACAAAGGACAAAGATATTTCTATTTAAAGTCAGTCCACCAAAATGCCCTAGCAATTATAAGCATAAATATATTGATAAAGAAGATATAAAAATTATATGTACACCTAATAGAGCCCCAACATATATGAAGATAAAACTGACAGAATCAAAGAGAGAAATAAGCAGTTCTACAATAAGTTGGATGCTTTAATACACCATTATCAATAATGAATAGTATAAAGTTACAGAGTATTAATAAAGAAATAAAGAACTTGAACAATAAGAATAACCATTGAGACTTCACAGATATATATAAGAGAGTACACATTCTTCTCAAGTGCACATGGAACTTTCCCCAAGATAGACTATGCGTTTATCCACAAAAAAATTTTAATAAATTTTTTTTTAAGATTTTATTTATTTGTCAGAGAGAGGGAGAGAGAGCGAGCACAGGCAGACAGAATGGCAGGCAGAGGCAGAGGGAGAAGCAGGCTCCCTGCCAAGCAAGGAGCCCAATGTGGGACTTGATCCCAGGATGCTGGGATCATGACCTGAGCCAAAGGCAGCTGCTTAACCAACTGAGCCACCCAGGCGTCCCAAAATTTTAATAAATTTTAACATGTGAAATCATATAAGTCATCTTCTCCAACTACAACAGAATGAAGTCAAACATCAGTAACAAAAAGAAAACTGAAAAATTTACAAATATTTGGAAATTAAATACTACACTTCTAAACAATAAATGGGTCAAAGAAGAAGTCCCAAGGAAAATAGAAAATACATAAAGATAAGTGAAAATGAAAACACAACAAACCAAAGCTTCTGGGATACAGCAAAGGCAGTACTCAAAAGAAAATTCATAGCTACAAAGCCCTACCTTAAATCTTTTTTTTTTCCAATCAATAACCTAGCTTTTCAACATAAGGAAAAGTTTTTCAGTTCCTCAATACATTGAGCATATATTACCATATTATTCAGCAATTCTACTCCTAAATATATATTCCAAAGAAGTGAAAATGGGGGTTCAAATAAAAATCCACACATAAAAGCTTAAAGCAACACTATTCATAATAGTCAAAAGCTGGAAATAGACTGTCCATCAACAACTGAATGGATGTATAAAATGCAGCATATCCATTCAACGCAATATTATTCCACCATAAAAATGAATGAAGCACTGATACATGCTACAATATGAATGAAAATTGGAAACAGTGCTGAGTGAAAGAAGTCAGACACAAAAGGCTGCATATTGTATGATTCCATTCAAATGAAATATCTAGAATGGAGAAATCCATAGGGGAAAAATAAAGATGTTTATGGTTTCCAGGGTCTGGAGAGGGGTGTGTATCAGGAGAAACTACTTAATAGATACAGGGTTTCCTTCCGGAACTGCACAGTGGCAATGGTTGCATTAAATTGTTAATGTAGTAAATACCACTGAATTGTATACTCTGAAATAGTTAAAACAATAAATTTTATGTTATGTAAACTTCACCAAAATAAAAAATGTATTTTCCTCATAAACAGAGCATGTTATGTTTTGTAATTTAATTTTTACAGATATATTTCAACTTGCCTTATCTCCTACTAATTCCATGACCATTCCCTACTTTCAATCATTTTCTCACTAGCATCATTTACTTTATCTATGATAAGTCTCTTAAATCAAAGTTCCTTCTTTTTGGAGGCATATTATGACGGGAGAAAAATGTTTGGTTGTTACATATTCAGGAACAATTAAACCAAGGTCAATGTCATTTTCCTTAGTTGTATTGCACTGATTCCTATCTTTAAAATATGTTATCAAGTCCCAGTTTGAGTCTACTTCCTCCAAAAGAAAAATATTCCTTATTAATAGAATATTTATTTTAATTGAATTCTGTTTACAATAGGGAACTAAATGAGTTGCCTATCTATATGGACATTTTTGAATGTTGATAGCTAATTCCAAGGAATCTGTTTTCTGTGTTTCATGAATATGGACCGATACAGTATTATTTGTGTGCATCCTATTGACCTTTACAAATGGTAGAAAAAGGACACCTGAAAGATTCATGATTGGATTAACCTAACTTGGAAGGTATTGAAGAGTCTTCAACAATTCCAATTTCTGTGCACATGGCCATGCCCCAAATCCTATCCCAAAACATACCAGTTAAAACAAAACCACACATTGTCACTGGAAAGAAAAAGCCAGAGGCAGCTCATAAAGTGCATTTGCTATTTGAGGTGGAAATCTGCTATTCTGTCTACCTAGAACATATCCCCACTTCTGAGAATGCCATCCTTCACATAACTACCCCTCACCTCTTTTCAGTCCTTGAGACTCAGAAAGGGTCATTCTGATGCCAGCCACAGGAGTGGGTACATGGCAGAAGCCTGCCAAAGATCTCTGCACAAGAATGTGACTCCAAATGGAAACACGTAACATGAGATGGAACAAAAGTACTTGAACTAAGTACTGAAAAAAGTCACTATTTACCAGGTAAAAATCTCAAACCAGGTAAAGGTGGGGAGGGGTGTAGTATAACCAAAGACTTCAAAGCAGAAGAGTATATGCTATTGGCAAGTAGTAGTTCCCAGAGAGGATAAAGTTAGCAACGTGAGCTAGGACTAAATTTTGAGGCTTTGGGGAATCTGGTAGAGAAATAAAACCCAAAGTTGTCGTGAAGAAACAGCTCTAGAAATGTGGAAACCAAAGTTTGAAACTGCCTCTAATATTTCATGTGTTTTATACTTAAGCTGCAATGACTTTGGGGCGTGTGTTCTTAGTCACCAGGGATATGAAAGTTTGGAGAGTCAAAGCAAAAGTCATTTTCTGCCTTAGGGATGTTTAGGTCTATGTTCAGCTTGGTTAATTTAAGTGCTTAACTTTTACTGGTTCACTTAGTAGAAGTTGCTGTTTAAAAAAAATAAAAAAACACTGAATCTCAATTATTATATGACCTTTGGGGGATTTAAAAGACAGTCTTGTCACTGGGTTCAAAAGCATCCCTTGCCCTTTTAGGAAACTTTTCTTCATAGAAGGAAAGGCTTCCCTCTCTTTATTCACAGTTGTGTGTTCTCTAACAAGTGCGCCTTTTCCTTTAGGGCTGACCTGCTTTCACTTCAGTGCATGTTGTTTTCAAAGAACCATTTGATGTACAAGAAACCTTTTGCTTAAAAATAAAAAAGCAAGCCGGAAGAGTGAAATAGAAAGAAAGGGATAAGGGAAAGGAAAAAAAATAAAAAATCATTTTGTTGTGTTTGTTTTTGTATTTGGGGATGAGTGGAGAAATATGATGTAGAATTTTCCACTAAAATGTTCCAACTTCCAATTAAGTTGTAAACCTTAGATATATGTCATTTCATTCTTCCCTAATTCTGTGCCTCACTTTGACCAACCAAGAAGGACGTAAACAGATAAATTCCAGAGAAACAACTTTTTCTTTTGAAATAAGAGATGAAGAGAAATTATCTCTTCATTATCTACCTATAGAATTCAAACCCTTTTATATGACATTTGGAAATCTTTAGGTATGTCTATGCCCCCACCCAAATATGTTTCCTTTATCATGCTCTCTGCATCTCAGTAACTTTAATTTCTGCGATCTCTGTCCCAGTAGATTTGATATTTGTATTGTATATAAATGACTTGCTTTGGTCTTATCATGGCTCTTGTATAAACTAGTCTCAACTTCAAAAATATTCTTTCATTTCTTTCTGTCCATCCATCCACCAAATTCACTTATTCAAGAACTATCTTGCTCAGGAGACCTTCCTTATTTTACTGTGTCTCTATAAACTAACTTCATTTTCCTCCATAAAAGAATTTATGAACTTCAAGTTTCATATTCTACATACTATGAAGCATATTAAGTATTTTTAATTTGTATTATGTATTAGTTTTATTTGTTCAATTAGATAATATGTTCTTCAAGAGAGGAAACAATGTCATACCACCTCCAATCTCCCTTTTCCTAACCCCTATTAGATTGCAACTTGTTATTGGTCTCCTGCCATATTATTAATAGGAGAGAAACTGGTTAATATCCTTTTGAAAAGGCTTAGAGTCAGCCAGACATATTTCACAGACACAAATACACACAGACCACTAAGCCTATAATAAGTCTTTATCTCCTACATACTTCCAAATTCTTAATAAAGAATATGAATTGCACTCATTGTTCCTTTGAAAAATCACAATCCAAATTCACTTATATAGATATTTGTTTCCCCTACTAAGGGTGGCAAAAAAATCACTTCTCCCACCATTCTGCTTGTTGTTGATCAATTATTTTGTGTGGTTTATTCCCTTCATCAGCAAGGATTGTGTTTGGTTCCACAAAAAAGAAATTAATAAGAGACACTTTAGCAAAGAAAAGCTTATTTTCTTTGAACAACAGAAAACCTGAAGTAAGTGTTCCATAAATAGTCCAGATACTCAAGGAAGTGTTGGAGGACCCAAGCTCCTTCCATCCGTTAGGTTCTCTTTGCCTTTTATCCTGATGACACAGTATGCTTACTCCAGCTGAGGCACTACATGCCGGTTTGAGGCCAGAAAGAGGGGAAAGGACAAAGAACAAAGACATGGGCTACCTAAATCTAAACCCTTTACCAAAAAACTGATAATGTCCCTATAAGATCCATCCTACAGATATTCACTTCCACCCTACTGACCAGGACTCTATCATGCTGCCAACTCTAGTTGCTATAAATTCTAAGATTTTGTTTGTTTTATTTTTATCTAAGCATATTACCCTAAACAAGGTCAGTTTTCTGCTAATGAAAAAAAAAGTTAGTTACCAACAGTCTATACCACAGTGCTGAACTGTTAGAGGATAGAACAGTGTCTGTTGCAGAGTACACACTCAATAATACAATGAATAAGTTAATCCATGAATTACTGAACACATATTGACTAAGTTTTATTTAACAGTGGGCTTTTAAATACCTTCATCTATGGTGTCTCATAGGTCAATCAAAAGATCTCAAACAATAAGTATTTAAAAAGTTGTTTAAGACTTCATTTTCAGCTCATGTAATACAATGCTACATGTCATTAGGCATTTAACAAAAGTTTTCTAAATTATAATGGTAAAAATCCCAAGGGAAACTGTTTTGTTTCTCTTCAAACGTAACTCAATAGCTCTAGACCATCTCTACTGGGAAAAGCACACTTCCTTATTCTGTCCTGTGTTATTGATTCATCTCCAGCTAAAGACATGCTTTTAGGACAGAAGTAAAAGTATTTCAATCTATGCAATGATTACTGGTATCTCAGGAAATGACTCACTATTTAAATGTGAAAGAATTATTTGCTATTGCTTTCAGTAGGCAGTTACACATCTATTTGTTGATATGACCCATCACAATTCTTTAGTCTTGAACACTTACATTAGTTTAGGTAATCTCTTTGCAAGTAGCAAGTTTTCCCATTGAGGGAAACTTTATATCTACAACTGAGGAAAAACTGATTTTAATTTAGATTATCCTTTTTTAAAATTCTTAAAAAAGAAAGGAAAAATAAATTTAAAGAATAAGGTTTGTGTGTGTGTGTGTGTGTGTTTTAAGTAAAGAGAACACATGCAACACACACATTCACAATAAAGGAAGGTAGAGTCAAAAATAAAGCATTAGAAAAATCATGAAATAGCTCCAGAAAGGTAAGCCAAAAATCACTTGCTTTTGTAGAACAGTAAGAATAGGCAATGCATATAAGATTTACAGTGTAAGATAATGTATAAAATAAAATACAAAAGATAAGATGAAGTCACTTCCTGTTTCCTGCCACACTGGGGGTTTCTAGCAAGACCTCCAGGATACCAATACTGCTACCAGTTTATCTTCAGTTTATAATTTTCTTATGTCCATCAACTAATGACTGTAGAGGTCACTGTGTTTCATGGATATCAAAGAATTCTCTGTCACATTTGAAAGCACAATTTCAAGAGTTTTGCATATATCACTAGGCACCATTTCAAGTGATTACATATATTACCTCATTTAAACCATATGATCCTGCAAGGTAAGTACTATTGTTATCACTATTTTCCAATTGAAGAACTGAGGTTTACATTGCTTGCCTACATGCCAAATGACAATCCTGAATTGAAATCTAGCCATCTAGCTCCAGAATCAGGACTCCTCACCACTATTTGCACTTCCTCAATGGGCCTCAATGATACACTTTCAGGCACCAAATTTGAGAAGATTCACATCTTCTGATTCATTGTTAATACTTTATGATAAGAAGAACAAGGCGAAGTGAGAGGAAAAACAAATCAAAAGTAACATCATCAGGTGTTAGAAGCAGACTGTTCCTAAGGGACAGCCATAAAAGACATCTTACCCCCTAGGAAGTAGAGACACTTAGAAATTATCTTAATGATTTTGCAAGTATGTACTATCTACATTTCTATCAAATAGTCAGCAATTCCATTTACTGCATAATGGTCTCCCTGCTAAAGGATAAATTCATAAATTTGAAAATGCTCTCTCCTTTGAATTCTAAGAGAATGTAATAGATATAAGAAAGTTTAGAATGAATAATCTAGGACAGAATTGAGAGTGTGAATACTGGTATTATAAAAAAATAATATAAAATCATGTTAAGCAGTAACATCCCAGCTCTGAAGTTCTCAATCAGTTATTCTATCCCAGGAGAAAAAACAAGAAAAGTCTCTTTACCATCCACCAAGTGTTTAGCCTCTGTTGTTTTTAGTGTTGACACATTTGTTGGTGCATTGAGTGAGGAATCTACTCATATTAATTAGATAGAGACAGAAGAAAGCCAGACAGAAAGCTTCAGGCACACATTCCTAGCCATTAATGGTGAGGTGTTGGCATGGATTGGACAATGTCCTCTCTACCACCTTAGTGCTGGAGAACCAAATCAGTGGACTTAATAGATTGGTTGGCACAGGCCCCAGATGGAATTGATGAACATGAAATACTGTTGTTCTTGTGAATTCTGATGAGTCAGGGGCGCATACTGATGCAGAACAACCTGTTGGGCACTTAATATAACTCCATCTAGAAGGGTTCACCTTTCTAGACATTCCTGGACAGCATTCCTTCTCTTTGAGAAATATTCTGGAATAAATTGTGATTTGGGTTCCACATATGACAACCTTTTATACTAGTTAAGGTTTTTGGAATACAGTCGAAAGAAATGAATTCCAGGACCAGAAGAATCCTAGTTAGTTTGGGAATTGCCCAGGAATCAGGAATTATAAGTGTCCTAGGAGAAACAGTCTGGTCACAAATCCACCAGGGAGAAAACATGGAAATGCAGTTATTAAGAGTTTGTTTCTTGTTTTTTTTTTTCTTTTCAGTTACATAAATGGGACATTTACTATTTATTGGACAATATGTTAAAGCCTCTGCTTACATCTATCAGACTATATCAGTGTGAAAAGGAATTCCCTCAATGGTAAATCTGACTTTATAAGGAAGAAAAATGGTGGTAAGCTAAATAGGGAAACCAATTTGTGCCAGTTTCCCTGTGATTTTTCTGTTTTTAATACAGAATATCCCATATGCCAGTCTCTGGCAAACTGGGATGGTTGGTCACCATAAGGCTAATTTATACACACTACGCACATGCACACACGTGTGCACACACACACTAGAATCTTCCTTGCTTTCCCATCTTTTTTCAGTAGTCACCACCCTATCACACAAAATTTCTTTCTAAAACCATATTCTCTGTTTTTCTTCTCATAATAAATCTTGAAGGATATTTAAACCAAAATCCTGAATCACTAGAAGTCTTTCACATCTACCAGAAAGGAGAAGAAGAAGAAGAAGAAGCTGATTTCTTTCCTCATGAACAAGAGGAAGAGTTTTTCTTCAAATATTCACAGAGGGAGTACTTTTCACAAGCAGGACAGAATAAAATAAGTTTCTATGCTGAAGCAGGTTGAAAGTCCCTGTCCTGTTATACAAAACAGAGGATTTCCAGGATGATAGAGAGCCATGGACACACACACACACACACACACACACACACACACACACACACCCCACTACAGTATCATTAGGAGACTTCCTATTAAAGAAGTGAAGTTGACCATTTTAAACATTATGCTGTCAATCAGGAAACACACCATTGTTCTCCATTGTGCATCCAAATGTTGACAGAGAATTGAGACCCATAAAACCCAGTGACCCGCATATTCATTAGTTAATTGACATGAGAAAATGACAAAGTAAAGATACCCTGGCGGCAGTTTCGGAGTCTTAGAGGTCTTGCCAGAAAGCTCCAGCATGGATGGACACAGGCAGCGATTTTATCTTACTTTCCAAATTAACATTGTAACTTCTTAAAAATTAAAGACATGAAAAGGCTCTTCAGTGGTCAAATGACAAGATTAAATGTAACGTAGTTTCTGTTGTCAAGTTATGGACAATACTGCCAAGTCATGTAGGAGACACACAGAAAACGGAAGCCATGGATCTACTCTTGGTGGAGGTTGATGTCCTCTTGCAAGTTGCCTAACTCTAAGCCAGGGACTTAAAGCCAGAAAGACTACAGGGACCAACAAGGCAACATATATACACCAGGTTCAAAGACAACTGATGACTCCATGGCACATCCAAATGGAACAGTGGATACACAAACCCTCATCACTGCCTTGCTCCAGAGTCAGACCATTTCCCTGATATTTCCAGGGTAGCTAAAAATCCAGGTTTTCTGTGAAATCCTGATTTCTTAATTTTAGCAAGCAATTCAGCACTTTAAAATATATCATGAATGTCAAAACACACCTACAAGCTTGTTCCAGCCCCAAGTAACACCTTTGCTATTTCTAAGGTTTTATTTCATTAACTTTGATTAAATAGAACTGGAGGAAAAGGGAACCTGATAGAGTGTATAGAAGCATGCAGGAGTCTCAGGGGCTCATGGAAAGTGGTGGAGAAGCTAGAAAGGTCAAGTTGACAGCCAGCACTCTCTTCCAGATTGTCTCAGACAATCCCAATGACATATCTAGTGGTTACACATAATTTGTATTATTAAGCAATACGTATACAACATAAAACAAATTTAAGTACTAATCGATTTCAACACAATACTTCCTTTTTCTGTTAAAACAAAAAGACTCAAAGCTACACACCTTAGATTGTAAGCCAGACCTCTTTTCTTTCACCCCATTGCCCTTTCCAATTAACTCCACAAAATTGGGATCATACCCTTTCAATAGCAAAGTCTTGTTTGAGGAATAAAGATAACATATATTGAAAATATTTATACACTGCCAAGTGCTATATGAATGTAACTTGCTGTGACAGCATGAAGACCAGGAAGAATGTGGCTTGGTAGCTGGAGCGTTCTGATGGAATACTTACACTAAAGTCCTCAGAAAAGGCTGTGAAATCAGGTGCTAACCTAGCCAAGAGGCAGACCCCAGAAAGAATAACTTTGTAAGTCTCTGCAAATATAGACAATGCCATTAAAAATATATTTTTAAAAAGGCGTACATTGATTTTAGAGTAGAAAATAACAAAAGGACATTTTAGTAAGGAACAGAATAATTAAAAATCATTGTCATTTAAAGGCAACCATACAGAAATTAAATTTTTCAGACTTAAATAAGAGACAAGGACCCTCATAGGTTCATTTAATTCTCTATTAAACCTCCTTTCATTCTAATGACAAAACAAGACATTCGAAATGATTGCTGCATATCAGCTTGTGGAAGGGAGACAATGAAGGAAAGGGAGAACTCTCTTAAACAAAACCAGGGCTGTCAAACCACATTGCTGATGAACTATTTTCTTAAAGCACATAATTCTAATTCAATGAAATCACAAGGGCTTTTTTTTTCCATTTCATTTTTTTCTTACATAGCTTCAACACTTTCTAAAACCCAGGTGCAGACCAAAAACAAAACAAATACATTTTATTTCTTTTGGTGAATTTCAGACACAGAGGTAAATCATTTTCTTCACAATTTACAGCTAAATAAGTATCATACCTATTTTTGTTTTCCAAGCTGGACCATGCATCTGGATTTAATTAGATAAGCAAGAAAACAGCATCTGGAGAGGATCAGGCCAGCCTGGATTGGGGAGGGGGTTGTTTGTTTTGTTTTTTTTTTGAAACTTTAGAAATATTAAGAGTAAATATCTCCTTTACGTTAATACCTCACTTCAGAAACAAGACCTCCTAAATGAAGTTATAAAAATGTTCCACTCTGGCTAATATAACATTAATATCTTCCATGATGGGTATTATAACCCATAAATGCCTCTATTATGACTTTTCACAATTCTATATAAATGCTCAGAAATTTCTTCCTTAGAAACTCAAGTCTGTAATGACAACAGACCCAAATGTCACTGGCCTGTGGACTGAAATCAGTACACCCCTCCCTCTGTCCAAGCCTCCTCCTGCTACCTCTGCTCTCACCCTTCTCTCCCTCTCTTGGACTGCTTTCCATCCATCATCTTCTTCAATCACAGCCTTTTTATCCTGATATTTCTCAGACACAGCATACAATTATTTTCAAACACTGACCATTTAGGAATACTTCCTCACCCTCTCCCTTGTCCTGCCACTCTCTTTCTCCCCCCTTGCATGGGCAAATTTCCACAAAGACCAGTTAACCCTTGATGTCTTCACTTCCTCACCTCCTGTCCTTAGCCTACTATCTGGTTTCCACTATCACCAAGCTATAGAACTTCTCCTCTGATGTGGCTACTTACGTGTTTGTCAAAATCAATAGTTCTGGGCATCTGGTTGGCTCAGTTGGTTAAGAGTCTGCCTCTGCTTGCTTCTCCCTCTCCCTCTGCCTGCTGCTCTCCCTGCTTGTGCTTCCTCTCTCTGACAAATAAAATCTTAAAAAAAAAAAAAAAATCAATAATTCTTTGCCATTTTTTTTTTCAGTCTTGGTGGCATTTAACTCCGTTGGGTTTTTTATTTGGTTTTGGCTTTGTTTTTCTTGTTTTGTTTTGTTTTCAGTAATCCTGATAAAGCAAGCACTACTCTAATTTTCCTCTCCTTTGTCTTGCTACATTTTCTTCCTCAAACCTGCACTTACATGCTGATATTCCCTAATGTTTCATCCCTAGCCTTCTGATTTTGTCACTTTACAAATTTTCCTGGGTCACACCTATATTTTCACTGTTAAGTCTGTGAACTTTTCCCTAATTCATATCTTAACTTCTAAGTCGGTATCTTCACTTGAAGGCATTTAAAGCAATATCCAAAATTTCCTTTCCCATTCAAACCTGATCTTTCCCTTCCTTATTTCATTTTTTTTTCTTTTTTTTTTTGGAGGGAGAGAGGGAAACACATTTGTTTACACATTGATAGCAATTCATTTTCTGTATATCTGTTTTTTCTGGTCCTTCTCTAATTAATTATCTTCATAATGCCAATTGTGTAAAGTGGAACATGTCACTTCCTACACTAAAATCTTTCAATGGGTCATTTTATTTGGAGGATGAAGTCCATACTCCTTGCCATTTCATAAAACACTCTTCATAATCGGACACCTGCTTACTTTGCCAGGTAAACATGTATCAGTTCCCCACACAGACCCTCAAGTCTAACCACATGAAACTATTTGAAGGCTGCTGGCTATAGCTTGATCCTCTATCCCCCTAGGCTTAAGTGCTCTTTCTTATTCATTGCCTCCTTCAGTCCTTACCCCCTTCTCCACCTGTGTATCTCCTTCAACACTCAATTCAAAGCTCACCACCTCAAGAAATATGCTCTGATGCTCACTTACCATCCTCAGTGCTTTCTTCTCGACTTCTAGTGTAAGAGCTGCCCATAATCATTCTGACATTCTTGTAAAAAGCATTTTCATGAATCAAAATTGGTCTAGCTGCTCCTTGTAGAGTCCTGGTTGTTTACCTCTTTCTTTGAATATATGACAACCTGATCTCCTTGCAATAAATTTATCTTTGCTTAGAATCGATGAATAGCAAAGCCTAGGTAGCATGATGACATGATTGCCTTAATGTTATTAGCATGATCTTGAGCAGGTTATTCAACTTCTTTAAGATTTAAGTACAAGCTAGTGAGCCCAACTCCTGGGCAGTGCCCCATGGATGAGATGCCTGTGCCTCTCCTGGCAGAGCACTTAGCACATTTACGCACTGCATCTCATCATAGGTTTTGCTGACTGCCTTCTCTGTAGCCCAAGCTCCTTGTTGCTCAGAGTGCTTGCTACTTAGTACATACTTGGCAAATGTTTGATGAAAAAAATTAATGAAAGAAATTATTTTCTTAGTGATTATCTGTGTTTTGTTCTCCTGTATCTGTTTATCTCATTTTATTGAAAAGATTACCTAAAATTTTTTAGACAGTCATCTTTCCCTGATTCTTGGTCATTGTGGCCTCACCCCACACCCAGACCCCCAAGATAGGCCCTGATTGAATTAAGCCTGTCAAATATCTTTTTTTCCCTGATTGCAGTGAAAGATTCATAATGGAGTCACACGTAACTGAAATAAAGCAAATAAAATATAAAAAGACATTTATCAGAGAATTCTAGGATAATTCACTTCCATGATGCTACCATTTCTCTCTGGCTCTTCTGGTGTGAAATATGAAATTTGAATTCAAAATTCATTGTGTTAACATCCAACAGGGTATCGTTAGCTGCCATGGTTGTTCATGGGCAAGGAAAGAGATAAAGAAAAACCAGATCATTTCTAAAATCTACACAACTATATCACCAAATCCTGTCTTGAACCAGACCAACTTATGAACTATTCAGTTATGTGAGCCGATGAATTTCTTTTTTTATTGAAGCCACATTGAACTTTTCCTCTTATTTGCAACATAAAGAGACTTAACTGATGTGACTTATTTCACTCATTTTACTAGCTTTATATTTTCTGATAGAATCATTTTCTCTAGTAAATGTTCCTGCCTTTGGCAAGTCACTAAACTCTGATTCCCACTTTCCACATTAATTTGCTCAATGGCCTGTCTTTGACACTTTAGCAAAAACTCCGTTATGTGGATATTTAGTGCTACATTGCCATTCTCATATAGTCTTACTCAGGTGTATTTTTTCTTCTGTTTATGGAATCATATTTTCAAAGCTGAAAATTTTCTTAGAGATTACCTTATTCGGTGACCTCATTTAATATACAAAGAAGCTGAAGCACAGAAGGTTAAATATTTTTTTCCAAAACCACGCAAAATACATAGTTAAGAGGAAATCTATGTCCACACTTATGGTAATTAATCTGCCATTGACTTGAGTAAACTGGTCATTTCTTAAAAAAAAAAAAATCTAATTTATTTTCTCTACCCAAATACAAAGATTCTGATAACACATTTCCTACCCACAAGTCTCTTACTCTTTTAAAGAAAGTAAAATAATATTTTACATTTGTGACTACATGGGTATGAACAAACATCACAGAGTTTGGGAGAGTTAAGGATCCCTTCTAACTCTTCATTCACACATTCATCAATTTATCTAGCAGATAGTTTTTGAAGATTATCTATTTTTCATGTTTTTTGGTTAGTAAAGAAAGCCCGTGGATCAGGTTAAAATTTAAATAAATCTTTAAAAACAGGTTTAATTTTTATTTAAGCAAATGGGATTAACAGGAATTCTTAGGAAATAGAACTTCTGTTAGCAAGGACTCAAAAGAGAAATAAAAAAATCAGTCATATTCACAGAAAGAAAAGCAATGTTATTTATCTGGAACTTACAGTCAGAAAGGAAGCTGACTGAGCCAGGTGATGAAAACCTAGAAATAGGTGAGTGGGTGGTTCAAGCTTCCAGTAGATATTTCCAACATGCGTAGAAAATAAGCATCTTAGCTGGATGCCTTAGGCTTTACCTCGACCATGACAATGAGTGCTTTAGTGACTGTATGCAGTGTGTCACTCAGCTAAGTTCCTTTTCATGTCACATCTCATAAAAAAAAATGTGCACCTCTGTTCTATGAAATAAGCATAAATTCAACAGAGAAACAAAACCCAGATGGGAAAATAGAAGTATCCAAGCATGTTTGAACTGTGATATATTCTAAAAGCTCAACCATTTTGACGCAACCTAGATATGGCAAAGAAAACCTAGATACCAACTAAATCTTTTTTATCAAAGAGTAACAGGTAGGGAATGAGGCCTCCCACCATTAGAGAGAAAAATCACTTTCCTGTGACCGAAAGTTGACTTGAATTGCCAATATTGATGGGTTGATGCCCTTGGACACGTTAGACTGAATGTATCAAATATCTTGCCACTGAGACAGGTTTTGGCCTGTTTAATAGTGGTGTCCATATTTCTTCTGACTGTCATTCACCTAGACAGCTGGCTAATATTTTTTCAGGGAATATTGAACATTATATCAATGGTACCACCAATTACAGCTGTAATCAATTATATAAGACTCTGCTTATAATCTCAGAGACTGTGTCATATTTATTGCCTTTGCATGAAGACGGTGCTAAAATGACACCCTGATGCCCGATTGCAGGGAATAATGGCGAAGAAACATCACATTGCAGCAGACTTGAGAAAAGCAAATCACACTGTGCCTAAAGTTCAGTGAAAATTACAAGATGAGATTTCCTACCATTTAAAGCTGTAAAAATAGTGGGGAACCTATAAATAGAAAAATATCAATTTATAATGATAGTCACCAGTGCAATCACATACCGAATTCATAATCCTGATGTTTTCAAAACTAGTTCAAAGACATGAACTACAAGAGATGAGGAAGTGAATACAGGAAAACTTGGAAAATGTGACCCACAGATTGCACGGACACATGCAGAAATTCACATACACCTCCTTCACCACAACCCACAGACGTGGCTCTCTCCATGCTGCTGAATTAGCTGTAGCTTCCAACTCTCTCCACAATCCTTCCTCATTTTCTAGTGTTTATAATTTCAACAAAATAAGTCCTGTTTATAATTTCAACAAAATAGTATTAACTTCAGCATTCTGAAAGACAAAATCACTTTAAATCAAAGAAAGAACCTACAGTCTGCATGAAGATTTTTGGAGGATTTGGGTTCTAAATTTGGATCTCAACTATACAGCAAAGATCTTGTCTCCCAGCAAAACAAATGTACCTCAAGACTTAAAGAGAAGTAATGACAATTTTTTCTATTTGCCTGCTATGCAACAGGCTTTTCAAGCAGAAGGCTCTATAATTGCTTTGAAAATTAAAAACATACAAACACCAAGCTGCTGAAAGATTATCTAAGTCCAGTAATTTGCCTTTCTACTTAGCAGACAGGCTTCTTAAGGGCACATCACAGGAACAATTTATTGCATAACGGTAGTGATATTTTCAACCGTCATTATTGCTAAAGATAAAAGTCAACCAAATGTGTTATGTCAAACACTAAGGTGGTGATGGTCTGAATTTTAAAAGCATATTTAAATAACAAATGGTGAAATGATCATGAAGAAATCCAGTTTTGCCCCTTATTTTAATAGCAGCACATTTGAGTTAACAAGCCAAGCTTACCATTTCACAGGTACTAATGTGAGAGTTTATTTCCCATTGACAGTTAATATAAAATGTTTTCATTTCACATTTATAGAACATCCATATTATTATACTATATGCACAGCTTTCAGAGGGTATGAAAAATAATTTTTAACATAAAAGTCTCAGTAATGTTCCAAGTTCATGCTGGTAAAATTTTGGAAACCTTCATGATTTTTCCCATCATCTTTGTTAACATCAAAATCCTGGGGCTTACTGCCATATTGAGGTGTGTATTAACACAATAAAATGTCTTGGATATGATTGTATTTATCATGATACCATCCACAAGATGCAAGAAATATAATCAATGTCTCTTCATCTCTTCAATGGTAGAACAATAATAACTAATACCAATTAAGACTTCTATATAAGTCACACACAAGGCTGAGGGAAGGACTTTGTGTTAACTACCTCACTTACACCTCAACACAACCATGTGAGGCAATACTATTAGCATCCTCATTTTATAGGTGAGTTAACTTAGATACGGAAATGTTACATGACTCGTCAGTAGTCACACAGCGGCTAAATGAAGAAACCTAATCCAGATAAAGTTAACTCAGTTACACTATGTCAAAGGTAACACACACATACTCACTTATCCAAAAAAATAGTAACTGAATGACTTCTGTGTTCTTTACAGAATCTTTGGTGTCATGATACTGGTCACTGGAGGAGGTGGGGGAGAAACCATTTTAAACAAAACAAACAATTTCTGCCC
This sequence comes from Mustela lutreola, assembly GCF_030435805.1. Classification (NCBI taxonomy): domain Eukaryota; kingdom Metazoa; phylum Chordata; class Mammalia; order Carnivora; family Mustelidae; genus Mustela; species Mustela lutreola. Next base: position 119,696,276 of record NC_081292.1, on the reverse strand, counting down.
TCACAGAGCATATAATCTATGGGAAGAGAGATTAACTAGATTTGTCAATATAAACTATGCTCTCTTTACTTGTACTCACAATTGGGGGTGTAAGTTAATATTATGTCTGGCTTTCATATTTAAAGATACTGTGGCAAAAATCAGACCTTGTAGACTCCCTTTTTAATATGCTCTGGTATATTTAGGAAGACTCTGTAATGGTATAACTTTTGTTCTGCATAAACTTCGGCTCTGACTTCAAAAATCTCAAAGAAAGAAAGGGAGCCGTGTTAGGGTTGGGGGGTTGGGGGGTAGGGTGGGAGGGGAATAGGAACTTAGAATCTAGGAATCCTTATGGATGACTCCTACTTTGCCTCTCCAAAAGCATGGATTCCTATTGAGATCATTGATGTCCATGTTAATTTTTGTAACCATAATCTTGTTCTGTCACATGATTTGTGAACCAAAATTACTATACAGAATTAATGTTGATTTGCTTAATTGAAATTATGTGAAGAAGGACTTTGGTTTTTTTCTTTGTTTCCTATATTCTAAGCATGATCTGTTCAAATCACAGTTCAGAAATAAAATTGGCCTCCCATGTTTCCAGCAGAACATTTTAGAAGTCAGAGTTTTGAGTGTGACCTCTCTCCATCCAGCATGCCAGATCTTTCTGATTCAGGTTCTGTCTCCTTCTGTGCCCTCCATAAACGCTAACACGTCTCATCTTTCTCCACCCTATCAATCAGATGAACATGTTCCATTCACTTGGAAGCAGGTTCAATAATTATTAGTTACTTCACCAGGACAATACATTTGCTTTTTATCATGGATATCCAAGGCATTAAGGCCAAGAACAAGAAACATTATGAATTCTGGCTAAAAAGATAACTTGGAAAGACAATTTGAAATAGGGAAACTTGTTAGTAATTCTCAAATCATCTTTTATGGATGTAGGCAATGGTATGTTGCTGGCAACTCATACCTGCACAGAGGAGCCAACCTTACATTTTCAGGAATGTTGTCAGTCTATTCTCAAACACATCCATTACTAAAAGCAAATGAAAGTAAATTGCATAAACTCCTAATTCTCTAATTTTTAGAAAACAAAGTTAATACTCAAAACTCAGACTTCCTAAATATTTTTTTAAAGATCTTATTTATTTGACAGAGAGAGATCACAAGTAGGCAGAGAGGCAGGCAGAGAGAGAGTGGAAAGCAGGCCCCCTGCTGAGCAGAGCGCCCGATGTGGGACTGGATCCCAGGACCCTGAGATCATGACCTGAGCCGAAGGCAGCAGCTTAACCCACTGAGCCACCCAGGCGCCCCCTTCCTAAATATTTTACTATTATTTATACTCTTAAGGTTTTTTGCATCCATTGTATCTGCATGGTATAAATACTAGAGATCAGCATGCTACCATTCATCTCTTCCCAACATTGATATTTTGAAATTGACCATGGTAGAAGGAAAATGGAAAATACTAAAAATCAGAAATTTGTTTGCTTTCTAGGAGAGTCTATTGCTAAACTTATACTATCACACCACTGAATAGAGGGTGTCATCACCTAGACAGATTTATTTGCAGGTCTGAAATCAAGTCCTGGAAGAACAAAAGCCCTTGAAATAAATGTTATGGTACTACTGGGTTTTACTCACAGGAAATAGAACAATCACTCTGTCAGTTAGGTAAATGCAAGTGAGGAATGTTCTGGATAACATCTAGGAAGTTTTGCACCAAACTGAATATTGACTTCAAAATCTCTCCCTGTCAACCTTGCACATTCCCTGTATCTGAGTGCTTTTTTGCTGTTCCTCTTTTGGCAAATCAAAACACTCCCATTTCATACATTACTAAGAATTTCATTAAGAAGTCCTCTTCTTGTTCTGCAGAACTTTAAGTGTCTGTTTTATATGAAGCCTCTGTTTTCATCATGTACTAGCCATGGAACAGAACTTAGCATGTTGTCCCATTTTCCAAAATCAAATAAATTTCACAAAACATCAATGCATGTTATAGACTAAGAAGAAAAAATGTGTGGGAGCAGGGAAAGGAGAATATTACAATGCATGTCACATAGCAAATCATTCGGTATTGCTGTCTCCAAAAATCGTAATTTCATTGCAAAGCACAGTCTTCATTGTTTTTGTTTTTAATTGACCCTTTTCCCCCGTCTTGTCATCAGGTCTTTCTACTCTAATGCCCTTCTGTATCTATCCTATATTATGCAGAGATTTCAACTAAAAGTCCATTTCCTATGAGAAAAAAAGTGGTACTGTCAGCTGCTAAGAAAATGTTTTCTCTTATAGTTTACACAGTATGACCTAGATAGATCTGAGTTCCCCAAAATGTCTGGTAAGGTATTACTGGGGAACAAACGTAGACAATGGTTAATTCAGTTTGGAAAATAATGGATCCAAAAATTGTCTTTAAAGAGGATCTTGTTATTTTTTACTTTCCAATTCTCAGAGTCTTCACTTTGCTAATATACATATTGAATCTCTAAGATAGGAATTTTCAAAAATTTGACTTTGAAAGCCTGTTTTTTTTTCTTTTTTTTTTTTAAGAACATATTTTGTGGTACTTCCCTTGCACTAAATGCACTTTAAGAAACGCAATACTGAGATTTCTAGTCTAAGTAGACAGCAAGGGGGCTCTGTGGACTCAGGTGTTATCTTTGATACCAGAAATAATGGTTTCACTAACGTTTCCCTTAACTGAATTATACCTTTGACCCCTTTCATAGGAGTGAAATTCATGTGGAACAATCTAACTTCCAGGCAGGAGAAAGAGTTATGTGGTCCAAGAAAGGGGAGGGAGATGTACGGGAGGAAGTAAGCCCCGAGGCCTAGCACGTTGATGAGAAAACCAAGGAACGTGTGGATAAAAGGAAGAGAGAGGCAGATGGAGAGAGAGAGAGATGTTCAGAATTGACTTTATTGTAAAAACCTGTGAGACTTTCAGCATAATACAGTGTCAAAAATGAACATAGAAAAATATAACTTTAGACCAGTCCATTGAAGAAAACTTCCAGTAAAGAACTACATTATTTGTGGTTTCTGGAATACAGTTTGAATTTCCTTTTGCCTATGATTCTTACAAAGAACAAGGTAGGACCCTTGCTTTCATTTAGACTATTTAAAAAATTTTTGCGTGTGTGACAGCAAGCATTGATGATTATGTTTTTCTTAGTGTATCACATTCTATTCCTGAAATAAAGAGTTTTATGAGGTGGATATCATTATTCCAAATTTAGTTGAAGTAGCCGAGAACAGGCTAACGGGGTCACATAGCTAGCTGCAAGGGAGCAGGATCAAGATTCTGCCTGGCAGCACCAAGTAGGATTCAAAAGCTCTAGCGCTAAATAACCTGAGAGCAAGAATAGATAAGACCGGCAACATTGTTTTAAATTCTAGGAAATTTTCTGAGTCTTATTTTTGAGTATGTAGTTGCTGTTGGTTTTTCCTGGTTTATGTTTCCCATGTTAACAGAATACATCAACAACACTAGTATGCATTTATTAAAAGCATTAATTTTTAAGGGCACAAGAGACATAAAAAAATGGTCTAAATCCAGACAAAAATGATACATACATACATACACAATTTTTTAAAGCCCCAGCGAATACAGCAATGTCTCAAATGAACAGTAAAGGAAATAAATACTACCGGATACACCAAAACAAAGCTCAGTTGGTGGAAGAGATTGGATATGCATTGAGTCTGGATAATGTGTAAAAGAAACATAAGGAGAAGAGAAAGGACAATGTGTATGAAAATTAGGGAGAGAGAGAATAATGTTAATTAAGCACAAACCCACGGTTAACTAAAAAAATCATTCATAGCCATTAAGCTAATATACCATTATCTTAGATGGATCCCAAAGAAAAGAGACAATGATAGATCTGCCTGCATGAAGTTATCTGCAAATTTATGCAAATTCCCATAATTGTCTTTTCATTTTCTTGCTCCCTATGCTACATATTTTCTGTTTTGTTTTGTTTTTTCGTCATTATTTTCTACCATTCTTCATCTTGCTCTGAGGCAGAAAATTCTGACCTCAGTAGATGACATAAACCAGACCTTCATGCCTTCTGGCTTCTGCTGAATTCAGCCAAAGGCAGGCCCTGGAAGAAACTGTAAGGTGTGATGAGAGAGAGGTCAAGGTGTTTACCAGCAGCTCCTTCCTTGAAGGCTGTGATTTGGCAATAACTGCATTCTTCTACCTAAACCTGCAGATACCATAACTGGCTCAGCTGTCATGGGGTTCTTGTAGGAAAATGAAATCCATCAAGAAAACATGTGAACTTCTGTTAGATCAATCTCCTCACCAAACTTTTCGCAATTTCCTCTGTCTTGTATACCCTTGAGTATAAACAGATCTAAATTTAACAAAAAGTGAGGGGGAGGGAAAAGACAGAGGAAGAAAAATGGCATAGAAAAGATGGATAATGGAAAGAAATGAAAGTTGAATTGAAAGCTAAAAGAGTGCCGTTGACTGACAAATGAAGTAGAGGAAACAGAAAAAGAAAGATTTCCCATTTTGTAGCTAAATTCCAACCTCACCCTCTTGGCATACTGAAAGGAATAATCAAGGCAAGAATGAATTTCAAAAACCTGAGCAAGATGCTCCATTTGCATGTCAGTCTGGATGTCCATTTGTCTTTAACATGTGACCTATCACTCATCTTGAAATTCGGGTTATCAGACTGATGAGAGTCAGAAGACTTAGCAGGCCAACTGAAGCTCAGGATGCCCAGGAGGAAAAGGAAAAGCAAAGACTGATCCCTGTGACAGACAGGTTAAAGAGAGGCAGTCTAATTTTATGTCAAAGCCAGCCAGTGTCTCCAGCCTCCTTCACCCTCAACTGGCCTGACAATTACTCCTGTCCCTCTAAGCAAGAACACATGTCTGACCTACAAACAGGATTCAGCTCCTTCACTCTCATTTTAGCTGCTTTACCTTTTGTCCCCATACCCTCAACTTACAAAGTTTTGTACACATTTTTAAAGCTCACTACCATTTAAAATTGTCAAAGAGACTTGGTCAAAATAACTGAACTTGAGATACTTAACATTTATCTCTTTTTAAAAATCTGATGTCAAGTACAGACTTGCCATATGCCAATGGAAAGAAGACTTTATTTAATTTTGGTTTCCTGATCATCAACAAATTCTACTCTTTTTTTTTTTTTTTAAATGGATGTCTTCCACCCTCAAAACCTCAAACAATCCCAAGTCATAAATATAAAAGAGAATTGGGCTAAAAAGGGGAGTCTCTTGCTGGACAGAAGTCTGGCAAAAATAGGACAAAATTGATCCAAACCCCACAAATAAAAGAGAATTTAGAAGAGTTCTTCAAATAACCCAGAGAGAGTGAAGCCAACGGGTACCTAGAAAAGCTCTGATGTGCAAGAAAAAAAAATCATCAATCCAAAATAGTGGTAAAATATTACAGACCTGTTTTAAAAATCATCAGGGCTATTTGTTCCAAGTATTCATTTGTGTCCAATTTTCCATAAATCTGCATAATGTGTTGATAAGCCCCTAAGTCCAAGTATGAAATATCAAATCAAGTGCATTAATTAGTATGGCTGACTAGAGCTGAATCCAAAATCAATATGGTTAGCTCTCAATTACCTGCTTTATTGGAGAGAAACAGCACTGTGGGGGATAATCCCCTCAGCATTTCTTTTTGGCGCTGGCATGTATTATAAGGCAGGAGTTTTGTTGGATGATTTATTTGTTTTTAACAATGTTTTCTTCCTAGTTATTTTTACTTCAGTATAACACAGTAATTCATCTTCCCAAAGCACTAGTTGATTGACTGTTAGTAAGCATATTGAAGCAGACCCATGCACAGAATTTGGGTAGGGAGAACAATTGATCCCAGTTACCTCTCCTCCTTTCTGGTGCTGCATTCTCCAGCTCATGAAACAGAATCTTCAAATTCTCTGAAGACATGCTGCTACTTCCAGGACTTCCAAAGTCATTATAGGGTGGATGAGACCTAATGCTCACCCTATCCAATGATTCCTAGCATTTATGAACTGTCAAGGCAAACATTTTATAACTCTACTAATAAAGCTTATTTTTTCATAAAATTGGGTGTAACTTAATTCTTTTTTTAGTTCTTCTCTTTTTGATCTTCCTTATTCTTGAAGAATTTTGATAGAATATGGTATACATTAAAATTTTTGTTGGGAAAGCCAGGTCTAGTCTAGATGTCTTTATGATAGGTGAATTGATAACCATGAAAAGCTATTTAGGCCATATTTTGTCCTGTAAAGAACCAATAACATGATCTATGATAATAAATGTCACTTTCCATGTAGAATATAAACATTTTAATATAGGAACAAGAAATTCCAAAGACCAAGCCTTAACCAAAAGAGTGATATGTTATATAACCTTATTATAGAAAAGATGACTGAAGGCAGTATTAAAGGATAAAATAGGTTTCTTATATTAATTTTACTTTTTATATTTTTATTTTGTAAATAGGGCTCTGTGGTACTCTGAAAACTCTCATGTAGCCCCGTTCCACCTCCCCCCAATTCAGGTGGTGGTCCAGACAAGGGGAAGGGGGAAATTGGCCTGGATGTAGATCTCCAATCCTCAAGACTGAAGCACAAATGAGAAAAAAAGATGGAAAAAGCCAGGAAATAAGTACGATGAATTCTTCTAGGGAGCTGCTCTTATTTAAAGTTTATAGAACTGAGCTAATTGGTAATTGGCAAGTCATTTAAAATATTATTTATGTATTAAAATGCACACAAATATTAAAGATAAAATTCTAGAGTCATAACATAGATGTAGTAACGACTCTGTTTCAAAAACTACAGAAGCTTACTGATATCAAAAGGACAATCAATGGCCAATATATTCAGCATAGCCTAGAATGCCCTGAATGTCACATATACCTCTTGATCAGCTCTCAAATATTCCTCATGCCGTGCTAATTCTTAATTCTTGATTTCTTAATACCTTTGCTCCTGCAGTTTCTTTTGCCTGGAATGATCTTCAACTCATTTATATCATTTGGATCTCAAGTCAAGTATCATCTACCGAGACATTTGAAAAAGTGTATCATTCAAGGCTAGGTTGGATCTTCCTATTACCTCTGTCAGAGTCTTCTGGGCTCTTATTTCACAATATTTATCCCAGTTGGTAATAATAAAGATAATAGTAAACTTACATAGATATGTATATGTGGGTGTTTTTTACAATGTCTTTAATATCTATACCTTCCACTAAACAGAAATCTTCTTGAAGACTTTTGTCACATTTGTTTAGATTATCTTTTTTAATATTGTAGAACTGCACTTAGGGAACAAAGAAATAATTGTTGAATTAATAAATACATAGAATACCATAGGGCATACCAATTCCTATTTCCTAGAAAACAAATCAAAGTGCATGCCTTATTGCTAAGTTTTCAGAAGGATCATTCTCCCATGTAAGTAATATATAGGTCTCACATCTCATGTCATTGTAATACTGACAGAAACCCACAAGTTCACTGGATTATTGTGCAATGGCTGCCATAATAAAGTACCACAAACTCAGTGGCTTAAATAACATAAATATATTGTCTCACAGTTCCAGAGGCTTGAAGTAGGAGACCAAGGTGTCTGGAGGGCCATGTTCCCTCTGACTTCTAGGAAAGGACCTGTTCAGATCTCTCTCCTGACTTTGGGTAGGTCCTTGACTTATGGCAGCATAACTCGAATATTCACATGGCCGTCTTCCTGTGTGCATGCCTTTTTTTTTAATAGTTCTTTTTATAAGGATATCAGTCATATTGAATTAAAAACCCACCTTATTTCAGTATGACATAGTCTTAATTAATTACATCCACAAAAACAACCCCTTTTGGTAATAATAAAGCCACATTATGAAGTACTGGGGTTAGGACTCCAATATAAGATTTCAGTGGGACACAATTCCACCATAACATCCAGTGAATGTCATTACAAGTCAGAACTTACTGTAATGTTGAATATAAGGGAATCAGTCTACTCATTTGTGCTTTTCATTTTTTTTTAATTTTTCTAATTCTAATTGTAAATCTATAATAGATCTATTACAGATCTATTATATATTATAGATTATACATATATATAATATATATTAGAATAATAATCTAATTCTTCACTATCTCTGGAGAAAATAAATATTACTTTAGAATGAGTCATCCAAAAAAAATTGATAAATAAAAGTCATCCCTGAATACATTGCTGAGGGATATAACCCTAGATTCACTTACATCCATCTTTCTTCTATCATTTTTTTTAAAGATTTTGTATATTTATTTGTGTGTGTGTGTGAGAGAGAGAGAGCACAAGTAGGGAGAGTGGCCCACAGAGGGAGAAGCAGACTCCCCACTGAGCAAAGAGCTTGATGCTGGACTCCATCCCAGGCTCCTGGGATCATGACCTGAGCCAAAGGCAGACACTTAACCGAGTTCACCCAGGTATCCTTCTAACAGTTCTTGGAAAATTTCCACAAATAGACATAACTTGTTATGGCATGAAGTTCCGAAACAAGTCCAATGAATGTTTCTAAACTACTTGGTTTCCTCACAGTCTATATAAGGAAAGCAAAGCAAAGCAAAGCAAAGGTGCTTGATGTCATGGATATACTATACTGTAAATTAGACTTTTATATGCTAAGTTAAAATTTTAATTTAATTATATTTTCCAGGAACATGGGGGTAGTTCCATCGGTTAAGCCTCTGCCTTGGGCTCAGGTCATGATCCCAGAACCCTGAGATCAAGTTCTGCATCTGGCTCCTTGTTCAGCAGAAAGCCTGTTTTTTCCTGTCCCTCTGCCTAGCACTCCCCCTGCTTGTACTCACCCCACCCCCAGCAAAGTAATAAATAATTAAATCTTTAAAAAATTTTAAAATTACATTTTCTAGAAAATATTTTGGATTTTCTCTATAGGTAATTATATCTGCAGTGAATGAAACTTCACTTCTACCTTCTAATTCTTACAGTTACATTTGTTTTTCTCATTTTATTACACCAGTTAGGACCTCTAGTGTAAGTTGTATGGAAGTAGTTGTGGCATTGTTGCTTCATTTCCAAACTCAGGGGAAGGGTTTCAATGTTTTACCCTTGGGAAAAAACATTTCTGTAGTTGTTTTATGCAACTCAACAAGTTAATGTAGCATAACATTGGCAGAATCAGAAACCTCCCCATTTTGCTCTCTAATACTCTTTTAGAAGTGGTTTTATTATGTTTCATTTCTACCTAAGATCTAATGTTTCTATTTAAATTCTTCAGTATAAATTTTTGTTCATACCAGCTGATTAATATAATAGTCTCTCAATATTTAAGAAAACTGGATCAGATATTTTAGATATTTTTAAAATATATTTTTTAGACTTAACATATAAATTGGAAATATCTATAAAGACATACCAAGGTTATACCAGTGATTATATAACAGATTTTTCCCCTTTTTGCAACAATAGTTTTAACAACCCCTCTCTCCAAAACTTAGCAACAAAATCCAACAATAATCATTTATGTTGATCTTCAACCTGAGATAATATGGGCAGAGCTCAGGGGACACAGCTTGTCCCTGCTTCCCATGGCATCATCTGGGGCAGCTCAAAGACTTCCACAGCATGTCTGGTTGTTGATACTGACTGATGCAGCTGGAGCTGTTGGCTAGAACACATCTATGTGTCCTCTCCATATGGCTGACTGGCTTCTTTACAGCATGGTGGCTGGGTTTCTAAAGTAAGCAACTCAAGAGAACCAGGTGGGAACTATATTGTTTTTCATAACCTAGATTTAGATGTCACATAACATCATTATTGCTATTGTTACAAGTCTGTCCAATTTTAAGGGAAAAAAAGTCATATATCCCAATCTTCCTATAGGAAGAATATCAAGATTATGTTTTAAGAGGTGTATAGGGGATGAAATATAATAGGGTTCCCATTTTTTAAAAATACAATCTGCCACAGACCTTTTCTTGAAAATTTATGAATAGGACAACTTTGTGAAAATATATCATATCTGAGGCTAATAATGTGATATTATTTTTAAAGGCTCTAATGAAAAAATATTCAGTTAATGCTTTAAATCATTCCTTTAAAACAAGTCAATATTTACTTTCTCTATTTGCTAGAAATGGGACTTCTAGTCTTTAACCTAGTTAAAGTTTGTATATATATGTATATGTGTGTGTGTGTGTGTGTGTGTGTGACCCGTAAGTAATTATGCATTTTATTATTCTATGTTTAGTTATACATTAGTTATATTCTTTCCTAACCATTTTTTCTTAAGTGATATAAGTTATTTTGCTGAAAGCTATCATTGGCACTGGGTGTCAAGAGTATTGCTAACCTTTTTCCGTTGTTTTGTGTGATTTGGATTTTTCTCTGTATATCCACCACATGGACACTGCATTTACTCTCAGATTCTGAGATGTACACTTAAAAAGCTCCATGGAACATCTTCAAGTTCAAAAATGTCATCTGGCCCATAGTGCTTTTTAACAGTATATCAAAAATATTTATCAAATACCTTCAAAATATTCAAGATGAGCTAAATTTTCTATATCTAAATATAGAACTGTCAGACAACTCCACAAAGACTCATACACCAGTAACAGTAGCTTATATGACAGAAATATAAGGGACCGTCACAATCTTCAGGCCATAGCATATCTTGGTTTCCATTCACAAGATGAAGAATGCCTGACAAAAGAAGAATTGCTGTTGTCTTCCAATACCATACATTCCCCAAATTCTAGGATCCTGGGATGTGCTAACAAGAAAAATTATAGTCATCTCTACAGTTCATGATTAATACTATGTGAGACTGGTAGTGCGTGGTCTCCTTCCTTCTCTCTCACCTCTAACAAGTGTACTAGCTCTTTCCTGAAAAGTCTTGAACTCTCAAAAATATTATGAAGCAGAAAAGGGAAGCTGATTGGTGGTAGCAGTTCAGTGAGAAAAATAATCAAAATCTGTATTTTAAGTGGAGGTCAAAATGGAAAAAAAAAAACTTAGAATCTGATGAAAATTGTAAATTTCAGACATAGACTGGGGATAGAAAGGTAATGCCACGTCAATAGATCAGAAGTACATCAGAAAGACTTTTGAGTGGTTGATTGCGCAAGAAACATCTAACATAGCATTTAACTAAATTACAGAGAGTAGAGACAAATCTACCAATTACCATAAACTGTAACCCAGATCCTCCACCTCCACTTATAAATAAAAAGTTCACCAAGAATAATTAAACAGCCTGAATAATTCATAAGCCAAAGTAAAATGTACAACTGCAATCACAGGTTAAGGAAATGTACTTACAATGAGAAAACTATGTATGGAAAATCATAAAAATTATAATCAGACAAGTAAAAATCATAAATTATTTTTAAATAAAGAATGGATAAATGTTAAAATTTAAATCAAAAATCTAGAAAAATAATTAGAGATAAGTAGGAAGAATAAAATAATACATATAAATGCTTTAGGAAAATTTTTAATTGAAGATCTGGTTTACTGAATGTTTTCATAAAATAAAGTTCTGTCCAGTCTAAATAAGTAATTGCAATCTGAAATAAAATGAATAATTTTCTAAGGAAAAATATGTAATATTAAATATAAATTACTAAAATATATATAACATTCATATAATATAAAATATATGCTTATTATATATAATTCAAAAGAAATATGGGTAAGAATATGATAGGATGGATGGAGAGAAAAAGTATCTAAAAAGATATCTGTCAAATTGTCAGCAATTATCTCCTTTGAATGATAAGATTAGAGTTGAATTTTATTTTCTTGAAAAATAATAGGACTAAATTCATTAAAAACACAAAAGCATCTAAATTAGAAAATAAGTAAATCATCTTTATTCACAAATGATTAAATGCTATGTTAGAAAATACAGAAGAATAGGTACCTGTGTGGCTCAGTTGATTAATCATCTTCCTTTGGCTCACTTCATGATCTCATGGGTCCTGGGAATGAGGCCTACATTGGGGTCCCTACTCAGTAGACAGCCTGCTTTACCCTCTCTGTCGGCTCCCATTCATGCTCTCTCTCTCTCTTTAAAAAAACTAAATAAATCTTAAAAAGAAAGAAAAGAAAGAAGATTAAAAAAATACTAAAACTAATAAATGAGTTTAACAAAGTTATATGCTACAGTATCAACGCACATATCAATTAAGTTTCTGTACACAGGCAATAAGAAATTCAAAAAGGGAATTAAGAGAGAAATTCCATATACAATGTCACTTAAGATAATAAAATACCTAGGAATAATTTAACCAAGAAGGTGAGACTTATACCACTGAAAACTACAAAATATTGCAGAAAGAAATTAGAGAAGGACTGAATAAATGGAAAGACATTCCATGTTCATGGATTGGATGATTCAGTATTGTTAAGATGTCAAAACTACCCAATGTAAACTATATATTCAATGCAATTTCTCTCAAAATCCAAATAGCGGTTTTGGGGGATGGAAAAGTCAAATTTCAAATTTACATGAAATTACAATGGGCCTTGAATAGCTGCAACAATCTTGAAAATAAAGTTGAAGGACTCATACTTCCTCATTTCAAAATTTTCTACAAATCTACAGTAATCAAAATAGTATCATTCTGGCATAAGAATAAACATATAGACCAATGGAATTAAATTGAGAGGCACTAAATAACAATACATCTATAACTACCTAATTTTTCAACAAGGGCATCATGTCTATTCAATGGGGAAAGAATAGTCTCTGTATACAAATGGTGCTGAGGCAACTGGATTTTTACATGCAAAAACGTGGAGTTGGACCCCTACCTCACACCATATACAAAAATTAACTCAAAATTGATCAATGGCCTATAAAAAAAAATAAAAACCAGAAACGTGAAGAAAACATAAAACTAAATCTTCGTAACCTTAGGTTTGGTGATGGATTCTTAGATATGACACTGAAAACATAAATAACAAAAGAAAAAAATACACAAATTGAATCTCATCATAATGAACTTTTGTGCATCAGAAGATATTATCAAGACAATAAAAAGACAATCTATGGAATAGGAAAAATATGCTTATTTGCAAAGCATATATCCAAGATATATAAAGAACTCCTACAATTCAGCCACAAAAATACAAATAACTTGATAAATGATGAGCAAAAGACATTTCTCCCAGTAGACATTTTCCCAAAGAATATAAAAATAACCACTATGTGCGTCAAAAGATGTTCAGTATAGTCATTAGGAAAATAAATCCAACCACAATGAGATATCATTTCACACTTACTAAGATGGCCATGATAAAAAAATAAAACATAACAAGTGTTGGCAAAGATGTAAACTGGAGCTCTCTGCATTTATGGTAGGAAAATAAAATGATGTAACCACTGGGGAAATATTGAAGCGTTTCCTTGAGAAATGAAACATACAATTACCATTTAACCAGCAATTACTGGGTATATACCAAAAGAATTAAAAATAGTTATGCAAACAAATATTATGTTAATATTTACACCAATATTATCCACGATAACCAAAATGTGGAAATAACACATGTATCTTTCAAGAGATGAATAGGTAAATAAAACATATACATACAATGGAATACTATTCAGCAATAAAAAGAAATAACTTCCATTAAATGCTACAATGTGGATAAATATTTAAGACATTATGCTAAGTGAAATAAGCCAGAAACAAAAGAACAAATATTAGATGATTCCACTTATATTAGATATCTACAATAAGCAAATTCATAGAAACAGAAAATAATGATCACCAAGGGCTGGGAAGAAAGAGAAATGAGGAGTTATTGCTTAATGGTGATAAGTTTCTGTTTAAGATGATAAAAATACATAGTGGTGCTTGCACAATGCTGGGAATGTAATTGGCATCACTGAAATGTATACTTAAAATTTATTAAAATGACAAATTTATCTTATATATTTTTATCATATTATATGCATAATATGTTTTTATGTATGCTTATATAATATATATTTTATTTTAAATATTTTTATACATTATTAAATAACGTACTTGTCTAATTATATATATAACATATGCTATATACAACATATACTTATTATATACATTATTTATAATAATTATATATTCTGCATTTATTTTATAGTATGCTATACATACTGTATTTTATTGTTTTGTGTGTGTGTGTGTATATGTATATATATATATATATATATAAATCTCATAATTAAATAAAATGATTTCTCATTTCAGGTTGGTCTGGGTTTAAATTTTACCTCTACTACATTTCGTGTGATCTTGAACAAGTTTTTTAATATCTCTAAGTATGAATTTCCTTCCCTTTAAAATATGAATCATAATAACAGCACCACACCTCCTTCATAAGACTCTGCTGGTGATTGGCACAATCTGGTACATTTGTTATCCTCCACACGTGCTCAAGATGTTTATTATTAATACTGTAAGTTCTCAATTCCAAGATGTATTTTTCCATTCCTTCTAAAATCAGATTGTGTTTTATGATTGACAGGCATGTGTAACAAAATATCTTTTCCTCAAAAGTGATATTAAATATTGGCATAAATTTCAATTATCATCTTATAATTGAGAAATGACTACATTTTTATGTACATCTGAATTTTTTAATGAGCATCTATTCTTTACATAATAAGAATATGATTAGAATTTTGAAAGCATGTGAATAAACTAAACTATGGAGACAACAAAATAAATAGATTAATGGCCTAGAGATTTTTGTAGGCAATCTATAAATTGATATCTAGAAACAATATGAAAGTACTCTTCAGTGGATAAAAATTAGTTTTTGTAAGCACATTTAGTGTTACAGAAACAGAATCTGGGGGAAAAAAGATTAGCAAATAATATATATAGTATGACTCAAAACCAAAATATTAATGATAATGAGTTGTTTTTTGCTTTCCTCTTTTGCTTCAGTAATTTTTGTTTTTTTGTTACTCTTTTTCATCTTTGACTCAAAAATATTTATCATTTGTCTATTATATGCTAATCACATATAAATTAAGCTAATAGTCACTTTGTCAATGTTAAAATGAATGAATAAATGAATGAAATTGAATTTAAAAACGAGTAGATGGGCACACTTCAACAATAAATTAATACCTTATCATTTAGTAAGTTGATTGGTAAATTTGTCCCACCTGCTCCTTGCCTGGTGTCACTGTTCTGTCTTTGAAAGGTCTAACCTTTGACAGACCCTTTATAGACTTGCTCTATTTCCCAATTTGGGAATTATAAGCTGAACTCAAATTTAAAAATTTATTTTTCAGTGACTGTAATTATTTTTTGTGGATGAAGAAAGGATCGACCTTCTTAGTACTTCCTCCTGATTCTCAATATGTGATGCTTACAATGTCCTCCCTCACCTTAAATCTGTCTCAGCTGCTTCCCAGTTGGCCGGTAGAAAGTCAGTGGGCCTATGATCTTTCAAAAACAGCAAGAATAAACATGTTTTAAACCTGCAATTTAAATAAATTGAATCTGACTGCCCTATAAGCTGAAATCTTCTGCACTGAACATTTTCCTGATTTTTCCATTGGTTTCATACAACAGATGTGGATACTCCATTGTAGGAAACTCTGTTTGTGAAGCCAAAGGTTGGCAAGAAATTCCCTTGTCTAGCAGACAACATATAGACATGCAAGTTTGCATCGTTTATGAATTTCAATCCATGTGCCTCTAGCGTATCATGCCTAAGATAATTCTCTGAAATCTGTTACATCTAAAACATATGTTCTCACTTATGGAAAGTATAATTTGATATGGCAAGGATCCTTTGCTTCATCTCTGTATACAGTTCCTTTTTCAAAGACGTCATGGCATTTACTTCAAAGTAATCACAGTAGAGAATTTTAAGAAATTTAGAGTTCAATTTAAATAAAAGATATTCAGGTAAAGCATATTTCCTGATCCTAAGCCTATAGTGCTTTCAGTTAGTTATAATTTCTACACAGTTTAATTATTTATATTCTCATTTATCAGTATCTTGTCTCCTGGGACAAATAAATAGATAAGCAACCTTTGTCATCTTGGCCCCAAAAATGTTGGCTATTTTAATTAAGCAAATTATTTTGGCTGTTTCTTGCCAACCTGAGATTGTTTTGATCCACTGATATTTTCAGAGCGATTATGTAAAACTTTTTTTCATCTAATTGTTTTCTCTCTCAAATCAGTACCGCCCCAAATTTATACTCATGCTTCCCTGATAATGAGAAATATAGAATTGGGAGAGAACCAAAATTACCTTACTAAGGAATTTCAAGCTCAAATGCCTTGAGAGCTAGGTAGAAAATACAAATGTGCAAAGCAGCAAGTTAAAAGATTAGAATAGCAGGTCTGTGCAAACTTGAAGAACAGCATTCATAAAGCATTAAAAAAATTAATTAACACTATTCTGGCCCAAATAAATCCACATTTACTAACTAGATTAGTCCTAAAACTAATAAGTTTTCACTTAATGCAATCTCTCATCATACAGTTGCAGAAAGTAATACTCAAGGACAAGTGACAAAACCACCATGAATTTTGTAAAATAACTATAAAATGAGAAGGATTCACATTTTCAAAGACCAGCAAGACCTGTACTTTCTGGACCCACCCTCACTCTCTAAGCTTCTCTCCTGCCATACCTACCAGTCACCCCAGTCTGGTTTTGGTGACCCTGATCTTATTCAAGACCCATCTTCTGTCCCCATCACCTTCACCTGCCTCAGTGCCATGCGCAATGCTGTTTTACTTAGGTGGTATCTTTTTTTTTTTTTTCCCCTAAATTACTTGAGTTTGGAAAGTTATGCTGTCTATGGTAATCTCATCACACTGAAAGCACCAATTTTTTACCTCAGCCTGCACACCCTTTAAAATGTGACTTTGCAGATCCTTTTACTAAAAGAGCAGTCTCTCACCCCGCTCTTTGACTTTGAACTGATACCACAACTGGATGTTAATAGAGTGACACAGGTCCAGCCTAGAAAGCTCCGGGCATATCTGGTCTTTCTTGCCCTCTGACAGTGTTATGAGAGCAGGCTAGCCTCCAAGAGGAAAGGTAAGAGACGTTTCAGTTTTCCTAAGTGAAACCGTCTTAGCTCAGCCCACAGCCTGCTGACATGTAAACAAGTCCAGCCAATCTTGACAAGTCTGTCTTGCAGAGGCACAGCAGGCCATGGACACAGGAGCAAACACAGACCAGATCCCAGTGAGCAGACCAGATCAGATGAACCCCACAGACTCCGGAGCTAAATGTTTTTTATTGTTGTTGCTTTAAAGATGTTATTTATTTATTTATTTATTTGAGAGAGAGATAGCTGGAGAGAGTACAAGCAAGGGGTGGGGAGAGGAAGAAGCAGGCTCCCTGCTGAGCAGGGAGCCCCACTGTGGGGCTCAGTCCCAGGACACTGGGGTCATGACCTGGACTGAAGGCAGACATTTAATGGACTGAGCCACCCAGGCACCCCAGGAGCTCAATGTTTTTATTGTTGGATGTCACTGGGTTTTGCGATAATTTGGTGCCCCACATTATTGTATAAATAGATAACTGATGCATTCACTTCATAATTCCTGAATACTCCATCTACAACTACCTCTAGTGGAGTCATGTTGACGGAGAGGCATTCAGCTAAGTCTAGGGCCAGTGAGACAGGTAGCATAGATAGGCAATGAACACTTGCTTAGGCTGTAAATAATCTGGGGGCTCAGATGGCTAGTGTAATTAATTCAGAAATGGTGTCTAATTGATAATTATATTAGATCAGAAAGCAAAGAGACTCAAGACCCAGAACACGCTTAGAATATGGTCAGATTCATGCCAACCAAATGATGAGAAATCCTCTTCAAAGGCAGCCCAATAAATAAAGCAGAGAAAACTTATTTTACCCACAAGTAGCATGAGTTACTGCTGGTATTAATTTGTTATAACTATAATAAATAGAGGAATAAGCTCATTTTTAACCAGATGAATTTATGATAGGATTGCCAGATAAAATACAGGATGCAATATTTAATATGACTTTTAGATAAACAACAATAAGCAACATGAGTATGTCTCAAATATTACATGAGGTATACTTACATTTAAAAAAAAATCATTCATCTGAAATTCCAATTTAATTGGGCATGATGTATTTTACTCGCTAAATCTGACAACCCTAACCAATATTGTAGTGGTAACCTCAGGTGTTAATTTCTAGTGTATTGTCTTCTATCCCTGGGTTCATTCCTTCACTCAGTTTCTTGGGCATTCCTTGCAACAAGGAAGTGAAAACAGCAGAAATGATGAAGGAAAATAGGCAGTCAAAGTCATGGAAAAGATCTACAGTACAAAAGCAAAAGCTGAATAAAAGTGATCAGAAAAAGAAATGTTCTCTGCCACCAAGAGTGAAAAAGACCTCCCATGTTTGAGATAATGGAGAGAGTTGGATGATCTGAGCAGAGTCCACAAAGAAGCCAATTCAGACCCTATAGATCACCAGAGCCCCACACCTCCAAAAGGCAGACAGGAGGTGATGGTGCTTACCACCTGCCCAAACCCCTCTATGGATAGGGTATATCACCTATACCCAGAAGCTATGGGAGCTTCACTTCTTGTTGACTCTAGGGAGAATCTTCCCTTAAAATCATCACCATTCATCAGGCAGACAGGCTACCGAGCCATGTGTGCCCTGAGATTCTTCTTGGTCTGCAACCAGCCTTCTCCATGTGGATGATTCTCTGAATTTCTGAGTGCTGTCTCCAGATTAGAGCCCAGGTCTCTATACCTGGAGGGGAGCTGATTTGGAAAGCAAAGTCCAGCATCACCTGTCTTAGGAAGAACTAGACAGAATTTAACAGAACTAGCTGATTAAGGGGAGGTCATCCATCTGAAACAAGGACAGTGGTAAAATAGACGCAAGTTATACATGGATACCCTTTTGGGATATTTCAATTCTTCTAGGACTCTAAAACAATCCTATAACTATTGGAACACAACCCAGATCCTCGCCAATGTGACTGGGGTCATGACAGATCTGGTGAGAAAATTCCAGGAGACGGAGGGCAAGAGTCTTCCTGGGTCAATGCCCCGAATAGACATCTTGTCATCTTCGTGAGGTGGGGATCCTGGTGATGGGAGCCAAAATGATGGTGGGACTACCAGCAGATGATTAGTAGATGCCTTTACTTCTTACAATCAGTTCTTTTATACTTTACACAAAATCTGGTTACAAACAGGATATAGATTTACGTGCAGGACGCAAACTGCATGTGAGACGTGAGCTACATGTGGGGCGTGGGCCACGTGCAGGCAATCAAGTGTGACAAGTGAGCAACAACAATTACCTCTTAGCTGTAAATGACAAGAGCAAGTTAAGGATTCTCCACACTTACCAGATTCATCTAAAGGAGGACATGAAAGCACCCCGGGGATCCTCCTATGTCCATTCCAGACGTCGGCCCAGAAAGGCTCTTATCCTCCATCTCTTGGAATTTTCTCACAGGATCTGACACGACCGCAGTCGCATTGGCGAGGATCGGGTTGCGTTCCAACATATACCTACCATTTGCTTCTTAAGAATATGGGTTCTTATGTCACACAGACCTGGATTCAAATCCTGGACACTTACTAATAAAATCCGTGTAAAAGTACACTATCTGTTAAATAGCAAAGAACAGCTGTAGAGGTATGTTTGATTTCATTGTCTCTCTCTGCAGTGTGGTGTAATGTTCTTTATTTTACTACAGATAATTTTTATATGTACAAATACATTTTATTTCATGAAATTACAAAGAAAAAATCCTGGCCACTTAGAAGTTATATGACCATAGATAAATTTACTAATCTCTCAAGTCTTAATATTCCCATCTATAAAATGTCAGTCACAACCTTATTGAACTATTAAATGATACTACAACTGACACAATTCACAGTTGAAACCATGCCCAGCATACTACAAGTGCTCAAGAAATGAGAGCTAAAAATAAAAACAAAACAAAGAGAAAGGGAGAGAGATTAAGAATGAAGATCCTAATACTGTGGCTGGAATAACAGCACCTCTAACTTCATTCTTTTAAACTCAAGTAACACCTTATACAAGTAAATCTTCACAGTTTTCTCCATGGCATTTTTTTTTCTTTAAAGATAACTGAGTAGAGCCTGAACTTAGCATTATTTGTAAAACTTTAAGAAAGTCTCCTATCTTGATGTCCTTTTAAAATATTATTACTCAGTAACCATTCAAGAAATGTTCATTAAATGCTTTCTTGTGTGTATAAGACATTCAAAAGGTACAAAATGCATACTACATGGTCACTGCCTCTGAAGGGCTCACAGGCCTGTAGGGAAAGAGATAGGTCCACAGATAATGGGTCCTTGGTCCTGGTCCTCCTGAACAGCCCAGCAGAACTGCTATTCCTTGCCAGGCAGCAGTGTGAAAGGAGTCCAGATGCTAGACATTCTGCAAAACATGGGACATTTCCAAGTAAGCAAGGATCATACCCTGAACATCAGTGTTGCTCCCTGTGAAGATCATTGAGACAGCAAGCATTTCAGGGAGCCAGCAGAGTGTAGGGGAATAAGCACTGTCTCAGAATTCAGACAACCACAACAGTATGTCTAGCTGTGTGATTTAGACCATGTTGCATTAACCTCTCTGAGCTTTGTCTCTTGATTTGCACAGTGGAAATAATTATACCTGTCTTCCAGGGATGATGTGGGAAATTAATAAGACAATCTATTCCAACCATTTTGCAAAACATCAGTGAGTACTTTTAAGACTCAATAAATGGTAGCTATTATTAATATTTTCATAATCATGAAGTGAGACATAATAAACTAAGGAAAAATAAATCTGTGTAAGTGAAAATTTTCTCAGAGAAGAAAAATTAGAAGAAAACAGAAAAAAATTGCTTAATTGGAAAGCACGAAGTCAATATAAGATTACATATTGTAATTGTAAAAGAGACATAAACAGAAATATTTAAATACATATTAAACTCTGCCTTTAAGTCATCTCTCAACCAGCACTGTTGAGATAAAAACATTGATGAAAGTCTTCACCTTTGTTTGGAGAGGCATCTAAATTCTACAAATGCAAACATAATAGAAATTCTTATTATCTTTTTTTTTTTTAACCTTCTCTATCCATCCTTTTGGAGACATGTTTATGGATTTCAAGTTTCATTTGTCAGCTAATGAAATCCTCTCTTCTATATTTTTGGTCTTCCTATAATAAATTCTTTCTGGACCCTTGAGAAAAAAAATGTAAAATGGATTCCAAAAAATATTTTGACTGTCAGTTATGTTCTGAGAAAGGACAGATTAATCCCCACAGACCTCACAGTTGACAAAGTCCTGATTTAATATGTTTAGCTATAGTGCTAAGAGGGATTTTGATAACAACACCTTGGATGCCTCATTGCTGTTACATGAAATAATTACCACCCTGGGGTATTGAGGGTAATCAGATACACTGGGTCCCTGAACCTCAGGGAGAAGGAAAGGGACAAGGGTGATTATCTCTCTGTAATACTAACGCCTATTATGTGTCATTTCTTAAATTCATTTCAATGAAATGACACTTTTTTGTTTTCCTTAAGTGACCATTATTTCCCTAGTCTCTACATTTTTGTTTTGTTTTGGTTTGTTTTCAGCATGAAGAAAGCCCATTTGCTATTCAAAAACTGTGAAAGAGGAGGGTGTGATGAGGACAGGGTACACAAAGAAGTCTTCTACACTGCCACTGAGAATACCAAGGGTTCAAAACACCTTGGAAATATTTTAGGATTATCTAGTACTAAAAAAAGAAACATCAGGTCCAAAATGGACTCACCTTTGCTAATTGTAATTTCAGCCTTTTGCAGGAGTGGAATTTTAAACCAGTCAGTCTGGAATTTCCTGATCAGCACTAGTGAGGTAAGGACTTTCCTCCAAGGCTCTTTCCTCCAAGGTATGTCACATTGTGTGAAACAATCCTTTCTTTTATTTTGCTAATAATCTCCTTGTTTTGTTCTTTTTCTGCCTATAAAATCCTCCCATTTTAAATAACTCCTCAAAGCTCCCTTTTATTTGCTAGATGGGATGTGTCCAATTCATGAATCACTGCAAAAAGCCAATTAGATCTTTAAATGTACTCAGTTGATTTTTTTTTTTGACATAGTAAATTTCACAATATGCATATCCACACCTAAGGATACTCTAAAAAAGTAGGGGAAGCTGCTCCAAGAGACAAACATAAGAATAAGGTTGATAGTATTATTCATAACATCCCCACATTGGAGAGAGAATGTCCTATCGAGAATAGACTCAATAACTTGTAATTATATTCATCATTTGGGATGTTAAATTACACCTAAAAGGAGTAAGTGCAGACATATGCAATAGCATGGATAAACTTTCAAATATGTAATTTTAGGTAAGAGAAATTAGACACTAAAGAATTGATACTAGGGCTCCTAGGTGGCTCAGTGTGTTATGTGTCACCTCTTCATTTCAGCTCAGGTCATGATCTCAGGGTTGCGAGTTCCATCCCACACTGGGCTCCAAGCTGGGTGTGGGGCCTGCTTAAGATTCTGTCTCTCCTTCTACTCCCCTCTCCTTCTCTAAGAAAAAAGAAGATGGAGGAGGAGGAGGGGGAAGAGAAGAAGAAGAAGAAAAAGAAGAAGACGTACTATCTGATTCCATTTTACAAGGTGCAAAATTATGCAAAAGTAAACTTGTGTTGGAAACTTGCATTTTGAGGCTTTAAACTCTTGGAAGAGGAAGGATTTGAGATTACCATGGAAGTCAAAAGAGTGGTGACTGTTTTGAAAGAGAAGTTGAAAGACCCCTCCCCTAGAAGATAGATAGGATAACTAACCGCTTGTTTGCTTTTCTGTGAACCGCTGGCTTTTAGGCGTAAATTAGGTTATTAATTGCTCTTTTGCCCTTCTGTAACTGCTTGGCTTATAGAAATAATAGAAGACGCCATGATGGCATTCCTACCTTCCCCCTTCTTGTTCCCCCTCCCTGCCTCTCTCCTCCCGTGTGCGGGCCCTCAGAACCAATCAGCTTGTTCCCCCTTCCCGCCTCTCTTTTTGCTCGCGCGGGTCCCCAAAGCCAATCAGCAAACTCCACAGTATGCCTTTTTC
This sequence comes from Mustela lutreola, assembly GCF_030435805.1. Classification (NCBI taxonomy): domain Eukaryota; kingdom Metazoa; phylum Chordata; class Mammalia; order Carnivora; family Mustelidae; genus Mustela; species Mustela lutreola. The sequence continues at coordinate 119,673,161 of NC_081292.1, read as the reverse complement.
AAAAGTTCTAACTGTCAACCAATCAGTTGCGCCCCACCCAAAACTTGTTTGTACCTGTCTATAAAAACCCGGCACCACCCCAGCCGGGTGTGCTCAGCTAGCAGGAGCTGCTGACCACCCGCAGGCGCCTGCGTAACAATAAAGAACCTCTTGCTGATTGCATCCAGTGGCAGTGTTGGATTCTTGGGTAAGGGGATCTGCGGGTCTTTCAAAGTCACTGTGATCAAGAAGAGGTCTGCCAGAGGCAGGGTTTGGGGGTATCGATGATGCTTAATTCTGGACTAGGTATTCAGTATATTAACTTGTTGGTCAATACATAATCCATTAATCTCTATGGTTTTGTCTTAGTCACTTTTCCATGTGCTTTTATATTTCACAATAAAGATAGTTTAAAAGAAATCTTTTTTGTTTGTTTTTGTTAAGCGATTTTCCCTAATCAGAAGAAAAGGGATTGACATTTACAAGGTTCTTAATGATCTTCCATAAGCACAATCTCTTCTAATTTTAATGATAAAAACCCAGTAAGGGAGTTATCCTCCTCCTTACTGAACAGAGAAAACAGCTCATGGAGTCCCTGGAATTTGCCCGGGGACACATAACTAGTGACAACAGATTCAGTAACTGAACTCAAAGCTTTGATCCAAAGTCCATGCTTTTTATTCCCCATTATGCTGATTATATCCAGACTCAACATAACTTTTTCAATAAAAATTTCAGATTTTCTAATCAGTAGCCTAACTATCACACACTCAGAAGTTGAGTTTTGATGAACAACTTTAAATATTTTAAATAAAATCTAAGAGATAATTATTTTAAAATATATGTAGCTAATCCTGCACTAAAGCCAGACCATTCGGTGGAGTAAACGTGTTATTTATTAGGCTAAATTATGTATATATTGCTCCTATTCGAATGGTAAACGATTTTATGAGTCTATGACTCATACAAAGAGGGTTCAAGAAAGAAGAATATGAAGCCAAAATTCCAAGTTCTGTTCCAACATCTTCTTCTTTATAGTCATTGGTTACAGAAATGAAAGAAAGAAAGAAGAAAAGCTGAATTCTTGAAACTTTCTCAGGCTAAGAGAGGATCCAGAAGACTTCATTAATTTATTCCATGCATTATCTACTGAGAACTTACTGTCACAATTAATTTGAGGCCCTAGAGATACAATGATGAGCCAACATACAAGGTTCTGGAGATTATATTCTATGGGAGAAACTGAGGATAAGCAAGTAAACAAATGAGCCATCTTCAGAGACTGATAAAGGGATGTTCCAAAGCAAACAAGAGGTTATAGGATGGAAAGAGATTGGGGTCACAATGCAGGTGGAGTCAGTAGCACTAGCCAACTCCTCTTTCAAGACGTAATACAGGAGCCGAGGCCAGAAAGAAACTGGAGGGAACCACACAGCCACTGAAATGGAGCGGAAATACTTCAGGTAGAGGTAACAGCAAGTAAAAATTCCTAAATTCAAATTATACTTGATGTTTTCAAAAACACAGGAGCAGAGAATGACTGAAAGATAGCATGAGAATGTATCGGGGTTTGATTCATCTTCAAATAACAAACAGTCTAAAGTAACAGTAGCTTAAATAAAGATCATCGGTCTAGAATTGGAAGGGCAGCTTCAGAAAACTATCAGGAACTCAGGTTCTTTCAATACCGTGGCTTCAGCATCCTCTTTGTGATCTAAAATGGCCAAGTGAGCTCCAGCCCTCACAACTTAATTCCAGCGACGGGCAAATAGGAGGAATGAAAAAGAATGGGCCCTCTTCTTTTAAGGATCATTGCTGGAAGCCATCACAACACTTTCATGTATATCCCCTTGACCAGACCAAAACAAAATGAAACAAAACAAAACAAAACAAAACAATCAAATGGTTAATTTAACTAGGAAATCCCAGCAGAAAGGCTTAAAATATTTCTTTCTTTTTCTTTCTTTCTCTCTTTCCTTCTCTCTCTCTCTCTCTCTTTCTTTACTAAGGAATAGAAGAAAATATATATTTAAAATGACAAGAAATTTTGTCACAGAATAAAAGATATAGGAAACGAGTATGGGGAGGTAAGTAGGGGTAACTCTACTATAGTAATTGGAATAAGGAAAAGAAGGATCACACTGTCCTAGATTAATGCCTTGCTTAAATGGAGAAGTCCCTAGGGATAGCACATACCTAAGTGCCCTGCACATAGTCACTTCTTTAAGCCTTTCTCAAGGATTGGTGGTCAGGTGACTATTTTTTATCTCCACTTTTTTCAAATGAGTTACCATGTCCTGTCAATTCTATCAAGATCATATCTCCTGCATAAAGAATGGAAAATCGTGATAGAAATGTGCAATGTTGAGTCCAACGACCACCTCCAGTAACCTTCAAGCATGAAAGAAAAAGAACAAAAAGAGCATTGCTTTCTGCTGTGTGTGTAAGAAGATAGGTTGTGAAGTTCTAAACCCAGTACCTGCGATGAGGACTTACTTGGAAATAGAATTTTTTTTTTTAAGATTTTATTTATTTGACAGGGAGAGAGATTGAGCCCAAGCAGGAGGAGCAGCAGGCAGAGGGAGAAGCATACTCCCCGCCAAGCAAGGAGCCTGATGTGGGGCTCAATCCCAGGACCCTGGGATCATGACCTGAGCCGAAGGCAGATGCTTATTCAACTGAGCACCAAGGCACCCCATGGAAATAGGATTTTTAAATATGTAATAAAGTTAAGACAAGGATTTGCCTGGATTTGATTCAGCTTCAAATAACAAACTGTTATTTGAAATCCAATGCCTAATGCCAAATCCAATGCCTGTCTTCCTTCTAAGGAGATCAGATGAAAACCCAGGAACACAAAGACACACAAGAAGGTGGTTAGGGGTGACAGAGGCAGAGCCTGGAGCAATGCAGCTGAAGGCTAAGGATTGAAAATCACCACCAGAAGTAAGGAAGAAACAGAGGAAGATTCTCCCTCAGAACCTCCAGAAGGAATCAACTTTGCTGACACCTTTATTTTGAACTTCCTGATGAGGGAGCAGGAGGCTGGCTGAGGACAAAGCAAGAGCTGGCGCCTTGCACCCCCCCCTTCATCCGCTCCCCTCCATATGTGTAGCATTCCTCAGGCACCCCTGATCGTCATAAAACGATAAATAGTTAACTTGCAGGGATCGCAATCCTGCAGAACAGGAATCTCCCTTGCTCTACAAGATGTCCTAGAGGTTACCTTATCAATAGCACAAATTTCCAGAGGCAAATAACTCTTGGTTCCTGAAGCCCTAATGTCCCCCTCCCACCATAAACTGGAGGAGACTGGGGTAGAAGGGAATGTAAATGATAGCCAGATCATAACACCCCACCAAGAATCCCCCAATTATCTTGATGTTAATGCCTGACCTAAAGACGACATTGATCAGGCCATAAGGGCAAAGACCCCCCTGGCACCTTGTAGGCCCTCCCTAACATGTGAGAACTCTGTCGAAACCTCCCATCCCTTCACCACCTCCCCCCAACCGCGGGGTATATAACATGCCCACCCTCACAACCCGGGGCAGCAGCTCTTCCTGCCCACGGGTCCTGTCCCCGTGCTTTAATAAACCACCATTTTGCACCAATGACGTCTTAAGAATTCTTTCTTTAGTCGTCGGCTCCGAACCTCCTCACCCCACCGAACCTGACTTAGGTTCTGGGACTTCATCACTTCCCACCTCCAAAACTTTGAGAAAATAAAATTCTATTATGTAAGCTACCTGGCCTATGGTATTTGGTTATGGCAGCCCTGGCAAAGTAATAGTGAATTTGGTTAAAAGCAAGGGCAAGAATCTGATTCTTTATTCTACTTTATTATTGGCTAAGATCTTCCAGGTTATCTTTGGAATCTAAAGAAAGGGCCTGGCAATTCAGAGGAACAATCTGTGTTTGTAAGCTTGAGGTCTGTGTGGGTTTTGACTGGATCTTCCCCCACATCACAAAAATAAATCCTCATCACATTAGCTTCTGGTCAGATTCCTCTCGGCAGTGGCTTTGAATTGAAACCATACAATAAATTCCATCTGAGTTCTCCTTCAAGCCCTCCATCAACACTATAAACCATACGTGAAAGAGAAATCGCGAGCACCTGAAAAGGAAACAGGGCAAACAAGCAGGTGCTCCTCACATCCTTCGGAAGGCTGATTTATTGGCTCAGCATTTAAAATCTCGATGGAAATGTTCACCCTTTACTCAAGTTGCTTAACCTCCATCATAAAGGTTTTTGAAGAAACTTAACTGACTGCAGAGAGATTTCCAAAAACCGTCCTCCAAAATTAGCCTAATTTGCTTTGGTTCTAAATGCTCCAAAATGCCCATTCTTGCTTCACATTTTTTTTTTTAAGATTTCATTTATTTATTTGATAGACAGAGATAACAAGTAGGCAGAGAGGCAGGCAGAGAGAGAGGAGGAAGCAGGCTCCCTAAGGAGCAGAGAACCCGACGTGGGTCTCGATCCCAGGACCCTGGGATCATGACCTCAGCAGAAGGCAGAGGCTTTAACCCGCTGAGCCACCCAGGTGCCCTTCTTGCTTCACATTTTAAAAGGACAATCAGACTCACCCTACTTTCACTTACAACCATGATTGGAATCATGCCCTCCAGGTACATACGAGGTACATCATATCTCTCACACAGCATGAAAAATTCAGGATCATCGATAGAAGCAAGAAAAGTTAATGATTCGCTTTAATTTGGCATTGTCTTTGTTCTCACTTCAACCACCCTTCACAATATATGAAGTGCGTTGTCAGGTCCAGTCATTTGTTTTCATCATTACGCCTCTAGAATCTACTCTTTCCATTTCATCCCCTAACAACTTTCACCCAAGCTCTCATCACAGTGCATCTAAAATTATGATTCTGATCTAATTGCTTTTGAAAAACTACTACTCTCTCCAATGCCTTTTCATTCACTTTTCTTATTGCTTTCCATCCATCATCTGAGTTTTTACAGACTCTATCTCTCCACAACATTTCCAATAACAAAGTCAATACATCATATATTTGGAAAATGATGCCATGTTTTCCTTTTAGTTACTGACATAATTTATCCATAATGCCTCTGATGACTAGAATAGAATTGAATAAATGACACCTTGGTCAATGGTGGCTGTGGCCAATGTTCCAAGGTCCCAGCAAGAATGTTAGTGAGAGCTAACCTTTATTGAGTATTATTCTGTGCCAGCTGCTATGCTCAGCATTTCACATACATTCACCTGAATTTTTTTTTTTTTTTCAGAAGAAATCTATGAACTCAGTCATATCTTAATTTTCATTCTAGAGATCAGGAAATGAAGATACACAGAAAAGAAAGCAACTTTCTCAACTCACAAAATACCCTCAAATTCAAGCCCAATCTGTTGCTCTGTCTGCTTCAAAAGTTAAAACTCTCATAAGGAAACAATGGGGAAGGAATTCTCAGAGGTAAATTTCTTCTGTCTTTATAAATCCTTATAAAGAGCATGTGGTTAACCACACAGGAAAAAGTAGATAAAAGCCCTTGTCTAAGAGTGAAGAAATGTGTTCTAGTTAAAAATCTGTTGCTGTGTTATTATGGGTAAGTCACTTCTCCTTGCTTGACTTCAGTGTTCTTATCTGTGAAACTATGTTATTGCTAAGGTACTTTTCAGTGATTCTTATTCTCCCCTCCTACAGCACATATATATAGGATATATAACCTCTCTGATACTACTAAACCTAGATTAGTGTGTGTACCTGTGTGTGTGTGTGTGTGTGTGTGTGTGTGTGTTTTATGACAAGGAGAGAGAGATTTTGAGAGAGACATAGGAAATTATAAAAAGAAGCAGAAAGCTGGATTAACAATATATAAAAATGTATTTTTCCTTTTTCCTCTCATAATGGTAGGCAATAATTAGTATGATTTAGTACCTTAAAGATTTCCTGAAGGGCCTGAAGTAAGATCTCTACAATGATCTTGGCCACCTAGTCATGGTCACGAGATGAATATAGCAGTAAGATGGGGTAGGAGGGAAACACTTTCTCAGGAATTTCCTAGCAAGACTTCAATAAACATCTTCTTGGGTACAACTAGGTTATATACTTGTCCCTAAACCTGGGATTGAGTCTGGTTTCCTTGAAATCAAGGAATTTCCAAACAGCCTTGGAATAAAAATATTAGGATAGTAGCTTTTGTGGTAGTCCATCAAATGTAGGCCCCAATCTACATTATCATGTATACAGATGCCAGAGAAATATTTCTCCAATCACATTTCAAATCTCTTCTTTGGTTGCCATTAAAGAGTCAACTCAGAGAAACACTAAGCACTTTTTATAATATAGTTCCCTTTTCTCAAATTTAATCAGTCATCTTGGGAAACCAATGTTTTCTAAACATCACATGCGAATTCCAACATCTGAAATAGAGACAAGAGTGACCATCAAAGTGAGTCTTGAAGGACAAATAGTAGACCAACAGATGCAGACATGGCTGAGGGAAGAAATTGATATTGTTCTTATGGAAGAATGAGAATGAATAACGAAGTGGATATAGGAACCTTGAGATTTGCTCAGTAAACAATGAACCTTATACTTCGCTAGAATTTCAGGTAGAAACTGTAAAAACAAGCTAGGACAAGCTTAACATAGGGAAGATGGTACCAGAGAATGGAGGGTTGTGGGAATCTGGGCTCTAATCAGTTGACTTTGGATTCAGGGGATAGTAGTGGGGAAGGATGATCAAAGGCTTTGAACATGCCAGTAACATGGTCAGAATTTCAGTTAAAATGGTGAATCCGCGGGCACCTGGGTGGCTCAGTGCATTAAAGCCTCTGCCTTCGGCTCAGGTCTGCCTGCTTCTCTCTCTACCCGCCTCTCCGCCTATTTATGATCTCTGTCTGTCAAATAAATAAATACAATCTTAAAAAAAAAAAAAAAAGTGAATCCAGATGGTCTGAAACACAGTAGAACTGAAATAGGGGGAGACCACCAAAAGAAAGAGAGTTAAGAGGCTGGTGCAACAAGTGAAGTGGAAGGTAAAAGAGAAAGGTATTCAGTCCTCTGGCCAAGCACCCTCAATACCTGAAACACAGATGGTGTGTGTTACTTTTCACTGAGCACGAAGGTGGAAGTTACAGAAAAAGAGGAGGAAGTGTGAATGTTGGATGCAATGGCTGGGCGTGGGCAACATGAAGAGAATCCAAGATGAATTCCATCTCTTACTGAGGCTGTGAAGCCTTCCCTGCACCCAAATATTTTCCTAAGTCCATGGTCTCTGTTCCAGAAAACAAAAAATTTGCTCTTCCTTCTTTGCTTCTCTTATTCTGCTGTTAACTTTCTCGCCTACCTTTCTGGATCCTACATAAAAATTTCATGCAGTTGCTCTTTTTCCATATTATTCAGCAGGGGATCTTATTGCTTCATCATTCCAAACTACGTTCTGAGGTAATATCTTCTTAGGAATTAACAGTCGCATAATAGAGACCACAGCAAGGGAATGTCATGTTTCCAAGAGAGATGACCAAGAAGCTACACAGCAAAGGGAAATTTTATTCAAAACCCAGAAAACAGAAGGTTCATAATAAGGCCAGTGATTTCAAGTTAGAGTTTCTTAAAGGTCCGACTCCCAGCACACACCTTTATTACCCTAATTACCTTTTCTCTTTGATACTTCTCTGAAATCTGGCCTAAACCACAGCCTTTGCCATCCCCTGGGCACAGAGATTTAAGATCTCCCAACTCCATCACAGCTTTGTCTCAGATCAATGAGGTGACCTTGAAAGAAACCCACTCTCAGTGCTTCAGTTTCCTTGCAGACAACACGGGAATGCTACCAAGTTTTCATACTTGACTAGAAGCACAAGGGCAAAGCCCTCTGAGGACATAAGGTGCTAAGTAACAAACAAGATGGAATATGTAATTCAATCAATCATGTCCCAACACTGGCTGTGCCCATTTATTATTACTTTTCAATTTCTAAAGTGATGGCAAAATGGAATTTCCACTAATTTTTCGAGAACCTAAATCTGATTCTTATAATCCCAGGCTTTATGTTGCTGATATATTGTAGATATAATTTTTGTGTGTTCCAAGAGGCTTTCTGCTCACAGGGCATTGCTGTAAGTTGTGGATAATTTATTTTCCCCTGCTATTATATTGTGTAAATTACCATGTTGGCAATATTTTAGCCTTTCACACTTTGAATCAGTGCCCAGAATAATTCTAACAAGGTTTTGATTCTCCGGAAGCAACTCCAGGAAGAAAGCCCTTCAGAATGCCTGCATATTCATTTAAACTTCAGCTGAGAGAAACATCTCCTCCAGGTCAAGTATAAGGTGCACCTGAAGGGTAAGTGATACTTATCTCATATCCCTGCTGATATCTATATCCTCCTCTGCTGTCAGGAACAATTGTAGAACCTTGCCAGCTGAGCACACATTCTCTGGCATTTCCACCTCAGGGTGCAAGTTCTAGAATTGGAACCCAGTTTGAAGCCTTCCAGAAACCTCAAAGATGAATTTAATTCCAGTCGTCCAGCCACATAACCAAGTCTGTGGTTTAATTTTACACCCAAATGAGATATTTTGGTTTTCAGGCAGGAAATGGCTCATTTCTTAGTACCAGGAGTAATCAGGAAGGGCAGAAAATGGAAATCAGGCTGCCCAACGAGGGCAAACGGGGTACTGCGGAAGCAGACACAGAGCCACGTGGTCATGAAAGGCTGAGTAAGGACAGGGACTCTGTGCAGCTCTTCCTTTGCTGTTGAATAAAGAGACAGCCTCACACAACAATAGGAAAAGAGGAAACAAAAAGCTTCAATTTTGTTTTGTCCCCCCTACAATCCCACTCCTATACCAACTTCATGGGGAAAAAAGTTTCTAGAACTCATTACTGGGACCCCAGGGACCAAATCTGCCTCCATCAAACCCTCCAGGTCCAGCAGAGAAGTATGCCCTCCTTAGGTGGTCTGCTTCAATCCTGACAACTTGAGAGTCTGGCAAGGTATTCTTTCTCAATATTCTTCATTTTAAGAATGTGGGAATGTTGTTAATAATGTGCTAATCTCACAAGGATGTTGTGAGAATTCAATGAGCAAATGTCTATGTGCCTTGCCCAGCATATGACACAATACAAGTTATCGACTGTTACCATTCTGAATTGTTCTCATTGATATAACATTAATAACAAGGATATTCTGGCATTATAAGGAAAGAGGCAACATCTCAATATCAATGACTGGTATTTTTCCTTAAGAAACTCCCGCTCCAAGTCAGGATTGATTATGAACACCAGGGAAGGGAGGGCCCAGCTAGAGGGAAATAAATAGTCTCATTTCCCCTTCACACACTCCTCAGAAATACATATCAACTTTTATTTGTTTTAGCTAAGCTCTTCTTTTATCTATTCATGCTCCTATCTAAAAATGCAGAAGTAGCTTGAGAAAGGAAAGAAAAGGCCCTTTGAAGTACTTTTAAATTTCTTCAAGTTTTCTAATGAACTTAATAAGCTCCCCAGATACATCTTACAAAGTAAAGAAACCTTCGAAAATATTAAAGTAATTTTGTTTTCTCCAGTGGTAACAGAACATTCTAGGTGACTAGTAAGATATATCATCATCAATTTTACAAGTGTTCAGTTAACAGTGAAAGGAAAATCACAAGAGAAAACACTTCCTCTTTGATGTCTTTTAATATATTTGGATGGCGCACTGTTGCAAGATTTTTCACTGGACCAGTTTCTCTGAGTTTGCACCTCAAATTCCAGTTCGATGATGACAATTCCAAATGTTCCTCCTCTAACTGCCTGGCAGGCCAAGCGATTTTTGACACCACCAGGAACTTGCCAAGATTTTTGATCAAAGGAATACACTAAATTGAAATCACTGTCACTCTTGTTGCTATTCTTACTTTCTCATGTGAATGCTCCCATGAGAAGGGCACTGCTGTGGGATTCCAAGACTAGAAGAAACAAGTGAAATACCTTGAGTTTTGTCATCAACATCATAAATCTCCTCCAAATGGCAAAACACACATCAGAGTCCCAACCAGAAGAGGCATAAAACCACATATGAACCACAGATCCATAGTCAGAAGCAATATCTAAGATGGAGGGCACCTTACTGGTGATCAACTTCATGTGACTATTTTTATTGTCCTGTTGGCTTTCTGCAGACCAGATATCAGGAGTTTCTTGCCCAAGGCTCGTAACAGGCAGGAAGGTGTTTTATTCCCCACTGTCTAGGCAGGGCGTAGATTTATTTACTAGGCAGTATTCCCCTGATTGCAATCTCTGGACCACTTTTATCAATCTCACTCCAGCTGCTTGATTAAAATCCAGATTCTTGGGTTCTCAGTCTAAGCTTCCTCAACCAAAGTCCCTGCCAGAAGTCCTGAAAATCTGAGTATTTAGTAAACTATCTAGGTTATTTCCAGGAAAGCAGGCATTTGAAATGAGAACCGACATTATAACACATGAATATCAAAACTACATGTACTCCTTATGTACAGAATCACTTCCAAGGTGATACTGGGGGATTCCAAGAAAAAGAAGTCATGCCCAACTGCCCTTAAGCAACTGAAATGCAACCTGATATGAGTATCTATAAAATAACAAGACTAATTAACCCTGAAAGGGATCAGAGTAAAGTCAGCATCTTCCTTAGGTAAATGGCCAGTAGCCTGGTCACAGAGTTGTGTCACTCTTCTTGGCTAAAATGGTTTCCTGCTTTCTTTTAGAGTAGAATCGAAGAAAAGGGTGACTCTGGCCTCTGTAGACAATGTAGATCTGCAAAACTAAGGGTGCATTCTTCTTGAATGTCTAGAAACTCATGTTTCTAATATCCACTAAAGAAGGTATGAAGATTAGGTTCCTTTGGAATGGTGACAATTCAACCAGGAGATGAGGCTATGTGTCCTTCTTCTCCCCATGCTGCTCTGCAAGACCACCCCGACTCTCCAGGGTCTGGAGCAAAGTCATCCCTGCAGCTTCAGGGTCTGCTTGTTCTGAGCATGCAATCTAGTTAGAGGGGGATGGGTAAAACAAGTTTATCCAAGGCATTGTGTTGACTATCAGTCACTCGAATCAGTTTCTAAGCTGCTCTGTATTAATTAACTAAATAGCTATCATCTCTCAGGGCTTATCTTCTATGAAAAATGTCTAGCCTTTAAATTATAACTAATTCATAAAATTATGACTTCATAAAGCAGGAAAGAAATACGGAAATTTGTGCATTACTTTGAATATAGGCTTTAAACAGACTTAGCTCATTATCTCATACACATTAGATGCTCCCCGAGATTTGGTTTGATTTCCTTGTTGTTGTTTGGATTGGTGGATGTATTACGGAGATAAGAACTTCAAAGCCCATTTGGACTCCAGGAATGAAGGAGAATACTTGGCCCACCTAAGTGAATAATAAAACAGTACTCGAAGCAGGTGTTTTCCTAAATCACTATTGCTGAGCCCAGACAGAGGGAAAACTGAGTTCCTTCTTTCTGGAAGATAGGGAGGCACCTATAAGTAATGTTTTGGGGTCTTAGATTTTTCAAGGTGATGTCAACCAATGTCTTGGTATGTATCTGATTCAGCTTTCTGTAACCAGCGCTACAGTTAATGGAGATTTGTGCTCCCTGCATGGGATTTCATACCTATAGATCAGAGAGCAGAAGCCTAAGCTGGAGCCCGAGAGAACAGGGGGAGCTGCAGGGGCAGTGTGACATGCTGGGATGAGCTCTCTGTCCCTGTCAGAGCAGTTTCTCACTGAGCCAAACTCCTGTCATCATGTGCTATTATCTGTAGGAGATGAAGCAACAATTCTATAAAAAGGACATATTTTGAACTATGCCTATAAAAGTGTAAAACATCAAGATGAATATTTTCCAGATAAATAAATCTCCAACATAAGCAAAAGAAGTAAATAATGAGACTGATTCTGGGACAGATACTTAAAGAAAATGAGAAAGGGCTGGACCCTGCTGGGGGCCCCTTCTGTAGGATTAAGCAGGAGGGCCAGAGTACTTTTTCCACCACCTCTGAACAGTGGTTTCCATGACATCCACTACACCTAGGAGCATAAACTCTGCCCAGAAGGAGACAATCATAAGGATACTACCTGAAGCTACTACTAGCATTGCATTTTCCAATTAGCTTGAATAATAAACAGAAAACAGCATGGTGTGAGAATACTTAGACTAATAAGCCTGCCACAAACCTTGAAACAATCCAAATCTTGAAACTATTTGGAAGTCCAGTTCATACAAGCACAATTTTCTTAATGAGATTGAGACTACGATGTCTTCCATTTCCACATCCCAAGACCACTTACTGTTTAGTAGTCTAATATCTCAGAGTCTTTATATTAGGATGCTAGCACTCACAAAATCACTTTTAATGAAAGAAATCGGGAAACTATTCTAGAGCAAACAGTCAAATTCTGATCCATGGACTCCTGGGGATTCCTGAGACCCTTTTGGGGACATGTTCATAGGATTAAAACTATCATCATAGTAATACTAAAAAGTTATTTGCCATTTCATTGTGTTGACCATGCACTGATGGTACAAAAGCAGTAGTGGGTAAAATTGCCGTAACCATAGCAAAAGTCGGATCAGTGGTACTAAGCTGTGCTAGTAGTCACAGTATCTTCCCCACCAAACAGTTGCAGAAATGAATTAATCAATTAAAAAGAATAAATGTTAGCTTCACTTAAGAATTTCTTTGATCAAACAATAACAATTAATTTTCATTAAATCCTGACCCTTGAATGCATATCTTTTTGATATTTTATGCCATGAAATAAGAAGCACACAAAAAGCACGTATGTGGCTTACCAAAGTCCAAAGGTTATCTCAAGTAAAAGCATGGGTGTGATTGAGTCATGAGCTGTTCTAGCTCATTATTTCACATAAAATCATTTCCACTTGAAAAATAAATGACAGATAACTATGGTTACCATTTGGGAATTTGACAATACAGATTAATGAAGTAAGCTTTCACATCAGGGCAAATGAATGACAATGTGTGTTTTTAATGAGAGAATTTTCGAGTGAATATTAGAATTTCAGAAAACTTGTAACCATACAAGTTATAAGCCACACAGTTTCCTCATACATAAAGACTTTTCTGCTGAGAACAGTGGTAATATTAACTAATATGTTTTTGGGATATCATTTAATGAAACATGTCAATGTCTAAAAGAAATGATCAATACATGATACTACAAAATAATGCATGGATACATGATCCAGTCAGAGTACAAGATAGACAAATAGATTATGATAGAACTGAGGATGAAAAGGTTTATTTTTAGCATTTCCATTTCAATGTTTCAATTAGCCTCTAAGAAATTACCACTTGACAAGGTTGAATGTCACAGCAAAGAAGAATATCTACAATTATCTAACAAGACATTAAATATTCCTCCCTTCCAAATAGGTATCTGGATGATACCAAATTTTCTTCATATAGTTTATCCAACTAACAGATTGTTAGATATTGAATACAGAAGTAGATTTGAGAATCCAGTTGTCTTCTATTAAGTCAGTCATTAAACAGATTTGGAAAGTGCAAAATATGTCATTTTTCTCAGTATTGTTGCCTTAGATTTTATATGGTTTATTTTTCATTAAAAAAAACATGGTATTTATACTAATAGGTATTGACCATTACTATTTTTTAAATAAAATAAAAGGGAAATGTTTTAGAATTCTTTTAGTTTTAATTTCTTATGTTGTAATTGTCAATTGATATAAACAATTAAAAAAAAACCTCTCCCTAGCCCCCAATTTTTAAAAGAGGAAAGTGTTCCTAAAACCAAACAGTGTAAGAACTGCTGCCCAAAGTCCAGGGAGGAACAGTGGGTCTATTCCCCATTCCAAGAAAATCACAAGGAGATGAGAGTAAGCAACATAGCAAAGAGCAATGCAAACCGTTTAAGAACCATTATTGGTTTATATCCTCTAAAAAACAAAATTTAGAAAATGCAAAACATAATGATAAACCGTGAAACAACTAGACCACCTTTTAGTGGCCCAAAGAGCAGCAAATGCTTGTAGGTCAAGTCATTGGGAGAACATAAGAGGGTAATTCTACAGAACTAAAAAGTGAGACCTCCTTTCTCTTAGATTATAAAAATCTATCACTTTTGACAGGAATCAAAGCAGAGGACAATGATTAATAAGGAAATAAAGAAAGAGGGTCTCCGAAGCAGGGATGACAACGGCAGGAAAGGCAGTCATGTGTTTGAGTGGGAAAAGGTCATCCCAAAGAATGGTAAGAAGGAAGTTAAGACAAAAACACTAGCATTTGAGGGACACTTGTTAGGTATAGAATATGACCTCTACCCTTCACATGCGCCATCTTAATTCATTTAAAGGGCAAGACCAAAAGGTAGGTATTGTCATCACAGAAGCCAGAGTCAAACATCTTTCTTCCAGGTGTCTTCCTCACAAACTCTTCCCGGAGTTCTTCAAGACATGAAGATACTCTGCTACTTCAGCTTCTCTGAGCTCCTCCCTGGGGCTGAGAATTAAACAGAATAATGTCTGTAAAGTTAGTAAATTACTCATGTTTATATTCTTAAATACATAGCTACTTGTGAAAATGCTTTTATATTTTCCCTTTGATATTTTTTGATATTTATTAGGTAGAATTACTACACTTTCAGATTGTGGGTACTTAAGGTACTTAAGAGCATGCTAAATTTGCAGAAGGCAGAGTAAGCAAAGCAACAAAATGTACAAAATGCAAAACATAATGAGGAAAGTCACAAGGGAATGGCACAAATACAAACACCTCTTATTAACAATCATCTCTAAGGCATTAAGCTTCTCAGAATCCATGTATGGAAATTCATGTTTGGTGCCAATGGGATCGATTCAAAAAGGTGCTGTATTTAGAACTCTGAGCTGTTGCGTGCACCAGTGACTTACAATCATTTACTATAAATATAAGTTAGCCTTCCTGTCGGAAGGTCCTAGCACCCAGCACCCCTACACTTGGACCTAGGATTGTTTCAGTGGTAGGAAGGTAAATTTGCCTGTAGCTCTCTGTGTTCTCCTGAGTGCTGCTGATGACTAGTAGCAGGACTGTGTGAGCTGGTTGCTAGCACTAAATGGCATGCCCTCTGGCTACAGAACAAAGCTTACCTAAGTGGTCGATGCAGGGATCAAAACTGCAAATGAGTTCTTGCTTAGCACTGAGTTGACACAACTAAAATAAGCAGCCAGCATAATCAAAGAATCCTATGAAAAACATGTTAGTGTATTAAAATCCAACATTTTTATTAAATACCTACTTGCAGAGGTCATCATGCTGCTTGTTGTCAAGTAATTAAACAGGCACCAACATTAGGGGTGATTTTGGCTAATGTCAGAGGCATTCCTCTCATTAAAGTCTGCCTAATCACTACATCGTGATTGCCTGAAAAAAGTAAAATTCAAAATTGCTGAAGGCATAAACAAAATCTATTTTCATATTGCCTAGTTATCTGAGGTGTGAATATAGATGATTTCACAATTTGGGGAGCAGAATCTCCAGGATGATTATATGCAGCAAATTTCTTTTTATAACTGTGAAGGAAAAGTTTCCCAAATCTAGGGGAAAAAAAAATGTTTGTTAACATCTGTATTCAACATGTTGGGAATTCATTTATGCAAAATTTGCACATAAGTCCTAAGCATATTTTGCTGCTTTATTACAACCAAAGACTACTCAAATTTTTATCTTTCATTTCCTCTAAGATTCTTCAGTTTTCTTGGTTAAAAAAATAGTTCCTGCATGTCAAGTTTCTTAAGCTCAATTTCACTGCACATAACAAGCAGAATACATATTTCAGAAGCTTATAAATTTTCCCAAATAGCTAGTAAGTTCAGCATACTTGCCTGTTGTTTAGTTCTGCATAACTTTTTGTTATATTAAGAAACATAATAGAAGATAAGTAAATTCTATTATAAAATGAGCATTCTTCTAGTAATTTAGCAAGAATCTGCATTTATTAAGCATGTCTTAATATCAGTCTAAATATCTAATGTCTAAATATCAGTGAATCATTCAACAGGAATTTAACAAATCCTTATTTTCTGTGTGGTCCTGGGCATTACAGGAGATCTAAAAATACTAAAGCTGCCCTTCTTTAAGGAACTTACTGGGTATTATGAGAAGTGAATAGGACTATGTCAGAATATTTTTGGCATGCTAAATCATAGAGGTTTTTACATATTTGTGAGTGTTTTTCTACATATTCTGAGCCATTTCTCCCCTCTCTCCAATGGTGCCTCCATATTTAAATATTTAGCTAGGCACAAATGCTTCCAATTTTCACTTTACATATGAGATGTGACAGCATCAAGTAGAGGAAAAAATATATTTTTTCCTTGTCTTTTGATTTTCAAAAGACTAGCACTTAGGAGAATGTAAAAGATTGCACATAGAAGAGAAAGGTTTTGCAAAACACAAATAAAAGTAAGCCTGCACTGTTCCCGATCTTTGTCCATCCAGATTAGAATAGAATGTCTAGCACTAGGATGGGGAGGAAGAGAACGGACAAAGGCATAAATATTGAGGCATCCCAAGGATAAGGATCACATACCCACATGAAAAGTAACAAAATTCTAGGAAGGCTTGTGGTGTCAGAAAGCAAGAGTCCTGTACCCCACTTCTCAGATAAAGACAAGAAGAGGCAGCAGGACTCCTTCCCCGTTGAAGACATGAGAGAGGAGTGGCCGCCTGCTGCACATCGGCAAACACAGCCTTCTGTGGCCTCTGGGATTTCCTCCCCTTTCCTGGCGCAGGAGAACAGAATGATGGCCACATGCCAAAGATGACATCAAGGCAGCAGAGAGAGCAATGGACATGTCAGGGCCATATTGATAGGATACAGATACATCTCCAAAACACCCTAATTACAGGTGAACGCTAGCAGGAAATATACCACCCCAAAATATGACTGAAGGAGCTCAGGACTTTCCAACACAAAATATGCTACAGCATATTGATTGCTTTGAACCACAGGTATTGGAAAAATCGCAAACGTGGGGAAAAGCTTTTTCTGAACTCCTTTTATTACCTAAAGACAGATATTCCAAAAGAAACTTAACTGTCACAATTCCCCTCCCTAAGAGTTTCAACAACCAAGGAAAATTGACTCTTACGGCAGGAGAAAGAGACACCACACTTAGACAAACAGTCATAAACCATCATGCCTCCCACCTATTCTTCTGAGGGCCCATTCATCTTTCTTAAAACTCATGTACTCTCTCCTAAGAGACCTCTATCTTCCCTCCCTTTTATCTATTAAAATGGCATTTAAACTTGAATTCTTTTTTTTTTTTTTAAGATTTTATTTATTTCTTGAAGAGAGTGAAAGAGAGAGCCCAAGAAAGGGGAGGATCAGAGGGAGAAGCAGACTCCCCGCCAAGCAGAGAGCCCCACACAGGATTACATCCCAGGACTCCGGGATTGTGACCCGAGCCCAAGACAGAGACCCAACTGGCTGAGACACCCAGGTGCCCCTAAACTTGAATTCTAAGTTACCTCAGAAACTTGGTCATTTTCCCCTGGGTATCTGCTATGTATACATGAGGTATACATGTTAGTAAGTTTCTTTTGCTTTTCTTTTGATAGTCTCTTTTTAGCATAGGAGTCCCAGCCAAGAACTCATAAGGATAAAGGGGAAATTCTTTTCCCCTACAACTGAATGGCCAAGGCAATGAATACTTTAGTGGATTTGAGTTTTGACTCTGAACATTGAAGATCTAATGACCCAACACCCACTGCAGAATTCCTAAGGCTTTAGGATCAGATCCTGTAGAGTTTAGACAATATTGGGGTGGAAGGGGAGTATAACTTCTCACTGGGATTGTATGTTGATCACCCCAGTAAGACAGTCAAAAGGGAAATTCACTATTACAAGAAATGAACAAAGTTGTATTTTTCCCCTATTTTAAAAGTGTGGGCTGATATTTATAGCCAGCGTTCTAAAGCAAAATCATTAGCATCTGATTAGATCCTACCCTACAGATAGTAAGAGCTCTCAGATCTCCCATTTATGGAAGGGCACTTATGTACCTGCAATGTACAGTAGCATTGCTACTGAATAAAAGTAATCTGGAAGGTTTCACAAGATAGAATGAACCAGAGCTGGCCATTGGAGGACAGGTAATGTTTAGGGATGATGAGTATCAGGAAGGGAAACTTTCTTGATAGGAAAGAAAGAACAAAGAAAAAAGGAGCAAATGGGATCAGCATTACATGTCACAGAGGAAGATGAGTGACCAGATAGGAACTGAACTTCTATGGATGGAGAATAAAATGAAAATATTTGACTAGGGATTGTAAGGTCGTACGAGCTCGAACACCAATGTGTCCTGCATGACCATGCATGACAAGGCGCGAAAAGCTCAATCAATGTTAGGATTCTCTTAAATATGATCATTTTCAACCTTTATAAGCAGTCTTAAAGATGAGGTTTTCTGAAATGAATGGGCACACCAGATCATTCTTCTCACTTTCCCGAGTGTTTTGTGGCTGGAGGTACCGATAATAAACCACAGAGCAAAACAGTATAATCGGCAAGGAGGGGGGCTTTGAGGGAGGGTCTTTCATCACCAGCACTATAACACAATGGCATTTACATGAAATTGATTGTCGGTGGTAAAATTATGCTTGTGATGTTCCATTGTAAATATTGACAGCATTAAAAGGAATGTCTAAAAGACGGGCACTAAAATGTCACCAGAAAAAGGCTGACGAGTATTTATGCTAAATTCCTCAAATTGCATCCCCTTTTTACATAAGTAGTGATGCCTCAAGAAACAAAGCAGATAATTCTCTAGAGCTATGAAGTGAAAGGAAATGAATGTGCCTACATTCATGTAGGAAGACACCCACTGCCCCTCTCGTCATAATGACGCAGGGTGCTTTTTCTCCCCATCTTTGAGGATTTTCAGATAAGAAAGCTTACATGTTTCCTATCTTGAGCTCAGAGGATGAATAGACAAAACAAATCATGACAGAAATAAAGCACCCTCGCAAACATGAAAGGATTTCTAATCCTGAGTAGAGAATCATTTATTGATGGGACTTCGCATTTGAACTTAGAATCATGTTTATCTACTTAACGAGGAATTAGACGAGCAACTTGTTAATTATGGGAGGGGATAAAATCAGACTCTGTTGCTTCTCTATTAGTTGTCATAAAACAAAGGCCAAAAGGCATAATCGGAGGATTTCACTCAGCTAAATTTCTAAAAGCTTTTTGTATGTCTTCTATCATCTTCTCCCTTGACATCTAGCAGTTTCATTATGAACCATTGGTAGCCTGTGTACTGTCTAATTCAAGAAAATAGGCTGCAGTCTTGTGATCTCCAATATAATTTTTAGAATTATATGCAATTATTCTGAAAGAAGAAACTGAAAAACTATCCTGGAATTCATTTTAAGAATATTATTTCTCACATAGTACATTTATTAAGTAATTTAGAGCAAAATATTTTATTGGGTTGCTAATTATATTACAGAACATTATATTATATTTTTGAGCTCGTGCTAAAATATCCTTGGAATGAATCATAATTCTAGGATTAATAGACTTACAGGTTTTGAAAAAAAGAAAGGTTCTCTTTGAAATATTGCAATTAGTGCTTTGCATTGCTACTGAATAACACTTTCTTCCTCCAGTTATTCTGAGGAATGTAATTTAGAGTGCTTTGTACAGAATCTTATTATAAGTTTGAATTTTGACAATGACATTTCACATCAAAAGGCAAACTTGTTGAGAAACACCAAATACAGAAATTCTAAGACTGCCTCAGAAAGGTAAATACCTTCTACTATGATCAATAACAAGCAGAGGCATAAAGGTACAGTTGCCATCTCATAAGAAGTCTATGGATTTCACGAAGAATTACAATCAGCCATTTACTTGGAGTCAGCTAAATAGTGAAGGTACTGGTTTAAGTTGAGTATTTGTGCCAAAGCGACGATAGAACTTACTAAAACAGAATAATTGGCAGAAAATAGACCTGTTCTTCAAACGCCCTCAGAAAACTTTGGGCTGTGAGAAAGTTCAGTGCTCATTTCCTGGAGATCTATTAGACTGTGGCTTCCTAACATGAAGATGGTAGGTGAACTCAATGAAGAGCCAATGAAGCAAGTTGCTGGCCTCAAGGAGAAAGTTGGGACGACTTGGCTAAGGTCACCTGGGGACAAAACTCAATTCTGAGTAGAAGCTTCCCAATTCCAAAGTGAAGTCTACACACTACAGTCTTCCTGACTTTTTTTTTTCAGGAAAGGAAATAGAGGATATTGTACATTTATTTATTTGTCTAGTTATGTATGTGCTTACGCATGTGTCCGTGATTGCAGGCTGGAGCGGGGTAAACTGGCTACTTATTGGGGAAGAAGCATAGGTTGGGAGCTCAGAGTTTGGAGCCTGAATTAGAGCCTAAGGCTGGAGGTTTAAAATCTGACGAAAGGGCTGTTTTAATGATCAATGAAAATAATGCCAGTGTGAAATAGTGGAAAGTTCACGAGAAAAGTAATAGAGAGATGCAAGCTTTCGTTGCAAAAACAGTTAAGTCTGAATGATTAGCTGTCTGTGGGCAAATAACTTAACCCCTAGATCCTGAACCAGTAAAATAAAGAAACTGGAATAAAATCACTTTGTATTACATGAGAACTTTTGCATTTGTTCTATTTAGGAAAAACAAAACACAATTTCAACCTTTCTTCATTTTTTCATTAGTTAAATAAAAACTTCAGATATTTTGATTCATCCTTAGTCTAATCAAGGTATTATGCCTCATAAATACTAAGCTTGCAAAATACTCTGTTCAATGAGTGAACTTATTTCTGAACAAATTAATAAGTAAAAGGTTTCATAACATAGGATATCATTTTGTAACGGACAATGAAATCAACAGTAACCAAATTGATTTCTCATGCTCACCACTATTTCTCTATGACTGTATCTTACAGGTCTGTCTGAATGTACATACACTATCTCTATTCCTCTGAAACACCCTCCAATCCTGGATTTCCTCTTGCTATCTATTTTGAACACTATTGTGTTCTGGGGATACAATCTGTTTGTACCAATAATAAAGTCAATGGCTCCCAAACTTTGTCGGCTTCTAAAAGGCAAGGAATGCATCTGTCTAGATACCCCTTAAGCAATTAGCTATAAATTATATGGTTTGAGAAGGGAGTAAGTGGTATGTTTGCTGAAGAGTTCATCCAATATGATCCCCAAAATTACCAACCTAACAAGGCCAAAAGTTTGATATCCAAATATTCTAGTCATTTTAGTTACTAAATCATACCACTGAAAAATGTTTCTAATTCATTACTATGAGATTAACCTTAAGAGTAGTTAAATTGACAGGATTTACCCCCAAAGCCTGGTGAAAAAAGAATTGTCCCATTGATCATGGTTAGCATGCCTCCACCTTAACCATTCTCTGGACCCTGGTCTCAGGCCCCATTACTTAAACCTGACATGAGTTTAGAGGAGAGAAAAATCACTATCAGGCTAGAAAAAAAAAATAGTTCAGAGTCTATCATTGTGTTGGAATTATTAGTAGGATTCTAAGTAAACCAGGCCACCTTGGAAGGACCAAGAGACCAGAAAACTGGGTAAAAGACCTCTCCTGAGGGGAGACTAAAGGAATCCTGAAGACAGTCTTTGCCCATTTAAATTTTTCCAAGGATCAGTTCAACTCACTAAATTCAAATACAATTTTTGCCATTGGATGAGAACTCTAAGGTAATATTATAATGAAGAGAGACAAGGTATGTCTACAGTTTGTTGAAGATTAAATTGGGAGGTAAAAGCCAAATCATTTATTATCTATCTTAATTTGATCTAGCTACCTTTTTTAGAAATACATGTTAAGCCAATTCTAAATGAGGGTTTGGATCCTAAATCCAGGTTTGAATCCCGTCAGGTCACTGGGCACTGCCTAAAAATTGGGATCTTGAGAGAAAACTGAGTTTGTTTTCCCCTGTAAGATATCCTTAATATGCCTTAACAACCTGCAGCCATAAATTTTAGTGTGTGTATGAAAGGTCTACAAAGAAAATTTTAGCCTCGGAGCTGGGTCAGCAGCATTCAGTTGAAGCCTGGCCATTCAGCATTTATGCTACTTACCAAGTGGCAGATACCTATAAAGGTAATGAGTTCTAGGGGCTTCATCTAATGTAATGGTGCTTTAAGCCAATGTCTAACAAAAACTCATTTGGAAGTGAGAGAGGAATCACTGCTTGATTGGGGACAAAACAATAAGGTATTTCTATCCTCAGCAGAGATAAGAAATGAAGTGATGACCGTGAAGTAAAGCAGCATCCTCCAGAAGGGGTAATGTACAACCAGTGGCTCTAAGTGACAGGATCTGGCCATGGCCCAGCGTACGAGAGGCTTGTGTTTGGAGTGGGCTGGGCCAGGGAATTAGTCGTGGAGACCAGCAAGATGGGAGCAGAAAGAGAGGAGCGAAGAGGAGAAAGGTCAGGGTGGGCAAGAAGCAGGAGATTGAGGCAGGAAGCCAGTACGGTTGGGGGTGGGGAGCAGTTGGGGGAACAGTCTTCAATTAGCATTATACTCCCACAATTTACTCAGCTATTTTGATGTCCCAGATTTCCTCTAAGTAAGATCCCCACAGGATCTGCTAAGTGCAGATCATTTTTCTGTTTGTCCTCTCTTCCCTTTCTTCTTCTAAGGGCCTAATGAAATGAAAAAGAGGAAGAAGAAAAGAGATTTTTAAAATAACGTTGTTTCAGGAATACAGACAACAGCCACGTACCCCCTCGGTATTGATCCAGCACTCTGCCTTGCCAGCCTCTTTTTAAGTAATTTTAGAACAAATGCAACTCAACAGGTCTATGAACTACCTAGAATACATGAAGAAAATAGGATAAGAGGCAGAGTGCTCTAAAGATCCCTGTAATCCCTAGTCACCATGGGCTTTTTTCAAAGCTTATGCTCATCTTACGTAAATATATTTTCTCCTGAGAAGAATGGAGTGTTAAGAAGTTGGAAATGAAATCAACTAACCTATATTCCTTATATTATACCAGAAGAAATTGCACCCCAAAGCCATTGAATGTTGTCCTAGAACATACACAAGTCTGATAATGATAACAAAGTAATGCCCAATTTTGCTGGTATTGCTACAGTATTAAGGATGGTATCTATGCACACTTAAATGGTTATCTGTAGTTCAGTACGCTACTCACTCTTTTCTTATTCACACAACAAAAAACCATTGGGGCACCTGGGTAGTTCAGTGGGTTAAGCCTCTGCCTTCAACTCAGGTCATGATCTCAGGGTCCTGGGATTGAGCCCCACATCAGGCTTTCTGCTCAGCAGGGAGCCTGCTTCTCCCTCTCTCTCTCTGCCTGCCTCTCTGCCTATTTGTGCTCTCTCTCTCTCTGTCAATTAAATAAATAAAATCTTAAAAAAAAAAAAAAGCTTTAGAAAAAATCTTTTATTATATTTTATTTTCCCTAATCCATGCTTCCTTGATCTCCTGAGACTAATTCTGAGCAAACAAAAACCTTATAAACAAGTCTTAGAAATGTGATATCTTTAATGCAGTGTGAATTAAAATGTAATTACCAATAATCTTAAATTGATAACATAATGAAGAATTCACTTTTATGGTTCTTTCTGTCTTAAACAGTAGGTTGAATCTTCAAGAAGTTTCTTAAATGAAAATAAATGGCCAGTTAAGAGTTGAAAAATGTGTTTGAAATTTTGAATATAGTCATCTATCTATTATTTCAAAAAATTTTCAATATTCAGTGACAATGTATTCCACTAAGATGTCTTCAGTGATAACCTGAAAAAAATAAAGACAAGTTGAAAGGATAACATCGGGGGCATCTGGATGGCTCAGTCTAGTGAGCACTTGGCTCTTGGTTTTAGCTCGGGTCATGGTCTCTGGGGAGTCCCGCATCAGGCTCCGAGCTCAGTAGGGAGTCTGCTCGTCTCTCCCTCTCTCTCTTCTTCTCTCTACCCCTCCCTGTGCTCACGTGCTTGCTCTCTCTCAAATAAATAAATAAATCTTAAAAAAAAAAAAGAAAGAAAGGATAATGTCAGTATGCCACACTAATATGAAGAAGAAAGTGTGACAGAAAATAGCCATTAGTCCTTTGAGGGGGGAAAAATATATATATAGATAGATAGATAGATAAAACTTCTCAAGTTTAGTTCTATCTTTACCAAAAAAAAGCCAAACAAACAAAAAATGAAAACAAACAAACAAAAAAAAAAATAGTGTAATTCTTTTAAAATGTTCACTGATGAAATGGAAACTCTGTAAAAGGGTATGTGGAATGTAAAGCATAGGAACTTACTGCCATCTTGTGGAATGTTTGTATTCTGAAGTATCTTCTCCCCTTTATTTTCTGGCATGTCATTTTCCCTTGCTATTAGTTAGAAAACGACTCAATAGTTCCCCAGCAACTAACCAGAACTAATATTATTTACAAAACAAGACTCACGAAAACTCATGCATTTTGCATGATGGAGATTTTGATTCCTTAGTTGAAGATTTGATTTCCTCAGCACCCCTTGTTTTCAGTCATTTACTTATCTACTTCCCCTGGTAAGTGGATTTCCCTCTTAATTTAATGTTTTTATTTGTCAGAGATTCAGCATGGAAGAAAAAAAATGTTAGCAGAGTGTTAATTGGCAAAGAAAAAAAAAATCAAAGAGCACATTCTATTCCCAGCATCTAGAGCAATTGTTAGAGAGACTTTCCATCCGCGCTACCCAAAGCTGGGTCCCGGGCCTGGCATCACCTGGGAGCTGTTAGAAATACAGAAACCTGGGCCCTATTCCAGACCTGCTGAATCAGAATTTGCATTTTTATGAGATCTCCAATTGATTCACATACACAGGAAAATTTCAGAAGCACTAGCACAGGTCACCTTATTTCCCTCCACTTCCTTAGAGCAAAATATGCAAACACAGACACACACTCACACAGTGTTGCTTGGAGTTATGAGAAAAGCCAAGCATCAAAACACCTGGACTCAAGTCCATATTACTTAATTGTGTGCATCTGACTTTAAGCCCCAGTAATTTAATTTTTGCGAACCTGAGATTCTGCCATCTGTAACTTGGAAGAAGGTGTTTACAAGATGATTCTAATGTCCCTTCTCATTCTAAAATTGTTAGATTTATTATTTATGCATCAGTTGTTCATTGGGTTAAACATCCATGCATGAGCAAATTGACTGTCTCAATACTGATTTTTTGACATAATGATTAAATTTTAAAATCATAGCTGGCAAGCTGTTTTGTCCCAGGAGAAATGTTTCATCTGGTAAGCAAGGTATTTTAAAAGTTTGAAATTATTTACCAACATTTTTTAAAATTACGATTTTACCACAAAACTTTTGGATTGTCTTCTCTTGAAAAATTAGAAAGCCTGCCAATTCTTAGCTCATATTTCCACATGGAAGCAATTACCAATGGTGGGCTCCCTGTCTGCCCTAGTCTCTACTCACCCCTATTCTTTACATTGATGGTGGTCCCTACAGGCTTTGGTGGTGTCCTCAACCAAGTCTTTTAACATGTTCAAATGCTATAATGGACTCAATGAAAACCTGCCCTCCTTCACAAACTCTAATCTTCAAAACTGGATGGTCTATTTCTTCATGGTATTAATACTCTCATTTGAAAGTGACGGCTAGAGGTATCTGGGTGACTCAGTCAGTGGAGCTCTTGATTTCAGCTCAGGTCATGATCTTGGAGTCATAGGACCGAGCCCTCCGTGGGGCTTTGCGCTTGGTGGGGAGTCTGCTTGTCCCTGTCCCTCTATTCCTGCCCCTGCTTGCACTCCATCTCTCTCTTAAATAAATAAATAAGCAAAAATCTTTTTTTAAAAAAAGATATTTTTCTTCTTTTTTTTTTTTTTGAGATTTTGTTTATTTATTTGACAGAGAGATCACAAATAGGCAGAGTGGCAGACATTGGGCTCATTGCTGAGCAGAGAGCCGTATGAGGGGCTAGATCCCAGAACCCTGAGGCCATGACCTGAGCTGAAGGCAGAGTCTTTAACCCACTGAGCTACTCAGGTGCCCCTAAAAAGATATTTTTCAAAGGTAACCACTAAGTGCATTTAAACAAGTAGAAGCCACATGAAATGCCTTCAATCATAGGGGTTTTCATACTGCAAATATTTATTGAACAATGCCCAGAGTGGTAGAAAATTTTTACACAAGACAGACAATTCCTGTTTTGTCTTAGGCCTTACAGCAGAGAAATATAAAGGAATGAGCAAGTCTAATAACATATGATGGTGGTTTTTGTTTTGTTTTGTTTTGTTTTAAGATTTTATTTGACAGAGAGAGATCACAAGTAGGCAGAGAGGCAAGCAGATAGAGGGGAAGCAGGCTCCCCACCCAGCAGAGAACCAGATGCGGGACTCTATCCCAGAACCCTGAGATCATGACCTGAGCTGAAGGCAGAGGCTTTAACCCACTGAGCCACCCAGGCGCCCCTGAAGGTGGTTTTGATAGAGAATTTGAGCTGGTCTAGGCGTTCATTGCTCACAATGGCCTTTAAGCTGAAGCCTAATGGGCAATAGTAGTTAGTGACCAAGATGGGAAGAAGGTTCCAGAGAAGGAACAGCATGAGAAGCCCAGCAGGGAGAGAGAGCAAGGCAACAAAGTAACTAAAAGATAAACAGTGCTGCTGGAATGAAAAAGAAAGAAGCAGAAACCTGACATGAAATGAGCCTGAAGAGACAGGATAGTTTCTAGATGTTGGACATTCTCCTAGGAGCCATGGAAGGTGACTGATGGGCCTTAAGCAGAGAGTCATTTTTGAGCTTTTAAAGCATCACTCTGAGTTAAGTATACGTCTATGAGCTTGCACAGCCACAGAAATTACAGACATCAAATAAATTCGTAAATGCACCACCATCAGATTCATATTTTGCAAATGGATGAAAAATGTGAATTTCTCACACCCTAGAAACACTGTGGCATAGGACTAGGACATAGCTTTCACATTTTACAACATATTTTTCATCCAGTTATGAATCTCCGAGATAGTATGTAGAACTTCATTGGGGGGTAATGCTGAAGTCTCAGTTCGCGCCCTGTGGATGGACAGGCAGGTGGAGCCCAGTGCCCCCCCAACCCCCCGCCCGCCCGGCACCACTACCACAGGGTCTGCTGTACCAAAGAGCCAGAAGTATAGCCAGTGATATTCACTCCTGGGTGCACAGGAGGGTGTATGCATTATCCCTTGACCTCCTCCCTTGACTGAAAGCCAGTCTTGTCTGGATGATCCTGCTGTTTCAAAGCAGTTCACAGCTGGGTGACTCATTTAGGATGGCACTTCAGGGTTTTTAAAGCATTCCTTCTGTTCAACCTACTTATTTCATCCCACTTAATGCAACGGCTAAGCACCGCTTGGGTCCCCTGCTGTTGGACATTGACTGCATGTTTCAGTCTGAGCAGAGTAAGATGGATATTACAAATAACAGAGAATGCCCAAGTCTCCGAAATTAATTGGGAATTACTTTTTTTTTAAAGTTGCAGAAATCTGGCCCACCCTCCCCCACCCCCCAAATTGTCCTTCATTACCGGATTTTACAGCCACTTTAAAGGGTAGAGTGGCCTTCCTTTTTCCAGGCCATTATTACCATGTACTAGCAGTTTTCCTGTCAATTACCTGTCATAAGAGCCTTATCCTAGTCAAATTGTGAAAGGGATGTTTCTTCCACTACAAAAATATTTTTCTCTGTTTAGCTCTAGACATCTGAACCAGAAAAATCACCTTAAGTGATGAAAAGCGTGGTGTGCAAATCGACTCTCCGGGTGCTTGTAGAGATTCACATCCAGGTAAATAACTCTTTGGGCCCCCTGGTCAGGACTTATCAGTGGAGGCCCTTCCAGGCAGGTAGAAGCTGAGAGGCAGGCGAGAGCAGATGCGCACAGTGCAGCTTCAAAAGGCAGGCAGATAACTAGACAGATCTGCCTCGAGGCAGGTCCTCGACAACAGAAAGCCTATCAGACAGGGAACAGCTCTTGCCTGCCTAGAAAATAAACTGAAGCCACCGGGGTGCTGGGGTTCTGAGCTCGGAAACTGCCTCAGCATGTCCTGGAAGGCAGGTCCATGCAAGGCAGACGGGGCCATGGGGCACGGAACCACAGAAGCCCACCGTGTAGGCTCCTTTCAATAAGCCTTCTCGCACCGTAACAGTATCTCTGGAAGAAACATAATTTCTTTTAATGAAGTACTGACATAGACTGTGAGGCAATGCCGAGCAATCTTGCTCTCAAAAGATAAAGGGAGGGTATAAGCACTCGCGTGTGTTTGTTGTGTGGGGCATATACCTGTAGGTGTAATTACGAGTGTTCTGTTCATATGCAGTTGTAGCATCGATGAACAACCCCGTTAATGATTCTTATATTCTTATCTTGAGCTCACAGCCTATGATTTCAGGAAATTTATTTTTAAGTCAAACCCGGAAATCAAATAGGAGAAAGGAAACACAGCTGGCAGATTATTGAAAACAGCCACAGCAATAACAACTTATATATTCTTGAATTTCCTCAGAGAGGTAATGGATAGGAGAGAACAGTGATTAGAAGAGATCCTGAATCTGTCTTGCACACCCCAACTAGGGATGCCCATTGGCTAGTTGTCTCTGGGAAGTCAAGTTAGAAATTTGGGAGTCTCAAAAAATAGACCATGAAAGGGCTGAGCAGATAATTGTGACTGACTTAATACCAGTGAGACAGACACGATGAAGACACAATGAAGTCTGAATCAATGGTTTGATATCATGTTGCTCTAAATTTCCTGTCTTTAAAACCAATTAGACCGTGTAAATTGGGTTGTAGTACACAGTGTATCTTCTAGAAGTTTTTGGTTACCCAGACTGGTAGGAGGCTAAAAGAATCCCAGCCCCTAAATGCTACCAATATCCCAAATCTAGATCAACTCCGCTTCCACTGGAAGTAACGCCATTTCTAAGAGCTTGTTTGTAACTATCAGTTCAAAAAGTGACTGCTTTAATTAGAGAAAGAGGAGGAGAAAGGTCAGAGAAATAAGAACAATGTGATCTTAGATAAAGACCCTGGATAGAGCTAGGAAAGACATGTGAGTAGAACATTTAAACACCCAGAAGAAAGTCAAGTATGAAAAGTGAGAAGTATGAAGAGATCAACACAGATGGGATTTTTTTTTTTTTTCCTATCCTGGGTTAATAGCAACTTCTCCAAATGTATATATATAATGCATTATATGACCAAGTAATGTTAGAAAGAAGCCAGGTCACCGGGCGTCAAAGTATGAAATTGTGAGAAAACATTCCAAAATGTCTATAGTCCAGATGATTAAAATCTGGATACTAGAGAAATTATATGGAAAAAAGCACTGACTCAAAAGACATACATACCACATAGTTCCTATCACATTCCAACACATCATTAATTCATCCAACCATCCAAGAAATGTTCATGGAACATGGCATCTGTTGTCGTAATGCACACACATTCTAGTAAAGGAGACAGAGAAAAACATAGACAAATATGTGACATGAGAAAAGATTGTGATGACTTTTAGGGTAAAATGCATAGGGTTAATGCTTGGGCAGAATATGAACGGGGAGCTCTGGTAAATAGTAGCTCTTCTACACAGGGGTTTGAAAAGTCCTTCCTGATTAACACAGTGAAGTCAGACCAGTGAATATCTGGAGAAAGTCACGTGAAGCAAGAACAATGAGGGTCCAGCTGGAAGAGAGTGGTAAGTGTCAGATGCTCAAGGAAGAGGAATGAGCCGGAGTAAGCAAAGGGAGAGTGGCAAGAACTGAAATAAACAGATGGGCAGGGTGACCCAAGCGGGGCTTTGGCCTTCCTTTTCTACATGCATAATTAGAAATCACTAGGGATATGGCATGATCTGGTCTTTGACTTTTTTTTTTTTTAAGATTTTATTTATTTAATGGAGAGAGAGAGAGAATAAAAGACTCCTTTGTTGTGCTGGGGGAAACAAAAGCAGTTTGATTTTATTGGAGCACCAACTAGGAGGAGACTAGTAAGAAGACATAAGACTGGAGAGGGAAGCAGGCTCCACATCTCAGTGTACCATCCATGGCAGGCTCCAGAGGACAGATACACCTGACTTGTGTGGGGAGCTGCCGTAAGCTTCTAGATCTTCATTCCTCTGGTTTCCTGCAGCTGGTATAGTCCTTTGTCACGAAATTCCTTTCATTCTTCTCCATCCTGCTTGTTCCTTAGCATTCTACAGTGAGGACACAGCTCAGCAGCCACTTTCTCCAGGAAGCCCCTCTTGCCACCAGCTGCACCCCTTCTACCACTAGGCTAGAGGACCTCCCTTCCTTCTCACATAATTTGAGAACTAGATATAGAAATGCTTTTCATTAATCTCCTATCAGTAAACTGTAAGCTTCTTAAAGTCAAGAAATATGTCTTTTTTCTTTTAATTTCCAATATCTGACACAAATATAGCTCTAATAAATATGACACCATATAAATATACATTTGACAAAATAAAAAATAAGCATATTGACAATGTGTCCTGAACTTGTTTATATCCTTCTTATTCCCCCAGGTGATTCTGATGTTGCACCCGGATGCAGCATGGCCTTAGACCAAATGTCATTGGCACTAAGTAAAAATCAGCTGAATTCCCTGACTGGACAACACAGCCCACCAATTCTAATAAAAAGCAAAAATGTCTACACTGTAAAGCTTAGACACAATTAATGTTCAGGATTGAAGCAACTTCGTTAATAATCTAGAGGTATAAAACCTTCCAAAATGAAGTTGTCTGATTTGAATTGTCCCTGTGTTCTCTATAGATTGATCTAACTCACTGAAAAATTAAACTCATTTTTACTTCTTCCAGCCTCGATAGGACACAGCTGCACTGATGTTCATCTCAACTGATGGAGTGAAGAAGCCTCATCTTTATTCAGTGTGAAGCAGCTGCCAAGAGAAATGGCCTTTGAGAGAGGTAATAAGTTCATGAGGATCACCTGTGTCGTGCAAAACAATATTTGATTTTTTTGAAAGTTTAAGCCGATTGGAAAGAACATATGAATTAAGTATCTTGCTCGTGGGTGAGAAGTTTGGCTGCAGGGTGACAGAGTGCACCATCAAGGTGATACATTTCAGACATCGCCTTCCTGTGACACGAGGGAATCGCGAAGCAAATGGGAACAGAGGAAATGATGACCCACTGGCCAGAATGGATTTGTAACACAGGAATACCACACAAATATACTCTGTTCTTATCTCAGAGAGTAAGACTTCAGACAAATAAAACAAATGCCAAAATATAGGCTTCCTCTGTGAATGAACATAGTCAACAAAACAAGGGTGTGATGGAAATTTGTGATATATTTGGTAGACTAGTCTCTGCTCTTCCACAAACGTCTCGCCTTTCCTCCTTATTTTCAAATTATGAATTTCTCCCTTTCTTCCTATTCTATTTGGTTCCAAAGCTTCTTGTTTGACTGCTCACAAAACCTTTATGCTATGCTCCAAAGGAGGTTCTCTCTGCTGCTGTCTGTCAAACAGATGACATATGTTCAGTTTAACAGAATTGCTACCAAGGGAAGGCACACACTCTCTAAGAATTACAAAGCCATTTTCTTAGACTCATCAAGGTTTGACCTTTTAATAGAAGACAGTGTTTACTTTAAGGTGCTATTATATTGAAATCAAGAATGAAATATTGAGTTCTTTCAGCTGGAAAAAAAATGTGGAACGAAGATAAACACTGGCAAATCTCCCCATACGTGACATGGGCAGTTATAAGTAATTTACATATAGCTATTAATTTGCTTTCTGTAACAACCCTTTAAAATCCCATTGTATAGATGAGGAGGTAAAACAGAAATCACAAAGCCAGGTCATCCAGCTAATAAGTGACACAGCCAGGATTTGAAACTAGGTGGTGTGGCTTTGTCGTCCTGATTTATCCTCTTGAATACATTATGTTAAACTTCTACAATAGATTTTGGTTGGGCAATGTAAGCATTCATAGACCCTTGAAAAATTTCTAGCTAAAGTGGTAATTTCTCTGATATAAAGAATCTAAAGAAAATGACATACGATTGTCTGGGATAATTATAAGGTAGTCCATCTTCTGAGCAAGTTATTATACTGATTTTTTCTTTGTGTCCTTCCTGTTACATTGCAACAAGCAATAGCAAAAAATGTAATATTCTTTCTGCTCCACCTCCAGTGGAGCTCTCCAATGTACTTATCATCATTCTTAAACTTGAACCCTTCTTGCTATTGCCCCCCATTCTAAGCACAACTTAGGGAAAATCTCTATATTGATTTTGTGTTTTCTCATTCAGAGTGAGTTAAGTATTCACTTACTCAGTTACCCAGAATAAACAAAGCTTTTAGATTACTTTCATTATTATTCATATTATTATGAATCCACTCATAGTATGCACTCACATAATCTTCATTTAAATTACCTCATTATTACTTTTAATAAGGGCTGTATTCATCTACAAGAAGAAGCCTGAGCAGGTTGGTCTAAGAGATCTAAGCACAATACGAAAGATAGTAGACAACAGGTGAAATAAATTCCCCTTAAAGGTGGTCCTTGAACTTATTTGCAAAGGACTGTTATAACAAAACCAAAGCCAAAAATCACTCTTTAAATCTTAGGTAAATTTCATGAAAATATATGCCTTGGTCATTAAACAGAGTTTAAGAGGATAAGTTCAATGTTGTCCTCAAGGGTAATAGAAAAGCAGCACACAAAGCATGTCTTTTATGCCAGATCATATAACATACAAGATACTCTAGGAGTGGCCTAAAATATATGCAAATACAATTCAATTGACAGGAGTTGGCAAGACTGGACCTAAGAGAAATACATTGAGGAATAAAGTGGTACCAAGAAAGACTATATGCCTTAGGGACATATATGGCATATATGAAGGACTGAGCTTCCTTCTCAGACTCATGCTTCATATCAGGAGAGAAAGCCAGGCATTGGGAAAAAACCATGGATCATGGTGCCACTTAATGTCAAGTTAATAAAAAGGGACTTTATTATGTAAACCATGACCTGAAGATCAGAGACTAGAAAACGGTTGGTGCAAAGGTGGTTATAAGAAGCCCACTCCTCTAGCTTGTGAAATGGCTCGAGGGAACATCCTCTAAGGGAGAGCAATGGAGACTTGTGCACATGAACTAGGGAACTACATAAGGACATGGGTACCCATAGAAGGTACACTACATAAGATACATCAGGTCCACCATTCATGGCACATAGTTTTCCATCCCTTCCAACTCTTTACAGATTAGAGAGATAATTATAAAGTAATGGAGAACTTAATTGGAAGTCTGCTTGAATTTATTTTTTTTTATTTTTAATTAATAAAATAATTAATTTATTTTATTTGAATTTATTTATAATCTTTGTGAATTCATCTCAGAGAGAATAATGGAAAAGTTAACATATGGCATCAGATGGCAGTCACTCTAGGGCATCTGGGTGGCTCAGTCAGTTAAGTGCCTGCCTTCGGTTCAGGTCGTGATCCCAGAGCTCTGGAATGGAACCCTGTGTGGGGCTCCCTGCTTCGTGGGGGGTCTGTTTCTTCCTCTGCCTCTTAGGGTTCCCTCTGCTCATTCTCTTTCATTTCTCTCTTACTCTTTCTCTCAAATAAATAAAGTCTTGGGGGGGGGGCAGTCACTCTCTGTTACTCTCCCAGCTCTGTCTCAATCACCCCAACATCAGGCAAAGAAGATGCCTTTACTGTGAGACACAAGGCTGAGAAGTACCTCACTGGCAGATGTCAGTCCCTTAATTTTGCCACCTCCTCAGAAAATAATGACAGACATGTTCTGTGGCCCAAGAATAAGTAACCTGTCACAGAAGTTACAATTAAATACTTCAAAGTTGAAGGCCCACTTAGACAAACATGGATGTTGGAACTTCTTTGCCCAAGGTCTCCGAGGTGCTCGCAGCCAGCTTTTCATTTTCCCAAGTTGTTTAGCTTCCCTGTACTCCCTCATTTCAAAAGACTTAATTCCATGCCTTGATTTTGTGACGAGCTTTGAACACCTTACTTTGGTTCTCCACAAGTAATACTATTCACTACTGCAATAGCCCTTTCTTTTCCTGACCTTCCCTCCAGGGAATCACAATTAAATCTTTTCCTGCATCAAACAAGAGATACCTCTAGGCAGTTCTGATTATTTGCTCTAAGAGTTACATAGTCAAGAACAAAAAGCAAATCACTACAAAGAGTTGCTATGTCTGTGTGGTCAGAAGGCAATCTAGTCCCTTCCTTCAAGGGTAGATAAGGCTAATTCTCCCAGGTCATATCAGCCAGGGAATAGAATAAATTCACAGTAACATTTTCCAAGCCAGAACTCTCTGGCCCATCTCTCTCCAGGAATATAGGAAAAAATAGCACACAGTTTTTCTATTTTACATATATGGAAAAGCAGATAATTTTTCTGTATATTGAGACCAACCAAACTCAGAGGGGTTCACCAAATGTCTTACATGCATGCTAAATAACTATAGTAAAATACCTGATATGCTACATGACATCAACTATTTCCTCTTTTGCGGTTCCCCAAAATACTTATGAACTTACATTTCTTTATTATGCTGCAGTAATTGTTCCACAGAGGTAAAGTACATGCCCTTGGTTCACACTCTCAATACGCTATAAACCACAAAATCAAGTTTCTTGTGCTCTGACTTTATAGCAAGATCTTTAGTTATACTACATATAATTTCATTAGCTCTCATTTAATCCCTTTTCCATCACATCCTTCTGGGTTACACACCCTGGGGTTTGCCTAGAAGAGCATTCTAGTCCCTTTTCTCTTTCCTATGACCCTCTAATAGATGTCTACCCACTAAGCCTTTTCGTGTAAACTCTTTCTTTCCTCAAGAAAGTTCCTTCTTCACTAGACCTACAGCAGTGTAGGTTACTGCACAGATAAATTCTGTCCCTCAGTAGGAACTTTAGGGACCGTGATATCAGTGCCAGATCAGCCTCAATACTGTGATTTTTTTAAACTACATGGGTATTCCATCTGCAGTTAGGATATACAAGGTCTCATGGTTTTGTGCTATCATTATTTCACAGTTCCAAAGTCTAAGGGACTTCTAGTCTTACAATATCACAATCCATTTCAGCCTTTACTTTTCTTTGTACATAATGCCCATATTTCAATGGACTCAAAGGACTTCAAAGGACTATAAAGAAGCAAGAAAATGTGACTCTGGTCAATAATCAGGAGAAAAATCAGTTAATGAAAATAGCTCAAATTCTGGAATTACAGAAAAACATAAAAATAATGAGGATAAAATTTGTATGAGAATCTATCAGATATTATAAATATAATGAACAAGGAAATGTGAAATTTCAGGAAAGATTTTAAAACCACAAAAGAAAACCAAAATATAAATCTTGAAACTAAGATGTAAATATTTGAAATAAAATATTGACTAAATGTATTTAAGAATATACTGGACACAATGGAGGAAAAAAATCAATACAGTTGAAGAGAACATTAGAAATCACTCAAATTGAACCATAGGTAGAAAGATTTAAAATAATGATTAGAGTGTAACCGTATTAAACAGTAAAACATATATTATTGTCATCCTACAAAGAAAGAAGGAGAAAATGACACATGAAAAAACATTAGGCAAGATAATGGCTAAAAACTTTTTTTTTTTTTTTTTTTTTTTTTATTTTTTATAAACATATATTTTTTATATACATATATTTTTATCCCCAGGTCTGTGAATCACCAGGTTTACACACTTCACAGCACTCACCAAATCACATACCCTCCCCAATGTCCATAATCCCACCCCCTTCTCCCCAACCCCCTCCCCCCGGCAACCCTCAGTTTGTTTTGTGAGATTAAGAGTCACTTATGGTTTGTCTCCCTCCCAATCCCATCTTGTTTCATTTATTCTTCTACCCACTTTTAAAAACTGATCACAAACATCAAATCAGAGATCCAGGAAGTCTAGTAAATACCAAACATAGTAAATATAAAGAAAACCACAGCCAAGAATATCATACTCAAATAACAAAAAAACAAAATAAAGAAAAAAAATCATATGGGGGCATAGGAAGATCCTAAACTCACCCCATCCCAGGGACACACCAAATTGCAGTTTGCATATGTATCATTTCCCTCTGAAAAAGATTTGAAAACTAGATGAACAGGTTCTCCACAATAAAGAATAAAAGAACCACACTGAGACCAGTAGGAGAGGCAGAGACATAGTCTTGGCAAAAGACCTCCCCCTAAGTGCTACCATAGACAATAGAGAGAGATCTCACCAGTCCAGTACTTTTGCCGGAGGAATAAGGGATTCGTTCCCCACATCAGGCACCTCAGACCTTGAGAGAGGACATGAGAGATGAGCTTCCAAAAATGCCACGAATTACAAAACAAATGGAGTTAAGGGACCTAAAGTGCTATAGAAACTGAGATTCTCCCTTAAAAGGGCTCACCTCAGGTCTCACTTGCCCCAGGATCCAGTGCAAAAGCACCAGTTTGAAAAATGCCCAGACTATATGTGAAGGAAATTCATTTTCTCGTCTGGAGGCAACTGCTAGAGGGACAGGGACAGTTGGGGCTCTCTCCAAAGACAGAGGCACTGGCAGATGCCATCTCTATACTCCCCACCTACCTGTTAGCACAGCTGGGCACACATGATGCAGCACCCTCCTGCTGCCTCCCCAGGACAAGCAGAGGCACAGGGTTACGGCACTGTCCCACTACCTTGCTGAAGCAGAAAGCACGATTGCTGCAGTGATCCTTAGCTCATGACTGGGGCAGATGATCTCCAGTATTCATGACATCCTCCTCCCCTCAGCCTGGGGCCTGCATGTGTCTGCAAACAGGGCACTCTCCCCTAGCATTACTGGAGCCTGAATGAGCTCACAGTCAAGGCATTTCTCTACTGCCTTTGTAAACCCAGTGAGTATGCCCTGTCCTCGCACTCCTCCAGCAGCACTGCTAAAGCTGGTGGGTACACACAAACCACACAGGGTGGCCAAGGGGGCTGGTGCTCCTGAGCTGATTTCAGAATATACTCTAAAGCTACAGAAATTAAGGGGTGCCTGGGTGGCTCAGTCAGTTAAGCATCTGCCTTCAGCTCAGGCCATGATCTCAGAGTCCTGGGATCAAGCCTCACATCAGGCTCCCTGCTCAGCGGAGAGCCAGCTTCTTTATTTCCCTCTGCCCTGCCCTCTTGCTTGTTCTTTCTCTGTAGCTTGCTTTCACTCTCTCTATCTCAAATAAATAAATAATCTCTTTAAAAAATAATTCTAAAATAAGTAACTATAAAGCTACAATAATTAAGACACATGGCATAGGCAAAAGGATAGAAAAATAGACCAGTGTGCTAGAATTGGCTCTACAACTGGAGCCACATACACAGGGTTCATTGATTTCAACAAAACTTCCAAGATATTGAGGAAAAAATCTCTTTTCAACAAATAGTGTTAAAACAACTGGATATTCATATAGGGGGAAAAAATAGGAGATCTACCCCTTCCTCATACTATATACCAAAATTAATTTCAAATGGATCAAGACCTAAAAATATAAAGAGACTAGAAATATAAAGTATACAGAAGATAAACATTAAAAAGTTATACAGACATAGTGAACAGAAGGGCCATCTGTACCCCAATGTTCATAGCAGCAGTGGCCACAGTCACAAAACTGTGGAAAGAGCCAAGCTGCCCTTCAACAAACAAATGGATAAAGAAGATGTGGTCCATATATACTATGGAGTATTATGCCTCCAACAGAAAGGATGAATACCCAACTTCTGTGTCAACATGGACGAGACTGGAGGAGATTATACAGAATGAAATAAGTCAAGCAGAAAGAGTGAATTATATGGTTTCACTTACTTGTGGAGCATAATAAATAACACAGAGGACATTGGGTGAAGGAGAGGATAAGTGACTTGTGGGAAATAGGAGGGGGAGACGAACCACAAGAGACTGTGGATTGAGAAACAAACTGAGGTTTTGGAGGGGAAGGGCGTGGGTGGTTGGGTGAGCCTGGTGGTAGGTACTAAGGAGTGCACATATTGCATGGAACACTGGGTGTGGTGCATAAACAATAAATTTTGGAACACTAAAAAAATAAAATTAAAAAAAAGAAATTACAAAGATTTCTAGACATAAACTAACCATATTGAAAAAATAAACTATCAAAATGTAAAATTTTTGTTTTTCAAAAGGCAAGACAGATTGGGATAAGATAGCCTCAATACATATGTATGGCAAAGAACTTGTGTCCAAAATATATTCTTAAAAACTCTTAGAACTCAATAATGAAAATTAAACAACTCATTTAAAAAATGAGCAAAAGATTTGAACAAATACTGCACAAAAAAATATTCCAGTGGCTTATAAGCATATTAAAAGATGCTCAAAGTCATTCTTCATTGGAGATATGCAAATTGAAACGACAGTAAGAAAAAGCTCCAGTCATACTAAAATGGCTAAAAATAGAAAGACTGACAGTACCAAGTGCTAGAGCAGATGTGGAGTAACCGTGCTTCTGGTAAACTTGGAAAACAGCATAATCCCTTTGGAAAACAGTGTGAAAACATAAACTGAGGCATATTAAAAATTTAAGAGTTTATCTAAGGCAAAAATCTATTTCACTTGGTTAGTGCCAAAGCAGAAGCTCTACCAAAGGAGCTCCTGGAAAGATTTTTACAGAGAAAAAAGGAGAGGTAAAGTAAGGCAATTCCTGATAGGTTATTGTTTAAAGCTTAATTTGGCTCTTCGTGATTGGTTGTTCTTAGGTTTCGATTTTGTAGCCTTGAGGCATTTGTAGGCTTAGATTTTGGTTTGCAAGCATTGAAGATACCTCAGTCTAATGTCTCCTAATGTAATGGTTAACCATTTTCTTAGAAAATCAAACATAATTTTGCCACATGACTTAGAAATCCTATCGCTAGGAATTTCCTTGAGAGAAATAAAAACATAGGTTCACACAAAAACCTATACAGATATATTTATAGCCTTTTTATTCACAATGGCTCCAAACTGGGAAAACCCCAGGTGCCCATCAGTTGGTAAATGGCAAAACAAAAGTAATAACAAATAAAAAGGCATAACTTATTGATACACAAAACAGCAAGGATGGATCTCAAAAGCATTATGTAGAGTAAACCAGATAGACAGAAGAAAACATACTATATGACTTAATTTCTATAAAGATATAGAGGAAACAACACTAAGCTATGAAAATAGTAATCCTATCCCTCAGAATAAGGATTGAAAGTATGGAAACTGATTTTATACATATTGAAAAGGTAGGGGAGAAGGTGTTTCTCTTCCAGCTACTAGCAGTTAATGATAAAGGCAAGGGTCCCGCAGCATTTCCAAAATGAAGGCAGTGAAAATAAGAAAGCATGGTCTATTTGGCTCCCTGATCTATTCACACTGGTACTAGGGTGACCTCGCACCCAAGGGATAGCTGCTAAAGGGAATAATTCGGAGATACGGAGCTTCTGATTTGTTATGGGTTTTTGTTTTATTTTGTTGACTCCTGCCTCCACACATGTTCTTGACTGATAACTGATTCATGTCCCTGAATTAAAATGACTGACATATGACAGCATCAAAGAAAAAAAAAAAAAAAGAAAGTATAGAAATTACCTCTAAAGTAGGGTATTGGAGGCATTTTGCGATGATGGAAATACTGTATCTTAAATAAGGTGCCTGTAACATGGGCATACTCATTTGTCAAAAGTCATCCCACTGTGCTTTTATAACATGTACATTTTAATCTGAGTAAATGATACTTTAATAAAGTGATTAAAAGTTAGAGAGGAAGAAGGAGAGAGAGAGAAGGAATAAGTAGATATTGTTTGCACAAAAAGGTTGATTTCCAGATGTGCACCTTTAAACCCTTCAGTCCTTTTGTCTGGGGTCCTTGTTATTCTCTAATGCTTTGGAAAGGCAATTTCTCATTCTACGAGTGAACTGGGGAAACCTACTCTAATTGATTTGATCAACAAACCCAAACCCACCTCTGTTTAAAGAGAAACCAATTTGAACATTCTATAACTACATGCAGACCCTGCCTTGCTTGAAGGGGTCTGCCTAGCAATGCCATAACACATAACTCTGCTTCAAATGAGATTGTGGGTACTGAGGCAGAGCAGAAACATTTGCTGTGCTTATTTGCATTAACCAATAGTCAGACTGGCCTTGGGGCTCAAAGCTATTTGTGGAAGGCTCTGTGGTCTACTGAGCTGATGAAATGTAGAGGTATGGACAAAGGGGAGGTGTACAAAACAAAATTGGCATATGTAAGGTGGGATTTTCCTGTCTAGCTTTTTTTCCTTTTTATGCTTTCTTTTCATTGTTTTCACATTTTTAGTGAAAAAGTCATATGTGCATATGATGAAAATCATAAAAATAAAGCAATAGTACAGAAGACTGTATAGAGAAGAGTAAGTATCCCTCCCACCACAAACAGCTCACCCCTCGTCCTTCTCTATCTAGAGGTAAAATCTATTACTGTTTTCATAAAGTTTCAGAAATAGTCCACATATTTGTAACTATATTTGCTTCAAAATGTAGCAAACATGACAAAGAGCAGGAATTCCCAGGTTAGCCTGCCTGAAAAAGCATCCTAATCCTATTGTGTCCTGAGTAAAGATCACTGAAGGTATGCTCTCAATTCCCTCATTTCTAAATCGTGCAAAATAATCACACCCATTTTATGGGGTGTGGTGAGTATTCAGCAAGTCAACCAACAGTAAGTCGTCCCCTAGAATAATGCGTATTCTGTGCCTTGCTTTTGCCACTTAATGAAGTGGTATGGACACTTACAGGTCAAGTCATACAGAGGCATATGAGAGCTTCTGACCCGCTTCTTTTTGTTTCCATTTCACAGTTCCTTTTCACATCATTTGCCCCCCTCCAAAATGACCACCAATAGTTTGAGTTGACTGTCAGCCCTTTTGCTTCATATTGTCAATAGCTTAATTTTTCC
The DNA here is from genome assembly GCF_030435805.1 of Mustela lutreola. NCBI lineage: Eukaryota > Metazoa > Chordata > Mammalia > Carnivora > Mustelidae > Mustela > Mustela lutreola. Next base: position 119,632,164 of record NC_081292.1, on the reverse strand, counting down.
TATTGTACAGCCTTTAATTTACTTCTGTTGATATTTGTCCTGGCTTCTCTAGCAAATATTTTAAACATTCAGTTATTTTCTTGCTCTTGCCAGACTGTTACTACTGAGAGAATATGTGAACCAGACTTGGACTGCATGTCAGAATTCAGTTTTTCCTCAAGCTACCACTCACTTCTCTCAAAGTGGATATATATGTGCTCTTGATGTACATATGCTGAGGGGCTAAATTAGCAGCCTTCTCCTTTATCACATATTTACTTTTTACCTACACATCTGCTAAGTGTAGGATTCTGATCATGGAATATTACTGCTAATAGTAGTAGCAAATACCACATTAACACTTATAATAAGGCTGGTTTTGATCCAGCCATTTTGAAATCAGACATGGCCAGAAGCACAATGTTTACTGTTGCACAGATAAACCAGGCTTTTCTCAGGACCCAAGGTTGAGATTGGAGATTCTTGGAAATACAGCTCTTTGTTTAAGGAAAACAGACACACCATTTTTATGCACTTATTATTATTCTTCAGTCTGGAAGAAAATGCCATTATGGAGAAAAGACAGTCTTCGTTAACATACAGCCAAAAAGGGTAGGATCAATGTTCATAACCCTTACCCTTCACAAGAAAAAATGAAGTCAGAATCCTAGTGCTGCTTTCATATTAACCTTGTGTCCAGGAAATTGGGAAATAAAGGCTAAGCTCTATAGCTTAAGCTTTTCAATGTTGCCACAAGACTCTGTTTTCTTACAAGTAAAAATAAAGAGTATAATATTATCTACCCTCATAGGTCTGCTGTGAAAAATAGAAGTTAGAGCAGCCAAGTACACAGATAGAACTCACTAAGCATTAGCTACAATCATAAATGTTTGCCAATAAAATCTTCCAGTGATGAGGATTTATCTGTTGATTACCCAGGAGAGGAACAAAATGAGACTGTGTGTACCATGTCTACGTAAAGCTTGGGATGAGAGGCCCCAAAAAGGTGGGCCAGATGTGAGGCAAATGGTCTGAGCAATAAGTCAGCTGCAATGAAATGAAAACCAGGGAGCAGGTGGGGGCCTGAGGAGAGTCTCCATATTTAGGGGTACAGCAACCCAGGCAGAGTTTCTGGATTACAATCCAATAATGTAGGTTGAATATGGATTGCACACCATGAGATTAAGTGAATTGTTCAAATGTATACAGCAAATCCACAGTAAACAGGCTGAGGATCCAACCCTTCTTTTTGAAGACAGGATCCATTCATCAATTCAAGCAAGATTCAAGGAGTGGAACACAGTGCATGCAATGCTCTTTTTTTGGAAGTTTGTCAAGATTCAATCTCTCCCTTAATCATGGAGTGAGGGGGAAATGCACTGAGTTGACCCTCAGGGCTGCCCTTGCATTCCCTTGCTTGGCAGCCAACCAGCCTCACAGGGTATGAAAGGGGTAATAAGACCACCCTTTGGAGACACTCCATACAGTCCTGGAGGAATGATATGTGGAATCATATGTGGAAAAGGGGACAGTGGCAGAGGACTTTACACTTTCCTCATATACCTCCCCAAACCTCTGCTTATAACTTTGGCAACTGATCCAATTTTTTTCTTTAACACCTAATATATACCTTTTTTTTTAACTACTAAGTAACAAGCTCCTGTTTTGAAAATAATAACCCTATACTACTCTTAATCATGCTTTGATATTCACATATTTATATACTGCACATTTTTCTTACATAAACTCATTATTTCTCTAAATGAAATATTCATGCTTGTTACTATTTTAAACAGACTAGGTATATAGGCACCTCCGTTAGAGTAGAATTTTTTTTAGGATTTTATTTATTTATCTGAGAGAGGAGGAAGGGATTGGGGAGAGGGAAAGCAAACTCCCTTCTGACTGGGGAGCCCAACAGGAGCCTCAATCGCAAGACCCTGAGATCCTGACCTGAGCCGAAGGCAGATGCCTAACCGACTGAGCCACCCAGGTTCCACTAGAGTATACTTTTTGTGTTATGTCCTTGGGCTTCAGTCTCCTCACCTCCATTTGTGGGGCATTAGGTTCCTTCCAATTCCAGAACTCTATGAATCCTACTTCTCTTGGAGGATTTTCACTGTGTGAACTTAGCTAAGCTGACACTCCACTGCCTCAAATTTTCTTCATGGCACAGCTTCTGATTAGCAAGGGGCCATGAGAGATTTTGTGCAAGAGTTTGAAGACAGAAGCAATATAATGGCCAAGTGCTTTTAGATGGGAAAGTCAGCACATGGGAAGGTTTCTTAGCACAAGTACATGGCACTTACCTGCTGCCTCATTTTGTTGGTGTTTGTAGCAGCATCTGGGCCCACAGCAATTCCAACTCCTTCCAGATCCTTTTTCAGCCTAACTCCTTAGTCAAGGTGTGTTCAGCTTCATGACAAAGAGTGATTGCTTTTCTAGCAGGATATTCCCATCATAGAACGTGGAGGCTGGGAGGTAGTGAGAGACTAATGTAAGTTCTAGTCTGTTATTGTGGTCCCCTCCCCCCTCATCCTCATTGCTTCTAGTCTGTTCCTGAATTACATGCTTCACAGCCATCTTCCCTTCCTAACTGCCTACCCTCAGACTTCAGGATCCTGAGACAGAAGAAATAGCCTCCTATGACTATTTAGCCAGTCTCTATGGCTTTTCAAGGTCAAAATGCTGTAATAAATCCAGAGATAGACAGATGACAGATCAATACATAGATAGGTAACATATGGATGACAGCTGGATAGAACCCTTGTAATTCTGCTTCTCCTCCCCTCATCAAATCCTAACCTCCTTTCATCTCTTTTTATTTTGTGTGTTATTCTCTACTTTATCATATTCAACTAAGCTCCTTGAGGATAGAAGGCTGCATATATGTTTGCTGAATACCTCAAATACTTACTAACACAATGCTGGCACATCGTAAACTCTGAACCAATGGATCCTGTTGTTCACGGTGTGATGTTTTTTCTTAATATATTTACATGCACCAAATAACTCCCAGTCTTCCTAACCTTGTGGAATGTTTCATCTTTTAAAACCTTGTAGTTACAGTCATAGTAATAATAATAATAGTGAATCATGAGAGACTATGGACTCTGAAAAACAATCTGAGGTAGGAGGTTGGGGTACCAGGTGGTGGGTATTATAGAGGGCACAGATTGCATGGAGCACTGGGTGTGGTGAAAAAATAATGAATACTGTTATGCTGAAAATAAATATATTAATTTTAAAAAATAAAACTACATTGAGATATCACCTCTGCGTTATTCTTCATGGATGTGATTTGAGAATAACAAGATGTCCTATGACAACAGAAGAGAAAAGAATGATCAATAAAGAAAAATTTCATAGAAAAAAAATAATAATAGTAACTTGTACTTATATGGTGCTCACTAAATGCCAGACACATATATTACCTACCTGAATCTTCACAACAACTCTATGCAAATCACAACCAAGCAGGCTAGCTCTCAAGTCTGTGTGCCTAACCATTATGCTACCCTGCCTTTCAATGCAATGATCTGTGATATACAGATTTTATACTCTCTAAGATTACGCTAACCAAAATTTCTAGTGAATGAAACTTCTATTTGTAGGATGTATCTTTTTGAGTAATACACATGTCAGTCAAGGTCCCAACAGGAAACAGATGGCACACTCAAAATAGGATAACTGCAGAGGATGTATTTACAAAGGGAACAATTACATAATGAAGGTGTAGAGGAACTAGGGGTGGTGTGTTAACCAGTGCCTTCATAGCAGCATGATGATGAGTATGCACCATCCCCTGGGTCTGTGGAAATAAGCAGGCCAGTTTCTGGAAGGAGAAAGAATTATAAAGTGTGCCACCATGAGAGGTCAAGGTCACAGCCAGTCTGAGGTGACTTTGAGGCAGGAACTAGAGAAAGAACACTATGAGTTTTCCTTCCATTCTCCAATCTCCTCTTGGGGATTCTCCACTGGTAAAATCCACCTGAAGGTCAGACAGGTGGAAGGGGTCTGTTGATGTGTCCTGTACCAAACAGCCTCCTAGAATCAGAAAGTGGAGGTGGAGGGGGTGGGAGGAACGGGGGCGGGGATCATGAAATATTCTGGCATGGGTAAACTCTGAAATGTTACCAAATAAAAGGCGTGGGGCAGCTCACATGCTCATCACCATCTTCCTCCCTGGGATGTGAAATATTTGTTTTCAAAGAAGACAAATTAAAACCTATAAATTGGGTAGTAGTACAGATTCTCTTTCTGCCAAACAATTAAGCTATATCTAATATATGTAAACTTAATTTTAAAATTTCTCCTTGATCATAGATGAATCTCTGCATAATTTCCAAGATATTCGTGATTCAGTTCTGCTCCAAGTTCATCCTGATGACAGCTGGCTTTTTCTATGGCTTAACTGTGTCTTTAAAAGCAAATCTCCAGATAACCATGTCACACAGAATAAAGAAGGCATTTCCTTTTTCCCCCTCACTCTGCAACCCTTTGCTTTCTGATATTGGACACATGCCATGCATTTTGCATTAGCTCTGTGGCAAATGTCTAGTGTTACAATCCAAGCACCAGTGCTCATTAGCCTTTTTAGGAACTTGGAGACCAGAGTTGGAAAGGTACAACTCGGAGAAATAATTCTCAGTGAGCAAGTAGCAATTTGCCAAGCAGACAAAAAAAACTGAGGAAGGGGGAGGAGGAAACCCAGACAAAGTTGTCTGAGTTAATGAACCAGAGTCTGAACTCATGACAGCAAAGGAAAAATAAAAATAGGGAAAGAACTTCTGCACAGCACTTGCTGTAAAGAATAAAAAAGGATGCCACAAGTAGGATTCTGTGAGTTGTTTCTTGTAAATTCACATAGCACCTATGTCAAAAGAGAAAGGGCCAAGTGGTTGGGGAGTGAACCTGGACCATCCTGACAGATGGAGGGGAGGGCAGGTCATCAGGAGGCCATATCATGTTGAAAGAGGGCTGGGTGCCCAGCCTGTACACCAGGGCCTCTGCCCACCCTGGGCAGAAATACCTCCAACTGGAAGGATAGGCATAGGTAATGCCAGCCTCTGTTGAAAGACCAACCCATACCTGCTCTGTTCCCATCTTCATTCAACACACATACATATAATCATGAATACCCCAGGCACCTTTCATGCTTGCACAAACATTAGAATTACATGTTAGCTGAAGCCAAATACTATAGAATATCCTATGAATGATGAAACAACCAAATCTGCTGGGGTTCTTTGTGTTTATCTGGCATGATAGAGCCTGAGGAATATTTAAGAAGAGTCTTGCCAAGAATTCACTACAATTCTAGTCACAAATTACAATGTGTGGGTGATTTTTCTCACACCACCAAGCAATAACTGGACACCAGCATGGTGTCCTACGATTCAACTCAATTCTAACACTATCTACCTGGAGGGAGCATCAGATTTCAAGGGTTGGGGGCTCGGTCAGATTTATTATTATAAATTGCAATGTCACAACCACAAAAGCAAAAAACAGCATTTTAATCATGGAGGAATATAGACAAATAGGAAACTTGTCTTACTCATTATTGATGTTTTTCCTATTCTTAAAAAGATGTGGAATTCCAAATTTTTCCCAATCCATTTAAGGAAGCAGAAGGTTGATATAATGATAAACTAGATGGCTCTGTCAGGATGAAGAGTCTTTATGAGAATGCTTAAAAAAAAAAAAAAAAAAAAAAAAAACAAAAACAAGTGTCATCCCATGAACCAAGGAACGGGGGCCTTCTGCTCTATAAGTGAGAACCTTCATCAAAAGCTATGTGTGTCTTAAAAAATTATTTATAAATGAAAAGCTGTGTATCCTCTCCTCTTCTTCCTCCCATGGGCAGGGAAAAGAATTGGATGCAGTGTCAAGTTCTATAGTAAGTTTAACAGAGTATAATTATCATCTCCCTCCTTACCCCTCTTATCCAGACAGTGGGGAGAATGGGACCAAGTCGTCATGTGCATTTTGTCTGCCCTAGAGATCAGTGGAAGTCCTTGTTCTCATCATCTTGGTCCACATGATCATTGTTCTCCCTGTTGATATCACCCATTAGGAAACTTCGTAATCACCCAGTCTAACCTTACCCAGACCACAATACATTTCTACCATTTCCTCAAATTACCAGAAATTTCCTATCTCATGAACAATCTAATAAACACATGTGTGGAGAGGAGTTGAAGTATATATACATTTCAACTCAGAGTTGCTTACTACCTTTTTTTTTTTTTTTCCCTAAAACTAACCTACTCTAGAATGATCATTATAAATTGTGGTGGCTCCATACTGAGTACTTTTTTGTTAAGTAGGCATTGTATCTGCCAGTAGATTCTTGTCTGTGTGGTTCTGAGCTTGGTTTGTCACAGAGAAATACTCATGAGAGTTGGAAGGTCGAGTTGAAGGAGTAGCCATTTCTACGGTCAGGAGGTTGGTCACTGTGACAATAGCCTACAGGTTCCATCACTGATCAGTAGCTTACCTTGTTGGGGGAGTAACAAGCCAGCCCTTGGTGGCCCTCTCTCTCCTGCCATGTACCCCCCTCCAACTTCTCCAAGCCCTAGGCTGGATATGTGTACACTTCCATGGTAAAGGCACCAGCTTCTTCTGCAGTCGCCCACACCATGAAGATTTAGAGATGGCAAACTTCAGGTATGGGTTCCACTTTGTCCCCATGGATTCTAGTTCGTCCTTAAAGAAATAATTTGTCCTTGTTCTTTCCAACTTCATATTCTGATGTCCTTTTCCATTACAGCCAGTACATAGTCACTTCAGGCCCAACACCTCACATAAGAGGAATAGCCTTGCATAGACTAATCCCACGATTTCATAAAACTTACCTGGTTTTCTGCCTTTTCCCTATTTTAGGGGAACTGGCATTATGGGAGAGCCAGAGCACTCCATTTGATGTTCACTCTCTTCCCTCCCACCTCTACAGAATCTTCTACAAGCACAGGAAGCTGATGACCTTCCTTTTATTAGTGAAGAAAAGAACACTTCTGTTTCATTATATACTTTTCCTTCTCCTCTTATATTCTATGACTTCTATAAAAACTCTATTATCTGAGTCAGCCAGGCTTGGTTCCCGTTAGAAGAGAGATGCTTTTGGAATTTAGAAAACTCCCATTCCCTCTCAATAAAGCCTTGCTCTGAAGACACTATGTCACTGTGACCTATAAAACGCCAATCAGAAACTAGAGTTCAACAATAAGCCTTCTGTTTAAGGCTTCCCTGAAGCAAATAAATAAATAATTGCCTCTGAATCAATGTCATTTAGGTACTGGGGATAATATAGAAAAAAACACATCAGTGTAATGTCTCAATATTATTCTAGCATTATACCTTTCCATTTTTAATTATCATATGTAATAGTTTATAGGGATTATAGGTAAAAGTGAAATAATGAACTTTTTAATCCATAGATGCTTAAAATTGAAAAAGACCACAAAGTTGGGTGGTTGACTGTACATGTTTCTGACAGGAATTGCATTTGGCTATCCATGAGAAAGGCGGGAAATGCAAAAGTCTATAAAAGATGGAAGTTTTGTTTTGTTTTCAGACTACAAACAAAAGGAGGTAGGCAGTCCAAGCTGATAAGGCCCTGAGGAACTGAGGCTGTTTCTGTCTTTTTGTCCAACCATACTAAATGTGTCTCCTTCATCCTCAAGGTCATACCATCATTCTAAAGACAGCTGGAGCCACCACCAACACATCTGCATTTCAGGCAGGAAGCCAGAAAGAGACAGGAAGGACAAAAAGACTATGTCAAGAGTTCCATCCAATGATTGCTCCTTATTGATCACACTTATCTGCAAGGAAAGCAGGGAAGTGTAATTTTTCATCTCGAATAATAATTTCAGATCCTGTCAGTAAGAAAGAAGAGAAAGGATCCTGGTTAAGTGCTGAGCCATCACTGGTACAACACATCTCTACTAAATCTTCATCCAGTTTTGGGTGATCATCTGCAGTGACTGCAGTGATGGAAAATCTGCCACAATAAAAAGAAAACCAACTGAAGAACAGACTGACTTTTTCCCAAGTCCACCTGAAATCTGCCTTCAAGGTGCTCCTGCCTAGTCACCGGCTCTGCCCAGTGCAATGATGAGAACAAACAGCATTCCTCTTCTACATTTGCCCTTCAGATACATGAAAACACACATTTTTCCCAAAACTTCTTATTGTTGTCCTTGTTATTTTGTTTTGTTTTAAATGTTCTACCAGACTTCATAGTCTAGATTAATTATTTTCTTTTCTTTGAAAGTTTCTCTGAAGGCAGAATCTCAGGTTCAACCTATCAACAGCTCCAGGTGTTGTACCAGATCTAAGGAATTGATTGAAATGGACACTTTCTTAGTTGGTTAGTATACTAAGTTATAATTAACTTGTCTTTATAGAAATAGTGGCATCAATCCAGAGTAGTTTCCACAGAACTGGTATACATTGACTCTGTCTTTGTGTTTTAACAGAAGCGATCATTTAGTCTCCTGAGTGCAGAGCTAGTTATAAATACACAGACATATAAAAACGAACAATACTCCATAGCTACAGCATTGTTACATTACTGAGAATATAATTCCGTAGCTTAGAATGAGAATAATATAAATAGAAAAGCCAGAAAAAATTCTCGCTCAGACTATTTTTACCTCCCACTCGGTACCTCCCACTCTGGCTTAGTCCTCCCTTCCCTAAGCCTGGACCAAACTCTCATTTTGCCATATGCTGCCTGGAGTTTGAGCAGTACACTTATTTCTATATGACATGGAAATGGCACTCGAGAGGAACTAAATGCCTTTGACTTACACGACTGAGTGAGAATTTGGAGGGAAAGGGCCTCTAGATGCAGATGGAAGAGGTACACACATGCGGCTCAGCTGTAATTGCTGGAAGGCTGGGTTTGCTGAGGAATAAAGATGCTGACAATAGATACCCACATAAAAACCAGGCGTGTCAGACCTACCAATCTTTAGGTCTCACTGAGGAGACAAAGCAGGATAATATTCTCTACCATATGGCTGCCATTGATCATTCTTCCAGAAAAACCCAGCCAGTCCCATAAATCCAAGTCACCAGAGAGAATAGCAACTCCATCCTTCAGCTCACCTGTAGTCCCCTGGTACCTGAGGGAGGGGCTGGCATTGCTGGTTTACATTATTAGGAAAGTGAGGTGTTCATCAAACCACTCAGAGACAATAAACCAACAGGAAACCAAGCCACAATCCTTGTGTTCAAAATATTGTCCATTTAGCATGCCCCAGATGCCAGAAGACATTTGACTATGCCTGTCCAAGAAATATGCTTTTTGAGGCTATAATGCTTACTATGAGTTATCACTGGGTTTGCCCACAAAATCTTGGGATTTTGTGTTGATCCCAAACTATTTAATTCATTACAAACTGTATGAGCAAATTTGCATGCTAAATCCCCACTAAGCACTTGGAATAGTAAAATAAGCCATGGTGGCTGCCCTCAAGAAATTCACAATCTAGTGGCAGTGAAAAGGGAGGAAATAAAATTTGAATATGCTAAAGTGATTTCAATTTCAAATCAGCAAACTAGACCAAACTGGACTGAGTAAGCCAAAAGAAAGAACTGGGTGTCAGGAGGCAGGCAGAATTTATTGACAACAAAACTAGATGCACCTGGTTTCTTCCACAGATGGATGAAGACAGGTACTTAAACAATATTATCAGGACTCTGGCAATGTCCTGGACCCATCCTCCTGTTTTGCTTTTATTCTCACACTTGAACTCTTCCCAAGATGTCAGGGATGACCCCTCCACAGCACCTGATTATATGAAACTCAGTACCCTCAATCTTTGAAAGAGAAAAAGCTTCTCTACAAACGATTCCAACAAATATCCCAGAAAAGTGTTATCATTCACTAGCTTGGTTCACATGCCCTGACCAACTTCCCCAAAGGGCAAGAGGTTTGGGAGATATGGCTTCATCTTCACTACATGGTGGCAAGGAGTCCCTCAAGGAGACGAGCTGTTTTACCACCAGAAGAAGAAATAGACAACTCGACGGACCAAGGCAAGAAGGGATCTTCACACAAACAATCATATGAAATAAGAATTATGCAAGATAGAAACACAGCCTTATGGAAGAACAAAACAAAACAAGACAAAATAAAAAGCTCAAGTGCAGAGCTTTTTATGAATGAATGAAGCTGGATTCACACCACCAGTGCTGTGACCTTAGGATTGTTACTTCAACTCTCAGCTTCAGTTTTCTCTGCTGTAAAATGAGGATAATAATCCTACCTGAATGACATGTAAATAGGTACTCCACATAAAATGCTTAGCTCACAGCCTATACAGGAATAAGTGCTCAGTGCGTCTCCATCATCATCATCATCATCATCATCATCATCGTTGTTATCATTACTATTATTATGGTCATTATTTTAAGAGAAAAGAGGAAACTAAGGGCAGGAGAGGGGTGAGAGTTTAGGATAGGCCTGATGTTTTGTGTTGATTAGGATGATATTGGCATTAATGGACTGAGGTTGGGACCAGACTTTGTGCTACAGTTAGGGGACTCTAACTCACTGCGTGTGTCTTGCACTTTGATACCCTAGAGAACCATGAAATGCTTCTAGTACAAGAAGCTGCAACAGAAGAGGTTTCAGGACATCACTAGGAAGCCAAAGGACAGGGCTCGTGGCCTAGTGGCTACGGGTGGGTAGATTGCAGTCGCCCAGCCCAACTGTTCACTTCCCATTCCATAATCTGCACATCTTGCCTCAGCAGAAAGAAGGTAAGTACTTCCTGTCTTAATAAACCTCTTTCTTGCCTCTCTCCTCTACCGACCTGCCATCACTAGCACTAAATGTAGTGGTCACTGCTGAATAACTTTGCCTATTCCATGTGCCCCTTACCGGTTTGGGTGACCTTTTCCTTCCTACTGCCAGCACCTCTGGCTCTTCAACATACTGCCCCAGCTACTGACGATGCTTTGTGCTTTCTTACAGAGAGCAGAAATGGCTCAGAAATTCATATTTCCCAGGGAAACCTTTAGACAATGAGGAATGACAACTGTAATGACATCCCAGAGTCCCCAGCAGGTGGGGCTGAAGCCACCCATCTCAGTACTGTGTCCAAAGCTGTGCCCTTGCTTGGCTTCTGTGCCTTCCCTTTCCTGCTTCCCCTACTACCCCACCACATCCTTATGGATTTACTACCTTTGAACCGGGGTCTACTTCGGGGACCCAAACTAAGAAAGTTGCTGACCATCCTACCCCTGGGAGATATTCAGCAATGTGGACAGCTTATATGCTGCCCTCTGTCATGTGGGTTTCTTAAGTAAGCATAAACAATAATTTATTGGAAGCTATGGATTCTGCCCAGAGATGGGGGGGGGGGTGTATATATATATATATATAGAGAGAGAGAGAGAGAGAGTTCCTGAGCTCCCTGAAACTTACCCATGGACTTCAGTTTCCAAACTATTGATTCATAATTTAATACCAGGAAAAAAATATATAAGATACCCAAATGCCAGAGAGATTAGGAAAAAACACACTTAGTGTTTTTCACGTCTCAAGGCCATATTAACCATATATTCTATCTCGTCTCACTTTACTTTTTTTTTTAATTTCCTCAAGTTGGCAGTTGTACTGGATGTGTTTAATTGACCCTTCAGAGCACTTTTCCCCACCTTCTCTGTGCTTCAGTAACTGCCCATGTGAGCTGCCTTGCCCTCTGGAATTCCACTTGGCCAATGGGAACAACCACTCAGAGGCAGGAAGGAAAGGGCATAAGAAGGTCTGAGGTTTCTTTTCTTCCACAAGGTAACCACAGACAGGCAGTGTCCTCCAACCCAGTTTCAGAGCTCCGTCATGGGACCCTCTCCACAGGATCCTCCTGCTCCACATTCTGCAAACGACTCCCTCCCCTGTACCTTCAGGCTAATTTTAAATTCCTGGGGTACCCCATTCTCTCATGTGGTTTCTCTATTGCTTACACAACTTTGTAAATAGCCCTTTTATTAAATTCACATTAATTTACTTTAATTTGACTGCCACCTGTTTCCTGATAATGCTTTAATTGATGCATAATAATTCACCAAAAGGCACTGACTACTCCTTTGTCAGGGCAGATGGAGGTAAGGACTAGGCTTGAGCTTGGATTAAGATTGGAGTTGGAATAGCTGACACTAGGCAGGAGATATAGAAAAGTTGTTTAAGGGAGGAAATCACCACAAGGAAAAAAATGTGGGGTTTTTTTCTCTGTTTTTTTTTTTTCGTTTTTTTTTTCCCTTCTTTTATTTTAATTGTATGTATCTGAGAAAATGGCAGTCAGCTGAACCTATTGTGGTCATCATTCCAGGAGAGATGAAAATCAAATCATCACGGTGTGTGCCTTAAACTTACTCGGTGACGTATGTCAATCATTTCTCAATAAACCTGGCAGAAAAAAGAGTAGAGCTGAAGAGATAGTAGCTATAAGGATGTGCCCTCTTGTTCTTCTTTCTCAGCTAGAAATTTCAAGTTCAAACACCAGCCAGGATGAATTTGATCTCCTCCCATGAGCTACCAGCTGCATGACTATTGAGCACTTCACACATGGGAACTGATTTGCTGAGACAGAAAAATACACACCAGATGTTGACAACCAAATATTAAAGTGAAGACTGTGAAATATCTCAATAATTTTTAAGTGGATTTCATGTTGAAAGAATAACATCTTGGAAATATTTGGTTAAATATATTATTAAAATTAATTTCACTTATTCATCTTTACTGTTTTTACTAATACTACTAGAAAATTTTAAATGACATACAGGGCTCACATTATATTTCTACCAGACACCGCTACCATATTGTCACCTGGTTATGTTTGTCTCTCTTTAGAACTGCATAAATTTCGGTCCCTCACAGCTAGTTACTCTCCTAATGCCCTGCCCTAAGTGTCCTACTACATAGTCACTGTTCTACAGAAGCTCCTTCTGGGAACTTCTTCTGTCAGTCTTAGTGTCCTCTATTTTAACTTCGCTGCTTTGTTGCAAAGTACATGGTTCACCGAAAACACAGAAAGCTAAGAGTATAACACCCAGCATACAATCACTCCTGTCTAGAACACAGGCTCTGCCTCTAATTTACATTTTTTATATGCTCTTGTTACACTGAGAAAGTAAGAAGTGCTAGTCCGTTTAAAGGGCACATAGCCAGCCATTCAACGTGATAGGAATTTTCGCAGGCATTTTACTGAAGGGTGAGCAGATTTAGGCAACAGGGCAAAACTCACAAATAATGCACATGTAAAAATATCCCATCTTTTACTGAGAAAACAACATATGGATTTCATACTTTTATAGTGTAAGAAGTTTTTTCATGGTATCTTGAAAATAAAACTGGGCAGCAAACAAGTGTTACACATAGTGTGGCCGTCACCTTAGGGCTAGAAATATTAAACCTAATACACATTCCTGCTAAAACTATGCCATGTGAAGTAACATGAACTTCCAAGCAAAGACTCTGTCCTAGTCACTATAGAGCAGAGTAGGATACATCTGTTACCTTTAACATGATGGGAAAAACACATACATACACACTAGGTTCTTTTTAGGAGAACAATAAGATTTTCTTTCAATGCCAATGAATTGTACAGAACTCTCAGTGGCAAAAAACCCAAAGCAAACAGGCCCCATTGGGAAAAGGGAGTTTATCACTTATAATGAAAAAGTGTTCAAAGTCATATAAAATCTGTTTCTTGCTATCTCTCAGTTCTTCTTGCTTCAGCATTAACTTGTTTTTCAGGAAACCTCTTTCCATATGTTGACAACAAGAGGAACAAGCTAATCAATGCATATAGTCTGCCATCTCAGCAACCTGACCAGAAAGGAGTCGCCTCTTTCCCAGACTTCCAAGGCAGCCTGCTCCTGAGTAGAGCTCTGCCCTTGCCTTCATCAATCACTGGGACTCCAGTTGGCCAGGCTGTGGTCATGAGCCTGACTCTGAAGTAATAAGGAAGGAAAAACTAGGCTTGAGAATGTGGAAATAGCATTACCCAAAAATGAAGGGGGACTCAATTAGCAGTGTAAGAATTACTAGATCTGCCAAATTATCAGATGTGCCTAGCAACAAGAAAATAAGCAAATGATAAGCTAAAGGGAGAAATAAAACCCTCTTTCCTTAATCCAAATTGCTTATGACACATCACAGACTGAAATTCTTCAATTCTTTTTAACCATTGTAAGTGAGACATGGAGAGACTTTATCAGTGAAAGTTCGAGAAAGGATGTTCTTTCCTCAACCATTAAGCCTAGACTTAATTCTGAATAAGAAATGGGGGGGGGGGGCAGGTGGTCTTTTCAATCTAAATGTATCCTGGGGAATCATGATGAGTAGAAGCAGAGAAGTTAAAATTTTCAAATCTAAATTTTAGATTCCACCCCGTTGTGTCACTCAACCCCATTTCTGTTTGATACTTTCCTAAATTGATGATCTGTCTTTGTCCAGTAGCACAGAAGCAGTCCTAGACTAGAAATGTTGACTATGTTTAGATTACTGTCAATCAACAAATAGACTCTTAATGTTTGCTGTGAGGCTGGTGTAATGCTCAATGCTCTGAGAGATACTAAAAATGCCTTAGACATGATCACCATTAAACTGCAGAAATAAAGCTAACGTGCATGAACCAAAACCAGACAATATTGAACAATGGCAAAACATACAGCTAAGTGATCTGCTGCAGTTCAATGCTATGGAAACTCAAGGCAAAGGAACAACACTAGTCATAAATTATCATGTGAGAGTGAAGAATCCAGTACTTGGGGCACATATGGACTTACAGGAAAGAGTAAATAAAGGTAAAAGGCTAAATTATTAAATTATTTATTTATTATTTAAATTATTAAATTCTGACTTCCTATCACTTAGCACTCTATTTTCTAATTGTTTACAAGAAATGCATAAACATGTTTTTAAGCATTCTCTTTGTTTTTAGACTATTTCTATGCTCTTGAACCTCTTAAACATTTATGAATACAAGATCAAGTGATGTTCAAAGAAACAAAGAATCAAGGATAAAGAAAACCCCAGGCAGATTGTTGATATAGTGTAAACATCAAATTCTTTTCTTAGGGTCACTATCAATTCACTAATTTTCACTTCAAATGAATCCAGTCCTCTACAGTAGCTGTCATAAGCAAAGACTAGGCAACTAATATATGTTTGTTGCATAAAAAATAAGAAAGTCTTTCTGTAAGAGTCCATTGCATTGGTTAGAATTTGGGGGATGTTTTGTGTATGTCATCTCATTAATTGTCTGAGGCAGGTGTCTGTTAGGGCTGCTCCCAGAAGAGGTCATTTATCTTTGGTTTGTGGAGCTACAGAGGAACCAAACTTTACTGATCCAAGTACTCAGCTGGCATTCTCTCCACTGATTGGCAGTCTGGAAATCCCAGTGGGATATAACTAATGTGTAAGGTTTGTAAAGGTAATTTACTAACCTAACAAAACTGTAATACTGTTTCAAAGACAATTATTGTGAAAAATCACAACTACCCTTAATTGATTTCTACCTGATTGTTGAAAATGATAAGGAATCTTGGAAGGTGCTTGCAAATATGTCAGGGTTTTAATAAATTTAAATGATGCACTTTTAAATGCACATATTCTAACTTTCTTTCTTGCATTTTAGCCAGATGCACTTTTTTTTATGATGCACTTTTAAATGCACATATTCTAACTTTCTTTCCTGCATTTTAGCCAGAAATTTGACTCCCAACATTCTTTTAATTTTAACCCGTCATAAGAACTATTTATTTATTTATTTATTAAGATTTTATTTATTTTTTTGACGGATAGAGATCACAAGTAGGCAGAGAGACAGGCAGAGAGAGAGAGAGGAAGGGAAGCAGGCTCCCTGCCGAGCAGAGAGCTCGATGCGGGGCTCGATACCAAGACCCCGGGTTCATGACCTGAGCTGAAGGCAGAGCCTTTAACCCACTGAGCCACCCAGGTGCCCCCATAAGAACATTTTAAAAGTCCTTTTCTAATTTATTACATCAAATATAAATAAATGTTGTTTAAGGTTAAAACAATTTTATGCTGACAGAAATCAGATATTATACATTTTTTAATTTAGAGCCTAATAGTATATAACTTATAGCAGCTTGCATTTATGTCTATTTAAAGCAGCACTAAGTGACTAATAATATCATATGATTTATATTTTCATATATATAGTCGAAAACCTACAATTTTATATACTTAAGGCTTAAGTATGGGTTACAAACTACAAATGTTCTCCATTGAAGATCATATTATATTAATAAAATAAATATTTCTGTCTTATTCTTAAAGATACATATTAGTTTTAAATCTAATCTCTTGCCCACAGAACTGATGCAGTTTCATTTTTATTTAATAAGCAGTTTCCTTAAGAATTTTTGTCATTATTTTTTTAGTGTTCTGTTGTATTCTGATAAGCAGATATTTTAGCTCTGAGTATTATTTAGCTTAGTCTTCTGCCTTCCCATTTCTTCTATTCGAGGCTCTCCCACAAATATATACCAAGAAATGGCTTTTTTGGTTTTATAAATGCCAGCCTCCACCAAGGTTAAAAAATGAAGTTGGCTCTTTTTAGGATATCGATAACATTAACTTGCCTTTTGAATACTTGTGATTCTCAAATATTTTTGAACACAGCAGATTTAAATTGGGCAAAACTCAACTGATGCAATACTGAACTGAGTCTCACATTCTACTGGAAATAAAACAGCGTGAAAAAGAATTTGAGAGGACCTCATACAAATTACTTATCATTTACTTTTTTTTTTTAAGATTTTATTTATTATTTGACAGACAGAGATCACAAGTAAGCAGAGAGGCAGGTAGAGAGATAGAAGGAAGCAGGCTCCCTGCTGAGCAGAAAGCCTGATGCAGGGCTCACTCTCAGGGCCCTGGGATCATGACCTGAGCAGAAAGCAGAGGCTTTAACCCACTGAGCCACCCAGGTGCCCCATCATTTACTTTTTAAAACAGGGGTCACAAAACTGTGATGTGTAAGCCACACTGACTCATCAATTGCTCTTGTAAATAAAGTTATTTTTTGGTTTTTGGTGACTTTGTGGTTTGTTTTGTTTTTTATCATAACCATGCCCATTTGTCTATTATCCATGGTGGCTTTTGTGCTACCTCAAAATTGAATAGAAGTTATAGACTCCTTAGAGTCTACAAAGCCTATATTACTTACTATCAAGCTCTTTACAGAGAAAATAAAGTGCCTATCCCTTGCTTAAAACAAGTACAACAGCATATATACTTGTGTATAAGAACAATAATGCTCTATGAACTTATAATCAACTGATTAATTTTATAGGCTTACTTTGATCATATGTTCAAGGTACTTCACAGCCCTAGCCAGAGAACTGTCATAATAGAAGTAAAGTGTAGGGGCAATGTCAATATGTCTGCTTTAGGAATTTTCATATGGGTGGAACCACAGTGCAAAAATTTATTTTTTTTCTTTGTGTCATATTATTTTTTTAATTTCATTTTTTTCAGTATTCCAAAATTCATTGTTTATGCACCACACCCAGTGCTCCATGCAATACATGCCCTCCATAATATCCACCACCAGGCTCACCCAACTCCCCACTTCCCTCTCCTCCAAAACCCTCAGCTTGTTTCTCAGATTTGCCAAAGACAAAGGAAATAAAAGCAAAAATGAACTTTTGGGACTTCATCAAGATCAAAAGCTTCTGCACAGCAAAGGAAACAGCCAACAAAACCAAGAGGCAACCCACAGAATGGGAGAAGATATTTGCAAATGGCACTATAGACAAAGGGCTGATATCTAAGATCTATAAAGAATTCCTCAAACTCAACACACACAAAACAGATAATCACATCAAAAAATGGGCAGAAGACATGAACAGACACTTCTCCAAAGAAGACATACAAATGGCTAACAGACACACAAAAAAATGTTCATCATCATTAGCCATCAGGGAGATTCAAATCAAAACCACATTGAGATACCACCTTATACCAGTTAGAATGACCAAATTAGCAAAACAGTAAACAACAAGTGTTGGAGAGGATGTGGAGAAAGGGGAACCCTCTTACATTCTTGGTGCAAATATATTTTAAAACTTCATTTAGAAAAATGTAAATGTGTTATATGTCAAAGGGTTAATTATGCATAAACTAAATGGTGGTGATATAATAGAAATTTATAATGACAAAGCAAAAATAGCTATTGAAAGCCATCACTAAGGCAAGACAATATTGATACTACCCTACTAATAGCTAAAAGACCATCCTACTTTGACACATACATCTGTGCTTTTTTTTTTTTTTTTTTTACTGTTATGTTAGGCACCATACAGCACTTCATTAGTTTTTGATGTAGTGTTCTATGATTCATCATTTGCATGTAACATCCATGGCTTATTGCAATATGTGCCCTCCTTAATACCCACCAAGGGGCTAACTCATACCCCCATCCCTCTCCCCTCTGAAACCCTCAGTTTCTTTCCTATTGTCCACAGTGTCTCATGGCTCATCTCCCCCTCTGAATCCCCCCCTTCATTTTTCCCTTCCTTCTCCTAATGTCTTCCATGCTATTCCTTATGTTTCACATATAAGTGAAACCATATGATAATTGTCTTTCTCTGCTTGACTTATTTCACTTAACATAATTCCCTCCAGTCCCATTCATATGGATGCTAATGGTGGATATTCATCTTTTCTAATGACTGAGTAATATTCCATTTGTATATACAAACCACATCTTCTTTATCCATTCATCTGTGAAGGATATCCTGGCTCCTTCCACAGTTTGACTATTGTGGACCTTGTTGCTATGATCATTGGGATGCATGTGCCTCTTCTTTTCACTACATCTGTATTTGCTGCATCATTGGGTAGCTCTACTTTTAACTTTTTGAGGAACCTCCATACTGCTTCACAAAGTGGGGGTACCAACTTGTATTCCCACCAACAGAGTAAGAGGGTTCCCCTTTCTCTGCATCCTCTCCAACATTTGTTGTTTCCTGCTTTGTTAATCTTTACCATTCTAACTGTAAGGTGGTCTCTTAATATGGTTTGGATTTGAGTTTCCCTGATGGCTAATGATGTTAAACATTTTGTTCACGTGTCTGTTGGCCATTCACATATCTTCATTGGAGAAGTGTCTGTTCATGTCTTCTGCCCATTTTTTGACTTATTTGTTTTTTGAGTAATGACTTTGAGAAGTTTTTTATAGATCTTGGATACCAGCCCTTTAATGTCATTTGCAAATGTCTTCTCCCATTCCATGGGTTTCCTCTTTATTTTGTTAACTGTTTCCTTTACTGTGCAGCTTTTATTTTGATGAAGTCCCAAAAGTTCATTTTTTCTTTTGTTTCCCTTGCCTTTGGAGATGTGTCTTGAAGGAAGCTGCTGTGGCTGATGTCAAAGAGGTTACTGCCTATGTTCTCCTCTAGGATTCTGATGGATTCCTATCACATGCTGAGGTCTTTCACCCACTTAGAGTTTATCTTTGTGTATGGTATAAGAGAATGGTCAAGGCCCCTCCCCAAGAAGACAGGGTGGAGGAACAAGAGGTCCCTATAAAACAGCTGCATCTTGCTTGGATTATGGTTTATACTTTGGACTCTGTACATTCCCTCAACTACCCCCAACAGAATGACTAAGAGGAGGAACCCCCAAAGAAGAAAATATTCAGAGACTGTGACTTCTGCAACAGATCTAATGGATATGGATATAAGCAAGATGTCAGAAATAGACTTCAGAGTAACAATTATGAATTTAATATCTAGGCTTGAGAAAAATATTAGCAACAATATAGAATCTCTAAGGGCAGAAATGAGATCTAATCATTAGGCTGAACTTAAAAATGTTATGAATGAAAAGCAGTCTAAACTGGATACTCTGGCTGCCACAGTAAACAGAGCAGAAGAATGAATTAGTGAGCTAAAAGATAAGATGGTAGAAAAGAGGAAAAATGAGGAGGCCTGGGAGAAACAGATTAAAGCCCAAGAGAAGAGACTGAGAGAGATTAATGATGCCATGAAACATTCCAATGTCAGAATTATTGGGATCCCTGAGGGAGTGGATAGAGAGAGGTCAAGAAGATATATTTGAGCAAATTATAGCTGAGAACTTCCCTAATCTGGGGAAGGAAACAAACATTCATGTCCTAGAAGCAGAGAGGACCCCTCCCAAGATCAGAGAACAGATGGTTGCGCTATGCACAGAAGTGTTGCAACAAGACTTTGAGTAGAGTCCTGAATTCTGGGTCTCAGTAAACACTAGCAATGCAGTAATTTTACATTAAGAGAAGATGTTGGTAACCATTAGTCAGTCATCTGAGAAAGCGAAAGTCTTTAGAACTATGAATTAGCTTCTTCTAAAGATCCAGAAAGGACTTGTCCAAGGTCCACAGTTGCTAAGCTGTGTACCAGTACCCCTATCAAGGTAGCTTGACATATCGGCCCTCAGCTGATTAGTTGGCTAAACTTAACAGCACATTCTAGGAACGGGTATAGTAGATCACCCGTAATACAGAAAAAATAGAAGGACTACTTCACACTCCTTTTCTGTGATTCTCAGTTATCACTGTTCATCAAGCCAAGGCCCAAATGGAGGGAAGAGTCTAAGACAAGGAATGAACCTAAGCAACACTTTCAGCATGTTTTCTTTTATCATGTTTCTTTATAGTGTGAACTTCAAAGAGATAAATTCTCCACAAGCCCAGAATGAAAAAGTTATAAGGCTGTTTGATCCTGCCCCAGTATTTTGCAGATGAGTACCCACAGCCAAAGGCAAAGTGGTCTCCTCAACCATAGGTCTCCTGATTCAGGCCAGATGCTCTTTCTCCTACCAGTGGTACACCCTTCTTAGATGCTTGGATTGCTCAGCACATGGAGAGCATACTGGCTCTGAGTTCTAACAGGGAACTCCTTGCAAACCCATTCTCTCTATCCACCATTATTTCTCCTTCCCATCTCATTGACCTTAAACTGCTCCAAAATCCAATGAACCTTGGTCTGTAAAGTTCTTTAAGAACCTCAATTACAATCTTCTTCATTGTATTGAGACACTACAGTCTTCATACTTTATAGGTCGAATAAAATTATATGTATTTTTAGATTTATTTTCTTACAGAAATTCAGAAAATTTCTAAACTGCTCTGCATTATTTTTTCTTCATTTTGTTTCAGTTCTTCTATGAAATGGACTCTTATTCTTAAGTCCTTTGCTTGATGTGTCCATGGCAAAGGGATCTTTGTCTTGCTCATTCTGTCATGAAGGTTATCTAGAAGGGGATATATTCATGCCACTGCCTTCAGATGGAGTGCTGCAGATGGAAAGAGGGTGCTCGGGGGAGAAGAGAAATGAAAAGCGGGATCACACTGTGTATTTCATTAGTATTTTGTAGAAAGATTATGGTTCAGTGGGTTGAGAATATCATATACATCTATTTTCCTAAATGGTGAATAAATTCAAAGCTTATGCCTAAACTAACTTCAATTCTATAAATATAATTCAAAAGCTTTCAATGTACACATGATGGCATATACTTGCATTGCCCTGGATTGAATACCTAAAGCAATAACTCATTTGTGGGAGGCAGCACAGGGTGGTGAACATAACACTGGCCTCATGGACAGAAAAACAGAACTCTGAAGCATGCCTGCCCCCAGCTAGCATTAGGAAACCTCAGCAAGTCACTCAACTCACCTTGAACTTGGGGCCCCCATCTTTAAAAATGAGATAATTGGACTGTGATAGTTTTAGTAATGTGCCCATGAATCCAGGCAAATCCTTAGTACAGCGACCTATCTACCCTGGAGGAAGCCAGGGCCACAGGTTAGTCCACATATCCAGTGGGTTCCATTTGGAGCTGGCCATCTAATGCCAGGTCATCTTACCCAATCAGTAGCAAAGCAATCAGTAGCCTGGAGTACTATTATTTGGGAACACATTTCTAATGATAACCTTAAAGATTTAAGGGTCAAAATTGTTCAGGGGGGGGAATAATGAGGGAGCACGAGGCTGGCTGAGGACAAAGCAAAGGCTGGCACCTTGCACCCCCTCTCCACTCGCTCTCCTCCCCTTGATAATGTGTGTGGCATTTCTCAGGCACCCCTGACCGCCATAAGAAACAAATAGTAACTTGCAGAGATCACATCTTGCCAGACAGGAGTCTCCCTTGCTTTACAAATATCCTAGAGATCTATAAACAAAGAAGCTACCTTATCAATAGCACAATTTCCAGAGGCAAATAACTCAGTTCCTCAGCCCTAAATAAAAGTTAAATTTCTTCTAAACCCAAGTCTCACTAACAAAGACGCTTGATAGCAAAAATGTGAATTGGTCTTCCGGCACCTCCTAGGCCTTCTTTAGCATAGGAAAGCTCCATTGAAACCTCCCTTCCCCTCACCTTCCCCCCAACCACAGGGTACATAACCTGCCATCCCTCACAACCCATGGCAGCAGCTCTTTCTGCCCATGGGTCCTGTCCCCGTGCTTTAAAAAAACCACCATTTTGCACCAAAAAAAAAAAAAAAAAGAGAGAGAGAGAGAGATAATTGATTAAAGATAAGCACAATCAACTCTTTTCAGTACTAACATTATATAAATTAGCAAATTTCCCCAAAATCTTTGCCCTGAAAGAAATTGGACTTGAGCAAAACAAAACCAGGCAGTGCCAGTTGCTAATATTCCCAGAATTACTGAAATGATACCAGAAAGTCTGAGAAGGCAATGAAATTTGTTTCAGATTAGTGGAAGTCTATCTGAGCCTACTGAGTAAGTTACTATAATTTAAATCACCTTGGGAGTCCAAGTAGCCAATTCAATACTGAAACCATATAACTGAGAAGGGAAATCACTTTTGCTTGAAGCTTCTATTTCAGAAACCAGAAAACTATTTTAGTAAGATGACCACCTGAATTTCTACTACAATCTTAAGATTCCATGTACATTCTTTTTTTAAAGATTATTTATTTATTGGGGCACCAGGGGAGCTCAGTTGTTAACCATCTGCCTTCGGCTCAGGTCATGATCCCAGGGTCCTGGGATCCAGTCCCACATGGAGCTCCCTGCTTAGCAGGAAGCCTCCTTATCCCTCTCCCACTCCCCCTGCTTGTGTTTCCTCTTTTGTTGTCTCTCTCTTTCTGTGAAATAAATAAATAAAATCTTCTTCTTTTTTTTTTTTTTAAGATTATTTATTTATTTATTTGTGTGTGAGAGAGAGAGAGCCCAAGGGGGCCGGGAGGATAAAATCTCCACAGATTTTATGTAAAATCTGCACAGAGCAGAGGGAAGGGGAGAAGTAGACTCCTTGCTGAGCAGGGAGCCTGATGTGGAAATTTATCCCAGGATCCTGAGATCATGACCTGAGCCAAAGGCAGACACTTAATTCGTTGAGCCACACAGGCATCCCAGAATCCTCATACATTCTTTTTTTTTTTTTTTTTTAAGATTTTATTTATTTATTTGACAGAGAGAAATCACAAGTAGATGGAGAGGCAGGCAGAGAGAGAGAGAGAGAGGGAAGCAGGCTCTCCGCTGAGCAGAGAGCCCGATGCGGGACTCGATCCCAGGACTCTGAGATCATGACCTGAGCCGAAGGCAGCGGCTTAACCCACTGAGCCACCCAGGCGCCCTCCTCATACATTCTTAAGTCAGTCTATATTCTCTCCAGTTGGTGTAGATGTATGAAGCATAGCTGGAATAGAAGTGGTGCCTGGTCAAATCCGTAAAGAGCAGACACTCTGTGAATACCTTTTGGGAAGGTGACTCATGCCATCACTTTAGAATTTTTGTTACTAGAATCACATTTTTGATCAGCATCTTTGATTTTTCATTCTTATTATTTGGCTGGCAGATTCCCATAAGCCCCAGTGTTGGTTTTGCTGTTGTTCAAGAACAAAACTATGGGAAATTTGTTCTTTTATTCATCTATTCATTTAAAAAGAAACCACTATTGAAATGTGCCAGTCTATGCATCTCCTGAGAAATACAGAAAAATATCTCTTTTCCGTCAAGGAACACAGCCATAACAAATGACAGCAACATATCAGTGCCATAATAAAGATATACAAGACACTGAGAAATCACGGGGAAAATGCATTTGATTCTTCTTGGTGTGGGCAGGAGAGCTTCACAGAGGAGGTGACAGTGTTAGAGAAATCAAGGATTCTATGCAAAGAGAATAGCATTTACAAAGGCAAAGTGGAAACTACTGTAAATCACCTTTAAATAGCTGTTTGCATTTAGCACCCTTAAAGCTAACAATAAGAAAGTAAGTATGTATCTTGTTAGCTGTAGCCCACACCCTCAATAATGTAGTATATTCATTGCTAGGAATTGGAAAAGAGAGGATAGAGTGGTGGGAGAGATGTTTTCTGTCAAAAGATGTCACACATTCCAAAAGAAAGAAGAGTAAAATTGGTAACAGGAGAACAAGGCTACTTCCACACAGCCCCACCTCGTTCTACTGATTATCAGTTTGTCAGGGTGCCTGGGTGGCTCACTCAGGTAGGTATCTGCTTTCAGTTTCAGATCATGATACTGGCATTCCAGGATCCAGCCCCACTTGTGGCTGCCTGCTCGGTGAGGAGTCTGCTTCCCCCCCTCCCTCTGCCCCTCACCCTCTTCCTCTCTCTCACTCTCTCTCAAGCAAGTAAATAAAATCTTTAAAAAAATTATCAGTTTGTCTCCAGCCTACGACTGTTGTCTTGGATCTCAATTCCTGGCCTATAAAATGGGGTTAAGTTTTTATACTATACTTTTATACTATAGGATTATATACTTATTATATATATACTTACTATATATATACTTATTATATAGGGTTATATAAAAGTATATACTTTTATACTATAGGATTAGTGGGGATAAAAGTTCCTGGATATTCTGTAAAAAACAAAAGCCCCCCAAATTTGATATTATTATTATTGTTGTTGATTTGTTGATGGTCTATATAAATTCTGTTCTTTCATTATGCTTCTGTTTTCTTATTTCTAAATCAGGAACAATAATGCTGCTTCTCAATAATGTGTGTCATGTAACTGTCTACTAGGCAAATATTAAAATGCTTCTTTCATAGATGACTTGAAGAAGCATGTCTACTGCCACTCAATTTCAATTGCACTAATATTTACTGAGAATCTACCTTATGCCAGACATGGTATTAACTAGCAGAAATTCAAAGTTGAAAAAGCCAAAATACCTGCAAATTACACCTGTGGTATAATTTAATCTCTTTAATTTTTAGAAAGTTATACTGGCTTTTACTGTATAAAAAAATATCTTCAATATCTTCAAATTTTATAAAGAAAGCCATTATGTATATTTATGGACACATGCCAATATGCATTTATGATCAATTGTGACAGATTTCAAACTTGTAGCTCTATATTTGTTATACAAATTCAGGTATTCTTTAATTTGTAGCTTTAAAAAAAGGATATCTGCCTATTGAAACCAGTTGTATTGACTTTTTCTCTTCTGACAAAACACAAGGTTCATTGATTTCTCTATATTAGATATAGGTAAATGTATTTAATTTAATTTAATTTAATTTTAATTTAATTTAAATGTATTCTGGAAACTTAAAAAAATTAAGTTTGAATTAACTGCAATGAAAGTTTATTTCTGCTTATACATAATTTTGTTTTCTTAAAATAAACTGGGAAAGGAGAT
This sequence comes from Mustela lutreola, assembly GCF_030435805.1. Taxonomy (NCBI): domain Eukaryota; kingdom Metazoa; phylum Chordata; class Mammalia; order Carnivora; family Mustelidae; genus Mustela; species Mustela lutreola. Next base: position 119,606,496 of record NC_081292.1, on the reverse strand, counting down.
TCGCTTCCCGAAGCTTACTTGGAAATCAATCAAAAGGAGTATAAAAATCTAATGCTCTTCACAGAGAACAATGTGACTACTGACAGTTGAACTGTATTTTTCCAAAGAGTTTTTTAGTAAACAATACAGATTGGGTGCTGTTAGTCTCTTCCAATGTGGGAAATCAGTCTTGAACCTGGGAATTCTCTCTAAATACCAGTGACTAACCACCATTGTTCTAGTAGCCTAGGAAAGGACATAAAAGTATGGCATTCTTTATTACTGTCAATATCCTTCACCTATCTGACTTCCTTCTTCAGTCCGTATTCTATTTTTGAGAAATCTTCCTTGACCCAGAATAATAGCCTTTGCCTGGAGACCAAGCATTTAATCTTTCTTCCACTTCCTTGACATTTATGCCTTCTTGTACCTTTACTTTCATTTCTTTATGTCTTTCTCCCCTCCTAGACCAGAATCTTGTATTTATTTCTCATAGCCTCTGGCACACAGTAGGCACTTGATGTGCTTCCTAATGGTCCTTTTATTCCAGGAGGTACCAAATGCAATAGAAGGGGGGGAGGTAAGGGAAAGAGTGGCTAACAGAGCACGCAGATATAAACAGGTCCATTTATTCATTCAAGTGATATTTATTAACATGATTTTTTTCTAGTTTTCCAGACACATTCAAGGCATTGGAAATATGTCAGGGAACAGAACAACAAAGTCTCTGTTCTTCTGAGTTTACATTTTAGTGGGAAGAGATGGACTACAAAATGTATGTACCCATACACACACATTTCAAGGGTTGATAAGTGCTAGGACAAGATCTATAGAGAGGTCATATATTGTCAATGGCTGCTTTTTAGATAAGGCATGGGGAGGTTAGACTGAGGGCAGTAAGAGGAGAAGAATAAAGAGGACTTAGGAGGCTACCACCTCAGGAGGCGGTCATCCGATGAGATAAATCAGACTAGAACACTGGAAGTGGTAAGAAGGGATCGTATTCCACATGTATTTTGAAGATATATTTAACAAGATTTGTTTCTTGGATGTGAGATGTGAAAATAAGGTCAGAGTTGACATTAGGATTTTTACCTGAGCAACTGGAAGGATGGAACTCCATGTACTAAGATGGTAAAGCTTGAAGAAGCTATTGTGGGAATAAAATTTAAGATTTCTGGTGCTAATGGACTGAATTGTGTCCCTCCAAAATATGGTGAAGCACTAACTCCCAGTATCTTAGAATGTGGCTCTATTTGGAGATAGGGACTTTTAAGTGGCAATTAAGATTAATTGGGTCATAAAGATGGGGCCTTGATCCAATCTGACTAGCGTCCTTAAAGGAAGAAAAGGAAGAGACTCCAAGGATAAACATGCACAGAAAAAAGTCCTATGGGGACATATCAAGAAGGCATCTATCTACCAGCCAAGGAGAAGCCCAGGAAAACCAAAGCTGACCCCTTGATCTTGGACTTGCAGCCTTCAGAACTATGAGAATACCCATTTCTATTGCTTAGGCCACCTAGCCTGTGGAATTTTGTTTTGGCAGCCCTAGCAGACGAGTACATCTGGATATATTGCCTCTTATAATTATTTACAGTTGTTTAGAGGTGAACAGACTTCTGATGTTACCATATTTGCTCACTTGTTTAGTATTTGTGCACATGAGTTTGCCTAACTGCCTGGGAGGGCCACATGACGAGCCACAGGGAGGGCACACAAGTATAAAAGCTTCATCTTGCCAAAGTGTCTTCCTCATCAGATAACATGCAATTCCTCCTTTCCTTTTGAATTAGCTAGTTTCGATTTCTTGATCTTCCATCTGGTAATCATTGTTCTTGTCTTCACGGGGTATAGTTTTACAAGAGTTTCACATATATCCTCCATTGCATTCTTTCAGACAGGTTGCAGGCCAAGTCTTAATACTGAATTCTGGGGCATCAGTACAAAAGCCTGGTTAACTTTTAAATCTCTGATTAAATGTCAGAGCTATTGCTTGCCTATTGTATTCTTAGTTATGTCCTGGTAAACACACACACAGAGGCTTTGATTCTTCTGTTTCCTTTGTATCACAATTTGAACTCATATGGCTCCAGTATTTCTGGACAAGCAGAAGAGTATAAACTTTATTGGAAGTTGAAGCCTCGAGATAGACATCAGAGGCAAGGAAGGGAGGACAGTATTAATTTTCTACCAAAGTAATTCAATTCTCCACCTCACTTAGTTTGTGCAAACCTGGCTTAAAGACCTGGTTTTTAACAGCACCATCAAGGCCATTCCTAGAAATTGGAGCATTTGCTAACCCAGAGGTAATGGCTTCATCCCATGTGCCTCTTTCAGTATTGAATTCTAGAGGGTGCATAATTGCTTTGGTGAAATATTGCAAAATGATTTTATACTGCGATTAAAATATTTTCACAACTGTTGTCAAGGGAACAGTGCAAATAGATTTTTTTAGTCTGATTACTAGATAACCCTGAAGCTTAATGATGTGTCCCTGGCTTGGAGCAGGTTAGCATGAAATTTAATTTGTGGTATTCTGCCTCAGACCAATGGAGGACAACCTAACCTCTAGCTGAAGTTCACCCAGCTTCCAGCACACAATAACTCCAGGGTGGCATCTCTCTAGAATGGTGCTTTCCTGTGCAAGGAGGTAAGGAGTGTGTCTCCCCAGAAGAAATCATTCACCAAAGCTTGTCAGTTCTCCCTTTGTTATAACTCTCTCTTTCACAGTTCCTCTTACCATTGCTGTCACCCTTTTTGAGGCTCTTGTCACTAACTGTGGGTGAGGAAATGGCCTTCATCTTGGATTCCCTACTTCTCTCCACCATTCCATCTATTTTGTTTATTTCCACCTGGTGAATCTCCCTAAAGTACGTATAATACCATGAAGTCACTTACTGAGAAACATTCAGTGGCACATTTAACCTGGCATTTGAAAACAGGTGCCTTTCCAAACTTCGCCTCAGTGAGTCATGGTTTTAGCTCTTCTATTCTATCCAAAGAGCATACTGACAGACAGTCTTCCCAAAATACAATGCCTTTAACTGTCCCTCTGGTCTTTCTGTCAGTGTCACACCTACCTCGAACGTACTTTTCCTGCCATTCTTCCTACCCATCCTTTGGGACACTTAAAACTGTGCCTTAAAGTTTTTCTAATCTCAGCCTTGACCAAAAGCAAATTCATTCTCACCCTGACTGTGCACATCATTTTCAGTATTCAGATCACAATGAAGCATTTCTTAACAAAATACATATACTTAATAGCAAAATACTAGAAGTTGGTTATCTGGAGTGGGTGAAATAAATAAAGGTCAAGGATGTTGTGTTGAAGCCAGGGATTTAATTAGTGTTATTAAAATGAAATTCAAAACACTTTAATTGGAAGCATCAGTCAGCATTTGTCTTCAACACAGCCTACTGAAGAACTATCTTTGAGGAATCTGACCAGCCCCCAGGAAAAAATCTAGGTATTCTGATTTGAGGATTCTTCAGTGAAAGATGCGAGTTAAATCAAGCTCCAGCAAAAACTATAGCCAAATTACCCCATGCATGGACATAAAACTTGGAGCTTTTTATGACCCTCTCTTAAGTATAATGTGACAGTGGCCACATTTCAGAAGTACTCAAATACTGAATACAGAACCTGAACCAAAGAGCAAGAGTAAACGTGGAGAAAATAGAAAGTATGAGGCAGAAGAAAGGTTCACACACAAATAATTATTTTTATTGTCCTCAGAGATAAGATGATATTGCTGTCCTAAGAGAATACCATAAACACAAATATTCAGAAAATAGACTGGAGTTTTTAGAAATTAAAAGAAAGATGAAGACATTAAGAACTCAGAAGAATACTTGGGTGATACATTTGAGGAACTGTGGAAGGGAAGGAAAAGGAAGGGAAGAAAAGAAAAAGGGGAGGACACATTACCAGCCTTTGAGACCTAATAGCTGACTTATAGGAATTTCAGAAAGGCCATGAATGAAAACAGAGTGAATAAATTATCTCCAAAAAATAATTAAGTTAATTTCCAAGAACTGCAGGCCTTGGGCTCACAGAAAGCAAGAGACCCTCACAGTGCACACAAATGCTCCCTACAGCACAACAAACCAAAGCAGTCACACACCGTGGCTCATCATTATAACATTTCAGAACCTGGGGGCAGAGAAAAGATCCTCAGATCTTCTAGAAATAAACAAACATATCCTCCACAAGGAATTGAGCAATACTGTTGGAAGAGATCACTGAAAAGACATGACCACAGGTTGACCTGTGAGCTGAACTCAGGCAATGGGACTCTCCTCGCCCCACGAACACTCACTCCCTCCTACCCCAACTCCCCAACTCAGGCTTCCGCATCCTGCTCACCTACACCCACCCCCCAAGCTTCCCCAAGGACACAACCTTCAGGTAGTGTCTGCACAGTGTTCCTGAGGGAACCCAATATCACTTTTAATATTCATCAGGCAGGGGCACCTGGGTGGCTCAGTGGGTTAAAACCTCTGCCTTCGGCTCAGGTCATGGTCTCAAGGTCCTGGAATCGAGCCCCGCATGGGGCTTCTGCTCTGCAGGGAGCCTGCTTCCTCCTCTCTCTCTGCCTGCCTCTCTGCCTACTTGTGATATCTCTTTCTCTCTCTGTCAAATAAATAAATAGATTAAAAGGAAAAAAAAAAAAAAGATTTGTCAGGCAAGCACAGAGAACCACCTGTCCCAAAGCCACCCAAGACAAGTCTCGTAAGTTCCCTTTGCTTATTAAAACTGCCACCACCAACCTGGAGTGGCCCACCCATTTCTTGCATATCTTCCTGTATCCAGTGTACCCCGGGCAGTTCGAGATGATGCCGGGATGCTCCCAAGTTGCTTGTGTGTTCACAGAAACAAGAATGCATTGGAGGAGCGAAGTCTTTGAAATTCTGAGAGAAAATAATTTCTAATGGAATTCTACATTCAGCAAGACTATCAGTTCAGTGTAAGGATGATTTCAAAAAGATGTTCTGGGATGTGCAAAGTCTCAAAATTTACCTGCCAGGCATTCTTTTTCAGGACTGCTGGAGAAATCTGAGAAGTGGGAACACAGGGGAACACAGGACGAAGAGAAGAGATCCCAGGAGGGCAGCACCATACAATTTAGCAGTGGAAGCAGCAGGACTGGAGCAGGTAAAGAGGCTCAGGACACAGCGCTGCAGAAATTGAAAATGACAGGATATTGATGGCGAATGAAACACTGAATTGCCATTATACATCTGGGAGACAATTTAGGAGTAAATTGGTCTACTTTAGTGAAAAACTGAACAAATTAAAAATAACATAAGAGAACAATCACCCCAGAGAAATAAAAGTTGATAAAGAAGGGAAGAATCATCATAATCAGAGTTCAGCTAAGAATCATATTTACATAATCATAGTGATGCAAATCCTGCAAATTAGTGTAAATTATAATTATGATGGGAATTTATTGAAGCTAATAGATGACAGATGTGTGTTTGCATACACGTGGGTGTGAACATTTGCTTGTGCTTGTGTATAAGTTGTGAGAAAGTGTGTAAGAGGTGTGAGAAGAGTATGTGAGAGGTGTGAGAAAATGTGCTTCTTTAGTAATGGGAATTCAATATATTGGTAAGGCCTACAAAAGAAAAATTAAGAAGTCACTGATTTAGAGAGAGATATTATTTTGAGAGAGAAAGAGATAAAAAGTACTTTTTAAGTGTCTAAAGAATGGAAAACATTGAGAGATGTTTTGGGAAATTGTCCAAGCATTCTGTAGAAAAAAGAAAATGTTCATATACGATTTGAATAAAAATTAAAACTAAGTTTAAAGGGAAAGAGGAAGCAAGATGGCAGAGGAGTAGGAAACTGAAATAGCATTAGACCCCAGGAGTTCAGCTAGATAGTTTTCAAACCATTCTGAATACCTACAAACTCAACAGGAGATAGAGGAGAAAAGCAGCAATTCTAGGAACAAAAAATTTACCACTTTCTGAAAGATAGGAGTAAGGAGAGGTGAATCCAAAGCGATAGGAAGATAAACCCGGGGTGGGGAAGGGGGGGCGGGGCTCCTGGCAATTGGTGGAGCAGTGGAGCATGAAACAGAACTTTTAGAAATCTGCTCCACTGACGGACATCACTCCAGAGGCTAAGCAAGGGTGGAGACCTTGCAGGGACAGTGTAGTCTCAGGACCCACAGGGTCACAGAAAGACCAGGGGTGTCTGAGTGTGGCAGAGCTGCCAGGGAGCAGGGAAGGCAGCTATAGAGCCAGAGCCGAGGAGGCAGCTCTCAGCTTGGGGTTACCTTAAACTGTGATTCAGGCACAGTCAGGTCACTGCTCTTTGAGCAGGGACCCCACAAGTAGCAGATGCAGAGAGACCCCCGCCTCCTCCAGGGGAAGCAGTGAAGAAACGCAGGGCAGGAATCTGCTGGGATGGGAGAATCCAAATGGGGCTGTGTGCCAGAGAAAGAAACAGTAGGTCACAGGCCTGGTGAGCATGGAGTGCAGCCAGGGACAAGGAGACAGGAGGGATTGACTGCTATTCTCCACTCCTCTGGGCCGGAGACTGGGAGGCCGCCATCTTCATTCCTGTCCTCCAAAGCTATATGGGAATCATTCAGGGAACAAAAGCTCCTGAGAGCAAACCTGAGGAGAATACTTAGCCTGGCCCCTGGCAAGGGTGGTACAATTCCACCTCAGGCAAAGACATTTGAGAATCACTGCAACAGGTCCCTCCCCCAGAAGATCAGCAAGAACATTCAGCCCAGACCAAGTTCACCAATCAACGAGAACAGCAGAACTCGAAGCTAGGAGAAACCACACATAGAATTCATAGCTTTTTTCACCTAATCCTTTAGTCTTGCAAAGTCAAATTTTTTTAATTTTGTCACTTATTCTATTTTTTTTAACTTTTCCTCTTTCTTCTTTTAATATTTTTAAATTATTTTTTCTTATCGATACCTTATTTTAAAAAGTCTTTTTAAATATTCACTGCTATAGTCATATTTTATCCCTTCATTGTATTTAACCTTGTTTTTTGTATACATATTGTTTTTTTTCTTTACATTTTTGGGATATAATTTCTTCTAAAAGTATACCCTAAATCTAGCTCCAGCCTGATCACATTCTCTCCTCTTTTTTTTTTCAACCAACTTATCTCATCAATTCCTTTTTTAGAACATTTTTTAATTTTCTTCTTTTTTTTTTTAAAGATTTTATTTATTTATTTGACAGAGAGAGATCACAGTAGGAGAGAGGAAGGGAAGAGATCACAGAGAGAGGAAGGGAAGCAGGCCCCATGCTGAGCAGAGAGCCCGATGTGGGACTCGATCCCAGGACCCTGAGATCATGACCCGAGCCGAAGGCAGCGGCCCAACCACCTGAGCCACCCAGGCGCCCCTAATTTTCTTCTTTACATCATATTCCATCCCTTAATTATCTTTACCCTTATTTTATTATATACGTAGGGTTTTTTTTCTTTAAAATTTTGGGAAGTAGTTTCTTCTGAGGTACCAGAATACACCCAAAATTAAGTGGGTGGCTCTGTTCTACTCACCACTCTAATACATATATTTTTTTTTATTTTTAATTTTTTTTATTTTCCCCAATTTCTTCTCCCTCTGGTTTCAGAACTCTTCTGTTTGGTTAGCATATATTTTTTCTGGGGTCTTTGCCACCCTTTTGGTATTTTACTTTCTCATTCATATATTATTACATGAATAAACTGACAACGTGGAAAAACTCACCACAAAAAGAAAAAAAAGGGGGAGCAGTACCAATGGCTAGGGACCTCATCAATATGGACATTGGTAATATGTCAGAACTAAAGTTCAGAATGATGATTATCAAGGTCCTAGCTGTGCTCAAAAAAGGCATGGAAGATATTAAAGAATCCCTTTCTGAAGAAATAAAATCCTTTTCTGGAGAAATAAAAGAACTAAAATCTAACCAAATTGACATCAAAAAAGCTATTAATGAGGTGCAATAAAAAATGGAGGCTCTTACTGCTAGGCTAAATGAGGCAGAAGAGAGAATTAATGATATAGATGATCAAATAACAGAGAATAAAGAAACCGAGCAAAAGAGGGACAAACAACTACTGGAACACTAGGGGAGAATTTGAGAGGTAAGTGACACCATAAGACAAAACAATATTAGAATAATTGGGATCCCAGAAGAAGAAGAAAGAGAAAGTATATTGGAGCAAAATATAATAGAGAATTTCCTTAATATGGCAAAGGGAACAAGCATCAAAATCCAGAAGGCACAGAGACACCCCCTCAAAAATCAATAAAATTAGGGCCACACCCTGTTATCTAATAGTAAAACTTACACGTCTTAGTAGACTTGTAAAGTCTTGTAAAGAGAAAATCCTGAAAGCAGCTTGGGACAAGAAGTCTGTAACATACAATGGTAGAAATATTAGACTGATAGCATACTTATCCACAGAGACCTGTCAGGCCAGAAAGGACTGACATGATATATTCAGAGCATTAAATGAAAAAATATGCAGCCAAGAATACTATATCCAGCTAGGCTGTCATTGAAAATAGGAGAGATAAAAAGCTTCCAGGACAAACAAAAATTAAAAGAATTTGCACACACCAAATGAGCCCTCCAGGAAATGTTGAAAAGGGTTCTCTAAGCAAAGAGAGTGGCTAAAAGTAGCAGACCAAAAGGGAACAGAGAAAATATACAGTAACAGTCACCTTGTAGCCAATACAATGGCACTAAATTCATATCTTTCAAGGTATCCTCAATGTAAATGGGCTAAATGCCCAATCAAAAAACAGAGGGTAATAGAATGGATTAAAAAAAAAAAACAAGACCCATCGATATGCTATCTTCAAAGAAACTCATTTTAAACCCAAAGACAACTCCAGCTTTAAAGTGAGGTAGTGGAAGACCATTTACGATGCTAATGGACATCAAAAGAAAGCTGGGGTGGCAATCCTTATATCAGACAAATTAGATTTTAAGCCAAAGACTATAATAAGAGAGGAGGAAGGACACTATATCATACTTAAATGGTATGTCCAATCTAAAAATTTTAAATATCTATACCCCTACCATGGGAACAGCCAATTATACAAACCAATTAATAATAAAATCAAAGAAACACATCAACAATAATACAATAATACTAGGGGATTTTAACACCCCTCTCACTGAAATGGACAGATCATCTAAGCAAAAGATTAACAAGGAAATAAAGGCTTTCAGTGACACACTGGACCAGATGGACATCACAGATATATTCAGAACATTCCATCCCAAAGCAACAGAAAACATATTCTTCTCTAGAGTACATGGAACATTCTCCAGAATAGATCACATCCTGGGCCACAAATCAGGTCTCAACTGGTACCAAAAGATTGGGATCATTCCCTGTATATTTTCAGACTACAATGCTCTGAAGCTAGAACTCAATCACAAGAAGAAATGTGGAAAGAAATAAAATACATGGAGGCTAAAGAAATCCTACTAAAGAATGAATGGGTCAACCAGGAAATTAAAGAATAAATTAAAAAATTCATGGAAACAAATGAAAATGAAAACACAACTGTTCAAAATCTTTGGGACAAAGCAAAGGTGGTCCTGAGAGGAAAGTATATAGCAAAACAGCCCTTTTCCAAAAAATAAGAAAGGTCTCAAGTACACAACCAAACCCTACACCTAAAGGAGCTGGAGAAAGAAGAGCAAATAAAGCCTAAGCCCAGCAGGAGAGGAAAAATCATAAATATCAGAGCAGAAATCAATGAAATAGAAACAAACAAACAAAAAAGTAGAACAAATCAGTGGAACTAGGATCATTGAAAGAATAAGATTGATAAACCCTTGGCCAGACTTATCAAAAAGAAAAGAGAAAGGACACAAATTAATAAAATCATGAATGAAAGAGAAGAGATCACAACCAACACCAAATAAATACAAACAATTGTAAGAACATATTATGAGCAACTATACACCAGCAAATTTGACAATCTGGAAGAAATGAATGCATTCCTAGAGACCTATAAACTACCAAAACTGAGCCAGGAAGAAATAAAAAACCTGAACAGACCCATTGGTTATTACTGGTTAATAAGGACATTGAAAAAGTCATCAAAAATCTCCCAACAAACAAGAGTCCAGGGCCAAATGGCTTCCCAGGGGAATTCTACCAAACATTTAAGGAAGAATTAATACTTATTCCCCTGAAACTGTTCCAAAAAAATAGAAATGGAAGGAAAACTTCCAAACTCATTTTATGAGGCCAGCATTTCCATGATCCCAAAAGCAGACAAAGCCCCATCAAAAAGGAGAATTACAGACCAATATCCTTGATGAACATAGGTGCAAAAAATTTCACCAAAATACTAGCCAATAGGATCCAATAGTACATTTAAAAGATTATTCACCATGACCACGTGGGATTTATTCCTGGTCTGCAAGATTGGTTTGACATCTGCAAGTCAATCAGTGTGATACATTAATAAAAGAAATAACAAGAACCATATGATACTCTCAATAGATGCTGAAAAAGCATTTGACAAAGTACAGCATCCTTTCTTTTTTTTTTAAGATTTTATTTATTTATTTGACAGAGAGAGGGATCACAAGTAGGCAGAGAGGTAGGCAGAGAGAGAGAGGAGGAAGCAGGCTCCCTGCTGAGCAGAGAGCCCGATGCAGGACTCGATCCCAGGACCCTGAGATCATGACCTGAGCCGAAGGCAGCGGCTTAACCCATTGAGCCACCCAGGCGCCCTACAGCATCCTTTCTTGATCAAAACTCTTCAAAGTGTAGGGCTAGAGGGTACATACCTCAATACCATCAAAGCCATCTATGAAAAACCCACAATGAATATCATTCTCAGTGGGGATTTTCCCCTAAGGTCAGGAACACGGCAGGGATGTCCACTATCACCACTGCTATACAACATAGTACAAGAAGTCCTAGCCTCGGCAATCAGACAACAAAAAGAAATTAAAGGCATCCAAATTGGCAAAGAAGAAGTCAAACTCTCACTCTCTGAAGATGATATGATACTTTATGTGGAAAACCCAAAAGACTCCACTCTAAAACTGCTAGAACTCACACAGGAATGCAGTAAAGTGTCAAGATAGAAAAATCAATGCACAGAAATCAGTGGCATTTCTATACACTAACAACAAGACAGAAGAAAGAGAAATTAAGGTGTTGATCTCATTTACAATTGCACCCAAAACCATAAGATACATACCAATAAACCTAACCAAAGAGGCAAAGAATCTGTATTCAGAAAACTATAAAGTACTCATGAAAGAAATTGAAGAAAACACAAATAAATGGAAAAACATTCCATGCTCATGGATTGGAAGAACAAATATTGTGAAGATGTCTATGCTACCTAAAGCAATCTACACATTTAATGCAACCCCTCTCAAAATACCATAATTTTTTTTCAAAGAAATGGAACAAATAATCCTAAAATTTACATGGAATCAGAAAAGACCCTGAATAGCAGGAGGAATGTTGAAAATGAAAGCCAAAGTTGGTGGCATCACAATTACAGACTTCAAGCTCTAATCCAAAGCTATAATCAAGATAGTATTGTACTGGCACAAAAACAGACAAAAATATCGATGGAACAGCATAGGGAGTCCAGAAATGGACCCTCAGCTCTGTGGTCAACTAATCTTCAGCAAAGCAGGAAAGAATTTCCAATGGAAAAAAGACAGTCCCTTCAACAAATGGTGTTGGGAGAATTGGACATCCACATGCAGAAAAATGAAACTGGACAATTTCCTTACACCACATGCAAAAATAGGCTCAAAATGGATGAAAGACCTCAATGTGAGACAGGAATCCACCAAAATCTTTGAGGAGAACACAGGCAGCCACCTCTTCAACCTCGGTCAGAGCAACTTCATCCTAGAAACATTGCCAAAGGCAAAAGAAGCAAGGGCAAAAATGAACTATTGGGACTTCATCAAGATCAAAAGCTTTTGCACAGCAAAACAGTCAACAAAACTAAAAGACAACTGACAGAATGGGAGAAGATATTCACAAATGACATATCAGATAAAGGGCTAGTATCCAAAATCCATTAAGAACTTATCAAACTCAACACCCAAAGAACAAATAATCCAGTCAAGAAATGGCCAGAAAGACATGAATAGACATTTCTGCAAAGATGATATCCAAATGGCCAAAAGACACATGAAAAGTTCTCACATCACTGGGCATCAAGGAAATACAATCAATACCACAATGAGATACCACCTCACACCAGTCAGAATGGCTAAAATTAGCAAGTCAGGAAATGACAGATGCAGGCAAGGATGTGGAGAAAGGGGAACCCTCCCTCCTATGCTGTTGGTGGGAATGCAAGCTGGTGCAGCCACTTTGTAAAACAGTATGGAGTTTTCTTGAAAAGTTGAAACTAGAGCTACCCTATGACCTAGCAATCATACTACTGGGTATTTACCCTAAAGATACAAATTTAGTGATCCAAAGGGGCACATGCATCCAAATGTTTATAGCAGCAATGTTCACAATAGCCAAGCTATGGAAAGAACCTAGATGTCCATCAACAGATAAATGGATAAAGAAGATGTGGTATATATACACAATGGAATACTATGCAGCCATCAAAAGAAACGAAATCTTGCCATTTCCAACAACATGGATAGAACTAGAACTAAGCGAAATAAGTCAATCAGAGAAAGATAATTATCATATATCTCTCTGATATGAGGAATTTGAGAGACAAGGCAGGGGGTTGTGGGGGGTAGGGAAGGAAAAAATAAAACAAGATGGGATTAGGAGGAAGACAAACCATAAGTGACTCTTAATCTCACAAAACAAACTGAGGGCTGCTGAGTGGTGGGAGAGTAGGGATATTGTGATTGGGTTTTGGACATTGGGAAGGGTATGGGCTATGGTGAGTGCTGTGAAATGTGTAAGCCTGATGATTCACAGACCTGTACTCCTGGAGCAAATAATACCTTATACGTTAATAAAAATAATTAAAAAAAAAAAAAAAAAGAAAGATGAAAGGGTCTTAAAATCACTAGTAAATTAATTTAACCATTTTTAAAAAACCCTAAGTTTAAAAATTCAATTAACCATACACACACACACACTCTCCCACAGACACAGATTGGAAAGCTTCTGAAGGCGCACCAGATTAATTTCCAGCATTAGAATAGCTTGTCCCTACAGCATTAGATCAATGTCATATCAATTTGATGTGGGAAAATCCCCACAGATCTGCCTTCCCTGACTCCAAGACAGATATCACTACTAGCTCCAGGCCTTGGGCTGCCCTCCAACATAGGTAGAATATCTCAATCTCTAGGTCACAACACACTGGTATAGAAAGATCAATTAATTTGTAAGTTCTAGAGAACTTGTTAATAAAATACATTAATTAGTGAATAATTTTCTTGTTTTCTGAGTTATTGCAGATGCAAATTTATTCCTATTGCAGATTGAAGTTTTTACACATTCTTTTATTCTATTTTCTTGGGTGGCAGAGAAATGTGTGTAATTACAGAAGTTATGGCAGAAATTTGGCTTAAGCTGAAACTTATCTAATTAATGTTGCTACCAAAATATGAGTAGTCTGAAAAATCATCCATCATGTGTCTTTTATTATTTTTTTAAAATGTGAGTTTCTTTGGTGTAATTAGATGCGTGAATATATAAGAATTAATGTTGTTTGTTACAAATGACAGAAACTGCTGAAACTAACTTAAAGCAGGAAGAGCTATATTAACTCATGGAGTTTGAAAGCCAAGGGGTGATACCTTCAGGTATGGCTGGATCCAGGGGTAAAGATTTTGTCAATATGACTCTTTATTTATATGTATCAGTGTCAATTGCAATTGGTTATTTTCTTTCCTAAAAGAGACACATTTTTCCAAGCAGCTAAGATTGATGGCAGTAAAATAATCCAGGTTTTCCTAACCATAATTTAGAAACTCCAATAAATTTCTTTTTTTTTTTACTTCATGTATGAATTTAAATAAAGAATTCTGATTGATATTCATGAGTGATATGCCTACCACCTGGACTAACTCCTTTTCTGGGAGACAAAGGTTCAGTGATTGACCAAGCCTATATTGTATACATTCTTATGGTATACCAAGATCACCAGTCCCACCAAAATTACACAGAATGGGAGTAGAGCATTTATTTAAAGAAATGAACTTTAATGCACCCTCAAACCTATCACCTACTCCTTCACTGGTATATGACATTTGTCCCATCATTAGAACTAAATATTTTTTTAAGGTTTTGATCTTTTTTAAAAACAGGTTCCAAGAGAGGAACCTGTTTAACCTATAGACATATAAACTCTCTGCTCCAATCAAAGTACTAAGACCAAGTTTGATGGGTTGAAGGAGGGGCATGGGATTTTTTATGGTCAAATTCCAAAGCAGAGGTAGAAACAACATGAAATTACTAGGAGTGAAGGCACTTTAAATACTTTGAGGGCACTTTGATTACTTTGTCTTGATTTCTGTTGCACTTAGCTGTGAACACAAACAAATTGGTCCCAAAACCTAGGTGCTTAAAATGACCATAATTTTGTTCTTATGTCTCATGGTTATGAAGGTTGATGGATATATGTGTAAAGATTCTTACTTGGCATCTGCCATCCAGAGAAATTCAGATGGTAGCTGTGACTGGAGTTATTCAAAACTCCTCACTTACATATCAAATACCTGGCCTGGAAGAATTGGCAACAGGTCAGCAACTCTCTCGTCGTGTAGCCTTTCCTACCTTTCAAGTAGGAGCTTCTCCACAGTATGCGGGTTAGTCAGAGCACTCCCATTCTTCATGTGATGTGTGCCTTCTACTATAGGGTGCATTCCAAGAGAGCCCTGCAGAGTTCCCACTTCTCTTAGAGGCTAGGCTCGGAACTGGTTTGGCATCACTTTTGCCATATTGTTCAAAGCAGTCACAGACAAGTCATACTGAAGATGACTGAGGAAGAGGTTCCATCTGTTAATGGGAGAATGGTTAGCACATACGGGAAGGAAGGAATTGACAGCAGCCATTTTGCTGACAAGCTGCTATAGCTACCAGGGATATTTTCTGGAAACAGCAAGCAGGAAATCACTTTGTACCATCTTAAAAGGTATAGAGGACCACTGACGGTTCGTTTGCTCACACTTCACTGCCTCCTCTTACATTCTTTTTACTTCAGAGATGGATGGAAGTTTTCAAACCCAAAAACACTGAGTTGTATAATATGGTGAAAAGTTGCATAATTCAAATCTTAAAATAATGCAATTTTTGGTGGGGTCTAAAGGAGCTTTTAGTTTGCTTATTGATTTTTTACCTACCAAGTTAGCAAAAATTTAAAAACGTATTCAAAATTGAAAGTGTGCTATGAAGGATATGGTTTCATATTTTATAGTTGAGAATATAATATCAGGAATATGGCAACGTAACTATGAGTGTAAAGAATATGAAATGCTAATTTTCTTTGCCACATTAACTCCTATTTTGGGAAATCTATCCTTAGCTAGTTACTTGATAAGTATGGGGAGAACAACAACAAAAAAAGTTGTATGTAGAAAAGCATATTGTTGCATAATTATTTATAATTGCAACAATTTAGAATAACTTAAGTGCCCAACCATGAAAATATGGATAATAACATTGGTATACTAACTTAATGGATCTTATTTAGTCATATAAAAATGTATTTATAAATAATATATGTATTATGAAAATACTTTTGCTTTCATTTTGAAAAACGAAAAGAAAACAGGCTGCAAAATCATACAGAGAGAGCATAATCACAAGTATGCAATACAAAGGAAAAGCTATACTGAGGAAAAAGGACTAGAAACAAAACCATCAAAAGATGAACAATGTTTAGACCGCTAGTTGCTTGAATGTGAGTAAATCATTTTCTTTTTCTGACCTTTATTCCTGCTCTACCAGGCACCACGGATAGGGATATGGGAAAGCTAACTTGGGTAAGAATTCTCACCTTTTGCCAGCTTCTTCCAGTTTTCCCAGGATCCCTCTCTCTAAGCTATGGAGTGAATGACCCCATCCTTGCCACCAGAAAATACAGAGGAAGAAAAATAACTTTCCCTCCATCCTGAATGGTCAGGGCTTGGCTGAGATCCCTTTTCTCTAGGACACCTCATAAATGGATAAGCTTATCTAGGTTGAAACTGTTCCACTGTGCCCACTGTAAGTCAAGGTTTTCTTTGGTAAGTTTAACCTCCTTGTTCAGCCTTAAAACGACACTCTATTCACTGGAGACGTCACACTGGATGAAGCAGTCCAGCTGAAATTAGACCGGGTAAACCCAGTTCATTTCCAAGTCCAACCCCATCCAACACCAGCCAGTTTCTGGACCCAGTCTGGAAAAGGATATATTCAAATGAAGTCTGAAAGCTCATAACGAAAGAGCCTTGAGGTGGGGTCTGAGAGGGACTGACTAATCCTCATTAGAAAGCGGCAAGCTGGGGGTTTGGGGGGGTGGCGAGGGGAAGGGGCTCAGCAGGCACTTTGCCTTGTTGCTGCTGGGTCAGGGGGACTCTGGGGCTCGCTTTTGGTTTCTTCTTCTGACACCAGAACTAGCAGAAGGTAAACTGAGACATTGTAAACATTAAGTTTATTTGAGCAAAAATCTATTCAAATCAGGCAGTGACAAAAAAGAAGTGGTTATGAACCTAAATTTCTGTAATGACAAATGTCATTCATGTTCTTTAAAGAATGAGTTCAGCCTTTCTCCCCTTATCATGTAATCAGGCAGCCTCTAAGAAGATAACACCTTGGCAAATGGAAAGAGAACATCGTCTCTTATTACTCCGACCGGGGGAAAAAAAATCCAGATGAAGATGTAGGGGCACTTGACCCGATGGGAAGTGGAGTCTCTCCCTCTGTACTGGGCCTACACTAAACAGTGACCTTTCTGTACTGAAGTAGAAAGCCATTGTGCAGAAACTCCAGGCATTTGTTAAAAGTTCAAAGGCCCTGAGGAAAAGGAGACAGATGGGCTTTAAATCATCAAAACACTATAGGCTGATAGCAAATCATAAATGATCCCAGAGTCTGAAAATTTTGCTGCTTTATAGACCTTGGCTGTAATTTGAACAGAACTTAGATGAATTTCTGCTGAAAGTTCAGACTCTAAAATGCTTATGAACATGTTCCAATTCAATTCAACAAGCATTTATGAGACAGTGTGAAAACATTTTGTAAACCTGATGTGCTAGACAGCCATGAGGAGTAGATCATAAACCCACACCATGGGTGTAGCTCCACCCAAGCAACCTAAGTGGGCAGGGGTTAATCAGAGAAACAGGAGTGTCCCTCATAGCACTGTGTCCCCATAATCTGGTGCACCGTGTCCCCATAGTCTAGTACAACCAAAAGGTGGCAGTGGGGTGTTTTCACCCCTTTGAGAGAAAGTGGAAATAGTATAAGCATCACCCAGTGCGGCTCTACTTGTGAAAAGCCATGTGTTTGGCCTTATCCCAAAAGAAGGTGATATTTTCTGCTTAGAAAAGAAGCAGAGATTCCGTCTCATGTTTTCACATCAAGGATTAAAGCCTCTCTTGTTTTCTTTAGCACCTTAAAATGAAATAAAGCAAGCCTTTCTGCAATTTGCCATCTCAGTTTTCTAATGAAAAACTATGGCCTAAATTAGAACATGTGGCCTCTGACAGGAGATGTTCCAGGTCTTAGAGGAGGCATTTCATTACTGTACCTGTTTGAGTATATGTGGGGTTGACTGGCAGTCATTGTCCATAGGGACAGAGTCCCATTCATTCTAGCAGAGCGGAGCTGAGGTTACACCCAAGACCCCATGTACTTTTTAAGGCCCGGTACAAAATAAAATGTAGGACACTTGTTTTAAAAAAAAAAAAAAAAAAAAAGTATTAAGAATTTTAAGGGGAGATGAACACTAAATGAAGCACTGGGCCCTTCTGACCATGAATCCCTTCTCAGCATGAGACCCTTTTGAATCAGGGGCCTCTGTGACAGCATGGGTCATATGCCTGTGGAGGTGGCCCTCATGATATCTATCCTTCCAGGCTTGCATCCTAAATTCCTTCTTCTTTGGATTCTCTAATAAAATGTTCATTGTACATCCACGTCCTAGGCTGGCCTTCCTCAAATTTAGAAGTAGTGATTTCTGTTTCCACCCCCATCTCTCCACCCCCATGACTCCCAGGAGTCGGTGATTCTCTGCTTTTACCCGATTGCTCACAATCTTCCTTGATGACATCCTACCCAGGCCAGACTCTCCGGAGAAGACTCCTGCTTAGGACAACCTTTTGACCCCCCAAGATGATTCATTTGACAAATATTCATTGAGCATCTACTTTTCACATTGCTCATTACTTTAAAAAAATACATACAAGATTATAGCCCAAATATTGTCTAGACATGGCTTATCACACCAGTTGTCTCAAGTCAAGTGTTTTGAGAAACAGATTCTGAGATGGTTTTTCTTTTTTGTTTGTTTTCTTTCCTTTTATTTCAGTATAGTTAACATGCATTGTTACATTAGATTCAGGTGTGCAACTTAGTGATTTCACAAGTTTATATGTTATGCTATGTTCACCATGAGTATTGCTACCATCTATCCCATTGTATCTCTTACAATACTACTGTATTCTCTCTGCTTTGCTTTCATTCCCATGACTCAGTCATTCAATTACTGGAGGCTTATATCTTCTACTCCCCTTCACCAATTTTTGCCCAAACCCCCACTACTTTCCCCTCTGACAACCAACACTTTGTTCTCTATATTTATAGATCTGATTCTGATTTTTGTTTGTTCATTATTTTAGATTCCACTTATGAGTAGATCATATGGTACTTATCTTTCTCAGCTTGATCAATATCACTTGGTTATACCCTCTAGGTCTATACATGTCTCAAATGGCATAATCTCATCCCTTTTGATGGCTATGTATTATTCCTGTGTGTGTGTGTGTGTGTGTGTGTGTGTGTGTATGTTTGTGTGTGTGCACCACTTTCCTTATCCATTCACCTATTCGTGGCCACTTAGGTGCTTCCATGTCTTGGCTATTGTAAACAATGCTGCAATAAACATAGGGGTGTATATAGCATTTTGAGTTCGCGTTTTCATTTCCCCTGGCAAATACCCAATAGTGAAATTATTGGATCATATGGTATTTCTATTTTAATTTTTTGAGGAACTTCCATACTATTTTCCACAGTGGCTGTACCAGTTGGCATTCCTACCAACAGTGGATGAGGGTTCCCTTTTCTCCAGATCCTTGTCAATACTTGTTGTTTTTTGTCTTTTTGATTTGAGCCATTCTAACAGGTGTGAGGTGATATCTCACTGTGGTTTTGATTTGCATTTCTCTATTGATGATATTGAACATCTTTTTTAATCTGTTTGTTGGCTATCTGGTTGTTTTCTTTGGAGAAATGTCTACTCAGGTCCTCTGCCTATATTTTAATTGGGTTGTTTGGTTTGGGATGTTAAGTTGTATAAGTTCTTTATATAATTTGGATATTAACCCTTTATTGGATATATCACTTACAAATATTTTCTCCCATTCCATAAATTGTCTTTTAGTTTTGTTGATGGTTTCATTATGCAAAAACTTATTTTGATGTAGTCCCAATTGTTTATTTTTGCTTTATTTCCCTTACCTCAGGAGACATATCTAGAAAAATGTTGCTGCAGCTGACATCAAAGAAATTATTACCTATGTTTTCTTCCAGGATTTTTTTTTAAAGATTTTATTTATTTACTTGAGAGAGCATGAGAGGAAGGAGGTTCAGAGGGAGAAGCAGACTCCCCGCCAAACAGGAAGCCCAGTGTGGGACTCAATCCGGGGACTCCCGGATCATGACCTGAGCCAAAGGCAGTCATTTAACCAACTGTGCCACCCAGGGTCCCTCTTCCAAGATTTTTATGGTTTCAAGTCTCATGGTTTTGTTTTTAATTCATTTTGAGTTTATTTTTGTGAATGGTATGAGAAAGTGATCTAATTACATTCTTTTACATATAGCTGTCCAGTTTTCCCAGAACCATTTAGTGAAAATACTATCTTTTCCCTACCGTATATTCTTCCCTTTTTTGTCATAGCTTATTTGGCCAAATAAATGTCAGTTTATTTCTGGGGTCTTTATTCTGTTCCATTGATCATTGTGTCTATTTTTCTGCTAGTACCATACTGTTTTGATTCCTACAGCTTTGTAGTATTATCTAGAAATTTGGAATTTGGGAATTGTGATATGTTCAGCTCTGTTCTTTCTCAGGGATGCTTTGGCTATTTATGACCTTCCGTGGTTCCATACAAATATTAGTATTATTTGTTCTAGTTTCACGGAAAATGTTATTGGTATTTTGATAGGAGGTACATTCAGTCTATAAGTTGCTTTGGGTAATATGGACATTTTGACATTAATTCTTCCAATCCATGAGCATGGGATACCTTTTCGTTTTTTTGTTTCATCTTCAATTTCTTTCATCAGTGTTTTATAGTTTTCAGAGTGTAGGTTTTTCACCTCTTTCATTTAGTTCATTCTTAGGAATTTTATTCTTTTTTGGTGACATTGTAAATGGTGGGGGATGTTTTAGATTTTATTGATTTATTTTTGCAAAGGAGACAGAGAGAAGGAGAGAGCAATCAAGTATGAGTGGGAAGAAGGCCCAAGGGAGAAGTAGACTCCCTGCTGAGCAGGGAGACTGATGTGGAACTCCATCCCAGGACCCTGGGATCATGACCTGAGCCGAAGGTAGACGCTTCGGCTGAGCCATCCAGGTACCCCAGTTTCTTTCTTTCTTTTTTTTTTTTTAATTTCTCTTTATTCAAACTTGTTGTTAGTATATAGAAATGCTACTGATTTCTGGGTATTAATTTTGTATTCTGCTGCTTTACTGAATTCATTATTTCTCATAGCTTTTTGGCAAGTCTTTAGTATGTTCTATAGATAATATCATGTTGCCTGTAAATAATAACAGTTTTTCTTCTTTACCAATATGGATGCCTTCCATTTCTTTTTCTTGACTAATTGCTGTGGCTAGGGCTTCTAGAATTATGCTAAATAAAAATGGCAAAAGTTGACATTTGTCTCATTCCTGACCTTAGAAGGAAAGTTCTCAGTTATCACCATTGAGGATATTAGCTATGGGTTTTTCATATATGGCCTTTATTATTTTGAAGTATATTCCCTTTAACCTCATTTTGTTGAGAATTTTTGTTATGTATAAATATTAAATCTTATCATTTTTTCTCTATATACTGAGATATGACTTTTTTATCCTTTGTTTTATTGATGTGGTGTATGACATTGATTGATTTGTGAATATTGAACCATCCTTGCACCAAAGGAATAAATCCCACCTGATTGTGGTGAATGATCTTTTTAATGTATAGGTAGTTGTATGCAGTTTGCTAATATTTTGTTGAGAATTTTTGCATATATATTCATCAGAGATATTGGCCTGTAACCTTTTTTGTATGTGTGGTGTCTTTGTTTGGTTTTAGTATTAGGGTAATGATGGCCTCATAAAATGTATTTGGAAGTTTTCCTTCTTCTATTTTTTGGAATTGTTTGAGGAAAATAGGTAATACCTCTTCTTTAAATGTTTGGTAGAATTCACCTTGAGTCCATTTCATCCTGGACTTTTATATTTGGTAGTATTTTGAGTACCAATTTCATTTTGTTACTTGTAATCAATCTGTTTAGATTTTCTATTTCTTCTTGGTTCAGTTTTAGAAGATTGTATGTTTCTAGAAATTTATGAATTTCTTCTAGGCTGTCCAGTTTGTTAGCATATAATTTTTCATGATATTTTCTTATAATCCTTTGTATTTCTGTGGTGTCCATTGTTAATTCTCCTCTCTTGTTTTTTATTTTATTTATTTGGGTCCTCCTTCTTTTTTTTCTTGATGTATCTGGGTATGGGTTTGTCAATTTCATTTATCTTTTCAAAGAACCAATTCTTTATCTCATTGATTTTTTTTTCTTTTCCTTTTTTTTTTTTTTAAATCTCTATATCATTTATTTCTGTTCTGACTTTTATTACTTCCTTCTTGTATTCCCCTTGGGCTTTTTTTTTCTTTTTTCTAGTTCCTTTAAGGTATAAGGTCAGTTTATTTAAGTTTTTTTCTTGTTTCTTGAGGTTAGGACTGATTTTGCTGTATCCCAGAGATTTAGGACCTTTGTGTTTTCATTTTCATTTGTCTCCCTGTATTTTTTTTTTTTTTTTGGACTGCTTCATTGACCCATTGATTGGTTAGCAGCAAGTTATTTTGTCTTCATCTGTCTGTGTTGTTCCCATTTTTTTCTTTGTGATTTATTTCTAGTTTCATATCATTATGATAGGGAAATATACATGGTATGATTTCAATCTTCTTAAATTTATCGAGGCTTGCTTTATGTCTTAATATGTGATCCATTCTGGAGAATGTCTCATATGCATTCAGAAAGAATTTATATTCTGGTGTTTTTGGATGGAAGGAATGTTCTGTATCTATCTATGGTGTTCAGCTGGCCCAATGTGCCATTCAAAGACATTGTTTCCTTATTGACTTTCTGTCTGGAGGATCTATCCATTGATGTAAGTGAGGTGGTTAAATTCTCCTACTATTACTGTATTTACAGTAGTTTCTCTTTTTGTGTATATTAATATTTGCTTTATGTATTTAGATGCTCCAGTATTGGGTGCATAGATTTTTAAATTACTGTAAGGTCACGTTGGATTGATCCTTTTATCATTATGTAATGTCCTTCCTTGTCTTTTGTTAGAGTCTTTGTTTTAAAGTCTATTTTTGTCTGACATAACTATTGCCACCCCAGCTTTTTTTCATTTCCATTTGTGTGGTGAATATTCTTCTATCCCTTCACTTTTAGTCTGTATGCATCATTAGATCTGAGGTGAGTAAAACAGTATATAGTTGATTCTTGTTTTTTTTTTAACCATTCCACCATGTCTTTTGATTGGAGCATTTAGGCCATTTACATTTAACTTAACCATTGATAAATATGTACTTATTGTCATTTTTAAAATTTGTTTTCTGGTTCTTTTCTTCTCCTCTTGATCTCTTTCTTTGTGATAATTGAGTACTTAGAGTGTTTTGCTTGGCTTTCTTTCTCTTTATATTTTGTGTGTCTATCATAGGTTTTGGGTTTGTGGTTACCTTGAGGTTCATATATAACATCTTATATAAATAACAGTCCATATTAATTGAATGTTCATTTAAGTTGAAACACATTCTTTAAAAAACAAAACAAACAAACAAACAAAAACACCAAAACTAATTTTTCTTTTTCCCTTTCTCTTCTCTTTTTATTCCCTTCTCCACATTTTAAGTATATGTGTCATATTTTATATACCTTTATTCATATTTCTCCTATGTCTAATTATGACCATGTCTTTTCCATTTACATAAGTCTCTTTAATATTTCTTGTAAAACCGGCTTAGTGACAATAAACTCTTATTTTGTTTATCTGGGAAACTTTATCTCTCCTTCAAATCTGAATGATAACTGTGCTGGATGGAGCATTTTTGGTTATCTGTTTTTGGTTTTGTTCTTGTTTTTTTTTCCTTTTAGCACTTTGAATATATCATGCCGCTCTCTTCTAGCTTGCAAAGTTTCTGCTGAAAAATCCTCTAATAACTTTACAGATTTTCCTTGTAGGTAACTTTTTGTTTCTCTCTTGCTCCTTTTTTTTTTTTTTAAAGATTATTTATTTATTTGACAGACAGATCACAAGTAGGGAGAGAGACAGGCAGAGAGAGAGAGGAGGAAGCAGGCTCCCAACTGAGCAGAGACCCTGATGCAGGGCTCAATCCCAGGACTCTGGGATCATGACCCGAGCCGAAGGCAGAGGCTTTAACCCACTGAGCCACCCAGGCACCCCTCTCTTGCTCCTTTTAAGATTCTATCTTTAATCTTTGATATTTCAATTATTATGTGTCATGTTGTGGGCCTTCTTGGGTTTGTCTTGTCTAGAATTAGATATCAATTTTTCCCCACTGCGTTAGGGAAGTTTTCAGTTATTATTTCATTGAATAAGTTTTCTTTTTTAAAAAACGTTTTTATTTATTCATCTGTCAGAAAGAGAGAGCATGCACAAGCAGGGGGAGCAGCAGGCAAAGGGAGAGGCAGGCTCCCAGTTGAACAAGGGGCCTGATGTGGGACCTCCTGGGATCATGACTTGAGCTGAATGCAGATGCTTAATTGACTGAGCCACCCAGGCATCTTGCATCAAATAAGTTTTCTATACTTTTTTCCTCTCCCTCAATTTTCTGAGACCCCATAAAGCAAATGCTTGTTTGCTTGATTATTCAAAAGATCTCTTAATCTATACTTATTTTTTTTAATTCTTCTCTTTCTTTGCTATTCAGTTTATCTCTTTTCATTACCCTATCTTCCAGATCACTGATACATTCTTCTGCATCCAAGTCAACAAATGTATTGTTGATCTCTTGTAGCTATTTTTTATTTCGTTTATTATATTTTTTTCAACTCTGGTTGGTTCTATTTAATATTTTCTGTTTATTGAAGGCCTCTGAAATCTTCCTTTTTTTTTTTTTTTCTCCATCCCAGTGAGTGTCTTTACAATGATTACTTTAAACTTTTTATTAGGCATTTTGCTTCTCTCTATTTTATTTAGTTCTTTTTCTGATGTTTTCTCCAGTTCCTCCTTTGGAGCATATTTCTTTATCTCTTCATTTTGCTTGACTTTCTATGTTTGTTTCTGTGGATTAGATGAAACGATTACTTCTCCTAAAGTTGAAGAAGTAGTCTTGTGTATGTTGTCCCTTATGGAGACTGTGTGCACTTGGTGATTTTTCCTGACTGTCTGGAGCTGTGGCTGTACATACTAGTTACTCATTTATAGAAAGAATAAAGAATAATAATAATAAAATAAAAAATAAAATAGTAAAATAAAAGAAGGAAAGAAAAAAATAGAGAAAAAGAACAAAACCAAAAGGAAAAAAAAATAATAAGAGGAGACAACATTTTAAATAGTTAAACACACAGACACACACACACACAAAACCATGGCTCATTTTCTGGGACCCAGCACCACAGGGAGGCTGGTTGGGGCTTGCAGACCCTTAACTGGTTGAGGTCACAAGTTCAGTGTGAGCCAGATTATGCTCTGGCCTGGCCTTTTAAGGTGGTGGGGGAGAGAATTTTCCCATAGTTTTTCTACCCTTTGAAACTATGGCCTTTTTTCTGTACCCCAGTGTGACTGGGGCTGATGTGGGCATGAGGACTCTGGGTTCACTGAGGTTGCAACTTCCCTGTGACTACCAAATCCACTAGTTATGGTGCCTAGATATGGTGTTGGGCCCTCTAATTACAGAGTCTGAACCTCCCTGTTATGGCATCCAGGCCCTGATCTGGTCTGCGCTTTTAAGGCAGAGGATTGGGGAACCTTATCACAGTCCCTTGTCCCTTTTAAACTACCACTTTTTTTCTGGTCCCAGACATACTGGTGCTGGTGTGAGCTTGAAGATCATGAGCTTGTTGAGGTCACCAGCTTCCTGAGATGATCCGACCCACCAGCATCAGGATCTACTAATTATAGGGTCTGACCCTGATCCTTAATGGCAGCCAGAATCTGCTCCAGTCTGAGCTTTTAACATGGAGGAATAGAGAGCGCTCCTACAGTTCCTCAGCCCTTTTACACCATGGCTTTTTTCTGTGTCTGCATGTGACTAGGGGTGGTATGGACAGTGGAGCCTGAGCTCACTGAAGTCACAAGTTCACTGAGACAACTGGATCTGCCTATTATAGCTTCTAGACCTTGCTCCTATCTAGGCATGTAAGGGGGGCTGAGAATGTAAATCCTGTTGATCTCCAGTACCTCTGAGCAGGAGAACTTCCCCACGGCTCCTCTGCCACTTGGCAGAGTTCTAGTATTGTCTCTTTTATATGTTAGCTGCTCTTTTAAACTGCAGTGCTTTCTTTATGTGTCCAAGGACAGAACTTGGATGTCCAAAGACATCCATCTTTCCTGCTGTTCTCTTGCTATATTCTCTAGGGCTATTCAGTAGCTGTTCAGTCAGCCCTCAGTACTTCTTCAGGAGGAATTGTTCTATGAATAAGTATAATTTGGTTGCTCTGGAGGAGGAGAGTTCAGGGTCCCCCTACAACCCTGAAGTGGACCATCTGAGATGGTGTTTTACCTGATGGGTCTTTCACTAGGGAAAGCCCTTGAGATTACACTTAAAGAAAAAAGGAAAAAGAAGAAGGATTAGTCAGAAGGAGAAACAAAGCTGCAATTTAGGCAAAATGTCAACTTTAGCCAGTCCCATGGGGTCTCTGGATCTAGAAGTCCCACACAGAGAAATCTCAAATAGGAGCAAAAAGATCAGACATTTAAGCTCCATCATCCATCAGTCATTGAGTTTGTGCAATCCTAGTAAGGGATGGTTCTTTTCAACTGAAACAATCCTTAAAGAACCTAACAGTTGCTTCCACTACACCAGCTGTTAAAACACTGATATACTCCTTCTATGTCTAGTGTGACCAACGACTATGCTCCTACCTGGGCCACCTCAGCATCTTCTGATCTCTAAAAATGATCTAACCATATGTTATGACTAGTGTCTGTTCTGATTAGTGCTCGTGCCATACCAATGGTTAAACATTTTGTCTTTGTTTAATAAGTCCTTTTGTGGGCTTTTAAAATTTTTTATTTTAATTACAGTTAGTTAGCTTACAGTGTTTGATTCATTTCAGATATATAATATAGTAATTTAACACTTCCATACCTCACCCTGTGCTCATCACAAGTGCACTCCTTAGTCTCCAATCTCCATTTAACCATTTGAACATCACCTCTAGACCACTAAGAATATCAGCTGAAATCAAAGGGTAAGACCATGATAAGGGAAGCCTAGATTTATACATCAGGCTATTTGACACACCCTTACAAGAACTTAAATTTGTCTGATTGCCTTTAAGGTGCTGAAAGGGATCCTGTGTATAAATATTTAGCTAAAAATAAAGTTTACTAGAAATTGGCATTCTGGATAAATTAGAGAAGAGAATCTGAGAGACAAATAAATATAAAATGAGGAGGGAGGTGGAGAGCTCTGGAAATGTGCTGAATCCAAAATATGCTAAATTCAAATTTGGGGGAATCAAAGTTTACCAGTTCAATTTTAGATGATGAACTCCAAATTTAATTATCTTTTTTAAGTTACAATTCATTGATTACATGAAGTGCTCTTCATTTCTGTCTTAATTAGAAAGATCGCTTAATTTAATTTAGGCCTGCTGACCAAAAGACGATTGAAGAGTTTTTGAATTCACAATGCACAGTGACAACCAGGTTAATGGGATTTTTCTCTAGAGTGTTACAAGATGGATTCATTAAACAGCATTAAAAACATTTTGTTAAATGAAAATTTCTGAATCACAGCTAATTTTAAAATTCCCATAAAGTATTTCAGAAGATTTATAACGTCAAATTGACATTTTGTGATCAACTCTGGAACTGAGGTGAGAAACCAGTTATCAGTGTGAGATTAACTTACTCCTATGAAAGAACCATTTAGGAAGAGCAGGTCAGAGAGGAACACAGAACAAAAAGCCCTAAACACTTTATTGTCTCATTGGCAGACCCACCACCTCAACTGTGCTATTAACTCATTCTCATATTCAACACAGAGACCTTCCATAAATAACGGAAAAATATGGAGCCTGGGACACCTTAAGACATTATTTTCCAGTGATGCTCAGTGAGCGTTAGTAAATATGCAAGATGCTTAGGGTGCTTACAGAGGAACAAGAGGTGCTGTGCAGGGGGCTCCTGGCCTCCACTTCAAACTGACCCGGTCTCCTGTATTTATGTTTTTAGAAAGACTTCTTACAAAACATTTACCTAAAACAAAATAAAACAGATTCCATGGTTTAAAAAAAGTTTTCAGACAACTACCATGAAGTGGCTTAAATTAGAATTAGAATAAAAAAATTACAAACACATGTCATTTTAAGATGACTAAATATATGCAAGTTGGATAAATTGAGAATTCATAAATTGATCATGTATAGTAATGTAATCCTAAATCATGATCACATAGCCCTTTTCACTATGTGAGGAAAAAAAAAATAGGTCAGCACAGAAAAGTTCTGACTAGTCAAGAAGGAAGGTTTAAGAGACTGACCCAATTTCAAGGTAAATTTGCATACAGTTTGATACTTACAAGTGATTCTGATTAAAGCAGGTGAGATGAGCCCTTACTTATTGTTAGTAAAGAGTCACATTCGTATAATTAGTTTAAAGAAAGTTTAATGACATGTCAACATATCTAAAACAAGAAATATTTTTACATTTATGAGAGTAACCTTTCAATTCAATCTGAATTAATTACACATAAATATGGGCTAACTTAATTAATAGAAAAAATATACAGCTAAGTAACATAATCATATAGGCAAAAGCAGAATTACCTGATAGCAGCCATAATAAGTCAAAAAGCCTTAAATTGAGGAATGAGAAAAAGAAAATTTAATCATTATAATGTTTGTTTTATTTAGAGAGTATCTGTTGAGTGTGACACAGAAGAAAATTAAAGCCAGCAGGAGAAAAAAAAAAAAAAGAGCATGAGTTTCAAATGTCAAACTGCTTAAGATTTAAGATGATAATCCTTTGATTCAAAGTATTTTTCTTTTAACATTGAGTTAAGAAACTGTTATCTGTAAGGAACATTTCACAAGGAAAATAACAGTTACATTTATTCTTAAAGAATGATTTCAATTCCTTCAAAACAAAAATTATTACACTTGAACTTGAATCTGGTCATAAGCTCTGATCTAACAATCAGCTTGTAGGAGAAACAAGCCCCAGAGAAGCAAATACAATGATACCATGGAGAAGTGGACAGCAAAAAGCAGAATAAGGGGCATGCTATTTAGCCTGGACTTGTCCGCAAATCAATGGCAAGAAGAAACAAAGAAAGAGGAGACCTTGTAGACTAAGAGATTTAAAAAACATTGCAATGAATTATAATATATTTTTCTTTTTTTTTTAAGATTTTATTTATTTATTTGACAGAAAGAGAGCAAATGAGCACAAGCAAGGGGAGCAGCAGGCAAAGGAGAAGCAGGCTTCCTGCTGAGCAAGGAGCATGATGCTGGACTTGATCGCAGGACGCTGGGATCATGACCTGAGCTGAAGGTATGCACTTAACCCACTGAACCATCCAGATGTCCCTACAATGTATTTTTTCTTATTTAGATCCTCATTTAAAAACCTAAACAAAATATGGACAGTGGGGAAATCTAAATATAGCCTAGGTTTAGATTCTCAAATGTTAGAAATACATACTAAAACATTTATGAAAAATTATAAGATTTTATAAATTTCCTTCAAAATAATCTTGCAAAAAGAATGTGTGTCGCTGTATATGAAACAAGACTGGCTATATGTTAACAATTATTGATACCGAGTGAAGGGCACATGGGGTTTATTGTGCTATCCCTCTGCTTTTGATTCTGAAATTTTCCAAAACAAAAAGTTACCAATAAAACAAAATAACAAGACAATCGTATTTGTCTATGTAAAACTAAAATGATTGAAATTTGAATATAGTAGAAGGAAATTCTACATGTTTTATAAGCAGTGGAACTAGTCTTGCTCTGTCTTGATTTCCACTGGTCCATTGCATGTCAGCTTTATACCTACAGCTTCCTTGGCTAAAGGTGCAAAGTAAGCAGGACACGGGAAACTGAGATCAGATTTAGATCTTCCCATCAATGAAGTAAGCAGTTAAAAGTATGTTACAGACAGACACACACAATATTTCCTGAGAGTTCTCTAAACTGGCCTGCCAAGGGACTACATACATTACAATAGTATATGTACTACATACATTAGTATCCTCAAACTCAATCCATGCCTCGGCTCACTTTTTTTCTCTTGTCCCCTCATGGTCACCTCCCAATCATTCGAATCCCCCATAGATGGGTGTCTAGCCCAACCAGGATTTAACCCAGCATCAGGCTCCTTGCTCCACAGGAGGCCTGCTTCTCCCTCTCCCACTCCCCCTCCCTGTGTCTGTCTCTCTGTCAAATAAATAAAATCTTTTCAAATAAATAAATAAGCAAGTAAGCTTGGAAAAATAAAGCCAAATGACACCATAAAAAAGACTCTCAAAAACTGTAATATCAGGTGTAGCAGAAAATATATTCTCCCTTTCTTCCTTCCAAAAAAACTTCTGTATACTTAATTAAAAACCTTTCCAGACTCTCTCTCAAGAGGGTTGGCCATATAACATAGTCCCTACCAAAGAAGTTTAAGTGAAAGATTTTGAAAGAAGATCCTGAGAGAATATGGACTCTGAAAAACAATCTGAGGGGTTTGAAGTGGCAGGGTTGGGGGGGAGGTTGGGGTACCAGGTGGTGGGTATTATAGAGGGCACGGATTGCATGGAGCACTGGGTGTGGTGAAAAAATAATGAATACTGTTATGCTGAAAATAAATAAATTTAATTAAAAAAAGAAGAAGAAGAAGATGATCCTGGAAATAGTCTTTCAAAAAGAACCAACTCATTGGGTTCTTCCCTTTCCCATTTTCCTGTGTGGATTGTAGCATTATACCTGTTACAGCAACTGCCATATTGCATCCATGGGAACAATGGCCACATGCTAAAGATGACAGAGCAGGAAGAAGAAAGAAGCCTCATTCCTTAAATACTTGGCCAGCCATGAACTACCTACCCCCCAGGCCTTATGACATGAGAAAAATGGATCCCTATTTTATTAAACTACTGCAATGAGATTTCTGCTATATAGAGCTAAAAACAATCCCAAAATGATGCAGCGGCCTTCTGAATGGCCAAAATGTGAAAAACATTATTCTTACTATTAAATTCTTGGGGGAAATAGCAAAGTCCAAAAATTAAATCTACAATGTTCTATAAGTATAAATCAAATTGTAGTAAGGTAAAAAATGCTGTCCTAAAAATCTCTCACTGGGCTTGATCTCAATGACAAGGTCCTCAACCAGATCCCTTGGAATTACAGATGTCTTTTCTATCATTAATATTCCATGTGCCCATGACTCAGTTTAACAATGTTCTATTGAGAACACACTATATCCTCACATTTTATTTGGGCTAGCAGTAAAAACAGATGTGAAATGTAAGCTTCTAATCTAATTCTAAAAGAAACTCATATTTTTACTGGAAAGAAAAACATGCAAATGTACTGATTCAAAATAAACAAAGATTTACAGCATCCTGTTAACCACACTGTAACATAAAAAGTCAGAATAAGGCAGCATCACCATAAGACCATATCCTGCCTCGATGCAAATTAGAAAATCGTGCCTCATACATGGAACACCTTACTTCTATCTGATCTGTATTACACAAATATACAAGGATGATATACAAAATATATGATGTCATCAGCTCCCCTGGAGATAGGCAATGTACAACCTGCCCAGGGATCCGCCCAATGCGGAATAAGGAGAAACCACTGTGGGCTGAAGAAGGCAGAGACGACACATACGGGAAGAGTTTTGAGTTGAGTCCTCAGTAGATTAGTAAGACAAAATAAAGGAAGTGTCAAATTTTGTGTTTTAAGGATTTTAAATCAGATTTTCATTATTTTGAGAAAGAGTGTCTATCCACAGGAGTCACTAAACCCTAGTTCCAATACCGATCCCTGTATCCTGCTAAGTCTGGAAAAGTAAAGAACTATTTAATTTCGCTATTAGAAATGCACAGATGCCTACTTTCCCATGCCATAAATGAATTCACTCACAGAGTGGCACTAAACCAAATTTCAGGAGAGCTTTTTTATGGCCTTGAGAATCACACATTTGCTGAGGAATGAACATATGTGGTGGGGGGAGCAGAGTAGCGATCGCCCATCCTGCCATAGTCCACCTGCAGCTGCGCATATCTGCGTGGCCGCAGCTCTCCTGGCTGAGACCCCCGAGTGAAGCTTTCATTTTGTTTTGTTCTAAAGAATAGAGCTTTTAAGCCCCTCCTGAACAAGATGATCACAAAGCAGAGGGTCTTGATTTAGTGGCTCTTTCAGTAAAAATCCTCACTTGAGGGTCCTGGAAAATGCCCTTCTGAATTTCCCTATGGCTCTTTTCAAATAAAAAAGGGGCAGAAAGGATGAGCTCATCCTTGGGTGGAATCAGGTGGAAATTCATTTCTAGATAGCTGAAGTCAAGAGCACTGAGCTTGATAGAGCATCCAGTCACCTGCGGAGTTTACAAAGCCAATGAACCCGCCCATCTCACTCCTTTCACCCCTGTGTGGAACCAAGAGTCTCACTCCTTTCACCCCTGCATGGAACCAAGAGTCTGTAATTTTTTTTTTAATAATCCCATACACGATTCAGGTGTTCGTGAGGTATTAGACTGATAGATCAGTTAACCTTTTTAAGAAAGTAAACCATCTCGTTATCCTGTTTCACATTTATTTTTCTATAAGACCATGTTTTCCGATTTCTCTTGGGCCATGTCACTCATTGAGAATAGCCATATTTATAAAGCACACTGGATAAATCGATGAGGTTGTCATAGTCAGAGACAAAATATCTGGGGTTCCTAACGTTGCAGTCTCTGACCAGTCCCCAGAGATCGAGAAAATCAGGAACGTATGAGCCCGGTCCCATACATACCTATAACCCATTCAAGGAAGAGAAGGAAATCTCATGGCCATTATTTGTAACTTAGAAAAAGAAAGAAAGGATCCAGGACATTGGGGTCCAATTAGTTTTCCTCTCCTCCTCAAACCCAGAATGGTTTTAACTCTCTTTAAGTAGTAAGGGGAAAAAAAAAAAAAAAAAATATATATATATATATATATAATATATATATATATATATATATTATATATATATATATAATATATATATATATATATTATATATATATATATATATATATACCTAATTTTGCTCTGCCTATACTATGATGTTTAGAAAATATGTAAGTTCTATTCCATCTGGTTTGGAGTATATAAACCCAACTCCTAGTGAAACTTGAAAATCAAAAGCATTGATTTTAGACTATTATCTAGCTATGGACTTTAAAACTTTAAAAAGTCTACTTTGAAACTCAAAGACCAAGGAGGCTGCTTTGTTCTAGATGGAATTCACCTTCAACTTCCCTGGACAATACATTTCAGCTTCAAGGCAAATGCCTCAACATGGAATACAGTGAGGAAATTTATTACACATTGTATTATGTATTCCTTTATTAGGTGAAGAGGTGATTCTTCAATAGGATATGAACCAGAAGGTTACATATACTAGAGAAGAAGAATATGCAAAGGGTTCTTGGAAGTCCTTAATTGAAGTGATTTTCCTAAAAGGCAAAGAATATTTTGGGAGGTATTAATCTGATATTTACTCATAAATATTCCTTATATGCACATTACTTTTCATTTCAGCAACATGTTTGTATGCACAATGCACAGTAATGCTTTATTAATTTAACCATTGTCAATCAACAAGAATTCAAGTATATGAATTTTCTAGACAAGTACAGCCTACCTCCTAAAGATGTGATTCTAATATTCTGCTTTACAAGCATGGGGGCAGCAGGCAGAGGGAGAAATAGAAGCAGGCTCCCCACTGAGCAAAAAGCCTGATGCCGGACTCGATCCCAGGACTCTTAACCAACTAGGACACCCAGGGGCCCTTCCCTTCTCTTTATCTTATCTGTACTCACTATAGGTTTTTGTTTTGTGGTTATACTAAGGCTTACTTGAAACACCATCACACACACACATATATATATATATGTGTATATATACATACACACACATATACATATACGTATATGAATGATGGTGTCCTTGTTGGACAATTCTTGAATCTCTATTTCTCTCGGGTCAGTTAATGGAGTTTACTGTGTCTCTTTGGTGGTGTATTGTTTCCCTGATTTGTTATGACCCCTGTAGCTTGTGTAGGTGTCTGCATATTTGAAGAAACAGTCACCTTTTCCTGACTTCATGGACTAACTTCAGTAAGGAAAGGCCTTCTACAGTAGGTGGGGATATGCTAGAACATTCCATGATCCAGAATCTCCTGATGTTGGGGAATTAAGTGCCAGGGTGTGTGGTGGCTCTGGGTCTGGGGTGGGACATGGCATCTCATCAACTCAGGCTGCTGGAGTCCCAGCATCAATAACTGCATGGTCCTTGGTAGCACCTGGGTTTGGGGGGGCAGGGAGCAGAGTGCTTTCGAGAGCTACTGGAATCTCCAGTCCAGCATCTCCAGCATCCAGATTGTTATGGACTAGGGCAGACAGTGGGGCTGGCAGGAGCTGGTGGTATACACAGCCCCACAGTGGGGGCTAAATACAGATGTGTGTGTGTAGTGGCAGGGACTGGTCACAGACACATATAGCAGTGGGGACCAGGGCCAAATGCAGGTATGCTGGCTGGTGCAGAGGCTCTGGCTGTAGGCATGCACCCCTGTGGCTCCAGGTGCATGTCCTCACAGGTGCATACCCGGCAGTGGAAGAGGAAGGGAATCAGGCCAAAGTGTGCAGGTGCATAGCTGGAGGGACTAGCTGTGGGTTATTCCAGTGGTGCAGGCCAATGAGTGGAGATAAAGCCAAATCTGGTCCCACAGCAGTTGTGGGGCCTTGGCTGTCAGCACGCACTTCCATGACATCAGGATCTCACCAGCATACACACAGCAGCAGAGACCAATGAGAGGAACCAGGCCGGCAACTGCACACACACACACGCGCGCGCACATGCACACGTGCACACACACGCGCGCGTGCACACACACACACACACACACACACACACACACGGGGTCCACCATGGTGTCTACATGGTATCTTGCACTCACTCTGCTGCAGAGGTTTGGCTGGCTGCCTGGGCAGATCCCAGGCTCCAGTTTGGGGAGGAAGGTTAGGGAGAGACTCAGGTGGCTGACATTGGTGAATGCAAGTATCTGGAAACTGATGAACTCTGCAGGAAGTTCACGGGAGTTTTGCCAACCATCAGTTCCTTCAGAGGGTGGAAGGTGCTAGGGTCCTTTTCATAGCAGGTCAGGAACTGTAGTCACTCCTGCTGTGTGACTGATATTGGCAGCCCTTGCTCATCTTCCTTGTTCCCAGCTGTCTCTATATGTCTCAGCTTTGCTGCTTTCTGAGCGGGATAAAATTGACATGAGTCCTTGATGAGGCATCCTGAAAAGCTCAGGACGCTGGTCACTTACTCTGCTCTCCTTCTCAAGTAAAGAACTCCTTGTGCTTGGAAAGTGATCTTTTGGCACCCAGCAGTGCCGGCATGGGGGCTGGGAAGATACAGGCACAACAGAGCTGCTCTCCCTTCCCTTTTTGTGCAGTTGTTCCCAGGATTTTTGTACCTTTCACGGTATTGATCAAGTTTCTTAAGTGGATACCTCAGTTTCTTAAGTGGATACCTTGCGGAGCTCACACATTATTGACTTCTGTTGGGTGTGGGTGGAGGACTACTGTTGCACCATCTTGGTGCCATCACTGTTATTTCTGCTGATTCTTTTTCATGTTGCCTTGTTTCCTTGTGTTCCCAGTTATCTTTGACAGTTTGCTGATTATTGCTTTTGGACAATTATTTGTGAGGGTTCCCTGGGACCAGGACTTACTCTGTCCTCTGCCAATAAGATATTGTGCCTGCTTCTTCCAGGTGCCTGGCAAACTACCACGAGTGACCTTTTTAATCCAAATTCAAAGGTAGTAGTTCCTTGACCAACTCCAGCAATGTGTAACCTATGACCACAAAATCCTAGAGGTGATATTCATTAATTTTTCTTCTGTTCTACTCAACGCAGGATAGCTTTCTTCGAAATTCAGGGTGTGAGGTTAGCATTTATAAGTATACCCAGTTAAATTTGAATTTCAGATTAACAAAAAATCATATTTCTTAAGTTTAAGTATTCCCCCAGATATTATATGGAGCATAATTAAACTAAAAAGTTTTTTTTAATGTTTAGCTAAAATTAAAATTTAACTAGACAACCTATTTTATCTGACATTCCTAATAATAGGTTCAGTTCTTGTTGTACTTATGCTGTTAGTGTTCCCCCAGTCCTCAGGCTTTGGCTTTTCTCCCTCCTGTCCCAAAAGGCTGCACATAAAGAAAGGATATAGTAGGGACAAATCCCCCCCCCAAGACAAGTGGCTTTGATGCCTGGGTATTCTTTTCTTTTTTTTTTTTTTTAAGATTTTATTTATTATTTATTTGACAGAGAGATCACCAGTAGGCAGAGAGGCAGGCAGAGAGAGAGAGAGAGAGGGAAGCAGGCTCCCTGCCGAGCAGAGAACCCGATGCGGGGCTCGATCTCAGGACCCTGAGATCGTGATCTGAGCCGAAGGCAGAGGCTTAACCCACTGAGCCACCCAGGTGCCCCAATGCCTGGGTATTCTGTTTGTGTATCTGATTCAGGTTGTCTTCTCAAAACTGCTCTGGCAGTGAGCCACTATCTTTTTAGCTTATCGATGTGAAATGGGACTTTTTTTTGTGGGTGGTAGTAACTTCAACCCACTCTTTTGTTCATGTTGCTTAAGCATAAGCTAAGGAGGCTTGACTTGGATAATCTAGTCCCACTGGCCCAGAACATTGGGGGGACCATCTTCAATCACTGAGGCCTGAGGACTGTCTTCTAAACAAGCTCCTTGACCAACCATATGCAGTGTAATTGCATATTAAGTGTGTAAAAAGGGAGCTGCTCCTCAAGAGGCAGGCATAGATTCATTTAGCAGGTATTTTTTCATACGTGAAGTGTAAGTGAATTGAACATGTAAAACTGAAGCTTTCATCCCAGCTGGAATTAATTACCCCTTCCTCAGGGCTCTCAGAGCAATTTGTAACTCTAATATGGCACAGACACCTTCCCTGAGGTTATCGATTTGTGTAGACAGGTCTGCATTTCTGTTTCAGTTGAAAGCTACTTGATGGTATGGTTTTGTGTCCTCACCTTCAGAGCGAGAGCCCTCGGGATGATGATGGCTGATACGCTTTCTGTACTCAAAAGGTATGTGCTAAATTACATGGAATGAAAGGGAAAGTGGTAGAGATTTTATCCCAAAGCAAAAAGCAATGTGCTTTCTGACATTAAAAAAGTAGAGACGCAAACAGGCAAAACCAAGCTGAAGGCAGCCCTTCTTTGTGAGTATTATGCAAGATAGGCAGCAGAGCTGGTATATACTATTAGCACCTCTTTCCAAATCAACTTGCTAATGGCCCAGGTGGGGACAATACTCAAAAAGGATGACACAGAGGACGAATCTATGTTAATGAAGCCAGAGAGGAGGTTATGTCTGGAGCTTGGGAACCTCATGAACTGTTGGGGGGCACAGTGTGGGACCTTAGAAAACCAACTGCAAACAAGGGATGTGCTGGGCAGCGGGGTGGAGCAACAGAGCTGAGTGTGTAGGACTGGAAACAGGAATGGAAGAGGAAAACTGTACTGTCAATGGTACCTAGCATGTGCAACCATCTTCCTGCCAATGGCCTTTATAATGTTGGCTGAGGGCAAGAGAGGGGGTCTGATAAGAGCAGAGTCCCAAGAAGCTAGATCTAACCCTCCTTGGCTTATGTCCCCATGATAAGAAATTTGGGTCCTGGGGAGCTGATTGCTAAGTCATCTGTATATCTCTCTGCACTCACAGCAGTCTATCTTGCCATTTTGTGTCCTGCCTCCATCAGGAGAGTTTGAACACAAAGCTCCTGCTCTAGGGCCTCAGAGACAAATAGAACAACGAAGCGAAAGAGAGGATTAGTGTCAGTAAAGGGCATCACAGGCAGTGCCCAGAGCAGAGCAGCCAATCATCATCTGATGTATCATCTTGCACAGGGCAGGGGAGGCAGGGCAGACACCACAGGAGCCCAGATAGAAGGCAGCAGGTAGGGCTGACTGAAGACTTTCCTTTTGGAAAAAATGTGTGAACATATGGTTTTATGGCTGCTGTGTGTTTGGCTGGTGTTCTAGGTTCTGTCAAATGACAACTGCATTTCCCTGCCTCAGGTGTGATGGGCGACTTTATGTGTCAACCTGTCTGGGCCACAGGATGCCTAGATGTTTGGTCAAACATTATTCTGGGGTCCCTGTGAGGGTGTTTTGGGAGTACATTAATGTTTGAATCAGGGGACTCTGAGGAAGGCCAGTCGCCTGCCCTTAAGTGGGTGAGCCTCATGGTACCAACTGAAGGCTTGAATAGCACAAAAGACCAACCTCCCAGAACAAGAGAGAATTCTCCAGCATTTGGCCTTCAGATTTCGTCTGCATCATTGGCTCTTTCTGGTTCTACAGCAGACTGCCTTCACCCTCGAAGTGGAACAAGGGCTTTCCAGGCTGTCTAATCTGCCAGCACAACCTGCAGTTTGGGACTTGCAGGTTTTCGTAATTGAATATAGGGAATGAGCTAATTCTGTTTATTACATCTCCTCATATACGCATGACTTATGTGTTAAGTTTCTCCAGAGAACCAATACAGAAGGATACTTACAGAGGCTGAGAAGATGGCTTATAGGCGAATAGAATAAAAGTGACTCCACCCCGCACCCAAGAGAACAACCACATGTAATATTTTTGAATAATTTTTTAAAGATTTAATTATTTATATGAGAGAGAGAGAGCGTGAGGGTTAGTAGGGGTAGGGGAGAGGGAGACAATTTCAAGCAGGCTCCCTGTTGGGCACAGACGCTGATCTCAGGACCCCAAGATCAGGACCTGAGCCAAAATCAATAGTTAACTTAACCCTTCACTTCACTTAACCCACTGAGTCACCCAGGTGCCTCTACTTTTGAGTAATTTTTATGGCCCATTTCTTCATTTCCTTCTAGCTGTGACTCCTTAAGCCCTGCCATGTCTTTTAAAAGACCCTATTGTTTGGCACAATACTGGTGAGTTCGTCACACATGTAGTGTCCATTTCAAGGAAATCCAGTCTCTTACCAAGACTACTCCAAGAGATTACAAAATTCTTCGTAAACATCACTATCCAGAAACACTACCAAGTTTTATCATTAGGGAGGCCAAACAGTTTTTAAAATATTACCCTTTGACTACCCTCTCTATGTGACTTATGGTTTAAGAAAAAGAAAAGCAAAACAAAATACTATTTTCAGAAATTTTACCCAACTGGGATGGTTGGTCTCCCACCCTCTGTAAGAAACAGGATGCAGGGGAAGGATGTGAGGATAATGGAGAGCTCCTCCATCAATAACCTTACACAGACACCTTGCAGCTCATGCCCAAACTTCAAAACTCCCTCATTTTAAATGTTTTATAAATTAGAGAAAGGAAAACCATCTTTCTTCACTTATCTTACCTATACCCAACTTTATGGAGGACTCTACTTGACCACAAATACAGGAATGAACCACCTCAACACAGAAGGAACAAAAGAAAGTCATGACATAGGTATCAGTCCATGCAAAAGCATTGTCTCAAAGGCCATTAGAAGTGACAGAGTCGGGACGCCTGGGTGGCTCAGTTGGTTAAGCAGCTGCCTTCGGCTCAGGTCATGATCCCAGCGTCCTGGGATCGAGTCCCACATTGGGCTCCTTGCTCCGCAGGGAGCCTGCTTCTCCCTCTGACTCTGCCTTCCACTCTGTCTGCCTGTGCTTGCTCTCACTCTCTCTCTCTCTCTTACAAATAAATAAATAAAATCTTTAAAAAAAAAAAAAAAAAAAAAAAAAAAGAAGTGACAGAGTCAAGAGGTTACCCCGAAAGGATTATTTCATGTCTAGGTCTATGGAGATATATCTTTATGTATATAAATATTGTAATTCCACTAATTCACTCCAGTACTTTAAAAATAATGATCATCCTGGTTCCAGATGATTTGGGTACTATAGGACAAAGTTGCTTGGCACATGCAGTGTGGTATAGCAGTTAGGAGCACAAGCTCTGGTGTTGGACCACTGGGTGAAAATCCTGGGTCCACCACTTGCTGTGTGTCTATGGCTAAGTTATTTGTCCTCTCTTAGCATAAGTCTCCTGTTTTTAGAAGAGGGAATGATGAAGTACATACTACAGGGGATTGTTTTAAGGATTAAACAAATCAACTCATTCAAAGTGCTTAACACTTGGGAAATGTTCAATAAATACTCTCTTTATTATTAGATCATTATTATTCCCAGATAGTTCATGTGCATCAAGAGTCCTAGCAAAAGCTTGGGGTAGACAATAAACCAAAGAGGTAGGAACCTTGCATGAAGTGGCTGTGTCATGAAAAAAAAAAAAAAAGACCTGCTTAGCATTCCATTAAAAAAAAAAAAAATCACCTAGCAAACTATTTTGTGCTTGTTGCCATACAGAACCTGGTCCATCTGTAGATGGCCACAGGCCTTACTTCAATATGGAGAATCATTAGGGTCATTCAGACCCTAAGCACCACTGGATTCAACTTCAAATAAGTCAGATG
Organism: Mustela lutreola; assembly: GCF_030435805.1. Lineage (NCBI taxonomy): Eukaryota > Metazoa > Chordata > Mammalia > Carnivora > Mustelidae > Mustela > Mustela lutreola. The sequence goes on along the minus strand of NC_081292.1, from coordinate 119,566,169 downwards.
AATAAACTCCTGACCCATTAGGAGCCAGTTTTGGCTAAGAATATTTTGCAAAATGATATATCAAAACTGGTCTGAGTTATTGCTTGACAGCTTCTTTATCAGCTTTTTACAACTATAGAAAACTTTTCTTATTGAGATAATTCATAAATATATTAATATTTTAGTAGGTAATAAGTATTTCTTATTTTTTCCCAAATTTAAACTGATGGTGCTTATTTGCAGCTGTATTATTTCATACCCATGTGCTAAAATGCAAGTAGCAAAGAACAAAAATGATGTAATGTGAGCTTGATTTTTACCAGAACTGAAAGAACTGAGTTATAATGGCTCTCAGAAGGCCTCCCTGCTGGGAGAACAAAGCTCCAGTGGGAGATAACAGTGTGCATTTGTTCTGTTTGCTTTGTTGGATTTCCAGGACACTCTTCTGTTCCCTATCTCCATTCTTCACTAAAAAAAAAAAAAAAAAAAAAAAAGGTAATTTGTCATTCTTATCCAGATCATGTATTCTGCCTGCTAGCAAGTGAATAAGTAAGTTTGAATTTTCCAATGTACAAGAGGAAGGATTTTGAAAAAATTCTGCTCCAGAGTTTCTCATGTCCATTGAAAGTGAACTAACTCTGCTATCTGTGGTGCATATGAATTCTTATTTGAAAGCTATCACTCTTGGGGTTAACAAAGACTCTGGACCTGCCAGGATCAAGTTCAGCTATGAGAATCTGTTATAAACATCTCGTCATAGGAAAAGGTCATTCATTATTTCCTCATCTTCCTGAAGGAAGAAATTCATCCTTCAGCCTGAACTTGGCCTTGAGAGAGAGAAACCACAGATAGAGAATCTCTGCTTCCTGACAATGAAGGGAAAAGATGTCTTGGAGGCAAGCCTGTGCTGGAGAATAATGTTAAAGATGACAACCTTCCTGAAGTCACCCTGCAGTTAAGAAAGAATGAACCATGGGAAAGTGACTTGGAAGATGCCCAGTCCTTCTTAAAGAACCTGTATCAATTTCAGTACAGTTTTTCTTGATATTTTGTGAGACTTTCCAAAAAGTTCATACTGGAAGGGAAGAAGTAAAACTATCTTTATTGTCAGACAACATGATAGTGTATAAAGAGGGTCCTAAGAAATCTACAAAAGCTACTAGAACTAATAAGTGAGCTTAACAAGGTTGCGAGAAAAAAGGTCAAAAACAAGGATTAATCTCATTTGTATATATTGCAGTATATGAACCCTTGAAAATTAAAATTAAGTCAATAATTCAATTTATAATAGTATCCAAAATGTGAAATACTGAAGGATAAATTTGACTAATATGTGATAACTATTGAAACTACAAACCATTATTAAAAATTTAAAGACCTAAATACATGGAAAGATACACCACTTCATAGATTGGTTGAGTCCATATTGCTAAAATATAAATGCAATTCAAACCAAAATCATATTGGATGCTTTTGCACAAATTCACAAGCCAACTCCAAAATTTAATTGAAAATGCAAAGGACCTAGAATAGCCAAAACAACTTTTTTAAGAAGTACAAAGTTGAAGGACTTAAACTCTTAATTTCAAGTTCTACTTTAGGGCTAGAATAACCAAGAGAGTGTTGTATTGATGTAAGAAAAGACATACAGAACAGAATTGAGAATGCAGAAATAGGTACACACATTAATTTTTCACAGACTACCAGTAAAAAGGGGAATGTCTTTTCCATAAATGATGTTGGAAGTGAGAACAACTTGAAAAAATTAACCTCAATTTTTACTTCAGTGCACTCACAAAATTAATTCAAATAGCTTATAGACTTATATGTAATAGTACATACTATAAAACTTCTAGTTGGAAATATTGTGATCTTGAGGAAGACAAGGATTTCTTAGGCACAAAAAAAGTACAAAGCATATTAGAAAAATTATATATTGCATTTGATAAAAACTAGAAACATTTGTTCTTCAAAAGACACTACTAAAAAATGAAAAGGCAAATCATAGACTATAAGAAAATGTTCATAGCAGATATATGTGACAAAGAACTTGTATTTAAAGTGTATTCCATTTCTGTTAACAGACAACCTAATTAAAAGCACAAAATGATTTCAATTGACACTTCACAAAGTAAGAAATTTGAGTAGCCAGTAAAGACTTGTGAAGCTGTCCATCTTCATCATTCATCCAGAAAATGCAAAATGTTAACTATAGTAGACTCCCTCTCTATACCTATATGCATAGCTAAAATTAAAAAGACTAACAATATCAAATGTTGGCAAGGATATGGAAGCAACTGGAACTCTCAAGCTTTGCTGGTGAAAGTGTGAAATGGTCCAAGTACTATGAAGAACAGTCTGGTTGTTTCTTTAACTCTTGTACATACACCTCCCCTATGATCCAGCCACTCTACTTCTACATATCTACCCAAGAGACTTGAAACTATATATCCACAGAGTCTCGCACACAAATGTTTATAGCAGCTTTATAAATAATATCTCCAAACTGGATGCAACCCAAATGACTACCAGCAGTTGAACAAATAAATTGTGGCTTGTCAATATACAACAGGGTACCGCTCAGCCATAAGGTCCAAACTATAGATACATGCAACATGCATAAACCTCACAAGCACTGTGTAAAGTGAAAGAAATGAGACTCAAAAGAGAATATACTGTTACATTTATTTGAAACTCTAGAGAAGATTAATCTAATCTGTAATGACAGAGGCAAGTCCATGTTTGCTTAGGAGTTGAGCTGTTAAGGGAGTTGACTGAGAGGAGCAAAGGAATCTTTCGTAGTGATCAAAACATTCCATATTTTAATTGCACTGGTTATTACATGGGTATATACCTTTATCAAAACTCATTAAGCTATACATTTAAAATGAATACATTGGATTATATGTAAATTATACCTTAGTAGTCAATAATCATAAACTTCACTGAAACAAATGTCAAAAGGTAACCTCCAAAGTCTGTTTCTGCCATCTTTCCCCATTGCCATTTTGCCTTCTCTCAAGCTGTCTGTCACACTTAGAAATAAGAGTACATTGGTACTTGTTAGAGTTAACCAGTCATACATACAGAAAACTAAATATCATGGGGGAGAGGGACAGGGAGGGAAATCAGTCTATCCCGAAAATTATTTAAATTTTTGGATGCTTAGAGTTGATCACCATAAGCATTATTTTTTTTTCATGTCATTGGTCCAATTGTTTGTTTGTTTTTTAATTTTTGTTTTTAAAATTTCTTTTCAGTGTTCCAGAATTCATTGTTTATGTACCACACCCAGTGCTTCATGCAATACGTGCCCTCCATAATACCCACCACCAGGCACACCCAACCTCCCACCCCCTTCCCCTCCAAAACCCTTAGTTTGTTTCTCAGAGTCCACAGTCTCTCACGGTTCATTTCCCCCTCCAAAATCCCCCAACTCCCTTCTCCTCTCCATCTCCTCGTGTCCTCCATGTAATTCTTTATGCTCCACAAGTAAGTGAAACCGTATGATAATTGACTTTCTCTGCTTGACTTATTTCACTCAGCATAATCTCTTCCGGTCCTGTCCATGTTGATACAAAAGCTGGGTATTCATCCTTTCTGATGAAGGCATAATACTCCATAGTAGAAATGGAAGATATGGACCATAACCATTATTTAAACATTTATTTAGGGACACGCGGGGGGCTCAGTCGGCTAAGCAAGTTCCTTTGGCTCTGATCATGATCCCAGGGTCCTGGGATCGAGTCCCACCTTGGCTCCTTACTCAACAGGGAGACTGCTTTTCCCTCTGTCTGCTCTGCCTACTGCTCGCCCTGCTTGTGCTCTCTCTCTCTCTGACAAATAAATAAATCAAATCTAAAAACATAAATAAATAAAAAACAAAACAAAAAGTTATTTATATTTCCTTTCTTTTCATTCAATTGTAGAATAAACCAAGAAAATAAAAAGGCATAGATAAGCAGTAAATAAACTTTTTTTTTTTTTAATCGCCTGCCTGAGTGCTTTCGAAAATAGCCTGATTTCATCAACACTGGGGATAATTCTTCCTAGTGTAGAATGACTTGGCAGGCTACTGTACTAACATGAACTCGGTCATGTTTCTTGTGCCCCTCAAAAGTGCAGGCAACAAGGAGAAAAACTGAAATCTCTGACGACGCTGCCCACCCCTGTCCATGACTCACACACCAGCTGTGGGCTTTTGCACTTTCTCATGTTTTCAACTCAGCATGTGCAGGATATCAGAATGACCATCTATGGTGCAACTGAACCTTAGTTGAAGTTTGAAGAAAAAAAAAAAAAAAAAACCTGAACGAAATCAGCTCCTGTTCCTTCTGATTCCCAGCCCCTGGGGCTCAGATATTTTATCAAGACACAGACGCTGGGAAGAAGGTCAGTGGAAATGTTTGGTATGACAGGATCTAACAAACACTGTTGGGATTCCCACTGTCTGGGAGATAAAATTTTATGCTTGATTAAATGGAAGAAAAATCAAATATGAAAAAAATAAATATACCAGTTCTCTCCTGCTTTTTTTCAGAAGTATGTTTAATCTAGAAAATTACTGTTCAAATGCTCTTCCAACCAGCCTTCACTCCCTAGTGCTAACTTGCTAGCATGTGAAAAATGCTGATACTGGAGGGGCTAAAGGTCACAAAGAAGAAAAAAATTGGAAACCAAGAAAGATCTACAAGGGCGGCTGCAAATAAAAAGAAAAACTATATAATAGTAATATGATCAGGCTTTCAAAAATGAGTCCAGCTCCTGTTCGGTTACCAAAGATTGCCCAGTCCTCTCCCCTTTGACCAGTGTTGTGGAACGGTTCACATTACTGATCCCTCATGCACGTACAACACACACACACACACACACAGCCACATTCTTGCCCTTATCCCCTCACTAAGCTGAAGAACAGAACAACAGTCTGCAGAAGTACATTCCCAATTCCCTCTCTGCCATCACACAGATTCCTGCAGCGAATTAACCCCCAAACTAAATCATCAATACATTCATGTCTTTAACACATTTTTAAGGATCAGTTAGATACCTTACTGACCTTGTTTCCAAATACTTTCCAGCACATCAAGAATGCTTCTGGTTCTTAGTTTTATAAGGTCAAAGTATGCTTGACATTAATGGTTTTATAAATGTCAGCATAAACAGAAAGTCTACTCTAAGGATGAAGAAATGGGAGAAGAGAAAAGAGAAAAGGAAGTGCATCAAAGGACATCAACGTCCATTGCCCAAGTGCAGTCTTCCATAACACTTAGCGGAGGGCCTCATTCTGGACTGTTTGCCCGGGGAGTGCCATCAACTCAAAACTGCAGGATGGACCAGTGACTCTGAGCGAATGGTCTCTGTCTCCTTCCACCTGCCCGCCTTCCTTCCTCACTTCTTTCCTCCTTATTTCCTCTCTTCTTCCCCCCCCTCACTTCCTCTCCTTCTTTCTTCTTTAATCTTTTGAAAATTCAAATCACCTGTGAATTCATTTACATCTTTAAAACACATATGCTTATTTTGCACATATTCATGTTTCTTTGTAATGTTTCTCTGCCATTTTGCTTGCCATACGGTTTTTCTCTCCAACTCTTTTAAGCACTTGGAGGACAGAGTCCACAAATCCTTTTTGTCAATGTCTTCCCTTTTCCACTTGCTTCACAGTCCAGTTTACAAATATAGGTAGAGGCTTGCAAAAGCTTCTGCTCAAGATTGGTTCTTGGTACATTCTTATTCTTCAAGTGGGGGGCATTAGATAAGCCAAATAGAATTGCACTTACCATGTGAAATCATGTAGGTATATTAAAATTTCATTAAAAAGAAACAGTACTTTTTCAAATGACACTGAGTTGTCTAAACATAGATTTACATTTATCATATTTTTTCAAGTTGACTCTAGGAGGAGCGTCTTTTTCTAATCCTGCATCATAATGAAATATTCACAGGATTAATTTAGTAGATGCAATGTACTGCATTAACAGCTAAATGACATCCACTTCGTATCACTTCACTCGTTGATCATATTAAAATCCTGAGACTACATTTGAATTACCTGTAATTTTGAGAACTTCAGATATATTCATATATTCCACACTTTCAGCTTTCTAGTCTTGAGAAGATCAAAGAGATTTGTTCAACTGTGAAAAACCTTCTTAAGAGCTTTTTGAGACTCTCCACATCATACACATTTCATATATAAGCCACGATGTAGGAGAATTTAGGCCACAGTGGTATAAATGTCAGATTCATTTGCTTATAATACAAATAATGCAAATATTCTTGTAGAGCAGGCATGAACAAATTCTGCTTTTTGATGAGTAATAGAAGCAGATGGCCCATTCATGGTGTAATGATTAATGCTAAGTAAAGTATTTTAGTATGACTAATTTAGGGAAAGAAGTAAGGAGAGAACGTGGAAAGTTGAAAAGGAAGAAAGAGACAGAGAGGTTCTATTTAAATAATTTTAAGAGAGGTTCTATTTAAATAATTTTATAATTAGAATAGCTGGTGATAGATGATCTGGTCCAAACAAATTTAATTTTTCAGGTATGGAAGCTGAGGCCCAAAATTTAGAAGTAGCTTGCCACTTTCCTTATGTTTCTGTTTGCTTATTAGACCACCACTTGCCTTAGTAAATATATGCTACAGTGTCCTAAGAAACAGTCAACCTGTCATCTGCTAGATTTAAAGAAACATAAGAATCCCTTTATCTTACTGGAATCCCAAGTTAAAGTACTTTCATTCTGGTAAAATCAAAACAAAACAACTGCGTCTATTGAATAAATAAGATCAAATAATGAGCCTAGGGTCAATCTCTAGATCTCGAATGAACATGGAAGTGGGAAACTGTTATATTTACCCTAATATATTAAAGGAAACAATGGATGAAGACTGAATGCTTCCTTAGGCAAGAGTTTAAGGAGTTCAGGGGAAAATAATGGAAAATAAATAGGCTTTAGAATTAAAAATAGTAGTAATAATAATAACTGAATTTGAATTCCTCATCTAATTCCTAATGGCTATGTATTATGGAGCAGGGAACATAACTAACTTGACCTTGGTTTCTCTCATCCTTAAAAGGAGTATAATGTCCATGTTATGCAATTATAGTGCAGATGGTAGGAGACAACACATTTAAAAAGACAGTACACAGTCTAGCATGTAAAACTCTTCAGTCAACATTATTATTGTGATGTGTATTATTTACCATCATCTTTTTGGCAGCATTGTTAATCACAATATTATTGGTTCACCTTCAGAAAATCACCTAATCTGTGGCCAGATCCTCATCTTTGCAGGAGATTCTAAAGCTTAATTGTCTCACACTATCCAAACTCACAAGTGATAGATTTGAATATGAGAATGTTTGTTTATATTTTCTTTCAAAATGGAAATTGGTTATGGATGGGGGCTGCCACTGTACTTGAGAGACAAAATTATATATCAAGGCATGTTTGATAGACATAACAAAAGAAGGTGAAAACCAGTAATAATAGCAAGTATCAGTTGGCGGTCACACTGTGTGGAGCAGCTTTCTCATATTCTTTTACTTGATCCAGTATAAACTCTGCGAACTAGGCACTTCCTGTATCTACATTTCACAGATGAGATAAACTAAGGTATGGCAATTCAGTACCTTGCTCAAGTTTACAGAGCTGAATTTGAAGATAAGTGCTCAGCTAACATTATATTAATGTGAAAGAAAAGGAAAACCCTCAGCCTTCCACACCATCCCATTTCTGTCTACCTAATCTAGGAGTAAAGATTCAGAGTCTCCTCTCCCTCGAATGTTGTTATGAATATACTGACACGTTCCATACTCTGCATTTACATATCCCACTATAATTGAGCTTGCTTTGGCATTAACATTTTTCCTGGCCAGTGATGTGTTACTGGTCCATGGAATTTTAGCTCATTGTGCATTAATCATATATGCTACTCAGCCATAAAAAAGAATGACTACTTGCCATTTACAATGACATGGATGGAGCTAGAGGGCATTATACTATGTGTGTGTGTGTGTGTGTATACACACACACACATATATATACAGATATACACACACATATATACACATATATATACATATATACACACACATATGTATATACGTATGTATATATGTGTGTGTATATATGTATATATATGCGTATATATGTGTATATGTATATCTGTATATATATATACACATATATATGTATGTATGTGGCTGGCAATCCAGAAGAGCTGATGTATACTTCCATTCTGAGCATAGAAGACCAATATCCCAGCTTTAAAATAAGTAGAGGACAGAAAATTCTTCCTTACTCTGCCTTTTGTTCTGTTCAGGTCTCCAAAAGTATTGGATGAAGCTCATGTGAATGGGGGAGGGCAATCTGGTTTACTTATCTCCCAATTCAAATGTTAATCTCACCCAGAAATATCCTTAACATGCCTAGAATAATGTTTAACCAAATATCTGGGCACCCATGTCCCAATCAAGTTAATACATAAAGTTAACCATCACAGGAGCCAACAGACACAGAGAAAGATGTAATCAGTGAAATGTGAATCAAAACTACAATGAAATTATCACCTCTCACCTGTCAGAATGGCTAAAATTAACAACCAGAATTAACAAGAAACAACAGGAGTTGGTGAGGATGCAGAGAAAGGGAAAACCTCTTGCACTGTTAGTAGGAATGCAAACTGGTACGGGCACTGGGGAAAACAGTATGAAGGTTCCTCAAAAAGTTAAAAATAGAACTACCATATGATTTAGCAACTGCACTATTAGGTATTCAGCCAAAGAATACAAAAATACTAATTCAAAAGGATACATGCCCCCCCAATGTTTACAGTAGCATTATCTGTAATAACCCAATTATGGAAGCAGCCCAACTGGCCACCCATGACTGATAAAAGGATAAGGAAGGTGTAGTATACATGTAATGGAATATTACTCAGCCATTAAAAAAATGAATGAAATCTTACCATTTGCAATGACACAGATGGAGCTAGAGGGTATTATGCCAAACAAAATAAGTCAGTCAGAGAAAGACAAAATACTCTACGATTTCACTCATATGTGGAATTGAAGAAACAAAACAGACAAGCAAATGGGGAGAAAAAAGAAAGAGAAAGAGAGACAAACCAAGAACCACACCCTGAACTATAGAGAACAAACTGATGATTACGAGAGGAGAGGTGAGTGGGGGGATGGGTGAAATAGGTGATGGGGATTAAGGAGGGCACTTGTGATGAGGACCGGGTGATGTATGGAATTGTTGAATCATTAGGTTGTCCACTGGGACTACTACACCATATTTTAACTAACTGGAATTTAAAAAACAATACTTTAAACTTAAATTAAAAAATTAACCACCTTAGGATGAAAAGATAAAAACAGGGATCTTGATAAAGGAATTGCTAGATTTGCTAAGCTGTTGGAGGAGAAGGCAGTGATATGAGATCAAACCCCAGTCATCTAAATGGACTGGAGAAGCAACTATCCAGGTACTGAAGACTTATTAGACAATCACCTCGTTAAAAGTTAGGGCAAATTGGATTATTTCCTTCCTGAAAAACAAAACAAAACAAAATAAAGCCAAAATGAGTGAACCACAAAAACACTGTGAAACACTATTTTACGCTTTGTTTTTATTTTTCTTATTCTCTTAGGCAATGTCTTCAGCAAAAATTCATAAAACCATAACCTCCTCTTGACTTTGGTCTTTAAAATAATCAAGCTAGCTGGTTTCCTTTAAGTTCTGCCAACTCGGAGAATAGCACCATGGCAACAGGATCAACTGTGTTACCTGTAGAGGACCACAAGGGTCAAAATGTGGTGATTGTTCCTTTAGCAAAGTTTCTTTAGAAAGTAACTCCATTTTATTTTTCCTGCCAGAGTCAGAAAACAATGCAACAGGCTCGCTTCAATAAGTACTGGAAAATCAAATGGAAAACCAGACAAATATCAGAATGGGTTTGGAACAAAGCAGCAAGGTTTCTGGGCCTCCCTGGGCACAAGGTTTCAAATATTCACATCATGCTGTTCAGAAGCAGAAGTAATCATGGCTCTGCATCAATGTCCTTTCATTCTCCAAAGGCAGTGCACTCAGAAGCTGAATGAGAAGGGACAATAACCTGAGCCTGATCAATCACCCTAAAACAGAGACATGCACGTGTCTCCCCTTGCGGGGCCCCCTGCTGCCCTGACGAGTAGACACAAGCCTTTCTAAAGAAGGACAAAGCTTTTGGCAGCTTATTGCCCTGACTCTGATAAGGACAGCTAACTGCACTTGTTTTACCCCATGAAATTGTATCTTCTTGGTGCACTGTGGATTTTCAGAGGGTCTCTGAATGCTTCTTCAAATGACATCTCTTCCTCAAATGGTGAAGATTCTTCGTGACAAATGATGGACCCAGGGGAGAACAGCATCACAGACAAGTTGAAATTCAAGTCGTTCTCACTGGAAATTGACAGCAACCTCACACTGAGGCCTGAGATGTTGTTTTATTGAGCATGGAGAGAGTATCTGCTTAACAACCTTGAAAACCGAATTACTCGGGAACGGGGTGTTTTAGTTTATTGGACTTCTGGTTCTCTGAAAGCCCTTGATATTTCAACTTTTATCACTGGAAATCTTTGAACTTGGAAGAGTCAGTTTCCCATGTTAGTATGTATTTTAGGAGTACATTGAACATGACTGAAGCCTTGGATAGGGGCTTGGCACAGACACTTGAATTGTCAGTAGGTAATGGATGAGGAAGGTGAGGAATTGGAGCTGAGTAATACTGACCCCAGGACATATACCAAAAGACATAATTCATTAAGCAAATAATTATTCAATTTCTATTCTCTGTCAGGCAAATACGCCCGAAAGGCAGGGGAGGAATCAACAAAATATTTCACAAATAAATATTTAATCACAGCCAGCTGTGTTTAATGCTATAGAAGCAGTGAGCAACTGACAAATTACAAGGGGATGTTGTAATTCCTGCCCTGGTAGTTAGGGAAGTCTTACTTGAGGAGTTGATGTTTAACCTAAAACCAAGCAGAAGAAAGAGAACTTACAATTATTTTTAAAGCAAATTTCTGTTATTTTACACTATTTTTAAAATAAGCTACAAAAAACTACAATATACAGAAAATCAGTGTATCTTCTTCCATAGTTGAATATGGTACTCAAATAGCACACTTTACTAGTAAAATGTATTTGCAAATATCATAATTGCTTTAATTTGCATTTTTTATTGTTTGTGAGGCTGAGCATCTATTCAAATATTTATTAGCCACATGGATTTTGCCTTCTGGATATACCTAATCATATCCTTTATCCATTCTTTTGCACTTTGTCATTTTCTTATTGATTTGGGTGACTTCCCCTGTTCCAGAGATGAGCCCTTTGTCTATACACTGCAAATCTCTCTGATTCTGGTGTTACCATTCTGCTCACAGGCTTTTACCTTGTGCAGAGATTTTTTAATATTAACCTGGTCAACACAAACAATCTTCTCCTTTAAATTGTGCATGTTTTAGGCTTTAAGATATCATCGTTTACTCTCAGCTTGTAAAGGTATTCTGAACATTTTTAAATAAACCTTTCAGATTTTGCTATTCACAATTGCTCTACATTTAATGTGCTTTCTGGTGTGAATAAAGCAAATTGTTTTATTTATTTTTTATTGTGGACAGGACACCGATCACCACAGCATCATGTATTGAAAACATTTTTCTGGGACGCCTGGGTGGCTCAGTAGGTTAAGTCTCTGCCTTCGGCTCAAGTCATGATCCCAGGGTCCTGGGATCAAGCCATGCATCGGGCTCTTTGCTCAGCAGGGAGCCTGCTTCCCCCTCTCTCTCTGCCCGCCTCTCTGCCTACTTGTGTGCTCTGTCAAACAAATAAATTCTTAAAAAAAAAAAAAAAGGAAAGAAAGAAAATATTTTTCCTCATTGATCTGAACTGTCTCCTCTGTCATTTACCGAGTTCCAGTAAGTGTTCCTGGGCTCTCTAATCAGCCCACCTCCCTTTATTTCCATTTGTTTACCTCATGACCTCTAAATACTACAGTTTTATAACCAGTCATGCTATCTAGAAGAGTTGTTCCCCAACTTTGTTTATTTAAAAAGAATTTGGGGGGGTTTGTCCCTTCATTCTGACATCTGAGTTTTAGAATCTCCTTATTAGGATTATGATTGCAATCATACTGAACTGGAGGGACAGCACAGCCATCTTTAGATGCCATCTTTAGAGCCACCTGGGTGGCTCAATCGGTTAAGCATCTGTCTTCATCTCTGGTCATGATCCCAGGGTCCTAGGATGGAGCCCCACATCAGACTCCTTGCTCAGCAGGGAATCTGCTTGTCCTTCTCCATCAGCTCCTCTCCCTTTGCTCCTCACCCCTGCTCATGTACTCACTGTCTTTCTCTCAAATAAATAAATAAAAACTCAAACAAAAAAAAAAAAAAAGAATAGCCATCTTTATTATATTGAGACTTCTAGTTCATAGATCTGGTTCATACCTCAATTTTCTCATTATTAAACTTTTTTTGCCATCTTATTGCACTTTACAAAGAAATATTAGAAAAATAAAATTCTGATTATCTTAGTTTTCAGATGCCTGAGGTTTGAACCTTAAGACACGGGGCTTCCAAAGAGCCTTGGATGTAGTGGCTTGGACTCAGAAGAGTTAAGTTCCTCATTCTGAAGTGTCCTAGATGACAACTCTGGGAAAATCACAGTTCATAGCAAGTACAATGTTTTGTGAACCATTCTTAAGGATTACAAACACCATTTTATCTCAGGAATTTCCTTTTACCGTGATCTTTGTCTGCTGAGTCTTGGGGGATTTTTTCCCTATTGCCTTTCTTATTTCTAAATTGGTTTTAGCCAAGAAGAAAATTGCACATCTGCAGGAGATACAGCTCCGCTGCAGTCTGATTCAGTTCTACAGCAGGTATTTGATTTCAGGCCAAAACTTCTAACAGCGAGTATAACAAATGTTGAAAAGAAAATGAAAGTATAGTATAACTTCATTATTTTTATTTACAGTCATTTTGGTCTTGAAATAATCTTTTCAGACCTTCTTTCCCAGCATACAAACATCTGTTACGTTTCTTTTTCTTTCTGTTTTTCTAGCTCTCTGCTAATTCCATTTTACATTTTCTGATAGACAAGGAAAGCATATTCTCTAGAGTTCCAGCAGATGGCAGCATAGAGCTATTGTTCCAACTGGGATGCGCCCTCAGTTCTGCAGAGCAGAATCAAGACTGTTTAACAGTAGTGAGTCCCAGATACAGAATGTGAGCTCAGTGTGTAAGCCAAGTCCAACCCAAGTGACAAATATAACATCCCCAAATTTCCTGTGCACCATCCAATGAGCCTTCAGAGTGAAAACTATCATATTGCAAATAGCAAATAAAAGGAAAACAAATAAACTTCTTACATGCTGGCTGGTTCACTGGAATCATTTGGAAGGCAGTAAAAAGAACATTTATGAATTTGAATATTCTTTATTGGTCAGTTAGGAGAAACAAACTAGAAGCCTAAGTGTTTCCTGCTGATTACTTTGTTACCAGGACTGATTAAAGGTAGTTAGCTGCTGGTAGGACACAGGGTCCCCAGCCATCAGAAACTTGCCTGACCTGCCAGCGTAGGATGCAGAGAGACTCATCCCCTTACCGTGCTTGAGGGCTGAACAGCATCGGTCTTCCTGGAAATAACAAAAGCCCTGGAGACTTATTGCAGGGAGACTTGGGGAGAACTTAAAGCTCTTCCCCTGTTGGCCATCTTTTCTGACTCTCAATTTTTTTCACTTGCCAAATTGCAATAATAGGACCTTCTCTGCTTCCCCTATAGAGCTGTGATGGGGACTGGAGGAGGCTAGTAACATGGTACCAGACATCAGGGGTAGACTGAGGCAGCAGAATCTGGGAATACAACTGTGGGCTCTGCAGCCCCCTATAAGGGCTTCAACCCAGAGTCACACCATTAATCATTCAACTGTGGACAAATTATTCAAGCTAAGTAAGCCTCAGTGACTCCCATTGTAATATAAAAAGTTGGATTTTAACCACATTTGTTTCAAATACATATTATGTATTTGTACATTGAAAAGCACCATATAAATAAGAAATACCCTTACTGGGTGCATGGGTGGCTCAGTGAGTTGGGCCTCTGCCTTCAACTCGGGTCATGACCTCAGGGTCCTGGAATCGAGTCCTGCATAGGGCTCTCTGCTCGGCAGGGAGCCTGCTTCCTCCTCACTCTCTCTGCCTGCCTTTCTGCCTGCTTGTGATCTCTGTCAAATAAATAAATAAAATCTTTAAAAAAAAAAAAAAAAGTACCTAAGTGGAACTCTGAAGGAAATAGATAAACTCAGCTGACAGGTGTTTTCAAGGAAGTGGCCAGGTTTGGGGACTGAGTTAATCAGAGGCTTGTTCCCATGGTCTATAAATAGGGCTCCAGGTAATCAGAATACAATCATATACTTGATGGCTGTTAAATAGGTGATGGAAGCCAAGGGCAAACCAGTAGCAACCGCTCCTGGAATGCTGGCCAACGCTGGGCCATTAGGGCTTGAGGAGCTGCAGGTGTTTCCTGAGGGGAAGAAACCTCAGAGCCAGGCACCATTTGACACTGACACTAGAGAAGACTCTGCTAGACCCTTCACGGTAGTTCCGTGAATGTCAGCCCTGGCTCATCCATGGCTTATCCTGGAGAGTCAGAGAATACGGATTTGTACCATTTACTCTCCCCTCCCCCCAAAATCAACTCCATAAATCTGCCAGAGGTTTCCAAAATTAAGCCATGCCAATGAAGAAATGGACTACTTACCTGTCAGATGTTACAAATCTGGAATGTTTCTTTCTTGTTACTTATCAGGAGATCAGAGCCTAAGGAACCATCATGAGCCCCTTCAACGGAGTGATGAGGAAAGGCCACGGTGACGCGCTCAGGCTCGGAGCCCACTGGCGGAGTGCTCCAGTGAGGAGCCCAGGACACATGGAGGAAGCCCAGGACACATGAGGAGCCCAGGACACATGGAGGAAGCAGACGCCTGACAGATGGGAGAGTTCACCCAGGTGGGAGAAGAAAATGAGAAGTTCACCAACACTTCTCAGGGCTCCAGAGCTGAGTCTATCATCACCAGTTGTCAGAGAGCTCAGTGAGCTAAACAGAAGATGGAAAGGCCTGATAAAATGGACAGAGTGGTTCAACTTCCGTCAAGAGTAAACCATATATTTTTTAAGGATTTTATTTATTTGACAGACAGCGATCACAGGTAGGCAGAGAAGCAGAGAGAGAGAGAGGAGGAAGCAGGCTCCCTGCTGAGAAGAGAGCCCCATGTGGGGCTCAATCCCAGGACTCTGGGATCATGACCTGAGCCAAAGGCAGGGGCTTTAACCCACTGAGCCACCCAGGCGGCCCCGAGGGTAAACCATATTTTAAGACATTCCAGGCAAACCGAAATAAAGCCAGAGGCTTCCCGGTGAGTGTAGTGAATTGGAGCTAAAAGACATCTGGAGAAGATCCAGGCCAAAGATGCCGGGGAGAGCACCATCTCAGCTAGGGCCTACAGACATCCCCAGTCCTCCCACTGTCCTTTATTGACGGACAGTTGACCTCACGGTCCTCCCATGATCAGCAAGTGCAGGTTGGACGAAGAAGGAAAGTTTTCTAGCAGGTTTCTCCGCCATGCCTACAGGCGCTGCAGGTGCTTCATGAAGGAACAGCTTCTCCCTCCTGCCCGCCCTTTCCTCTGATGCCACCAAACGAGATTTCCTGCTTTTAGTCTCTGATAAACGGTAAGGATTTGGGAGGGGAGCACTTATGAAACCCTTTATGTATTAACAACCCTCACCTGATGCACTGATGCACATTAAAAACCCCACTTTATTCACAAGGAAGATAAAAATCAGATAATTTAAGTAGCCTAATGCATGATATTTAGTAAACAATGTTCGAAGGTTTGAACCCAAGAGATCAATCCCTGAATCCATGTTTCTAACTACACCAAGAAGCAGGCAACAGCAAAGTTGCCCAAATACATAGAGATTGGGAGTTGAAGTGAAATGTGGGCTTTAAAATCCCTGCTATCATTCCCTTCAATAATCCTCTGTGTGCTATCCCCTGAAAATAGCAATGTTATCAACCCAATCTAGATTAAATAAATTAACAAGCAAGATCATTCATCATATAAAGAACTTTCAATATTGATATACATGGTGTTCATTCAAAATTAACAATAGGAATTTAATATATGAAATCAGTATTTCACTCACAAGCTTTTGTTCTATTATACTGCAGAATGATCAAAGATAGGAGTATAATAGTGATTCTCTATATTAATCGTCTTATATTCACACCTGGAAAGAACAGTGTGTATTGTTTTCAATTTTTCATTCTTTTTTCATATGTTGCTTTTTCTTAATTACATTTATTAAACTGTAATTTTGCCTATTAAATCTAAAAATAAAGAATTGAGACTTGCATGTGTAGTTTTATTTATTTCATTATTCTAGTAGTTAATTTTTAGTTTATTTTATGAAAGTGTCCACCCCAGTGGCTTAAGACGGGAGGCTGGTGTTTTAGCATAGTTAATTAGGGAAACACTAGGGTTATGTATACAAAGGTAAGTCAGACAAGAATTTTCCTGCAGCAGAGTCTAATGGACCTATCAATAAGAAAAAAGTTCATTTGCTTATAAACAAAACCAAAACAGTTGTGTTTTAAACCAAAATAGGTCTCAAGACCATTTCCCAGCCCAGACTAGCTGGTGCATTTCAGCTACTACCTGCATTCCAGATAGCACAAATGAAGTAGAAAAGAATGGCTTGCCTCCCAACTTTTATATAGATTCCTAGATGTCTCATACATTTCTGCGTATGTATCTTTGGACAAACCTTACTCAAATAATCAGTTACTGCAAAAGGGGGCTTTCACTAATGCGGTATTCTATTACTCAGAAGCAAAGCAGGGAAAGGTGCCTGAGTGGCTCTGTTGGTTGAGCATCGGACTGTTGGTTTTTACTCTGGTCATATTCTCATGGGTTGTGGGATCAAGGCCCAAGGGGGGCTCCATGCTTAGTTGGGTGTCTCTGCCCCTCCCCCCACAAATAAATAAATCTATTTTTAAAAAAGGGAAGAGGGAATAAATGCTAGATCAGAAACTAAACTAACTCTGTCATTCTCAGTAAGTTACAAATTGCATGTCAATAAATAAAATTAATGTACCATCTAAAGGCCATGAAAGAAATGCAGATAAAAAGCTAAGGGACTTCCAATGGGAAACCTTCATCTAAAAGGAAAGGAGATAACAGTACTGAATACCACTATCTATTAGGTATTGTGCTAGGTGAATTACATACTTGACCTCATTCTTTCCCATAACAATCCTACCAGATACGGTAAGTAATGGTTTCAAAATTACACAGTGGATAAGTGGTAGAATCCTGATTACGAAAGAAGGGATAAGAATATTCTAGCCAAAAGAAGCAGGACTAGATGAGTAAAGATAAGAGATTGCATTTTTCTTCTGCACCAGTAATTACTTCAGTTTCTCTGGAACACTGGGATCCTAGGAGGGAATAAGGCTGCTGGGTGGGCCCAGGCTGGATCCTACATAGAATGGATGAATCCCAGCCTGCAGAATTGGAAGTTTAGTTTGTCTCTTGACAGGATTGTGGAACATGCCATAGATTTCGGCCTGGGAGAGTAAGAGGATAGGAGGTGGGGAGTAATCATTTATAAAAATAGAATCTAGAGGAAGGAGAGCAATTCAAGTTAGAAGACATCTTACTAGATGGTCAGGAACAATACCTACTCACATTTTAGAAGTGGCCATAATGGGGATTATCTAACACACTACAAGCATGCATTAAACATGTGTCTCAATTGTATCAAAGTAGACAGATGCATTATCTTTTTACAAATAGTGGTAAGAATTCCTCATTCTCTCTTGTATAAACTACCTCTTAAATGCCTCATCTATAATTTCCAGGCTTTTCACAGGTCTTAATAACATTGTGAAGCAAAGTGAGTACAGAGTCATTGTAGATTTTTACAGTTCCCCAAGAAACTTTTAGATATAATTTGACATCATACTCTAACAACTGGGCCTTATTAATTCCAAAGCATTAAACATATTTTTCATAGAAAAAAGAAGTTTCTTTCACACTTGTATTTCATCACTTAGTCATGTAATTACAATAACAAGTTATATAATCACAATAACAACTCCAACAGGCATAACAGGTTTGGGAACCAACACAAGTGACCGTTGGTAAGAATATGACTCAGTAGATGGGTACATAATTTCAGGGTACCTGATTAGCCATGAGATATGTAAGTCATACACTTATGGGCCCAGCCAATATAATGTATGTCATAGAAAAAAGAGAAACTGGTCAGTTAAACAACATAATGGGTTAAACAGAAGTCAGGTAAGAGAGCATCTACTGTATTAGATATGAGGTATCACTATTCATTTTTTTTTCCTTAAAGTTTTCCCCCATAATTTTGCTTAATTTTTTTTTTTTCAAATACTTTCCTCAGGGAGTTTCAAGCATCTATGCCACGTGACATTATTTCTATTCCCCAAAACTTAACTCATGGATTGCTCTTGCACTAACTCCAAAATGATACATATGATATGTTCCATCCTAATCCTCTCTGAGGTAATGACACATAGTTCACAAGCTCTCTCAATTCAAAAAAGGGTTGAGGCAGAAGGATTTTAAAGATCATTAAGTTAAACACCTACATCCTCTAAATGAATGTTGCCCAGTGGAAATATAATGCAATTCACAAATGTAAATTTTCAAGAAGTCATATTAAAAAGTTAAAAACAACATGAAATTAATTTTAATGTATTATTTAACCCAATATATCAAATATTATAATTTCAACATGTAAACAACATAAAAACAATTATCGATGAAATATTTTACCCTTTTTTGGTACTAGGTCTTTGAAACCAGGCATGCATTTCACATTTATAACACATCTCACTTCAGACTAGCCACATTTCAAGTGTTCATCCGATGCATGTTACTAGTGACTACTATACCGGACAGTGGCGCTCTAGGTAACTGGAGTGGATGAATCTCTCCTTCAGGAAGTTTAAACAGCTTGCCGGAGGTCATCTAACCATGATCAGTCTTAGGCCATCAAGACTCTTCATTCCTGCCCCTAACATTGTGGGTAAGGAATGGTGTTAATGTAGATTGCCAAACCTAACAGAAGGTTCACAGATCTAATGACTTACCTAATATTGCATTCTTCTGATTATAAAATGTAATCTCAATCTCAGGGTCATGAGTTTGAGCTCCAGGTGGGGTGTAAAGATTGCTTAAATAAGAAAACTTAAAAAAAAAATAGTAAAATCAAATGTAATAGAATATAATCTTATGGAAGAGAATGTGAAAAAACTAGAAATACATGTAGGAAAAATTTTTAAAATCACTACTGAAAACAACCACAAATTTTTTTTGAAGAATTTATTTATTTATTTGACAGAGAAAGATCACAAGTAGGCAGAGAGGCTGGCAGAGAGAGAGAGGGGGAAGCAGGCTCCCCACTGAGCAGAGACCCCCCAATGTGGGACTCAATACCAGGACCCTGAGATCATGACCTGAGCCGAAGGTAGAGGCTTAACCTACTGAGCAACCCAGGCGCCCAACCACAGATATTTTTTTAAAATACTACAAATGATACCATACTCATTTTTTTAAAAAAACTAAATATTCTAAATACTGTTTTGAGGCTTATTCCCTTCCTTTCCTAGTCTTCACATATATTTCTGTGTTCTCAAAGTTTTCTCTCTTATTTTAAATTGTTCTGTCTCTGCATTTAAAATATTGTGTAATTTTTTAATCCTACTACCAAAAGAGCAGCTGTCCAAAATGTCCATTTATTAGCATGGGGCAGAGAAGCACAGCTAGGATCTGGCATCATTGTATATTTAAATACTTCTAATGATCCAAATGTAGGCCTGCCAGAGTCTTCCAGCTGTTAAGAAAGGTAGACGCCAGGTTTATGAATTCATGTATCCCAAATCAACTTACTGTTAGATTAAAATATTTTTTTCAATAAAATAAAATTTCCTTTCTCTAGAGCACAGCCTGAAATATGTCACTGGGGCTGAAGTACCTGATAATTTAAACATAGTATGTTCATTTATATTTAGTTTTACACAACAACCCAACCAACGGCTAGATACAATAGAAAGTCAGAATGATCTGTGTAAGAATCACATTCTGCCACTCAAATGGAGGGCTACTTTAGGTACTTATGCACATGAATAAAGTTATGATTATAAAAATAGAAGTAAGATTTTTGGAAGCATATGATATGTAAGAGAAAACTCAGGACATCAAATCACAGCAGAGAAATACAAAGAAAATTGAAAAAGTGAATTAGAGGAGGTAAAAGGATAATTGAGTTATTTCCAGCTAATATCACCTAATTGTGACCAATCCAGGCAATACCAAATACTTATGCTAATTGGCCCCTTGTTGCAGCTAGGGAGTAACGCAGCATACGTGGAAGAATTATTGGCCATATTTGTAGGAGGGGACAGAGTTCTGCTTTTAAAATGCACTCTACAATCAACAAGCAAACCCCTCCCCGAGCAACGTGTGTTGAAGCACACAGAGCCAAATTCTCTGACAGCCAACTACTCCCCACAATTCATCATATTTGGCTTCACGTTTCTCAGTCTGTTCTGGAACATTTGACCTGGCTTTGATTGTGCATTTAAAGGCGATCTGTTCTGACTTGGGCTCCCCAGCTGGGCAGGAAGATTTCATGGCATCAGGCCACGCAACACAGGCAGCATCTCCACATCTCTGCCCGCAGACTTTCAGCAATTGTGTTACAACGGAAAGGAGGGCTGGGAACCTTTAGGGGAGATTTCTTCTATATTTTTAGTGGCTTCTAGAGTTAGAGGAGGTTGTTGATTAAAACAGTTTCAGAGGGTAATCTGATATTCATTGCAGTTGGGCAGGAAAACAAACTGGCACTGATGTCTCCCTGAAATATACCTGAAATATCCATCAGTCTTATCTCTTCATAAACATGTTAACATAATCCCCTTCTGGCCAAATTAGTTTGTTTAATATCACCTCCACACACAAGGCTTTTAACTTCTGCAACCTTCGTTCATGCATGGAAAGCCCTTCCAAGCTCAGGCTGCCGCCAGGGCTTCCCAATTCTGATGGCCCAACTGAATCGCTCACGCGTGAAGCTTTTCAGGATCTCCAGAATGGAGCCCAGGCAGCTGAAGTTTCCAAACCTACCATGGATGATTCTGTGCCACAATCAGTTACAAATGACTGCTTCAAGCCACCTTCCCCAAATACTGATGTGTGAGAGAAATAGAACACTGACACAGTTGTTCAACAGAAACAAACAAACAAAAACTAGTCAGTTAGCCATTTCTGTGGCTTCACAACGAAGAGGAAAGAACATGTTTACCCCTGGAGGAGCCCCTCTCCTATGGGGGCAAAACTAAAAAGACAACAACACAAACAAAGCCTACTTCTTTATGCCCTGAGGTCAAAATCTGCCAAACTCAGAAGTATCTTGCTACTTTCGTTTTTAAGGGAAGCAGCAATTTAAATATGAAGATGGTGCATAAATTTGAGAATAAAAATAGCTGATTACATTGCAGGTGGTTGCTTTTCTTTGATATCTAATTTAGAATATTTTTTATTGTTCATTGTCCTTTCAGCGTATGTGTGTTCCCCCATTACATATCCCCATGAGTTGTTCATCGATTTTTCACTGGTGACTATAGAGGAGGATTTGGAACGAGTCCTATTACAGCCGGGAATCAGCCAAAAACTTGTGATTTAAGGTATATATTTTATTTCCTAAGCCAGACCTAGCTGGTGGGATGCCTGCGGGTAGAATGCCTGGCCTGAGTTTGCAAGACTAGGAAGATGACAAAACTAATTGTCTCTCAGTGTCACAGCTAAAGGAGCTAAAAGACTTTAGCTCTTGGCATTCAACAATCTCTCTCTTGAGGAGAAAAAGTAAAGATAAACCAATGTGCAAAATCGAAAATGAGAAATCAAGAATTTCTCACCCTAAACCAAATAAAATAGGGGGGAAAATGTGAAAAAATTCTCATCCTCCAATTTTTATTTGTTCACCAATGATCGCCCAACATCAAACACAAACTGGAACATAGGAGGTGCTTATTTGTTGAATGGTGAATTAATTCATAAATAAGTTAACTACTTCTGAGAAAATGCTTGCTGATACTCTAATAGACTTGGAGCTTGAATATCAATAAGACCAAAAGAGAATAATTTAGATGGATTTGTATAATAAGATATGTAGGATTATCATTTACATAGTTCTTTCATTGCAAAAGACACCTTAGGTTAATCAAAAAGTATAGCAGACTAGTTAATAGCATGGATATAGTAAGCAGTTTGGATTTGACATTAGGTAATTAGACAACTTTGGGAAAATTGCATAACCTCACTGAAATTCATGTTTTATAATGAATATACATCAATTTTATAATTAGGAAATATTAATAAATTTTAAGATTAAACACTGTGCTACATGCACAAAAATTGGTTACCCAGCCCTAAAATAATATATAAATACAGTAAGGTGCTAGAATTGCAAAAGGAATAATTATTTGGGAAATGAGATATTGACCAGAGATGAAAGGGCAGCAGTAGAAAAGGTTTCCCTCCCTGCCCCCAAAATAGAAAATAATTTAAAGAAAGGAATGTGTGGTAAATCTAGTAGTTATAAAGACATCACATATGAAAATGACTTACCTGATAGGATATGGACTGGTTGGGATGAGACTGGGGCTGAGCTCAGCAGAATAAGAAAAACTAAATTTTATAAGAGGTAAAGGAGGAGGAGAAGGTGGAGGAGGGAGAAAATCGTGCCATTAGGAACCCCCACTGCCTTTCCCTGAAAATTTCAGGGAAAGTTGGACACAAGAAGGAAAAATTATTTTCCTGCTGGCCAAGAAGGGCCAGATCCTAAGAGGCTGACTGCTGCAAGGGGCTATGGGAAGCACAGCTGTAATGGTTTCCCCAAAGGAAACAGGAGAAGAGCCCTGAGAAGGACAGCTGCAGACATGCAAGCAGTATCTCTGATTGTGAATATGGGTCCTCTCCTGCAACCTCCCACCCCACCATAACTAGAAGAGAGGTAGACCTCTTGTGAGTCAGGCTGGACCATATTTAAGTGTCAGTGGAAATAACACCAACAATGGTGTTATTGTAAAAGGCTCCACAGTGGAGCACCTGGGTGGCTCAGTGAGTTAAGCCTCTGCCTTCAGTTCAGTTCAGGTCATGGTCTCAGGGTCTTGGGATCGAGCCCCACATTGGGCTCTCTGCTCAGCGGGGAGCCTGCTTCCCCCCCCCCCCCGCCTGCCTCTCTGGCTACTTGTGATCTCTCTCCTCTGTCAAATAAATAAATAAATCTTATTAAAAAAAAGGTTCCATGGTGCTTCTTAATTAATTGGGTATAAAGAATCAGGGTAGACAAAGTTCAGCAGAATGCTGTGACCATATAAATACATCCTGTCCAACTAAAATACATTGAACAAATTATAACCAGATGTTACATGTAAATGCTTCCTGTGGTATCTGATGGACCAATGAGAAATCCACACAACTTAAAATATATCTCCCATAACCTTGTTCCATGTGGAATATTCCCCATTCTTGACTCCACAAGTGACCTTTCTAAAGAGAAACAACGCTTATAGCCAGTGACATGTGGTATAGTAACTAAAAGTCCAGGTCTTAGAAGTAATCAGATTGAGGTTCAAACGCCAAATTGACTACTTCCCTATCTTACGACTTTACAAAATGTTCTTTAAATGAAGTCTTTGCGTGTTCTTATGAAAAGCAGTATAGTAACACCAGAAATTTAGATTGTTTTAAGGATTACGTGAAAATGTGCGTAAATCACTTAGCACTGTTTCAGACATACGGAAAATGCTAAATAAATAATAGCCATTACTATATTCTCAGGGAAGGATTACAGAAAAACAGGGACAAGGAAACTAATGTGGAGTGTGCTTCTCAGCACTATATATGCTTTTAGTTATATATGCTTTTAGTTAAACTTCACAATTCACCCAAGGTCACAAAGATAGTAGAGTGTGGATTTGAATATAGAACTATTTGACATCAAAGACCTTGCCCTTCTCACCAAAATTCCCAACCCGAATTTTGTTAGCATATCATCAGATCAGAATCCCTTTTCTTTTTCTGATCTCCACACATCGCTTGGAAAAGACAGTACCTGTGTGGAAATGGTACAGCTGAGAAGGGATGTTTGATCAGAAGAACAGAATAAATAGTCTCATAAATTTGGCCCCTCCATAGAGGATCTAACACGGGGGACTCCCCCGCCCAGTACCATGTGAACTCACCCAGATGCCAAGGGAGTAGGGGAGATGAAGAGGAATGAGGAGAAAATGAAAGAGACAATTTAGAACCAGGAAGATGAACTGTATAAACAGACCTACCCAAATCCAAACACTTACGAGGCCAAATACTTAAATTTGGAGTCATATTAGGCATCTTAATATTTTATTATAATATCAAACACTGAAAGTTCATTCAAATTTGTTAATACTTAGAGATATCAGTCTTGTACACCGCATACTCTCACATTCTGTAGAGATAGAGAAGAACATAAATACCATCTCTCCCTTTAGGGAATTTGCCAGGTGGTGCTTCTGATAAGAGAATCTCAGATAAAAATGGCACTAACAGACACCACAGGTTTGAGAAACGTCTAATGAATGGTGCTCACAAATATATATGGAAGGAATGCAGATGCCAAGATATGACCACCAGTTTTGTAACCCAGAGAAAGTTTCACTTGAGTTAAACTTTTGAAAATGGATTTGAAATAAAGGGGGAGGTGGAATTTTGGAAAAGGCAAGGGAATAAATTAATGGGCATGAGGATAGCACTGTACGTCAGAGAACTCAGAGCTGTTAGTGATTTGCTTTGACTGGAGATGAGAATCTAGGTTGAAAATTTATAATATATAAGGCTGAGAAAAAAAAAGTTGTTGCTGAAGGATAGATGACTTCCGGTCTCAGGCTATAGGAAGGTGTCTTTAAAGTTTGGGTTTTGTTTGTTTTCTTAGTCAAGAAATTATCAATAAATTTAAAGATTCTCTCTACTAACAAAAATGTTCCTTATCTTTTACCAAGCTTTCCTCTGGGTGCCTAACAACGGTTTAAGGACATTCATGATTTTCATCTCCCTTCAAAGGAAGGAGCTATAGCCATTCAGTAGGTAAACACAAAACCAAAAGGAGACATCAGATTGCTAACAGCCAATCTCCAATCTCTAGGTTTTTTGTTTGTTTGTTTTAAGGATTTTATTTATTTATTTAACAGAGATCACAAGTAGGCAGAGAAGCAGATAGAGAAAGAGGGGGAAGCAGGCTCCCCGCTGAGCAGAGAGCCCGTTATGGAGCTTGATCCCAGGACCCTGAGATCATGACCTGATCTGAAGGCAGAGGCTTAACCCACTGAGCCACCCTGGTGCCCAAGTTAAGCTGAATCTTAACAAATGTTTGAAAGCAAGTCAATGGAGAAAGGCTTTCAACAAATGGTGGTAGAATAAATGGACATCCATGCAAAAAGCAAACAAACAACTTTGATTCTACCCCCTGGGATATTTAAAACAAACCAACAAAAAACTTAAAAGGATCATAAACTAAAGGCAACATGTAAAATTATAAAAATTCTTCTAGAAGAAATCTGCATTGCATTGGGTATGTCAAAAAGTTTTTAGATACAACTCTAAAAACACAACACATAAAAGAAAATATTGATTACTTGGACTTTGAAAATTTTAAACTTTTCTCTGTGGAAGACACTGTTAACAAGGTGAACAGACAACCCGCAGAAGAGGAAAAAAAAATTTGTAAATCATGTATCTCATAAAAGTCTTGTATTGAGGATATATAAACACTCCCCAAACTCAATAATATAAAAACAAAAACAAAAACACCAGATAGAAAATGGGCAAAACAGGGATGCTTGAGTGGCTCAGTTGGTTAGGCCGCTGCTTTCAGCTCAGGTCATGATCCCAGCATCCTGGGATCAAGTCCCACATTGGGTTCCCCGCTCAGCGGGAGCCTGCTTCTCCCTCTGCCTTTGCCTGCCACTCTGCCTGCCTGTGCTCTCTCTCCTCTCTCTCTCTCTCTCTGACAAATAAATAAAAATATTTTTTTAAAAAAGAAAAGAAAATGGGCAAAACATTTGAACAGACACATTACCAAAGAAGATATGTAGATAGCAAAGAAACAGATGAAAGCACCCTCATCATCATTACTTTTTAGGGAAATGCAAATTAAGAACACAATGAGAATTTACCACCTACCAATTAAAATTGTTTTTTAAAATCTGACAAGGTCAAATGTAAATGAAGATGTAAAGCAACTGTAATTGTCACACACTTCTTGTGGGAATTCAAAATGGTACAGACACCGGAAAATAGTTTGTTGGTTCCTTTTTAAACTTAAACATATGTTTAACATATGATCCAGTAATCCCACTACTAGGTATTTATACCGAGCTAAACTAAAAAACAAAAGTTCACACAGCTTTATTCATAATTGCTCAAAACAAGAAAAAACCTTGATATCCTTCCATAGGAGAAACAAACTCCAAAACATCTGTCCAACACAACATAGAAATTATCTATTTAGTCACAAAATGACATGGATGAAACATGTGGGCATTTTGCTAAGTAAAAGAAGCCAGACCCCAAAGGCTACATATTTTTTGTTGTCCAGAAAAAAGGAAAGCCATTGGGATGGAAAATAAATCAGTGGATGCCAGGGTTTGGGATTGTGGGTTAAGTACAAAGGAATAGCTAAGACGTTTGTAAGGTAATTGAAACTATACATTTACCAAAGTCCAGGAAACCATACACGAGAAAGAAAGAGTTTTACTGTATGCAGAACAAAAACAAAAAGCATCCACTTCTATTCTACACTAATTTTAATTTTCTCAGAGCAGAAATACGTTACCTATTATTAAGGGATAAAACTGGTTATTACAAAACCTGGTCTCTTACCAGGTCCAATACGTAAGTTTAACTCATAACCTTTGCTCTCATTTTTTCCTTCCCCAGGATCAATGCAGAGACAAAAATCCAGACATATTTGACTTTGTACATGACCCACTAAATCCCTCTTGTGTGCAGAAAGACAAGGCTTTTATATGGTTCTCTTTGTGTTTCCCAAAATACATGTTTCATTACAGTAGTCACAAGAGAGGCACTCAAAAACTTCCAAGAAAAACAAATTAAGGGCTTTAAATAGTCTTTGAATAAATTAGTTTAATTTTATTTCATCTAGTCTTCCCTAAACTTGGTTGAACTCAGAATTTTTTCTTCATATCTATTAACTTTCTTTGGAGGTGTTTCAGTGAAATATACTTTGAGAAACTCTTATAGATGTTGAAATACATTTTGCACTTTGGGTAACACTTAAAAGATTAATTTTGGATTCAGAAAAAGTATTGAGGTTCTTGAGAAATTTGAAAGATTTGAGTGAATTATTTTGACTGACAATTTAGAGACCATGAGGCATTTATGAAGCCCATTTATATGCCTATAACCCTTAAAAAGTCACAGCCATGTGCTTCAGTCCCCCAGAGGGGTCATAGTTTAAAGGACCCAATCCATGGGACTGAAACTCATTTTAAAATAACTCAAGCTATTTACTTAATAAGTTATTCATTTTACTTAACCTATTTACTTAATATTAACTTAATTTTTTGAATACCATGAAAAAGTAATCTAGTCCATGTAACATTTTTAGAATCCCCCCTTTTCCCTTCGCACTGTGTTTAGATACTAGAACTATTTTCACCTCTCTCCTATTAACCACTCCTGGAAAACCCCTCCAACCTCACTATCCTATGTATCCTTCAGTTCTGCTTCTCTCAACATTTACTCTTGAAGTGCCACTTAGGTCCAGTCTCGCAAGGCAGGACTTTCTTCCCGGAGGAGAAAGGGGGAAACAATCAGCAGGCCCAAGAAGAACCCTCTTTAGCAGGCAGAGGAAGGAAAAGCCAAGAAATACTCAGTAGTAATATTTTATTTATTTATTTATTTATTTATACTTTAATTAATTTATTTATTCCATTAAAGGCTAAAAGAGGAGCATAGCACTCCTTGAGAAAGACTTTTTTGCAGTCAGTAATCAGGCAATCAACATCAGGGAACTGAGCACCTCAGTGCTTATTAACCAATTGTGACCACTGTGGCCTATTTTCAGCTGGGTAAATACAAAAGGAAGATAAAACTGAGAGACGATGTCAACCAAGGTTCAGTCAGGATGGGCTGCCCGGCTTTCTCAGTCAGGTAAGAGCATATGACTCTTACCTCTGGGTTGTAAGTTCAAGCCCTACAATAGGTGTAGAGATTATCTAAAAATAAAATCTTAAAAAAAAAAAAAAAAAAAGTTCCGTCAGGATATCAGGCTATTCTGAGAAGCCAAGTAAGGTCATAAAGGGGAATCCATTAGATGTCCTTATGACCATCACTCTGTGGATCCACACCAAGCATCTAGAGAGGGGCCTGGGGCGGTAACTGGGAAGAGTGGGATACGGTGGAGGAGAGAGAGAGAGCAGGCTAGAACTCGTGGGTCCCATATGTGTCCCTCTGCTAAAAATCGAAGACATTGAAAGAATAATGGCTGTGAGCTTTCAGATCTCATGCAGACACAGATCTCTTTGGCCAGATCTACCACACAACACAAGAGAAAGGACATTGGGGAATGTGGTTCCTAGCTTGATGGAATCTCATAGAACAACCTAAATCAGGGGTTATTAATGAAATGAAAAGAAGTAAAACTTCTCCTTTCTAGTTGAAAACAGCATTTACATGATTCAGATTTAACAAGTTTTGGGGTGATCCTCACTCAAAGTCAACATTGTGGCAGATATTGACATACATACACACATGTACACATAACTTCTTCAGTGGTATCAAATTATATGCTACTTTTCCCCACTTCTGTTGTTTAAAATAAGAAAAATGAAGAGTTTGGGCAGATCTGGAACTTTACCAAGATGTAAACAACAGTAGGAAATAATATTGTGTGATGGTTAGGATAGAAAGTTCCAGATCGTCTGGGTCTAAATCCTGGTTCCTGTCATCTAAGAGATAAATGATCTTTGGCAAAATACTCAGTTCCTCTCTCTATTACTTAGCTTTATCATTGCAAATTTCAGATAATACCTGCCTTACAAGGTTGTTATAATAATTACATGTGATAATATATGTACAGCACCTGGGGTTAAAAAAAATAGAAAGTCCAATTTAGGAATGATTAAAAATAAGTATTAGTAAGATTCCTGCT
Source organism: Mustela lutreola (assembly GCF_030435805.1). NCBI lineage: Eukaryota > Metazoa > Chordata > Mammalia > Carnivora > Mustelidae > Mustela > Mustela lutreola. Next base: position 119,536,822 of record NC_081292.1, on the reverse strand, counting down.
TATGCCTATAAAAATAATTTTTTAAATATTCAATTGCTGAAACAGAATGGTTTTATAGCTATATATTTATAACATATGTTCTCTTTTTTGCTATCAATCAAAATGCTGATATGTATTATTTAATAACATACAGATAACTCAATATGTTGCATATATCATACAACCCCAGAATCCAGGACATTTAATTTCTAACTTTAGTTAGAAGTAGAACACATAGGTATGAACTGACATGTACAACTCCAAATTACTGAATAAACAATTAAAAATAATTGAGTTAAAGGCAGAACAAGTTGTATTTTAATAACTTAAAAATTCAGATAAGACACTCTATTGCCCTGTATACTGTTTATAACTACAGCTTCATAATCTGGATCCTTGCCTAAGTATATGTCAACCCATTAGTTCTTTCTCTTTATTTTTTCTTGATAATCAATAGCGATCTCCTGTCCTTGGTTCTTCCTTTATAGCTATTTGCCTAAATGGGACAATCATTCATTTTGCTATAGTAAGTAAGATCTCATGGCTCTTTGGCTGTGTCTCTCAAATCACTTGACATTGACTCTTACTTGTTCACTGTTTTTCACGCCCTCCTGATGTGCTCTTTTCTGCAATCCTCATTAAAGCATAATGTACATCTCTAGATAATCTATAAGATTCTTAAAAAGGAAAGACCCTGGACAGAAAATATGGTTTCGTGAGCATAAATCAGATGAATTTTAACTCACACAAAATATTGGCTATCTCTTAGGTTTCAAGTGTTCTGATCAATACTATTAGTATTAGCATGTGCCTTTTACCTAGTAACAGTGCAAATTAACTGGAAAGGATTTTTTATTAACTTCTCTCTTCTTCCTTTTCATATGCATGAAGACATGGGAACATTGATTGATTCCGTATAGCTCATTTTAAATTAATGGCTTATATTTATCCATTCACATTACTCAGGAAAGTTGAGAATCAGATTTAGGCTAGTGATAGTCATCCATTTAAAGGAGGGACAAGCAGGCCTGGGCCTGTCTGTTACATTTCACTTACGTTACACTTGTATGACTCCTAATTGAGGGATCCCCTGATCTAGAAGACAATGAGTGATCCCTAGCAATGAAATCACTCAAGAATGCAGGTCCTCAGTGTGTGTCAATATGTGCTAAAGAGTATGGTCTGTACTCAGTCCCTAAACAAAGTCACACTTAAAAGAGTCATGACAGTTTGCCAGCAGCTCATGCTTTATGAGGCAATGCCACATTTGGCCAGTAGATAGCACTCAAGATATTTCAATAAATGAAGAGACAGTCTCTGTGCGATTATGAACCCTGCCAGGGAAACATCAGACAAGTTCATTTTAGATCAGTGAAGGGGCAATATAGATGCCTCCAAATGCTTAAAAATTGGGATTTTTGTACCAAATCCCAGTAGCCTTTTAATGTAAATCTGCACTTCATTAGGGTAGGAAAATTAGCCCACTTGTTTCCTAAGACAATTGTTGTCTGAAGGCAAGGAGACTACCATTCATTTGACACAGCTTGAAATAAAACAGGAAGGCAGCACTTGAATAGCAATGCCCAGGTTCAGAGGGACCACAGAGTGGAATACGGCAGTTGCATTTCACAAAAAAAGACTCAAAATGTAGTAGACATCCGTCCTGCCAAAGAGCACAGTTCAAAAGTGACGTGTATTTCTGAATGCAACGTTTGAATAACGAAGAACCTGGCTGTAAACAAAAAACTGACTCATAATTGCTGGAAGCCCATGCACAGTGCCTTGGTGTGGTTACACCTACTAGTAAGTGTGGCTGCAGCTATGACTTGGTAAGTGACGGCCTCCGTGGTGCATAAGGAGGAGCTCTTGTTCTTTAGAGGCAGGAAGCAGTAAAGCTAGCTGCTGCTGTGATTTTGCATGCCCAGTTCTTCTGAAGCACAGTGGGTCTGTGCTTACAAATGAGGTGATGGGTATTGAGGTTCTGTCCAGGCCAACACAGAAAACCCAGAGCGTGAGCAGTTAGGAGCTGAGAGTCATTCAGATATCTACCAGAGAAAACTGGAGGCACTTTGGAGCAAGAAAAGACCATGTTAAGAAAAAAGAAAAAAAAAAAAAAAAAGACATCTGAAAAGAATCAGTGAGGAAACTAAAGAAACAACTTCAGTTTCCTTCTGCAGAAAATTGGAGGTGGTCGCAAGTGTCAGGCTATTACAAAAGTCAGCTCTTGGGAGGACTGGTTTTATTCCCTCCTCTCAGGGGTCAGACCTACCTCAAGCTGTCTGCAACTGCTACCCCCAGCCCACTTTAATGCCCTTACACACTCAAGAAGGCCAACCCAATACTCTGTGCAAAAATTTCTAAATCTAGCCTCAAATTGAGTGAAACTCCTTCAACCTCCGAACTTCCATTCATGGGAGCCATTACAGGCTTCTGTTGTCATTGTTTGATTTAAGTCTGGGTTTGGGCATGAGCAACCAAGAGTGCCTTGTTAATATGGAGGGGGGAGGGAGTCCTCCCAAAACTTTCTGCATCCCAGATTTCTGAATCCTAAGCATTCAATTCAAATTGGAACATTTCCATTTGATTACCCAACATAGTATTGTGCAAGTGTGTTTTTCCTTTGCTGTCTCTTTCTTAATCATTGTGGATCGGCTAGGCACTCCATCCCATGCCAAAATAAGCCTAGCATAGTTGGTCAGAAGAGCAACTGATCTGGATCTGGTGTTCTCGGGCCATGGCCTGGCTGTATGACTTTGGGAATATTGCTTTCCCTCTCTGAGCCTCAGTTTCCTTATCTATAAGGATATCTATCTATCTATCTATCTATCTATCTTTCTATGAGGGGTTAAGCAAGATGTTATAATTTTAGCTTTCTATGCTCTGTTCTTCTGCCTTCACACCACCTAGGAAGCAACATTCAAAACAGGCTAAATGATTTTCTAGTTGTGATACCCATCATATTTAATGTATAAGTGGAAAAGGTGTTTATTCAGTCCAATAATCAAACATATATGGACAATGCATGGAAACATACACGGAACAATAATGAAAGGTTTATAAAAAAAATCATTCCTATTTGTAGAGATGTAGTGAGATGTAGCACTCAGGGAGAGGCTCTCTCCTGCCTTGTAAGAATTGATGTTCTCATTACCCAGCAGCCCTCCCATCACAGGACCCACTGGGAACCCCAGGTCACCTATCTCCCCACTACCTCTCCTTTTGGCTACCGACAGTGGCATCAACCAGCAGCTCACTCCTGGTAGCACCTTCTAACATCCATGGACAAGATGGTGAAGACATACTGTTGTGGCCACCAACTGTGGAGAAAAGAACATTTCACTACAGAGGAATCCTTTGATTTGTGTCTGAACCAGGAGCCACTGAGATGTTTATGTGATAAAACTTTTATAAATTCCCCAGATCTCTAGTTCTCTCCTGGAAGTCCTATGTAACTAAGAATGTAAATAGGTTCAAACAATATTCCATTAAAACCTCAATGCATTCCAAAGTTGGAGGGGTGGCTACAATTCTGTAGGGGAAAGAAGGAAGGAAGAAGGGGGAAGGGAAGAAAAACAGAAGGAGAATGGGGAGAAGGAAGGAAGGAGAAAATACATTTCTGGTAGACTAGTACTTCTCAGCCATGACTGTATAATGAAAACTGGGTGAAAAATAGCAGTGCTCAAGCCCATGTGAGAGATGTTAAAATTCCCCAGTGACTCCATGTGCATTCAGGGTTTAAAATCAATGTCATGTGGCATCATATTTTATTAAATAGCGACTCAATAATATTCAGTTACTCAACAAGAGTGGGAACTAAAACAGATTTTAAGTTGTTAAGAATCGCTACTAAAAGCCCACCTGCTTATTACAGGGGTCTAAGAGTTCCAAAGGCTCTCCGAGGATTCTCTCTTTCCTTGGGGTAGGTACTGCCATATTCCTGAGTCCTGAACCCCACTTTCTGAGGGCTGCAGAGGAGCCCCACACCTTGTAATTCTCCCCATGTCTCACTCTTCTAAAATTGTTGCCAGATCGATGCTTCAGGCTCAGTCCAGTCACACATCTTTTTCTAATAATAAGACAGACTCTGGGGCTTTTAGCATCCATAGATCATTCCCACAACTCTTATTAACTAAAGGTTCATTCATTCACTACATCAAAACTTTTATAACTGCCGGCCAGTTGAAAACGACCTGAGGCAGAGTGATGAATTGGAAAGATCACCACCGCATAGGAAGCTGAAGGCCTTGAATCAAGCTTCAGATCCGTCTCCCGATGACCTGCAGCTAGTCACGTAACACTTGGAGTGTCTGTTTCCTTAAACATAAAGTGAGAAAGTTGGTTAATGTCTACTATCTCTTGCGACTCTGAAATGCGACTCTGCATAGAATGTTCTTATCCATGTGCTGGTGATGGTGCCAATGGACAATAGAGCGAGAAAGTAAGTACAGAGAAGCCTAAGAAGAAAGTTAATGGTCCAGATGAGCAACAAGTTGACAAATTTGCTCTCAAAGCATTGGCATCCCTGTAAGTCGCCTGTTTGAAAGGCTACAATGGAGTCATATGGCAGTAAAATTTGTTAGGTTCCACTTTCTGCCACTTGTCTGTATGAAAAGACAATTTTCACTCCCCTCACACTGTGAAAACCACCCTTGCAAAATGAAAAGGCAATGATCTGATTCTCTAGCTGTTAAATTGCCTATACGAGAGAAAGTGGTGATGTTTAAAGTGAAGAAAAAAAAATTCCTCCAATATGCCAGGAAAGTTTAAAAATATTCCAACCCCAAGTTCAGCTCACTGTTCCTTTACAGCAGCTCATGCACCCACATCTCTGCATTCTTGTCTTTCCAATGACCATGGCCATCTCATCATGTGACCTCCTTCTCAAGACCACCCTTCATGTACATCTTTGCCACTTGATGTGACCTTCCTCCTCCAAAAAGTTGTAAGACTCCTTATTTCCTGCAGATCAAGCTAATCTGTTCAGCTTGGCATTCTCAGATCTCCACTGTCTAGCCCATAACCTAACTTTCCTCTCACTTTTCTTCAACATATTTCCTCCAGCCACTTTGCTCTACTTATTGTCCATCTATCAGTGATGGCATACGAAGTCCCTGCACTTTGCCTTGCTCAAGCTCTTCCTCCCACATGGAATGGCTCTTCCCATTTTCTCCCACATAGACTCATCTCGGGCATTCTTGGCAACTGAGCCAGCTCCCATTTCATCTCTGCCATGAAGCTTTTGTGTTGGTTTAGAATGATCTTTCTCCCCTCAAATTGTACGAGGTAGCACTTAAGCTTACACTTTCCTGTAATGTCTACTGTGTTGTTTATTATGTGTTTCCTGATTAGACTGTATATTCTGAAGGACAAAGCAACACATTAAATGCTACTTTCTGCCTGTTTCTTCTCCTTTCTTCTGTCCTTTCTACCTTCTTTTCCTTCCTTCTTTCCTTCCTTCCTTTCTCCTACTTTCCCATAGTATGCACAGCGGAATAGAATAAATTATCAGTAGTCACCTTATTAAAAAAAGAAACAACACAGTAATACCAGACCTTAATCAATCAATGGAATACAAAAGTTCACTCATGTCCCTTAGCTTTTAGCATGGAATTCGACACCTTTCAGCGTATTCCTTGGTGAGTATACTTTGTACTACTCAGACACATTCCAAGTTTAGGTCCCCTTAAAATGGTGTGTCCACAAAGGTATAGAGATGTCCCAAGAAATATGAGCCACCTTAAAAAGTTAAGTATTACAGTAATTAAATCGCTTAATTATTTCTTTCAGTTGAGTGTTAAGTCAACCACTCATCATTTAGAGAGTTAAGGATAACAGAATTAGAAACTACTAAGTCAGGAAGGGAGCCCACCTTCTGGTTTTATAGATGAGTCAGCTGAGGCTCAGACACCAAGTCTAAATGAATCTAAATCTCGCAAAGTCCTTTGCCCTCCCCTTCCTCTTCTAGCAGCATGTCTCTAAAAAGGGGTTCCTCGATGTCTGCCAAACCCTTCCCCATTTAGTCCTTTTTGTTTCCCAAAGACTGTCTATAAATAGCATGCAGCCTTACACAGGGACCTAAAGTTGGACAAAAGGATCAACCCATAGAGATCTCTTCCAATTTTTGAAATGATCTTATTTATGCTTTTAGGATAGAAAAGCTTTCTAGAAGCAGCCTCTAAGCCTTGGTGAAGAGAGAATTTTTATGGACCTGAGGGCTAGCTATAAGAGGTGAGTTATAGATTTAGATATGTAAATAATGATTGTGTCTAAGAGGCAGTTGCATGGAATAGTAAGAGTCTGAGGACAAGCAGAAGTGGGACAGAGCTGGTGCATCCTTTGCTACTGGATTCTGGAACTCCCAGTCAGGCTTGGCAAGGGGTTAAGAAGAACACATGGCCCTCCTTTACCTTCCTCTCTCCATACACAGAATGGAGTTATGTTAGAGAGATACCCCACCTGTAGCCTCAGAAACAACATGCTTTTAAAGTCACACTGGGATCCCAGAATACTCTCTCTCTTCGTCTGTATAATCTTGGCACACCCAGTGAAAAGGTGGGATCTTGCACACCCAAGGTAATCCTACTATTCTTGGAACCTACCTGCAAGACCCCCCTGCTTCAGACGCGGTCCTGGACCATTCAAAGACTTTTCGACTCCTTTTTCATTTCTGTTTTAGGATGGGAGGTGGGTTGTAAGCGGAGAAGAAAGGTTTTCCTAAAATTCCCCTAGGAATTTCCCCTAACATTTCAGCCCAAACTTCATTTTTGTTGTTTTATTTTTTGAAGACTGGAAACCAATTGCAGTTCTTCTCCCTTGCCTCAACATGTTTTTCTTCCATAAGTAAGAGTTTTGCGTTTCTGGAAGCAGGAAATAACCTTATTTTGCTCATTCTTTTTGAAGCAGCTGCTTCGAGACTCATCCCTGGAAAAGTAGTTTTATTCTCTCTGGATCTTAAATTTCCCACCTGCTCAATAAAAGGGTTGATGAGGGATGGTTAAATTCTCATCCACCATAAACAGTGGAGGAGGCTGAGGCCCACTGCCAGTTGACTTTTCTCCTGGAATGTCCAGCACAGAGGTAGCTGAAGGTTAAGGATCTCTCCAATGCCATGTGGTTAACATGGGGGTGAGGCTCACTGGCTGCAAGTTTGCAGCCTCTCCGTGGCTCAAAGACACCCCTCTCCAAGATTCTCGAGTGTAAAGCTGCTGCCGGGTCTTCTCCATTCTTTCCCGCGTCCTGGCGGAAGGTTTGTGTGGCCCAGCTCTGTCGGTCTCCCGGCCACCCAGCTGTCTATACCATCTTTAAACCCAGTCGAGCCCGCACCGCACACCTAGCTCGGTTTCTCACGGTTCTGCCACTACCCCTCTCCTCCAGGTGCCTCTCGGTTCCCACTATTTCGCACTTCCAGAAATCCCTTCAGCCACACCAGCCACACTTTGCACTCCTCGCTTGAGGCTCTGGAGCTAGGCGCGGAGGTGAAGTGGGGCGCTCTCCCGGGGCGTCCCGGGCTCCAGCTCCACCTCCACCTCCCCACATCAGCCTTTCTTGTTCGCTGCCCCCCACGCCCCGCCCAGACCCCTGCTGCCTTCCCTCCAAACTCCTTGTGTGTTCTCCCGGAGCCCTTTTCCTTGCATCCTTGTAGGGAGACTCCTCCCCGCCCTTACCTCCCCAGTAAAACGGGAGCGGGTCAGTGGGTAGGGCGGCTGGCCCAGCCGAGTCACCGGACCGGCTCTCCGCTGGGCGGGGACGGGGACAGAGAAGGCTCCGGGCCTTCCTCCGGACTCCAGGGAGCGCTGAGCTCTGTCGGGCAGCCGCACCGCGGGTCCGGATCACTAGAGCAGCCTGGAGCGGGAACCCGGCACCAAAGCGCCCGAGCCACTGCCTCCAGCCCGCGGGCGTCCCCCGCGCTCACCCCGACTCCGGAACGCCGGAGCCTCGGGCGCCCCTGAAGCCCCGCTCAGCGTGCGGGTCTCGAGCGGCACAGCGCGCTCTTTTCCAGGCCCCCAACAAGGAGGGGCGCGCGGGGGGCCCCAGAAGCACCTCCCGCCAGCCCGCCCTCCCCCTTCCCCGCCCGCGCACCGGGTCCGCGCGGCGCGGCGCTGCGCTCGGATTCCGGGAGGAAAGCGCCGCGCGGTGTCCCTGGCGTCCTCAGTCCTGCCCCTCGAAGTGGAGATGCGCGAGAGGCAGGCGAGGGCGCGCAGCTCGTGAGACGCCGCGCCAGCCGGCACCATGCGCCTGCGGCCGCTGCCCTTCGTCGTGGTCCCCGGCTTGCTGCAGCTGGTGAGTGTCCGGCTCGCCGCGCGCCTAGCGCGCGGGGGACGCGTTTCGGCGGGAAAACCGCGTCCGTGGCCGACTCAGAAGCGGAGACTGAGGTTGCACGGGACCTCGGGTCTGGGAGCACGCGGGGTGGAAGGAGTTTGGGGTTGCTTTAGGGGTTGGAGGGGAAGAATCGCGGAATTTAACAGGGGGACCTAGAGGCGTTTGGAGGGTTTAGCAAGGATTGGGACTTGAGGGCTGGGGTAAAGTAGGCAGAAAGTGACCGGGGAAGAATATGCGAGAGGGGATGAGAGTAGAGGGGTACGATGAGGATGATCCGCAAGATTTGCCTCCAGGCCAGAGTTTGAGGGGCTTGGTGGTTTTTGTGTTTCACATGGTATTTTGCCCGGATGCCTGCAGACACTCCTTTCAAACCGAGCATCGTGCATCCTTGTTCTCAGTGTCAGTTAGTAGCTCCTTGCTAGGGGAAACTTAGGCAAAAGACAGATTTGGGAATCGGGGGGAGATTGGATTTGTCTTCGTTTTCCGTCTGGCTCAGGGGACTGGGATGGGGCTTTGCGCCGGTGGGGTTGCGGGATATAACTTTCACGCCCAACTCCACGCTGGAGCCCCCTCTCGGGAATCTGGTAAGCAGTTTGCTGCCAAAGACCTCTCCCACCTCGTCTGTCTGAGGGGGCTCTGAGGAATATGAAGGCCGTTAGAGAGTGGTTCAGGGTTCTCCGGCGAGAACTGTTGGTGTTAGGTGACTGTTAGTCCTTTAACTATCTTCTCTCCCTGGTTTTCCCGCGTGGCGCCGCGCTCTCCTCCTTCCGAAATATGCCTCCATAATATATATATATATATATATATATATATATATATATATATATATATATATATATATACTGTTAGTTAATTATACTTAAGGAAGATCCCAAGTAAAACCTTCCAGAAGACAACTTTTAAAGTAAAATAGAGAAAGGGACTGCTTTCGCCTGTGGATTTCAATTGTTCTATAGGCACTTAACCTTGATACAGTGCTGTTAAGGGTTTTCTCCAGGTTCCACGGCTTCTTTGGTCTTTACACTTAAGATTTTGCTCAGTTAGCTCTGGGCTGTTAAAACAAGGTTAAGGAAACCAAGCTCTCAGAGAATGATTCATCTCTCCTTTTCTCCTCTCTTCTCTTCTCTTTCTCTTTTCTCTTTCTCTATTATTTCCTTTTAGAGGGAAAGATAACTAACTTAAGAAAGTTTCTCTGTGAGATGTGTGATACTGTAGATGCCGAAGTACTTGCACATTTTGAGGATGGAAGGGATTCTAAAAGGTCTTAGTGAAGGGGAGAGGATAAGGAAAGGCCTGTCCATTCTGGTTACAACAGAGATTAGCTTTACTTGCACAGCATTGGGTAAGAAATTCTTCAGTGACATCAAGAAGAAAATGCAGTGATGTTTTCAAATGTCCTTCATGGAGCCATCACATCCTGCCTATATACAGTATTGCATATTAAAATAAATTTTGCATCTAAGGCATTGTGCATGCAACATATATGCCACATTAGACTTTAGTATCACTTGCTTTTTTAAAATGTTTAAGCTGGATTCCAATAAATGATGGTCTAACCAGCAGCATTTGTATGGTGTATATAAATAAAACTCCAAAGGCCTAGAGAAATCAGGTACTTAAGTAAGATTTCCAGGATATCTTCATGAATCTCTTAGTTAATTTAATTTTGCATTCAGTGATCATGAACTGTGTATCTGTTCCACTGTGTAAGACTCTTAAAGATGAGGAAATATATTTGGGCATATGATGGGAAAAAGTTCTCCCATCAGCCACCGTATTGGAAATGTTACATTTTTTTTTTCACACCACCAGAGTCAATAAGAAATAGGAAATACATCTTGAAGGGATTATATACCCTCCTTAAGAGCTAGATTCTAATATTACAGCATGGATTGATTGATTCATTTTTAAGGAAGCTTATGTCAAATTCTAATCCGTTTTTGGATTGTGCTTGGGTTGTAATGTTTTTTTTCCTGGAGCACTTTATCATGGTAAGTGAGGTGTGAGCTGCAGCTGTGTGATAAGCACACATTCCTTACTCTGCCATCCTTTTGAACAATAAAAGGCTGTTTACATTCTCCACATTCTTAGAGCTGTTTCCAGCCACACAACACAAGGGGGTTAGGATGTGAGCTGAAAACAGAGTGACTGAGGAAGGTAAACCTAAATGAAACCTTCCCCAGGCCCACCATGTACCCCACCCTGGCAGGTATCAAGGAGGGCAGGTCATAACTGGACCCTTTGGATGACTCGCAGTTTTATTCTACCTTTTCCAAGCTGATATTGGACTTACTTGCTCAGTCCCAACAGCAAGTGGATAAAGTGTTTTCTAGATGTGAAACTGGACTTTTAAATTTCTAGGAACTAGACATAGTTGTATTTAGTAGATCTGCCATGGGGGGAGTGCAGAAGTGGGGGCAAGGTTGGATTATTGCTGGAATTAAATTTCATTTTTTCAACCACCTGGGCAACCTGAAGAATGTACTTTTTAAAACACGCTAAGTATTTTAAAACAGTAGTGGATTCATTTGGGGATTTTGAAATGGAATTTTAAGAAAATGGTCTGTTTCATCGAAAACAGTCACATGGAATTGGGTCCAAATAAGTCAATGGGTCCAAATAACCACATGATACTGGTACAATAACTAGAATGTTTTTACTTGTTTTTGTAATACTTAAAATTTGTAAGAAAACAGTCGGATGAATTGGTAAATATTGCAGGTAGCCTATGAAGTACGTGCGTATTAGCTGCCCTTGTCCAGTTCTCCTTCCTGCGTCCAGTGTTTTAACAGATAGATTGCTCACCTAATTAATAGGATTGCTAGGCAGTTGCAAAATTTAAATATCAATCCTGAATGTATTATTTTTTCTGAAATCCTTATTCAGCAACCATTCTTTATTATTGTATTAACAACACATTATTTCTTTTCTGCCATCTAATGATGAGAAAATTAGCATTTGAAATTAATATTATAATATAATGAGTGTTATTTCCTGACATGATGCAAAGTAAAGACTTCTCCAGATGACAATTTCTTACAGATTTACATGATAATTTAGGACTCATAATAAGTGTGATTTTTGCCTTTAAGTAAAATGCAGATTGTAAAAGATTAAATTTGAATTTAAATAGATTATTAGCTTGAGTTTAAGTTAAAATTCAGTGATGATTTTTAAAATAAGTTTGTCATACATTTCATCTTGTTTTTCTGTGTTACAATGATTTTACAAAGTAAAATATAAATTAGAAGTGATGTAAGATAGCAAATTTTTAGAATTCTATAAAATCAGAACCCTTGTGAGGAAAGGTGTTATAATTTTAAGTTTATCCTCATTGTGTAGTGTCTTCCCACATGAACTTCCTTTGTTTATCTTTTAATAAATTAGTAATTTTAGGATTTGTTTACTATGATATTCATAACATACATTATTCTCAGCTCCTTGTTTACTATGATATTCATAACATATATTATTCTCAGCTCCGTATTTACAAAAAGTGGTAACTCATGACTGTCTTCCATTCAAAAATCGTAATTTCCCTCATACAGTTCTGATCAATAAACATCAAAACAGTATTTTCTAGTGTAGGATCAATAGTCTCTTGGCGAGATGATGATAACGCACAGCCGTAAAAATACTGCAATATCATGGCTACGATTTAAGAGTTGACGGGGCATTACAATTAATTCCTCATTAAAAACACCATTATCTTAGACGTTCTTAAAAATGAGAATTAGGATTAGACAGCTAAATCCTCTATTCTCGCCATTCATCTCTCCGTGCATGTTGTGTTCCCTTGGCCTATTCTGAGATTTATGTTATCTGGTTCAGTTTTAAATGCCTTCCACATAGGAGATTGACTCCTCTTGGGAACTTATTTTATAGCTTAATAGATTTCCAAATGGAAAAGAAAAGCTTTCTTAATCTTCGTTGTTGTTTGTTTTTCTTTAAGATTCTTTTTGTATTGTTTTTGATTAGTGATCAAAATGCTCAATAAGGCAGAAGGCTTTTTGGAAAACCTTTTAGAGGTTTGACATTGTCAGCTTAAAATGTGTAGCTCTTGCAAATCGAATGAATTAAGAAATGTTGATTTTATAATATGTTGTTCACCTTTTACCTGTTAAAGAGCTAATCAATACACTTTGAATGATTTAGACATTTGGTAGTAGCAATCAAAGGTGAATATAAATGTGTCACAGGTTTGTGATTTTGTAAAAGCTCTAAGACGATCTCTTACTGTTTACATATTCTGTGGACTCCTTTACCTGAAGCATTGCTGGGTAAGATTTGAAAAAAGAATTACAGCTGCACACTCAAGTGCCTACAGTTAGGGCTGTGTCATCGTTTCTGTAGAGAATCTCATTTCTATCTTAGCCATAAGCATTATTGCTGGTAAGAAGTTGGCATTTAATATCTTGATCTGGGAGTCAATTATTTTAAAGCTGCTTTAAAAAATTGGTCCAAATGATCTTGAGCACTCATCCATGTGAGGTTACTCTCACAGTATTCGTACAGTACGGAAGACCATGATTTAACAAACTAATTTCTGTATTAGTCTGGTATAGACATTATAATGTTTAAATTATTTTAAATAATCCTTTCCCAATTAACCCATTTATTGCACTGTTGTAAGACTTTGAAACACTATTTCATCATAAGTGTTTTTTACCGTGCCAAAATCAGATGCCCTAATGATTATTTTTATGAGTTTTTACTTTCTAACAATCTACTTGATTTTTCAAAAATTATTTTTGAAATGACCAATGGTGTTAATACAACTCCATTCCTTATTTCAAAACCCTATTCCATTAAAAAAAGGATTTAAAACAATTTACAGCATAGATTTTCATATTATAGAAGGAATTCTAAGATATGATTGAAAACGTTCATTTTAGGTTATTTTTAATTTATGAAAATCTAGATTAAAAACCTTCAAACAACTGTTTGGTTCATTGTGCTATAAGATCAGTATATAATAAGGGATTCTGTTTCTTTGTAGAATGACCATTAAAAATTAAAATGTCATTATCTAAACCCAAAAGCTACAAATCGTATTTTCCTTTTTTCTTTGTCAGATCATTTAAGAAGTTAAAATAATGTCTTTAAACTTGCCGTTCTTATCAATTTTGTCTGTCCTTGATTTATGGATGTACGATAAGGGACAAGGGAAGTTTTGTATACTTAAATTACAATAATAATGCTGTCTTAAAGGTGCACGTACTTACTATTTTCAAGTTTCTTCCATACATTTATCATGTTCTGTTCTCCCAATAAAACTATAAGATCAAGAGGGGCATTTTAAATGTCTCCATTTGTGTATTGGAATGAACAATGTTCCATTTTTTTTTTTTAAGATTATTTATTTATTTATTTGACAGAGAGAGATCACAAAGTAGGCAGAGAGGCAGGCAGAGAGAGAGAGAGGAGGGAGCAGGCTCCCTGCTGAGCAGAGAGCCCGATGCGGGACTCGATCCCAGGACCCCGAGATCATGACCTGAGCCGAAGGCAGCGGCTTAACCCACTGAGCCACCCAGGCGCCCCAACAATGTTCCATTTTTAAATAAATTGCACACTCAACAAATATTGACTGACTGGCTGTTTTGACCCAGACAACCACACCGAGACGACAGGAGACATTGGGGATGTACCAGTAAGCAGAGTAGGACTGCTCTGAGAGTGTGAGTGTGTGGATGTTGCCCACACATTTGTGTGTATGTGTCTTGTGCAAGTCCCTTAACAACCTCAACCCTTCATCTATAAATGAAGTCATTAATGATAAAGTGGATGAAAAGTGCTTTCTTGCATCACTTTCCTTTTTATCATATGGTAACAGTGTTTCTGGATTTTTCTTTTTATGAATTACATCTTTAATTACTGTAAAATTTAAAGTATGTCTTTACACAAACATAATTGTTTTAAAGATAAGTTTTACGTGGAGTTTATGCTGTGTAGCCACATCACAAATGATATGTGTATTTAGAAGTAGATTTAAAACACTGCAAGATTGATTAATGTTATCACTGTTTATGGGAAGAGAAAATTAGTGAAAGTAGGCAAAGGGAATTGATGAACATTTATTTAACCCATATAATCACAAAATCAATAAAATTTAAATTAAAATGGTGTATTCAGGCTTTTTTCCTCATCTATACTATTTTTAAATTGTAAACTACGAAAATCCTGTTATTGCTTTAATTTAAATAAAAGTAAATTGATGCTGAGTTAAATTCTAATAATTAAGATAAACAACGTAACGCTGTAATACTGTACTTCAACCAGAAAATGATCATGTGACTTTTGTACACCTCAGTAGAATCCAGCCTATTTAAATCAGAAATAGTTTTAACTAACTAAAAAGTTTTCAGGAATTTAGATGTAAATGGTATGGAAATTTTAAAAGAAAACCAACAAAGAACTGGCATGTGAGACCCTATCAAAGGTGGAGAAAATGTTAGTGGTCTTAACATTAGGAAACGAGCCATCTGAAACAGATCTACTAGTCCTGGGGTTCACTCCAATTACATATTAAACAATGTAAATGTCTTTAAAAATGAACCCTGACGGGGCACCTGGGTGGCTCAGTGGGTTAAGCCTCTGCCTTTGGCTGAGGTCATGACCCTGGGGTTCTGGGATCCATCAAGCCCTGCATTGGGCTCTCTGCTCAGCAGGGAGCCTGCTTCCCCCTTTCTCTCTACCTGCCTCTCTGCCTACTTGTGATCTCTCTCTGTCAAATAAAAAAAAAAAAAGAAAAAAGAACCCTGACATTGTGATATTACTGTTTGGGCCAGATAAGGTAAGTTTATGGTCATAAAAACACTTGTTTAATTCTCTTCATGTAAGAATATGCAAGATTATGACTTTCAAGCATTGTAGTATAATACTGACAATATAAAAACCTTATCAGTTTTACCTTAAGTTACATAGATGTATATTTATTCATTCACAATAGTAACTTAAGAAATAGTCTAGATTATTTGCAGAGGGAGACCGCATGTTTAATTTATATAAAGTCCATGTGATTCCCATTCCAGAATTCTACCCCTCGTTTATATGTACAGACTTAACTACTGAAAGTGTTCGATTGAGTATGACAATCGCATGACATTTTGAATGGATAATGTATACAATAAGAGAATAGGGACTCTAAAGAACTATTTAACCTTTTGCAGTAGTGATAACAATCATTTTTATTAACAAAGTCTTACTTTTAATAACCCAAACAGAAGACAATTGGGATCAGTAAAAAAGAAAGGGAGGTGAAGTTTTCAAACGTGTGTTTTCCATAACTGTGAATTCACCTGTTAATCGCATGTCGATGACTCCCAAATTTGCACCTCGGTCCCTGACCTGCTCTTCAGACTCCAAGACCATATCTCCATAGCTCCCTGTTCATTTTGACTCGGATGTTTTATTACCAACTCACACCCACTCACCATGTTCAAAGTCACATCTTTCCTGAACAAGTGCCTTCTAATATTCATGGGTTCAGATCTTCTAGTCACAACCTCCCCCTTTTTAATGTCTGGTATCTTTGTGTTCAGACTGTGGAGACAAGTGACTCGGTATAAAGCGCTACATGGTTTACTAGATTCTTTTCCCATATGTGATCCTGTGTTTTATCTTCGCATCAGCTGTGAAAGGTAAGCAGAACAGTAATGACTTTAGTGCATCCACTTTGCAGATGAAGAAACAAAAGCGTTGAAGGTTTCAGAAATGGGATGTAGACCAGAAAAAGATAGTTCAGCTAAAAGGTCAGGGCAGTATCCACTCACAGCAGAAGGTCATGAGATCTGACTTTGACCTCCAGAATGCCTCACTCTGTTCAGTGTCCATGCTGAGGTAGAAACCTCAACTCATTCATTTTAGGAAAGTTTTAAACAAGTTTGTCATAAAGTCAAAGAAGGTAAACACAACAAACAGGTTCTTGGATCATGTCCTTTGGTCAGCAGTTCCATTTAGAATTTAATCTCCCAGAGTCCAGTTTGCCAAGTACTTTGGCCAGTAAATGTAGCTCCAGTTATGATCAACCGAGGATCTAAGAGTTCCTCTAATTTCTCAAGATCTCAACCTGCACCACTTGAGATGAAAAAGATGAACAGGAAGAGAGCAAACGGTCTTAATTTCTATTAAGGGCCACTTAATCCCAGGTGTCTAAGGAGAAGGTCGCAATGTGAGAAGGAGCCTGGGGGATGGGGCCCGGCTACATAGTAGGTACTTACCCTTGTGCAGAACTTGGGAGCATCCGTATATGATTGTTCTTTAGCAGTAGCAAACTTCCTCTTGTTTTCTCTTCCCTTTCTTACATTTGTAAAGGTAGTATATTATTGACTCTCCATCCTGATCTCTTTGGATCTCTTTTTAACATTTCTATGCACAACCCCCTCCCCTCCACTTTTTGATTTCCATTCTAACTCTGGGCAACGGTAAATCTCCTGCAAAGAAGTACCCCCAGGTGCTGGTGTTGGATGCACCTTGCCAGGAAGCACTCAGAGTCAGAATGTCCTTCTGTTCTCTTCCCTCCCCCTTCAGCCAGCTTTTAACAAATGACTCACAGGTGCCAGAGTTGTCTTGCTTGGAGACTTGGCGGAATATTCCAGAGTTTCCTTTAAGGCAGCAGGTTGAATCTACCTCAAGTGGATTTTGCCTGACATCATACATTTCTATGGCTTCCTTCCACTCTCTGACCTGCAGCTCCACGCTCTTACCAGACTTCCCTGGAACCTCTTCATTAGAAATCACTCGCATTCAAACACTGGTTCAGGGTCTGCTTCTGGGGAAACCGACCTAAGATTTCTGTTTAAATTTTTTTTTTAAATATTCAGAAACTTTTAAAATAGGTATTCTCATTCCTTTCTGCCATCTCACAGTAAGAGATAATCACTATGAATAATTTAATGTGTATTTTTCCAGAAATTATGGATATGTATGCTTTTATCATAATTATATCAACACAACATAATGTGCTATAACATTTTTGTTATAGAATATATATTATGGCCATTTTTATATAATATAGAACAGCTTATATTTTTGAGGATTCATAGTATTTCATAGCATTGACATACCATTAATGTATTTGATCAATCCCTTATTAATATTTTAACTGTTTTGAAGTTTTTGTATATACTTGTAAATATGTAAAATGAATTCCTAGAGTTGAAAATTCTGGTTCAATGCTGGGAATGTACAATATGATTTTTGATAAATATAAATTGTCCCCTAATTGTCCCCTAACAATACCAAAATAGAGTACCACACACAGTGTATTGGCACATGTGCATTCCTATCTGGATAGTGTTTTCTCTTTTTTTTAACTTTTCCAATCTATTAGAGGAAAGAACTTCATTGTTTATAGTGAAGGTGAAGTGTGTTTTCATATTTAACCATTGTATTTCTTATTCTTATTAATTTTCTTAATTTTTCCATTCTTTTTTTCTACAGCTTTAAATTTATGTCTTTTATATTGCTCTTGCACAATTGTTGTTTATTTTATTTTATTTATATATATATTTTTAAAGATTTTATTTATGTATCTGACAGAGAGAGATACATGGAGAGAGGGAACACAAGCAGGGGGAGGGGGAGAGGGAGAAGCAGGCTCTCACTGAACAGGGAGCCCAATGTGGGACCTGATCCCAGGGCTCGGGGATCATGACCTGAGCTGAAGGGAGACGCTTAAGGACTGAGCTACCCAGGCGCCCTTGTTGTTTATTTTATTACTCCTTGGATATTTTATACATTATGGGGTTGTTGTGGATACTGTTTCTATGCCTGACATTTTAAAATTATTTTTTGCTGGCATAGAAGGAAAGATATTTATTTTAGTGTATTTATGTTTGTATGAGTTCTATTTCTGAACTAGATTCTTTTTAATAATCCTTTAATTTGATTCTCCTGGATTTTACATATAGATAATTTTATTACCTATAAATAATCTGACATTTGTCTCTTTAGTAAACATTGATGCCTCTTGAGTTAAAATCTATTCTCCTAGTGTATTGAGTAAAACCTTCAGAATACTGTTGACTAACACTGGGAAAGAAAGAGTTCTTGTATTTCCAGCGTCAGTGAACACTTCACTCAATATGTTTACTTTTAGCTTCTGGTAATTTATCAAGTTAAGAATATACTTTTATATTTTACATTAAAAAAATTGTTGATCTCAGAGGTCGATTTCAAATATGTTTTTAGCATCCTTCAAAATGATCATATATTTTTAAAATGCTAACCTCCATGTATTTCTTACTTATATAACATAATTTTCCCAATATTTTTCCTAAAATTTTCCCAATATTAAGCTGTTTAAACCAAGTTAAATGATCTATATTTTAATATACTGGTACATGTGTTTTTATCTTCTTAGTATTTTATTTAGGAACATTGATAATAATACATAAGTAAAATATAACAAAAGTGGTTTTACATCAGGATTATTCTAAGATCATAATTAGAAAGACTTCTTTTTTTTTTCCTTAGTTCTGGGAGAAATTAAGATGAGAACTGCTTCTGCCTTGGAAGGTTGTTGGGAATCATTTTAATCTACTTGAGGCTTTTTGTTTCAGGAGAGATCTATTGGAAACATTTAATTGCCATTATGACTACTTATCCCCTCAGATTTTTTTTCTTAAAAATTTTATTGAGTCCCTTTTGTTATTTTAAAAGAAAAGTATGCATCTTTGCACATCTTCAAATTTACTTAGTGTAATATCATATACGCTATTACTTTAATTGTTAAAAATTAACTTCATATCTGTGAATTTACACCAAATCCCCCCGATCCTCCTGCCCCAACCAAGTTTGTGTGTTTCGGAACAGCCGTTGCTGGGGGACGGCCTTCATTCTTTTTGTAGATCTATGGCTGTAACTAGAAACTTTCTGTGGCAGATTCCAGAGTTAATTCTGTAAGCTGTCCAAGATGAATGAAGCCTCACGTTAAAGGGTGAGCATCTAGAGCCTCAGCCCTCTTTCTGCTCACTGGACAGACATTGCAGCCTTCTGGGAACAGCCCTGGTACCTGTGTGAGCTCCCAGCTCCCCCTAGGCTGAGCTTGGTGGTGGGAAGAGGGTATTCGTGGGTGGGAGCGATGGGGAGGGGTGGTTGGGAGTAAACCCCAGCTTACTGCTCAGGTGTTGTTCTCCTTTGTCATTGATTACGGGCTATTCAGCACATCTGGCTTTTGCATCATTCTGATCCACTCTTCTTTCCTTCCTCTCGAGGCTCTCACATCTTGTGGACTCTTGGCCTCCTTTCCTCTTTCTAGCACCACTATGCATTCATTCTTGTTTTTGCATTCCTAGTTCATGTCGTGGGAAATCTGGGAGGGAGGCAAGGTAAATACATTCACTCAGCTTTCCCCATTGCAACTGGAAATCTTTTAGTCGTTTTTGGCTCATTTTTCTTCATCCCCTACAATATCCATTCAGTCACAAAATCCTACGAAATTTCCTTCCAAATCCTTCTGTAAACTGTCTCTTCCTCTCCACCTGGTGCCATTTCATCACTACAGCAGCTTCTAGCTGGTCTACTTTATTCCAAAACAAGCCTTCTAAATTCATTCCACATGCCATAGAATCAGCTTTCTTAAATCCTCTTTGAATTTACTGTATCACTCAACTTTTTTTTTTTAAGATTTTATTTATTTGAGAGACAGAGTGAGTGAGAGAGAGAGAGAGAGCACATGAACAGGGGCCAGAGGGAGAGGGAGAAGCAGACTCCTTGCTGAAGAGGGGGTCCAACATTGGGGCTTGATCCCAGGACCCTGGAATCATGATCCTAGCCAAAGGCAGACACTTAACCAACTGACCCACCCAGGTGTCCCTGTCATTCTACTTTTAAGAATGAGATTGTGATTCCCGTTTTCCTAACATGTGGTATCTAAGTTTTTTTGGCCTGGGTTTCTAGCCTTTAATCACTTGTCCAATATTCATCACATGCTACAAACTGCAGCCAGGTCTGCATCCTTAATACTCTATGGATCCTTTAGAGTAGAGGGAAAGCTTAGGTTTTGATGACAGAATGATTTGGATTCAGTGCTTTCTTTGGCATCTTGGACAAGCCAATACGTCTACTCAATGTCAGTTTCTTCATAAAATAATGTCAATTATAGCTATTTCATAAAGTTGTGATGATTGTCTAAAAAATGTAAAATGCCTAGTACCTAGTATTAGCTTAAAAAAGATCAGCGTTCCTTTCCATCGGCAACATCTTAGCTTCTTGGTATGCAAGCAACGGAAGCTGACTCTGACAAACTTAAGCAGAGAAGAAATTCATGAGAACAGGGCAACTCACGGGAAAATTTGTAGAACCAGGCATGTCTAGAGCAGAATCAAGGATCTGGGTATCAGGAAAGTATCATTTAGACAAAAGGATGAATAAATGCCAACTTTTTTTTTTTTTTTCCTCCAGTCCTTCTTTTGCTTCATTTAGGATGTCATGTTCAGGTTAAGAGCGTCTGGTAGACTTGAAAAAGTTGGGCTGCTTAGACCAACAGTTCTACACATCCTAAGGAATCAACACTCCGTGTTCCCATTAGAGAGAGCTTGTGATCGGAACTCCTGCTAAAGGAAGAACTCTATCAGAGGAGGAGACCCAAACTCCTACAGCTCTTCATCTTGATTAGTGTGATTTTTTTTGACTCATAGATTTAAAAAACCACAGATCACCAGACATTTAAGAGAAATCATTGACAAAAAGGAGGAGGAGGAGGAAGAAGAGGAGCTACCCTGCAGGAAACAAATAATATAGTGGATAGATTTCAATTTGAAGGATTCCTAATTAGTATTCTCAGAAACTCAAGAGGTTATTGCATCCTGAAAATAAGAATAGACTGCTATGAAGAAAGATCAATTACTCAATGAAAAAGAATTCCTGAAAATGAAACGTATAACAGATGAAATTTAGAAGTTGAGGAGAAGATTGAAAAGAGCAGGGCTAAAGTTTATGCTGGTGAACTCTTTTTACTTTTTCTTTTTTTTTTTTTTTTAAGATTTTTTATTTATTTACTTATTTGTTTGATGGAGAGAGAGAGGGAACATAAGCAGGGAGAGTAGGAGTGGGAGAAGCAGACTCCCTGCTGAGCAGGGTGCCTGATGCAGGACTCTATCCCAGGGCCCTGCGATCATGACCTGAGCTGAAGGCAGACGCCTAATGACTGAGCCACCCAGGCACCCATGCTGGTGAACTCTTAAGAGGAAGTCAGCTACAACAGAACCAAAAGACCAAAATAGGAAATAGGAGTTAACAGTGATGAGACACAGAAGACAAATTCAGAAAATCCAGTTAAGATGCTCCAGAAACAGGCACTGTGAGGGGAGGGAACATAGTAAAAAATTTAAAAACAAACAAAACAACAACAACAACAAAAAACAGTGTTGAAGGGGCTGATTTAAAAAGAAATAAAAATCTGGTGAAATTTCTGAACTTGAAGGAGAAAATAGAAAATCCTGAGAGTTTTCAGAGAAACGAGATTACGTCCCCCCCCCACACACACATACACATCTCATTAACCACACTGGATGTTGGAAGCAAAGGAATAATGCCTTCATCGTTCTGAGAGGAAAGGGGTATTGAACCAATAGCAAAACTATAAAGTATGAAGGAAAAAGGAGAGAGAAAAAGCAGAGAAAATAAAAAATGACTTGGGCATGCAAGGATCTCAGGGGAATTGCTACTCACTCCATATGGAACAATTTTCAAAGAAATACCTCAGCCAAGCAAGTGGAAATATAGAACGGGGGGATGATGTGGGATATAGTGGTGTCTGAATATGAGTCAGAAGTGAAGGAAACTGGAAAAGGATCCATTAGCCTCTGACCTTGGAAAGGTATGGGGTTCCGTTTCCTTTTCTAGTTCAGTCACACTGTGGCTCTACAGGGATTTCCATTTCAACCGTTTCAGTTCTCTAAATGCTGTTTTTTAGTGTTTAGAATGGATTTACACACAAAGCATGAATGATTGAAATATAGTCTAAGAATGGAATGTAACTGCAATGAATATTAATGAACTTAAGTAACAGAATATTTTAAAAATTTGGAGGTAAATGGAAGACACAGGTGAAGATAAGCAAGCATGCCAGTTTCCTTATCTTTCATAGGAAGCAGTTAAGAGGAGCTGTCTAATGTTAAAAAAAAATTAAGAAATAGAATTCAAGGGGCACCTGGGTGGCTCAGTGGGTTAAGCCGCTGCCTTCAGCTCAGGTCATGATCCCAGGGTCCTGGGATCGAGCCCCGCATCGGGCTCTCTGCTCAGTGGGGAGCCTGCTTCCTCCTCTCTCTGCCTGCCTCTCTGCCTGCTTGTGATCTCTCTCTGTCAAATAAATAAATAAAATCTTTAAAAAAAAAAAAAAAGAAATAGAATTCAAGTATTAAAAGCTACCAAACAATAGAAGAATTAAAAATAACACAACCAACAAAAATTCTCATGTGAATTTATTTACAGTGCGCTTTTATTTTTTCCTGTCATATAAACAGATTAGAATACTAAATTTAATACTAACATCAGGAGATGGGATTGTGACCTTCAAATGTGATTGTATGAGTGCACTTCTTTTTGTGTAGTGTTTTTGACAAATATTATCACTATGAATTTCAAAATAAGGGAGGTCTTCTTCGTAAAGTGAGCAGTTGTAAAGACATGCATGTGAGGTAATGTGTGCTTACACAGGGATGTGATGGGTATGTTAATAGCATAGATTGTGGTGATATTTTCATGAGTGAATACTTATCTCCAAGTGTATATGTGATAAATGTATAGCTTTTTGTATGTCCATCATGCCTCAATAAAGGATTTGAAAAAAGGGGTAAGCAGAGGTCATCTCTTGGGTCTTGCCATAGGGCAGGGTTTCCCAACCTCAGCACTATTGACATTTTGGGCCAAGTAATTACTTGAGTGAAGGGTTGGGGTAGTGAAAATGGGGCTGCTCTGGGCATTGTAGGATGTTCAGCAGCATCCCTAGCCTCTACCCACTAGATGCCAGTAGCACACTCTCCCAGCTGTGACAACCAAGAATATCTCCAGAAACTGACCAATGTGTCCTGGAGGACAGACACTCCGGGACTGAGGCCCACCATGGTAGGAGATTCCTGGCTGTGAGAAGCAGAGCCACGTGACCTCTTTGGCCTCTGCCAATTAAATACTCTATCTTTGCGCTATTGGGAAGGGATCAACATGTTGCATAGACCTAATTTCTTAACACTTTTTTTTTTCTTTTAACCCCATCTCAGTTTCCTTCAGTTCAGTTTTCTTCAGGTCAGTTCAATTCAAACTGTTTTTGAGTGCAGCTCTGTCAGACACTCTGCCCAGGGTACCCACCTCTATTAATTTTCATTTATAAGGCAAATGGATAAGTAATTCCTCTGATATTGCCCTCTTGGATAAGATTTCCCTCTTAGTAGAAATTCACATGCTTCATTTTGCCTCAGGTACAGCTCTTACCAGTTGTTAGGGCTGCTCAGAGAGTTTTAGTAAAGCCTTTGAATTTCCATATTTTAAAATGTGATAATAAGAAGTTTAAAGACAGCAAATAAAAATGAAAATGGTGATCATCAATGATAGTTGGCTAATAAAAAAGTGAACTAAATCACACTTGATGTATGTATTTGTTACAATTAAAATGTAGTGGGATTACAGTCTTCAAAAGAGTTTATCACAAACCTAGATTACATTATGCACATCAGAACTAGAGAGTAGCACTTTTTTTTAAAGATTTTATTTACGTATTTATTTGTCTCAGATTGAGAGAGAGAGAGAGAGCAAGTGCACATGCGCATAAGCAGTCAGAGTGGCAGGCAGAGGCGGAGAGAGAAGCAGGCTCTCCGCCGAGCAAGGAGCCTAATGTGGGACTCGATCCCAGGACTCTGGAATTGTGACCCGAGCTGAAGGCAGTGGCCCAACCGACTGAGCCACCCAGACGTCCTAAGAGTAGCACTTTTGAATGGAAAATTTGCTTCAGTGTTTTTGAGATTTTTAAAAAGTAGCTTAAAACTATTAAATTCAACTCTTAGGAGCTAGAATATGTTTCCTTTTTATTGAAAAATTGGGGGATTTCAAATTTGCTGAAATGTAAACGCTGAGGTACTCTATTTTTATAAATAGTATGAATCACTTTCTTCTACAATGGAATGCTTTTTTAATTAAATTTCTTCCTTAAGGCAATTCTTAAAAAAAAAAATGTATCTATGAAGGTATACTAGAAGTTGCATCTTCTCCCCTAGAGATAAACATGGTAAGAAACAAGTCAATAGACCCTGGCTGGTGTTAAAATTTGAAATATAGTATATTTTCATGAAATTACAGATATGTATAAATGGTGACTTTCCTTATTGGGATAAAGTCTGGGAACCACAGTGGGCTATGCACTATGCTTTTCTGTCTATGGTGGATAAGCCTCTGCATAGGCTCCCATAGCCTCTGGAGTGAGTGTGTTGCTCACCCCCGGGGCAGGCCAGTACATCCTTGTTCCTGCCCTCACATGCACACAGATATACTCTCCGACTGAACTTTTCCCACCGCATCAAAAGTGGTATCTTTTGATTGGCAGGGAGGATATTTAGTCTCTACTTCGGCAGTTAGAGACCTGATTATATTGTGCTAATGTCACTCTCTGCAAATGCCCAAACAAGCCAGGATTTACTGGTACACTCTTAGCTTCCCTCAAAGGTTAGCGTAGGAAATAGCCATAGAAAAACATTTTTTTGGTAACACATATATTCATATTTTCATTCACTGCTTTGTTTGCCAGTTTAAGGGTCTACTGTAGGCGTAGTATTCTGCCAAACTTTTCTTTAGAATATTTTCCTAGGGACAAAAGTATTTTTTCTGGTAAGTCAAGAATCCTTAAAGAATGAAAAGTTTTCTACTCAGTGTTTCCTATTAACTTTTCCTACCAGGAAGAGCAGAGCTAATTTATAGCTCATTGCAACACGTATCTTTACTAAACCCAACTTTCTTCAAGTTTTTCTCTCCCACTATATAGTTCTTGACCTTCTATTCTATTACATACATAATAGTCCTATTATGTATAGCTTATGTCACGTGCCTTGAAAATACTTTTTGAAAGTATTTGAGCTGAAATTTTCTTTGCCAGATGTTTCTCCATTGCTGTTCTGATATTCTTGAAATTTGGTGGGGTCTTTTCACTTCTGTAGGTATGAATTTCCTCAAAAGTTTTCCTTGTGAAAACTGAGGTGGTTCGATTCCACTGTCCTTGTATGCTGGCCCCCGTGACAGCCACAGCGAGAAAGCCTATTCAGGGCCTTTGGGCGTGTTACCTCAGCGTCTCTGGGTTGGGGCCAAGGCACCAGGTGTTGCTGGGGCCCAACCAGGTTTAGGAACCCCTAGACCAGATGGTCTCCTAGATGTTCTTTGGGTTTATGAATTTACAATGCTGTTGAGAGCCCTGACCCCCAGTGGGTGGAATGTAAGCCAGCCCCAGGGAAGGAGCCTAACTCTCCTGATTACACTGCCATTGTTACAGGAAGGAAACCCTCAGGTCACACAACAGTGTTCTTCCCAGCTTTTGCAGACCTTTCCTCCTGAGGCACGTGAAGTGCTTCTCTCTGGGCTACTGCACACAGGGCACACCTGCGTTGGAGCGTGTATGTGATGGTATTTACGGATGTGCACTTTTGTATATCCCACTGAACTTAAGTGCAGTCCGCAAACAGAGAGCATGGCTGTCCATCTCTAATGCCACAGCCAACCACCAGTAGGCATCCAGTAAATGCTCAGGTGACTGAATGAATGAGCTTTTGAGAGAAATCAGCCAGGAGCCCACTGCTAAGTTGTGCTTCAAAGCTAATGGAAAACCACCTGGGTGACAGATCACACGGAAGAAATTTCAGTGGCAAATTAAATCTAAGCCTTTAGATGTCAGCGTCACTGACCTCCTCCAAAGCGTACCTGAACCCCCTTTTTTTGGAGCTCTGGATTTCTACAGGAGAGGGTTCTTAACTTTTCTTAACAGTATTACAAGGATCCTTTGGGACAGAACTTTTACACCTAGGTTACACCATCATACA
Organism: Mustela lutreola; assembly: GCF_030435805.1. NCBI lineage: Eukaryota > Metazoa > Chordata > Mammalia > Carnivora > Mustelidae > Mustela > Mustela lutreola. The sequence goes on along the minus strand of NC_081292.1, from coordinate 119,510,507 downwards.
AAAATAGATTTATTTGTTGTGTCTGTTATCTTCTACTAGAATGAAGAAAGGATATTCTCAATAGTCAAGGAACTGATTGATTCCTTTGTTTACTCTTTTATAAGGCAATATAGATAAGCACAATTAAAATTTGTTGTTCATTAGCAAATATGCACCTTATAATGCTTTATAATCTCTTCCCATGATTATCATAGACTCATGATTTTAGTAAAATATGCTTTGCTGTTGTTCTTCTTAATATATTAATATTTAAATAATTAGAGAAATAGATAATATAGGAAATTTTTTAAAAATTTATTAACATAATGCATTATTTGCTTCAGGGGTGCAGGTCTGTGAATCAACAGTCTTACACAATTCACATATTTCTAAAGGTTAGAGTCAATCATTTGATAGAAAAAAAATCATGAAAATAAGGATTTAGATATCCAACAGTTTTATTTTTTTTAAAAGATTTTATTTATTTATTTGACAGAGAGAGGGAGATCACAAGTAGGAGAGTTAGGTGGAGAGAGAGGGGGAAGCAGGCTTCCCGCTGAGCAGAGAGCCCGATGTGGGGCTCAATCTCAGGACCCTGAGATCACAGGCAGAGAGAGGCTTAACCCACTGAGCCACCCAGGCACACACATCCAACAGTTTTAAATTTACGATCAAGTTTTCTGATCTGGTTTTAAATTTTGATATTTTAGTGCTTTTCCACACAAATCTCCTTATTTCAGCTATTTATTATTTTCTGAGACCGCAGGTTTAATCTGTTGATATTTATATACTAAGGCCACTTTCTTGGTATAGCTTAATTTACCCCCTTTTTAGATTGTAATCATATATCAGGTTTTTATTTAGCATTAATTAAGGTGATTATTTCCTCGTTGAATCTTTAAAAAATCTCAAAGGCCACATGTGGTTTTAGCAATCATCACCTTACCTATGAGTAAGCACCGTAACCTCCTTGTAACAATGAGCTATGCCCCAATTCTCCCACCTTATGTATAAGTAGATGTAATGCAACACAATGGCGCACGTAAGTAAGCATGGCCTGACCCGAGGAGCCAAGTATGGCTCTGTAGGGAATGGTGCCTCTTCTCATTATACTAAACAAGCATATTTCTAGCAGATAAGGGAGCAGGTCTACTTTCAGTTGAAGATTATTATGTGTAGACAGTTATGGTTTAAGCAGGACACAGCTCAGCAGCTCCAGGTGATAAAGGCATCCTCTGTTTACCCACAGCAACACAGACTGTCAGGGAAGGTTTTTGCATTTTCATTCGGGACCAGCTTTTCTTCTGGGTTCTGAACAACAAAATATTATGGTATAAGAAGCCCTTTTAATACATTGTACCACACTTAAGTTAGCACATCAAAATTGACTCAACAAAGGCATATGACCAGATCATTAAGCAAATTTCTTTTATAATATTTAGTTTTGATTTGTTTGTCTTTGGGTTTATACTGGAGAGAGGTAGAACCAAATCAAATGTATCCAAGTGGTTATGAAATGACACGCCTGCAGCCGAAGAACAGTAGTTCACGAGTGCCTCCAGTGAGCAAAAGCTGTCATCTTTGAATGTTATTAATGAGAGACTTAAAAGTTTCTGTTAAGAATTCTGGGGTGCTAGGGACTGCTGGGTAAAGTGTGAATCATGGGGGGAGATGTGCCAGTATTGGTGTGAAATCTGGTTCCTTTAGTGATGTGATAACATGTCATAGCTTGCGGACTCCCATTATCTCAAGCTGACCTTGTTGATGACATAATACAGTGTAGTTCAAGGCTCTTGTCTCCAGACATGTCAGAGAGAGGTTACAGGGTGTGCTTGTAACAGAAGCAAAAGTCATGCTTTTTCACTTTACATCTGTTGCCTCTTCTCGCCTCACATACACCCAGCTTTGAATCTACTTAATATGCTTTCTAACAGAAACTTCTACTAAGCTCTTTCTCTGGGGACCCATGTGGTCCTGGCTATTTCCCAATTCTGTATATACCGTAATTCTCTAAGACAGGAAAAAAAGCTCTCTAAATATCAATTGTGCCTAACCTGTACACTACGCTGGATTTTAATAAGCCTAATCTAGGATTTCAGCCTTTGTAACCGTGTACTGTGAAATGGGGCGACGTTTTGTATGGTTAGCTCTACTCCCATGTCACCCTCATGAACACCTACAAGCATCTTAAATGGTTAGCTTCAGATGCCTGGCTTTTAATTTTCTAAATCTCAGAGCCCCTAGGTTTCTCTTTAGCTGAATCTGCCAACCTTCCTTTTTATCTTCAGATAATCCATACATTTGAATGCACATGATGAAACATATTTTGCTTTAGATAGGTACTTCAATCAGAATCTTTGAAAGTTAAATTTTCTTGTATCAGCAAGTGGCCAGAAAACCACTTTCCCAACTTTATTTTAGTGACATATAGGGGATAGAGGAAGATGTACTTGGGTACTAAAGCCCAAGCCAGGATCCTCCTTTCTCAGCTTCAAATGGCACAGGAAACCCCCATCAGATTTCCAGCATGCTGTCCCAGAATAGCACTCATTCCTGTTGCCACAGAACATGCTTTGGCTTCTTGCTGAGAGCCAACAGGAGGCACAGCAGATGTATTAGTAAATCACAGAAATTACAAAACTATGAAGAAATACAGCCACAGGACACTGAAAAGCTCTGCTGCATAAATGTGACTGGGAGTATATTGTGGCCCCTGACTATTGAGGACCTGGCCAAGAAACTGGGTGTTAAGGTTGTCCCATTGCTAGGACAATCAGCCATAGGTGAGTGGTGAGATCAGGTACTACAGATCAGAAAAAATGTGAGGCATGGGGGTTAGCCAAGGGCGGCCACAGAATGTTTTCGAGACTGGCAAAATGACTGAGGTTAGGCAGGGCATAGGCAGGGAAGACTGGAAAGATCTGGAGAGGTTCAAGTTGAGGGAAGGGTTGGGGCAGGTGGCAGCAGTAGGTCAGGCACAAAGACAGAAGAAGTTTCAGGTAGCGTTAGCTCTGGCACCCTGAACATCTCTGTAGGACAGGCATCTACTTGGTGGCAGTGTTATTCAGTTGGAGGCTTGTATGTGCCATAGGCTGGTTTCATCTGGTGGCTGCTCATGCCCTGATATTTGCTTAGCAAAGGGAGCTCAGGACTTTATCCTCAGCCTTGCTCCTGTAAAAAAGTGAAATTATTGTTCTTTCAGAATTTGGCTTCAGAAGGAAGGTCCATGTCTGGTCTGACTGACAGTTCTGCCAGCCTGTCCACTCTGCCCTGAGGCTAGCGTATTAATCTAAGAGACTGGTCTTCAACTTTTAATTTGCAACCACCTGGGAAGCTGCCTAAAACTGCAGGTTCTTAGCTGCTGCTCAAGGAGATAGATACCAGGTGTGTAAGGTGAGGCCCAGGAGCCTGGATTTTAAGCAGCATTTAAAGGGTTTCTAAGCCCTTAAGATTTAGAGATAATTGGAGAAATACTAGCCTAAAGGGAGCTGGTTCTACTTTATTTTAGAAAAAATGTTGCTCTAGGGCCATTAATGACTGAGCATTTCTAAGGACCCTGACTGAATTTGTTCTCCAAAGCAGGGACCCTCTGCAACAGATGAAATGTAGTTCCTACTCATTACACCTTCCCAGGATTTCACCATTGCTAAGCGTGTTTCTAACACACAGTCTTTTTCGTTATGAAGGGTCAGGTTGAGTCATCTTAAAACTTAAGCAGATATTGAGTATGTGGACAGACTCTGAATATGCAACGGAGCAAATAGGAGAGTGGCTTGCAGATAGATTTATTATTCACTGGTAATTGGGGAACTGGAGGCCCATTTATTTTACCGTTGTGTATCTTAGACATATGGTATTTATCCAATTTAGGGTTGGCTTTGTTCATTTCCTCACTTGTCTTTCAGAATGAACAAATTGCAGGTAAATTTTAGCTTTTCAATTTGGAAAAAAAAAAGTTCATAATGGCTTATGATTTTGAAGCCTTTTTCGGAATGATTGTTAATTTAAATACTTTATTGAAGAATAGTGGTATAAGTGTCTGTGACAGATACTATTGGCTGGCTGTCATAATCACCATCAACAGACTCTTTGTTCTTTGTAAAATTCTGGCACAAGTAGAATTGTAAAATTCTTAAAATTCTTAGAAGATATTACTAGGGACAGTGGCATACAAGTAAAAATTTGCCAGGAAACCTTTTGCTTTTTTGATTAAAATAAGGATATATTTGGTTGGAATGCCTTTTGCCCTTTGGCACTTTACCTCCTTTCCACTTGGATTGTAGAATTGTAGCTAGGGGGTGCAGCAGCCATCCTGTGAACATGAGGCAGCAAACGCAGGCAGAGAGCTACATCTTGAGGACAACAGAGAGGAATGATGACAAAACCTGGGTCTTTTATAGCTTTGTGGCACATCTGTGTCAGCAGTTGCCTGCCTGTCTTAGGGCTTCTTGTTTCTTGAGTACCTGACTATTTAAGCCACATATTGTCCTAATTGATACAGGATGCTAAAACATTTTGTGACATGTTCCACCTTAATAAAAATATCCATTATTGGGGTACCTGGGTGGCTCAGTCAGTTAAGCATCTTATTTCAGCTTAGGTCATGATCTTGAGATCCTGGGATAGAGCCCCACTTTGGGCCCCTTGTCTATGCTCAGCGTAGGAGTCTGCCTCTCCCCTGCTTCTGCCCCTAGCTCACGTGCATGCTCTCACTCTCTCTCTCTTAAATAAATAAAATCTTTAAAAAAATTTTTTTAAATTAAAATACCCATTATCAAACATAGTTGCAAACCATTATGAACAGGATATCTTAGTTAAAAAGAAAGGAAGAAAGATGGTGGGTGGCTCAGTGGTTTAAAGCCTGTGCCTTCGGCTCAGGTCATGATCTCAGGGTCCTGGAATTGAGCCCCGCATCTGGCTCTCTGCTCGGCAGGGAGCCTGCTTCCCTTCTTTTCTCTCTGCCTGCCTCTCTGCCTACTTGTGATCTCTGTCTGTCATATAAATAAATAAATAAAATCTTTGAAAAAAAAAAAAAAAGGAAGGAAGAAAGAAAAATGTCTTACAGATCATTTATTAGAGCCTGGTGGGATTCAGAAAGAATTACAAGGAGTTTCGAATGACAGTCTCTTCCTCTTAACAGCATACATGATGGCAAATTACTTTGTAACTTGAGGTAGTGGCTACAGAATATCTCAGGATCTGAGATGGTGAGTTCTGCATCTTATAAAGTAGCCAGAGGAAACACTTTCATAACATAAGCATATTACGGTGTAAGAACTGGACCAACTCTCATCCCCTCAAAATCAGAGACAGAAAATGGAATGTTTCAGTACAGCTCTTCAGTGAACTTTTGCTGGGTTTCTTGGTGGGGGACAGTTGGCGTAAATAAAACCTGAGTACTTAAGAATTCTCCAGACTTGGTAAACCAGTCAGAGAATTAGATCTGCAAGGCCACATCTCTAATTATGAGTCTTTCAATTTTGAGAAATGGAATGTGGAAAGGTTATCATGTGACTTAACAAACTTGAGATGTTTCATAGTGAGATGGGGCATGTTTCAACCAGAAGCCTTATGTAGGAGTTCATGGGGCTCAATCAAGTGGAGACATGAGTCAAGCACAAAAATAGTATTGTGTAAGGAACTCTTGACTGGGGACATGAATTTGAACTTGAAAATTAAATTCTTGTTAACTAGCTGCTTGACTCAGAGTAAGTCATATCACTCAACCTCGGTATTTTTCCCTGAAAAATGTTATATACACTTTAAAGTTATGCTTAGGCTTAAAATTCTGTGATTCTACAGTAATTTCACAAGGATAGAGGGAACAGGTCCTTCGTGTCAAAGCAGATTTCAAGCACAGGCCTCCTACATACCTGAGTAGCTCCTTGGCCAAAATACCCAGGTGATAATATTAAAAATTCAGTGATCAGTTTTTTCAAAAGAAGTGCAGTCTTATTCAGCTATGATTTTTCATTCTTCTGGAGTTCTCTGTGTTAAAAGAGCTTTGGCCTCTTTTCTGAGATCTAGTCTGTGGAATATACGAGATAGAAATTTCCTTAAGTGTTGCGTCTGAGAGTCATCCCTGATTCAGCCTGTGCCTCTCCCTTCTCTCATCACACATCTTATTGAAAACTACACCATAACAGTGGTGTTCCTTGGACCACCACTCTTGTCACTCAGAAGTATGATGCTGGGAGAAAGTTCATTGGTGTGTGCCTTAGTCAGGCTTCAAGTAGGCAAGCAGAACCAGTGAGAGATTAGATAGATGAATAGAGAGAGGATAGATAGATAGATAGATAGGGACACACACATACGTGCATGCATACATATATATCTATCTAGCCATATATGTGTGTGAACACATTGTTCACTATCCACTGATCCTAAATTAAGGTTATAATTTAATAAATTACCTTTTAACCCACAGCCAGACTAGTGGCTTTAACTCTCTCTGTCATACTGACAAATCCTAGGGAACAGTGAGAGTTTGAATTCATTAGATACCTTCCTGAGCACTTTCGAAGCAGAAAGTGATGATGAGACAGAGTTTCTGTTGTTGAACCCATTTTCTTTCTCACGCAGTTTATTCATGCCACCTTCAATTGTTATTGTGATTCTGTAACATAGTTATTATTTTGAATTGATAAAAATTCTTTCTGAAGAGAAAGATAATGTCATGTATAAAACTTCAGTTAGGTGTCTTTGAAAAATTAAATAAGGGCTAATTATTTTTCTAATTGCTGGAAAATTAGGAATGGGCAAGACAACTGGAAAAAAGACAAACACTTTTCTAAAACTCTGGGCAGATTCTGTATCCAGATTACTTTGCAAGTATGTTCATTTGGGAGGTACTTAAAGGAATTGATACAGTAAATCGTAGAGAAATTATGGTTTTCATAAGAAATATGACATTGTAACTGCGATCATGGGCCCATTCTCAGAGAGAAGCTTTTGATCTTACAAAAATGGACATATTTACATTTTGATCAAAATAAAAAAATGTTTATATTAGAAGTCCTTACTAACGCATTAACACAAGGAAAATAAGCAGTGTTCATATTAGAAAAGGATGAATAAAATGGGTGATTTGATTGTGTAACTAGAAAACCCCCCAAAATCAGTAACAGCAAAAAATCCTAGAACTAATAAGTGGGCTTAGCAAAGTCTCAGGATACAAAGTTAATATACGAAAGTCAATTTCTGTCTTATATACCAACAAAGAACAACTGGACTTAAATTTGAAAAATAATAGCATTAGAACAACACCCAAATTAATGAGGTACTTATGTAAGAAATCTGAAAAAAAAATGTCAGGATCTATCTGTGAAAAACTACACAACACTGATGAAAGAAAACAAAGAGGAGCTAAATAAATGGAGAGAGAGGCCGTGTTCATGGTTTGGAAGTCTCAGTGCTGTTATGATGTCATTTTTTACTAACATGATCTACAGATTAATGCAATACTATTAAAAACAAAAACAAAAACCAGAAGGCCATTTTGTAGATATTGACAAACTGGTCCTAAAGTTTATATGGAAAGCAAAGAAAACCAGTATAACACTGAAGAAGAAGAACAAAGTTGGAAAACTACCCTAATTTGGGGACTTACTATTAGGCCATAGTAATCAAGACATTGTGGAGTTGGTAAAAGATTGATCAATAGAATAGAATAGAGGGACTAGAAATAGACCTGCACAAATCTAGTCAGCGGATCGTTAACAAAGGAGCAGAGGCAATTTAATAGAGAAAGGACAGTCTTCAACAAATGATGCTGAAGCAATTGGTTATATATATGGAAAATACATAACTAGACACAAATTTTACATCTATCATAAGAACTAACTCAAAATTATAAACCTAAATATAAATTACAAACCTATAGAACTTCTAGAAGAAAATAGGAGACAATCTGGGTGATCTTGGGACTATTGATGAATTTTTAAATGAAAACCAAAAGCACAATCCAGGAAAGAAAAAAGTGATAATATGGTCTTCATTAAAATTTAAAAATTCTTGGTGAAAACAGTAGTAAAAGGATGAAAAGAAAGACCACAGACTGAAAGAAAATGTATGCTGAGTGTGTATCTGATAAGGGAATTGAATCCAGAATATACAAGGAATTCTTATAACAATAAAAACAATTTTAAAATGGGCAAAAGATGTGAATCTCATCATAGAAGATATATAAATGGCTAATAAGCATATGGAAAGATGCTCAGTATCATTTGTCATAGATAAATTGAGCATTAAAACAATTATGAGATACCACTACACACCTGTTAAAATACCTACACGCCAAGTAACTTCCAATACCAATTGCTGGCAAGGATGTGGAGCAACAAGAACTCTCCTTCATTGATGATGAGAAAGTAAAATGGTACAAACACTTTGGAAGACAGTTTGGTAGTTTCTTACAAAGCTAACCATAGCAATTGAGCTTTTACATGTTTATCCAATAGAATTAGAAACATATTTATACACAAATCCCTGCATGCAAATATTTATGACATCTTTATTCTTAATCACTAAAAACTGGAAGCACACAAGATGTCCTTTAATAGGTGAACAGATAAACAGATATTGGTACATATGTATAATAGAATATTATTCAGTAAAAAAAAAAAAAAAAAAAAAAAACCGTGAGTGGTCAAGCTACACTTCATGGTTGCATGACAGTCTGGAAAAGGCAGAACTGTAGAGACTGAACAGATTAATGATTGCTAAGGGTTCAGGGGGCAGTGAAGGATATGAATGGCAAAGCATAGGAGACATTTTAGGGCAGTGAAGCTATTCTGCATGATACCATAATGGTGGATATATGACACCAGGCATTTGTTACAATGCATAGAATTTTGTTGCACAAAAAGCGAATCTTAATGCATGTTTAAAAAAAAAAAAAAGAGTTTAGGAGCGCAGGGGATTCTAGGTTGGAATACAGAATATGACAAAACAGTTTAACTGCACTAAAAATGTATGAAGTGACCTCACTGAAGAGGATAGGGTTCGGGGAGTTGCTGACCTAAGCAACTATAAATGAGTCGGGTCTGCAAAACTAAAGGCAAAAATCTGTACATAAGCACTGTACTTGAGTTGATAAAAATTTTTCCCTGGAGGTCCAAGTCACTAGTCCTTACATCACTATACATGTACATTGGAATCAATCAATCAAGTAAGTGCGTGGTGCATGTTGGAGCTAGACTTCTTGCTTTGGATCTGGAATCTACAGATAAGGAAGGGAGAAGGCTATAATGATCCATGTGGTAATGGGTTAGACTTGGAGTCACCAATACAAGCTCATGTTTAGAATAAATATAGATGGTTGTACTTAAAAATATTTATAGATGTGTGTATATATGCAAGTTAGCACACACCCATGTATTTCCTTGCTCTGCCTGCTGAGAGGACCTTGCAGCAACAACACCCCAGTAGCAATGAGCACACCCATCAACCACATCTTAGTTTCTAACACCATTTTTTCAATAAAAGGAACCAGAGCTCCTTAGAAAAACAACCAATTCTAGAACTAAGGCAAGAGATACACAGTTCATGTCTGGAGCATCTTGCAGTGTCAGAGAATAAGAAATTGTTCAAAAAGAGGGGAAAAAAAAAAAAAGAAATCCTCAAATGATGACAAATGTCAAAAGGACACAAGAGCCAACTGAAAGAGCTTCCAGTGGCCAAAGCTGGGTAATGTGAGCAGCAAGATAAATCATTATGGGATGAATTGTAACCCAAGGTTTAAAATAAGTGAGTCTTTATTGATACAAATTACCAAATAAGCAAATCTCCACCCGGAAGGATTCCAAATGATTTTTATATAGATACGCCACCTTCAAGGAGGAGTGAAGTGTGGCTCTTCTCCTTAAGCTTGGTCTGCGCATAGTGACTTCCTTCTAAGTAGTACTGTATGGAAAGGGGAAAAACTAATTTGTGGAGAAATCTGAGTGAAGTATGGGCTTTCATTGATAATAGTTTACCAGTATTGGTTTCTTAATTACAACAAGTATGCCATACTGATGGAAGATGTTAATAATAGGGAAATCAGGGAGAGGGTAAATGGGAGCGCTGTACTACTGTATTCATGATTTTCTGTAAATTAAAAACTTATAAACTGAAGTTTCTTTAAAATACGTTTAAGGTATGTGTGATGTGTAATGTACATATCCATCTCTTTTCAACTGGCCAAGGCCCAAGGGTCGGGCCCAATCTCATCAGATCAGAAGCATTCTCCAGAAAGCTCTGCCATTAATTCAGGACCTGGAATTCCACTCGATGCCTTTCTTTTTTATTTTATTCAGTCCCTACCGCAACACTGTGGGGATGGTGTTTTTCTTCAGCTCTATGAATAAGGAGCCTGATGCTGAGAGGAAATGGGGGGCTTGTCAGAATTCTATTTCTAACAAATAAGATTTGAGTGGAAAAGAATTCATATGGGGGCTTTTCCGCTTTACATTTCCTTTTTCACACTGTTAGATATAGGAAGCTTTTAAAGCCATGTTGTTAGCTAGAATTAAATCATTCTCTATTGCTCTATTCTCAAAATTTATTTTTTAATCCCTTCAGGCCTCCATTTCATTAATGTGTCTTTGAGACCAAACACAAAGTAATTTAGGCATCTCAAATATTCCTGAAGTTATCGCCCTATAATCTCAATGATGTCTGTTACTCAATTTAGTATGGAGTATTTAGTGTTGAGTATTAAATTTAATATTTAGCATTACAATTCAAATTCAGTATTCCCCACAACCTTTAAAATAAGAATTGAAGTTACCCTAGAAAGAAGAATATAGTAAGATTAATTTAAGAAAAATCTAAACAGAGTTATGAGGTGGATAAACAAATACTTTAGCCATAAAAGCTAATAGAGTTGTTAAAATTCATCATGAAAGCTGCCAGTGTTTTATCTGGTGGCCAAGAAAAAGAAGGAAATATTAAGTTATATTTCTCCTTTGAAGAGGGAACATACCAGATTTTCAGTAAAACTTTCCCTTAGTTCAGATTCTGAAAGAATTTATTATTTAGGGTATTTCAAGGGGGTAAAACAAAAAAATTGTTCACGATAGTTTCACAGCCATTAAGAAAATAAAATTTATATAATTGTTTCTCATAAAAACTGACTAAAAGATTGAAGTCGTAACAATAAAAAGCAATTCAATGCTCATAGTTATTTGAGAGGATATTGTGATGTAGTCCATGTATATTGTAGGAAATTCCAAATTCTAATTCACTTTGAGGATACATTAGACAAGTAAGAGTGTATATACATAGCTTGTTCCTAAAATGATCTTCTCTAAATATTATCCTTCTCCTCTGGGTTTCTGGGAGTAGCTGGGTCTCAGAGAGAGCATGGTATATTTTCTAGTACGTGATCTGTACTGTTCATTGATTTCTTGCACAAATATTTCTTTCCGAGGAGCTTCTGTGTCCCAAGATATCCTGGTTCATCTAACAACAGACATCTGTCTCCTGAGCATGTGCTCTAGTGAGAAAGACCCAAGAGAACAAGGAAATAAGCCATTAGGAGATGGACAGACAGTAAGGGGTGCTATGGAAGAAAAAACCCAGGGTAATGAGACAGAGGTGGGATGAGGGGTGATGGTGGGGACGCATGTAGGGTTGAGCAGGTGGAAAAGTTTTATAGAAGGTAGTAAGCCAAGGCTTCTCAGGCTCAACAGTAGACCTGAGGTCAGAGGGGAAATAAAGAAGCCAGACATGGAATACCTGAGGAAAAAGAATCTGTTTCCAGAAAGAGGGAACAGAAGATGCAGTGATGCCTATTTGGCTCATTTTTGCCCATTGTAGGCATTAATAGCTTACATAACAACAAGGTTTAAATAGTAAATTATAAATGTTAAATGAAGGATGCATAGGCTTCTTCTGGCATTTCACCTTTCACATTATCTGGTTCAGCAGGAAGCCTTTTTGCCTCCCATGATGGTGGTGGTATCACAAGGCAGCTTTTGAAAAAGTTTAATAAAACAGGAGACTGTGTCCTTGAAAGATGAAAATAGACTTAAATTTTTCTTGGAATATTTTTCCATAAGATGAGGAAGATTTTAATGAGGACAGACTTGCTTCTTCATTAAAAAAAAAAAAAAAAAAAAAGTATACTGGATCAAGAGACATAAATTTGCTGCTTATTAAAAATAAATTTTTTAAAACTGGAATAATACTGAAATCTAGTATTGAAAGACTCTAGTAACTTGATGGGCCTACCATTGTAAACACCAACTGTATGGTCATTTTAATTATAATTTTAATTTATGTCAGGGAATTATCTCTGAACTAAAGGGTAAAATGGGGAAAATGATCTGCCAGTGGCCAATAGAGGAGTGTAGGTGTTAGCAGAAAGAAGTATTTAACGAGGTCTTCTTGCCTAATCTAACGAGAAGCTTAGGACTATGGATTTTGAAGCATATTTCCGGGAACTAAAGAGCTTTATGTCATTACTTTAAGGTTATGTTACACACCATTCACCAAGTAAATACATTCCCAAACTTATTACAATTCTAAGCATTAAGCTTAGGGCCTCCCATAGGGATTTATTTTATACTTTTTTTTTTATACTTTTTTAAAGTAACAAACTATTTGATAGAAAATACTGAATAAAATAAATTCTTTGTTTAGTTTAACTCAGTACAGTCAGCTCACTTTCGGTTAGTTTCTTCTGAATGCTTTTAAAATAATCTACAAATGTGTGATCATGTTCGGGGAGTGCATTTGGCTACAGAATGTTCTCATTCAGGCTTGCCAGATCCTTCAGCCGAAAGATCTGTCCATACCACACCACGTGAGAAGTCACAAAATAGCCTCTGGCACTAGAAACCACAGCTATCATTTGTAACTTGGAATGAGTGCCTCAACATTTCTGATTTTACTATAGCTTGTAATATTTAGATTTTTAATTTTGGCTATCTTAACATGGCTGGGGCTATGCATACATCTCTTTTTCCTTTTAATTTCATTAAAAAAAAATTTTTTTTTTAATTATTTGACACAGACAGAGATCACAAGTCGGCAGAGAGGCAGGCAGAGAGAGAGGGAGAAGCAGGCTCCCCACTGAGCAGGCAGCCCGATGTGGGGCTCTACCCCAGGACTCTGGGATCATGACCTGAGCTGAAGGCAGAGGCTTAACCCACTGAGCCACCCAGGTGCCCCTACTTTTAATTTCATTTTTGAAGTCATACTATTGCCCAGTAGATTTTGGCGACAGTATCTTCATTCACTTATCTGGAAGGTAAAGACTGGTTCTTATTCACCTTTGTGTCACTAGTACCTAAGCATAGCTCCTATCCTTGTAGCAGTTCTCGGTAAATGTTTGGTGAATGAATGAACGGACGCCAGGGTGAGTCTCCACTCTGCCGCTACCCAGCTACAGCTCTGCTGGCTGGGCTGGAGCCATGATGTTGGTGACATCTAGACTATATTCCAAATAGATTTTCTCCTTACTTCATGAGCTTCTTTTATTTGAATGCCTACATTGAATTATTTAATTCTTTGTTTGCTTATGTCATTGGCTGAATTTGGACTGTATATTAATGTTTAGAATTAAATCATTTGCATACATTCCAAGTTTGGGGCTTTTAAAATCTTTTTTCCGTGGGAGATACTAAAAGCAGAATACATGGATGACTTTCACATTCACAAAATGTTTCTTTTGAAAATAGTAAATGATGAACTATAAAAAGAAACATTTCAGTCCTCACCATAGAGGAGAATAAAATAAGACCTATATTTTGGATGAAACAAAAGATTGCATTATTATTTTCATCCTGTAGGAGCCTCACATCACCCCATTGTGTGTGTATCACTTGTGTTTTCTGGTTAAGATCACAAGGAAAAAAATGTTGGAGCTAAAATGCCTACCATTTCCCTATCTTCCCTGAGATTCAAAGGAATGGACGCCTGCCCCCTAGGTTTCTGGCTTCAACCTGACATGTAAGCATCTTTTGAAATGAAAAAACAAAACAAGTCTTTTGTAGAAGCAACACAGTCCCTGCTATTGGTTTGATTTAAGATACCAGAAAGCGCTTGCACTGGTCTTAAATTAAATTGATAGAGGAATGTTTGCTCATTTAAATTCATCCTTATGAGGAACAAAACTTAAATGTAGTGTTTTCATAAGAGAAACCTTTCCTGTCAGTAAAATTTATTATTGCATCCTGATATTATAAACTGTACTCTTAACTATTTGTGATTTAAAATTATCATTTCTTACCTCTGTAGTTCAAGCAACTATCCTCAAAACTTTGAATGTTTTTGCTGTTTTACTTTTTAAATTAAGAATTCAGCTTGGGATAAAGAGGCAGGTGAAAGGTAAGGTATAGAGAAACATCGAATTCTTGAATTTGTTTTAGATTTTCTGTTTTCTGAATAAAAAGTTTATTCTTTGCAGGATCCATCATTAGAAAATACAAAAGCATATTAATAACATAAGGCAAAGATATGAAAGTAATTTGATAAAAATAAAGGAGCATATAAAGTATTATCATTAATAATAACTTTACTAAATCAAATCTGAAGATTCAGGACTGAATGAATGAAGTCATGCATTTCAGCCTTTTGGTAGGAGAAGAAGCAGGAGCAAGAATGCAAACCTACATTTCTTTTATTCCACTTTATTATATAATCACAGAAGAATCCTGAAGTTTGCTGACCACAATGCATACTTTTTTTCTAAAAAAAACTCCTTTCTCCAACTGCTCTGTTTTATGTATTGCCTCCCCTTATTCTTAGGGTTGCAGTAACATGCCATCTTTGATTTCTAAAAGCAAATCTAATAGTAAGTAGAAGTTTCATTTCCGCTATTTAGATATGTCAATTTCTCCTTCCTCTCCTAATACATTTTCCACAGTATATTACCGTGTGTGTGTGCGTGCATGTGACCATACATCTCAAAGGCAGACATTTTCCATTTCCAGCTCATTTCTATCCATTATAGTAATAAATCTTTCTAGCGGACACCATAACGTTTGCACACCTTTGTGTTGTTTGTTCTGTCATTCTTGTCCAGCTATGGACTGGACCACGATGGGGAGTGGCCCCGCTGGACCAGTGGATACTCATGCCATGCAGAACTGTAAAGGCTATAAATGACGACTCTGAGCTAGTTTTTAATGAGCGGCCACTCTGAAACACTAAGCTAAGTCAGAACTTCCCGGCAGTCCTCCTCTCAGCAGTCCTCTGAGATTGATATAACTCTTTTGTTCCCATGTCACAGAGGAGGAAACAGACTGGCGAGGTTAAACAAACTAATTGTTTGTCATTCCTCATCCTTCCTGACACACGGCAGGGTCACTAGTACGTGGCATGGGAGCAGGCACCTAGCAACATCCCTGCAACATTGCATGAATGACTTCATGAAGTCACTTGCCCTGGTCAGTGTCAAGGCCAAAAGGGATCCATGGCCTCTGACTCCAAACCCAGTCACCTAACCTCAAGTATACCGTGTCAGAAAGAAGCTGTTAACATCACCTAGAAACAGCGAGAGGAGCAAGGAGAGCCTGGAAGTGAGAGCAATAACGGCTAGGGGTGTGGAGGCAAAATTGAGTCTAAGTCAGGACAGAGGAAGACAGTAAGCAGATGCAGCTGTTTCCGTAGCTTTGCCAACCACACAAGGAAAAGTGAGAGCCCGAGGCACATGTCTGCATTTGCATGTATGGTTGCATGGCTGAGGTCCTCGACTCTTGAGGAACAGGTGACCACTTACTTGCCCACTGGGCATGGACATGGAGATGGGAGGAAGTCTCTGTAAGCAGCAGTCTGAACTCAGAGACGCCCACCTAACCTGGGGAGAATGAGTCTGACTCGGTCCTTGCACGGTGGGACTAGAGCCTGGAAGAACTACTCCCTTCACAACAGTGGAAAAAGCCAGACGAAAAGGACCAGAGTTGTGACCAAGAAGCAGATTCAAGGTGGTCCATAAAGGAAGGGAGGCTTATGAAGAGGAGGGAGGTCTGGACACCAGAAGGAGGGAGACAGGGAAGATGATGGTGGAGTAGCAGATTGAGGGAATCAGTAACTGCAGGGGGGATCAGATACACCCGCCCAATGTCAAAACATTGAGCTCATCAAAGCAAAGCTTGGTCTAGGAGGTGGTGGTATACACTGATAGGATAACATGTTCATACAGGCCTCTGAAGACTGACGGGACATAGTAGGACCAGTGCCAACGATGACAGTGAATAACTGCCCTCCTCCCCTCTGAGAGCCTTTCGTTTGTCCTTTTCTTTTCTTCACCTTCTTTTCTTTGGACAGAAAAGACATCCATTCTTAAGCCAGTCATCAATTCACATATTATTGGTCTGTACTTGTTAGGGGGAAAATGCTCTCATATATTTTATTGGTGGAGACAAAATTCTTAGAACAGTATATTCTGATAGTCACAGCCAAACCACATTATATGCCTGCAGAAAACACACAGTGTTTTTTGTTTGTTTTGTTTTGTTTTGTTTTTAATGGCCAAGCCACTCTTCTACTAGTAATGATCATAAAGAGAGAGTAAGATGTTTAAAGCTATGGATTTAAAAATAAAATAACAGGGTAGCTTCAGTCATTTTAAAAAGATTTTATTAGGGGCACCTGGGTGACTCAGTGGGTTAAAAATATTTTATTTGTTTATTTACTTACTTACGATGAGAGGACAGAGTGGGTGGGGGGAGGGAGAGGCAGGAAGAGAGAATCTCCAGCAGACTCCCAGCTGAACGTGGAGCTGATGACACAGGGCTCAGTCCCACCATTCTGAGATCATGATCTGAGCCAAAATCAAGGGTTAGAGGCCCACCAAACTGAGCCACTCAGGTGCTCCTAGCTTTAGTCATTTTTATAAGTTTCATTAATATGTAATTCACAGACCATAAATTTGACCCTTTCAAAAATGTACAGTTCAGTGGTTTTTAGTATATTCACAGAGTTGTGCAATTGTCACTATCTAATTTTAGAACATTTTCATTTTATCCCCAAAAGATATCCTACCCATTAGCAGTCACCCTCATCTCCTACTTCCTCCAGCCAGAGACAATTCAAGTTATTTCTTTATGGAGTGACTATTCTGGGCATTTCATACAAATGGAATCACATACTATCTGGTCATTTATGACTGTCTTTTTTCACTTAGCATAATGTTTTCAAGGTTCATCTATGTTATAGCAGGTATCAGTACCTCATCCCCTTGCATGACCAAATAATATTCCATTATCAAGATACACCACAATTTGTTTACCCACTTACCAGTTGATGGACATTAGTTTGTCTTTTTCAACTAGAAGTGGTTCATGTCTGGATAACTATGACCTCAAAGTGATACCCCATGGCATATGTAAATCCATTTCTTCCTATGTTGGGTGCAGACTCACGGCCTTAGTCACAAACACCCAAACAACTACATGGTTGCAATGGCAACTTTCTTGAAATATATTTGAGAATTCTTTCTTTTGGCCAGCTCTTTGAAATGTGAATTACCTATATTAACCAGAAGAAATAGTCTTGCAAATTAGAAGTGATCTCATGGACTTATACCAATACATGTTGAATTAGAAGTGAAAAGTCATGAAAAAATATTTTTGCTGTTTGTGTTTGCCATATCCATGTCCAAGCAATATTTGTTACATTTAAACCACTACCATATCTCTAGTCTCTATTATGATGTTGATAATAATAGTAGTAGTAATGTTGTAATGTTCCAGGTCAGTCTATATGCCTCCCAGATACCTTCGGACATGGCAAAACTTGAGTCGAGATTTAAATTAAGTCACTATTTCATTTTCTTTGAATTCATGGAATAAATAAATAGGTAAATAAAGCTGGCTTGCTCTGGACCCAGGAAAGGTTGGAGGGAAAGGGAGGCAGTGCCAGCTTGCTGGGAGTGAATACAGTGTCAACCAAGTGAGGGATCTGCATTGCTCATTGGTGTGTCCTGCTGTTGTTTTACACACACTCCTGTCACATTCATACATTGTGACATCCACAATGTTGATGTTTTGGGAATCTTGAGAAGAAATCTTTATTCTCATTTTATGTGATTATATATTAATGTCTGAGTTTTTTGTTTTTTGTTTTTTAAGTTGAAATATAGGTACACATAATGTTCCATTAGTTTCAGGTATATAACATAGTGATTTGAATTTCTTTCTTTTTTTTTTTATAAACATATATTTTTATCCCCAGGGGTACAGGTCTGTGAATCGCCAGGTTTATACACTTCACAGCACTCACCATAGCACATAACCTCCCCAATGTCCATAACCCCACCCCCCTTCTCCCAACCCCCCTCCCCCCAGCAACCCTCAGTTTGTTTTGTGAGATTAAGAGTCACTTATGGTTTGTCTCCCTCCCAATCCCATCTTGTTTCATTTATTCTTCTCCTACCCACTTAAGCCCCCATGTTGCATCACCACTTCCTCATATCAGGGAGATCATATGACAGTTGTCTTTCTCCGATTGACTTATTTCGCTAAGCATGATACCCTCTAGTTCCATCCATGTTGTCGCAAATGGCAAGATTTCATTTCTTTTGATGGTTGCATAGTATTTCATTGTGTATATATACCACATCTTCTTGATCCATTCATCTGTTGATGGACATCTAGGTTCTTTCCATAGTTTGGCTATTGTAGACATTGCTGCTATAAACATTCGGGTGCACGTGCCCCTTCGGATCACTACGTTTGTATCTTTAGGGTAAATACCCAGTAGTGCAATTGCTGGGTCATAGAGTAGTTCTATTTTCAACACTTTGAGGAACCTCCATGCTGTTTTTCAGAGTGGTTGCACCAGTTTGCATTCCCACCAACAGTGTAGGAGGGTTCCCCTTTCTCCGCATCCTCACCAGCATCTGTTATTTCTTGACTTGTTAATTTTAGCCATTCTAACTGGTGTGAGGTGATATCTCATTGTGGTTTTGATTTGTATTTCCCTGATGCCAAGTGATGTGGAGCACTTTTTCATGTGTCTGTTGGCCATCTGGATGTCTTCTTTGCAGAAATGTGTTCATGTCTTCTGCCCATTTCTTGATTGGATTATTTGTTCTTTGGGTGTTGAGTTTGCTAAGTTCTTTATAGATTTTGGACACTAGCCCTTTATCTGATATGTCATTTGCAAATATCTTCTCCCATTCTGTCAGTTGTCTTTTGGTTTTGTTAACTGTTTCAAAAGCAAAAGCTTTTGATCTTGATGAAATCCCAATAGTTGATTTTTGCCCTTGCTTCCCTTGCCTTTGGCGATGTTCCTCGGAAGATGTTGCAGCGGCTGGGGTTGAAGAGGTTGCTGCCTGTGTTCTCCTCAAAGATTTTGATGGATTCCTTTCTCACATTGAGGTCTTTCATCCATTTTAAGCCTATTTTTCATGTGTGGTGTAAGGAAATGGTCCAATTTCATTTTTCTGCATGTGGCTGTCCAATTTTCCCAACACCATTTGTTGAAGAGACTGTGTTTATTCCACTGGACATTCTTTCCTGCTTTGTCGAAGATTAGTTGGCCATAGAGTTGAGGGTCTATTTCTGTGTTCTCTATTCTGTTCCATTGATCTATGTGTCTGTTTTTGTGCCAGTACCATGCTGTCTTGATGATGACAGCTTTGTAATAGAGCTTGAAGTCCGGAATTGTGATGCCACCAACGTTGGCTTTCTTTTTCAATATTCCTTTGGCTATTCGAGGTCTTTTCTGGTTCTATATAAATTTTAGGATTATTTGATCCATTTCTTTGAAAAAAATGGATGGTGTTTTGATAGGAATTGCATTAAATGTGTAGATTGCTTTAGGTAGCATAGATATTTTCACAATACTCATTCTTCCAATCCAGGAGCATGGAACATTTTTCCATTTCTTTGTGTCTTCCTCAGTTTCTTTCATGAGTACTTTATAGTTTTCTGAGTATAGATTCTGTGTCTCTTTGGTTATGTTTATTCCTAGGTATCTTATGGTTTGGGGTGCAATTGTAAATGGGATTGACTCCGTGATTTGAATTTCTATCGGTTACGCTAGGCACAGCTCACCACAAGCATAGCTACCACTTGTCACTCTACATTGTTATTACAATACCATACCAAAGTGTTTTTGAAATGAATATTCAGCAAAAATATTAGTAAGAAAAATCCTGTCAAAAGTGCATCAATACTTAAGATCCAAATTCATCTCTTCATTATTTAAAAAAAAAAAACCTGCTTTTTGTTTTTTGTTTTTTGTTTTTTCTCACTGTGCTCTATTGGAGATCACTCACTTTCTTCCAGGATTTCTAAGTATTTTAACCTAGGTAGGTTCCAGAAAAACATCCACACCTCCTT
The DNA here is from genome assembly GCF_030435805.1 of Mustela lutreola. Classification (NCBI taxonomy): domain Eukaryota; kingdom Metazoa; phylum Chordata; class Mammalia; order Carnivora; family Mustelidae; genus Mustela; species Mustela lutreola. The sequence goes on along the minus strand of NC_081292.1, from coordinate 119,490,249 downwards.
CGGGCTCCAGCCCCTCATCCAAGAGATTACCTGAAGACAGATTCAAGTGTTAGCTCAGAGACGTCTCACGTGTCTCTGATACATGAGATACCTAACTCAGAAGTTGTGGAGGATAAATAAAACAATCTGAATTTTGAGCCCAAGACTCATTATTCCTGGGATTAATACCTTGGTAATGAACTGGTTCAATTCGAGCCAAATTTTATGTTTCTCCCTTTCATTTGGAATGCTGACAGTTGGCTGGAATTATGGGCTAATGATGGCATGGGATTGACTTTTCAGGCTCATAAATAGAGAGCAATATGCTAGCTTCTGCAGAACGTGTAACCATGAATTAGCAATAGTGCATTTTACCATGGTAACATTCTACCCATTAATGCCTAAATCGAGTGCAATACAGGGCTTTCTGTACTTCGGGGATCCTCTACTTCTCTCTGTTCTGCATCTAGGTAATTATATCAGATCTGGGGAAGCAGAAACAAATGTAGTTAATATCCAAACAGTTCTAGTAGCAATCCAGAATGGAATTAGATGTAACCACTATGGAAAGTATATAATGCACTAAACCTTGCTTTCACCTCAATTTCTGCTACTTTTGTTCAATTAACTTGGGTTTTTTTCTTGTGAAATTAAGATATTTGTGTCGAGGTTATTTCATTTCAGGACCACGAGTAATTTACAAGTGGTACAAGTTCCCCATATAGGGAAATTAGATGACAAGAGGTACCGTCCCCAGTTGAGAAATTTGTTTATCTCTTTCAGAAATAACTGGGATTTGGATCATATAATTTCAGAACTTCAATAGTGAGAAATATGAACCAAAAAATGGGGGATGATTTCCTGTTTTTCTAACATTCTCAAAAATCACGTCAAACAGAAGGTAAGCAAAGGTAGCTCTCAGAGACCCTGACCTAACGTTTCTTTATTATTTCTGAGCTCCCCAGCTCTCATCCCTGAGTAGCTGCACGAATGCGGGTGTGCATGGCTGTGCAGGCCATCCATCCCTTGGGCCAGTGGCCTCCGCAGCTCTGCCAACACCATCTCAGCTGGAGACGGTAGCTATCTTTGAACACTATGCTACCATGGACCGATTTCCCTCATTTCCATGCACAACAAAGGCGAACCATCAACAGTGTTCCCGTCGCAGAGAATCAGGCCAAGTTGTCAGACAAAGGTGTTTTCATTCCTGTTCTCAGATCTGTTAAGTGGATTTCTGTTTTGTTGTATTTTAAAATAAGTCATTTTCACCAGGAGTTGATACAACGCCTCAGACTTGCCAGGAAAATGCGGAGGGGGAGTGGGAAGCAAGGGGATTGTCCCAACATGGCTCTTCTCTCTAAGGATCTGTTTCACAATGTATTTTTTTCCCACCCAACCCCCACTCACATCTCTCCTTACACTGACTGTTCAAAAGTACAGGAGGCACCAGCACTGGTTTCTGACACTGCCTTAGCGAATTTGCTGTGTGGCTTCATGCTTATCCTTTCAGATCTGTGGTGAGGCCTCCTTCCCCCACCCCCCCCAAAAAGCCCCATCGTGAACACATTCTTACTGTGATCTATAAAGGAAGCAAGAGACTCTAAACTTTATAATGCAATAAGAATTAAAATTTGGATGATAAAAGTTACTACACATGAGTGAGTTTGTCTCTCCAAATCAGGGAAATAAATTAGGTTCCCTGCTTTGTAGCATATGGTATCCTCAGAATTGCCTTCATATAATTATAACTCTGTTTATTAAAAAGAATTATGTAACAGTATGGTTGATTTATTCTGATGTGATTGGCTTAGTAGCTTAATTGGACTAAAGCAATATACTCGAGATAAAATTAATTTAATTAGCTGATTCATTTCAGGATGACTAGAACCCCTCATCACACTTTGATAATCTTCTGAAAAGGTGTGTGGGCAAACAAGCAAAGTTCAAGAACAATCGGATACCCGTGTGGTATGTTGATTAAGAGAGAAAATAGGGGGAAAATAGAGTAGCGGAGTACCTATTGCCAGAGAGATGAAAAATAATACTTTACCTCAAGCTCTTAACTCTTTTTTTTCCAATGGACAGATTTTCTCAAAGACGTCTGCGGTCCTAGAACCCTGTCTTCCTAAGTTAACCAGGACCTAGTTACTAAAGTCTACTCCTGACTTGTCCTTCCTTTTTCTGCCGCAGACTGCAGTCATGATCTCCAGCGGGGCAGGCCTTTTGTGCCCCCTGGGCGCTAAGGTGAAGAACTGAGCATGAACTTGAGCCCAGTATGAGCCAGTGTGCACGGTTCTTTTCTGTGGACTGAGAACACCAGTGTGCAAATTTGTACCATTTCAGCAAAAGAGGATTTTAGGGATATGGATGGATTAGGGAAAAACTGCCATGGCTGTTACAAAAGCAACTCAAAGTGCGCATATCCAAATAATTCTAGAGAGTCAAGAACTGTATCTTCTCACCTGCTTCTGGTCTGTTCTCCCTGCTCGTGCCCCCCCCCCCCATAGTCTAATCTGTTCCGTACAGTGCCAGTAGATAATATATTATATATCTTTTTGTTTCTTTATACGTATGTACAGCTTCTGCCTCATTCCTGAGGCAGATTCACTACTGCTGGGTTAATCTTACACTGCATCTTTGATCATATGTCATTTCCCTACTTGAGAGCAGATGGCTTTTCATCAGCTAAACTGCAGAGGAAGAAAATCACAGTTCTTCAACCCGGTGCTCATGTCCCTCTGTAACCTGCTCCCACCATAGTCCTCTGGCCTCGCCTAATGTGACCCCCACTGAGGGTGACAGGAACTTGGGACTTCTTGCCCTTTCCTCCCGGCCACTCTCGTCCTGCATACCGTGGCTCATTCCGTATTCTCTTTCCACAGTAGCTCCTCACCACATTTCATTTCTGTTTACCACAGGAAATCTTTTCTGATCGTCGGGGTCAATACTTACTTCTTCCTCTTCTGAATGTGTGTGTGTGTGTGTGTGTGTGTGTGTGTGTAAAATTTGAGGGGATAAATATTGTGAATGTTTGTTTGTGTCTACCTAGTTTTGTTTCCACGAGGGCTGTGGCCCATCTTCTCTACCCCCCGCACGTCCTGGTGCAGCAGTCAAATCTGAAACCTGAGGTGTCATTCGATGATTACTTGTTGCATAAATGAAAGCACATTACTGTGATTGTGGTTGTGGTGTTGCCTATCATTGTTGTTACTTTATTTTTATCACTGATACAGACATACCTAAGAGCCTGCGGGTTCGGTTCCAGATCACTGCGATAAAGCAAATATCATATTAAAGCAAGTCAAATGATTTTTTAGTTTTCCAGGATCTATAAAAGTTATGTTTCAGGGTGCCTGTCTGGCTCAGTCAGTAGAGTGTGCAATTCTTGATCTCCAGGTTGTGAGTTTGACCCCATGCTGGGTATAGAGATGACTGAAAACTAAAATCTTGGGGGAAAAATGTTATGTTTACAGTCTACAGTGGTCTGTTGAGTGTGCACTAGTATTATGTCTGAAAAAATGTACATACCTTAACTATGCAAAACTTTGTTGGTAAAAAATTGCTAACCATATCTGAACTTTTAGCAAGATGTTAATGGCTACTCAATAATCAAGAAGGTGGTTGCTGAAGGTTGGAATGGTTGTGGCGATTTCTTAAAATAAGGCAACAGAGAAGTTTGCCACATTAATTGACTCTTCCTTTCATGAACAATTTCTTTGTAGCATGTGACACTGTTTGATAGCATTTTACCCACAATAGAACTTCTTTTAAAGTTGGAGTTAGTCTTCTCCAACACTGGCACTGTTTTATCAACTAAGTTTATGTAATATTCTAAATCCTTTGTTGTCATTTCAACAATCTTCACAGCATCTTTACCAGGAATAGATTCCATCTCAAGAAACCACTTTCTTTGCACATCCATAAGAAGCAATCCCTCGTCCGTGAAAACTTTATCATGAGATTGCAATTCAGTCACATTTTCCGGCTCCACTCTAATTTTAGTTCTCTTGCTGTTTCCACCCCATCTGCAGTCATTTCTTCCACTGAAGTCTTGAACCCCTCAAAGTCATCCAGGACGGTTAGAATCAACTTCTTCCAAACCCAATGGATGCCTAATGTTTTGACCTCTTCCCATGAATCATGAATGATCTGGATGACATCTGGGAAGGTGAATCCTTTTCAGAAGGTTTTCAATTGACTCTGCCCAGATCCATCCAAGGAATCATTATTTAGGGCGGCCACAGCTTTGCAAATATATATATTTTTTAATAATAAGGCTTGAAAGTCAAAATTACTCCCTGATCCATAGGCTGCAGAATGGATGTTGTGTTAGCAGGCATGAAAACAACCTTAATCTCATTGTCCCTTTCCATCAGAGCTCTTGGGTGACCAGGTGCATTGTCACCAAGCAGTAATATTTTGAAAGGAATCTTTTTTTTTCTGAACAGAAGCTCTCTCAACAATAGGGTTACAATATGCAATAAGCAGTGCTGTAAACAGATGTGCTGTCATCTAGGCTTTATTGTTCCATTTATAGAGCACAGGCCAAGTAGATTTGGCACAATTTATGAGGGCCCTAGGATATTCAGAATGGTAAATAAACATTGGCTTTGACTTCAAGTCCCCAGCTGCATTCGCCCCATCAAGAGAGTCAGCCTGTCCTTAGAAGCTTTCAAATCAGACATTGACTTCTCCTCTCTAGCTATGAAAGTCTGAGATGACATCTTCCAGTAGAAGGCTGCTTTGACTAAATTGAAAATCTGTTGTTGAGTGTAGCCATCTTCATTCTCAGAACTCAGATCTGAGATCTTCTGGATCTAGATCTCAGCTAGATCTTCTGGATAATGTGTTACTTCTGGATAATGTTAATCTGTCAGCACTTCCTGCTTCACCTTCTACTTCTAAATTACAGAAATGGCTTCTTTCCTTAAACTTGATGATCCAAACCTGGCTAGCTTCAAACTTTTCTTCTGCAACTTCCCAACCTCTCTCAGCCTTCATCGAAATGAGGAGAGTTACGACCTTTTCCTGGATCAGACTTTGGTTAAGGGAATGTTGTGGCTGGTTTGATCTTCTCTCCAAACCAAGGAAACCTCCATTTTAGCAGTAAGGCCATTCCCCTTTCTTATTCGTGTGTTTACTGGAGTAGTAATTTTCACTTCCTTCAGGAACTTCTCTTTTGCATTTGCAACTTGGCTGGCTGTTTGGTACCGGAGGCCTTGCTTTCAGCCTGTCACGGCTTTCAACACACCTCCCTCACTGAGCTTAAGCATTTCTGGTCTTTGCTTGAAAGCAAGAAGTTTGTGACTCTTCCTTTTGCTTGAGCACTTAGAGGCCATGGTATGGTTACAGGCTGGTCTAACATCAATATTGTTGTGTCTTAGGGAATAAGGAGGCCCAAAGGGAAAGAGAGAAAAAAGGGACTGGATGGTTGGTGGAAGAGTCAGAACACACATTTATATATTATTTGCTGTCTTACATGGGCATGGTTGATGGTGCCCCAAAAGAGTTACAGTAGTAACACTCAGGATCACTGAAGACAGATCCCCATAACAAATACAGTAATAACAAAAAAGTTTGAAATATTGTGAGAAATACCAGAGTGACACAGAGACAGACATGAGCAAATGCTATTGGAAAAATGAAGGTTGCCACAAACTTCCTGTTTGTTAGGAAAAAAAGAAAGAAAGAAAGAAAGAAAACGAAATAAAAGAAAAAAGAAATATCTGCAAAACGCAAAAAACTGAAGGCAAATAAAATGAGCTATGCCTAAACAGTGCTTTGTAGTTTCTGCTCCTCCTTGGGCAATAAAACATCGCCTATGGAAGCAATCATTGCTAACTTATTCACCATCCTGTATCCAGTGTCAACTTTAATCTGTTGCTTAAGAAGTATTTCCTCTTAAAAAATAAGACCCTGTTTCCTAAGAGTTTGTTAATTTTTGAAGCCTTTGAAGGCTTTGAGGGTTTTTCTGGCTCCCATCATACTGGGTAGTCTGTGGGTTGCAGGCAGATAAGGTCTCTGAGGATGGTGTCACAGGTGTGTCCATAACCGAAGAAGCTGATGAGAGACAAAATCCCAGTTCACCTGCTTCTGCCCCCTTTGATGCTACAGCACATGTGGCATGTGTGATAACATGTTTCCCACAAGCAGCACTAACCAGGCAGAGCAAGGGAAGCAAATTCAGGCAGTCCCCTTGGTTCTGCCTCTTTGTTTCAGTGAAGTTAGATTAGGGTTGCACTGCATTGCATTGAACTTGGGTGCTTTGATTTCTTTTGTTGTAGGAACAAAACTGTAAAAGAGAGAATAGAACAGAGGTGCTTCTATAATGAGCATTGAAGTGATCGAGGAAATCTATATTGGACAAAAGACCCATTTATCAGTGCCATGAAAATCCTTTGAATAACCACAGTGTTTTTTTTTTTTTTCTTTAAAGTCTTTTATCCCTTGTCGTCTGAGGTAATAGGTATATCTCTAAAGGTTAGATAAAGATTTTTGCACACAATGAGAGAAGATGAAAATATGTTTTCCAAAATAAAATTATAAATAGTGATTACTATATGGAGGTGAGTCAATTAATTGTTGTGAGCTATTCCCAGTATTTTTTTCCTTCATCATTTTATTTAATTACAAAAACAAGCCCCATATTGTTACCATTGTTACCATTTTCCAGTTTAAGAAATTAAGTTTTAGAAAGCAATAAAGTGGTTTGGAATCCAAAACCTAATCCAAACTCTGCTTTCTTTCTACTACACTGGATTTCATCTATATATGAGAATGAAGATGTACAGCTTAACTGGGCAATGGAACAACTCCTTTGTGTTGGTCACTGGATTATTAACCACAAATTAGACTGGCAGTGACTTTGAAAGGATGACACACCACATAATGATTCAAAGAAGCACTCTCCTTATTACTTGCCTGAAAGTTGTGTGTTGTGTATTTTATAGACACCGATTAGGATACCAGCAATTTGGCAGGGCTGGGCATCCAGTTCTGATTAATTCCAACACATTGCTCTTGACTTGAGAGATAATATCCCTGGATGGCCGAGACATTCCAGAGACAGATGGGCTCTGAAATATGTAGTAAAATGTGTGGGGATTGGTGATAGGGGAAAGTAAGAAAGAAGGATACCATATAATGGGATCCTAACTCTAAAACCCACAAAAATCAGTCTCAACCATCAGCTATTTTTTATAGTACCTATGAGATTTATGACCTTTTAGATCAATAAAAACCAAGTCCAGACATCCAATATCGTTTCCAGACTAGTACCATATTTATGTTCAAGCACAGCTTTTTGCCTGCCACAAACTCCTTTCCCACCTGACCTCAAAAGACTGACTTCTCAAGATTTTATTCTTGGCTTTCTTGCTTAGTAAAATCTTCTCTACCACACCCCAGTTAATATCTCCCACTATTAAGACTAATTACCACTTACAAACTGATGGCTACTAGATCTATACCTCTGACCTTGATCATTTTTCTTATTTTCATCTTTTGATTCTACATTTTTACCATGATGCCTCTGAGCTACTATAAGCTTATTGAATTACCTATTTTCTCTTCCTGTCCCTGAACATCCCCTGCTCACCATATTGCCTCTGTTCACCATGGTACCATCAGCCATCCAAGCATCCAAACACAAATCCCTAGAATCGTCCTGAGTGCATTTCTCCTTCACCCCCCTTAGTCTCCCCCACCAACACGAGGTCATATTTACTCTCTCCTGTCCTCCTGTCCAGATCTCCTCCCACTCCTGGCATCTCCCTCTGGCTTTTGATTGTCACCTTTCTAACTGGTGCTCACTCCCTCTATTCCATATTCCGTTCTTCTACAAGCACACATTCACTTCTCATGATTTAGCTCAAACACAACCATGTTTGTAAAGCTTTCTCTAGTTTGGACATTTCTTCCTCTCTGCCACCAATCACACTGAATAGATACTTTATCTCATTGCCTACCTGTGATATTGTGAGTTACAAGGCGTATATATTTGGTCATTCAGATAGATATAGAGAAAATATATTTCTCTTACATATTTGGTCTTTTGGGTTCTTGACTCACAACACACCAAATCCTTGGAATTTCCTGAACAGTAATCATCTTTTGTTGTAATATTTGGTTTCTCATCTTCAGTTCCTAATACCACTTCAGAGCCATACAGGTGTAATGGGTATCTCATGTTCACAACAAGCCCCTTTGCACCACAACTGGGTTTATGGTAATGAGATGACTTTTGTGTAGCACCTAAGGATGGGGACTGGTTGCCAGGGGAATCAACCCTGTGATTAGAGGGTTGGAAATTTCAGTCCCATGCCCCTGACCTCTAGGAAGTAGGGAGGAACTAGAGGTTGAATCAATCACCAATAATTTAATGAATCATCAGTGATTTAATCAATCTTGCCTATGTAAGGAAGCCTCCATAAAAACCCAAAAGGAATGGGTTCAGAGAGCTTCCAGGTTGGGTGAATACATGGAGATTTGGGGAGAGTGGCCTATTTGGAGAGGGCATGGAAGCTCTGCACCTCTTCACCATACCTTCCTCTATGTATCTCTTACTTCTGACCATCCTGAGTGACGTTCTTTTATGATAAATCTGTGATTAGTAAGCAAACTGTTTCTGAGTTATGTGAGTCACTCTAGCAAATTAATTGAACCCCAAAAAAGTCATTGGAACCTCCAACCTGTAGGTGGTTGGTCAGAAGCACAGGCAGTGACCCGGACTTGCAGTTGACATCTCATATTGGGGATGGGAACAGTCTCATGGGACTGACTCCGTAACCTATGGGATGTGACGCTATCTCTGGATAGATAGTGTCAACCTATAAAGGAGGCAAAACTGAAAAAGAACAAAGACATTTATCTGGGAGTCTCAGAATTGTAATTCAGGGAGGGCAGATTCCAGCAGTAACCAGAAAAGTGTCCTGCCTACAAGGTGAATGCAGGGGGTTTTATGAGTCAAAAAAGACGGGGAACAATTAATGACTCGAATAAATGAGGACAAAAAAAGTATTCATTGATACTAACAGGCAGAGCTGCTTTTGGTTACACATTGATCAACTCTTCTATTGATGTTAAAAAATGAAACTACTCCTGGGTACCTTAATTAGTTTAGCTATTATGTCTTTAAAAAGTCCACAACCCATTGTCTTATGATGAAGATGTCCATTGTCCTGTTGACTTTATAAACAATTGCTTGTAAAATATTTGCTTGCTGTTTCTGGCACAGTCCAAAGGTCTTTTTGCCCAGTTCACAATGAGTTCATTAAAAAGAAAATGGAGATTTTCTCTAAATGGAGTCTCTCATGCCCTGAAATTTTATCTAATTCCACAATAATGTCAGATTTTGAGTTAAATTTAAAGACACCCAGCTGGTACCAGAACATTGCTTATTGGTGGGGAGAAAACAACCCCCCACACATTGAGATTGGGTGCTCAGAACTTTACTCCCCTTTTAAAACACAAAGTTGAGAACAAAGATGGAGCCCTATTGATCTTTGTATTCCTGATGCTCAGACTGTAATAAGTAGTTAAGTTTTTATTAAATCAAATATCCCCAAGCTGAGTTCTGCTTCTCAGTAACTTCCATGCATTCTTTCAGACCTACTCTTGACAACTACTCCAAATGTCTCCTTTTATTTGACATTTTATCTAATATTTACAAACAACATTCTGATTGATTCTGAAATCTTCTTGCTTCCTGATGTAGAACTGCAAATCTTTCCATTACCACTGTCTTTATGTTCTGGAAACTTCCAGATCCTGGTTCACCCATCTTCTGGAGACAGTTCATTACTTAATGCTCCTTTCAGAACCAAGTGTGAATATCACTACGTGATCTGAAGTCCATGAGTGCAGTGACCTCCTTTGATCACCCCATATAACGTCCTTCTATAATGCGACCAAAAATTGGGAGAGTTTTCTTAGGTGTTATATCCCCTTCTTGCTTAAGTATAGCTGGAGGACAACTAAACATACAGATATTTTTTTCACATGAAACAACAATTTCCACAGAAAGTTTTTCCAGGTTTAAGTGCAAAGACTTCCATTTTTCTCCATTAATTTCATATTCTTTCCTTTTTGCCTTTCAAGATCTTTCAGATTCTCGGTTCTATAATCTGATAGGCAAATAATCTTTTCCAGTTTAGAGTCACTGCAGATTTGATAAGTGGTTTCCCCCTTGATTCACACAGAAATAAAATATCTAGATATTTACCTCTGTTTTAAGTCAGATATTCTCTCTAAATCTCTGTAATGTTCTATTCTGTCTTTCTAAGGTACCCCCAGTTAACAAAATAGCCTTCTGTTTATATTGATTTCTTTAAATACACTTATCACTGGATCACTCATACTAACCAATTTCATAGAAATTTTTCAGTTAATAGAAAAATCATTTTAAGGGAATTTCTCCTTTAAATCATTTCATTATAGGCCATGTTGATACATGGAATGAGAAAGAATTTTTAGAAGATACAACACAGCTTACTTCAATAAATTCACTTTTCTCAAATTCTTAATAAAAGAAAAAAGAAAGAAAGAAAAGAAACAAGTCCTAAGGTATTGGAAGCATTTGTGCATGTTAAACAGGACAAGAAATGATTTAAGAGCACAGAAGCTGCATTTTGAAAAGGAGAAAATGTAGTCAGTTGCTTGAAAGTCTATTTTGCACAATACCAAATATTTGTGATTTGCCTCGGGTTTTTTTTTTTTTTTCTATTTAATCTGGAGGCTTTATGTCAGATATGTCATGAGGCATACAATCAATGACAGTGAGCAAACTTTTAAAAGTGGAATAGAAAGAATAAGCAATGGAAGTAGGAAGAGCCATATTATTCAGAATTATGCAGAGCCAGTTATTAGGACTTCACATAAAAGTTTAAGGGCACAAGCTAAAACCAGAATGCCAGCAGAAGGAACACTGAGAAGACCGTAGGCTCAGAATGATAGGTCAAAGAGATCACAGCACAGGCTCATAAAACCAACGTGACAAGACAAGAGAAGGACACTTCTAGTGAGGCTTTGAGGTACATGACTCAAAAGGCTGGGCCAGCAGACCTGAGGATCTCCCCTCATTAGAAAGAAGTCCACATCCTCAGGTCTGATGCTGACAGAACTTTAGATGAGACCTTCTCCTGAAAGGAACTCCCACCTTGACAGTTTAACAGAGTTACTTGTTCAACTTTTTCTCATTACCTAACCATGTGGCTGCCTTTTAAAAAGTCCAATTATACATCCGACTCTCCTCCAGGCCCATATGTATATAACAGGTCACCTAAGAAGCTTCTCAACCCCCTGCTCTTCTCTAGGACTTTCATGGGCCAAATTTCTGTACAGGATTCTTGAAATATTTTTAATTGCCTGAGATGATTGTATCCCTAATCACAGAGCTTCCCCTTCTGACACAGCACGTACAAGATCAGCAGACTTGGAAAGCAATGATTTATTTCTAATTTGACATACTTTGGATGTAAACCAAGATGTCTGAGAACAATCAGCTAGTTCCTTAACCTTCTTTGCCACATTACTCACATTTTTCTCATTTCTGTTTCCTCTTTATCCACACATCCATCCACACCTGCCTACTCAACACAGCCTACACAGATATCATTTTCAGATTTTGGCTGAGGTGCATACACACAGATCAGAGGTTGAGGCAATGTATAAATCATGAGAACTGAGAAGCATAACTAGAAACAATGCAGAACTTTTGAGCAAAAACAACAAAGAGGTACTATTACAAAAAGAAGTGAGTTTTAAGAATTGTGAAGCTGGGCTTGTCAAGGCCATGCTCCTGCCTCCTCCTTGTGATGGTTTTAGTGGCGCTGCTCACTGTAAGACCAGAATGCTGACCTTGGCCCTAACACTCCACCCCTCTCCTTGGGTTGACCTCTGTGATTTCTAACAGATCTACCACGGACTTGCTTAAATCGTTCATCCATGTGTGCATAGACTTCTAAAGACTCAGCCTAGTATTTATCAAAGAACTTGGAAACAGCCTCACCCACCAATGACAGAATATCATGGGCATTTTGAGCCAGTACTCGCATCACTTTGATTCCCATCTTAAGTTGCCAAAACTCTGGGGAGACTGTGCCAAAGAGTAGACCATTTGTGAGTTGCCACAGTGCTGTCCACAGGTGGATTTATTTGGCTTTTGGGTTTCCTTGGTCACCATCACATTGTCAGCTCCTAGATTAGAGCCAGCAAGAACAGGTACTCAATCAAAGTGTGCTGCTTACATTTAACCAAGGCTCTTCCGAAATCCCATCAGTTTACTTTCAATGATTTTTTTTCCATCAAGAACAGAGTAATGCTGACCTGATAGTCATCTGTCTATTCAACAAGTACCGTGCCCCCTCTGATTATGAGCACATATAGCATATCTGATCCAGGCAAACAAATGGAAAGTGGCTCTTCCTCTTAAAAAGCAAGTAGTATTATGGAGAAGGCAGAAACTGAATGATAAATATAAATGATTAAATGCATTTAAGTGTCTATGGATGCTCTGAAGGGGAACAATAAGGAACTCTAAGACCATGAAAGGGGGGGAACACTTTATACTGGCCATCAGAAGAGACCTTTCTAAGGAGGTGAAGTTCAAAGTGAGAGAGAGAATGACCAAGAGCAGAGGGAAGAACATTCCAGGGAGAAAAAAGAACATAGATGAAGCTGGAGATGGTGTTACTATTATCTATTGCTGGGTAACAACCCTATCCCAAATTTAATGACATAAAACAACCAATTTACGAGCATCTGGATGGCTAAGTTGGTTAAGCCACTGCCTTCAGCTCAAGTCATGATCCCAGGGTCCTGGGATCGAGTCCCACATCGGGCTTTCTGCTCAGCAGGGAGCCTGTTTTCCCCTCTCCCTCTGCCTCTCTGCCTACTTGTGATCTCTGTCAAATAAATAAATAAAAATCTTTTTTAAAAAATTAACTGTGCTCATAGGTCCTGTGGGTCAGGAATTTGAAGAGGCTGCAGCCAGGATAGCTTCTCCCTGCTCCACAAAGTATGGGGTCCCATCTGTAAAGACTAAAATATCTGGGTGACTTGGATGACTAGGGGCTGAAATCAGCTAGAGTTACTAGGACTTTATTCCCATGACTGGCTCTTGTGTGGGTATAACGTGAAGACTGGGCAGAGCTGGGGCCATGAACCCAAGCATCTACAGGTGGCCTCTCCATCGGCTTGGACTTCTACACAGTATGATGCCCCAGGGAAGTCATATTTCTTACATAGAGGCTTAGGGCTTTAGAGTAAACAACAGACGATTTCTAGCCTTCTATACCTAGCCTCAGAAGTGTTTTAGGCTGACATACATCCCTCCAATTTCATATATCGAATCCTGGGCTCCAGTACCTCAGATGAAACTGTATTTGTAGATAAAGCTTTTCAATACGTAATTAAGGTTAAATGAGACCGTGTGATTGGCCCTTCCACTATGAATGGTGTCCTTATGAGGGGAGATTAGGACACAGACAGCATCAACGAAGGGACAAACCATATGAGGACACAATGAAATGATGTTTGTCTACAAGCCAAGGTGAGGAGCCTCAGAAGAAACCAACCCTCCCAGCACCTTAATCTTGGACTTCCTTCCTGCCTCCAGAACTGCAAGGAAATCAATTTCCATTGATTAAGCCACCCAGTCTTTGGTCTTCGTTACAATTACTTCTTATGTCACTCTCTTGGTATGAGCAGTCTCAAAGCCACCCAGATTCAAACAAGAGAGACATGGACCTCATGATTTCTTCATGATGAGTGTCGAAAGATGGGGGGCAGTGTTTTAAAACTGCAATGTGTTGGAAAAAACTTGGCAGTTGGAGGACCTAAAGGCCAGTGTGGCTTGGACATGGTGGGCAAGGTGTCACGCGGAAAGAAGTAAACACCAGGGGGATTGACTGTTCAAGGACTTTTTCATCCAGGCAAAGAATTCAAACCGTGCTCTAAATGCAGCGGGATTTTTGAAGGTTAATCCGGAGATGATGTTTTGATTTATATTTTTTAAAAGCTTCCACATCTGGAAGCAGAGTGACTGATTGTTACATGGACTGAGAGATTCAGAGGAACAAAATCATTGACTTGGAGGAAGGAACTGGGGTGAAGATAGAGAGGGACAGGTAGGTACAAAATAGGATTTGAAGGTAAAACTGGCAAGATTTGATGAGGAACTCAATGTGAGTTTGCAGGGAACTGAAGACATGAGGGGTAACTACCAGATTTCCAGCTTGAGAAACTAATGATGCTATTTTCTGGGATGAGTAAAAAGAGAGAGACAGATCGGGTGGGAAGATGAATGCAAATCAAAGGCTTATTTTGGATACATAAAGCATCTTTTGAACTTCTTCAAATGGAATTTAGCAAATCTTCTCAGAAACAATAATCCAGAAATGAAAAAGCCCCCATAATTTTACTCATGTTTCTCTCTTTTAACAAAAGTAGAGTGGAAAGAAATTAGCTGGAACTACCCAAGACAAATGTCACCTCCAGCTTCCAAGCACCCCTCCCGCCCTCATCCCCAGCTGAAGGGAGACTCCAAGTATGCAAGCATGTACTAAAAACTGTGCTTGTAATTAGAAAAAAAAAAAAAAAAAAGGAAAAGATTAGACCTGTAAAAAAATATCAGTCTCACTTTATAAAAGAAGGAATATTACTTTTTAAGAAACAAGTAAATCCAATTTGTCCAGGAAAATAATCAGAATATATTAGAACTCTCTATACATCAAGAAAAGAATAAAACTCTAAGCAGAATTTGGTACTGATCTCATTTTTTAAAGAGGAAATAACAAGTTTCCTTCTTATTTTAAGATTTTTTTTTTAATTTATTTATTTTGACAGAGGGGGAGAGATCACAAATAAGCAGAGAAGCAGGCAGAGAGAGAGGGGGAAGTAGACTCCCTGCTGAGCAGAGGGTCCGATGCGGGGGCTTGATCCCAGGACCCTGGGATCTGACCTGAGCCCAAGACAAAGGCTTTAACCCACTGAGCCACCCAGGTGCCGTAACATGTTTTCTTCTTAAGAACAACAGGTATCACCTGTTCCATGATGCAATGTTTAGCAAAACATAAACAGAGTTCTGAACGTTGGGAGAAGAACGGACTCAGACACAGTCTATGGCTTTCTTTGGAAAGCAAGTAATTTAGTATAATATTTGGGCCAATATACATTAAAGGAAATATAAAAAAGAAATATAAATAAAATTCTGATCTTTTTAACCTTAGAAAACTAATCAGAGTCATAAAATACCTTAATTATAAGTATGAGGAAATGACTTAAACCCTTTAGCGAAATTTTGTGTCTACTTGAATCCTTACACTTAGACTGAAAAATGAAAACAGAAATAATTAAAATGTTTTATAAAGCCACATCTGAATATTTTTACTGATTTTTTTTCCAATTTTAATCTATAATTTTGGTTTTGTTCACTATGCACAGCTTGATGCCTAGATAATGGCAAACATTTTTTATGAGGGACGAAGTGTGCCCACATTGTTGTTACAGCCGTATTTTCACATAAGAGTTTTTATTTATACTTCATGTTTATAAACATTCTTTATGTCTTAAGGAAAAATGTATTTCTGTTAAAAGACTTCTGTTTGACTTCTGCTAGATTAAGCAACTGCTCATTAAAAATAATAATAGCTAATGTTTATTGAGACCTTTCTGTACATCAGATATTATGCTAAGTAACTGAAATGACTTTCTTTTTCATCTAAATACTTTGTATCAGGTATGTGCTATTTTTGTATCCAGAGGATTAAAAACTCCGTATTAGAGATTGTGTTAGTGTGCTGGGGCCGCTATAGGAAATACAACAGACTGGGTAGTTTATTTTATTTTATTTTATTATTATTCATTTATCAGAGAGAGAGGGGAGAGAGAGTGAGCACAGGCAGACAGAATGGCAGGCAGAGGCAGAGGGAGAAGCAGGGTCCCCACCGAGCAAGGAACCCGATGTGGGACTCGATCCCAGGACGCTGGGATCATGACCTGAGCCGAAGGCAGCTGCTTAACCAACTGAGCCACCCAGGCGTCCCTAGACTGGGTAGTTTAAACAACAGAAATTAACTTCTCACAGTTCTGGAGGCTGGAAGTCCTAGATCAAGGTAGGTGGGGCTGGTTTCTGGTGAGACCTGTCTTCCAGATGGCCTTGCAGACAGCCGTCTTCTCTCTCTGTCCTCATGTGGCCTTTCCTCAGAAGGTGAGCATACAGAGAACTCTAGAGACCCTTCCTCTTGTAAGGACACCAGTTCCCTCCAGTAGAACCCCATTCTTATGACCTCATTTAATCTTAATTGCCTCTTTGAAAACCCTATCTTCAAATATAATCACATCAGGGGTTAGGACTTTAACATAAGAGTTTTTTGAAGAACCCAGTACAATCCATATGGAAATATTAAGAAACTCATCCAAGATCACATACCCAGCAAATATTGGAGCCAGGTTTAGAACCCAGGCAATCTGACTCTAGAGCTCTACTTGACATGTTCACTCATTCTGCCTTATATATTAACCTCTGACTCTATCTTCCAGAAACCTTGGCAGGTAAACAAAAATTAGAAGCAATGTAATCAGCAGAAATTTATTTAGGTCAAATAACATTAAAACATGTTTCATGTACTCAACCAATAAAGTTGGTCTTTCATTCTGTGTTGAAGATAGTGTGTGTGTGTGTGTGTGTGTGTGTGTGTGTGTGTGTGTGTCTTTTTTATTTTTTTCCAATTGATGCAAAAAAAGGAACTTACTTCAGTATGGATTGAATTTTTTTAATCTCCAGAAATCCTAAGTATAGCAGTAATAATAATAGTCCATTTCAGTAACACAATTTCTATATCTAGGTTAATAATCTAGAGGGAAATATATCAACATTATGTTAATTAAACTCTCAGTTGGCCGTACCTTGGGAGATGTTATGAATGGTCCTGGAGAGAGAGTCAATATGCAAATAGTTATAGTATCAAGATATAGTCAGGAAATTGTGGCACAGATGAGACAAACTCATACATGCATGGAAGAATATAAATGTAGATAATGTGAATGGCAGTAAACACTAGACGCAGGCATACTGGAACAATGATAATACTTCTTACCTGTGCACTTGAGAATGGGTTCCACACAGTAAATGGGTTTTTTAATGCAAGAGAATAAAAAAAAGCACAGAGACTGTCAGAGAAAGCCACTGATCATTGAAGCTGGAAAATACAATTCATTGTCAGAAGGCTATTTTGAAATACAAAAAGCAACTATATACATAGCTTGGTGGAACAAATGTGGGATAAATTTAAGAATAGAAAGCAATGTATCTACAATGCCAAATATTATGTAACATAAGCCTAGAATATCCTTTTGCCTCAATCTGGAATTAAAACTATCTATGTAAAAGAGCTTGCTTCCATGAAATTTATCTAAAACAAAGAGTCACAATTTAACATCTATTAATAATTATTTGCTTTCGGGTCAACACACATTTACTGACTCGGGCCCTCAGATGAGAAATCGTAGCTTTTTGGGTTCATCTCCTTCCTCTATCCCCTTTCACAGACCTCCTCTCTCTCCCAGATGGGAACATTAGTAAACTACCGTAAATTCTGCGTGTAGAAGATGGGTAGATGCGTGGCTTAGTCTTCCCTCTGGGGAGGCAGAGCCTATTTAACACAGCATCAGATTAAAAATTTAAAAAGCAACCACTAAGTAAATATTTGTAGTGAGTTGCCTCAGATACCTGCGCATTTAAAAAACTTGCAGAGGTTTAAAACAGTAGGATAAAATATTCCGTAATTAACTGTCCTCTCCACTTTTTTGTTATGGAATAGACCTAATCCGTGTTTATCTTCCAGACTGCATTTTCAAAGCAAATACCAATTGTATTTTAACCACAGTATGTCTTAACTCATCTTCACTGCTCTCACTTGTTAGCACAAAAAAAAGTAGTGAAGCCTCCACAATGTGGGACACAGCAGGGAGGGGGCAGTAGTAGTGACAGCAGGCAAGGCAACAGGCTGTCCCTGGTGTAGTTTCTTCCATTCAGACTGATTTTCAGCTGTGTGTAATCCTATTGTGTTATGAGCGCCTGGTTCCCTAGAGAGCACATAGCATAATGCCTGCTGCATAATAAGCTCTCCATTGCTGTTTGTTTAATTCATCAGTTACAATCTTGGTCTTCTTGAGCCACTAACAGACTCATTCAGACAAGAAACAGACACGCATCCCCCCAAACAAGTATCAGGAGTGGCGTTTTGTCATTTTATCAAATCCCTTTAGTATTGAAGCAGTCATATATTAGGAGCAATTCAGGGTATCCCCCATTTTCTCTGAGGAGGCTATGCTTTTCTTAAAGGTAGAAATAACATTGAATAGTTTTGGGGGAAAAACAATCAGAATGGAAGGGAAAGGTATGGAACAGCCCACAATGACCTGCTGAGCTCTGTCCCACTGTGCCGTCACACTGCCATATCCAACGTCCAGAAGAACACACACCTACACTCATCACATCAGACAGAGGGGGGTTGGTGAAGTTAGGGCCATCTTGAGTGTGTGACTTGCTGTAGCCGCGTCACAGGCCACAAACTGAAGACGTGAGGGAAAACAGTCATGCTAAATGTGAGGCAATGCTCCCTACAGTTGATAAAATGTCTTATGTACCTGAAGTCGTGCCTGATAAAAATATTAGTAAACCAGGAAATGCTGGTTTAGGAGGGATGGTGAAAGCGTGCAGGGGCTCAGGAAGTGAAGGTACCAACCATGGGTAGAGAAGGACGTGTGAGGCCAAAGAGGAGAGACTGTGGGGTCCGTGTGGGCTCAACCGTGTGCAGCTTCATGGGGTAAGAGCTGCGAGGCTTGGAATGAGGCTCAAGTGCCCCCTCTGAAAACTGGGGACAGTGAAAGACAGCCCAGAGCCGCACTGTGAGAGCTGAGCACAGTGCCAGGACCTGACAGGAGGCAGATGCCCAGTAAATATAAGTTTCTCGTTTGGATATTAAACCTAGGGGCCTTTTAGATGCCTTAGGAAAGGGCCAGGCTTAGTGTTTTCTAATGAGATGCAGCTAGGAAAAGCTAGGATGGTAAGAAATACCAAGGCTGTGCCCCTATCACTTGGATTAACATGAAAACCTCACTCAGAGAAGAGAAGCCTTATGGTGTAATTGCTAAAAACTAGATTTTAGGGACAGGCTGGAGCCACATGGTTTGGTTTCTTTTTGAATGTCAGGTATTCTGCCAAGTACTTAACCATGGCTTTTCCATCGATTTTCCAGTATTTCTAATGTTCAATGAGTTTCTTTTTTTCATCGGTTCCTTCTGGAACGAAGTCCACTACCACTGTCAATTGTTGCTATTCAAGGCTTCATTAAAGCTACTTGGATTAAGGCTTTGAGCCTTGAGAAACACTGTTTGTTGGCTTGGCTGTGCTTTAATGTGAAAGGCTGTAATGAATTTCCTCAGTGTTGTTCTGAGAAGGAAAATATCTTGCGTCGAGCAGTTCTTGTCTCTGCTTGCCCTAGTGATAGATATTAAGTAATGTGGTGTTTAACGTCTTCATTTTTCTTCAGCCAGAAAACAAGCAGTCAGAGACACAGGAGGCAGTAGGTAGGAGCTGAAGAAGAGAAGAAGGGCCGTACGGCTCTCCCCTGCACCCCCCACTTTCTTGTATTTTTCTTTCTCTGTGCCATTTTTAATTTGGACATCTACTGATGAGGAGAGAACTTCTAGTGAAAAATCCAAACTCAAATCTAATTGATGTGGGGTTTCACAGTGTTCTTTCTTCCTCTCCCTCCCCCCCGACTTGTGACGCTCTTAACTATGTTCTGCCTACGAACAGCTGGAGACGCTAAAGAACTTCCAAGGAAGATGGAAGTGAACTCGAGTTCTTGAGCAACTATCGAATTTTAGGAATTTTTTTTTAACTTCGTTTTATTCTTATAAGACCAGCCAAAATTTCTTGAGCCGAAGATCACACCTTAACCACCTGTCAGCAAATCCTGCCAGAACTACCTACTAAAAGTGGTTCTAGAAAATTCCACTTCTAAAAGTGGAATATAACCACTCTACCACCCCTTCCCCTCCTAGTCTCATCTTCAGTGTGTGGCCCATCTCAGATCTCCCCGTGGTTGGAATGGTATCTCCTCCTGACACGCTTAGAGTCCGTACTCAGCCCAGCAGCCTTGTGATGCTCAAAGTGAGTTGATGCCCCTGCTCTGCTCAGGACAGTTCCCCTGTCTCTAACCACTCCGAGGGGGGCTGGCTGAACGCCTATCTGTGCTGACTGGCCGACCCTCCACGTAGCCCACACATCCCGTCTGCTTGCTCCGTGTCCACGGTTTTGTACTCCGATCACACTCACCCCCTCAGCATTCCTGCCCCTGTGCCCAGCTTGCTTCCACACCAAGGCCTTTGCACTTGCTCTTTTTTAGGCCCAGAATTCTCTTTTTTCCAAATAGCTTCAACACTTACTTCTTCGCCTCCTGCAAGCATATGCTCCGGTGGAAACAGCGAAGGACGCCTTCGATGACCACCTTCTGCAAAAAGCTGATCTCAGTTACCCTCTAGCCCCTCGTGCTGCTTTGCTCCTCTTTACAACACATGCCCTCTTTGGTGTATATTTATTTGTTGCATCCATCCACGTTCACGTGTATGTAAATTTCATGAAAGAGATTAATCTCAACAAATGAGATTAAGTTTGAGAGCCATGAGCTTACCCATAGTGTGGATGGAGCAGCTAGACCACAGCGTCCAGTCTGGCAGTCTCTGCAGCCCGTGTGCTCCCTGCTACATGAAGATGCTGAGTTTGAAGCAAAAATAGCCACGCTCCATCCATCGCTCCTGTGGGTCTGCACATTCAATAAAGACAGGATGCTCAGAGCACACTACACTTATGTATCTACCTGCTGCATCTACATCCTGCAGACTTCTGGCATTACCCACTTTCTGACAAAGGTTACTCAGCCTGGGGAGGTTTACGCTTTTGTCAGTCTTAGGTTTGCAGGAGAGGAAAAAAGGATCAGGAACATGACTGAACACAACACAGGATTCCTTAGTTCCCAGAGCCTGTGTCAGTCACCTATCTAGCTATTCAGCATACTCTTTTCTTAGTAAGCTTTATTTCCTGCACACATCATATCTCACCCATTGCAATTAAAAAAAAAAAAGTCTATATGCTTCTTTTGAAATAAAATAATCTTCTGCCTGCAATATTGCTGCAAATCCTTTGTACTGTTGCCAAAAGGGTCTTTATAAGACATGAATCATACTATTTTATTCCATTTTGGGAAAAAACAAAACAAAACAAAACAAAAACCCGCTGTCATCTACAATCATGATTCCTTGACCTAGCACACTAGCACAGGAGGCCCTTGCTAATTGAAATCCTGCATCCCTCATAGCCCTCTGCCCAGGCTTGCCCCCTCTGGCAACTTTTAATTTTACAACAAAGAAGTATCCATAAGGGCCTGCGTACATCATGCAATGTCCCATTTAGACACTTTCTTCTATTCTGCACACTCTGAACCACGACCTGCTCTGCCCGATTCCTGTCTGTTGTCGTTAACACCGGCCTCTACGGAGAGCCTGCGACCTGTCAGGTGCTGTTTGTCCATAAACATAAGTGAGACACATTGCTTCCTGCTCACAACAGCTCAGCTCACAGCATGTTGAGCCCAGACTTTACAGATAAAGGAGGTGCAGCTCAGAGAGCCCAAGTCCCGATGACTAAGCAATGGGAGAACAGGGATCCGAGCCCCGCTTTCTTGCCACGACCCCAGTGCGTGCCAACTTTCTACCGTGCTGGGTGCCATGCATCTGCGCCTGTCATCCCATCTCCTGCTAAGATGGCAGGCCCCTCTGGCAGAGTCGACTCGTTCTCTTTGTAGCTACAGTGCCTCGGTGACCCGGGTCATCAATTTTGCAGTTGCATAAATAGGATTAATTATCTGTGAAAAAGAGCGTGACTAGGAATTACGTGTGAACACCAACAGCTTTGGGGCCGTCAGCCCTCATCTTGACTGTGTGGCCTTGTCCCTCACCACAGTCATGGCTAACAAATGCACACACCTCAAGGAAATTTGCTCCTTTGGTTGATGATGACTGCAGGTCTATGAACACAGCCATCCACAAAGACTCATGCTTGCTCCGGCTTGGTGTGAGGAAGTTCACAGGCATACCTTTTTCTGTTACTAAGGGTTTAGTTTTAGGTAAGAAGATAGGTTTTCAATACTTACTGCTGGTGTTCTTCATACACTCAACAGCACACCTGCTTTGCATTGTCCTTTCAAATGACCTCTGTTGATTTAAACATACTGCTTTTTTTGTTTAAATTTTTTTATAACTGATAGTGTGTTTCATGTGATTCTCCCAAAATTCAACAGATTTATTTTGTGTGTGTGGGACTAGGTGATTTGAAAGTTCATATGGAAAAATAAATGCAAGAATTCTCAAGAATGTAAGAGAGAGAGAGAATAATGAGATGGCTCAGGTAGTACCAGATATTGGAATTTACTTTAAAGCTAATGTAATAAAAAAAAATGCTATTTACACAAGAAAAAGTAAATAGAGCAATGGAATAGGATCAAATCAAGAAACGTGTAGAAGTAAATGTGGGATGTTACTATATGATAATGAGAGCATTTCCATTCCGGGGGAAATTGAGAGTTGATTTAATAAGTAATATTGGCATGATTTTGTTATCAAAATAAAAAAATAGTTTGAATCTTAATAATTTCATTTTAATTGAAGAAAGGAAGAATAGCACTCTACATTTATAAATTTATATTTTTGACTTGTTACAACACATATTACCTTTGTAATTTAAAAGAATTAGAATTTATCTTAAAAGTAGTATTTATATACTGCATATTGTATATTGTATATTACATGTTCCTAACATTAAAACAATTCAGAGATCATAAAAGTAAATACTGAAAGACTCCTTCCTCTTTATGGAAGCTGAAGTTTATAATTTCAGTTTATAATTTCTCCTCCCTAACACTTTGATGTGCATTTACCTATACACATGCAACCATTTTTTTTTACCTTAAAGGACATGACATGATATTTTGCAAATTATATATATTTTTACATTAAATATATCATTGTGGATGACATTCTGTGAAAATATATATTGACAAATCTCAATCTTTCCAAAGGCTACACACAGTATTCCGTTATATGATTCTACCTTCAATTTATTTAAGTAGCCCTTTATCGATAGGGATGTCTTTAATATAGTTAGAAGTCATATCATACAGAAGGAACAAAAATGAAAAGTCAAGTTCCCTATGGCTCTATTTCTAGCATTCTTCCCCAGGGATAAACACAAAATGGGTCTGTGTCATAGTTCTGAGGTTACCATTGCAGCTTAAATGACATTTTCTTCTTTCTTTGCTTTTTGTTTTTGTTTGTGTATTTATTGTTATTGTTGTCTTGACTTTAGAGAGTAGCTATGGCCTTCCTGATACAGAAACTACACCATCTAGTGAGTCTGCTCAGTCTCCAACTTCCTCCACTTCCTTATGTCTGCCGTTCTGTGACCATGATTATGTATTACTTGTTTGGTCTATCAGTCAATGCAAAGCTTTTAACCTAGATTTAAGAGACATTAATGAGATCCTGTGCCTATCGATATTTATTACAGAACAAATTATGTTGTTGGATTTAGAGAGAAAGAGAGATAATGTTAAGATACTAATCGCCAGCCACTCAAAGCATGATGCCCAAACCTGAAGATCTAATGATTTCTTTTAATTTCTTTGGAGTTTTTTCTCTTCTTCTAAGTCGTGTCAACTGTTACCCTTATGGCTTATCGCATACTCTTTCTTCATTATTTCTCTTTTGCTTGGTCTTTTGGAGGGCTTTATTGAGTAATGCTTTTGGAAAGTTTTTTAGAGTAACAAACTTTGTGGGAATTTGTATGACTGAGAATGTTACATAAATAATCATTTAGATATGGAATTCTAAATTCATAGTCACTATCCCAATGAGGATTTGGACAGTCTTTGTTCCTGTGAGCTTTAGTGTCCAGTGTGGCTAATAGAAAAATCTACTACTAATCTAATTCTCCTTCCTTTATAAATAACATCATTTGTTTTTCCCTCTGGAAATTTTTAAAATTTTCTTTCCAGAGATTTCAACAGTGCATATTGAAGCATGGATTTTTTTCCATCTGCCTTACCTCAATGAGACTTTCAATGTGAGAGGTCTTATCCTTCTTCAGTCTGGAATATTTTTATTACATTATTTCTTTCATTATCTCCTCTCTCTTCTGTCTTCTCTTGGAACTTCTTTTAGTCAACTTTCTCTTTTTTTCTTGTATTTTTTTTTTGTTTTTTGGTGTTTTAGGTTGTTGAAAACCTCTTTGCTTGTGCTTCCAAATCAATAACATGGTTTCTAACATCATTAGAATGCGGTGGTCCATTGATTTTTAAATTTCAGCCATCAAACTATAATTTCCAAAAGTTCTTGTTTTATAGGTACAGTAGCCTCCCTAATTTTTCTGAGGATAATATTTGGAATTTTTAAGGACATTTTGGATCTCTTTTGTTTCCTCACATTCCTGCTGCTCTTCTGCTATCTGCTTATATTTGTGAATCTTTTAGGTTGACCTGAGGTGCCGTGTGGTGAGTAATTCAGAAGTTCTTCAGGCAATTCTTATCTGGGGTAGAGACCTAAGAGTATCTCTGTCAGTTAATAAGTGTAAGATGATGTACATGTTGCTTCACTTGGTCTTCTTTCATCTAATAATATGTCCTGCAGATTTTTCCTTATCAATGTATAGAAAGATCCCTACTTTTGGAGAGCTTCATGGTATTCCACTGTGTGGATGTACCATAGTTATTTAATTATTTCCCTATCGATCTGAAGCACTTGAGTTCTTTCAAATATTAGGGGAAGGAATTCTTTCCTTAATGCTGCAGTGAGTAATCATATCTAACTGTCACTTTTTTACCTGTGCAGTTATACCTGCAAAATAAATCCTCTAAAGACAAAATCTGCATTAAAACAATATATATATATATATATATATATATATATATATATATATATATTTAAACAATATATTTTTAATTTTGGAAAGTATTGACAAATTGCCCTTCAGTTTTAAACATGAAGAAACAGGGGCACCTGGGTGACTCAGTCAGTTAAGCCTCCAACTCTTGGTTTTGGCTCAGGTCGTGATCTCAGGGTCCTGAGACTGAGCCCCATAGTGGGCTCCAATTCACTGAGGAGTCTGCTTAAGGCTCTCCCCCTTTCCCTTAATCCCTCTCCCCTGCAAGCTCTCTCTCTCTCTTTCAAATAAATAAATAAATAAGTCTTCAAAAAAATTAAAAATACTAACAAACATGAGAAAACCTCCCCAGAAAGATGAGGTGACTTAAAAATAGGTAGGTATATAGCAAATTCCAGCTTGGGTGGGGAACAGAACCATTACCTCTGACATTCGGTCCAGTATTTGTTTCACTGTGTAACACTTCCTTCACTATGTTCTATAACCAGGGACTATAGCTATGTCAGGCAATTTGGTGGAACTGATTAATCATCAAGGGCTAGCCAAGATATCCTGAATCAGTGCCTGGAAAAGCACTAATACCTGCCTCCCGTTCCCCATAGCCTCACAGAAATAATAAAACAGATATATGCATATAAAGACAATGCAACAAGGCAAAATGATATGAAGAGAAAGTGAAGCAAAATAAAAGTGGAGTTAACAGTGGACTGGAAAGTTTAAGGAAATTTTGGAGTAAGGAAGCAGGACAGGAAGAACTATAGCCAGAAACACGAGAGACGAAAGCAGTTCTTCTCAAGATGGCTTCCAAGGGAGGCACCTGGGTGGCTCAGAGGGTTAAGTCTCTGCCTTTGGCTCAGGTCATGGTCTCAGAGTCCTGGGATAGAGCCCTGCCTCGGGCTCTCTGCTCAGGAGGGAGCCTGCTTCCCTCTCTCTCTGACTGCCTTTCTGCCTACTTCTGATCTCTCTCTCTGTGTCAAATAAATAAAATCTTTAAAAAAAAGAATGCTGCAAAATGTTTCAAAAAAAAGGAAGATAGCTTCCAAGGAAAGTCTAAGATAATTAGGACAATGGCAAGAGTAGATCATCAGAAAAACACCAATATTTTTAGATTAAGAACTAAATTTAGAAGAGCCAATTCAGCTGCCTTGCTGGCTTTCAATCTACCCCAATATACAGAGGCTCCTCCAGAGCTGGCATGAGATGTTTTGCCCTTAATATTGAAGACCATCCAAGTTCTAACTAGACTCAACCCTGCTTAGCTTCCAGTATCAGACAAGATTGGGTATGTTCAGGGCGATTTGGTCAGGGACTGAAGCCCTATTCTCTAATGAACAAGTGGCTGATGGATTGGGAAAGGGTCTTAATATATGTACTGGACCTGAGAGAGAACAGAAATGGAGATTTGGGCAACCCTACATGTCTGTCTACTTCAGAGAGCCAAGGGGAAAAACAGGAAAACCCTCTAACCATCCATATAAGGACTTTCTTCCTTGACTGTTGTGGGATGCCCAGCCTCCTTCCTAATCCAAGCCAGCATGCCCTACTGGGAAGCCTGTCAGAAACCTGAACACTGTCACAGGTGAATTCTGCCCTTTGATCAAAAAAAGCATTTCTTAAGTCAGCCTGCGCCAGGACTATGTTGCTTTGTTACACTTCATCCAGCTGTGCACAAGAATTTGTGCAATATTGTTTACCTCATAAAACCTCCCCGAGCGATTCTAAGTAGTATCCAGGACTGAGAAACCCTGCTCTAAACAACTGAATGGAATAGTTGTATGTGTTTAATATAAAATAATCTCTGCTCTTTTGAAATTGAGTTTAGAGTGAAAAATCAAATCCTAAATCTACTTAATAGGTAAGTGTTTTTGTGTCCAGAAAGCTATTGGCTTATAGTCAATTATAATCAAAATACAGAGACTCTAGTTAAAAATAAAGTGACTGTAGTGGACTACAATGAAATATTATTTTTAGCGTGTTCAGATGAGCATACCTAGGGTTGAGAGAACTGTCTTGTTGCTTCAGATTTCATGTCCTTGTCATTGATTTGGGAATTCCACTATGATGGGTCTACTCCTGGAATTGTTTTACTCATTTCCTTTCAGTTATTATCTGTAAATTAGTGTCTTTCATTTGGTCTGGGAAATTCCCAGTCATTACCTCTTCAAATATTTCTTCTCTTCCATTCTTTCTGTTCTCCCCTTCTGAAATTCTACTTAAACATAGGGTAGAACTTTTTATTCACTTCATATTTTTAAACTTTTCTTTCATATTTCTATCTTTTTTTCTCTCTATGCTGATACTTTCTTCAGATGTCTCTTCCTGTTTCTCTCTTTAGCTCTATCCAAATGGCACTTTTGCCTTTTTCTTCCCAAAAATTCTTACCATTTTTAGAGTTTCTGTTTGATTTTTTTACAAGCCTACCAAGTCATTCCTGGTAATTCCTTCTTTCTTGCCTTTTTTTTTTTTTTTTTTAATTCCCATATTAATTCTTTAAATTGTTCACATGTAACTGTTCTACATTCTTTATCTGACAGTTCCAGTCTCTGCAGTCCTGGAGGATCACCTCTGTTCCTTGTCATTTGCTCTAACTCTTTCTTGGAGCTTGCTTTCTCTTATGCTTGGAGCTCTTTGATTTTAAGCTGTTTGTTTGCACTTCCTCTGTGGGGATCCCGTGGGGATGCTTTCGGCCAAGAGAGTATCCATATCTGCTTCTACTGTGAACTAAGGGTCTGCACCAACCTGGGACCACTTGGTCCCTCTGAGAGTCAGAGTTCAAAGCAGGATTCTCAGGCTCAGCTTGTCTATGATGTTGGCCTAAGATCTAATATATGGCATGAGACCTCAGGGCAACCCTTCCCCTCCCTGCCATTCCCACTCCCAAATTGCTTGCAGTTTGGGGTTCTATGACCACCAGGAAGCATGCCCCAGCTAGGGTCATTTCTATAGTAGGAGGGTCCCTCCCAAAAGTTATGGTCCACCATATTGCTGGAAGCAGTTATTGTGATGAAATATTTTCAGCACTGTTCTGGGGAGCCAAGCATGATTGTATCAAAAGTAAATCAGTACAGCAAGGGAGAATGTGTTTGGTGATTAAAATAAACTGTAATCAGCTGGTTATCATATTAATATAGTGAAAATAATTTTCTGTCTGATGTCTTTGTATCAGTCCAACATTTCTTTTTCTAACATCTCTAATTAATTCCTAAATTAATTTGTTTGGCCACAGTGTCTTATGGATTTTCATTAAAAACTGTGACAAAAATGTGCTAATAAGCCTTTCAACTGACTTGGCAAGTAACTTTATGGCACATATGTAATGCTTCCTCTGATTTTCTGTCTTTCTGGTTAAAGAAACCATAGAGGTTATGCTAATGGACATCAACAGTTTGAAAAGAGAGAAGTATCAGCATTCACCTTTGTATCTGTCTATATTGTATATGTGTATGCCTTCAGATGTTATAATATGGGGCATGAAGTCAGGTTCTTTTAGTACATGGTCTAATTTCTTCTAAGTGCTAGACCTTTGTCTTTGTGCTATTTTGCTCATGGTAGAAGCAAAGTAATCCAAATGACTTAACACCATTGTTTCAGAGGTGGACCTAGTTCTTCAGCACCTCACCTCTTGCTTTTTTATCAGGCCATTAACAGCAAAGTGTGTCATTTCCAGTTTGTGGGGAAGCAAACATAGCCTGCTTCCTGCCTTTGCATTTAGAAAAGTCTGGCATTCTCCTAGCACGTGATCTTCAAAAAGGCTTGAAATTTCTTCCTAAGGTGCTGGGAATAGGGGAGTTTTGTATTAATGTGAGAAGGGTTGCTCCATTTCTAGGAAGCCAAATAAATTCAAGATATGAATTTTACTAAATGAGAGTATATTCAGAATGGAGTAGGGTATCTGACAGACACTTAACATTTATTATTTGTTGAATGAACAAATGAAAAAAAAATGAATGAAGGAGTCTTTTAAAATAGGGAACCAATAATCCAAAACTATCCTACTAGTAGGGATCTCATGGTGAGATTTTATTTGATGTTTTATTCAGTATACCCCATCCCACCACATGCCTACATACACACACAGCAAGAGAGAGAAGCAGGGATAGAAAATAAATTTAATTTATTCCAGTGTGAATTTTGAGGCTGGAAATAACTAATTATTATAGTCCAAATGAGTGACCTATTGCATTAAGACATATATTTAAGCTCCTATACTTTTATAAAAACAACGAAAAAGAAAGAAACTCTTCTCACTAATTTTCCTGGCTTATTTTGTTCTACTGACTGTAGCTTTTTTGTTTTGTTCTGTTTTGATTTTACATAATTTGAGAGTGGTGCACTGACTAGGAATGTGCCAGTAGGAACTAACATTTATCTTGTGAGGAGATAAAAATCAGTATCTGGAGGATTGTTTGGTAATTCACACTGAAAACAGAAAGCTTTGATAAGAAACACATTGGATTCCCCTGGCGAGTACATTATGAGTCCGTGAGAAACAAAAGGCCAGGAAGGATCCCTTGGGCCCACCATCCTGTCCTAGTCTATTGCCCAGACCCACAGCCTCATCGCAGAACACGTCACACGTTATGACGACATTTCTCTTGGGATCCTGGGCAAATGGAGATTTTGCTTGCACTAATGTTGCAAGTTTAAAAAAAAAAAAAAAAAAGGCTTCTATAGTTGACTTTAAGTGCAGTTAAACCACTCTCTAGAAAGGGTTTTTTAAATTTCTCATGTTCTCATTTCTTATTCATTCCGTTTCCCTCACTGAAATCAGGAGAAGAGCACTGAACACACCGGATAACCCAGTACTAGGCAGCAAAGCTGTAACCAGAGTTCGCTCCATTTTTATTTTGTCTCCCTTCATTTGCAGGCTTCTAAAGATGGCGGAAGAAAAAAAATACAAACTTAATCTGTTACTCCCAGTGGATAAGTGTTCCTCTTCAGACTGGGTCCTCCACAGAGCCAAGAACATTCAGCAAGCTCTCCTGTCATGTTCTGAGGCTTGCTACTTGAAGGGAGGCAGGTTAGACCTCAGTAAGAGGGCAGCAGTTGGGGTGTCTGTGTGGCTCAGTGGGTTGGATGTCCACCTCTTGATATCGGCTCAGGTCCTTATCTCAGGGTCATGGGATCAAACCCGGCGTCAGGCTTAACACAGTCTCCTTATCCCTCTCCTTGTGTTCCTCCCCACTCTCTCTCTCTTCTCTGTCTCAAATAAATAAATAAATAAAATCTTTTAAAAAAAAAAGAAGAAGAAGAAGGACACAGCAGTCAAGGTCAGGGGCAGCTCCCAGGAAGAGCCACCTTGAGGGTGGGGGCAAATCCTGAGTGTCCTCCCAATCCAGTTTTTTCCCAGCAGGAAACCGCTTTGGAATTAGCAGCGATAATGTATGTAATCAAAACTATGTAAGGCTTGGAAGCATTGGATAATTAATTTAATTTTTTTTTTCATTCAGAGCATTTTTTTTAAGCAACCAGCATATAAAACTGTCTCCAAACAGTTAGTAACGGTAGGCATAGCTGCGAGAAGGAAGAATTAGAGGGAATTTATCACAGTGTTTACTATGATGGTCTCTGGTTGTTCCTTTACTCAGTAGTACTGGCTTGATACCTGCTGTGTAGTAAGCCATATAGGGTGTAGACAGATACAGGAGACATTGACCTTGTCTTCAAGGAGTCTTTCATTCATACATGGAAATAAGGGCTGAACCCAAGTACTTACAGTGCAATGGATTTTCTGCTCAGTGGCACAGAGTAGTCAATGTATAACAGAAAAGTAAACTAATGCCTAAGAACATAAAGAATGGGGGAAATAAGCTTTGCTTTCTCAGAGTTAACCAAGGAAGATAGACTCAGCTACATTCACAGGGTTGAACTTGATTTGAGGATAAACCAAAGATAGGACGTTGCTGTGGATTTGGGGAAAGTAAAACCAGACTCACAGGTGCCTGAATATCAAGATGGAGGACGGAGGGCAGGAGGAGGACAGGTGGGGTGATACTGTGGTGAATTGTATTTAGGCTGGTGAGAGTAAAACTTAATCAAGAGAAGGCCGTCAGCTCAGAGAGAGAACTCCCAATTCCAATGCTCACCAGCTGAAGATAAGCAGTTCAGACCCTGGGACAGAGGAATGAATCCCTTCAGTGAACCAGCACCTTGTTATAATTCTGTACTCACTTAATATTCTGATTATAAATTGGCTTCCAGTTTAATTCTATCCACCAGGGGAAGAATCTTCCTACTTATGTGACTTATGCTTCTATCCATGTAGGTTATAATGTAATAGTATTCTGCAGTGCACACACCCCTGCACACACACACCGGTTCTGTGAGCTCAGGTAGTGTACATCCATTTGTAAGAAACAGTTCTGCCCAGCATGCACTGCTCAATGTCAGGTTCCCCACCTACCATACTAACAATTAGACCCTGACATTGGTGCATGCCCCAAGATCTCCTGATTGAAACCATTTGACAGACAGCCATCTGCTCTCCTGTAGTGACACCCTAAGCTCACTGGATCAGGCTTCAGATCAAGCTAAAACATACACAAAATGCTACAGATGACACGAGACTAGAAAATGATACACATTTCTCTTCTAACTAGAATGACCACAGAACCCTTGAACAAATGTAGAGCTTCATTAAGCAAAGGGCTTTGGTGAATGGGAACCCCAAGGCCATGTCATGAGCCAGATGCAGAGGGACATGCATGGGCTGTGCAGATCCGAGCTGCTAGGAAATAGTGGAAGCTGGTGTGAGAAAGGTGGGTTGGGCCACTGTGGGAGGACTGAACCACTAGAACTAGGTGTTTGAATCATACTGAGTAAGAACTAAGGAACAATTAAAGAGTTTGAGTAAAAGAATTTGTGCTGTAAAAGATATGCTATGATTGCAGTCGACAAGATGGATTCAGCGGAATTAACTCATGTCACGACATTCTGCAGTGCACATACCTACATATACCTACACACACGCACCCGTTCCCTGAGCGCAGGTCATGTGTATCTGACCGAGGTGCAGTTGAGAGGTCAAGGGACATTTGGAAGCTGTTGTCTTGAGGTAACTATGGCCTCAGGTAGGATGGAGGCAGATGGATGACTGAAAGAAAAGCCTAAATGCTAGAAGAAACCGAGGAAATTCCTCTGGAAGGGCTCGTTAATTAGTCAGCCTCCTTTCTCTGGATAAGATTTTTAAATAGAATCATGCCAGTCATAAGACAGCATTGTGCAATATCAGATTTCAAAGGAGCATCTCACTTCATTTTAGTAAGTGAGAAGCTGGCTCTAGGGAGAGGGCAGCAAGAGGAATGGAACTAAGGAGCAGGGAGCATCTCAGCAAAAAGTGCTGAGTGGCCCAAGGGAGATCAGGGAAAGCCTGAGGAGGGGTTGGGGAAGATGGGTGCCAAGTTGGATCAGTGTTGTTAACCCCTGGCCATTTAGATGCATTCGAGGTGGATTAGACACTTCAAATGGAGAGTGAGGGAATAAAGGCTGTGTTCATGGCGCAGTGATTCATCTGAGATACAGAAAAGGAGGTCTCAGCGAGTGGACTTCCAGGGAAGAGCTGTAGGTGAGGGGCTGGTGAACGACAATAATTTATAGAAAAATGTATCTTACAGAATCTGAGGTGGAGTAAAGAGGTCAGGTAACTTGAGAGTAACCCGCGGGTGAACTAACCCCTCTGCTTGGGTCTCCTCAGCAGCAGCAAGTTGGAACTCTTATACATTGCTAGTGAGAATGTGAAATGCTGCATTCGCTGTGGAAAACAGTTTGGCGGTTCCTCAGACAGCTAAACATAGAATTGCCATGTGACCCAGCATTCCACTTCGAGATACTGAAAAATAGAAAAATTGAAAAGAATTGAGAACAGGAACTCAAACAGATACTTGTACACCAATGTTCATTGAAAAATTTATTCATGGTAGCCAAGGGTGGAAATAACTAAAGTGTCTGCCACCAGATGAATAGATAAACAACACATGGTGCATCGGTACAATTGAATGTTCTTCAGCTATAGAAATGAATACAGTTCTGATATATGCGACCACATGGATGAATCTTGAAAGCATTATGCTAAGTAAGATAAGCCAGGCCCAAAAGGGCAAATATCGTACGCGTCCACTTATAAAAAACATCTAGAAGAGGCAAATTCTTTGAGCCAGAAAGTAGGTTTCCAGGGTCTTGAGATGCATAGATTTATTGCTTAATGATTACAGCATTTCTCTCTGGAGTAATGAAGAGATTTTGGACATACTGGTGATGCTTGCCTGCCCAACAACGTGAATGTACTTAATGCAACTAAATTATATACACTTAAATATCATTAAATGGTGAACTTTATGTTGTGTATATTTTACCACAATTTAAAGACTTTTTTTTTTTTTTTTAAGAGAAGCTGCAAAGGCTGCTTGTAGGGTGAAGAGTGAGAGAGAAAATGCAGTTTGAACTTGTTGTTCCTGAGGGGCCTGCCTCAGGAATGCCGGATCCCACACCCCACAGTTGCCCCCATTGCCTGAGAGGATGGGAGGCTCCCTCTGCCCCACCGTAACCCACGATGGGAACTGACAGCCCTCATTCCAGCTTCCCTCCAGTGGCTCCCAGAGTCAGTCCTGTGGGGTCTCAGTAGCTTCATCGTTGATTACGGTTAGCTCCACTGCCAGTCCCTGCTGCTAGAACACACATGGGGACCAGTGGAATATTGTAAGTGCCCGTTTCCACAGCTTTTGTTTGGTAGAATGCCAGTGAACACAGCTTTTGCTGTCATAATTGGTTTAAATTTAAATACTCACTTGTTTTTGTTTCAAATTGGTTTGCGGGTGCGTGGACACAGCCTAGGTTTGTGGGCATAGAGTCTATTTTGTCAACATGGAGAGCGTGAATCAGGCGTTTTTGTTATCCAGCCCAGCCCTTGTTTTCAGTCTTGATTTCCCGGCGCCTTGATAAATGTCCTCCAGCCTTTGAGTCAAGGAGAGATTGGAACCCAACCACTTAATTGGAGGTTTTCCAGTTCACAGCAGTTAACTTTTCTACAACTTGTCTCCTTAATTTAGAACAACATTCAAAGAGTAATGAGCACTGTAACTCACATTAGTTTGGGCCTATTTCTAGACTGCTGTGTCGAATATTCAGCATTCAAAGACATTTATTGTCTTTCAAGAGTTTTCAGTAAGATTATGAAGGAAAACAAAGTTGTCTTGAATTTTATAAGTTAATTTCAGTCAAATTGCTAAATGGGGTGATTTAGTATTTTTCAGTGAGTGCAGCATTAATTTGCATATTAAATCACATTACATCTGCCTCCATTAATGAAATTATTTTTAGATTTAAGCAATCAATACAGTCTTCTCCAATATTCAAATCATGGTGCAAGAAATAGCGCTGCCTGAATTGCATGCTCAGATACTTGTTAAAACATCTTAATTAGTCTATGCTCATTCTTCTCCTGCGTTCAGGTTCACGGCTTTGGTGATTGTCACAAAGTGACAGCTGGAGAAGTTAGCAGCTGTTTTTGTTATTGTTTTATTTTGGTTTTTTTTTTTTTGTCTTTTTCCCAAAAAGGTCCTCCTTGTCATCCTATGCCAGAAAAAGAGTTAAATTCTCTGCTTTAAACAGACTTATTAAATGCCCTGTGTTTAGACTACATGCACTCGTGCTGGAGACACCACGTGTCTTGGGACAGCCAGCATGGTGACTGCAATCACAAATTATTCTAGTGAGGAAGAAATGGAGGAAGTATCTATAGTTATCAGCTTGACTGCCCAGGGAGCCTTCAGACAAGGTCAGATTTTAAAAGGGCAGAGGAGACGCAAGTCTTACTTATTAAATTAGCTGATGACATGAGGCTCAGAGAGAGAGGGGGGATGTGTTGGCTGACAGGATTCCAATGGAGCTCAGCAGCTTAGAATGATGGGCCAAATCCACAAGGAAGAAAGTTAAGAGGGACCATTTTGAAGTCGGATACTTGGATATAGAAAGAACAACCACCAGAGGACGGAGGATGTATAGTGAGCAAGTATGGAAAAGTTTTAGCTGAAATAAACTAAAGTTGTGAGTCATCAATATGGTGAATGCTTTTCAAATGTGCATGAGCTTTCCAGAATGCTTATGCAATCCTAGACTATATTAATAGACTCTGGTATTTAGTAAGAGAACAGCGATAGCATAAAGCATTTGCAGGCACTATACGCAGATGTCAAGCAAATGCTCTTTGGGATCAGACAACAGTTTTCTCAGATACCATCTCCGGCTCATGGTGTAGTAGAAGCTCTTCAGGAGTGATTCATAAAAATGTCAAATGTGCATTAAACTTTTTAAATGACACTATGAGTGTTCATTCTTCCACAGGTTTTTTTGGTGTAGGGTCAAACCTTTTCCTTTGAGGGGTGGCTCGTACCTTTAGCCAGTGCACACAGCTATGGTCATGCCTGTGGTTGGTGGCAGACTCCTATCCTCACGGGCTCGGTGTATGTTCTCATTGGTTTTAACAACATTTGCAACATCATCCCCTTAAACATGGGTCCTGTCACTGGAGTTTTTATTTTCTCATTATAAATAAACCCCCTTCTTAATGAATTATCTAAGATTCCTAACTCCTGCTTTTTTTTTTTTTTAATAGAGCACATACCTAAAGATATCTTTCAATCAACTCAAATTGTTCTGCAATTTTTACCTTTCTTCCTCTTACAATTCTCTTGCTTTCACTTATTTTAGCAGCAATATTTTAAGAGACTCATCTGCAAAAAGTTTCTCCAAGCAGTCGACTTAATTTTTACATAATTTTCTTTCCTCACTCATATTTCATCGGTTTATGTAATATTTTATTAAATAATTAAAATGACCAATATGACTGACATAAACAAGACGGAGACAAATAGCTGTCTCCCCTACAACTCAAGAGAAGTGGGTGGGTACCCGAGAAGGGTCCACAAGGGGTGAGCAGTCAGTGTGCTGTGAAGTAAGACCGTAATCAGAGGGAAGTCTCCAGGATGGGTATGGGAATCGAAGGGTGGCTTATGATTGATCAAGTGGAGGCATTTAGTCTAAAAAGAGGCTGAATGGGGCGCCCGGGTGGTTCAGTGGGTTAAGCTTCTGCCTTCAGCTCAGGTCATGATCTCAGGGTCCTGAGATCAAGCCCTACTCATCGGGCTCCCTACTCAGTGGGGAGTCTACTTCTTCCTCTACTTTTGCTGCTCCCCCTGTTTGAGCTTTCTCGCTCTCTCTCTCTCTCTGTCTCTCTCAAATAAATAAATAAATAAAATTGAAAAGGAGCTGATTCGCAGATGTCTTCAGCTGTTGGAATGTTTATTAGATGGAGGATTCTTCTCTAGGACTCCAGAGAGAGAGTGATAGAGAGAGAGAAAGAAAGAAAGAATGAACACAAATCACCAAATAACATTATAGGCAGACAAACTTAAGCTCATACTAGTATGAATTTTAATAGAGAGTTTAAAGATGACACAGGCTGTATTTGAGATACCTGTCACTGGACATGTTCAAACACAGGCAGGATCACCATCTTGGCAGCAGTGATATAGAACAAATACAGGATAGTGTGGAAAATTCAATTAGATGATGGTAACTTCTCAAATCATAGTGGCAATGCCAGGAAGTCATAACTCAGGACAATCTACTAAAAAGGATTAAGCAGAAGACTTTCCTTGAGCTTTTACATTGCCAAAATAAGGGCAGTCTTAACTGTTCCTGCTTCAGCTTAATTTTAAAAAATAAACTTCTCTTCAAAAGAATGATTATTGTGTCAAGATGCCAGAAACATAATTAAGAATATACACACCTATATGTAAACACACATAAATATGAGTCTACGTGTGTATATATTCTCTTCCAGTATGAGAATTCCATATCTCAAATCAAAGCAAAAGAAACAAAGAAACATTGGTCTTCTTAATATTATTAACAATAATTGCTTCCTCGAACAGGGTAGTTTTATATCTCCACTACATGAAGATACATTAAGTGAATTTGTCGTATGAATTTAAAATTACTTACAAATCTGAAAAGACATATGAAAGTCTAAGAAGACTTAATCATGCTTACTTTGAAAACTATGGTGGGTCCTACTCTGTTGGATAAAATCCACTTGATAGAGTTACAGCTGCCAGAGTATAGAATTTTAAAAGCAAAGGCATCCCTTTATTTTGTTATTAGGAGACAAGACACAACAGCAGCATTATGGTAGTTTCTAACTCTGGACGGTTGTCACATTTTGAGGGATACGATTTGAGCCTCAGTATATCTTCGCTCCATTCTATAATGGACTTTTACTCAACTTCACGGCCAGTGTGTACCTATAAATTTCCAATTTTGAACCCCTTTAAAGCCCATCTATATGGACTGGAAAAGTATCTTCCCATCACACGTGGCTGCACCTGTCATACTAACTCAGAGCTCTTCATGACGTGATTCATCCCATTTGTATCCTGTAATAGGAAAGGCTGCCCCTCAGCTGCTACGGGTACGGTAGCAGGATTGTGTACAGCCCGCTCGGTTCTAATTGGTGGGCGCTTCAGATCTGGTCGGTTAGGAACGGTGTGGGACCAGTCCTTAGATCTATTTAGCAGCACCACCTGAGAGTTCCCTGAGGGTTGTAAAACCCAGGTGACTCTCTGGCTCCGCATCTCCCTCATTCTGATTTTTTTAGCTGGTCTGAGGTGACACAAGCTTTCTAGGTCAGTTTTCTCGGACCATCTCTGTAAATGGCCAGTGGTGATTTTTTGCTGTTGCTTGTTTTAAGTTCCAATAGCTGTGTAAAATGAAAAACTGTAGGACTGAATGTTGTTGCAACATCTTGGCTCTGAAAGTTTCTAAACACTGAAATGTTTTTCTTGGACTGGTAACAGTTTGTGGCTCCTACTTTAAGAAGCACTGATTCTAACCCAGGCTGGCGTACGGAACCACAGGTTTTAGAGAGCCTGCCTTGCGGGCCGGCCATTGCCTTCCATATAACTTCTTACATATCTATTTGTATTTTACACTCCAATAGCCCAAAGAAATGTTCTAGTCAGGACCATTTATTAGAAGGAATTGGCTCACATCGTTATGGATACTGGCAAGCCCCAAGGTCTGCAGGGTGAGGCGGCAAGCTGGAGACCCAGGAGACCCAAAGATATCTTTCCAGTCCAAAGGCCAGCACCTGAGAGACCCAGCAAGAGCCAACATTCCAGTCTAAGTCTGAAGGCAGGAAAAAAGCCAGTGTTCCAGTTCAAAGGGTATCAGCCAGAAAGAATTCTCTCTTACTCATGGGAGGGTCAGCATTTTGTTTCATTCAGCTCTTCAGTGGACTGGATGAGGTGCACTCGCATTCGGGAGAGACCTCTGCTTTACTCAGTCTCCTAATTTAAATGCTAATCTTATCCCAAAACCTCTTACGGAAATGCCCAGAATGTTTGACCATATATCTAAGCTCCCTGTGGCTCAGTCAAGTTAACCATAAAATGAAGCATCATGTTGTGACACATAGGAAAATGCTAGCCCTTTGTTAAATATGCTACATCACAGGTATTGTCTAAGTCTCTGAGGGACACAGGTGCCTCAGATCCCTCCGTCAGTTCACGGGGTGTGCTCGAGGGGAACATAGCTAGCATGCTTTCACATCGTTGCAGCACTAGGAAGCACTCGTTGCAATGAAGTCCCATCTAGTGTGGTGTGGTAGGAGAGGCCCATAGCTCCCAAGGCTTCTGCATGTTTGGAATGAATCCTAACCATGGGTATTTTTTCAAAAGTCTCCCTACTCTGCCTTGTTAAATGATAAATAGGAACAGGCACATAACAGATCCCCCGTAAGCACGTGTTTCTCAGTTAGGAGGTTGTCTGCCACCCTTTGGACACCAGCTGCCTCACCCTGCTAAGCACCCATTATGATGCGTATGAAGGGTCGCTGTCATCTGTGTTCTGTCCTGTCAGCCCTATTCACATTTGTCACATCAGATCCCAAACTGAAGGAGAATCCTTGAGACTCCCTTAAAACAGGAGTAACAGTAAAAGCTGCTCTCACTGAAAACTTGGTGTGGTTAGAACCTGTGCTAGGTTTTGGTCACATACCGCTCACACACCTACCAGGCTGCTTGATAATGACCCCCAGGATCCGACTTTCTGTTGTACCCAAGTGGTCGGGAATAGCTTGCTGTGACACCTCTGCCTTTAAAAGGCACCGGGGACTTATTATTTTAATCCTTGTACAGCCTGATTTATCCCTCCCAACATCTGTCAGCTGTGCTTTGTCTTGAAATTGGTACCGATGCTGCTGCTGATTTTCCAACAGCAGCTGGGAGACGTTCATTAGTTAGACTCTCAGAGGGTGTGTATAGCTGTAATATTTTCTTTTACTAATGATCTCTGAAGCATTAAATATTATGCATCCCATATCTACAGGAAATCTTGAATTTTTATTTCCCTGCTTCAAGATTTGAAGCATTAGGTTTTACTCAATTAGCTAAATTATTAACAGCCAAGTCCCTGGGTCCTGGAGATATAAAAGAAAAATGGACTTTTAGTTCCTAGGTTAAATACTTGTTATTTAACACAGGGGAGAGAACATGGCCCATTCTCTGCGGCAGATAAAAATAAGAGCTGAGGCACAGTTTTTCTTAAATGATTTCCAAATTAATTTGTCAAAGGAACATTCCTTGATTTAGCTCTCATTAAGCCTGATTTAGCTCTCACTTGCTTTACATTCTATGCTCACGACCGAGGAGAGGTTCTTCTGCCCTCCTAGTCTTTTCTGTCCTACCTTTCGTTGGCCATTATTAAAGCTCCTATTTGTCTGTGCAAAGATCTTTCTCATTTCTTGTTCTGGGCACCTGGGAACTTGCTTCTCCCATGTGGACAAAGGCAACAGCATTTTATACTGTATCTGAAGCCTTGAATATTCTCTGGGAAAGTAATCTATCCCTCTGGCCCCATTGTTACTGCACTTCCATCATGAGTTTTCACTCCCCAAGTTAATTCATTCATTCAGGTTATTTGGGGGTGCATGGGGGTGGAGAAGAACGGAAACTCAAGAAAAATTTTGAATCATCTGTAATTCTTCTGGGAGTGGATGCTGTGGGTAGGAGCCACGAGACGATATGATGCCAAGGCCATATTTATAATTTTACTTAAGTTGGGACCTGAGTCTGGAATATATTAAAAGATAAAGAAATTTCCTCTGAGAAATCATGATCTGAACTGAAGGCAGCCACTTAACCAACTGAGCCACCCAGGCGACCCCATAAAATAAATAAATAAATCTTAAAAGGAGAAAAAAAATTGATGTGTACTGGAGGCTGAGACATCTTTAAGGAAGGATCTGTGTCTTACTCATCTCTTTCTCTCTGAAATAATGAAAATTAGTTTCACGTAAAGGAAAACACATAAAGTGTGGCATTGGACAACCAAGGTCTTGAACGCAGATTCTCATCTCTCCAAACCTCAGTTTCCTCATCAGCACTATGCAGCCAAGTCTTATCTAACCTAAAGACCCTAATCAGGCTCACAATAAATGCTCAAGAACTGCTCCTCTCTCTGCTCTGTCTCCTGCAGTGAGCTGCAAGTAGTGGGTGCTCAGAAACACTAGCAGCTCCTCGGGATGTGCTTCTCCTGCCCCTCACAGTCATCCCCTGTGCTGTCCATCTTTTGTTCCTGGTCTGTTGTCTTAAACTTGTTTTATTTTCCTTAGGTTGCCTTTTTTTTTTTTTTTTGTCCTTTCTTGTGTATTTTATACCTTAAGTCTGAGAATTGCACTCAGTTCTGCCATCCCAGGATAAAGATATCATCGACCTCCATCCAAAACACGGAATAGCCCACCCCACCCCGCTTCCCACCCATGTGGGCCAGCAGATTGCAAATCCTTCAGGAGTTAGATCAGCTGATGCACAGTTAAAATCCTCCCAACTTGACAACAGGACTATTACCTGCTATGCTTCCTATTTGATTGCTTTTGTTTTGTTGTGTTTTTTTCCCCCAGAAGGGATGATCATGAAAAGTTGTACAATTGAGCCTATTTAGCATATTTACAATTCTTCCTGCCTGCCTTTGCTGCTTTTCTTAAAGCACAGTTCTCTACATTTCTTTCAAACTGCCTCCTTCTTTGAGAGCCAAGGTAACTCTTGCTCGAGGCTCCAGGGGAGGAGAACAGATGTGAAATTCTCCTGCAGTTAGGAGATAGCACCACTGCGTTTCAATCGCCGATATGAACCAACAGATAATTACAGTTTAAAATTAGTATTTTAATGAACCAGTCTTAGCAAATGTGAAGTGAAATCTCCCAGGCTTTCAAGAAACGAGCAGGAGGGAGGACATTAACTAAGAAGTCCAACAGACGGATGGTCAGCAGGTGCTGGTCTGATAGAGGGTTGAACGTTCCAGTTTTTATGTGCTGCACAAGGCAGGGAAAAGCCCATGTTTAAAGGTGAGTGGAAATACCTAAGGAGTAGTGTCAAAGTCAAATCAATCATACATCTGAGGCCTCAGTCCAAGAACTTCAAATTAAATATCAGTGCAAAATCTAGGGAAATAAATTCCTTCTTCATTTAAGCCTAATGTCAAGGTTCTCTTTGTCTCATTCAGAAATTAATGACATCATTAAATATGTATGTGGCCTGATACCCAGCAGTAACTGTTAGCAGTATTATAAACCATTTCAGCAAAATAGAAATATGAGAAACCAGATGTTGGTAGGTGAACAGATCATCGGACTGTTAAGGTTTAAATGTCTATAGTGCTGAATATGTATTTTACTAAGGGCTTGGGTGTTATACCACCTAGTCAAATAAAAGAAAAGGCATAAATCATGTTAAAAATGGTTTGAATGCTGGATTGGAATGGACTAGTAGATGCATCCCTGTAGGGGCAGGAGAAGCAGGGTTCTGTTTGTTTGGGGGGGCTCACCTGCTTACAGCACTTGGATTAGTTGCTTAAACTCTATGCACCTTGATCTCTCATCTTCAAAATGAGGCTGTTACCCCACTTTGGAAAACGGTGTGGAGATTCCTTAAGAAATTAAAAATAGAGCTACGCTATGACCCTGCAATTGCACTACAGGGTATTTACCCCAAAGATACAGACGTAGTGAAAAGAAGGGCCACCTCAACCCCAATGTTCATAGCAGCAATGGCCACAACTGCCAAACTGTGGAAAGAACCAAGACCCCCTTCAGTGGATGAATGGATAAAGAAGATGTGGTCCATATATACAATGGAATATTATGCCTCTATCAGAAAGGATGAATACCCAACTATGTATCAACATGGACGGGACTGGAGGAGATTATGCTGAGTGAAATAAGTCAAGCAGAGAGAGTCAATTATCATATGGTTTCACATACTTGTGGAGCATAAGGAATAACATGGAAAACATGAGGAGATGGAAAGAAGTGAGTTGGGGGAGATCAGAGGGGGAGACAAGCCAGGAGAGACGGTGGACTCTGAGAAACAAACTGAGGGTTTTGGAGGGGGTGAGGCTGATGGTGGATATTAAGGAAGGCATATGTTGTGTGGAGCATTGAGTGTGGTGCATAAGCAATAAATGTTGGAATACTGAAAAAAGTTAAATAATTTTTTTAAAAAAAATTAGGCTATTACCATTTGCCTATATGACTTACTGGGAAGCAGGGAAGATGGAATTCAATAATGCTCTCCAACAGCACCAGCCCGCATGAGGACGCTCCCACATATGCATGGAAGAGTCTGGGTTATTGCACAGAGTGTGCACTGGCAAGACCTACCACAAAAGCTTCAGTTTGCATTTGAATATATTTTGGCCTCCTGTAGAATTTTGGACTAAAGATTGCCATGAACGAGAAAATACATGGACATATTTCCATAGCTCCTGCTCTGCACCTCAGCAGGAGACTGATTGGGATCAGTTGGATACTTGCTCCCCCAAAGCTCTGTCTAATCCCTGCAGATAAGTGCCCCCTTGTGCTGACGTCCATCTTCCGTCATCTGCCTTCTCAGAAGCTGGACATAGCAATATCTGCCCTCATTCTCACCGCACCATAGGCTAGCTCCTTTAGCGTACTTCAATCTTGAACCCTATTCATCTGTTCTCCCCACCATGTTTCTAGGCCAGCTCTCATCCCAGGGACTGGATGCTGCTGGAACAGGAAGTACTTTCTAGATTAGATCAAGCACAAAGCCAAGAGGGGAATATTTGCCCTCTCTTCCTCTGCTCTGTTAAGGATGAGTCTTCCTAATGAACTGTTCACAAGGTGTCAACTGCTAACCCAGGTTGTATTGTTCCTTGATTTCCTCTACTTTCAACAGCTCCCTGGTGGGCCAGCTGATGGGATGAGGAAAAGCACTTTACTCCCTTCCTCCCAGGGCTATGTGGCAGCACTGGCATTTCAGTAGACACTTCATCCTTCTGCCCACAAAAGATTGAACTTGCACTTCATTGACAACTGAAGAAGAGGGTTATGTTCAATCCAGTGTTTTCTACATATATGGTTTAAACCTTTTACATATTGTTGAGTGATATAGGAGATTGCTTTATATCGTGCGTGTATTTATGTACATACGCATTCATATACATCTTCAATATTTTTTTCATTTCTATTCATTGTAAGTTGCACTTATTTAGCCATCTTGTCCTAGAAATTATGCTAAGCATCATAGATACAAATCTAAATTTATTTAATGCCTTACTGTTTTCTGTCCAGACACTGAAGTAGTTTGATTCCCAAAATTTATTGCCCTTTTCCATTTCACCAGACACTAGAAGACTAAAGGATTCTACATTTGATAGCAAACTGCCTGAATGTGTTAATCTTGGTCTGGACATATTTTAACTTCAGAATTTTATTTGGGAGTAGTTGTATTTATACCTATTTATATTGTTGAATATTTTCAAAATATACAAATACATTAAAAATAAGGGGAGAATTGGGTGCCTGGTTGGCTCAGTCTGTTAAGCTTCTGCCTTTGGCTTAGGTCATGATCCCAGGGTCCTGGGATCCATCCCACATTGGGCTCTCTGCACAGCCAGACTTCTGCTTCTCCCTTTACCCACCCCCCTGGCCCCACTCGTGCTCTCTCTTGTGCCCACACGCACAAATATAAATAAATAAAATCTTTTTTAAAAAATAGGGGGAAAATCATCAGTGACTTTTCTGCCTAGTTGTAACCTATAAGTATTTTAGGATATTTATTCTAACCTCTGTCCCTTTATTTTTAATATAATATAGTTGAAATAATACCTTATAGACAATTTTGTAGCCATTTTAACTTAACATTATAGAAGTAAGCATTCCCCCACATTATTAAAATCCGTATCATTTTTAAATATCAGTTAATAAGCTTTTAAATAAATGTATCAAAATCACTTAGCAATTTTCATAAATTTTTAGAGATTTTGGTTGTGTGTAGTTTATCATAGTATAAATAACACTGTAGTGAACATCATTGTACATACATCACAGCTGTATTTTGAAAGAATTTTCTAAGGCTAATACTTCAGAAGTGCAATTATTACATCAAAAGGAATGAGGAATTTTAAGGCTTTTTCATATTGTAAATCACTTTCTAGAAATACTCTGTTAATTTATATTGCCATAACAAAGTAGGGAAAATATCCTTTCCAGCAGTAGATATTCTCATTCTAAAAACATAATCTGTTTTCATACATTTTATATTTGCTGATTCATTAGTCATAAAAGCATCTGTTCTTTAATTTGTACTTGATTGGTTAGTAATAAGGTTGAATGTTTTATTAAATTGTTAATATTATCCATTTATACTTAATCTAAAGAGAATTATTTTGTCAGTTTATAATTTTTATT
Organism: Mustela lutreola; assembly: GCF_030435805.1. Lineage (NCBI taxonomy): Eukaryota > Metazoa > Chordata > Mammalia > Carnivora > Mustelidae > Mustela > Mustela lutreola. Next base: position 119,445,502 of record NC_081292.1, on the reverse strand, counting down.
TTGTTTTTCTTCAATACTTGCATTTTTAATTCTTTCTGAATTAGAATAGTAGTACAGATTTAATGTAGAAAATGAAACATAGTGCAACTACATAGAAAAGCACCAAGAATTCATTATCCTGAGACAACCAATTAGCGACTTGTCCTGCCAATATTTTTTTCTACTCTTGCCAATTTTTTAAATTGAAGTATAGTTGACATATAATGTTATATGTGTACAATGTGTACAATATAGTGAATTGACAATTCTGTAGATTCTTCAGTGCTTACTGTGCTAAGTGTCCTTGCCATCTGTCACCATACAGTTCTTATGTCAATATATTGACTATATTCCCTATGCTGCACATTTTATCCTCATGACTTATTTATCACTAGATGTTTGTGCCTCTTAATCCTCTTCACCTATTTCACCCATCCCCTGCCCCCTTGTTCACTGTATTTATGAATCTATTTCTCTTTTTTTATTTGTTCATTTGTTCTGTTTATTAGATACCATATGTAAGTGATATTATATGGTATTTGACCTTCTCTGACTTACGTCACTGAGCATGATACACTCTAGGTCCATCCATGTTGTCGTGAATGGACAGATTTCATTCTTTTTTATATGGCTGAGTAATATTCTATGGCACATATATACCACATCTTCTTTATCTATTCATCTATCAGTGGGCATTTCTGTTGCTTTCATACCTTGGCTATTGTAAATAATGCCGCAATAAGCAGAGAGACACATTATGTCTTTTCAAATTACTGGTTTTGTTTTCTTTTGGTAAATATCCAGCAGTGCAATCACTGGATCATATCGTATTTCTATTTTTAATTTTTTGAGGAACCTCCATACTGTTTTCCACAGCATCAGCACCATTCCCACCAATGGTACATGAAGGTTCCCTTTTCTCTACATCCATGCTAGCTTTTGTTCCTTCTTGATTTTTTGATACTAGCCATTCAGGTGTGAAGTAAGATCTCTTTGTGATTTTGATTTGCATTTCCCTGATGATTAGTGATGTTGAGTGTCTTTTCATGTGTCTGTTGGCCATCTGTATGTCTTGTTTGGGCCTGCCAATAATTTTTTAATGTGTATATAAATTGGTTTCTTCCAAAAATGGGTCATTTTTTCCCACTTACTAACATTTCATTTTTCTTGTTATTAAATGTTCTTTGTTTACATTACTCTAATGGATCCTCATATCAGTTACATTTTATTACTTCCATTAAATGTATACACAGTATATTATTGCCATTATGAATAATGCTATAATTGATAGGCTTGTACATAAATTGTGTGCATCATTTCTTTTAAATTTTTAATCAACTTATAGGAGATATGATTTACACATAATAGACTTAACTATTTTAGAGAACAGTTCTGAAAGTTTTGACAGATATGTACACATGTGTAACTACCACCATAATCAAGGTATAGAACTTTTCCATCACTTGGAAAACTTCTCTCCAAGTCCCTTTGAAATCAACACCACCAACAACCCCTTGGTCAAATGCAACTTTTGACCTGCCTATAGCTTAGTTTTGCCTGTTCTAAAATTTCTTATCAATGGAACCATGCAGTGTATATGGACTCATATTTTCTTAGTCAGTAGTTTGTTTTTTGTGTGCTAAGTAGCATTTCATTGCATGGAATTATCCATTTATATTCCTCCTTGGAGAATTACTTTTTTATCTAATGGTTTTTTTTTTTTTTTATTTTCCATTTGATTATCCATTACTTAATCATTCATTCATATTTGTCCATTATTTGGATATTTGGATTGTTTTCATTTTGGGGCTGTTATGAGTAAAGTTGATATAAATATTTGTGTTTAAGTCTTTGTCTGGATATACACAGGCATACCACGTTTTATTGTACTTCAGTTTATTGCACTTTACAGATAATTGCATTTATTTAATTAATTTATTTTATTTATTTTTTAACAAATCGAAGGCTTACAACAACCCTGTGTTGAGCGAATCTCTCAGCACCATTTTTCCAACAGTATTTGATCATTTTGTGTCTCTGTGTCACATTTTGGTAATTCTTTCAGTATTTCAAACCTTTTCATTATTATTATATTTGAATTGCTGCAATCTCATGATAAACCTTTAACAGGTAAGGAATTGCTTCTTATGGATGTGAAAAAACAGTGGTTTCTTGAGATGGAATCTACTCCTGGGGAAGATGCTGTGACAGTTGCTGAGATGACAACAAAGGATTTAGAATACTACGTAAACTTAGTTCCTAAAGGAGTGGCAGAGGTTAAGAGGATCAACTCCGATTTTGAAAGAAATTCTACAGTGGGTAAAATACCATCAAACAGCTTGCATGCTATGCAGAAATTGCTCATGGAATAATCAGTCAATATGGCCAACTTCACTGTGGTCTTAATTTAAGATATGGCCACAGACAACCCCACCTTCAGCAACCACAACCTGATCAGTTAGCAGCTCTCAATATTGAAGCAAGACCCTCCCTCCACCAGCAAAAAGATTACAACTCGCTGAAAGTTCACATGATGGTTAGCATTTTTTACCCATAAAGTGTTTTTAAATTAAGGTATATACCTTTTTTGGACATAATGCTTTTGCACACTTGATAGATTACAGTAGAGTATAAAAATTACTTTTTTTCGAACATAACTTTTATATGCACTAGAAAACCAAAAAGCTCATTTGACTTGTTTTATTGCGGTATTTGCTTTATTGCAGTGGTCTAGAACCAGACCCACGATATATTCGAGGTATGCCTGCATACTCATTTCTCTTGGATAAATAGCTAGGAGTAAAATTGCTGATTCTTAGTGTAGGTATGTCCTTAACTTTATATGAAACTGTCAGATTGCCTTCCAAAGTTGCATTTTACATTTTACTTTCCTGACAGCAATGTACAGGAATTTTAGTGAGTCCACATCTGATACTAATGCTACCATCTGATACTGTCAGTCTTTTTCATTTTGGTCATTCTTGTGGGTATGTAGTGCTATCTCTTGTAGATTTCATTTTAATTTCCCTGAAGACTAAGGAGGTGGAACATTTTGAAAAGAGCATATTGTCCATTTGTGTCTCTGTAGTGAAATACATCTTCTTTTGCTCAACCATTTCCCTTTGTAAAAATAATGGAATGTTGATCTTACTATTGAGTTGAATGGATTCTTTACTCATCTTAGATATGAACCCTTTGTAAGTTAAATGTATTGTGAATATGTTTTCCTAGTCTGTGGCTTGTCTTTCACTTTCTTAACAGCATCTTCCAAAGAACAGATCATATGAATTTTGGTGACATATAATTTAAATTTTTTTCTTTTATACTTTTTGTTTTTTATATCCTAAGAAACCTTGGATTTTATATCCTACGAAACCTTGGCTGAAGATTACTTCCCTTTTTTTGAGGTCTTATAGTTTTAACTCTTACATTTCCATCTAAGATCCATTAGATCCAATAATTATTGGATTTATCTAATTATTGTGTTTGGTGTAAGAGATTCATTTTCCCCATGTGGATATCCAGGTATTTCAGCACCTTTTGTTGAAAAGACTACTCTTTTCTGATTCGATTACTCTGGCACTTCTGTTATAAATCAAATATATATATGGGTTTATTTCAGAGCTCTCTATTTTGGCCCATTGTTTTGGGCATTATTTTGCCTTGGACTGAATTCCTAAACATGAAATAGTGGGCTTGAAGGTATCACAGGTTTTAAGGCTATTAGTTTATATGCCCAAATTTCTCTCTAGAAAGATGACATCTTATTTATTTTTCCAGGCATGTTCCCAACCTTCGGTGATTGTGTCACCTTAAAAACTCCATGCCAACTTAACTTTTGGAAAATATTGTCATTACTTTTAAGTAGGTATTTACCTGTTTATCCTAATATTCATTGGCTACTTGTATATCTTTTCTTGTGAAATTTATGTATCTTTTGTGTTTCCATCATAATTCTTAGCTCTTTTCTTAATGATATCTAAAATCTCTTCATATGGTAAGATATGAATCTCTTTTCTACCATATTTATTCAAAGCAATTTATTAGTTTGTGTTTGCATTTTAGCTTCATTAATCTGTACTTTTTATACATATCAAGAGGTGTTTAGTACTTTTTTCTGATTGGACTTTAAAATCATTTTTTCATGTTCTCCAAAAAATCCCATTAGGATTTGTAGATCAAATGGCATAAAAGGTATACATTTACTTGGCCAGAAGTGATGTCCTCACACAATCCGTTCTTCCCAGTCAAGCACATGTTATGTGTCCACTTGTTTGGACACATAGAGAAACAAGAGAACTCGTTTCTCTTGGTAAAGTTCTGTATATTTACCCATAGAAGTCCTAGATATTTCCTGTTAAAGCCATTTCTACATGTGTCAAACTTGATGTTGCTACCATGATCAGCATCTTTTTCAAATTACATTCTAGTACTTTTAATACTAAAATATAGAAAATTATTTATTTTTGTTATTAATCGTTTATCTAGCTACTTTGTTGGACTAGTATCAATTTTGAATCCTTTTCATTTGATTCCCTTGGGTCCCTTACTTATGCAACTTATTGTTTTCAGCAACTAGTGATAATGTAGTCATTTCATTACCAGGATTTTTTCCAGTTACCTCCCTTATGCCTTATTGAATTGGTCAGAACTTCGGCAACCACTTTAAATAATAACGGTAATATAGCCTTATAATCTGAGAGCCTCCAGTATCATTGACAGACCATAGGAAAGCATATTAAAAATGAAGGTAATTGGAGACTAGAAAGATCATAACGTTTGTTTGTTTGCTTAGTTAATTTATGGATTTCCCTTACAACCTCAGATATTCTGCTTTAATATCTGGAGTGATGAGGACAGAAGAATCTACTGTCTGCATTGGTTTTCTAGGGCTGCCATAAAAAAAGTGCTACAAACTGGGTGGCTTAGAACAATGGAAATGGACTCTGTAGGGCTTTGCAGCCTCCAGGTCTGAAATCAGGGTGTCGGCAAGAGCAACACCTTGGAAGCCTCTGGGGGAGGATGCTTCCGTGCCTGCTTCAGCTTCTGGTAGCTTCAGGTGTTCCTTGGCCAGTGGCATCCAAACTCCAGTTCTGCCTCCAGCTTGAGAGATTGCATCTGTGTGTCTCTGTCTGCCCAAGTTTTACCTGTGTGTTTTTTCTTTTCTCATAAAGACTCCAGTCTTACTGGGTTAGGGTGCACCCTAATGACCTCATTTTAACTTGATTATATCGGCAAAGACGCTATTTGCAATAAAATCCCATTCACAGGTACTAGAAGTTAGGACTTAAGCACGGGCTGGACATGCTGAACCCATAACCCATAACCCATGGACACAGTCCAACCCATAACACTCTCATAGGAGCTGTTCTATTGGTGGGCAGTCCTCTGGTTAAAAATGCCTTCCTTTTACCAAACCATGATCTGCCTACCTCTTGTCTCCATACATAGACCTAGGGCAAACCACTATAAATCTCACCTGGCTTCTGTTGGACAGCCCTTCAGATATACCAAAACCTCATACATAGCTTACTGTTTAGAGATAGTCACACCTTTGATGCAAAAGAGAGAGAGAGAGAGAGAGAGGGAGAAAGAAATCAAGAATTGGCCACAATCAAGAATATATACATTATATGGAAACACCTTCTCACTAGTTGGTAAAAGAAACTTCAGAGGTGCCCATAATAAGCTAGGTCATAGGACTTGTAAGTTTTGAATATGCTTTTCCTGATCCTCACCAGGTATCTCAGAGCATAATCTCAAATTCTGCTGATTTGCATGCTCTTTGAGCATCTGAATTAATCTTCAGCATACTTGACCCAGTGTACTTGCAAGCGTAGCCCTTACCTTAAATTTTTAACTTGACCAAAAGCCAGTAATAGAGAACCACTCACACTTTTGTAATAGTGAGTGCTCTCCTTCAGATGCCTAGGTGGTGAAGAAGTGGGTGATTTTTATTTTTCTTTAGCCCCCTTTTTGCTGACCATGGTACAGAGCAGGTAACTACCTGTTAACTACCTGTATATGTGTGAGCTATGCTGAGAGACAAAGTATGAGAAGCGTAAGTACATTCATGAAACCAAATCAAGCAAAGATAGTAAAAAAGGAGATACAATGGAAAAGAAACAGGAAGGTTTTTAAATGTTATTAATCATTAATTCCTTGCTTGAATCGCCTTTTAAGAAATGCCTGAAATGGAAATGCAACCTACATACACTTTGTTAAGAGGGGGAAAACTTGAGCTTATTTGAAAAAGACTTTCTTGGGACTCTGACAACTGACTTAAGAAACTAGTCCTCTTCCAATTGTTTTTTCCTCTGCTAGCGCCCTCTATAAATATGATTCCTTTATAAATATTGCAAATCTCCAAATATAATGAAGCACCCACTCTTCAGAATTAGGTCATAACAAGATGAGGAGTGAGATCTATTAAAGATCAAATAAGCCCTGTAAAAAATGATGTCTGTTGTTAGTATATATTAAATAAATAAAAACCAACGATCCTAATTTTACCTGGTTTCTGCTGACCTGGCTTAGCAATATATACTCGATCATTTTCTTCTTTTTAGATATCCATGCAGAATTAACCTTTATGAATCCTCTTCAGGGCAAAAAGTTGACTGATTAAGACCCAAGCTACCTAGGAATTCATAAGCAAAAAAACAGAGGGATGGTTACTTAACATTGGAGTTTGTCTTACATGTTTCTTGAATATCCTTGAAATAAGTAAATTGACCCAAACTGCACTGGCTGGCGGGAGCTGGCATTGGTTCCTTGGTGGTTGGCACATGTCTTATGGAAGTCATACCAGCATTCTGGACTCAGGTGGTCATATTTAGGTGAGCTTCGGGTTGAGTCTGGACTTTTCTGGAACCATCCCAATGATGACTGTGAAATCCTGGAAGCAGAGTTTAGGAAAGCCCTCAGGCTTGGTGTGGGATCCATAAATCAGACTGACTCCGGCTGAATCACCCAGGCTAAGGCTGCAGGTTGCTCCACACACACACAACCTCATCTGCAGGACAAAGCTCCGATTATCTTTTTAGCACTTGCACCTGTGTGGCTCCTACTCCTTCCGCTCACAGACTTAGACACGCCCTCCCATGTTTCCCTTATTAACTGCATTAAAAAAAACTATCCTGGGGCTCCCGGATGGCTCAGTGGGTTAAGCCTCTGCCTTTAGCTCAGGTCATGATCTCAGGGTCCTGGGATCAAGTCCCGCATCAGGCTCTCTGCTCATCGGGGAGACTGCTTTCCCCTCTCTTTCTATGTCTGCCTCTCTGCCTACTTGTGATCTCTGTCTGTCAAATAAATGAATACATTTTTTTTAAAAGCCTCAAAATTTGTGGAAATCTTAAGGCAACAGCCATTTTATTATATATCATGATATCGTGGATCCAAGATTTGGACAGGGCTTAGTTGATGGAGTCTTTTGCTTTGAGTGGCAATTACTGGGATCCCTTGGAGGTACCCCGTAGCACTTGAACAGCTCTGAAGAGCTCAGGATCGCTTTACTCACATGAAAGGGCCTTGGAAGTTTGGCCTCAATGGGCTCTTTGCCCTCACCATGTAATTTCAGAATGTCTACACCCAGTCTCTCAAATAGAGTAGTTCGACTTGATACCTGCCTGTTCTAAGAGTGCATATATTAGAGAGTTATAATTTGGGCCCAATAGTGGGGAAAGCTTTCCCTGATAGAGAAAACACAGGGCATAAAGAGCCCAGAGGAATCAAGGGACGAGGGAGCTTTCAGGCAGAGAACAGCATTTGCGTTAAGAGTGTGGATAGATTCTGGGAAACTGTCACTAGCTGTCACACATTCTGAAAAAAGACTGTTGATTCATGCATGTCAGTCACATTCAGTGTGTGCCTGATAGAAGCTGGCATTGTCCTCTGCAGATGCTAAGTAGTCCCATCTCCACACTATTTCTGGGTCTTCATTTATACGTAATAGTCTATAAGGATACTAGAAAAGGCTCTTAACAAAGAATGAAGAGAACTTAGTTCTCTATTTTTTTATTAATTTTAAGGATCTCAGTTTCTTAAACCTGTAGAATTTTGTAGTTGGTGTATAGTCACTTCACGAAAACTCAACAAATATTTACTAAACACTTCCTACAAGCAAGATGCTCAACTTGATGCCAATTGACTTGACCCTTCTCTTGCCTGGTTCTCCAAAATCACCTCATGCCCTTTCTCCTGGCGCTAGCTGCCTCCATATAATTCCTGGAATTCTCCGAGCTTTATCTTGTCATAAAGCCTTTCACAAGCTGGACTCTGGACCCTCTGCCCACAGCACTCCTTCTGCACTGTCCCTGTAATTCTGTCCACGTGAGCTTAAATGCCACCCCCTCTAAAGACACTTAATCCTATTCTCTGGTGCATCTTCTGTTGGTTTTCTTCTCTTCACTGCCTGCCCCCCCTCCCAGCTTGCATTTATTTTGTAAATGCATTTGCTTACAAATTTCATCTCGGTCTTCTCCCACTGGACACCATACTCCGGAAAGTAGGAGCTGTGACTGTCTTACTCACCACTACACCTCATTGCCCAACCGAGTGGCTGCAGTGCAGATGTTCCTGAAATGTGTGTGGAATACATGTAGGAGGAAACCCAAAGTAAACTTACAGTCTAGTGAGAAAAGGCAACATGAGTCAGAATCTTAATATGTCTTACGATAAGGACCATGAGCAAAGTTCTTTGTTGGTTTTCAAGAGGAGTAGACAGAAGACGTCTGCCCAGGAGAAAGTGGAATGCACACTGGAAAGGCAAAAGGAGCCACAACCAGAGGACTTTGCTCACCATTTGAGAAGTCTGAATTTTATTCTTAATGCAGTGGAATATGCTGACAAGTTTGTACTGTGGAGGAACATGGCCTGGTTGTATAATTGTCACTAGGCAGAGAATGAGTGAAAGGTCAAGATTGGACACCGGTGATTCTGAAGGTGTCCAGGAGAGAGATCACCTTGTTGATGGAGGAGACAGCAGAAGTGAAGGGAGGGATACATATTTAAAATAGATTTGGGGGGCACCGGGTAGCTCTGTTAGTTAAATGTCCCAAATCATGATGTCGCTCAGGTCATGATTTCAGGGTTGTGAAATCGAGCCCTGAGTCAGGCTCCACCCTCTGCGGGGAGTCTGCTTGAGATTCTCTCTCTCCCTCCCCTCTGCTTCCCCAACTGTGCACTTGCTTTCTCTGTCTCTCTCTCTCTCTCTCTCTCAAAATAAAATAAAATAAAATAAAATAGATTTGAGAACAGAATACAGGAATTAGTGATGAATTAGATGGAGAAAGGTGAAGACAGGGGAAGGCTTCAAGCATAACACAAGGATCTGGGTCGAATTTTGGAGGGAGGGAGATGCACCAGGTGGGAAAGATAAGGCAGCAAAGGGAGGAGAATATGTTTGAAGAAGGAACTCAGAAAGGAAATGAGCACAATGATCCAGTTATTGAATAAGGGATGGGCACTGTTGAGGATAGGTTCACATTTCAAGTTTGTCTGTCTCTGGATATTTGCTTTCTAACCACTTCCTCTGCTACCACCTCAGGCTACCCATCCATTTCACTGCAAGTTCTTAATGAGGGAATGTTCCCCAAGTGGTCTTTACATCATAGTTGTTCAATAAGCACCAATCTGAACCAAGTTTAATTAACAGGTTGATTAGTTCTTAATACTTGTATGTAAAGACCTAGTGAATCACTGGTTGTTCCTCTTTCCCAATAACACATCAGGAAGGTGTCCACTGGTTATTAAGTATTCTGACTTACTTAATAGATTGTTAAAGGTGTCTACAAAAGCCAAGGGCAGTACAGTGAGAAATGGAACATTTATCTATGTGGTTCAGGTCCAAAACACTTTTAGTCTGAAAAAATCAGATCTCTCCACAACACTGTAACTTACCTAAGTATCTTTTTCTCTAGTCCTTTATTTGATGGGAACACTTCTAGAAAAGTATACTCTCTCCTTAGCAATTCAGTGGATGCTGCACCAATTCTCCCCTTGTCACTAAAGGACACTTTTCACAGAAGTCTTTTTCCCTTTCCCTAATCAAATGGAGTAAGCCACAACATCCCCTTTCCAGATCCCTTCCTAATCTGACAGTATTCCTCAGCTAAGCCTAACAATGCTTGTCTTCTGCTGGATCCCAGAGGCTGGGATTATGCTGGAGTCTCCAAGGGCCAGAGTGGCCAGGATCCCATCAAACATTGTTTGTAGCATCCCATTCTCTTCCTTCTGTAAGTGTGGCTTTTCTCTCCAGGTTCCCTACAATAACCACAGTTAAACTTTTTGAATTTGATCCCCGATTATCTAAAAATGTTTCATGGTTATTTGGGTACAGCCCAAGAATGATTTTACAATATACAAAGTCTCCTGAGAAAACTTAACCAAGTCATTCTGTTACTATTGAAATTATATTGGCACTTTATATGAAGGATTACACTTTTTCAGCAATGTATGCTTACTACATGTGCACTTTAGACATAAAATAAATGCGGGGCTTTGAGAATAGAATGAAGGATAAGAAAATGTCTGTATCTTAAGATAATTCAGCCTAACGAAGGGACACCAACCAACTCAGGCACTATTATAGGAGTAGAATGGTGGGCCCACCAAATCCCATCTCCACACTACTTCTGGGTCTTCACTTAATAGTCTGTAAGGATACTAGAAAAGGCTCTCAACAAAGAATGAAGATAACTTAGTTCTCAATTTTTATTCTTAATTGGGGTGGGGAATGACCAAGTCCACTGATTGTCGAAGACACTCTACGGTGGAGATGTTGCCATGAGCTCTTCTGAGGCTCATATGACTGTAGTACTCCTCTACTTCCCCTGATTTCAAGTAATATGTGTAAGATCCTTATTACTCTCATTCATGAAGTTTGTAAGAATTGTTACACATTTGAACTCACATATAATTGCATTAGTAAATAACACTAGTGTCTCTTGTATGTATTAAAATTCTACCAAACCTTACTTTGAGGCAAAACAAAAACAAAAACACATTCCACTGCTTTTAATTGTGAAGGCATCAATTTAGGTAACAGGGAGATTTTTAAAGGCTCACAATCAAATCCCAGTAGATCTTAGAAAATGCACCAGGCTGGATACCTGATGGGTGCTGGGTGTGGCTTGACCGAAAGTGTTTCAAGAGCGAGCCAGGGCCACTGTCTGTGGGCCTGAACCAGCTCCTGATCCCAGGACAATCCTTTTGGACCTTCCCCAGGACTATCTGAACCACATGTTGGGAGAAGGAGGTGGAGAGAACAGAGGGAAGGCTACTCAAGCATTTTCCAGAGAGACAGAAAAGACTTTGATTTGATCCTATTTGCAAATGATTTCAGACACAGAGAAGAAAGAAGGCATGAGTGATCTTAGCCAGTATCAGATGACTGAAAGTTGTCTGTTTGCAATTATACGAAAGCCCTCAGGGCTCTGTGAGCACAACTTCAGCCTAGTAGAGACTATCTGAAGCAATGTTGCAATCATTTGAGTTGTAACAAAGAGCTCCCTTGACCGCCCCCCCATTGAAAAAACCTTCTATCTGCATTATCTTTAACTGCTACTTACACTATCACAAAGGAATCATACTATGTTTTACAGAGTTTTATAAACTGGTGTGTACTTTCCATGGCTAAACTTGTTGTAAGCTTTCTTTTCCTTTAGTGCCCGTGGTTCTTGGTTGTGCCCTTTAGAAGAACGAAGAGGTAGAGCAGAGGGAGAATGGTGGGGAGCAAAGCAGACTTTATTGAGAGTACAAAGTTCCAGAAGAGGGAGGGGACTTGAAACATTGACAATTTGATATTTAAATCTAGGATGTTTTATGGGCTCTTTGATGTGGGCTATTTTAATCTGATTAACCCTCCACGTCCCTGTCATCTACTTACCAGGTGGTTGTTCAAGTGAGAGAGGTGGAGGGCTCCTTCCAAGGTGGTGTTTCTATAGCCTCTGGGATCAAGGGGGTGGTGGCCCCACTGCCCTAAGGTGCACCTTCCAGCCACCAAATCAAGCACTTTGTTTAAATATTAGACTGGCTATTCAGCAGGCCCCTGGGCCTGGGTAAAAACACCCAAAACCATTCCCTTCCACTATTTTAAATACATATTGTAAGGCCTCCTAGCAGGAAGATTTAAGGCTGTAGCACTGAGTAAAGCCTAGAACAACAGGATGCGATCTTTTCCTTTTAAGGGTAATTTTACTTTTAGGACAGGGCCCCTGTCTCTGCCTGCTTTTCTCCTGACTATCCTTCTTTAAAGTGAACCTGTCTGTTAGAAAGCTAGATCCATAAATCTTGAACTCCAGGTTAAGTTGGGACTAACAGTAGAGATTTGTGAGTAAATCTCAACTTCTAGGAAGAAGACAGTCACGGGAATAAGTACCCCTTGAGAGTAATAGAATTCAGTCTTTTTTTTTTTTTTAATAATACTCTCTAAATTAAGTTTTTCATTAATTCCTGCCAAAACTTTCAAATATTATTTTGAATTTTTTCTATTTAATTTTCATTCTTCCTCTACCACATTATCATTTCTGCTTATTCAGTTCCATTCTCCCAACGTGTAACTCTTCTTTCCCTGTCTCCCCTACTTTTTCTACTTGACTACTTTATCGACTCCATTTTATTTAGGATTTAGAACATTTTCCAAAGTGGCCTAAGAGTAAAGCCTAAGGAAATAAAAAGTAGTGAAAGGTCCAGGATGTTACACACTGCTGGTCAGATTTATGTACTCAGCTTTCATTGGACGCTTATTGTGAATCAAACACTGAGATAAGCGCTGGAAACATAAAGGCAAGCAAAACAGAGCAGCTGCCTTCAAGGAGTCTACAAGAGGAAGAGTCAAGTAAAAAATAAATAATAATGATCATAACAAACAACATGGCAGGTGAAGTGATTTGAACTTGCACAGGTTACTTTTGGGAGACCATGGAGACACTTGACCTTAAATCTGAACTTGTGATGAAATAACGATCAAGTATCTCCTCTGCTGGGTTCTATGGATAATATAAGAAAGCAAGAGACATAAATGAGTCATGAAATAAGATATTTACACATGAACATAATTATTGAAATTAAAAGGTAGTGTATTGGAGTTAGCCAGAGATACAGAATCAACAGGCTAGAGAGATGATAAAGAAAAGACAGGTAGATGAGTAGATAAATGGAAACCTAAAAAGCCACCTTTCAAGGGATTGCTTCTTGCAATTGTGGGGGTGCCAAGTCTGACATTTGTAGGGCAGGCCCCAGAAACTTTCAGGTAAGAGTTAATGCTGCAATTTTGAGGCCCAATTTCTTCTTCCTCAGGCAAACCACGATTTTGTTTTTAAGACATTTCGACTGATTGGATAGTGCCCACCCACAACAAGAAGAATAATCTCCTTTACTTAGAGTCAAATGATGGGCTCTGGGGAGAACACCAAAGGAGTGAGTGCTTTTGCTAAAGACTTTAAGTCTATGACTCATGGATCCAATCAACTACATCAGCAGAAACCAGGAATAGATACAGTTATCCAGAAAAGATGTGTGGAGGACGTTCTTGTTAATGGTTTGGACCCCAGTGAATGACACAGGAAACTGATGTGTTTTTAAGAAATTCATAGTACCAGAAATGTCACCAGCTTGGACTAAGGCACTTTAGAGGGAAGGGTCAAGATGAAGAAGGAAGGCAAAGCCATGGATACAAAGACTAGAGCCCACCAGACCTCTTTGGGCTTCAAGGATGTAGCCATCCCAGAGAACAAGTTTGGTTCTGCCCAAAATGATCCAAATAATTGACTTGGACTTGGATGACAAATGATGGAACAACAAAGTGTGGAAGGTTTAAGGAGGAGGTCTAGAGAAAATGGGCCCAGATTTTTACTCTTAGCAATAGTGAGATTTTTTTCTTCTAAAGCATTTAAGCTGTATGCAACTGAATACAATGTATTTTCTTAAAAGTAATTAAAGATACTATACAAAAGGTTGTTGTACCCGTTTTCGCATCCAAGAGGCCATCAAGGAGCCAACACTGATGCAGTCACATGAGGGTTTATTTGACAAGCTTAAGCTTGGGCCCAAGTATACCCGGCACAGAGGAGTAGGAACTTGGACCCCGAGCTTAGTTAAGGCCAGGGGTATTTATGCGTTTCTGTTACTAAGGCAGGGTGGGGATTCCTGTTACTAAAGCAGGGTGGGGCTTCCTGTTACTAAAGCAGGGTGGGGCTTCCTGTTACTGAAGCAGGGGGGGGGGGGGGCTCTGGAACTAAAGCAGGGTGGGTGTCCTTAGAACTAAAGTAAACTAGGGAAAAGTTCAGCCCTTGGGCACAGGAGTCTGAGATGGCTTCTGGAGCTAAGATGGCTGTACTTATGCTAAGGCTAAACCTGAGGTGGGATGGCCTTAATTTTTCTCGACCTCCACATTGATGTATCATTTGTATTACATATTAAGAAAATATAAATACTAAAATATTCATTTACCTGACTTTAATTTTTAGTTTTCTTAGTTTTATTTTCTAGAATAAACATTTTGTAGTGAAAAGAAATTTTTTATTTGTAAGGTAAATAGTTTATATTATATCATATTATTTGTATTATGTTGATCAAGTTGTTTTTTTGGTGTCAGACCCATTAGAGTATTAGTGTGGAAAAAACAATGACTTGATAAAAAACTGATTTCTGTATTTATTGCTGCCTTTCAACATTTGGACCTTAGACAACCCCTCATAAGCTCTCCAAGGCTATCTTCTGCCCACCACACCTCACAAAGTAGGTATAAGAATCAAATGAGATTATTTATGAAGACCGTAATTCTCAGTATAAATATTAGGAATGATTATTGCAAAAAATAATTTTAACACTGTTATCAGTTTCATTTACATGAGTAATAATGCAGTTGTGTTCTTTGTGAAATAGATACTTTATCATATGGAAACTATCACTGATTTTCTAAAACATTTATATTGTGTCATAATAAAGCAGCACATTTATGTAGGATCATGTAAAAATCCCCAGTACACTGCAAATGTTTGCATTTAAGTGAAATACCAAACTATATATCTAAAACCATTTGAAGATTTATTTTAAATGAATAAATGTCATGTGTTTGTTGAAAGAACAAACCAATAAACACTGAACATTTTGAACGAAAAAGAGAAGGTCAACTAATTGTGAATGTCAACCACATTGACAATATACCTTCACAGCAACACCTAGATTACTGTTTGAATAACTGAACACTGTCACCTCGCGGAGCTGACACTTAAAACTAACCATCACTGGGTGCCTGGCTGGCTCAGACCGTGGAGGATATGACTTAATTTTGAGGCTGTGAGTCGGAGCCCCACACCGGTGTAAAGATTCCTTAAAAAAAAAAAAAAAAAAGAATAAGAAGAAATTTTAAAACTAACCATCACAGACAGTACATGCTAATTGCCAGACTAATTGTACCTCAAGACTGAAATATCAAAAGGATTTGATGGTGAAGTACACAGCCCTGCACATGTGCACTTCTAACCCCCATCTCCTGTCTCTCTCTGTACCCACCCCCCACAATGTGCTTCCTCATCCCTCATCGAAACTCTGCTTAAAGGTATAGAAATAGCGATATCTGGCATTTCCACTCCTCCTTTGACTGTTTTTCCCTTTGTGGTAAATTTCCCTTTCAAATGCCAACATTTACAGGTGAAGACACAGATTCATGGGGCATCTGGGTGGCTCAGTTGGTTAACTGGCTGCCTTAGGTTCAGGTCATGATCCCAGAGTCCTGGGATTGAGTCCCAAATCCGGCTCCCTGCTCAGCGAGGAACCTGTTTCTCCCTCTCCCTCTGCCTCCTGCTCCCCTTGCTTGTATTCTCTCTCTCTCTGTCAAATAAATAAATAAATTCTTAACACCCCCCCACATACACACACACAGATTCATGTTTCCCAGGCATTATATTTGAGAAGTATTTATGTGTTCCTATCATGTGAAGCATTTCTCTCTCATTAAAAACTTGGGTGGGGGGATGCCTGGGTGGCTCAGTTGGTTGGACGACTGCCTTCGGCTCAGGTCATGATCCCGGAGTCCCGGGATCGAGTCCCGCATTGGGCTCTCAGCTCCACAGGGAGTCTGCTTCTCTCTCTGACCTCCTCGCTCATGCTCTCTCTCACTGTCTCTCTCTCAAATAAATAAATAAAATCTTTAAAAAAAAAAAAAAAAAAAAACTTGGGTGCAGTTCATAAGGACACATGGATGAAAACAATACCGCTTCACGTGCTGATGCATTGATTCCTTAAACTGCAAATGGACTATTTTTCTTCTCTTAGATTATAAAAAAAATAAAAAATAAATAAATACCTTGTTTGACTTTGCAAAACTTGCAGTAATGGAGACTACAGTCTGACCCCATTTCACTCTGGAAGCATGGTCTTGTCGTGACACTTAGCCCCCTCCCACAGGACATCCTCAACATTTGTTTCTAACCTGTTCATGCTTGTTTAAGAGCCCGTTTTATTTAGCTTGCTAATACAAAATGAAATCTAAGTTTCCTTTCACACCATTTCCCCTAAATGTTTTCAGAAATTATGGTACGTGCATGTACGCATGTGTTTATACACATGATATTTCTGTGTATCTGTGTGTGTGTGTGTGTGTGCATTTTTTTTGTAGAAGTTATGTCATTGATTTTCCAGATTACTGTCATCAGGATAAAATAGGAATTGCCATATTTAACCTTAGCAATAAAACTACTGCCAAGCATTGCAATCTAGCTTTTTGGCTCTTATTGCTAAGATTTCTGTCTTCACATTTATGTTTCCTGTTAGTTCCTGTATCAATTTAGAAAAATGTAAAGGGTAGCTATTAAAAGATATCTGGAAGGTAAAATGAATTTGCTACACTCAGCAGAAAGGAAGGATGTCCACTGTTTAGCTTTCTTCTCCTAAGCAAACATTTGTTTTTCAACATGCAAAATGAATTTTGAAACAATGCCACTTTATTGCCACAAAAAAATTAATAGGCACAATTAATATATTGATACAGGTTTGATTCTACCATCCTTCATTCCCTTTATGTCATTCTTCTTTTAATCTGCTGTGACAGTTCAGTAATAGAGCCCCAGAAATATGACTTTAGGGCCAGCCACACTACTAATCATCAATATAGCATTGTGTGTTGTCCATCAGGTAGGTGCTTCTATTTTGTCGGCAGTGACGATAATCTGTAAAATTTCTACTCAGAAAAAAATGCTTTCCAAGATTCCTTTACAAATAAAAAATTTAATGGGATGCTGAGTTTGATCATGACAGGGATTTTTTTTTTTTTTCTTTCTGCTGAGCTGGTTGTCATTTTAGTTTTAACCACAAGATACAGGACAGAATTGTTAAAGCAGTGCAATTATATAAGCTATATATATGCAACAAAGATAAGGCTTTAGACCACCTTCATTATTGGCTCTATAATATACAGCTCTATAATGGCATCTGTGGGCCACTTGTAGGTTGTATAGCAGGGGTCACTTTGGGGGTTCTTGGCGTAGACTCATACCCTCAGTAAAATAATTAATGGCCAGCTACATGGATTCCATCATGAACAACATTATAAACAGAGCTATTAAACAAACCAGTTCTCCTTCCAAACTGGCACTTAGCAGTGATTGTCACTTGAAAAGAACATTAATGAATGATTCCAGGATATCAAAGGGAGGGCAAGCCAGCTGCCTTTAAAAAATATTTGTACAGATTGGTATCAATTTATCTCTTGTAGCATATGCCACTTCTGTTATTAAGGAAAAGCCAACTTTCCCAGCTTGGTACAAATCCACAAGTTTGGAGCATTTGGTTCCCTCTGCCTCATCCTGGAAATTCGGATTTTTTTTTCTTTTAATGGACAGAGGAGTACATTTTTTTTTTTTTAAGATTTTATTTATTTGTTTGACAGAGAGAGATCACAAGTAGGCAGAGAGGAAGGCAGAGAGAGAGGTGGGGGGGAAATAGGCTCCCTACCGAGCAGAGAGTCCGATGTGGGACTCAATTCCAGGACCCTGAGATCATGACCCGAGCCGAAGGCAGAGGCTTAACCCACTGAGCCACCCAGGTGCCCCCAGAGGACTACATATTTTTAGTGCAGTATGAAACAGTTAAGGGTATGGCCTTCCTTGTTAATGGTAGGTAATATATATAATCTGTGCATTGTGTGTTATATATATTATGGCAAGTGTTTCATGGTAAAGCAGTATGAGCTGTAAATACTATATATTCATTGTAAACACAGAGAACTGAAAACATCCTCTTGAGGTATAGATGTCTTTCAGTGCTATGATTGTGAAAAAAAATATTTGTTTTGTTCTTCCTTTTATTTAGAACAATCAGTATTTCTTATGAAAATCATAGATATCATTCAAATTTATTGTCTACTAGCATCTTTTCACATACCTAGAAACATAAAGACAAACCTACCTTATTTCAGAATACTTATCCAGAACATACTTAGTTCATTATCAATCAGCATTAATATATATTGTATTAGTTATATAGTATTATAGGAAAGAGCTATAACATAATCATGGCAAAGGCCTGACTCTCCCAGAACCCAAGAATGTATACAGTTACCCTTGAACAACACAGTAAGTTAGGGGTGCTGACCTCCACACAATCAAAAATCCACATATAACATTTAACTCCCCTAAAACTGAACTACAAGTAACCTATTGACTGGAAGACTTACCACCCATAACCTAAACAATTGATTAACACCTATTTTTGTATGTTATATACTGTTATATATTCTTGTGTACTACTTTCTTAAAATAAGGAAGCTAGAGGAAATAAAATGTTATTAAGAAAATCATAAGGAAAAAAAAAAGAAAACCATAAGGAGGAGAAAGTTAATTTACTGTACCCTATGGTATTTATTGAAAAATAACTGCATATAAATGGACCTGCAGAGTTCAAACCCATGTTGTTCCAGGGTCAAAGGTATTATAAACCTTCAGCATCTCGTAGGAGGTTTAAGGGTGAAAGCCCAGGCTGGCTAGGGTTGCTACCTAAGAGTACTAGACTTCCTAATCAGGAATTCAGTGCTGAGAACGTTGGAGTCCACTTATGGTTAACAGAGGTGGTCATGTACTTTTAGTTATAAGACAAGTAAGTTCTTTAGTTCTAATGTACGGCTTGGTGACTGTAATATATAGTACTGTGTTGTACAATTGAAATTTGCCAAGAACCCTTTCTTAAGGGTTCTCTCACCTTCCCCCTAAAAAGGTAACTCTGGGGTGAGGGATGTGTTAATTAACTGGGTGCTGAGGATCCTTTCACACTGTCAACATGTATCAAATCCTCACATGGATTGCTTTAAACATATTACAATTTTGTTTGTCATTTATACCTCAATAAAGTTGGGGGGGGGCAGAAGAAAAAGAAAAAGAAAAAAAATTAACCTTTCACTAGAAGAAATATAACTATTGTCTTATAATGTTATCATACTCTCATTAGTAATTATAAACAAATCAATACATAATTTAGAGTAGGAAAAAAGGAGTATAAATACCAAGATCAATATGTTTCCTTGTCACTGATTTATTCATTATCAATCATCAACTGGTAAATCTTGGATTTCATTTCTCTCATCAGAATAAAGGTACTAATTACATGGTTCTATTTACTCCCTGTGCTGTTTCTCTCCCTGTTGAGGACTAGGGCTCTTGACTTCCTGCTGTGCTGATATATGTAGATATAGATACAGGTATAGATATAGATACAGGTATAGATATACAGATAAATTTCCTGGCCCTTATGACAAGCATTAATAAGTGAGATTTATGTATGATTTATTCTTCTTGTTCCTGCTCTTCTACAAATCCTATGAAGGCAGAAACTATCTGCCCCTTGAGCAACGTTCTCTCAATACCTAGAGCATAAATGCTACATCTGGAAGGCACTCCATAAATAGGTGTTCAGTCAGTGATTAAACATGAACGCTTACATCTCTGGCCATGGTTCTGTGTCTCCTCAATCCTCTGGACTATAGAACTCATGTCCTTATAAGTGTCCTGCCCACAGAGCAGCCTCACCCTGATTCACTTGCTACCCTCAGGACCTCCTTCTCTCCCAAGTTCAACTCCAACCCTCCCTGCCTCTACTCTTACCATTGAAAAAACAGTCATGACTGGCCCAGGATGATGGGATCATAAGTGATGATGCCAGATTACCAACCCAGTGCTCTGACCCCAACTCCTTCCAGCAAATCAAAGCACTGCTATTTCCATGCCTCATTCTTCCCTGCTGTAGTGTTTAACATATTCTGATCGAATTCCTTGTGTCTGCTTCTTTCATTCATCACTCTTGGGACAGTTTTTCTGTTGGGCAAATTCAGCTGCTGGAGGATATGCCGACAGATTCTTTTCGACAATGGACGGACTTGTTTGGGACTTTCCATTTTGTCTCCCAGTCCAGTCATTTGTAAATGCAATGTGGGAAGGAGTCCAGTCACGTTCATCTGGCTGCAGGTATAAGCAAAAGCCAGTGAGGCAATTAATTTACTCCTCCAAAAGTAAAATAATTTTTGTGGAAACATTTCCAAGCTGTTTCAGGCTTCCTACTTTCTTAAGAAAGGTATGTTAATGTCATCCAGTCTGGCCTTGCTAAGTCAGGAGAACTATATATAGAAGCAGCGAGCTTCAAGTGCTAAGCTTCAGTTACTTAAGAAATTCAAGCCTTTCCTACTCCCCTGGTGTCATGTCAGTGAAGAGTTAGTGGGAACAAAATAAATGTGTCAGCTGTAACTGTTAAACACTGGACCGGGACAGCAGGGCTGGTGGAGAGATCTCTTCTGCTGGCATTTCTTCAGATGAAAACACCATCTGCTCAAAGTGCTGTAAGATAGAACTACCTGGACAGATAGTGGCATGGTATAGATTGAATGGAATTTGAACCCCAGAAGCTCAAAGCTTTAAATGCCCTTCACTTCCTTTCTGTTATGCACTGTGTATAAAGAAATCTCCTCTCCTCAGCCCTATAGCGTCAGCTACAGAGAAAAAGCAAAGCTGTCACAATGATAGACGTAGAGAAAAGGGTTATCTCATAATTATGCCAAAGGTCTCACTATCCCCAGATCCCAAGTGAGAGCACATAGCATTCATGATCCTTTAGCACCCAGAGTACTATGAATATAGAATGCTCTTTTGTGAGGCTTTCTTTCATTAGCTCCATGCCCCCTTGATAAACAGGCACCCAAGAGAGCCTCATCTCAGAGTTGATACGACTCACTCGGGGTGTCTAGAGACAAGTATGGTGGGCCGGCTCCAAACTTGAGAGAAGGGACAGTTGACCCTGTTATAGTCAGCATCTAATTCTATGAAAGATATTGATAGAATAAGCTCTTCTGACTGAGCTCTCAGTTACTGAAATGGACCCAAGTTTTTAAGAAATTAATATTAAATAAAAACAAAATAACTAATCACGAGGACAGGCAAATGTATAGCATGCAGTATTGCCGAAATACTTTATAAGGAGCATATGACTTCCTAAACAACTCTGAGGTTATTTTAGATAATTCAGTGATTCAATAGTTATAAACTGAAAGGCTTGAGAATACCTGGTTTAAAAAATAACAATAATCCTAAACCAAGTGCCACTGAATTAGATGTGAATTAAACTAAGCTTATGATAACAAAAATGAACACGTTTTATGAAAATTCTGAAAGGAAAACTTTGAAAAAAGGAACTTTTCTCCCAGAATAGAAAGAATAACTTCGACAGTAATAAAGTATGTTGCTAACATGTGCCCCTGAGATAAAGTGATGAAAATGGCACTTCCTCCCCCACCTATAACCCCAGTGTAATCATGGAACAAAAATCAGACAAACTCAAATTGAAGAACATCCTACAAAATGCCTAACCGGTACTCTTCAAAACATACCATTTCATCAAAAACAAGAAAAAACTGGGGTGCCTGGGTGACTCAGTCAGTTGTGTCCGACTCTTGGTTTCAGCTTAAGTCCTGATCTCAGGGTCATGGGATGTGGCCCTGTGTCAGGCTACATGCTCGGTCTGGAGTCTGCTTGAGGTTCTTTGTCCCTCCCTTCCCCCTGCTAGCTCTCAAATAAATAAATAAATAAATCTTTAAAAAAAAAAAAAAGGAAAGACTAAGAAGCTGTCACAGCCAAGACAAACCTAAGGATTCATGATGGCCATAACGCGGGGTTCTAGATGGGATCCTCGAGTAGATGAAGGACACTAAGGAAAAACAAAGGAAATCCGAGTCAACTATAGACTTCATTTCATAATCATGTGTCAGTGTTGTTCATTAGTTGTTACAAGCACATAACGTAAGATGTTAGCAGTACAGGCAGTGGGATGCCAGGTATATGGTAACTCTCTGTATGACAAAATTTTTCTATAAAACTAAAATTACTATAAAATAAATCATTTTTTGAAAAGTATATGACAGATATCGTTTTTAAAAGGATCTTCTGATATAGTATTTGCAGAGGAAAATGCTTTTTTAGTTTATAAATTATTTCCATAATTCGTGACAGTTCTCACATCTGCTACTATAAAATCCATTGCAGCTTCTTTGTCTCTTGGGAAAAAATGCATTTAATTATCAGCGAAATTCAACTCCTGCTTGTTATGATGAATGATTTGAACCTGCCAGCTTCCCCCCCTAAAAACAAAGAACTGAGATGAAATACAGTCTTCTTTCTCTACTCCCTCCCTTCCACCTGCTTCATTTAATTGATGAAGGTTTGAGCTTTTATTAATCTTTCTGAGCTCCTCTGTAAGATGCAGAAAAAGCTAATATGATATCATTGTATCTCGCTAATGTGTGTGCTTTGTGAAATTGATACACCCTGCCAAGACATAAATTACTTAAACTTTGATAAATGTGTGGAAATCAGGGAATGTTCAAACAGATAAAGCACAGCAATTCCTTTTTTTCTCCCTTTTTGAAACTCCATTTTGGGTTTGCTTGCGCTTAAATGTTTTTGCATTATTATTGTAATACGATGGGACCAAAGGAAGCAGTGATAGCCATAGAAAGCCACAGCAAATAGAAAAGTAAGCAAAGGGATACAACCATGTGTTTTGCAGATAACATCTAACAACATTGACTTGGACAGAGTGTTAGCCAACAGATTCAGAACCACCTCCAGACTCTCCCAGCATGTCCTTTCGCTGACTCAATCGGTAGGTTGGAATCAAAGATCCACAAACAGGTTCTGTTGGCAAAGAGGGCTCACCTGTGCCTATGATCTGGCTGTGACTCAGATGCCAGTGAGAGTGGAAACATGAGGAAATGATTGATGTTCTGGGGTTGAGAAAGGTGTTTTCTACTCAGTCACTAATTTATTATATGGCACCGAACAAGTTGCTTGATTAACCATTAATCAGCTTCCTGAAGGCCCAAGAATTCATACAACCCTTTGAAGACAGTTCTTGAATAGGAAACATGGTACTATCCATTGGACCGTGCAAGAGCCATCAGTCATTGAATGCCTTTTGCCAGAAATTGGGCTCGGTAATTTCCATCCATTTTTAAAATTTGGTCCTTACAATCAATCAGCAAGAGAGAGATAGGTGAGGAAATGGGCTCACATCAAACACTCAAGTAAGGGGTGTGAGGTCATCAGGCACCGGATGCCTGTGCCTTTTCCACCGTTCTGCTTCCATACTGGGAGTGTATGAATGAGTGTGGGGCAGGGTTATAGTTCATCCAACCCCTAGTCACCCTTCTTTAGATCTTTGATGTTAAGCATGAGCCTTGGAGACTTAGATCATACAACCTATCTTTGCAGACCTGGTTTAGAAGGGGGTACCCTCTCAGCAGTGATGCATTCATCTTAACAAAATATTCCTGGGGGAATGCTGAACATGTTATACCAAAGGGACAGTAAGTTGGGAGAGGAGGTACAGTTGTCAGCTTTGTAGGACAATTAGCAATATATTTACCCATTTAATTACACTGTTCTCATTATTTGATAACTTTTTGAGATTTGGATTTAGATTTGGAAATCAGTATTTTTGATAACTGTCATGTATTTTGAAGTAAAAAACGGCTGCCTGGGCAGCTCACTTGGTTAAGTGTCTGACTTTGGTTCAGGTCATGATCTCAGGGTCCTGGGATGGAGCCCAGCATTGAGCTTCTTGCTCAATGGTGAGCCTGCTTGTTCTTCTGCCTCCTCCCCTACTTATACTCTTTGTCTCTCTCTCTTAAATAAATAAATGAAATCTTTAAAAAAAATTAAGTAATAAAGAGATGAAGTTATACACAGCTTTTCTCAACTTGTTTAACGTTGTTGTCAAAGTAAAGTCATGGTCTAGGGCAAAGCAAAAAAATTAAAATATATGTATATCTACTTTTTATATAAAAATGTCTTTTATCTAAAATACTGTTAGTATTTTCCCAAGAGCAGGGACCAATTACAGGCCTGTGCTATTAGTTAAATTTTATTATATTTTTATATAAGCCTACCTTAAAATCATGAGCTCCTTGAATGGGTTTGAATCTGTAGAGTATTGTGTTTGAATATACTTTTTAAAAGTCAAATTACATTTTAAATTCTTATATGAAAAATATTTTCTGAAGGGTTGAAGAGCCTTTCTAAAACCAAATAATTGCATATAAGTTATCTGTTTGATAAACTTAGTTTTTGTTTTTGTTTTTGTTTTTACACTTTAATTTCTTAGGGTTAGTCACATATGTTTGGGTCAATTTGTATAACATAAATTACTAAAAAGAAAGTTTTCATATTTTTTTGACACTCAGTAAATGAATTTTTAGTATTATTATTCTTGTTTTTCTTATTACCATTGAATAATCTCAGAACCAGCACAGCAGAAGTCCTAGAGGTAAGAGGATTTCTTAACATCTGTCTCATAATGGCATCTATGATGAGTAAAAGGCCAATACCAGTCAACTTGCAAACTTACTTGTCATTGAATGAGGTTTTCATCATTCATGTTTATAAGTTTTCAATAATGGAAAAGTAAGGAGAAAATCAGGTTAAGCAGTAAGTGAGAAAAAATGATCCAGGTAGAAAATTCAGGAAAATGTATAATGTAAAACAAACATTTTGAGGGAGCTAAAAAATGATCATGTTGCCCCTGGGAGCAAAGAATGTGCTCATACTTATGAGCAAAAAAAATATTTTTGAATGGAAAATCAGCCTTAGTCCTGCTAATAAAACATTGATTGACAGCATGGTGTATAAAGATAAGACCTGAGTTTAAAAAAAAAAAAAAAAATTTAGAAGGGGAAAATGTTGGAAAAGATTTACTCTATCAAAGAGAGGAAGGAAGGCAGGAGTGAAAAAAGAAGTTTGTAAATTATACCAAGTCTGGGAGTAGAGATCAGGAAGTAAAGCTCTTACAGACAAGATTCTCAGTAAGTGAAATGTATGTCTTGGTCTATCAGCATGGACTAAGCAAAGCACATCTCATGAAATACTGGAAATGGATGAAAAACAGATAGTAGACTCTGGGCAACAAGAATCACAACCACAGAAAAGAGAAACTGGACCTTGATCAGGAAGGGGTTTCTTACCTGCCCATGTGTCCTTGGACGTCTTGCTGGGGAGAGGGTGGCATGTCAGTTGGACCAGGCTTCTTCAGTCAGCTCTCAGGGAACTTAAGTCATAACTGAAGCCTCCACTGAACCCCATGGGCAAGTACCAAAGGATTTGAATGAGATTTACACATTGTAGTAAGAGTATTCAGAATAGGGGGTACCTGGGTGGCTCAGTTGGTTAAGCCTCTGTCTTCGGTTTAGGTCATAATCCCAGGGTCCTGGGATTGAGCCCCACCTCATCAGGGAGTCTGCTTCTTCTCCTTCTATCCTCCCCCTCCTCTACTCCTGCTCTCTCTCTCTCTCTCAAATAAATAAAAAAGGGACGTGGGTGGCTCAGTTTCAAGTGTCTTCCTTCAGCTCAGGTTATGATTCCAAGGTCTAGGGATCAAGTTCCTCATCAGACTCCCTGCTCTGTGGGAGGCCTGCTTTTCCCTCTCCCACTCCCCCTGCTTGTGTTCCTTCTCTCACTGTATCTCTGTGTCAAAATAAATAAAATCTTGAAAAAAAATTAAAAATAAAAATGTAAATATATATATATATATATTCAAAATCAGAAAGCTAGTCTCACTGTCAGAGATACCCAGAATATTTTGAGCCAGAAATCCAGAGTAAGGATTCTTCTTTTCCTGGTGAATATACTCACCTTTCAACATCAGCAGAGGAAAGAAGTATCAACTCAGGATACATAAACCTCTAAGAAGGTTGCACAAATTTAGGTTCTCAAAATAGTAAGACTGTGCATTGTTTCAGTTTACCCTTCTGCCAAACCTTAGTAATTTAAGGGAAAAGGATTTTTAAAAATACTAGACATGAAGAAGAAAAGCCATCAGGAAATTAATCAGAGGCAAATATATTATGCACCCTACCCCACCTCCTCACCCAAAGTACACAAAAAGAAAAAACCCATGCATTGAAGTCCTTGCTTTCAGACTCTAACGTGATCTTAGGGGGTTGGGGCATAGCTGAAAACACTTTTCACAAAACTCTATTAGAACTTAAACTTCTAAGCTCTCATGAATCTATAGAAGATAACCTCATGTTATTATTAAGTTCTACCATATGGTGGAGTACAATATTTATAATCCAAGCTGTGTCTTCTTCTCCTTTTTTTTTTCCTCAAAAATTGGATTGAAAGCAATAATTTCTGTAATAATCTGAGACTACTTTTACTAGGTGCTTTGCCAAGTTTGAAAGGGTTGGGGAAACAGTTCATAAATACAGCTTCACTTCTCTCTCATCCTTTTCATCATGCTGACAGTTTTCTGGAGAATCATTACCAGAGTGGTTTGTGCCATTAGAGATAAGAGGCTATCTGTGTTTCCACTAGAAACCTCTATTTTCCGGACTTTATAACTCATCCATAAATATTCACTCCAGGCAACAGTTTCATATATTATGACTCCATCCCTCAAAATCAATATTGGCTTAACTAATTGATTTTTAGAAATTATGGGGACTCTTGCACTACAAAAAGAATAAGAAGAAACATCAGATCCAGATAAAGTACTATGTTTCAGTGGGTGTGATCTGAACCACATTCTATGGAATCCATAAAACTAATTTGCATTCTTTCTTAGCAATCCTTTCAGGGTATAGAATTCAATTATAATAAAATTTATTGGATAATCTATGGTCTGTTATTAATTCAAAATAGACATTTCTAATTTGTTTCTGTTTCTGTTGGGACCACAAAATTTGAATTTTTTTTTCAACTCAAACTTTTGTAGAACTTTCTCTTACTATTCATACTCCTTTTTTTTTTTATTACAGAGGTTGAGATGGAATTATATCAAAAGCTATGAAATTATTTGACATAAGCCTTTGCATGTAATAATATCCTTAATATTTCCAAGTATACTTAAAAGACTTAAGTATACTTAAGTATACTTAAAAAAAAGACTTAAGTATACTTAAAAGACTTAAAAGAATACAATATTTTGCATTCAGATGGCTTCAACCAGCATTGGGGAGTCATCTTCTACCTGAAAGAGAAGACCACACAAATGGAATGTTTTTATGAATGAGATGCCAAAATATATTACTTCCTCCAATCTCAAAAGATAGTATTATAAATATGAGGAAGCAGGGATGAAAACCACATTAACCCATTAAAATGAAATACTTTCTTCCTAATTTGAATTTTGTGCTCACAATTTTACATTGCTTGAATAGATGCTCATCTTGTTAACGCTGTTGAGCCCAGCTCTGTGAGTGAAATGCTATTTGTCAAGAATTGAAATAATACTGCAAGCACTTCCCCTTTGCTTTTGGCTTTAGTGTGTGTGCTCAAAGCCTAACCTCAAGTTTATTTCTCTTTCTTCTTTTCAAACAGCTATTCTGTGACAGTGAGAAGGCAGTGCATGCCACAGAGGGGCTGGACTGGGAAGACAAAGATGCTCCCGGGACCTTGGTTGGAAACGTGGTGCACTCAAGGATCATCAATCCTCTGCGCCTGTTTGTTAAACAGTCTCCTGTCCCAAAGCCTGGACACTTGGCATATGCGGACAGCATGGAAAACTTTTGGGATTGGCTGGCCAATGTCACGGAGGTTCAGGAGCCACTGGCAAGAACTAAACGGAGGCCAATAGTAAAGACGGGAAAATTTAAGAAGATGTTTGGGTGGGGCGACTTCCACTCCAACATTAAAACTGTTAAACTCAATCTCCTCATCACAGGAAAAATTGTTGACCATGGAAATGGAACCTTCAGTGTTTATTTCCGACATAATTCCACAGGCCTAGGCAATGTTTCAGTGAGTTTGGTACCCCCCTCCAAAGTGGTGGAATTTGAAGTTTCCCCGCAGTCTACCTTGGAGACCAAGGAATCCAAATCTTTCAATTGTCGCATTGAATATGAAAAAACAGACCGGGCGAAGAAGACTGCCCTGTGCAACTTTGACCCATCGAAGATCTGCTACCAGGAGCAGACTCAGAGCCATGTGTCTTGGTTGTGTTCCAAACCCTTCAAGGTCATTTGCATTTACATTGCCTTTTACAGTGTTGATTATAAACTTGTGCAAAAAGTCTGTCCTGACTACAATTACCATAGTGAGACTCCATATTTATCTTCTGGCTGAATCTTTCCAACAGTGATATAAATGAGGGGTGAATACATATTTCATTAGAATGACCAAGAACCAAGGCCAACTCTTCGTGGTAAAGGATCCCTTTTGTTTCTGGCATTGAACCTTAGTTCCCTATTAGGCTTTCAAATTAAAAAAAAGAAAAAGAAACATCTTTAAATGTGACATGTGTTTGTTTCGCTTGTACCTTAATCTGAAAAGTCAAACTGTGTATGAAGCCATCGCTTTCATGTAGGATGGCTAAGTCCTAGAAATATTGTTGTTTCTCTAAAATCAACATCAATGGTAGAAACATGTAACGAAAAAGAACCGAATTATGCATGTGATACACATTGCTCTTGAAATGAGCCTGCCTTTGAAATTTGTTTTGGAAGGTTACCTTAAAATTAGCAGATTCAGTAAAGTAACTGAAAAGATAGCATTTGATAGAGGAATCACATTTCTGACATTGAATTCTTTTTTTATCTCTGTCCTTCCCCCACATCAGTGCTGTTACTGATATGAGAGATGAAGGGGTAAAATTTGTTTCAAAACCCATGTGTGAGGTTACAGTGCCACAGTGGAACTAAACACATGATTATCTGAGCTAGGCTGGGATGAGACTTAAACACTTAGTCCTGGGTTGGCCACCATCTTTAGGATTCTCATCTGAGTAGTAATATGGGGCATTGGGAAAGCGAACCCGAGTATATTTTAAGTCAGTCCCACAGTCATGAAGCTCATGATGTTTTTAGATTCTTTTGCCAAATTCAATGCCATGAGATTGCCAAAAGTACCATAAAATCTGCATTCTACCCTATAACCTATAACTTCATGCTATTCATTTGATAGTGTGAGTTTATATACACACATAGAACAACTCCGAAACTGAGAGAAAGCGATTTTGTTCTCTAGGCAAGAACAGAGAAAATAATTGGAAGTGGATTGACAAAATTCCAGGATTATGGATTCATTATTTCTAGCCTCCCAGATTAAGTCCTCTTTGCATTTCATTAATTATTTGAGTGGGGATCAAACACTACCTGGAGATAAAGAGTATATTGAAACATGACTGATTATTATTAAGTGTCAACAACCTGACTCACCAGGCTTTTGAAATCACTTCCAAATTAAAGCGGCTTCACCGTTGGAGTCATTGCCATCTTCTCTCGGGGGGAGCGGGGCGGGGGTGTGGACAGGTGTCCTGCAACATAGATGTGAATGATCTTTGCATCAACACAGAAAGAGGGTCTGGCTGGCCAGCAATAAGGTTTCTAGAACTCTTAAGACTCATGGAAAGGTTACTCTTTTTACAGTAGGTGTTCACTTTTGCCCCCTTATCTGTAAAATACCAGTTGAAGTAAAACATTAAACTTAAAGAAGACAAGTCTAACCAACAAAAATGCTCTTTCTACATTGTTTGAAGAGCCAACAGCTCTGTTCTCTATTTTGCATCTCCATTCCTTTCTGTTTACTGGTGATCTCTGTACAGTGTTTGATTTTGTCTTTTGTAAAAAAAAAAAAAAAATGTACTAGGCTTAGTGTGTGGTAGTACAGGCTTGAAATTTTTGCTCTGAGTTCATCAGGTGCTTTCGTAATTTTGTGGTTGGTGTGAAATATTTTGAGGCATCCTTTTATTTTCATCTATAGACAGGATTAAAATACTATTTATTGTAAAATACGTGGGAACCATATATGTATATATACTTAGAATTTTCTGTGTACAGAGAAAGTATGTGTACACATTTCTATGTAAATAAAAAGAATTTGCTAAATCTGTCACATGACTTCAGGGTTTTTTTTTTAAGACTATTCTTGGTTTTGTTCTCACAAGGGTTTTGTGTGTGTGTGTGTGTGTGTGTGTGTGTGCGTGTGCGCATGCGCGCAGATCCCCAAGTGAGCCTTATGATTTTCCTTATGTATATATTAAACAAAGCACCTTGACTATGAAGACATTAATGTAGAATAAAAGGATAATTCATATAAAGCACTTGGCATGTAGCCTGAAACCTGATGAGACCTCTACGAGTGTGAGGTTCTATTATGATTGATATTAATTATTATTATCATTATTATTATTATTACAACATGAAATATGGTTAAGAACTCTCTGATGTTCAAATGTTGAGTAATATAAACATATCTATGCAAAGGGTAAAAATGGAGATCGGTTTACACAGTTCTTAGATTTTAGCAGGGTTTGTGGAATTAAAAAAAAAAAAAAAAAAGGAAAGAAAGTTTCCCTAGGCATATTTTTTTTAATTGGAGTAGAACATATGCCACATACATTTTTAAGTCATAATTTCATTTCAAAGACTACATAATTGCCAGTAATGGTACTTGGCACAATATAAATCAGATCCCATTTAAACATGCAAATGCATACATTTCTACAAAACCATTTTTGCCTTTGAATATTACAGTTGAGGGAAAGGACATTCATGTAAGCTAACTTTACACACAATTACAAATTCTTCAAAAGTTAAAGAATAGACACTTTTAAAAACGAAAACATAATCATTGTACACCTGAAACTACTATAATGTTATATGTCAATTATAATTCAATAAACATGTTTTAAGTTAAAAAAAAAAAAACTTAGCAGAAATTTAATCTTCAGGGAGATGTTAGGCGTCTTTCCAGGGGCTCTGCAGGCTTGCTGCTTACTAGAAAGCAAATTAGTTTGAAGACCTTTTCCCCCTCAGCATGACCAATCTTTTTACTCATCACACTGAATCAGGAAAGAAACCATATTTCCAAGACTAAGAACAATGTGATCACATCAGCCACAGACTCTGTAAGCTCTGTGGAAGGGCAATGAGAGAAAGAGCCTATGGACAGCATCCAGCAAAGCCGCAATCAGTAAAAAGGGAACAATTTCCTTCCTACTGCTGGGTACTTGGAATTTCAGTGCATTCTCATGATTACAATAACAGCAACAAAGGGTATAGTTCTCTGATATGACCGCCCATAAGAGCACCTGATGCATATTGCATTATAGTCTTTCATCTTTATTCTGCAACACCTTTCTACTTTACTTTATATGACTTGGATGCTACATGCTACAATTTAGGCATGAGTGCTACATTTTAAACATTCCACAATCTGGCTAATTCTGTCTTCGCTCAAGACGTGGTTCTGCCAGGTTGGAGGGGCAGCCCCAGCTCTGAGAGCCCTGCCTTTCAGAGTGTGGTGGACAGATCAGCAGTGTTACCTCTAAGTTTGTTAGAAATACAGAATCCCACGTCCTACCCCCAGACGCACTGAATTAGGTGTTTTCCTTTTTAACAAGATCCCCATGTGGCCCGTATACACATTTAACGACTAAGAGAACTATTTACCTAGGAAGCCCGATTTAGTGAATGTGCTACATATACTTTTTATAGGAAATCTACATTTTGTTAACCTTTAATTTTTTTTTTAATTTAAGTACAGTTGCCACACAGTGCTACATTAGTTTCAGATGTACAACATAGTGACTCAACTTCTCTATACATTATGTTATGCTCACTATGACTGTAGCTACCATCTGTCATCATACAATGTTATTACGGTATCATTGACTAGAGGAATCTACATCTTAATAAGCATCCTAGGTTATGCTGGTTCAAGTAAGCTTCTGAAAATACTTTCCAAAACAAAAAAATAAATAAATAAAGGAATAGGCCCTTTTAATAACAAAAATTAAAATAATAGGTTGATAATCAAATAAAAAGTGATAGCCTAATATTAAGATATAGAAGAGTAGTAGAACTTCAAAGAGAGTGCAACCTATCTTCTAGTTCAGCTCCCTCATTGGACAGACAAGGAGACCAAGGTACCATCATAGAAAAGAATATGCCCAGTAGCAAGCGGCAGACCCAACTGAAATGCATGCCACCTGATTCCTAATCTCAGGCTTTGTGTTACATAAGAAAAGTAAATTGTGACAGATTTTCAAGACGAAACAAAAATAACTGCAGTCGGGGTGCCTGGGTGGCTCAGTGGGTTAAAGCCTCTGCCTTTGGCTCAGGTCATGATCCCAGGGTCCTGGGAGCCCAGCATCGGGCTCTCTGCTCAGCAGGGAGCCTGCTTCCCTTCCTCTCTCTCTGCCTGCCTCTCTGCTTACTTGTGATCTCTGTCTGTCAAATAAATAAATAAAATCTTAAAAAAAAAAACAAAAACGAAAACTGTAGTGGTTGTATAACAAGACATGATGCAGAAGGCAAACTAAACATGAAATGCTCTCCCTCCAAAACCTTCGAGGTTATAATTTCCCTACGAACATAAAATTTTTAAAAACTAACCACTATAGAAAAATAAAATCAAGATAGAGTCATTATATCCAAAGATAAGAGCCCTGGGATATATTAGAGGTATGACTGGCTAAGAATTAACAGCGGTAAAACACCACATTTGGCAGAATTTTCCAGTGATTATAACACCTGAAAATATATTTTCATAGAACTAGGTAAATTGTGTGAAATACTTTAATTGCCTGGAGGTCCAATTTTACCTTACAAAGAATCTTAAATTAATTGGTCTATAAAATAGAGAATGAAGTCATGCATTTTTACTTGCAGTAAAGCTATAGTTAACCCCAGCTTAATTAATCAAAACTTTCAGTGAATGGAAATGTAATGCGTTCGATTGTCAGAGACAAATCGAGGGAAACAAAGTTTCACTGGAGATGTTTTTCTTCACAAAAATATTATAGAAGATAAAGGGTCATTTCATATTTGCCTTCATCTCCTACTCCATACTGTGAGGTCTGGAATCCTAGGCATGTAACCTCTTCCACTTCATTTTTAATCTTCCCCTTTCTTCATCCAGCTCAGCTCCTTCATAAATAGGATGTAATCTATTCTCAAAAAGAATGAATCAACTCCTTTGTGTACCCCACAGCTCAAAGTGTCTGGAATGGAGTGGTTACTTGATCAATATCTGTCATTTGATTTTTTAACAAATTTCAAGCACAATCCAAGGATTTGTCTAGACCCACTCTACCGACATAACCCAAGAGTTATCATGCACCATTTCCAACATGAACACATTGCTCCAGCCCACTGAATGCTAGCTCCCAGAACCACAGAAACATAAAAGCTAGAAACAATTTTAGAAATCATCTGGAATAAGTTTTGTTTCTTAGATAAAGAAATGGAGGCCTGATGAAGTTTAACAACATGGGTGTTATTGTCCTTCCTGCCTGGGCAAATGCATTCATTCTCTTTTATTCTTCCCAATCATTGATGCTACCCGCGTCTGTTACAGAGACTGTCAGCTGTCCACCAGAATGGACCTTCTTCCTTCTCCCATTGCACTAGAAGATCAATATGTGGCTGGCCAACTAGATTGCATGACCCTGCTTCTCCTGCAGTGAGCTACGGTTAATGAAATACGGGAGGAAGGGAAGAAGGAATGTGTTCATTCCAGGAGTAGACTCAAATAAAAGTGCACTCGGGCATCTCTGCGTTCTCTGCCCCTTGGCTGTCTCAGAGAGATGACCTGAGGGTGCTGAGATACTGGACAATGAAGGAGGCAAAGCACCTGCCAGTCTGAGTGCCTTTCCGACCACAGAGCAGAGCCACCCTGCCCACAGAAAGCCCACCCTTGAGGGCTACATAAGAAATAAACCAACATAAGGGTGCCTAGGTGGCTCAGCCGGTTAAGTGTCTGTCTTAGGCTCAAGGCATGATCCCAGGGCCCTGGCATCCGGCCCTGTGTCAGCTCCCTGCTCAGTGGGGAACCTGCTTCTTCCTCTCCCTCTGCCCCTCTCTCCCTCTTGTGTGCTCACTCGCTCTCTCTCTCTCACACGTTCTCTCTCTCTAATAAATAAATAAATAAAATATTCAAAGAAAAAAAAGAAAGAAACCAATATATCCCTCTTGAAGTAACTGAATTATTAGTGATAACTGAACGATTAATGATTTACTACCGCTTGACCTAACGAATACAAATGTTGCATAAAATCTTCTCTGTGGATTTGAGCCCACTCTGATCTCCGTCTGTTTAAATTGTGTCTTTAGTCTATTCTAGGCATTGCAGTAATAATTCCATACATACATTTTTAGAGTGTCTTATTATTTATACTTCTTCATGTGTCCTAGAAAGAAAATGTTTCTGAGAAAGCCAGAGATTACATTTTATACTTAATTTGAATGTCCCACAATGCCCAGATAAAGCCATTGCCTTTTAAATGGTATACACACGTTAAGTTGCATTCGAAGATAACATAGGAAGTTATTTACTTGAAAAATTGGTTTTAAGAATGACCCATATAAAATAGTGATGGAAAAGTCTTAAAAGAGAATGAAACAACAATTTAAGAGTCATGCTAATTCTATTTCACCTACCAACACACGGAAGAAGTCTATCGGTATTCTTTTCTATTTTATTTTTTTGTTAGTAATCCACTTACATGAATTTATAATTCCCAATCTACCGACACAGTAGACAGAGCAGGATCTCTCTCCTACCCCTTTTCTATACCTAGGCTTTCCCATCTCAAAAGGAAAATCATAATATAATCTTCTCGTGTATCCTGACAGAGGTATATTAATATGTGTTTTAAGTGATTACAAATGTTTTCTTCAGTTTTTCATGATGCTCCCTTTGGGGTGTATTTTGATTAGCTAAAGCATTATGATGCATTTCTTTGTTATTGTTTCCTCTTTTAATTTAATAACTCACTTTCAAATACCCAAATTTTTAAAATTAAAAATGCTATCCATAATTCCATCACTGATAAATCTATTTATTCTATTTTAATAAATCTATTTATTCTATTCTATTTTCCTTCTCATCTTTATCCACATATATGAGTATGTGTGTACATATAAGAATAGCTTTTATGTAGTTGTAATTATGTCCACCATATTAACTAATAAATAAAGCATTATATCTTATGTATAATCATAACTCTTGGCTGGAATAAAAAGACACCTAGAACATTTCCTGAGTGAACCATCTAGGATTTAGCATATGGCTTGATATGAACTCAAAAATAGGATACCCTGGGACTATGTGAGTAAGGGGATGCCCTCCACCTTCTCTCTTTTTGTCATCTACCCTATGACAAATAGAGCATAGAATGATTCTAGTCCCTGAACCATAAAACAGTTTTGTAGAACTTGCTATGTCAAAGATTATATTACAAAACTTAATTAAGAGGATCCACTCACAGTAGAATCTAGGAAGCCAAATCACTCTCAGAGCCCCTGTGGCATCTAACATGGCAAGTGGAGCCTATCATTAGCATAGTTCCACCCCACTCCCTTTCTGAAAGAACCATGCAAATCATAGTATTAAGAAGTGAAAGAGTCTTTACGAAGAACTAGAGTTAATGTCCACCAATGTCTACTATGGGTCCAGTACCATCTGACATAATTTACAAATAAGCACAGAGTTTTGAGTTAGTGTAACCTGGATTTATGACTTGAATTTGCCACTGGGAATGAGCATCTCTTGCACACTGGGCCAATCAGAAAACTCCTCTAGGAGTTTAGAATTAGGACAAAGGGACAGTTCATTGTGTAATACTACGTTTAAAGACTGTTGGCCATGACATTTTCCAACATACAGGAAAGAAGCAAATGAAACTACCCTACAGAAAGAGAAAGAGAAAAGCAAACACAAGGGAACAGAGAAGAGAAAAAGGCAAGTCCTGAGAATACTTAGGTCTCATTCTGGTTTATTACCAGGGAAGGCTGCAATCTCTGCCTTTGGGTTCAGTAGGTCTACTCTATATATCATTGTAATAAATGTCTTTTTTCCCCCACTAAAGATAACTGTATTAGTCAGTCCCAGCAGAAAACAGAAATCACTCAGTGCAAGAATCCTGTGGGAAAAGTGCGACTTGTTTGACTTTCAGCATGGTCAAGTTATATGCTTTGACCACTCAGATGTGAATGGACTTGACATTTGCCTTATCCAAGCAGAAGCTTTACATGTAATTCTGGAGTTTGGGTTGGGCTTTTCCTTGAGTTTCTCCCCTCTATCATGAAAAGATCATATTCTTTCAAGCCAAGGATTTAGAATGCAAAAACACCCAGCATCTAAGCCACAGCTGATCTAGAGCCCTCATGTTACATGAGCAAAAAGCAGAAGTCTATTAAGCTGCTGAGATTTTGCAGTTGTCTGTTGCCACATTAAGCTGACAAAGAATGTGATGCACCCATAGATGCCCAACAGCTAGAAGCCATCACCATCATTAGGCTAAAGAAATAAGGAAAGGAAGAGTATGCTGACAGCCAGGGGAAGCTGGAATAGTAAAGAAAGGGCTGTGTAGCCTGGTGGAAGCAGTGGTCAAAAGAATGCAGCCACCACTCAAAAACAGAGTGAATAAATGAACAGCCAGCTCTCGCTCTCTTCTTGCCCTCATTCATATCTGACAGTGCCTCCCATTGTCAATCAACAAGATAGTCTAAGAGAATGAGTCCCCAGGGCTCAGCATCCCAGAGCATAGAGCAACACAGTAGCAGACAACAGCCACTAACCAAAATGATTTTGGATTGAGTGAGTGGGAATGGCAAGTGTAGAATAAATCAAGAAATAGCTCAAATAGATTATTCTATATGCAACCAAGAGCCCTCTTAACGTGAAAGATAAAGAGTAAGTGAGAGAAAAGAGGGAGAGAAACAATGATTTCAGATAAATCTCTCAATAAAAAAGAACATGGAGACCACAGGCTCCTACTGAGCTGTCAGCTACCTTATGGGGGCAAAGCAACTTGATGGGAACAGGAATCACATTGTATTAAGCAGATTCCATGATAGCTACCATTGCTCCACTTACTCTATATGTTACGTAAGTACTTGATCAGGACAATGACTTCGATGACAGATGTGCTTTTCTTCCAGCATCAGTTCAGGAGGTGTCTTTCTATTTTCCCCGATTACTCAACCCAGAAAAAACTTTGTACAGTAGTACTCAAAGATTTTAGGTAAAGAAAAACAGAGAGCGTTCTTTTGCAAAAGACAATCCTGAGATGTGGAATTCTCCTAGTGATTTATTCCACTACGTCATGGGAAAATAAATGTCCTTTCCAACTGACCGAGACTCTTTCCATTTGTCAACTATTGATCCCCTCCCACAACCTTTCTTCTTAGCTCCATGATTCTTCTAGAGGTTAAACCAATGAGGCCCCGTCCCATTTATTTCTTCCTACTTTATGCTGTGGTATCACCATAGATAACATCAGTGCAGCCAGCCACTCATCTTTGGGGAGCAGCACAGTGGCAGATACTAGCTAGACAGAAGCTTTCAGTTGTTGTCTAGGCATTGCCTTTCAGGGCCCAATAATATAAATTAAATCTTGAAAATAATGACAGAATGTATATTTTTAAAAAGTACTTCCTTTACATTTTATGTCTGTCTACATCTTCCTTGCCCCTTTGTTTGCCATTCTAAGAAAAGTAAGAAGGAAGATCGTAATAGGCATCAGCATATTGTATGTTACACAGGAGGCTGGTAGGTTACAAGAGGAAGAAAGAGAATGATCAAGACTGAAGGTCGAAGAAAAACCTCTGTAACTCACAAAGGCCATAATCTTGATAATTTACTTCTAGGATCCATGGACCATGTTCCCTTTACCTTAATTTCTTGAATTCTGCTGAAGAACATTTTGCTTCCTGAAGATTTATACTTACTGTACAGATTCATGAATCACTGCTTCCTCTTTCTGAACTATAATGTAGAGAGACTCATCTCCCCTTTAGAGCCTCCCGTGAGTTTGGCGTGGTTCTGAATACCCAGGTGTTCAGACTCCTCCACAAACACTTAGAATACCCAAATACTAGCGTATAGTAGTAGGCTAGTAGAAGCAAGAGGCCAAAAGAAAATACTATCTGTCTAAATAATTGCTTTCGATTCCTTTAGATGGAAGGGTGATTTTGTCATTTCAGGGATATTGTCATTTGAATTGTACTGACTTTCCTATTAAACTGGAAGCTACCCAAGGGGGGAAAAGTGTTCCTTTCAATCTCTTTTCTGGTCTATGTAATATTCACAGCAATCATCTGCTCTTTGTGGTGCCTGACCAGTGTTGTTAATATACTAGTAGATCAGTCTATCTCTCAATTTACTAATGCGCCATTTTGTCCAAGATACTATGTAAGGTGGCTTATAGGAATGGATTTTTTTAAAAATATAAACTACTATAAATCAAGAATAACAAATGAGTTTTATGCTACGTGAAACTTTATTGTTTGATAGAAGAGGCCCAGATAGGTCTAATGGCTAATAAAATGGCTAATAAAGAATGAGTGGCACATTCAGTTAGCATTTTCTGCCATGAGTGTGGGAGGGGAAAATATGGATATGCCATTCTAGTTTTTTTAATGCAGAAAAATGAAGCCAAGCTTCAAATGAAAATGTAAGTAAATTCTCAGGTGCTAAAGATCCTCCTGAATATGACACCAAGACAGAAACCATTAAAAAAAAGATTGCTAATATTGATAATATAATATTGAAACAGACCACCCAAAAAAAAAGATAAAAATAAGTTAGAAACTGGAAAATATTTGACAATACCTTTTTTTAAATGTGAGTGTAGTTGACACATAATGTTACCTTAGTTTCAAGTGTACACACCTTAGTGACTTGACAAGTTTATACATCATGCTATGTTCACCACAAACAGGGGCACCATCTGTCCCATTACAGCTCTATTATAGTATCATTGATTGACAATACTTAGTAAACAGGCATTCATACCTTTTAAGTCTAAAGACCTCTTCTAAATCAATAACCAATTTATGGTCTTTACAATTAAATATGGACAGAGAATATTATCACCTATACCTAATGGAAAACCCAACTTATAATAGCTTAAGGAAATAGAGGTTTTATTTTTCTCATGTACATTTACATTTACAAATGTAAAGGTAGGTGATCTGGGGCTATTATGGAAGCATTATGATGTAACCTTGCCAACGAGGACCAGCAAATTATAGGAAGGAAGGAGGTGATGGATGGAAGAAGGAGGAAAAAAAAAAAAAAAAACTTAGTTCAAGGGGGATGGCAGGAGGAAGCTTAGGAAGAAAAATGACATGTAACTATGTGAAACAGTTAACTTTCTCATCATCAATCAAGTTAATACAAACTAAGTTATTTTTTCACAAAGCAAATTGGAAATTTAAAAAATATTTTGATATTCAAATTAAAAGGTATACAAGAAAGAAAAGTATGCATAGTCTGCCCTTCTTGAAGGCAATTTGACAATGTCTTCAAAGCTTTATGGTTTTGCTTATTCTTTGGCCCTGCTAGTGGACTGCTTAGGAGCAAGTCACAGATAAGAGTGAACACTGAGCAACAAGGATATTCACTGAAGTGTCATTACTAATATGAAATACTAAAACAACTAAGATTTTCAGATAGGAGACTAGTTAAGAAAAATGAGGCACATCTATACAAAAGGGTTTACTCCCCTCCCCCCACTCTCTCAAATAAAGAAATCTTAAAAAAAAAAAAAAAAAAGAATGGTCACCTTTCTGTTCATTGGAGTGAGAGGTTGGGAGAAAACAGGCAAAATGCAATTAACTCACTCACAAGTAATATGTGTTTAATAAACAAGTGAAGGAGAAAACACTTCAAAACATCCTGGTGTTATCCAACAGAAAATTTTTAACTCTCTCATCCCCAGACCTTCTCAACTGACTCATACATAGATCCTGTCTGAGTATCAACATAGAAAACCCTATGCTGAATATGAGCACCTTAGTCCAAGGATAGGCCCATGAAACTACAAATCATCAAATATTATTTTTACTTGATTTTCTATGAGGTGATAATGAATATAATAGTCTATAGCACAATAGCTGTGTCTAGAGACCATGTTCTTGTTAATAGATGTTGTCTTGAGATGCAACCTTAGTTACATGATATCTGGCCAGGGTACAATATGGATGCAATGATAAAGAAGAGATAAATAAGTGCTGTGAAGTGTGTAAACCTGGTGATTCACAGACCTGTACCCCTGGGGATAAAAATATATGTTTATAAAAAATAAAAAATTTAAAGAAAAAAAAAGAAGAGATAAATAATTTGTATAAGGAAAGCACTGTCAGCTTGTTTGGACGACGGACCTCTTCTTAG
The DNA here is from genome assembly GCF_030435805.1 of Mustela lutreola. Taxonomy (NCBI): domain Eukaryota; kingdom Metazoa; phylum Chordata; class Mammalia; order Carnivora; family Mustelidae; genus Mustela; species Mustela lutreola. The sequence goes on along the minus strand of NC_081292.1, from coordinate 119,404,871 downwards.
CTGCTCTTGTTCATTGCTCTTCCCTATCACTTAGCAAAGCTCCCAAACCCTGGTGTGCTCACTTACTTGTGTTATAGTCAATTGCCATCCATTTAGGGCCATAGTTGTAGAACTATTAAAACTCTAGCTTTCAAATGGCTCTTTAAGAGCTAAAGAGATGTATCTATTAGTCAGTATTCTATCAGGAAACAGAAGATACCCTAAAGAGGTATTTTGAAGAAAATTTAATAAGCGGGCTGTTTTTGGAGGTGTTGCAAGGACAGAGGAGCTACCAAGGCATATTGAGGCACCCAGGGAAGGCATCAGTGGGAAATTCCTACCATTTCTCATCCTGAAGGGGAAGGAAAGGGAACAGTGTCACACAAACCCAGTGAGTTGGAACTACAGAAGAAGAGATGTTGAATAAGAGCTGGAGCCCTACTGGGATGAAGACACACGAGAGACTTAGCCTGGAGCAGAAGGAAACAGGGAAAGAAATACCCCAACAACTCTCTTCAATTTAGGCACTTTATTTATCTATTATAAATAGTTATTGAAAATAATAATGAGATAAACATCTTGTGCATATTTTTTTTTTCCTCTCTGATTATTTTCCTAGGATATATTCATAATGGTAGAACTGATGGGTCACAGGCCAAGGGTGTTGAAATATGACTAGCCCTCCAGGAAAAGTGTACCAATTTATACTGTACAACAGAACCTTGGTGTATGACGGTGCTATTTCTTGACATTCTTGCTAATTAACACCCCCGCCTCCAGGTGTTAAGTTCTCTATCACCTCAATGACTTTATTTCTATTATATTCTTTATATTCTTTTCCTTTATATTCTTTATATTATAATATTCTATTGTATTCTTTATATTCTATTATATTGTATTTATGCATTTATTTATTTCTTTTGTATGCTGGCTAACTCTGCTGTCCTCCTAATACTCATGACCTCGTCTTCCTCACCCATCTCTGCCAGTTCCTATTTGTTCTACATTTCTATCATCCCCCTGGCACCTGACCAAGCATAATGCATTGCAATCATTTGTTCACTTCCTTGTCTCTTAAACTAGGCAGTGAATTATTATTGAGGAAAAGGATGATTTATTAATAGTGGTAGTAAAAGTATTCAACTCTGTAACCTCACTGTAACTTAGCACTATCTGAAATGTAGGACATACACAGAGCTATGCTTTAAATGAAAAAGATATGGAAGCTGACCACCACTGTTGTATAATCCAAGGATGATCTGTCAATCCCCACACTGCTATTGTACCACTTAGCCTGGTTCTAGTGTTAGTCCCATATGGCTGGCACAGCTCTGGAGAAGAACATTTCTCTTGAGAGTTCCTCAGAGCCCAGCCAGTTATAAGAAGCTGCCCAGCCTATTCTTTAGAAGCTGTTGTTAGCCTGTTCTTTGAGTATTACAAGTAAAAGAGATCAAGGACACCTGGGTGGCTCAGTCAGTTAAGCGTCTGCCTTCTGCTCAGGTCACGATCCTGGGATTGAGTCTTGAATTGGGCTCCCTGCTCATGCGGGGAGCCTGGTTCTCCCTCTGCTTGCAGCACCCCCTGCTTGTGCCCTTTCTCTCTCTCTCTTTCTGACAAATAAATAAATAAAATCTTTAAAAAAAATAGTAAAAGAGATCATCAGATTAAGGAGATGGGGAACTGTGTGGGGATTGATCGAGCTCTAGACCCGATGTCATTCCAACCTCTTTCTTTCAGGACCTGTTCACATTCATCAATATACTTGGCACATATCTTGTTATTCAGAAAAACAGGAGACTTTGAACATTATAAAAGTGGGGAGTAGATGGGGAAACCTGAGGGGGAAGTCAGAAAACAAGGAGCAGAAAGACATCATTCCCCATTTAGCCAATAAACTATACTTACATCTCTATGATAAAAATGTAATGGCAGGAAAGACAGAACTGTCTTTGTTAGTGTTTGTTATTTAATGAGAGTTTTGAAAAGTCATCAGGGCATTGGTGATAACCAGAAACTGAGGGAACCCTGCACCTCTGAGCTTAAGCTGAGTGGCCTTGGGGTTAAGTGGTGGACAAAGGCAGAGAAGTGCTGGTGGGCATTGTGCCCCATGGCTGCAGGGGGCTCACTGAGCAACACTGGCTGCTGACAGACAAGCTCTTATGCACCTTGTGGTCACTGTAAACAGTGAGGTCTTGGCAAGTGGCTCTGTAGGCGACAAAAGTAAACAATAGAGGAGGAACCACAGATGGTAACTAGGGCATATTTCACTATTTCTTGTCACTATAGCTTACAACAAATCTGAGAAACCCCTTCAATGATTCCTTTCCTGGAAGACATAGAGGACTTCCTTCTTCCCCTTCTTTTAGTCCAAGTTTTGGGCTAGAGTTCTCAGTGGAGCTTGAGATATAATAGGAGGGACCAATGTGTCCAGGGTCAAATTTTCACCTGATATGGTCAGGAAATTGAGCATAAAAATAAATACATTGAGAATAATGGAAGCCAGGTATTTTATTGCCAGATAGGGGAGTTACAATTAAGAAGAGGGGAATGCTAATAAATGTTAATAGTGCTGGACTGAACTATCTTGTGATAGACAGACAGATAGATAGACAAAGAGATAAAGAGATGCAAATGTATATGTCTACATATGTACATAGATTTCCTCGTGAGGTCCTATGAGAGGCTCTAGAAGCAAGAACACTCTGAAGGTTAGATCTTGATTTCTTATTATCATTCTCCATTAAAAGGAATTAGGGTTCTTGAAGAAATGGCTTTCTCCAGGACTAAGACAAGAAAAATACAAAATAAAGCTAATTTTTTTTTGTGCCAGAAAGTACTGAAACACTCAAGAATGATGGAGAGGAGATATCAGAAGGCCACCCAAATCAGTTTAAAGGGGCTCCCATTGGCATAACTCAGGACAGTTTGAATATTAAAATAATCATTTTAACATACTGCAACCCCTTAAGTAAATAGAAGGCCATGAGTATATGCTGATAAAAATGAATAAACAAAGGAAGAAGGGAAAGTTTACCTTACAGTAGATTGCCAATTAGTAAGTCTAAAGAGATGATGGAGTCAGAAAACCACCATTCAATATCGTGAGTTTCATTTCAACCACTAAGGTAAAGGGACACTCTCTTGGCAAGGTTCATCTTTTTCTTCACTATATGTAGTTCCTTTATCATTCTGGATATCGTCTTCTCAGATCATCTATACTTTCACCATTGTATTATTTTTCAGTCCCCCAATTTGACTCCTTCCCAGTATGGTTGAATGGGACCTGCCCCTTGAGACTGTGCTACTCCTTTGGGCTCCCCCTTTACTTCCACCATGTGTCTGGCTTCCTTTCCCTTCCTTCAGCCCAAATCCCCAGCCACAGCCCAAATCCAGAGCTCCCAGAAAAAAGACAAAACTGATTAACTTCTGCTTTCTGATATAAAGACAATGGATGCAGTCCCCCCCCTTTTTTTTTTCCTACCAGTAGTTCATCATATTTTCCCCCTTTTCATCTGAAATGTGTTTCAGGATTGGCTACTGTTCAGTCTCTTCAGAATTGAAAGAATATGAAAGTGACCTAATACTTTATCCCTTTCATAGAATGTGTTCTGCAGTGATTAGAACAACGAAGAGCAGGATGGCGGGGGTGGGGGGGTGGCAAACATATTCTCCAGCGCACTTTATTTCCCTCCTTTTTTCTTGATTCTCACTGAGTCCCTTCTCTTATCTTTCACCACAGGAATTAGTATTTTGATTATAAGATAGACGAGGAAGTTGTGGGTGAGTCACCTTTAGCATCTGGATTGTAGCTGAATTCAGTGAACACAAATGATGTGATCTTAGGTAAACAATGGAATCATTCAAGCTTAGTGTCTTCCCTGAAAAATGAGAGGTTTGACCTAATAACTTCTTACAGCTTTTCTATTTCTTAGTCCATGAGTCTGTGATTAGAACTTTAGATATTTAAATGCTCCTGAGCGTGGTCCTAAAAATTCTTTCTTCTTTACTGACATCAGTGACTTCCTGAAAATCTCCTGATTTCATATACCAACTCCCTGATAACCCCAAATTTTATACCTCCAGTCCCTATCCCTCCTTCCTTCCCGCCCACCATGAGCTTCCTATCTACAATTGCCTGGTTGATAGATTCACCTGGCTGTTCAACATGCATTATAAACACAATGTCTGGAAGAGAAGTCTCCATTTCTAACCCGTTGTCCCTCTCTGGTCTCTGCCATCTCAGTAAAGGGCAAAACCATTTACCCAGTTTCTCAGACAAAACATTGAGCAAATATCATTGATTACTCTTTCTGTCAATTTCCACATCCATTGTAACATTAACTCCTCTTTGCTTTTCCTTTACAACTGTGTTCAGTCAGACCACTTTTCAGCACTTCACCATAGCCACGACTTAGTCCCTGCTCTCATCACCTCTCCCATGAATTATTATCATAGCCTTTCTTGTCCCTACTTTATAGTCTCCAAAGAGCTTTCAAGTTCTTTTTGAAAATTGAAATCCAAGCATATCATTCCCTTGTTTAAAATCTTCTGGTAGCATGCCAATATACTCAGGAAAATAACACAAAGTCTGTTCTATGACCTGAAGCCTTACCTGCCCTGGCACATGCTCACCTCTCAAATGTCACCTTCCCTCAGGAACAGTCACTCTGGCTCCTCCTCTATGTTCTTTATGTATGCTGGAAAGAGATGGGCTAACTGCTTCCCAAACCTGGATTCTCTTCTTCCCAAACACACAGCTAAGTTGCATTTTCCAGCCTCCTGTGCGGTTAGGATGGGCATGTGACTGGATTCTTGCTGACGAAACAAGAAAATGAGTGCTATGTGCCATTTTCAGACCTGGACAATAAAAACTTCCCATATGACACATTCCCATCACTTGCCATTAGGATAGAGAGGAGCTAGGATGCCTGAGGGCGGTAGAGCTACCAGGGGAAGGGTCCTGGGTCCTGGAAACAGTATGGGAAAACACATCCACTAGACCCACAGTGACCTCTGCAGTGAGCAAGATATAAGCATCTTTTATGTGAAACCACTGAGTTTCCATGATGAGCACAGGTGGAATGGGTATGGGTTCCCAGTCACCTCAGGAACTTCCCTGTTATAATCTAAAACTAGCTCATATGTAGGACAGGGAGAGGCCAAAGAGAGAGGCAGGCCACTCCAGATTGGTAGGTAGTAGGTTTAATAAGCAAGGGAACTTACTTACGAGTTTTATCTTGGGTGCCCACATCGCAAGTAGATCTCTGCCTCCACTTATCAAATCTTGGAAGTTGAGATAGCAGTCTTAACTGGGTTTACTCATGTATACCATCCAGGTAGTCTCAGCACCACATCGCTGTCTTAAGGCTGTGTCCTTGGACAGTTTCTGGGACCGGAGAAGGCAAACAGAATGCACATTTCAAGGACAGGGAAGGGAGTGAGGAGTCTCTGACTGTTGGGGTCCAGTTCCAAGGTTACCAAGTGTTCATATATGCTCAGTGACCTCCTCCAATGTTTGTTGAAACATTTAGCTTCCGCTGACTGAACAGTGAACCAAACTTCTTCCTATGTTACTTACTTCCTTTGCTTGGAAAGTTCTTTTTGTATCCATGTGGCCTATTTCATTAGATCTTTGTTTAAATGTCACCTCATCCAAAAGGTCTTCTCTGACTACTCATTTAAACTAACCTAAAACAAACAAACAAACAAAACATAAATTAACCTAGTCCCATTTCCCTATTAGCTCCTTACCTTAAACTAATTTTTTTCAAAATGCTTATCATCACCTAATATTGTTAGATATTTAATTTTTATGTTTGTTGTCCCTCTTATACTACAATATCAGATATGTGAGGACAGTGCCAGCCATTTTTTTCTCTCTCTTTTTTTTTTTGTGGTTCTATATTTCATGCTAGATCAGTGCCTCACACATAATAGGAGCTCTATCACTACCTGAAAGAGAGAATGAATGAATGAATGAGTGAATGAATGAGTGAATTTCAGCTGCCCTTTAGCAGCTTGGCCCTGTTTCAGCTGCAACTATGCCCACAAATCCAATTTCGGCTCGCACACCTCATTTTCAGATCCAAAGCAGCACCTACCTCCTCACTCTCCAACAATTAAGCTTTCGCTTCCCTTATCTTAACAGCTCTAAATGAGGCAGCATGCCTCCTGAAAGGTGATATACTGTCATGGCTTTAAAAGTTGAGAGAAGCAAAAGAACGAATGTAAACTCTAAGAGCAAGAATCTAAGGGGTCTGGAAGTCTGACGGGGACGAAAGGGAACACAGCATCCTCCAAGCACTTTGGCCGAGACAGGCCCCTGCAGGAGATGCTTCCTGGTTCTTGCTTCCAGGCAGAACTCTCTATCCTCTACTCCTCTCTGGCCCGTTGGTTGAAGGAAATTGCTGGACAACCTTAGGTTCAAATTGTTGGACAACCTTAGGTTCAAAGACAAGTTCTAATGCCAGCAGGTCCACCACTCGAAGTGAGCGGGGCCTACTGAGGGGAAAGATCGTAATTGTGATTCTGGACGTTGTGACTTTGCAGCGGCAGCCGCTTCCTGCCTGTGAGTATTGAGCCCGAGTGTGGCATAGTGAGAACATGACTATCCTGAAGAGTAACTAGAAAGCCTGCAAATGCTCAGCAACAGTATTTCTCTTTCCCTTCTCACTTCCAGCCTTCGGTCATTAATTCATTCTATCCCTGTCAAGCAGTCTTCCAGATCCATGCGTGAACCCATAACGTCCCTGTTGTTATGGGGCTTACTTCCTAGAAAGACAGACTGATGATGATATAAGCAGACAGTACTCTGGGGAAATGCTCCGAAGATGAACAAGGCAGGGTGAGGAGGAGAGATGCCAAGGAAGTCTCTGTGGGGCAGTGACAGTTAAGCATAGACTGGAGTGAAATGAGGACGCCTTGAGTGCAATGACGGTGGATGGGGTCCAAGCAGAAGGGGCCGGAAATCATGAAGACCCTCAGAGGCCATTGCTTGGCTTGTTCTAGGAGTAGCACAAATACCTGTGTGGCTTGAAACCAGTGAGCGAGGGGATCCTGGTGGAGCTGATTTAAACAAGTGGCCAGGACGGGACCATACAAGGTAAGGACTTCGACTTTCACATGGAAGCTACTGGAGGATTGTGAGCTGGGGATGAAAAGAGCCACATTCTATAGGACAGAATGTTTTAGCCTGTGCCCGAAGCAAGAACCTTCATCAACGGAACCAGCTCTCCCTAATGTTCCTTCTTCTTTTTCCCATTTCTACCCCAACTCAGTGAATGAATATAGAGAACAGCTGTTGAATCCAATTAATTTTTTTTAAATGGCATTTATGGAGTATTTACTATGAATCTCTTCCAGGTCCTTTCCCACATGTCAAGCAGTTCAGATAGCAGTCTCTGTGTTATACCTTCACCTGGAGATCAAACACTGGGCTCACCTGCTTTAACAGTATCTCATTTGCTGTTCATGTCAACCAAGGAAGTGGATTTTATTACCTCCCTTTCCCAGATAAGGAAACTGAGGTTCAGAGAAGTTAAATATCTTCTGTAAAGTCACACAGACAATAAATGGTAGAGCCAGGATGCCCCACATGTGCCCAAGGCTTGCTTCCATGGCTCCGTGATAAGATGTGGCTGTGGCACTTAATTCTTCCCTTGAGGGTGTTTTATATTGAAAGGAGTGGATCTGAAAACAGACAGACAAATTACCAACCAGCACAGAGTATGTTCACAGTTCCAAAGAAGGTGCATCATTAACAATGAATGGAAAGGGAAATCTTCAAGCATAGAAGTGGGAAGAACTTTCCAATCAGAAAGGACGGCAAAGCATACATACTGTTTAAGGTCCCATTATACTGGTTCCCCGCCCTAATGACACATTAGAATCACATAATACGTGTTTGTGCATGTGCTTGTATGTTCACACATACCCGTGTTTACCGTGGCCCTTAGTAAGATCGGGGAAGTCTCTATTAAAAAATCCCAGGTCTGTCCTACTATGCAGCCAGGATGGAAAATGCCGTGACGGATCAGTTGTCAAACTGCACCATCCACAGGCCTGGCCTCCTCCTCCTGTGCCGGGTCACCTGTGGGGGGCTGGAGAGTCTATACGCTAAATAATAACCCAGGTGATTCTGAAGCCCGTAGCGCCAGGACTGTGCTCTGAGGAACGTCTGAACACGATTCCATAAATGGAATTATATTTGCCATAAGCAGCCATTGTACCTCCAGGCAGGAAGAGGGTAAAAGGCCAGGTAGGTGTTTAAAAGGAGAGGCTGCCGGAAGTTAACCAGAGTGGAAAAAGCCATGATTCAGCAGAGCTCAGCAGGGACTTCGAGGGGCCTTCTGACTTCTAATCTGCCCAGCTGAAAAAATGAAAAAGAGAGAGAGTATCCATTACTATGAACAGGAAGTACAGAATTCATAGAATTTCAAACATTTTCAGAAAAAAAGTACTGCCTCTTTTCTGAGTTTCCATTTTCCAAGTGGTTTCTAAGTGCTTTTAATATGGAGGGCAATAACACAGGCTTCTTCTTCTTTTTTTTTTTAATAGTGCCGAGCTAATTACCAGACGTAGCCGTTCTGCAAGCATTTAATGCCTACATAAAACATGGGGCCATAATGAAGATAATTGAAAGTATGACTTTCATCAATATTTAATTAGCATTTGGTGCTAACTCATTATTTCGGTACAATTAATTTGACATCTTGCTCTAAGTCCCGAACAGATTTCAATCCAGAGGGCTGTTTTATTGGCGAGACATGTGTAACATCACGCATGCCCCTGCCCAGAGGAAACAATATGAAATATGGGGGAGATGATTGACAGTTTAATCTAGCTCCGAATAGCAAAGCCTAATATATTAAAACCAAATAAGCATGTTTACTTAGCAAGGCGAATCCAGTACTAATGAAACTCCAGGCCTTGCTTGCCAGCCAGTCAGGGCGAGAACCCCGCTGCACAACTTCTGGGGTGTCATCTGTCACAGTGGTCTGGGGAAACATTCAGAGTAAGGGCATGCTGTTGGTCCCCCGCGAGCCAGAACTTAACACCTCACACACTTGAACGACCTAAGCTCAATGTATTATCAAGCTAACAGCAAGAGATTGCACAGCAGAAGGGGACTGAGAACACAAGGAGGCCATCCAGGGATCTGCCAGTCCTGTGATCTAGCCACTTCTTAGCTTTTGGGCAAGTCCCTGAACTTTCCTATGGCTCAGTTAATACATGTGTGTAAATGATAAACAAGACCCATTAAGTCAGTGTCCCTCAAACTATCTGGGGTAAATGTCCAGTTTTTTGTCTTACACTTTTTGTTTTTCTAATTTTCAAGTGCTTGTGAATGGATACATCCTTAAAATACAATTTTTAAAAAAATGAAAAGAAGAGAGGGCTGGGTGGCACAGTCGGTTGAGTGTCTGCCTTTAGCTCAGGTCATGAGCCCAGGATCCTGGGATGGGGTCCCTCACTGGGCTCCCTTCTCAGCTGGGAGTCTGCTTGTTCCTTTCCCTCTGCGTGCCTCTCCCCCCGCTTGTGCTCTCTTGCTCGCTCGCTCTCTGACAAATAAATAAATAAAATCTTAAAAAAACAAAACAAAACAAAACCAGAAGATACTATATTCCCAACACTGTCAGGGACCCTGACATGGGACCCTGTTCTAAGACTCCAGGATCATGACCTGAGCCGAAGGCAGATGCTTAACCGACTCAGCCACGTAGGCCTCCTGGTCAATATGTTTTTTTAAAAAGGCTCTTTTTATTTTGTAGTTATAAATATTTTTCCATGCTAATATTTGGTTCAATTATTTTGCAAATGGAAAGTCGTATATTCTTCATTAAAATAACTTACAATTTTTAAAAGAATAGAAAAAAAACAATAAAAAGACATATAAAATAAAGCCCCAATTTTTAATTATTAGACCTCGTAGATGTACAGTTATTCTTTGAAATTGTATAATCGTTCCTATATTCTTCAATCTGTGTACTTACCTGTTGTGGATCAGTGATCACTTGTGGACCGTACTTGAGGGATACTGCTTTAGACTCCTCTTAGGAAGAATTAAGGAATTAAAGAGGTTTTAAAACAATAGGAAGAAAAAGGGAAAAGCACTCAGACTATAAGAGGCTACTTCTGAGAGGAGGAACACAAATAGAGAGGAGACTGTGGCTTTTCTTAGGATTTAAGTGAGAAACAACGGTCTTCCCTGTTCTTGAGTCAGCCACCCTTAAGCCTTCCTGGGTGACATGTTCAAGAATAACACACTTACTTTACATTGAGTTCTGCTGTAAACAGAAGGGGAATAAACTAACTGGACAAACTGGGATGCTAATGGTATGTATGTTATATCAAAACCTTGGAAAAGCAGAGAGGGGTCTGCTTTATAATATCCTAAGATGGGTGCTATGTGTGGGTTTCGTTTTAAACAGTTTTGTTGTAGTTAAACTGGCAGAAAATCAACTGCCCATACCTTTTTTTTTTTTTTTTTAAAGATTTTATTTATTTATTTGAAAGAGAGACAGAGAGAGCAAGTTTGGCAGGGGGGTGGGGTGGGGCAGAGGGCAAAGGAGAAGCAGGCTCCCTGCTCAGGACCCTGAGATCATGACCTGAGCTGAAATGAGATGCTTAACCGACTGAGCCACCCAGGTGCCCCATGTTTATTTTCTTCTAAAGTCTTATTTATTTACTTCAGACAGATCAAGAAAGTGAGAACACGTGGGAGACAAGGAAGATGGAGATGGAGAGAGACAATCTTCCAGCAGAATCCCTGCTGAGCGGGGAGCCCAAGCCGGGGCTCAGTCTCATAACCCTAAGATCATGACCTGAGCTGAAATCAAGAGTTGGCGGCTTATCTGACTGAGCCATCCAAGCACCCCTAAACCGCACATGTTTAGTACCCAGTTTAAAGTAACTTTTGACATGAACATCCCCATCACCTCCAAAGTTTCCTCATGCCACTTTGATCCCTCCCTCCTGACCTCCATTCCTTTCCCTCTACCCCATCCGCCAACCCCAGATAACCATGGCTCTGCTCTCAATAATATGTCAGCATTCATTTTTTAGAAATGTATAGTACTGGAATCAAAAGTATATACCTTTTTTAATCTGACTACTTTTACTTTTCATAATATGTTGAGGTTTATCCATGTTATTATATTTAATGTATTATATATAATAATTCATATATGTATATAAATACAAGTCCTTTATTAGATGTATGCCTTTCAAATGCAAATATTTTCTCCCACAAAGGTGTGGCTTTTCATTCTTTTAATGATATCTTCCAAAGACTAGATGTTTTTAATTTTTATGAAGACCAGCTTATTTTTCACTTTATGGATCTATAAATTTTATAGTTTTGGATTTTACATTTTGGCCTATGATTCATTTTAAGTTAATTCTTACAGTGTGAGGCATGGATGGAAATTCGTGTTTTATTTTTTTTATTTTTTTAAAGATTTTATTTATTTATTTGACAGAGAGAAATCACAAGTAGACAGAAAGGCAGACAGAGAGAGAGAGGGAAGCAGGCTCCCCGCTGAGCAGAGAACCCGATGCGAGACTCGATCCCAGGACCCTGAGATCATGACCTGAGCCGAAGGCAGCGGCTTAACCCACTGAGCCACCCAGGCGCCCCGTCGTGTTTTATTTTTTTGCATATGGATATCTAATTGTCCCAGTACCATTTGTTAGAGTATCTTTTTTCTGCTGAATTGTCTTTGCACTTTCACTAACAATCAATTGATTGTTGTGTGTAGGTCTATTTCTTTACCCTCTGTTTTGTTCTATTGATCAATTTGCCTATCAGGAAGCTAATGCCACACACTGCCCCCATGACCGCAGCTTTATAATAACTCGCAGTCAAAAAGTTTGAGTTCTCTAACTTGGTTCTCTTGTGCAAGGTTCTTTCGGCCATTTGAGGTCATTTGCATTTCAGTAAGAATTTTAGAACGGGCTTTTAAATTTCTTTTTTGTTGTTTTAGATTTTATTTATTTATTTGAGAGAGAGTAAGAGCAAGAACAAGCAGGGGGAAAGGCTAATGGAGAAGCAGACTCCCAGCTGAGCAGAAAGCCTGATGTAGGACTTGATCCCAGGACCCTGGGATCATGACCTGAGCTGAAGGTAGACACTTAACCAACTGAGCCACCCAGATGCCCTAGAATCAGCTTTTAAATTTCTGAAAGAAACCTCTGTTGGAGTTTTGAAAAGGACTGTGTTGAATCTATAGATATGAGAATGGACTCCTCAACAGTGAGTCTTCTGATCCATAGTGTGCTCTGCATCTCCATGCTTTTAGGTCTTTACTTTGTCTCAGTAATGTTTAGATTTTAGGGTATTGGTCTTGTCCAGCTTTTGTCAGAGTCATCCCTAAGGATTTCGTATTCTTCTTTGTAAATGGCATTATTTTCTTAAATTTAATTTGACTGTTGGCTACTAGGATATAAAAATACAATTAATTTTTTTTCAAATATTCTCACTCACCATGTGTCTAAGAAAACTAAACGGAGTTCTGAAAAGATGTTAGATTCTAGGAAATGCAGTAGTCCTTCAGAAAGGAGATGGTCAGTAGGACTTGTTATGGAGAGCCCTAGGTAACTGACAGTCTTCTTCCTGTGCTCAGGAGAGTGGGCTAGGGCACTGGGGTGCCTGATGGCCCTGGATGTGTAAGAAGTGATCCCATGGGTAAGAGATGGTTACTTCCACTGGAGAGATCAACTTAATGCAAAGTGTCAGTTAGTATCCCTCTTAAAGGAACCAGTGCAGAGTTTTCTGAGGAGCCCTGGGCTATGCACTAAGTTCAAAGACAGGAAAAAGATGGGCAGTGAGGTCTTGAGGGGATGAAACAATTTGAGAAATTCTGGCCTCATGTAGAGAATTCTACAACTCAAGAGGAGGGAGCCCTAGGTTGAAATCTTTTTGCTGAAATAAGCTGCTCAGTGAGAACTGCTTCAGCTACCATCCTGAATTGAAGAGATCCCCGCTCCCAAATATACTCAAGTTGTGAGTGCCTGGATAGTATGGAGGGGGCTATGAGCAAACGTCTTACAGGTAGGGTAAAACAGCCCCGATCAGCAGAGGACTGGGCAGCTAACCATGTGGCCAAATTAGCAGCAAGTTCAACCACTGGACAGATCATGCCATCGGAGAGATGTGGTGATTCTCTTGAAGTGGTCATAAGAAGGGAGCACCTATTTATTTATTTTAATTTAATTTATATTAATCTTTTAATCTCCTAGCATATAGTGTTTTGTTCGTTTCAGGTGTACAATATATGATTCAAAATTTTTATACATTACTCAGTGCTCATCACAGTAAGTGTACTCATAATCCCCATCACCTATTTCTCTCATCCCCCCTCCCACTTTCCCACTGGTAACCACCAGTCGATTCTCTATAATTAAGAGTCTATTTCTTAGTTTGCTCTTTCTGTCTTGTTTGTTTCCCTTTGATTATTTGTTTTGTTTCTAAAATTCTGTATGTGAGTGAAGTCATAGGTATTTGTCTTTCTCTAATTGACTTATTTCATTTAGCGTATTTCGTAACTCACTCTGTGTTGTTGCAATGGCAAGGTTTCATTATTTTATTTTATTTTTTTATTAACATATAATGTATTATTAGCCCCAGGGGTACAAAGTTTTATTCTTTTTTCATATCTTCTTATATATTCATTTATCGACAGACACTTGGGCTGCTTCCATAATTTGGCTATTGTAAATAATGCTGCAATAAACATAGGGGTGCATGTATCCCTTTGAATAGTGTTTTGTATCTTTTGGGTAAATGTCCAGTAGTGTGAATACTGGATCATAAGATAGTTCTATTTTTAGGTTTTTGAGGAAATCCCAGACGTTTTCCACAGTGGCTACACCAGTTTGCAAAATTTGAGGATGTGCCAAAAAGATTCAGAAATAAAGATAGATTATAATTTGAATTTACATTTTAAAAATAAAAATTAATTAAAATAACTTAGGACAAAATATCAAAATTTTATTTTTTTTATTTTTATTTTTTTAAAGATTTTATTTATTTATTTGACAGACAGAGATCACAAGTAGGCAGAGAAACAGGCAGAGGGAGAGGAGGAAGCAGGCTCCCTGCTGAGCAGAGAACCCGATGCGGGGCTCGATCCCAGGACCCTGGGATCATGACCTGAGCCGAAGGCAGAGGCTTTAACCCACTGAGCCACCCAGGCGCCCCAAAATATCAAAATTTTAAATGAAGATAATATATTGAGCTCTATTGGAGCTTCAGGTAAAAGGAAAAATGTTCTCCCTTGATTTATATTTTTTAAATATTTTATTTATTTATTTGTCAGAGAGAGAGAGGTAGGCAGAGGGAGAAGCAGGCTCCCTGCTGAGCAAAGAGCCCAATGTGGGACACGACCCCAGAACCCTGGGATCATGACCTGAGCCGAAGGCAGACGCTTAACTGACTGAGCCACCTAAGTGCCTCTATATATATTTTTAATGGCCATTTTTTTCCTAGAATATTAGAGTAGTTGGAAAAAATCTTGAAAAAATTGAAAAGCATATGTATTAAAACTCAGAATAATATTTTAAGCATAAGTATTTTATTTGTTCTGAAGATAATTTATTACAATTTAACTGTAGTGAAAGCAAACTCATCATCAATATTTTAAACATCTAATTCCAGACCTTGCAAACACCATCATACCAGAGTCCCCTACACCTCCCAGCCATGGTCAACCTACCATGTTCTTCAACATCATTGTGGACAGTGAGCCCTTGGGATAAAGTTCCAGAGACAGCAGAGAACTTTCATGCTCTGAACATTGGGAAGAGAATTTGGTTTTAATGGTTCCTACTTTCACAGGATTATTTTGGGATTTCTGTGCCAGGATGGGGATTTTATAGGCCATCATAGCACTGGTGGCAAGTCCATCAATGGGTGAAGTTTGATGATTAGAATTTCATCCTGAAGCACATGGGCCCTGGCATCTTGTCTGTGGCAAATGTTGAACCCCACACAGACAGTTCCCAGTTTTTCATCTGCCCTGCTAAGACTGGGTGGCTGAATGGAAAGCATGTAGTCTTTGGCAAAGTGAAAGACAACATGGATATTACCGAAGCCATGGAGCGGTTTGGGTCCAGGAATAGCAAGAAGATCAGCAAGAAGGTCACCATTGCTGACTGTGGACAAATCTAACAAATTAGACTTGTGTTTTATCTTAACTACAAAACCATTCCTTCTGTGGCTTAGGAAAGCACCCCTTTAGCCCCATCTGCTCAAAACAACCTATAATCTTTGTGCTCTTGCTACCATTCTATGGGTTCTATATTGTCCTTATTCCCTTCCAAGTCTTCCAGCTGGATTGCAGAGTTAAATTTATGATTATGAAAAGAAAACTAAACAACAACAATAAAAAAGTAAAAATAAAAATCTAATTCTGGAAAAAAAATTAGACATTAAAAATGTATACAAATATGGATTAATGAGGGCACACTTTTCCTTTTGCCTCAGGTACCATCATGACTTCCTGAGAATAAAACGATACGAAGAAAAACAAAACAGAGGGAAGTCAGGGCCGAGAGAGAGGTGAAGAGTCAGAGAGAGAGTCACAGAAAGGTTAACGTCCTTTGCACGTGAGCAGCTGACCATGTCAGAGGCCAGGTCTGTACCTGGACTTCTCAGCTTTGTGCATTAGTTTCTGTTGTTGTTATCACTGCATGATTTGTGTTTCTGTCACTTGAAATTCAAAAACCATGTTTAAAAGCTGGGTCTTTGCCTTAAGTTGAGTTCCTGAAGCAGACTGAGAGACAAGATGTGAATTCAAGTAGTTTCCTTAGCAGGTAATTCCCAGAAAGTACCAGGGCAGAATGAGAATGTGAAATGGGAGAGGGAAGGAAGGGGATAAAAGGAAGCTTTGGGAAGCAGTGCACTTGAACATCTCTGGGGTGTCTTTGTAGACACACCTCAAAGTCCCCTCACCCACTCCAGGTGACAAGGCTATAACATTTACCTCTAGCTCCCATCTGCCACTGGCTCCTGGGGGCTCTGACTCTGGCATTTCAAGCCTGCCTGTGCTCAGATCAAAAGAAAGATATTAAGCAGAGAATCTTAAGTGTTTGTGATATAAGGCCAACCAACCATGTGTACTGGAAAGGTGGTTTGTTCGGGGCTATGGTGAGAGCATCTGTAGACACCATGGTCTTGAAGAAGGACAAAGTCTCCTTTACAAAGTCTCTCCCTTTACAGATCAAAGTGGGAATCTGGTAATATACAGTAGAAAGCTCAGGAAAGAGCAGACTAAATGTTATATTATCTCTAGATCTTATTGGTAGTGTGGATTGGAAAAATCTCTTCAAGTTTTCAATTGATCTGAATAGTTTCCTCATCTGTGGAATGAGTAGAATGATGATAAAAACGACTTCAAAGCGGAGTGCCTGGATGGCTCAGTGGGTTAAGCCTCTGGCTTCAGCCCAGGTCATGATCTCAGGGTCCTGAGATCAAGTCCCACATCAGGTTCTCTGCACAGTGGGGAGCCTGCTTCCCTCTCTACCTCTGCCTGCCTCTCTGCCTACTTGTGATCTCTTTCTCTCTGTCGAATAAATAAATAAAATAAAAAAAAAACGCACCAAAAAATGACTTCAAAGCAATGCAATGAGGATCCAATGGGGTATGGAAGTGGATGAGAAAAGCCTAAATAATCGATTTTAATTTTTCTATTAGGTGGTCTTAGCAAAGAATTTTCTATGTTGTAGAGCATTCAAAAATCCCCATTGGGGAGGGTATATGCTCTGGTGAGTGCTGTGAATTGTGTAAGACTGATGATTCACAGACCTGTACCCCTGAACCAAATAATACATTACATGTAAATAAATAAATAAATAAAAATATAGAAATAAGTTAAAGAATGTAAAAAAAAAAAAAAAGAAAGAAACACTTAAAGACCTAATTGAAAATAGAATGACATCTAGAGTTTCTGATTCAGGGCACCTAGAATGTCATCTCAAACTCCACATTGTTTAAAAGTTCCCCTACATACACTAAAGCAGGTAGCCTGGGAGTCACACTTTGAGAAATCCTACAACAGCACAAAATATATGGAGAGAGGGAACATCTGGCTATGATAGAAAGAGAAGCCTGAGTTGGGAGGTGAAGGTCATACAGGACATAAAGGGAATCTGCATTTATCCTGTGACCAAAAAGATAATATGTCAAAGGCTTTAAAATAGGGGAGTGAAGTGATTGGTACCATAGTGGAAAAAAATGCCTTTGACTGCAGCATTGGAGATAGACTAGGAGGCAGCAAGTTGAGGATGGAGAAAACTCTAAGTAGGGGGGCAGGATGGAAATGAGATCGGGAATTGGGGGAATGAATGTGAGTACAGAGGACATGGGGGATAGGGAAACAAATGCTAATAATAGATTTTAAGAACAAAAAGCAGAACATAAAGATGCATACGCATACTATATTCTATTTTGTTTATACACTTGTGAGTGTGTGTGTATATATATATATATATATATACACACACACACACATTTACACAGAAAAAGGAGAAAAGGAAATGCAACCAAATGTTAATGCTTATCTCTGAATAGTAAATTATAATGGGATTTTAAGGATTTTTTTAAATGCATATTTTTTCTTTCAAAATACTCCATAATAGACATGTATTACTTTCGTGATTATATAAAAAGATATAAAAGAGGAAAGAGAGGAAAACTTTATTATAAAACAATTTCACAGGGATGGCTGAGGAACAGCTGAAGAGGAAAATCTATAAAAGAACAAGCCATTCTTCTCGAGGACCTAAAAGCAAATTCTGGTGAACCCTTTGGCACTATTAGTTAACTGTGATATGGCTATTTTAGCTCTTTTTCAGCTACTACTTCCACCTCATATGCCTTTAAAATACAATTAAATAAAAGTTACTACAGGTTGATGGATGGATGGAATCTTGCTTGCTTGCAAATTGGGTACAAGTTAAGCTATGTATATATTGCACCATTCAAGGGGTGAAACGCTTTTCTGTTTCTTTAATGAATTTTAACTTTAAGGTAGAGTCAGATACGCACAAGAGAGGAGAAAAAATCCATAGTTTTCAGAACTGACAGGAAAATGTGTAAGGCTTAGTAAAAATCATACCCTGTACCATGGTGTGGTAATATATCTAAGAAAATCCAATATATTGAATAGTTCTTAGATTAGCATCTGTTAATTTTGCTCAAATGAAACTTGATGGTTGATTGGAAGTGAAAAAGAGTAAATGTAATTCATAACTGTAAAATTGGGGGTAACATGGCATGGAGCATTCAGGATTGGCAATTTTTTTACTTTTAATGAGCTTCTGATGAACCTCTCATATTCACACTGTCATTCTACAGAGGAGGTCCAAAGGTTCCTTAGGTTCCGTAAAGCAGCCAATAGCTCTGAAAAATCCTCATAGTGCCTTTCCATTGACATCTAATTCAAGAGAGCCAGGACATCTTCAAAGAGAAAAGCCAGACTGACTTCAAACAGGAAAAGGGCTGGTCACCTCATAGAGTTAAGGAAGGGTGGAAAGAGGGGTTTTCATGAAAACCTAGGTTAAGCAGGGGCATCATTATGATGGAGGAGGAGTACGAGGGTTTGTGCTCTGCTATAATTCCAAGCAAGGCAAATGGCCCCAGCAAACTTACCAAGAGAGAAAAGCCTGGTGCATATTCAGGCAAAGCTTGTAAATAGGATTGCAAGGCAGAGTTTGTATTCTAGAGAATATTGGAACGTGGGTAGAAATTTAAATAAAACAATAACAAAAAACAAGTAGATCTCAAGTCAATGCTATGGCAACACCTGCTGTTTGCTGTTTACCACCCAAGAGGTCAAAATGTCTCCCAACAGTCTTGTCCAAGAAAAGCAATTCCTAAATTCAGTGACTTCTACTTTGTGGGCTGTGGACTTCTAAGGAACCAGGAATTTTACAAGGAGATTTTGTACCTATACATACATGAGTCTTAGATGAGAAGATATAAAAATGTAGAATTACCCGTAAAGAGCCTTGGTATTGCTTCTGACCCATATTTATATACTTACTACTGTTTTTCAAATATATGTTCAGTTTTAATAAACTAATTATTAATAACTTTGGATATTTGATCTTTTTGCAATCAACACATACCAAAAATATGTTATATGAAAAGCCGTGAGAGATTCAGACATTCAAGGAGCCCTTCCTTGCTCAAAAAAACTAGGAACACCTGCCTTAAATAATTACAGTTATCAGTACATAATAGAAAAGAGTTCTGATAAAAGCTGAGAGCAATAGTTCTTGGTCTTGACTGCATGTTCTAATTACCTGGGGAGCCTGTAAAAACCACAGTAAAAACCCCAGTGCCCAGGTCATACTCAGAACCTGTGAGGTGAGACCCCAGCATCAGTATGCTCAAAGCACATGTATTTCAATTGTAATTTTTTTGAAAACTAAAAAGTCACACATGGTAAAAATTTCTACATATAAACAAGTATATCCGATGAAGTCCCTCTCCCACCTCTTACTCCAACACCTATTATCTTTTCAAACACTACCACTATTATTATAGTGGGCAGAGATATCCTAAGCATATATGAGGATAAAAATGATGCAGAGATATCCTAAGCATATATGAGGATAAAAGTCTATATTCTCATTATCATATGAATTAACATTTATCCTCACCAAACATAGGACAGCTTATACAGTACGAATGGATGTAGCATAAAGCCTTGATCCTTTGGGTCGCAAAAAAACGAGCTGCTAACCTGAGTGGGATCACTTGCTTCTACGTCTCGCATAAATATTCTTTTGCTATTTGTTCATTAATTTTGCCATCTGTTAACTCCAGTGACAGAGAAGCAGTAGTAGACACCAAAGGTTAAGAAATACTTTGGGAGATAAACCTTAGTTTGAGAAAACTAAGTTATCAGTTAACTTAATTTTTATGCAAATAGATGCCATTGCCTTAAAGGATTTGGAGGATTTGGAGCAGTGCTTGGGTAGAGAAAGGATGGTTTATCGTGCTCCATCTCTTTAACTATCCAAGTCCTAGAAGATGATGAGCTGGGCACGGAAAACATGTCCCAGGAGTTGTACAAGATTTATTAGAATTTGCTCTAAAGACCATGTCTTTATCTTTTCATTCTTCTGGCTGTCTCTGGGTTTCCCCTCTCAATCATCCACTGTACCCCACCTCCCACCCCTTAAGGTCAGGAACACTATCTTGTCATCCATGCATCCTGAGTGCTTTGCACAATGGCTGGGCCTAGAAGGTAAGACCCACAAGGTCAGAGGACTCCCAGCAGATCTACTAGCAAAAAGGGATGACTCTGGAGCTACAGTGAGAAGCACCTGTGAGTGTTTGGACATGGGGCAAAGGGAGATCGGCAAAAGTCACCAAAGAAAAGTCCCAGAGATTTTTCAATGAAAGAACAAAAACCAGATGGTGTGGGTCCAAGTTCCAGAGCCAGTGCTCCCTATATGGCCTTGAGCTGGACAATCTCTATGCCTTTGGAACTGGATTTTTTGAAGCCTGGCTTTCTTTGGATACATGGCGTGGGTGGGAGCATTGTGAAAAAGTGGTCACATGCATCAGACTTGACCATCTCACCCCACTTCTTTAAGAACAATGTTGTTCTTATGCAGTTGGGAATTCTCCATAAAATCTTATTTGAACAAAGAGTTTCTTGCTTTGAATTTGGTTAAATTCTACCAGACTGATGATTTCTGAGATTTCCTCTGGCTTAAACTTCCAGGATTTAATAATTTCTAGATTTGGAGGCTATGAAATTAATATTTCAAACTTTCAAATTTTAAAATTTATTTCTTCTTTGGCCTGGGAGTGAATCATTTTCTCAAAAATGCCACTGAAAACATTATAATAGTGTTCTCACTCTGAAACCCTAAATGCACATAGGCATCAATGCATTAATGACTTTTCATTATTTCCTAGGGAAATCAGCAATTCTCCTTTCTGCTTAGATTTGTGTAACAGCAAATAGGATTTTCTAGGTCTATGAATGGCCCACAAAGACTTATCTCTTCCGGTGAAAATTTCCAGTGAAAATCAAAATGTGGAAAATATTTTTGCTTCCCCCCAACTTCCCAACAAGCCAAGGAGGAAGCACCACTTTGCTGATAGCGCCCACTTCACTTCATTTAAAGATAACAAATGAGAGAGACACTATCCTAATAGGAATCAGAGGACTGAGGATTAATTATTTTCCAGGCAGCTGACTCTCCCGCCCTGTGGGAGGGCGGGCTGTTCCTGGGGGAGCTCTCCCACACCGCTGATAACGCCCTTATGCCTCGAAACAGCTGTTGTCAGCCTAGATTTTCAAAGTCTCAGGGCCTGGCACAGAAAAAATTTAGATTCCTGGGTTTAGGGAGAGGGGCGTTGGGCAAGTATCTAGCACACCTGAGTTTTGGTCTTGGCTTCACCACGTGACATGCCCAAGGCTCAGATTTCTCATCTCAGAGATGGGAATGATGATCCACATTCTACACCTCTGGAGGCATCTTCAGGAAACAAGATGCCCGAAGCTTCTTTATGGAGGGTTGCCTTGGGAAGCTTGAGCTACTGCAACAAAATACCTTGCTGGGACAGGGTTGGGATCTTAAACAACGTGCATCTACTTCTCACAGTTCTGCAAGCTGGGAAGTCCAAAATCAAGGTGCCGGCCAATTCAGTTCCTGGTAAGAGCTCTCCTCCCAACTGCAGGTGTCCACCTTCTCACTGTAGCCTCAGAGCAGGGCGAGAGACAGAGACAGAGACAGAGAGAGAGAGCACGCTCTGGTCTTTTCCTCTTCTTATAAAAACATTAATCCCATCATGGAGAAATGATCCTATCAGCATTTATTCCAACCTCTTTCCAAGATGCCTGTCTGGATCGCAAGCCTGGAAGTTATGAACATTTGTCAGACGACCTTGCAGCTGGTGGATAGGGGTGTGATTTGGACTTTGCCAACCACGGGCGCGTATGAGAGGCTTGAGGATGGTATGGGGTGGAGGGAAGAGTCCTGGGACACTGGCATCAGCTGTCACGGAAGTGGCATGGCTTAGCAGCAGGCAGCTGGAGGGGCAGCCTCCACACAGAAAAGGCAGTTTGGTGAATGTGGTAGAAGCAGTGGCTCCTTTGTCAGCCGGTTCTGGGGTGTGACAGGCTTCCTTCCACTCCTTGGTTCCCTTAGTCCTTCCAGCGATTCTGTAAACCACTTAATAGTAAGCTGTAGGTCCCACCTTAAATTCACTAGAGTCAGAAGCAATTTCTGTTTCTCTGTAGGTCAGGTGCTAGGGACACACAGGCTCTCAGAGAGGTGGAAATAGGGGTTCAGAGTGATGTTCTGATGTTACCATTTTCTGTGTGCATTAAATAAAATATCTCCGTACAGGCTGGCAGAAGAAGTAGACTGAGGAGCAGATCATTGGACCAATTTTGAATGTCCTTGTGTGTCATACTAAGGACAATATGGTTTTATTCTGCAACTAATGGAAAGTACCATATTCATGAGTGTGTTTCTGCATGATCAGCCAGGGTAAAGAAGGATTGCAAACAATCCGGAATTGCAAGGGCTTACAACAGGGAATACTTACTTGTCGCTTCTTCTTTCTACCTGTCTAATACAATTAGACTTCAGCTCAGTTTCACTTGGCTTCACTCTAGGACCCACGAATAGTACACCTTCTTTCTACCTGGCACCACCGCAGGTCTTTCAACAAAGGGAAAAACAAGTGAGAAAACCATGTGTGGTTTGCAACATGGATGAACCTGAAAGTCATGATGCCAAGCGAGAATAAAGCCAAGCAGAGAAAGACAAATATTGTTTGATCTCCCTTACATGTGGAATCTATCACAGTGGGACTCCTAGTAACAGAGAACAATTGTTAGCTAGTTGAGTAGAGAGAAGATAGAGAAAGAGGAGGCAGAGCTAGGAGGTAGAGAAAAGGAGAGATGTTGGTTAAGGATGCAAATTTTCAGTCATAAAATGAATAAGTTCGGGGGATCTGAGTATGACTACTACTGCATTATATGCTTTAAAGTTGCCAACGGTGTATATCTCAAGTGTTCTCACTATACACACACACGGACAATGGTAGCTAAAGAGAAAGAAAGAAAACTGCACAGAGGCGCTTCCAGCTCTTGCCTGAGGATGTCACAGGACAATCCTATCCCATTTCATTCACAAAGCAGCTCGCCCAGACACACCAGATACCAGAGCAAGGAAATAAGAAGGGAGGTATATAAAGAGTTGGCGTATATCCTACACTTTGCGTCAGACAGAAAAATCCCTACTCCTGCAATAGCACAAATCAGTAATTGGGTCCTTAAAAGTGTGAAATATGGACCAGGGTGTATGCCAAAAATAATCACCAAACATCAAGCGAGACTGAGAGTCTGACAGGAAGGAAAGGGAGTGATTCTTCAGGGACACCTGAACAAGGTTTTCCCCAGTGCTCTCGTTGGATAAATGTTAGTTATTCTAGAAGGAACCGAGGATACAATGTTTTAAAGCTGGAAAGTTGTCATAATGCCGTTCTTTACAATTTCTGGTGTTCTGCTCCAGAAACTATAATGTATCTTTGTGGCCTACCTTTTTGTTCTGGAAAAAACCCTTTTAGTCTTGCATGTGTAAGATAAGCACCCAGATACTGCCCTGAGGGAAGCCTTGTGTGTAGCAAATATAAATACTCAAGATTGAAATACCGAGTAAACTGTATAGCAATTAAATTAGGAGTTTTAGCAAAGTGTATCCCTGAATTGTTAAATTCTTCACACTAAAACAGGAGTAGATTGTCCTGTGGTTGAAACATGTGGCTATCCTGAGAGAGGCGTGTGAATTCTCAACTCAACAGTTATTTATAAGTAATGAGCGCCAAGACTGGGCTGCTTGAGGAGATGAACACAGACTTGCTTTTTGTTCTTCTTGCTGGAGAAAGCTGGTGCTTCACCCCTTGCTCCTGGGACAGGGCGGGTGGTCTCCACAGGTGTGCTGCATGGCTCAGTGAACAAGACTAGGAAAGGAACTGCAGGCCAGATCCCATCCTGAGAGTAAGGGAATGATGACCCACCTTCTCTAGGTGGAGTAAATTATCTATCAAGTATCCTTCTGCAAGCCTAGTCCCAGAGCCTGAACAAGGTGGGGTTAGTCCTCTCTCTCCCTTGGATTGCAAGTACTTCGAAATTGGGAAAGATGGTTAGGCCATAGTCCCAAGGGAAGTGGGAGTTTGAGTGTATTCTGGGGAGGGGGCACTTTGAGTGGTCTCTGCCACAGGGCTGCCAGTCAGGACCTAAGTGACAAGGACCCATTCGAAGTGCATTTCAGTTAGACTGACTCGCTGGAAGCTGAGATTAGTCTTTGCCGTTGTTATTGAAGTTGCTAAGTTCAGTCCATGCTGTGCTTCTGTTCCCCTCTAGTTTACAGCCAAGTCTCTCTAGAAGTCCTGTCATGATGTGTCTCAGTTGTGCTGGGAGGGTTACCAAGAGCACGGCCAGTGGGGTTTCAGCAGTGGTCTCCATCAGAGGAGAGCTATGACCAGCACAATAGGCATCACGTGAGGGTAACAGCAACAGAGCCCCCTGGGAGGGATTGTGTTTTTTTTGTTGTTGTTTGTTTGTTTGTTTTTAATTCATGCCAAGCTGCACCTTAGTGTGAGCTAGGGGACCTATAGCTGTCTATGCCTCCAACTTGTCTTTTCTATCCAAGAATGCCAGAAGGACTCTGGGCTCAGATACTAAGTCCCCCAGGCATACCCTCTGGCACAGCCTCTCTATTGTGGCCCCCTAAATCACTCTCCTGCTTCCAGTGTGAATGCCAACAAAACACCACCACAAGGAATATACCTGAAAGTACTATCTTTTGAAAAACACTTTAAATGGCAAAATAAAGTTCTGGACTCATGACTCCTGCTCTTGAAATAACTGTTGACGTCTTTACTGGTTCTTCTTTCTCTTTATATTCTAAATCAGTATTTTCCTTTTTCTTGGTTCTTGGATTTTGCATGCAATAATTTGGCACAGGTTACCTGGACTCTTTCATTACCCCCATGCATTTCAAGCCAAGCTTTTAATGTTCTGTCACAGGACAAAGCCTCCTGAGCAGAAACAGCTCAAAGAAACACCTCCATTAGCTTCCAGGGAGCAGGATCATATTTAAAATTTGAGGTTTATTTACATTAAAGTTACTAACTGAAAGAGTATTTGAATTTTTCTACCCATGTAAGCCAGTGTGCTTGCTTTTTGCCTCCAGGTACTCGTATACATCTGTCTGCATGCTTTGCTACAGACTTAGGTCTGGAGAAGGAAACAGGGAAGTATAAAGGGAGAACCCTTGGTTGCAGGAGAAGGCGTGGATCATTTACACCCTGTTTGGGGGCCTTCTCACTGTTTGTCTTTGAACATGTCAATTAAATCTCCTACTTTCCATTTCCCCTTATGTAAAAGTAGTATCAGTACAAAGACCTAAGGAGATAGTAATCTGAAAAATTCTTGAAATTATAAAGAGCTTGCTAATGAAAGTATTAATTCATATGGTCTACCTACTCTAGTCCGTGGGAAAGAACACTTGTGCTGGCAGGAAGTTGGACTTTTATTTTATCTCAATGAGTTTCCATAGGCTCCTCAGAGCATTTGGCCTTTCTTTATGCTATTTGGTATAAACGTGAAAAACAAATGTGCACACAATAAATATTTAACCTTCCAGTCCTACCTTTCTTTTGATGTTTATGAAAATTCGTGGGAGACAATATTTAGACAGTGTTTTGTCCTGCATTCCCAGGAGACTGAGCCTGAGGCAAATGTGTATGCTAATATTTATCAGAGACTATAATTCCTAGGTGGGAATAGGGAGAAGGGAATGAGACAGGCAAGGGTCACCAAGCTGGCCTCCAGAGGCTGGATCTCAAGGGACACTCTTTTATAAAGCCTTGTGAATGACTGAGGCTGGGTGGCCTGTTGTCTGAAGGGAAAAAGGGGAAGCCTGTATTGGTTCTCCACTTCCATTTCTCATTGGTCGAAGGCTTGCTCCCAGGTTTGCTGCCCCTCTCCTGCAGGTTGTGCCCGCCCAAGTAATCCAAGCACCTCCCACTTTAACCAGGGTTTCCACCCTTCCCCCACAGCCCTGGGGCTGAGCTCTGTCAGGCTGCACCTGCGTGAACTCAGGGTGAACTACAGCAGACCCTGGGACCAAGCAAGCACCCAAAGTCCCAGTGGAAGGCTACAAGATTCTTAAATGGTGCCTAAGCAGTGGCAGCTCAGACTTAATATTTAGTTTAGGGTTTATTTTATTTTGCAAAAATGTAATTCATTTGTATATATTTTCTCTGTCACTTCTCATAACAATATAGTCAACAGGCAATTCATCAAAATGGTGCACTTATGAATTCTTGTAGGTCCTATGGACAGAACACCCAAAATACCATACAGCTTCTGAAATATTTAGAAATATTGCAAAGCCTCAAGAAATGTCTTTTTGGAAGCCACTTTTGAAAACTGGGGTTTCCCTGTGTTATACTCTGCATTCACAGGTTTTGTGTGCCCTTGATCAGGAAAGGTGACCTGCTAGAGAGTGCTAAGCAGAAGATTCCAGGGTTTTCTTAGCCACTTAACAGGTGTCAGACTTCTAGCAGTGGCTCTAAGGCACACTGTGAAGGTAGGCTTTCTTTTTCCACTTCTACCTGTTTTCTTCCAGAACAATGCTCCCACCTTCCCAACAGCCATTCCTCCAGACTCCCCTAGTCTGGACTCATGCTGCTCCAGGCATAACTTAATTCCCATTCAGCCATGAACGCGGACAGAGCACTTCTCTCTTATCATTCATTTAACAAATACATTATCAAGCATCTACTCTGTATTAGGAATTCTTTAGGCTCTGGAGATCCACTGATGAACACAGACAACTCCCTAGCTCTTGTGGGACAGCATACTAATGAAGGAAGCAGTTAATAAGCAGGGAAACTAATAAATAATAATTTCAGATAGCAGTAAGTATATAAGAGAAATAAAACGGGGCCATGAAACAGTTTTGTAAGCTCTGAAGTGTAACCGTGGCCTAATTTATTCATGGCTGGCCACCGTTCTAATGTCTTGTTACAAGTCCGAGAGTATTGCCCTGTGAACGCCTTTAGGCATTTAGAGGCTCTTATCTTCACATCTTTGGTGTCTCTTGAATTGCCCATTAATCGCCAAACACTAATGAGAGACAAAGTCTTATTCCAACAAATATGTGTTCTTGAGGAAGTGTAGATGATCACTTGAGCTACAAGAAGACTTCTTCCAACACCCCCTCTCCAGGTTACATGATACCCAGAGGTTGTGCCCAGGAATGCTCCCTGGGAGGTATCCTGTAATGAAAGTTCAGTGGCTTTGAAAGAATTTGGCCTGTCCACTTTCACCAGGAATTCCTTCTTTTATTATTAACTCTTAAGTAACATATTTGAAATAAAAACTGTCACAACCAAATTCCACATTAGCTCAATTTTTAGACTGTTATTTTTTACCCCAATGTACTCTTTAACTCTTGAAGGAAAGAGAAAAGACAGAGAAGGCCAAAAAATATAAGCAAAGAAAGGTTTTAAAGGCTTTTTGCTTTTATTATATTCACACATTATTGGTCAGGATAGGCTAGCCTATGTTGTAGTAAAAAATAATCTCAGAATCTCAGTAGTTTAACATAACAGTTTTCTTTCTTGCTCTCAAAAAGTCTCCTGTGGGTCCATATAACTCTTGAGAGCAACTTCCCTCCATGTGTGACTCAGTGACCAAAGCTGGACATTTCTACATGGGTCCAGATCAGGTGCTGTGGCAGCTTGTCTATACCTTGGCCTGGAAATGACACACATCATTCCCAACGAGAACCCATTAGCCAGAACCAATCACGTAGCTCTGCCTACCTGTGAGGATGCTGAAAGATGTGGGATGGCAACTGGAATGTCTGTGAAACACCTCTATCTCTCCCACCCTGGTCATGAAAGGTATCAAGGAAAAAACACAGAATGAAAGGGGCGTTCATGGGTCCAGGGAGCCTGGTCTTTGCCTGCCTTATATTACTACCAATGCCAATAAAGGGAGGTTCAGATACAATTTTACACAACACGTAGAATTAATTAGAAAGGACATCTGGGAATGTCACTTTCCTCCCAATTTTGCCACTACCACCTGCTATCTGTGGCTATGGTTACAGGAACCTCTCCTGGAAGTTATAATTTCTAAGACAGCTCACCCAAAATATCAGTGTTTCCCAAAAACAGTTCAAATAACTTTCATGACAGGTTTTGGAAATAGGACCAAAAACATGTTTGCAAATAATCTATTTCACTCAGTTTGTAAGATAGTTATGAATGTAAGCACTTTAATTTGTATCAGATTTTATATGTTGCTCAAATTCAGATGGACTGGACTCCATTATTTAATTCTCCTTGGAAAACAGAAGCCTGGCATCTGCCCAGTTTTTCACAGATTCTGCTGTGATAGGCTCTGCAAGCCACAAAATACCCTCCTCAGGGGCCTGTTCCTGTGGCTGAGGGAAGGGAAAGAAACTGTGTGCAGGCATGTGCCTCTGTGTGTGTATGTGTGTGTGTGTGTGTGTGTGTGTGTGTGTGTGTGTGTGTTTATGCGTGCATTCGTGCATGGGTGTGTAAATGTGAGCAATTAACATCAAAGTCTCTTCCCTTTTGTCAATTCTCCCAGCAACATACCACCAGGTTAGAGTACTAAGACTTCACAGGAAACTTCTAGAAAGGGAAGTAGATTGGTGTTAAAGGAAGAAATGGAGAAAAGCATGTCCATTCTCAAGTTAATGCCTATCAAGATATGGTAGATCATTTTTTTCCATTCTTAGGTGCTCTTGGTTGTCATTCATTCATTCATTCATTCATTCAACAAATATTAAGGACAGGTGTTAGTCCTTAACTGAGGAATGAAAAAAACACTGACAAATCAATGGTCAGTAATATTAACACAGCCCTTGCTCAAGAAGCTCAGTCTAGATGGGAGATAAGTCACCACATAACAAATAATCACATAAGCACGGGGCACCTGGGTGGCTCAATGGTTCAGTATCTGCCTTGGGCTCAGGTCATGATCCCAGAGTCCTGGGATGGAGCTTTGTATCGGGCTCCCTGCTCTTTCTCCCTCTTCCTCTCCCCCTGCTTGTGTTCCCTCTCCAGACCTCTCTCTCTGCCAAATAAATACATAAAATCTTTTTAAAAAATCACATAAATAAATATATAACTTGCCAGTATGGTGCTTGCTCTCAGAGCTGTTTTCTGCTCTTTCCCCTATCTGTTGCATTTTCTTTGCTTTCTGACTTCTTGAGAAGTTCAGCCAACAGAAGCACAGTCAGCATTGGAGGGTTATTGGAGGGGGAAAGCCATGAGATATTTCTCCTCTCTCACTCTATCTCCTTTGGACAGCCCTGGCTGTGACTCTAACTCCCTAACTATGTGGCTTCTCCCCCAGCATCCATCAGGCATCCCCAGCTTTTGGGCTCTGATAATATACTCTCTCCCCATCATACCTACAGGCCCAGGGATGGCAGTGGTTTTCATCAACAATTGCTTCTCACAAGTCCAGCATCTTTATAACCAGTTCCCTTCATTAATTTTCCTCTAACTTGCATTTCCTTCCCAGGGAATCACATAATAATAAAAACTGTGATGAGTGCCAAAAAAGAAAAGTATGTTGTACCTAGAAAATTTATAATGAGGACTCCGTTGTAATATTAATGGTCAGAGGAAGCTTTTCTGAGGAGGTGATATTTGAGGGGAGATATGAAGGCTGAATCAAAGTTAAACAGACAAAACACATGAGCAAGAGGATGTCTAGGCAAGAGAACAGTGTGGTGTTGGAGACCCTCAATGCTACTAATGCACAGGTCAGGAAAGACGCCATGGCATTCACAGCTTCTTCACTGAGGGTTTGAAGGGCACCAGCCAGGTATTGCAGGCCTGGCTTGCACATCCAGCTCTTGCACCAGGAGCTTTATCACCATAGATTGTGTTGTCCTTATCTTCAAAATGGAGATAATATCATACTATTTATTACATATGACTATTGACCTAATTAAACTAAATAAGAAAAAAAATTTAATTATGGTTAAATATTAGGAGCTGTAGCTGTTATGAGTGTAACTGAGCAAAAGAAACAGCTCAACTCACAGTAATTTTAGGAGTTGGGTTTATTTTTCTCATAGAACAGTCTAGGGTAAACTTGGTTCAAGGATCAATAGTCTCATCATCCCCCTTTATCAAGAGAGCACAAACTTTCCTAGAATGCCTTCCCAACAGACTTGCACTTATTTCTTGTGGTCTAGAAGTAGGTCATATGGCCTCACTTAGCTCAAGAGAGACTGGAAAATAGTGTTTGGAGGTCAGCAGTTGTCAAGAAAAGAGTTGTAAGTATTTGAGGTTGAAATTCATTTAAAATTATCTGCCACAGAAAGCTTTGAATTAAAGTCACATTAATCAATGCCCCTATAATCTGGTATCAAATCTAATATGTGGGTTTTTTTTCCCCACCCCAAACAATTCTCTGACACCCACTGGGTTTCCTATAACACAATTCTGACACCATCTACCTGGAGAAAGCATAAGATCCCACAGGTTAGGGGTTTAGTCCTACAATCCTGATCCTCCCCCCATTTCAGATGTTAATCACAAATCCAGGTTATTACCTGTATTTCTGACTGACTGGCTATGGATTGGCCCCCTTCTTTCTTAATTTGCTAGAGTGACTCACAGAATTCATAATCATTTTAATTATTAGATTACTTATTATAAAAGGATATGACTCAGATACAGCCACATGGACTAAATGTGTAGGGTAAGGTATTGGAAAGTGCACGGAGGTGCCATGCTCTCTCTAAGTGCACACTCTCCTCAAACCTCCACGTATTCACCAACCCAGAACCTCTCCAAACCCCATCCTTCTGGGGCTTTATGAGGCTTCATTACATAGACTTGATT
The DNA here is from genome assembly GCF_030435805.1 of Mustela lutreola. Classification (NCBI taxonomy): domain Eukaryota; kingdom Metazoa; phylum Chordata; class Mammalia; order Carnivora; family Mustelidae; genus Mustela; species Mustela lutreola. The sequence continues at coordinate 119,373,949 of NC_081292.1, read as the reverse complement.
GATTAAATCATCAACCTTCAGCAGTTGATTCAGTCTCATATTCCTTCCCCCTCCCCCAAGGTCAGCAGGCTGGGACTGAAAAGTTTCAACCTGCCAGTCACATGGTTGGTTCCTCTGACAACCAGTCCCCATCCTTCTGTGCTTTGCAAAAGTCAACTTATTCACATAAACTCAGGTGTGCTTGAAAGGCATTCGTTATGAATATGAAACACCTTCATCACTCTTACCACTTAGGAGATTCCAAGGGTTTTACGAGCTCCACCAGGAAAAGAGGGACAAAGACCAAATATCTATTTCTTATTATAAATCATAATACCACACTCCTAAAACCTCTCATTTGAGAGGCTAAAGTGCTTCCATAGGTACAGAATGTCTGTTTGCTCAGAGTGAGCAAAAACTAGGAAGAAGTCATATCTGTCCTAAGAGCCAAGTGCACATTGCGCCACTTCCTCACGCATGTTTCCTGTAGATCTAGGTTACACAGCCAAAGCAATCAGGTGGCTCAGTTGGCTTCATAAACAGAAGTTCTCAACAATAGTATGGTCTTCTCTGGCTCAGAGATACTTAACCCAGTGACTAAAAAGTGCAGGCTCTAGAGTCAAATGGGCATAGATGGAATTCTGACCCTGCCCTTTCCTAGCTGTTGATTTAGGGCAAGTTAATGTTTAAAACCTTCATGTTACTCATTAGGTAATGAGAATGAGTGTTGCTTACCTCCCTTTATCACGATGAAGATTAGATGGAAAGCACTAATACAATGGGTGCTGTATACTAACGGTTCAGTAAATGGTAACTCTTATCAACATTAATAGTAAAACTTTTCAAATTTACAGATTCCTCAACTCTATCTCAAAGATCAAAGTGAACAGTAGAAGTTATGATGAATAATGATCTCTTTTTCCTTCCTTTGCATCTATAATTGAACTACAGGTTTTCTTGCTGGATTCCATCCTAGATCTTGTAACTGTTAGTGTTTGAATGACAACCTCCCCCCTTATATTTCCCAAGGCCTGTGAAATAAACTATGCCATTCTTGAGTTGGGTGATCAGTCCAGGTAATATATCTCGTAAGCTTATTAGCTGCCTGTGGTAGAATCTTGCCAGATTCAATTGGCAAAGACAACTTTATAGCCATTTCTTTTAATCGTGTTTGTAATATTGCCCATTAAACAGAAGATGTACCATGCCAGATCTTGTTCATTTCAAAGCAAATTATAGGAGGTGACAATTGTGCACTAAGAGAAAGAGTCCAATGTTACACCAGCAGGGCCACAAAATCAGACATCTGCTTTTTGACAAGCTGACAGATCCCAAGAATTGAAACTTGATGAATCTTAATGCTGTCTGTCATATATTACAATGTTCTTCAATTATTTCTTTGTGAAAGCATGACTAATGATAATTTCTACTAGGGGATCATTTGCATATTCAAGCTCCACGTTTTGCAGAGAAGAGAATGTTGATTTGTTGAGAGAGCAAACTTTTCCCTCCAGATTAAAATGCTCTTTTCTAATACAGCTATGTTAAGATTGCTATAAAAACCCACAGAAAGATAAAATAAAATTCAGGAGCTAAGTACAATCTATTTTACTTCTAAGAAAAAAGAAATATTTTTTCCTCATATTTTGGACTAGGTTTCTTGAAAACATGCTCTGCAGCTGCCATTGTTCATAGGGAAAAATGATCTGGATACAATTGGCCTAATCAGCTCTTAATCTGAGAGCATAAGTGGATGATTACACCTAGTGTTACCCAAGCAAGCAGCTGCTGACACCAGGGTCCTTTGGAAAATGCTGCTCCTGACTTAAATGCCAGGGAGGTGGTACTGAAGATTTCAGACACAGGGGATCAGACATAGAAGCTCAGCCATTGTATCTGGTGGAATCATCTGCAGAGCAAAAGGCTGTTTTTTTGCCCAGATGAATAAGTGCTAAGATAGCTGTCCTTCCTAGAGCATGAGCAGCTACTGGCCAAGGTTGCCTCTGTCCAAAAGGTGGAGCTGGAAAGAATCATCCAAGGCTGTGTCAGTCCGATTTGTTAGACAGATGATACCAAGAGATATTAGAAAGACTGGCGGCTGCCTTAAGACTGTGCATGGTTCTTCCCAATTGCAGGAGAAACAATAATATGATGCAAGGTTAGAAGAAACAGCATCACCCTATACTTCGCCACATTCTACTCTGACATAAAACCAAACCTGCCCTGGGCTGTCAACAAAGTCCAACAAAGTTGGAATCAGTGAGTGGTACATGAAGGATGAAAAAGAAGTATCCAACTGAACAAAGAGGACAGGGTATTTCTCCAAGAAAGAACGTTGTGAGTTCAGCCTACAGGCTTGAAAACACCAGACCCTTCCTTGCCTCTTCCAGCTTCTAGTGGTTGCTGGTATTCCTTAGCTTCTCTCTGCCTCCGTTATCACATGGTCATCTTCACTGTTTCTTTCATGGTCTTCTTAGAAGGACTCCAATTATTGGGTTTAGGGCCTGCCCTAACTCAGTATGACTTCCTCCTCTTACCTGGATTATAGCTGCAATTACCTTATTGCCAAATAGGATCACACTCAAATGTGCCAGGTGTTGGGACCTCAACATAGCTTTTCAGGGGACCCAATTAAACCCACAACATTGGCACATGATGAACAAATAGGAAGCATCTAAGTGAATATAGAGGAGAGGGTATTTCTGGTAGAAATAATATCATGAGTCAGGCTTGAAACACCATGACACTTATACAGAAAAACAAGCAGTGCTAATAGTCAGGGCTTCCCTCCCTCACTCTTCACTCCTAGCAGACCTGATCCTCTGCGCTAAGACCTCTGGCACATAGGGTTACTTGTTCACTGCATGTATAGAGAGGTCACTAATGTAATCACAACATACTAGCTTGCCCCTGACATTTGCAGGGCTCAGAATAAGAATACAAAGACCCGCATCACATATGTTTAATTATCTCAAAGTTATGTTTCATGCCACATATTGTTAAATAAAATATGTTCTGTTCTCTTATTTTGACAAATATACTAACATTACTACAAAATTTTAAAATAAATTGGAAAGCTATGGTTTTGATTTAACTGAAAGTTGGAAAAATATCAATGGTGATCCACCTGGGTGTTCTGTTGAAGGACTGGTGATGTTAAGATGTGTAATAAAATAAAGGCATACATAATCCATAAATCATCATATATTTATCTCATAGAATTTATTTTTCTTGCCTTAATTTCAGAAAATGTACTAATCATGTTGTTGTTATCAAGCTTTTCACATAATTTGTGTTTTATTGACAGGATTGCCAAATTAGACCAAATTTCTTGAGTGATTATTGTTCTTAGGTAGCTTCTATGAATTTTAATCTTGAGAAACTGCTCTGCTGAGGCAAGAACAACTTATATTTTCAACAAAATGCATAAAACAATGCCTAGGTTAAGACATGAGTCATGAATTTTATACATTATTTTTAAACATAATTCTTTTACATATGAAAAATTATCATAGAAAAAAGTTACATTTAGTTTTATTATTAAAATTGTTATCACTTATATATGATAGCTTTGGTTATTATTTAAAGCAATATCTAGAGCCATTTCACATTTCTTTAGGTTTTATTTTGAATATTTCAACATTGGGATGTTTACAAAGAAACCTGAAAATAGTTGTATTAACTTGTAAGATTTGTTCAGATCTCTCTTCAAACAGGACTCTATATTAATCTATACTAAGAGAGAACAATTTTTTTAAGATGTTATTTTTAAGTAATCTCTGCACCCAATATGGGGCTCAAACTCACAACCCTGAGATCAAGTCACATGCTCTACCACTGAACCAGCCAGGTGCCTCCAGGTGCCCTCTTAAACATTAGTTTCAGGATTATTTGCATATATTATTTACTTCTCTTCAAGTTATTTTTGTTTCTAACTTCTAATTAATTTTCTTACATTTTATTGACAAGTATTTTTATTGTGTAACTCACATGTGGTTTCTTTTGACTATAAAAATATATTCTATAGTTTACACACACATGAATATGCATGTGTGTATGTATAAAATATTGGGATTATTTTATATAACGAAATATTTAGTTGTCACTATGTAAATTGAGGTTGATTCAGTGCTAATTCATGGATTGGCACAGAAAGAGAAACAAGAAAATAGGTGTGCCTGGGTGGCTTAGTCAGTTAAGCGTCTGCCTTCAGCTTGGGTCCTAATCCCAGAATCCTCTCTGTGTCAAGTAAATAAATAAATAATCTAAAAAAGAAAATGAATGCTGGGCACTACTAGGCAAAGACATTTTGGTAGGCAAAATCTACGACATTTACGCTATCAGAGAGGGAAGACTGGACAAATGAATTTATTCACCTTTTCTTTTATCTAAATGTTCTTCATTTTTTAAAAAAAAGATTATTTATTTATTTATTTGACAGAGAGAGAGGTCACAAGTAGCAGAGAGGCAGGCAGAGAGAGAGGGAGAAGCAGGCTCCCTGCTGAGCAGAGAGCCCTACATGGGTCTTGATCCCAGGACCCTGAGATCATGACCTGAGCTGAAGGCAGAGACTTTAACCCACTGAGCCACCCAGGCACCCTCTAAATGTTCTTTACATCCAAGACTTCCTCAAACTCCAAACTGGTGTCTGTCTCTAAAGCTGGAAGCAACTCAAACACCAAATTTTCACAATCAACTATTCTTTCAGAGATAGAGTATAAGCAATTTGGTGTCTCGGGAACCTTATGTATGGGTTACTATAATATAGAAGGTTCAGAGCCAAAGAGCCCTCTTGTCCAGGCATAAGGGCAATACTGCAGTCATTAGTGTCCAGTGACTCCACTTAGCTTAGTTTTCTGGCTCACTGTCTCATTATCATAGGGACCTAACAGACAAAATTGGCCATGGTAATCACATTCATAAACTAGGACATCTAAACAGTATATGTGCACAAACACACATACACACTATATACTGACTTTAAATAGTCCATGAATGTGGACGACTTAAATTGAAACCATTTTTAATGATATGATACCAATAATAATAAAAAGGAGGGAAAGTGGGGGGAAAGGAAGCTACTATCAAAGAATTATTATGCACCAAACATTGTGGTCTATGCTGTATACATATTATCTCATTTAGATATTGTTATTTTACAGATTAAAAAAAAAAAGACCCAGAGAAGTTATAACTTATAGAAAGTCATAGCTGTTAAGTATTAGAATCAGATTCAGATCACAGATTAGCCTGACTATAAAGTTCATGTTCTTATCCTCTACAGTATGACTTCAATTTGACAGGGCAAGACATTAATCATTACTCTACTTTTTCTCTATGTTTTAATTCTTAAAATGAAGATGATTACACAAAAGACAACATTCTCATGTTAAAATATTCAAGAAACACAAAATTGTATGTAGCAAAAACCCAAGGTCATTTTTTTATGTTCCACCAGGATCCTTTTCTTCTTCCCAGGTAATCACAGGATGTAGCTTAGTGTACCTAGACACATATATGGTCTCCTTTCACATCAATTAAGTCAAGAACTATGTATTATTTGTGACTAGACTTTTTTAAACATAGCAATATGTCTTGAAATATTTTTACATCTGTATAACTAGATCTATCATATTATTTTCAACAACTAGCATTTTCACTGTCCCTTTATCAACTAGAGTTTATGACATTTGTATTTTTTGCAATTTTGGAAATGCTTCATTGAATAGCTTTATACATACAAACTAGTATGTACACTGATTTTGAAGAATTGGTGAATAGGACTTGAATGGCTAGTTTGCAAAGTATACTTCTTTTTTAGTATTTTGATGGAAATTTCCAAGTTACCTTCCAACATTACTAATTCATACTCATACCAAGATCATACACGACTTTTTCTGCCATGAGAGATGATTGTGTTTAAAGGAGTATATTTGGAACTCTGTAGCTAAACCATTTCTACCTATATTCAAATGGTGCTTAGAGTTTATATAAATCTGCTTAAGGCAGCAAGCTATTGTCAGTTAAACAAATAAAAAATCATTTTTCCATAAATACTTATCTCTGCACAAGTCTTTACTATGATATAATGTCTATAGCTTTTTCTTCCACAAAAACAAAACCTTCAATTAATTGCAAATTAAATTTGAATTTTGGTTCTTTCAGGCTTAGAATGATAATGATAAAACTTGCATTAGTATTGTGGTTTTTAATTTTTTTCTTCCAGGGCGCCTGGGTGGCTCAGTGGGTTAAGCCGCTGCCCTCGGCTCAGGTCATGATCTCAGGGTCCTGGGATCGAGTCCCGCATCAGGCTCTCTGCTCGGCAGGGAGTCTGCTTCCTCCTCTCTCTCTCTCTGCCTGCCTCTCTGCCTACTTGTGATCTCTCTCTGTCAAATAAATAAATAAAAATCTTTATAAAAAAAAATAATAATTTTTTTCTTCCAGATTTATTGAGGTATGATTGACAAATAAAAATTGTATATTTAGGTTGTATAATTGATTTTTTCAGGTGTACAAGATGATGATTTATATATATGTATACTGTGAAATGATTACCACAATCAAGTTAATTAACACATCCATCAGTTCACATAGTTACTGTTTGTGTGTGTGGGGGGAGAGGTGTTAAAAACTTTTAAAATCTTTTCTCTTAATAAATTGTAAGTATTCAATACAGGATTCAATACAGGATTATTAACTATAATCATCATTCTGTACATTAGAACTTCAGAACTCATCTTTTAACTCAAAGTGTGTAGCCTTTGAGAAACATATTCCCATTAGACCCCAGCTCCTGTCAATCACCTTTCTATTCTCCGGTTCTACTCAATGTTTTTAGGTTCCTGAAGGTATGGAAAAAGAGATCCCCTGTACACTTTTTGTGAGAATATAAACTGTTACAGCCACTGTGAAAAAATTAAAAATAGAATTGCCATATAATCCAGCAATCCAGCATCTGGGTATATATCCAAAGGAACCAAAATCAATTATCTCAAAGGGATATCTGTACTCCCATGTATGTTGCAGCACTTTTCATAATACCTAAGATATGGAACAACCCAATGTCTGCCAACAGATGAATGGACAAAGAATTCCATTGTTGTATGTGTGCAAGTATATCCAGGAGAAACATTTTCATAGACCAAGTAGGCCATATCTCTGAATAATAGTGCCAATCAGTATATGACCAACATCCTAAGAGAGAAGCACTAAGCATTCTAAGAGTGAAAAATTAATTCTAGCCAAGGAAGCACAGGAAAAGTAATAGAAAAAGAAGGAGAAGAAAGAGGAGGAGGAGGAGGAAGAAGAAGAGATAGAAGAAGGGGAAGAAGAAGGAGAAGAAGCCAGAGTAAACACTTGTCAGCCACTACCATATGCCTCACATCCTTCCCTGACCAACTAACACCACTACTCATACCACTTCTCTCATGAGACAGTCTTCCATGTCACAACTTAACAGTTAGTTAAATTATAGGAAGATTCTAACACTCCAAATAGTATTATTTGTAGGAGTTAAGAAAAAATATCAGGAAGTTAAGCCAATTCAAATTATGTGATATAGGTTGAGCATTTATTTAGTACAAGTCATAAGTTCTCTAAGAGTGCAGTCTCTGACAGCTATCTCTTGGTGATTCGTTGCATAGCCAGGTTGCTGTGAATGGATTTTATATATCACCCTAAACATACGTAGTCATCTTATATTTAGAATACATATAAGGTAGTATATACATAAAAATAGGCTAGGGAACCCTGTGTGGCTCAGTCAGTTAAGCGTCTGTCTTTGGCTCAGGTCATGTACCCAGGGTCCGGGGATCGAGTCCCACACTGGGCTCCTTGTTTAGCCGAGAGCATGCTTCTCCCTCTGCCTGCTGTGCTCTCTCTCTCTCTGACAAATAAATAAATAAAATCTCCTTTGAAAAATAGGCTAGGATGCTATAGAGAGAGATGAAGAAGAACTGTAATTGTGTTCATGAATTACATCTATGCAAAAAATATTTCCTCCAGTCAATAATTGGTGGAATTAATTGTTTATGTCAGGTCTCATATTAGGTAATTGTGTACCTGATCCCAGGAAGTAATATAGCAGCCAAGAATAGTTACTGACATGTAAAGGGCAGCATTTTAAATCAACTACGATAGGTATTGAAACAATTATCAAGAAAAAAATTAGATCCCTATTTCTTCACACATTCAAAAATAAAGTTTATATGTATATCAGGACTAGACTGTTAAGATATCTAAAGCAGGCCCAAGATTGGGTTGCTTGTGCCAAGGCCCATGTCAGCAAAGCAAATACTAAGTTTCTATGCTCAGCTCACCCAGAATAGGGAGGCTCAAGTCAATCAATCACAGCTTGTTTCCTTGCACAAGCTATCTGACCCGCTCCTAGACTTCCCTTTGCTCCACACTGGGAAAGCAATTCTGCGTTAACCAATCAGTAGATGTCCAGTATAACTTTCTTTGTTCCTCCTCACTTTGTTTTATAGATATCTCTTGCCTTGTGCAGCTCTTCAGAGTTCCTTCTTATCAGCTAAGATTGGGTACTAAGATTGGGTACTGTCTGATTCACACATAACTGAATAAAAGTCCACTAGTAAATTGTCTGTGGAAAATTTTCCTTTCACAAGAATTGACATTTGTTTTCCTGAATGAGACACCCAGCATAGAACACTACACTTAACAACTCCAAAGTACACATGGAAAACTCACCAAGATAGAACACATGCTACACCATAAAATAAGTCTGGATAAATTCCAAATGAAATTACACAGACTATGTTCACTGGTGGCAATGGAATTAAGTCAGAAATCAATAACAATAAAATGTCTAGAAAATTCCCAAGTACTTGATAATTCAGCAGCCCATTTCTAAATAATCCTTGATTCAAACAATAAATCATAAAGGAAATTAGAAAACATTTCAAGTTAAATGGTAAAAACATAATCAAATCTTACGAGGAAACTAAAATAGAGCTTGGAGAGAAATTTATAGTGTTAATTGAATGCTTATATCTGAAAATGACATAAACACAAAATAAATGATGTAAACTTCCACCTTAAGAAGTTATGAAAAGTAGAGGAAATCAAACCTAAAGTAAGTAGAGGAAAGGAACTAATATGGATAAAATCAAAATCAATGCAATAGAAAAAAATTAAAAAACAATAAAACCAGAAGTTCATTCTTAGTTAGAAAAGTTTAATAAAATGGATAAACACAGCAAAACCAGATTGAGATGAAATGAGATAAAATACAAACGACCAATTACCAAAGGGGAGGTGAGCTTACAGACATTAGAGAGATTTTTTAAAAAGCATATTATAAACAACATAATACCACTAAATTGAATAAATTAGGTGAAATGGACAAATACCCTAAAAAACACAACTTACCAAAATGTACTAAAGGAATAAAAATTTTTTATAGCTTTATATTTTTAAAATGGTGTATCATTAAAAATAATCCCACAAAGAAAATTCTAGGCCTTTACCAAACATTTAAGAAAGGAAGAAAGCAATGATATGCAAACACTCAGAAAACAGAGGACTTCCTAATCTATTTTTTGAGGTTGTATAGCCCTAATTCCAAAATATGACAAAGATATTACAAGATGAGAAAATTACAATATTACAATATTCCTCTTAAGCATATATAAATATCTTTAATACTTGGGAATCAAATCTAAATATAAGAGAAAAATAGCAAATGGTTTACCTCAGGAATAAAATTTTAAAAAATTAAAATTAAAATTTAGTTTTAACTTAAAAAAATTCTATATGAAGAGAATAAGGAGAAAAGTTGGATTATCTAAAAAATGAATTTAGCAAAATAAATTACCAATAATAATAATGATTGAAAACCAGAAATGCACATGAACTTCTTCCATCTGATAAATGCTATTTATGGAAAGTCTGCTAATATCAAACTTAATGATGAATATATAATATTTTTCCTCTCAGATCAGGACTAAGGTAAGGATGTAACACCCACAACTGCTATTCTATGTTGTATTGGAGGTTTCTGCCAAGGCATTTGAGCAAGAGAAGTGCAATAATTATATTAAAATTGAAAAGGAAGAAGAAAGGTTGTTATTTGGAGATGATATGATTATACAGATAGAAAACCCTAATGGAGTTACAGAAACCTATTTGAATTAGTAAGTTTATTTGGCAAGGTCATAGTAAGTTTATTTGACAAGGTCTTTTGCATTTTTAAATACAAGAACTATTCTAAATTAAATTTTTAAAATGTCATTCATCTTAGCATCAAAAAAAAAAAAATGAAGAACTAGGAATAAATAAGAGACCACTACCCTGAAAATAGAAAACACGGTTGAGAAAAAGAAGCCTTAAAAAGTGAATAAATAGGGGCCTCTGGGTGGCTCAGTGGGTTAAAGCCTCTGCCTTCAGCTCAGGTCATGATCTCAAGGTCCTGGGATCAAGTCCCATATCGAGCTCTCTGCTCAGCAGGGAGCCTGTTTCCTTCTCTCTCTTTCTCTGCCTGCCTCTCTGCCTACTTCTGATCTCTCTCTCTCTCTGTCAAATAAATAAGTAAAATCTTTTTTTTTTTAAAGTGAATAAATATATGATATGCATGGAATTTGTAGACTCAATATTGTTAAGATGTCAGTGCTCCTCAAATTTATTTATAGATTCAATGAAATCTCACTCAAAATATTACCTGGCTTTATTTTAATGCAAAATGACAACTAATTCTAAGATTTATACTGAAACAGAAGATTTAGTCAAGACAATCTTCAAACTGAACAAAGCTGGAAAACTTTCACAACATGATTGCAAACCTTTGCTATAAAGGTACAATAATAATAATAAAAAATTGGGGTATTGGCATACAGGTAGATACATACTTCATCAGAACAGAATCAAGACCTGAACATATTGGTCAGTTTGTTGATGATTTGATTTTTAGGAAAAGTATTCAAGGAACTGGGGGGGCAACCATGGTTATGAGTCTCCTTTGGGAGTGATGAAATGTTTGAAACCAGATGGAAGTGATGGTTGCACAACATTGTGCATGTACTAAATGCCCCTCAATTTTACACTTAAAATGGTTAATTTCATGTTATGCAAATTTCATTTTAACAACAGCAACAAAAGATCAAGTGAATTCACTGAGGTAATGGAAAGTCTTTTCAACACGATAGCAATTGAACAAGATATTCAATTGAAATTTAGAAAAAGAAAAAAAGAACCTTGACATTTACCTCATGCCATCACAAAAATCAATTCAAAATGAATCATAAATCTGTCCATATAAGTTAAATTTCAAATGTTTAAGAGGAAAACAAAACAAAAAAAAGTCTCTGTGAACTTTGGAACAGGTAAAAAAAAAAATGATGGGAAACAAAAAGCAGTAACCATTTTAAAAGATAGAAAAATGGTATTTCGGGGCACCAGGGTGGCTCAGTGGGTTAAAGCCTCTGCCTTCGGCTCTGGTCATGATCCCAAGGTCCTGGGATCAAGCCCCACATGGGGCTGTCTGCTCAGCAGGGAGCCTGCTTCCTTCTCTGTCTCACTGCCCGCCTCTCAGCCTACTTGTGATCTCTGTCTGTCAAATAAATAAATAAAATCTTTAAAAAAAAAAAAAAAAAAAAAAAAAAAAGAAAAATGGTATTTCACCAAAATGTAAAATTTTCTGCTCACTGAGAATCCCCATTAAGAAAATGAAGAAACATAGGCACCTGGTTGCTCAGTAGATTAAGCATCTGCCTTAGGCTCAAGTCATGATCCCAGGTTCCTGGGATCAAGCACCACGTCAATGGGGGAAGCCTGCTTCTCCTCCCTTTGCAGCTCCCCTACTTGTACTCTCTCTCTCTGTGTCATATAAATCGATAAAAAACAAAACAAAACAAAACAACAACAACAACAACCTTTCAAAGAGGGGCACCTAGGTGGCTCAGTTGGTTAAATGTCTGCCTTGGGCTCAGGTCACGATTCTGGAGTCCTGGGATCTAGCCCCACATGGGGCTCCCTCCTCAGCAAGGATCCAGCTTCTCTCTCTCCCTCTGCCTGCTGCTCCCCCTGCTTGTGCTCTCTTTCTCTCTGTCAAATAAATAAATAAACTCTTAAAAAAAAACAAAAACCTTCAAAAGAAAATGAAGAAACAAACCACAAACTAAGATGAAAAAAATAGATATATTTGACAAAGGATTTATATCTGGAATACACAAAGAACAATAAATCAATAATAAAATTAATGATAAGTAAGTAATACAGTAATTAAATTGTATTAGAAATAAATAAAATAAAATAAATAATAAAAACTTCTTAAAGTGGGCAAAACTCTTGAACACTTCACAAAAGAAGATATATGGATGACCAACAACAGTTACGGTTCAATGTCATTCATTTAACAATTAAATCACAAAGATATTACTTCACACACAATGGAATAGTAATAATTTAAAAATGTGGGCAAAAATGTAGAATAACCATAACTCTCATACTTTACTGTAGGGATGTAAAAAAGTACAACCCCTTTGGAAAACGGTGAACTAGTGTCTTATAAAGTTAAACATACAGACATCCTACAATCCATTAATTTCACTCACTGGTATTTATCCCAAAGAAATGAAAATATCCGAGACTTACAAAACAAAAACTTGTACAGCAATGTTCACAGTAGTGTCATTCATAATGGTTCTTCAATAGAAACAATACAAATGTGCATCAACAGAAGAATTAATAAACAAATTGTTACATAAACATATAATAGACTACAGCTTAGAAATTAAAAAGAAAAAACTACTGATACATACAACATATTAGTAAATCTCCAGAGCATTATATTGGGTGAAAGAAGCCAGACATAAAAGAGTACATGCTGTGTAAGTTCATTAATATGAAGGCCAAGAGCAGGCAAAACTATAGTGATAGAAATTAGTGGTGTTTCCTCTGGAGCAAGAGGACTGGCTGCAGAGGGGCATGAGGAAATTCTCTGAGGTAATGGAAATGTTCAATATGATTGGGGTAGGTTGACAATAAGAAAAGCTCATTAAACTGTACACTTAAGAACCATGCATTTTGTTGTATGTAAGTTATATCCCAGTTAAAAATATCAGAGGAAAAGAAACGCTGTTTAAAAAAAAGAACTAGAAGAAATTTCTAAAGAAAATTAAAAAATCAATGAGAGCTACAGAAAAAGATGGATATATTAATCCTCTTAAATCCTCATATATATCTATATTACATATAAATATATGTATGTCATATATATATGGCTTAAAGACACCATAAAAGAATGAAAAAACAAATTGCAGACCAAAAATAGAGAGTTGCAACTTATGAAACAGTTTTAATAGTCTTAATAAGCAGAATTTCTTTCAAATCAGTAAAAAAAACATAGGGAGTTCAAAAAAAATTTAGCAAAAATGGTGACTAAAATAAAATACCAGTAATATCCTTCAGTCCAGAAATCCCACTTTGTATTTTCTACATGGAATTATACACAACGGGTTTCCTGGGTAGATCAGTAGGGCGTCTGCCTTCTGCTCAGGTCATGATCCCACGGTCCTGGGATCTTGCCCCATGTTGGGCTCTCTGCTCAGCGGGGAGCCTGCTTCTCTTTCTCCCTCTGCCTGCCTCTTTCTCTTTTTTCTGTGTGTGTGTGTGTGTGTGTGTGTGTGTGTGTTTATGTGAAATAAATAAATAAAATCTTTAAAGAAAAAAGGAAATATACACAAAGAAGGAATATGTACAAGATATCTATTGTTTATAAATTTAAAAATTCAAGAAACCAAATGTATACTTCATTATCCTTCTATTGACAAACTATAGTATAACCATATTATAGAATTAATCAAGGAAATTTAAAAAGAATGAGGTAGTTACATGTATATTCACACTGAAAGATTTCCAATGCATGCATTAAGTAAAACACAAAGCAAATTAAAATAAAGACTGGTTTTAATTTCAAAGTTGATGTTTGGGTTATTTTACAACAAAATAGTTTTTTAAAGATATCTAGCTATACTTCCAATTCCCTACTCCTTCCTGAACAACCTCAATTCTATAGTCATTATGTAGGTAGAACAAGATAGGTGACCACACCAGAGAAAGGAGAAGCTACAGTGTCCCAGAGTGGGATGGAAGGGGCTGAACAGGGTGGAAAGGATACCAGTGTAAGCTTGTAGAGTGGGGTGGTGGTACAGATAAGAGATTGATTGCACTCTGGAGAACTGACAAAACAACTAAATCTATTAAGGATAATGTAAGACAGTTTTATCACTGGCAAAGAAGAAGCATATGGTACAAAAGAGAGAACATTACAAGGAATCGTGTGGTTTGGTATTGGATTTAGAAGTATTGATGTCAACCTGTGGTTTTCAATATAGAGGTGGGTGTAAAATAAGTTTAAAGATATAAGTATAAAAATATATACACATATAAATATATATATACACATACATATATTCTCTAGCTCTGTCCATGAAAAGGATCTTGGAACAGATATTCTAGTAGCAATAAGCATACAAAGTACCTAGATCTAAATACCATTCTCCACTAAAGGAACTGAGGTTACTTGAAGAAATGGCTGATTCTAGGGCAGAGGCAAAAATATAAGTCTGAAATATCTTGCTGTATTAGGAAGCAAGAAAATGCTTAAAGAATATCAGAAGACATGGCCAAAAGACCACAGAAGTTACCCTAACTAGATTAGGGACAATTTGACCATCAAAAGAAATAATGAGAGTAATGGGTTATAACCCATTGGAAAAAAAAAAAACAGAAAAGTATGCATGTTCATATGGACATAAATAAATACATAAAGGAGTGGGATATGTACTTGGTTTCAAAGTAACTCGTCACAAAAGACTTAACTAATTTCAAAATATAAAAGACTAACATCACAGTGGAAAAGCCTGGCAGGGAGCATCTTAATTAAATGATCAAAATGAATATAATCAGTAATGGGACAAAGGAGAGTGACCTATCGCCAGATAAGACACAATGAGAAGAACACAGATTTACTTCGGTGATATTCCTGCTAGTGTATTCCTGTGTGTAACCTGAATTTAATCAGGAGAAAAAAATCAAACTAACTCAAATTGAAGGACATTCTACCAAATGATTGGACAGTAATCTTCATAGGAGTCAAGATCATTAAAGTTAAGGAAAAACTGAAGGAGACTAAAGACATTACAACTAAATGTAACAAGTAAGGCTGAGTTGGATTCTTCTGTCCTAAAGAACATTGCTGAGACAACTGAAATATCCATGGAATCTCAGACTAGATGTGTGTGTGAGTGTGTGTGTGTGTGTGTGTGTTAAGATTTTATTTATTTACCTGACAGATAGATATCACAAGTGGGCAGAGAGGCAGGCAGAAAGAGAGGAAGGGAAGCAAGCTCCCTGCTGAGCAGAGAACCCCATGTGGGGCTCCATCCCAGGACCCTGGGATCATGACCTGAGCTTAAGGCAGAGGCTTTAACCTACTGAGCCATCCAGGTGCCCCATCAGACTAGATGGTTTTAATGTACTAATGTTGATTATCTGACTTTGATGATTTTCTTGGATAACATCCTCGAATGTAGGAAGTTTGCACTAAAGTATTCAGGATTATGGATTATCAGGTCAGTAACTTCCTCTCAAACGATTCAGGAAAGCAAGTCTTTGTTTTGCAGCTGCAAATTTCTACATCTGTGATTATTTTAAAAGGTTCTTAAAGACAACTATGTAAAACAGTATATAAAGTACATTAGAAATATGAAAATAAAAAAACAAAACTGCATAGTTTTACATAGAAACCTGTGAAAATATGCAGGAAAAACTTTAGATGAAGTGGGCTGCATTTGAAAAAAATGATTGGTTGGGGAGCTTAAAAAGGATTCTTATTTGTGATTCAAAATATTTCTGTATTGCTTGATTTTTTATACAATGAATAATGTATTCATATATTGCTTATATAAAATGGGAAGGAGGACATAAAACTGTCACTATTTGCAGGTGATATGATTATATACTTGGAAAATAAAATTAACTTGAGAACTACTAGAAGCAACAAGAGAATTCAATAAGGTAGTAGAGTAGAAAATTAGTATTCACAAATCAATAGATTTCATATATAACGGAAACAAGTTACAAAGTGTAATAGAAAAAAAAATCTCATTTCTAATTGCAACAAAGAAAATGTATAGCTTTGCAGGGGGAAAACACAACAAGATGTTGGTTCTCCCTAAATTAATTTTAAAATGTACTGTAATCTCAAAAGTATCAACAGGACACTTTTAAGAACTAAAAAAAAAGTTATTCTGAAGACTGTGTGGAAAAACAAACAAACAAACGAAAAACCAGGACAATTCTGAAAAAGAGGAACACTGAAAAGGAACTAAAACTATCAGATGTTAAAACAGATAATAAATTTTGCATAATGAAGCCAGTGTGGTATAGATGCAAGAATAGACAATGTAACAAGGTAAATATGGAACAAAAAAGATCCAGAGATAGACCTATATACAAGTGCATTTGAAATGACAGGGGACAAGATGGACTTTTAAATAAATAATGTCAGAAGAGCTTAACAGCCATATAATAAATAACGTTATTTCAAATATTCCATTTTGTAATATGATAAATTCCACATCAATCAAATAATTGTCTAAAAAAACTTTTCAAGTCTTCTTGAACAAATTCCTTTACAAACTTGGAGCCTTTCTAGGATTCAAAATCTAGACGCTATTAAAGAGAAGATAAATAAATAGACACACTCACTTCTATAAAAATAAAAACTTCTACTCAACTAAAAAACAAGACCAAAAGCAAAGTCAAAATATTACTAACTGAAAAAAGTACTTACAGTTTGTATAAAAACAATCTGAGGGGTTGGAAGCGGCAGCGGGTGGGAGGTTGGGGTACCAGTTGGTGGGTATTATAGAGGGCACGGATTGCATGGAGCACTGGGTGTGGTGCAAAAATAATGAATACTGTTATGCTGAAAATTAAAAAAAAAAAGAAGAAGTATAGTGCCAATCTTCTTAATAAAGAATAAAGAGCTTCTAGAAAATGAAAAGAATAAGACTCATAACTTAACAGTAAAGGAGAAAGGTGATGAACAGCTTCCTTGCCAGGCAGGGGATGGGGAGAATTCCTTGAATAAAACACACACACACACACGCACGCACGCACACACACACACACACGCACGCACGCACACACACACACACACACACACCCCTAAGCTTTATTCATAGTAATGGAAATATAAATTAAAACCAAACAACTGTTACTTTCCTCCTATCATATAGGCAAAAATTCTAACTATTTAATGACATATCATGTTAGCAGAGCTTCAGGGAAATGTTTTTTTTTTTAATTCATTGCTTGATGGAACATAAACTACCCCTATAGAAACAATATGATGGTGTTTATCCAAAGTGCAAGTACATTTACTATTGGACCCACCAACTCCATTTCTGAGAATGTATTTTAATCCCACATCTGCACACATAGGATGTAACGTCAGTGTTATTTACTACAACATTGTTCGTAATAGCAAAGATTTGCCTGGTGATATCAATAGTCATCTTAAAAATACCACCAACCTGAAAAATTCATTAATTGGGGGTGACAAAATGAGTTATATTACATTCTTATAATGGAATATTTATATACTTGTTTTTAACAGGAGGAGAGCTGAGGAGGACAAGAAGCTACTGATAAAAAATTATGATTTTTTTTTTTAAAAGCAAAGCATATAACTGAGCATGGTCTACTTTTTTATTTTTTAATTTTGCAAAGAAAAGGAAAAATAAAGAATATGTTGGTTTTTATTTTTTTGTATTTTGCTTATATTGATGTAAAGATATTCTGGATGAAGATAAAATTACCACTAAAAGGAGCAATGGGTTTGAATGGATATAGGGATAGAAATAAATTTTCCCCATATTACTAATCTTAAGCTAATGAGATGTGGGGTTATGCCATATGAAATTGGCAATTTGTAAGTATTCTGACCTATAAAAATGGTGATTTCTAATAGTTACTATTGCTGTTGCCATTTTACAGATTTTGAATGTACATGAGAGTCTGGAACAGAGGAGATGCTGATATTATTGGGATGTTGTAATATAATCAATTACATTAACAAGTCAACATTTAAAAAGGTATCATCTGAGGAATTGGTACATTTCCTTTTATGGGATAATGTTAATTCATCAGTTTTTGCTTTTTGTCTTGGCTAACAAGAATCTCAAATATTGACATTTAATGGTTGTCCTGTTTTCTCTTGTTCTTTTCTTCTTAATTTGTGCATACTTAAATTTTTTTTCTGTACTATTAAGTTTAATTATAAAAGGTGTAGTACAAAAATAATTGTTGTTAAATAGCTGGTGACCATCCCTATCCAGTGGAAATGGAAGATGTAATAGTCATGGTACATAGATAAATTAAGCCTTGATTTCAGATAGTCACATAAAAGGTACTGAAGGTCTGAGAGGATACACTAATCAAAGAGTCAAGATACACACAACATTTTTTGTTTCCGCTTGGATCTCTGAAGATGTTTCCCTTGTGACTGGAATAAGGACCGAAGATGTAAGAGACAAATTATTAAGAAGAACACTGGGGACTAAGTGAAGAATGTGGATTAAGCATAAATAAAAATGCAGGTTGGACCTTGAGTTCAGAGGGCTGGAAAGACATAAGCTCTAATCCAACGTTTTAAAAGTTTTTTTTGTACCCTGAGTGAATATTTTCTCAAAATGATATCATAAACAGGATTGGGGCTGTCGCTCTCCCAGAAGCAAAAAGATAAAACTTCATTTCACAATTCTAAGAAGCACTGTCCTAAATGCACAATCAGTTACTTCTCTCTGTGGCTCAGAGTGTCCTTTCCTTATGTGATGTTCTGATTTCATCAATGGTTGCAACCCAGTCTCAGATCCAAATGGTCTCTAGGAGGAAACTGCTCTTTTGCCTGATGTCATCAGCCGTCATCTTGTCAGGGTACACCAAGTCACCTTCAAGTCCCAGGAGAGAGTATGGGAATCAGCAAATAACTTCTCGCTCTCCCCACCCTTCCTTGAATGATAAAGCGGCCAGGGAAAGGAACAAAGAATGGGGAAATGGAGGGGAAAAGAAGGAAAGCATCAGCTAAAAAATATATGTCCTAAGACTAAGTAGAAGGTCACTTAATCTGAGACAATTTTGGAAAGAGGCTCTCAGCATCTTTTTCATAAAACAAACTCAATACCCTAAGAGATACAAACAGTGACCAAGAAGACAGGAAATCACTAAACTTAAATGTAGATGAGCTACAGAGATACATTTTATTCCAAGAGCTACAAAAGGAATAAATATAGCCATTATGTAAAGTCCTTTCTACAAATCTGAAAAATAAAGAAACATTTCGGAGAGGAAGGGAAGGAATGAAACACTGCCTGATTGGAAAAGACAAACAAGCAGATGTCTGATCCATGCAGAAGGAAGACAGACCATGTGAGGATCATTTAATTTTCAGATTAACAAATGCTGCAGCTTCATGTTTCCTCTGCTGTCTTTTCTTTCCCATGGTTTCTAGCTCAGGAAGTTCGTTCAAAAAGTTTGTTTTGGGAATTGAGAAACCAGGGCATAGATCTTATTAAAAAGACTTATGGTTTCAACCTTGATAAAGATGAAACTTAAATTTAGATCCACAATATTAATATTTTATTTCTAATCCCCACAACAAAGGGCACCTGCTTTTATCTCAGAAACAATTCAAGCCCCGTTTTGGATTTGTAAGACATAAAGACAACTTCCTAGATTTATCCTTCATTTTAAAAAAAAGGGGGTGGGAAGAGAGAAATTAAGAAATTCTTTACTTAGAGGAGTAACAAAACAACATCACAGATTTTCATTTGGTATCTCTAGATCCCATGTCCTGGCTGCCCCATTTGGTTGGAAGGAAACAAGACTTGAGAGGTCTCATGTTAATTTGAAAGAGAAAGTCATTAAGTGCAAGGATGCCCAAAGGCTTTGGCCAGCATCTGCTCCAGGATACAGCTGATCCATTATGGAAAATTAAGAGACTGTAGTTAGGTACTAAAAGAAAAGAAGTCAATTTCTGAGAGGAGCCCAGTCTGTGGTATGATTCATTTGAGTTTAGTGCTTTACTGGAAGCTCTCAGCAGTGTTAGGAGTGAACTAATGTCCCTTTCTGGAAAAACTGTTCTGTCCTGCATTATCTCACTGTATAGACACTGTCAATTTCATGAGGTTTGAGATTTATACAATTTGGGGAGGGGGCTCTTTAGAGAAAATAACGAAAATATTACTACAAAATTTGTTAGAAAAGTGAATATTATTTTGAATGGGGAACAAAATTGCAGTAAACTACAAACTTATCAAAGTTGATAAACATCACAAAATCAATATAAATACCATATTTTTACTAATTGCCTGACATATGCTATACTTCTTTTTCTTAGGTAGCATAACCTTTGAACACTTCTTCATATTGGAAATTTTGTGGTATATTGTCTCTAAAGAGGTAACAAATATAACTCAGCCTGAAACATGGCTGATGAAATTCGTTATAGTACTGCTAGTTTTTTTTGTTTTTTTTGTTTTTTTTTTAAAGTCAGCCTTACAACTTGCTATTGATGAGATGCGGTATGTTGGGATGCATAAAACATGACTTTGCACCCAGGTGTACCACATCTTCAATACTGCTACAGGTTTTGTGCTGTAAATATAGATATTGGGATAAATTTCACACAAATTCCATCAAGAGAGGAAAAAAAATGATCATGCATTGATAATTATATATGGTGAATTATTGAGTATATTCTTAACACAGATTTTGTTTTTTTCTAGGTATTAATGAGAACTAAATTCACCTCTGGAAAATTTACACATCTGATAGAAGACTTTCCCATAAGCCATTTTGCTCCATACTTTTCAAACATTGTTTCTCCTTCACTATCCATTACTCAATGCCAGGTGTAATATGACATGTTTATATCATGATACAACATATGATCCTGTACTTGTTTTTTTTTTTTTTTTTTGTTGTTGTTGTTTTTACAGGTTTTAGAGAAATGGCATAGTGGGTATAGGATTATTCCTAGAAGCCATTCCTACCAGAACAACTAGCAGTAGCTTAACTGTATGTGAACATTGTAACCCACATACATACAGCCCACAAAACTCAAACTAAATGTATTCCCAACTCATCTTTCCTTGGTAGGAGCCTCGAAATTCCTGTGGCCACTCCAACACCCCCCTAGTACAAGGGGAAGGGTAACAGAAAGTTGAAGCAAAAGGCAATGGTCTTAAAATTGCAGTTAAAACATTTTGCAGTTTTTATGAAAACACTTGATTATGCAATCACATTACCAGATTATCTCCCAGAGCCCTGGCAGGAGCTCATCTGTGCAAGTAAGGGAGCTTTGAAGCTGAAGCTTTATTAGTTTCATGATAAACCCACATTTATACAGGAGCTTCTGCCTCCTATAGCCAAGTATATGCTTGTGTGTATGTCAGGTGTAACCGGTGCATTCATATCTACTCTGTCATTCAATTGTCACAATATTCCTATAAGGTAATGAAGTTATTATCAACATTTTAAGAAATGGGGCAATGAATTCAGAGTTTCAGTAACTTGCCCAAGAACACATAGCTGGTAAGCAATAGAGGATTCAATTGCAGTAATACCAACTCCCAGTTGCTTAATAACACCTATGTGGGCTGAGAGCAGGAAATGTTGGTGGTTGGTGGACCCAAGTTCTAACCGTCAGACTTAGACCAAGCACCCTTCAATGTCTATGCAGCCTTCTCTCGTCACTATCATCAGGCATACCAAATCCTTTCTTAGGCCCAGAGCACATCCACAGGCTCTACAAGATAGTAATTTATGCACAGTAGACTTTGTTTTATATTCCCATTTGATTTTAAACTTGTTTAACATTTTGACGATACACTATCCAAAGCACAGGAGTTAAGAAATTATAGGGATGACGTAGACAGTTGTAATCTTTCTGCAGATACTAACAGCCCTCAGGTATCTGTAAACAAACCTTACTTTGGTTTTTCACAGAACAGAAAAGAACACATCTTCGAAAGACTGAAGTCACTTAAGGGGAGTAAACCTGAGACTAAGTGGAAAGAAAAAAGAAATTATGAAAGGAAGCATAAAAAATAAATTAAGTAGTAATGTATCAGGCTATAAGGATGAACATAACAAAAATAATCCAAAGAAAATGAATGAAAATTTTTTAAATTATTAAAAAAAAAAAAAACAAACCCTCTCATTGTCATCACAGCTGGGCCCCAGGGAAAAGCAGTAACACTTTGCTTACATTTTACTCTCATGCTGCAGTCATAGAGATAATAGAATCAGGACACTCTTCAGTTTCCTACCACCAGACACAGAGAACTACCATCATTTGCTCTGATCCTATCATCCTTTCCTCTTGTTCAACAGACCAGAAGAACTATCTTTTCTTGTATTTAAGGCCATTTACTTTTTGGATTATCAAACCAATGTGTGTAGTCAGAAATCTTACCTGGTCCATTTGTCTGTTTCTTCTATACTTGGGTTTTTCCTCTCACTGGAATAGTCCTATTAGCTTCACAATTGTTTTAATTATCAGATTAGTACACGTATATAACATGAAAAGTCAAACGGTAAAACTAAACCTGTTAGGAGAAACAGCAGCCCCTCCCTTACTGCCACTCCTGCTTCCCAGAGGCGAACTCTGCCAACTGTCCGATCTTTCCTCTCTAAACTTACTTTCCTCTTTCCAAACTCCAAGCTTGCTGTTATGACTATTAAATTCTTAACCTAATTTTGTACTTTTTATTTTCAGATATTATTAATTTCCCACTAAGAAAGATCAGAGCATAAAGTCACAATTTGTGGTTATGATACTATTGAGTGTATACAACATGATGCTGGTACAAAAACATCGTTCTCAGGTGGGGCACAAAGTATGCTGATTGCATTCCCTCTCTGTAGGACTATTTTGGTTCCAGGAGTTGATGGTTTTGTTTGTACATTTGTTTACTTTTCAGATTATCAATCACTAACTTATCCAAAACTGTCTCTGGAGCTCTCTAAAAAATGAAATAAATAGATGGAAAGTCAGATTTATGGGAATAAGAGCATTGAAATAGTAAATATGGGTAAATAGAAAATATTTTTCATTAATTTTCCTCTCTTTAGTTTCTTTAAAAGTGCTATTCACTGTTTAGAACAATAACCATAACTTGATATTGTATTTAGAACAATAACTATAACATGATAGAAGAATAACTATAACATGATAACAATAACTATAACATATTTAGAACAATAACTATAACATGAAGTAACATGATTTTTAGGGTTTATAATATATGTTGAAATAAAGCATATGACAAGAGTGGTGCAAATGACAGTAATAAATGAAACAGTTGTACATGTTTTATAGTTTATATGAAATGATGCAACACTGAAAGTAGACTGTGATAAGGATACTTATTGTAAAGTCTAGAACAATGACCAAAAATGCAAAAAAGTACAGATTAAAAAGCAAAAAGAAGAAATAACATAGAATATGTAATAAAAAGAAGAAATAGAATATTAAAAACCTAAAAAAAAAAAAAAAAGCAGGGGGGTCCTGGGTGGCTCAGTGAGTTAAAGCCTCTGCCTTCAGCTCAGGTCATGATCTCAGAGTCCTGGGATCAAGAGCCGCATTGGGCTCTCTGCCCGGCGGAAAGCCTGCTTCTCTTCCTCTTTCTCTCTCTGCCTGACTCTCTGCCTGACTCTCTGCCTACTTGTGATCTCTGTCTGTCAAATAAATAAATAAAATCTTTAAAAAGAATACAAAGCAGGAAAGGAGCAACGAGGGAACAAAAGACGAAATAAAGAAAAGCAATATTAAGGCAACACACAAATTCTAACATATCAGTAATTATATAATGTAATTTATAAAATGTATTTTATAGTTTACACACACCAGTTAAAAAGCAGAACGAATTAGACACAACTATACAGTGTCTACAAAACACTCACTTTAGATATACAAACACAAGTAGGTTGCAATTGAAAGAGTGCCATTATATGCACCATGCTAATGTGTGAACTTTAGACTTCAAGACAGCATTGAGCGATAAAGAGGACTATTTTATTATGATTAAAGATCAAGTCATTAGAAAAATGTAAAAGTCCTAACTATGTGTGTATCTAATAAAAAGAGCTTCAAATTCAAACACTGACTCAAAGGAGAAATGAACAAATCCACAATTACAGTTGGTGAGAATATTTATTAGGCTACCGGTACCACTAGGATGCTGCATCAGTCTTACACGTATGATTTCCTTTACTTTCTGCAATTTCCTAAGGTTACCTGGTTTATAGTAGCTTAAAAGAAAGTACTTCTCAGTGTTTACTTCAATTCATGTATCATGGGAATGATCAGTTCCTACCAAGTTTGAAATCATTTCCGTATAAAGTCAACCTAATTCCAAGCCTTTTGTGGAGGTAATTATTTGATAATTGTTTCCACTTTTTTTCCTTGGTCTAGTCAACTTGGGCAATTTAGAACTTAAAAGGCTTTCCCTGACTTAGTCCTACTGGGATTCTCTCACTTGGATTTCAATCCTCAAGAAAAGACACAGAAACACAGAGACACTACACAACAACAAAAAGCACTACCCTTCAGCTCTACTGTATTTCAGTAAAATCATCACCCCCATTTTCCCCTGGGCTGTCACACTTGCCCTTTATAAAAAATGCTCTTCTTCTTCTATGCCAGCTAACAATTCTGGACTGTGAGATGTGCTCCACAAAATCCTTTACTTCCCTTTCACAAGGCTTTTATTTTATTATTGGATTTATAGTAAACTCTATCAGAATAGGGCATTTCTCTCTCATTATTACATTTCGAGCTCACACAACCTGCTGAATGAGATCATTGCTAAATAACTTTTTCTTATAGCAGGTGTGTTTAACCTATTCCAATGGTCATACTACTTCTGCTAGATCTTTGTAATTTTCTTTGCCTTTTCCTTTTTTTGTGTCCTAATTGGGTTCTCCCCCACTGTGACACACACACAATGTTTTGGAGCATATATATGTAGTCTATTTTAAATTCTACCAATGGATAGTTTAAGCTTCTTAATTTTAAAAAGTCCTTAAATGTTTATAACTCAATGTTTAAAAATCAGTAGAAAAAATATTTTTAATTCCCATTTATGCAAGAGGAAGAATTTTATATTTTTATTTCCCAATTCCAGTTCCCCATCTTCCTCCTGTCTGGTTTCCTTTATATTTACAATAGATGACCATTCTAACATTTGTATTTATACATTTTATGTAGTTTATACTTCTAAACTAGCCAAGGTTCATCAGCAAGGTAAGAAGACCCCTCTGCAGGGAGGCTAATAGCGTCTCCATAGGTCATCCTGAAGGCGGGGGCGGAGGAGCAGGCAGGGTTGGAAACGCACCAGGTTGGGGTGAGGGAGTTGTGGTCAAGTTTTACATTTATGTTTACGTTATGTTACAATAAGTTAGACTTCCTTTTAAGTTTAATACTCATTGCCAGTCCTTATAAGCCTCAACTTCCTATGCTCAGATTAATTTTTGTTAATATTCATCATTGCCTATACTTTAGGAACTGTGTTAATACACTACTTCTATATAATTTAAATGTTAACTTTAGAAGTGAATTATTACACAGCTAAAAGTTTTTGAGTAAGAATTTCTTTCACTAAAGTCTCGTCAGAGAAACAGGACTTTTAAAATACTTACTTCTTGGATGCTCACACTATCTTTCCAATTTACAAGTCACCCATTGTGTCTGGGTTTGGATAACTGTTGATGAACTTTACCCGGAGAGCTATTTATTTTCTCATTTCCAAAATTCATTTAAAAAATATTTTAAAGTAATCTTTACACTCAAAGTGTAGCTTGAACTTACAACCCTGAGATCAAGTCACATCCTCTACTAATGGAATCAGCCAGGCACTCCAAAACTTCATCTTTTTTTTTTTTTTTAAGATTTTATTTATTTATTTGACAGACAGAGATCACAAGTAGGCAGAGAGAGAGAGAAGGAAGCAGGCTCCCTGCTGAGCAGAGAGCCCGATGCGGGGCTCGATCCCAGGACTCCGGGATCATGACCTGAGCCGAAGGCAGAGGCTTTAACCCACTGAGCCACCCAGGCGCCCCCAAAATTTCATCTTTTTAAAAGAAAAGTAATTAATAGCTTTAGTCACTGTCTTCCAATTATGTCTTTGATATTATCAATTATCTAAAGATTTGTTACCCTTAACTCATCCTCTGTAAAGTCATGGTCTCCAATCTCAAGTGGGCCATCCATGTATTTTCATATCTGTTATTCCAAAACTACTCTGGTCTTCTCGAACTTTTTGAACTCAGTGAACTATGGCACAATAGTCAAATCCAGCTGAATGCCTGCTTTTGTAAACAGTTCTAACCGGACAAAACCACACTATTTGTTTACATACTGTCTATGGCATTTTCATGCTACAATAGCATAATTGAATAGGTAAAACATTTACTATCTAAATCCTTTATGAAGTAAGTTTGCTGACCTCTGCTCTAAACCCATCACCTGCCTTTATTCTGAATAGTTGACTTCACAAGGAATGAGACATAAAATATTACCTTTCAGACAAAAACAAAACAATGTATAAGTCTGACTCTGCATTCATCATTTCTCCCTTGCACATGTTTGAAGCAATCTTCCTGTCTGGTATCTAATTCCATTTCTCCTCTCTTCTAAAACCTGAATAATCCCATCTGTTTTCTACTTTCTGACTCCTTGTCATTACCTTAATATACACACACTTCTCCTAGCATAAAAGAGATCAAAGTAAGAAACTGATCTTAAACCCTATCCCATAGCTAGTTTCTTTCCTGCTGTCTTCGCCGAACATCCTGTTCTGTACTTGGAGCATCCATTTTCTCACTCCAATCCTACCTACTTCTTCCCCCACTTCAGACTCCTGTCAGGTCCTCTTTCAAATATTGAATTCATTTTCTAGCTTCCTACTTGACAGCTCAGCATTTGACGCTGTTAGCCACTTTCTCTATTCTTGTTTCTTCCCTATGCTTTTTACTAACCTGCATGCACTGATTATCTTCTTTGAGGATTCCTGACTTGATAACCCAGATCACTCTCATGTCTAAGATTCACATACCCAATCAGAATGTCCAATAGGAATCTTAAGCCTAACAGGCTCCAAATCAGAATGATTGCTTTTCTCTCAAAGCTGCTGTTACCCTTGTGATTACTGTATCAGTGAATGGTACCACCCTCCATCCTGTTGCTCAAATACAACACCCAGGAGTCACTCCTGAATCCTGTCTGTTCCTTCTACCATATGCAATTTATTTCCAAGCCCTCGCGGTATTTCCTCACAGATTTCTCCCTTTTGTTCCATTTCAGAGCTCCTGGCCTCGCAGAGCAGAGCATTCATCTCTTCAGAACTTTCCTTACCATCTCCTCTAGGCCTCAGCAGTTCATTTGAAGATTGATAAATTACTGATCATGACACAACCATACTTCAAATCCCTCAAGTTAAAACTTGACTCCTCTGATACCTTCAAAAAAAATCATGACCTTCATCTTCTGGTTTACTCTTTCCTTCTCTTACACGTAAGGATATAGTCATGTTTATCTTTATTCCCATACAGGTTCTACATGAACTTTGGTTCAACCTCTGGAATTTCACATAATGGGGTGGATGATAGTCCCACTAAGTTGCCTACTTCCACTTAATTTTAATTTAGGTATCATTTCCTCAGAGGGTATCTGAGATCTCCATCACCCTCCCAGATTAGATGGCCCTCATGTACTCCTATCACAATTCACATACATATACATATTATTATTTTTTTACAATTCACATACATATTATATAACTGTGCTTTCTTCAAGAATACACTTATGAGGATATGAGCTATTTATATTTTGTTTATATTACCAAGTTTGGTACAATGCCTGGCACTCTATTTAATTATCTGGATATAGAAATTAAACTGAATCATCTTTATTTTCATCTATTCTTGTCTTTGTAATCTGGGAGCACTTATGAGCTTTGTTTCCTATTGATTCAAATTCCTGCTTTGCATCTCTGGTATTTATCAAGTTTGATGCATCTAATTTTGTTCCTCTTTTTCAGCTGCACATCATTTTTATTTTTCCTCATTTCTGCCCATTCCATTTTCATGAATTGCACAACTTTTTAGCTAAAAACTCAAGCACATTCTAATAACCTATCATAGCAATAAATTTATCTTAGAGCAAAGTATCAGAATTGTCAGGACACTGGTTTTTTTTGTTTGTTTGGTTGGTTTTGGGGTGTGTGTATGTGTGTGTGCGTGTGTGCGGCACGCATAGGTGAGTATGCTGTATTGTTATTCCTAAATCCTACAATTGTCTGGCTATGTCTGAATCCTTCATAAAAAAATTAAGGATGTAAGGCAATAGAAAAAGAGGTGAAAAGGCAGCATTTGTAACAGAAAGGACAAACCTTTTTTGCCACTATCCTTTGCAGATACAAGCAAACCTTTCTGATACCAAAAAAGTAGCAACAATGTATCACATGCAAGATTTCTACCAGTGTGTCTTCTATTTAAAAGTGTGACCAAATTAAAATTGAATGGATATTGGGGGAAAAAAAAAAGTAGTGATCAAAACAAATACCACTATTGGCATTCTCTTAGAAATAAATGATTCTTGGGTGGTAGAACTAAGGAAACACTACATTCCAATGTTCTAAAAAATATATATTCAGAATGCTGGCTGCTGCAGAGTGAAAGGGAATGGTTATACATAATTCATTTAAAGTTTAGAATATAACCACTACCTGTCCTATTTTACTTTAATTGAATAGACAATGTTCTTAGGTTTTTCAGGCCTTCCTTTATTCTTCTAAGGGTAATGTAGTATGCATACACATGTGTATATGTGTGTTGGGTGTATGGAAGGTTTTTTAACTATGCATTCATACTGCCACTTTGGCCACAATTTTTATGCACTAATTGTGTTACTGTTACTAAACGAGGCCAGGAATGCATTGCCCCAATTCTGCCCTTATTGATGGCAGCAAATAATTAAGTTGTCTGTTAATAATGAAGAAGGAACAGGAGGACCAGTGGAGAGGTAATCTTTAAGTACTACATTAAAGCTACAGGACATTAGCATAAATCTTCCCATATTGATAATGTATACATAAAAGCAAATATAGGTATAACTCACAGTTAAGGAATAAGTCTTTAGTAGGTTCCAAATAATACTAGTTTTCCTATGTAGGAGAATTAACTACTATGCATAATTTAAAGTTACTACATCAAACACATGGCTCTTTTGCAAAACATCATAGGAACTGAAAATGAAAAGAGTTCTTATTTTCAAATAAACACAAAATAAACCAATTAATTCTGAATAAGTAGTAACAACTTTATTTTAACTCAACGTGCTGAAATGCAAAAAATATTTTCAGCAACAAGATACAAAAAGTATGTATCTCATCATTAACATCAGCTGATTAAAAATGAGGCTGAAAAGTTCATATAAGTCTTTACACATTTGAATCTTGAAAATCAATTTTCCCCAGAATTAATTTTTAAATAATTTTAGCAGAATTTTATTTTCAAAAATGGGACTCATTTAAGTTATATCTTCATTCTAAAAAACTGGATGTGAAATTAACTGGGTTACAGTATACAACGATAAACTCTAACAAACAGAAAAAAATTTAAATATAAGAATTTCTTTCTAAACATAAAGTCCACATACTGCAAACAGAAGACACAGTGTGGTGATTTCATTCCTAGTGAAGAGGAGTCTTGCATATGATAGGCACTCAATATTTGTTCAACTAGATCTAAAATTGACATCATCCCATGAACACTTAAAGTAGAGCTCATAATTTGTATAAAAGAGGTTTACAAAAAAAAAATACTCTTATGTGCTAAAAGTGCTGTTTTTATAATCTGAAAACAGTAAAGCCCACTCACCCACCTCCTTTTGCAAGAATACACTGAATATTTTTATTTTATCCATCAAAGAGCAAGAATGTCCACGTCAGAATAATTCATCTTTCAAATACCTTGCTAGGAAGAAAGCTTGTTGAGTTGGATTTTAACAAAACAATTTACTGAAGTCTCTAGTGTTCTAATTTAGTAACACTGGGTAGCATGTATGAGCCACATTTTTATAAAAACTTTTACTTAGGTTTTACATTTCTGCACAGAACTTAAATGGGAAAATAAATCAGTAATTATGCTTTTGGCAATTTAAATTCTAACTTAGGTCTAGTTTAAAAATAAGCTAATAATGTTCATGACAAGTTTTTAAGATATCTTTGTGAATATTTTAAAACTTAACTTTAAACTTGATGTCCTAAAAAGGCACTGTTTTCACATTTCATCATGCAGTAAATGGTCACATTTTTGAAAATTATAATTTTCTATCAACTGCCTCCAAAATAAAGCTCATTTAATGAAATATTTTAACTAACCTGAATTTTCAACATTGAACTGAGTCCTATTTTCAGAAATTCACTCTTCTGAACATACCACACGCAAGTCCAAGCAAACACAAGTACGTGTACACACACACACACACACACACACACACACCCCCACCCACCCAGATGACATAATACATGCATGGTTCTCCAATTACTATTTCAAGACAATGACACATGAATATTCAAGGAGGTAACAATGGTAAGCCATAACATTATGGCACCTTCATATTTGTGCTCTAAATACCAATGTATGTTAAAATTTAAAAACAAAAAAGGCACAAATACAGTATTTCTGTATCTCAAGCTAATGAACACCTCTCCAATGGTTACTTGATAACATGTAACAACATTTAAAACCAGTCACTACTTTTCTAAGGAAAGCTCTGTTTACGTGACAAAAGGGAAACAAGAGCAGGCTAATAAAAGGCAAAATTGTTCAGGACAGATTCTGTCCCTACTGAAAACAATGTGTGTAGTTTCAAAATGAAAAAATAAAAAGGCTATTAGAGCACTCACATCAGAATACACTTTTTTTTCCATTGCCTCAAAACCCACAATACCAAAAAAAAAAATCCCCCATAATAAATAAAAAAAATAAATCAACTATGATATGATTCTGTTAGTATAATGGTAGGCATTATATAATCTGAAAAGTGGACATTTCTACAAACGTGTATCTCCTCACAGCACAGTGTTTGACGTTTTTGGTACAAAATGTGCTACCAAACTTAGAACAAAACTAAAAAACAACTTTATAATAAAAACCTTAAGATCTGCAATAAACACTAAAGTAAGTAGGTAGGAGCAAGCTGCAGTGTTCATTATATGGGTGTTATTACTGAAGTCACTATCGTTAGAAATGTACATATAAGCATTGAATTAATTCACAATGAGCCTGTGCATATTTGATATAAATGGACACACCAGTACTTTTTTTTTTGAAAACAAGGTTCTAGAGCCTGAGGAATTTTGTTTTAAGACCTTGGAAAAATATTAAAATCTTAACATGTATATGTATGTGTGTGTATAAAATTTGTACATTGTAAATTTAATAGATTCAATCTGGTTAAGGAAGCGAGGTTCTACTCCCTATAGTATTCTTACACAGGATGGAGTCCAATAACATGTCCCAAGGGATTTTTCCAATTTCCAATATAAGTTAACATAAGAAAGATTTCCATTAAACTACACAGAAAGAAATGAAGCTATCTGAAAATATGATCTTTTCAAACTACAGTTTGTTGTGGATTAACAAATGCTTATTTGACAGTGCTTGCTTAATGTAAGTATGAATCACTCTTTATATATTAAAATTGCTTCAGTGACTACCTAACAAAGAGATAACAAAAACGAAATCTATTTTAAATCCTCAGGCTTCATTTTTCTCCTTTTGTCCTAAATTCAAAAATTAAACATAGCATACAAATTTTAATTGGGGGAATAAAGTATGTACGTGAATATATAAGTATATGTGTTTTTTTTTTTCCAGTGACACTTTTTCCCTTGTGGTCAAGTATAAATCTTGCCTACGAAGCATACTGTCACTATCACAGAAAATCAGATGCAGTGACTTGCCACTGATCACTCCTACTTCTCTGGGATAATGCACCAGAACAGACTCCACTGTGAACAGAGCTATCCAAACACTGAACATGTGTATGTGTTTAAAGCTAAATTCATTTATAATAAAGAACTGGCCCATGAAAAGCAGTTTATAAATAGTTTATCCTGTTCACATTATGCAGAATTTCAATATCATCCACAATGTTAGTACAGTAACTGAAACAGAAAGGAGAAAGCTAGGGGAGAAAAAAGGTTCAGAGTGTGGCCTGACATATTTCTAAGGGCTCTCTCCTTTAGTCTGCAAATAATATAAGTTCACTGTTTTCAGGAGGAGAGTAGAGTATCCAGGATTTGTTTATTCAGTTGCCTTCTCCAAAGTGTGATAAGACAGGAATAAATTCAATAATAAATATCTGAAATTTAAACCAATTTAACTACAATCAAGGCTATGTTCTTATCTATTATCACAAACATCTCAATTGCCTCCATTGGTCTTAAAAAATTCTTTCAAAAGTTAAGACACAATTAATTATACCTTATTAATTCCCTCAAAAACAAAACAAAAAAAATATATGTACCATTTAGCATACAAAAGTTACACATTAAAAGTGCATTATATCTTTCTTAATTGGCCCACTCCTTAAATTTACATTTGGTCATCCTTACTTTCAACATGGACAGAATTCTTCATATAAATGTATGTCACTATAAATTAAAAAAATTAATTCAGCATAAAACATGCTTTCTTTTTATTGAAATCTTAACCTCAATCAGTTCTCAATCATTGTAAACTTGAATAAATCCACAAAAAACACAAGCAAAAGTTTGTTATGCTTTTCTCAGTTTGTTGGACAGTCAACACACAGACAAACATCACAAATTTTACTAAAAATTTGGGCCAACTCATTGCATATTTGCCCCCTGAAATGAAAAATAAATTAGAATTGAAGCAGTGTATTGCCGTAACTTACCTTGAAGGTAAGCAGGTTCTCCTATATGTATAGAACTTAGACTGGAGACATTATCAGTAATCTCCAATTCAAGTGCTTTTAAGAAGAACCTAGTTTTAAACTTAGAGACAGCACAGGACAAACCCTATAAAATTCATTTTGCTTTTTTCTCAAACTAATGGAAGATCCTTTTGAAACTTAATATCTTCAGTTATCAATATTACTGCATTATGGACCTAGTGCAATCCTGCATAGCCTTAGTCAAAATGACAAGGCACAATAAAAAAATTAAAGTATTATATGAACAAGAGAAGTCACTGAAGATAATTTAAGGCCTTGAAGTGAATTAGAGTATAATCAGTCTAATTTAAAGCTGAAGAATAAACCATAAATTATCCACCTGAAATGCAAGCAATATGCTTTTTCAGCTTCTGTTCTGTGGACAAGACAACAGAAACAACTCTTGCTTATGGTTTGTATATTAGAATCCTTCTGGACCTGGAGGAGTAAAAGTCAATTCCATTTTTCTACAGTTCATGGAAGATTTCAGGACTGTTTTAGCCGTTTGCGTGGAATGCCAAACTGTGGACACTGTGCAGATGCTAGTGCTCGGAAGGCTTCTGCTACTAAATGAGGGTGAGACTGAATCATGGACTTCCACCCCGATGTTTCCATTATGTCCGCTGCTTGGCTGAAAAATAAAGTTATGTTATGTTTACTAAAGAGTACTTTTCAAAACACATTGTTATTATTTTTAAAACTTACAAATTTCAAAATGTTTTAAACACTTCATTTCTCTATGTCATCAGGCCCCATGAATTCATGAAAATACCATCTTCACCTTACTGGTATTTTATGTTGCAACAGAAACTCTTAAATTCTTCTGGAAGTTCTATACTTGGAACTATGTTACAGTTTTCTCCATAGTCCTAACTCCCATTGTTACCATTTGTGTATCCGCTCTTTCAACAGCTCTTTTCCATGGCTGTTACACACAGGTTTTCTCTAGAGTTCCAACTTTTGCCCTCTGCTCTTCTCCCTCTACTTCAATACTATCAACTCCTACTAATACTTAAGGCATTTTTTCAATAATACCTCAAAAAGGCTTTCTTCCTCTAGCTTAGGTAAGGTTTTTTTGCTATATGCTCGGATGGGTATGTTATATAGTATCTACTGTTACACTTTATTTCAATTACTTGTCTAATTCCAATTTGCCTCCTGCTAAGCTATAAACCCCATTGAAGGCAGGGGAACATTCATCATGTTCACCATGATATTCTTTGTATAAGCACAGTGCCTAGGGTATTTACTGTATAGTAAATATAAATACCTGTTAATTGAATGATCACCTACTGCTTCATGCTTCTATACTTTGGATGGAGCTATCCTTTCTGTTCACAATGCCTGTTATTTCCTTCTCAGTTTTACTAATTCCTATTCATGTTTAAAGGCTCAGAAGTCATCTCCAGAAAGCCATCCCTAAACCATCCAACCTTTATCCAGTGCCCTGTACATATCTTCCTTTATCACATTACTTACCACATTATAATAACATATTCATGTACTTAGTTTGTATCAATAGATAAAATTCTCAAGAGAAGATTTTTCCTAATCATTTTTATATGAAACTCCTTAGCATGGTGCTCGAGACATAAGAATACTAGGTAAATGTTTGTGGAACTAAACAGTAGCTAATAACAATAAAACAACTTTTTAAATTTGCCTGACATTATATTAGCTCTATGTCATTGTGTTTATAATTTCAACTAATTGTTCAGAATCACAAAGATACCTATCAATATACCTGGCATTTTCATTTATTTAATTCAACAAAATATCTATTGAAGATCTGCATCTACAACAGCTTCTTGAAGGGATGTGAAATAAACCAACATTTGTTGACAGTGTAAAAAAGTTGTTCAATGTAATATTTTCTTAACAGAATACAATTAGAACTTGAAAGTGGCTAAGTACAAAGGATCACAAAATTATCATTTACAGCTAAAACATTATATTTTTGATTCAAATATATTTTTTAGGATCAAATGCCATGATGATAATATATTATCACACACCAATCAATATACAGAACAACCAGTAACTTAAAAGTGGTCATAGATGAAAACAATGGGAAATAATTAAATGGTCAACACTCATTTTATTGTTTCTAACACTGTCTTTTTTCACTTATATCAACTTTTGATAATATGTGAAAATAGAACTAACTGAAGGGTTTACAGGTAAATACTAACCAAAAGCAGGACAAATTCTTTACACCATCAACGCTTCTTTGATTTTGAAAAATTATAAAACATAGACAAATCATTCTAAAAATGAGAGAAGAAAACATAAGAAGGGAATAATAAGTTCTAGTGGTTCATACTCAGAAGGCCCAGGCTTAAAAACATGTAACAACTATCATACCTCTTACAGTTTCATCAGAGAAAGAAAAGAACAAATTGAACCAGGAGCTAGTCTAAAATACTATATGATTCAAGTTACTTGGCTAACCTAAGAAGCAGTAGATGAGCATTCAAATATAAAGACTTTCTAAGCAAATCTGGAGGAACACGCCTTAGAGGATAAAATGAGTATTTCCCACATTTTTAGAAATGCTTTCTGAAGGGGCAGGGAAAGGATCTCCAATAGCCATTGAAATACCTGGACTCAGTTATATACTATAAGCATATATGCATAAGAAATTAAAATGTCGATCCCAGTTCACATTAGAAGCTGATCTACAAGGAAGCATAGCCTCAAGAATCCACTAAGTCAAATTACTAATTTTTAAAATAACTGGCAGTTTACTTCATGTAACTAATATTTGGATTCATACTTATGCAGATGGGCAAAAGGCTATGCAAACACTTAATTTCATGTATGCAGATCAACTTTAAGTCAGAAACTGATGTCATCTTACTTGCTGTTCCAGTTTTTCCCATCTTTACACCCAAGCTGTCGAAGTACACTGCACCTGCATTGAAGATTTAAACACACTTAAAAAAAAGTCCGGTGAAGAAATGTTGAAGGTGTCATGCCCACTGAAATACAGGCATAGCTTACCTATTAATAAAGTCTATGGCTTGTGCTTTCAACTGTTCTGCACTGTGCAAATCTGCAAGGACAAGGGTATCAGCAACATTTTCTACTGAGAGGTTACAACACAAAGCTTCTTCACACATGACCTTCAGCCGTTCCAGTGCGTACTATTCAAAAGGAAAACAAAACAATTAAACATTTACTCAAACTACCAAGTTTTAAACACTTGGTATTTGTAATTTAGAAAACACTTGGTATCTGTAAACTAGAAAATAAGGTTAAAGCACATTATACTCTGAACTGAGAATTAAGAAAAGGTTTTTTATTTTTTAAAAATTATTTATTTTTGAGACAGAGAAAGCACGTGCACGCGTGAGCACGCATGAGTGGGGGGTGGGGACAGAGGGAGAAGCAGACTCCCCACCGATCAGAGAGACTGATATGGGACTTGATCCTAGGACTGCGGGATCAAGACCTGAGCCTAAGGCCGATGCTTAACGGACTGAGGCATGCAGGTGCCCCTATGACCGAGAATAATAATAAAAAAAAAACCCTCAAAGTTATTTTAACCTAATATTAAGAAGATGTTCTTGAATAAATATTAAGAAGATTAATGTTAAGATTCTCTTGAATGAATTCAAGAGAAAGACTAATTTTCTTTAGGAAATTTCAATTTATGCAAAATACATACTGTCAATTTTTAAAACAGGTTTATTCCTTTAAAAAAATCTTTCTTGCTCAATACTCTTAATGAGTGAATTTCTCTTCTCCATTTTTTTTTTTAAAGATTTTATTTATTTATTTGACAGAGAGAAATCACAAGTAGGCAGAGAGGCAGGCAGAGAGAGAGAGAGGAGGAAGCAGGCTCCCTGCTGAGCAGAGAGCCCGATGCGGGACTCGATCCCAGGACCCTGAGATCATGACCTGAGCCGAAGGCAGCGGCTTAACCACTGAGCCACCCAGGCGCCCTCTTCTCCATTTTAAATGCCGAAGTGTACCAGGAGGTACCTGTATGTTGCCACTGCTCAATCTTGAAGAATGAATTATAAAGCTGAAAAAATAATTTTGATAACTTCTTTAGTTATTATGATAACTTTAGCAGCTTTATTGAAGTATAAGTGATATATAGCAAACTGCACATATTTGAAGTTTATACTTTGGTAAGTTTATAACATATAACCATTATTAAAACATGACACTGAACATATTCAACATCTCTAAAAGTTTCTTCCTACCTCTTGGTAATCCTCCCCTTTCACCCTACCCCCGGCTAAACCTCTGATGTGCTCTCTACTGCTGTAGTTTGCATTTTCTGGTGTCTTCTATAAATGGAATCATAAAATATGTACTCATTTTTGACTGGCTTCTTCTACTCAGAAATTTATTCTGAGATTCATGCATGTTTGCTATTTTATCAACAGTTCAATGTTTTTTATTGCTAAAAAAAAATTCCATTGCATAAAGACATACCATATTTGTTTCTGCATGCCTCTGTTGATAAACATTTGGGTGTTTCCAGTTTTTAGCTATTACAAATAAAGCTTCTATAAATACTCACATATAAGTCACTGTATGGGAATACGCTTTTTTTCCCTCTTAGATAAAATAGTAGACTCACTAGATCACATGGTGTGAAACTTTTAAGAAGTCACCAATCTTTCAAAGTGGTTGTAACATGTTACATTTCCATCAGCAGTGTATAAAAGTTCTAACTTACACATCCTTGACCATACTTAATGTGGTCTTTGTAATCTTAGCTATTACAATACATGTGTAGAAATAACTCATATGGTTTTAATTTACCTTCCCCTAATAACTAATGATGTTGAGTATCTTTTGAAATAGTTAACTGACATTAACTGAGAAAATGTCTGTTCAAATATTTTCTCTATTTTTAGAAATAACATTGTTGGGCACCTGGATGGCTCAGTCAGTTAAGCATCAGTCTTCAGGTCAGGTCATGATCCCAGGGTCTTGGGACTGAGTCCTGAATCAGGCTCCCTGCTCAGAGGGGAGTCTGCTTCTCCCTCTAACCACTCCCCTGCCTCCCCTGGCTCGAGCTCTTTCTCAAATAAAATCTTAAAAAAAAAGGAAATACATATTTCCTTTAAAAAAATATTGTTTTCTTATAATTGAATTTTGGCAGTTCTTTATATAGTTTGAATGCAAAAGTCCTTTAGCCGGGGTGCCTGGGTGGCTCAGTCAGTTAGGCAGGCAACTCTTGATTTTGGCTCACATCCTGATGTTAGGGTTGTGAGATCAAGCTCCACATCAGGCCCCACACTCAGCAAGGAGTCTGCTTGAGATCCTCTCTCTCTTTCTCAGCCCCTCCCTCTGCTTATGTGCTCTTTCTCTCTCTAAAATAAATAAATAAATAAATCTTTTTAAAAAAAACAGTCTTTTAGCAGCTATATTCTGAATAAAAGCTGCTAACTGTATAGATGCTTTGCAAAGTATTTTCTCCTAGTTTGTGTTGTCTTTTCATTATGTGTTTTCTGAAGTTTTAAAACTTTACTTAAGCCTAATTTATCAATTTTTCTTTTATGTATTGTTTTTTGGTGTGATAGCTCAAAAGTCTTTGCCTAACACAAGACTATGAAGACTTTATCCTATGTTTTCTCTTCAAAGTTTTAAGTTTTAGATTTATAATCCATTTTGCATTACTTTTTGTATTGGGCTTAAAGTTCATATAAGAAGTTCGTATTTTTTTTTTCTTTCAGGCATATAGGTATCCAATTGTTCTAGTATCACTTGTTGAAAAGACTATTCCTTCTTCACTGAATTGTCTTTTCACGTTTATCAAAAATTAGGTATCAATATATGTAACAGTCTATTTCTGTACTTTCCATTCTGTTCCAATAAGTTGTCTATCTTGTAACCAATACACTTCTTAAATCCTGAAGCTTTATTTACTTTTTAAAAATATTTTATTTATTTATTGGAGAGAGAGGGAGAGGGAGAGAGCATAAGCAGGCGGAGCAGCAGGAGAGAGAGAAGCAGGCTCCCTACTGAGCAGGGAACCTGATGCCAGAGCTTGAACCCAGGACCCCAGGATCATGACCTGAGCCAAAGGCAGACGCTTAACTGACTGAGACACCCAGGAGCCCCTTAAATCCTGAAGCTTTATAGGAAGACTTGTTATCATGTAGTTTTAGCCTTTCATTTTGATCTCTTTTTCAAAGTTATCTAACTGTTCTAGGCTCTTGCACTTGCACGTAAATTTTATATCCACTTGTCAAAAAACAAAACAAAACAAAAAAAACCTGCTAAGGACATGTTGGTTCTACTAGTGAATTTTAAGAACTGAAATTTTAATACTGAGACTACTGATCCATGAACAACAAAAAAATTTTTTTTAAAGTTTTTAAAATTTATTTGACAGACACAGGGAGATAGGGAACACAAGCAGGGGGAGTGGGGCAGGGAGGAGGCTTCCCGCTGAGCAGGGACCCCCCCCCCATATGGGGCTTGATCCCAAGACCCTGAGATTATGATCTGAGCCAAAGGCAGTCGCTTAACGACTGAGCCACCCAGGCACCCCCCAAAATTTCTCTTTTTATTTATTCAGGTAGTCCCTGAATTTCACTTATCAATGTCTTGTAATTATCAGTTCAGTCTTTTGACATCTTTTGCTAGATATATGCGTATATATTTAATATTTTTGATGCTACTGCAAATGTCATTTTAAATTTAAATTTTTATTGAGATAGCTATGGTTCACATGTAGTTTTAAGAAATTAATAGATTCCAGCTTGAGAGAAATATGGCAACAGAGTAGAAGGACTCTAGGCTCCTCCTGTCCCACAAACACAACTAGGTAACTATCAGATTATCCTAAATACCCCAGGAATAGTCTAGAAGACTGAAAGAACAAACTCCACAACTAAAGGGAGAGAAGAGGCCACACTTATAAAGGTAGGAAGTGTGGAGACCTGACTTGGTGGAGAATGGACTGTGGGTGCTGTAGAGGGGAGGCAGTTGCAGTCATGGAGAAGGATGAGGGAGAGAGGAGCACACAGAGGAATTCAAAAGGGAATGTTTCTCCAAAAATGATGGGTTGTAAAATGAGAGGACCTGAATTTCATGACTTCTTGCAATAAGTGGGGCTAGAGTTCTGTGGGCTTGGCTAGGATAGAGTTTGGAGGGTAATGCCCTGCTCCTGGACAGAAGGCAGACAAAGAACCCAGGGGTAGGTTGTGTGAAAACAGCTATCTGAAGAATGTCTGGGACACATCAGGGTCACATTATTTGCTTTTCTCTGAGTATAGCCCTGAGAGGAAGCATTCACAGCGACACTTCTCCTAGAACAAAGGAGCTAGTCAGTGCCAGTTAACTCCCCCACCCCTCAGCATAAATACAGACCCAACACTGCATCCACATTGGCTGCCTTACTTGCTAACACCAAGCCCCACTCCCTTGCACTCCAGCAGGACCACCCTTCTCAGTCAAGCTTCGGTCAGTCCCAACATAGCAGGCCCTCCCTCCGGAAAATCAGCACAAACCCTGCCCATAGTTTCGCAGGGCCTCAGTTCCAGATGAAGCAGTGTCAAGTCCCATTTCACAAACAGCCCAGAGCATAGCTAGTTAAAATAAGCCACATCTACATTAGGGATGAAACATGGCCTCCAGCAAAGAAGGAGAGTCTTGTGGACAACTGGCTTAAAGGACAGAGTGACCAGAATACAACAGTGAACCACATGCACAACACACTTGAGATGTGCCCTGGAAGTGCCAGACCCTGGGCACTACATAACTTCTTCTTCATTAGGCCATTACTTTCAGGAACAGAAGACATAACTGCCATAATAATCGCCAAACTAAAACAGGAATAAATAGAAAAGTTGAAGAGACTGATAACCAGCAAAGAAATGAATCAGTAATCAAAAAACTTGTAACAACAAAAGTCCAGGCTCAGATAGATGGCTTCACAGGCAAATTCTACCAAGCATTCAAATAAGAGTTAATACCTATTCTTCTCAAACTATTTTAAAAAACAGAAAAAGAAGGAAAACTTCCACTTTCATTCTATGAGGCCAATATTACAGATACCAAAACCAGATGAAGACACCGCTAAAAAGGAGTACTACAGGTCAATATCCCTGATGAACACAGATATGAAAATCCTAGCAAACTGAATCCAATACATTAAAAAAAAATCATTCACCACAATCAAGTGGAATTTATTCCTGAGCTGCAAGTTTGGTTCAGTATTCATAAATCTATCAACATGACAGATCACATTAATAAAAGAAAGGAGAAGAACTGTATGATCATTTCAATAGGTGCAGAAAAGATATTTGACAAATACAAAATGCATTCCTGATAAAAACCCTTAAAAAATTAGGTTTAAAGGGAACACATCTCAACATACAATGACCATATATGAAAACCCCACAGCTAATATCCTCACTGGGGGAAAAACCGAGAGACTTTCCCTATGTTAAGGAACAAGAAGACAAGGATGTCTACTCTCACTAACATAGTACTGGAAGTTTCTGCCATGGCAAGGAGACAACAACAACAAAAAATAAAAGGCATCTAAAACAGCATGGAAGTAGTAAAACTTTCCCTATTTGCAGAAGACGGGACTCCACCAAGAAACTGCTAGAACTGATGCATGAATTCAGTAAAGTCTCAGGATACAAAATCATCATAAAACCATCTGTTGTATTTCTATATACCAATAATGAAGTGGCAGAGGGAGAAATTAAGGAATCAATGTCATTTACAAATGCACCAAAAATGATAAGATACTCTGGAATAAACCTAACCAAAGAGGTGAAAGACCTGTACTCTGAAGAATGGAAAGCACTAATGAAAAAACTTAGGATAGCACAAAGAAATGGAAATATATTCCATGCTCATGGACTGGAAGAACAAATATTGTTAAAATGTTTTATTACCCAAAGCAATCTACACATTTAATGCAATCCCTATCAAAATATCAGTAGCATTCTCTGGAGAGCTAGAACAATCAATCATAAAACTAATACAGGACTACAAGAGACCCTGAATAGCCAAAGCAACCTTAAAACAGAAAAGTAAAGCTGGAGGCATCACAATTCTGGACTTCAAGTTGTATTAAAAAAGCTGTAATAATTAAAGCAGTATGGTACTGGCACAAAAACAGACACAAAGAACAATGGAACAGAATAGAGAACCCCAAAATGTATCCACAATCATATATCAACTGATGTTCAACAAAGCAGGAAAGAACATCCAATGGGAAAAAGACTGCCTCTTCAACAAACTGTGTTGGGAAAACTGGACAGCAACATGCAAAAGAATGAAACTGGACCACTAGCTTATACCATACACAAAAATAAATTCAAAATGAAAGACCTAAATGTGAGACCTGAAACCACAAAAATCCTAGAAGAGAACACAGGCAGTAACCTCTTTGACATTGGCTGTAACAACTTCCTTCTGCATATGTCTCCTAACACAAAGGAAACAAAAGCAAAAGTAAAGTACTGGGTCTTCATCAAAATAAAAAGCTTCTGAAAGCAAATGAAACAATCCACAAAACTAAAAGGCAACCTACAGAATGGGAGAAGATATCCGCAAATGATATATCCAGTAAGAGGTTAATATCCAAAATATATGAAGAGCTTATATATTTAAGAACTTATAAATTTAAAAATGGGCAGAAGACAGACATTTTTCCAAAGACATCCACATGGCCAACAGACCAATTAAAAGATGCTCAACATCACTCATTATCAGGAAAATTCAAATCAAAACTGAAATGAGGTATCACCTCACATTTGTCAGAATGGCTAAAATCAACAACATAAGAAACAAGAGGAGTTGGTGAAGATGTGGAGAAACAGGAACTCTCTTGCACTGTTGGTGGGAATACAAACTGGTAGAGCCACTTTGGAAAACAGTATGGAAGTTCCTCAAAAAGTTAAAAATAGAAAATACAAAAATACTGACTCAAAGGAATACATGCACCCTGATGTTTATGGCAGTATTATCAAGAATAGTCAATTTAAGAAAATAGCCCAAGTGTCCACCGATGGATGAATGAGTAATGAAGTTGTGATATATACAGAATGGAATAATACTCAGCCAAAAAAAAAAAAAAAATCCTGTCATTTGCAGTGACATGAATGGGGCCAGAGAGTACTATGCTAAGTGAAAAAACCACTGTATGTTTTCACTTATATGTGGAATTTAAGAAACAAACAAATGAGCAAAGAGAGAAAAAAACAACAGAGAGAGGCAAATCAAGAAACAGAGTCTTAACTACAGAGAATAAACTAGCTACTAGAAGGGAAGTAGATGGGGGATGGGTTAAATGGATGATGGGAATAAAGGAGGGCACTTGTGTTGAGCACCAGGTGATATATGAATTGCTGAATCATCATGTTGTACATCTGAAACTAATATTATACTGTATGCTAACTAACAAAAATTTAAATAACAACTTGGGGCAATAAAAGAAATAACAGATTCTAAGGCCCCGCTGGTAATATTTTATAAAACAAGTACAATATTGGGGTGCCCCGGTGGCTCAGTTGGTTAAATT
Organism: Mustela lutreola; assembly: GCF_030435805.1. Taxonomy (NCBI): domain Eukaryota; kingdom Metazoa; phylum Chordata; class Mammalia; order Carnivora; family Mustelidae; genus Mustela; species Mustela lutreola. The sequence goes on along the minus strand of NC_081292.1, from coordinate 119,330,402 downwards.
CTGACTTCAGCTTGGATCATGATCCCAGGGTCCAGGGATTGAGCCCCAGGTTGGGCTCCCTGCTCCGTGAGGAGCCTGCTTCTCCCTCTCTCTGTACTCTCTGTCAGATAAATAAATAAAATCTTAAAAAGAAAAAAAAAGTACAATATCACATACTCTCTCTTTCCCTCTGTCTATGTGTATATATGTACGAATATATACATGCACATATTCACACACAAAGGCGTATGCATAAACTTACATATTATATATAGAGATATAAATGGCATGAACATCAATACTTTTCAGAAAAATCTCCCGATGTCCTTCAGGATTGAGAACTAATGGGATTTGAGATTTTCTGGCATTTTTGCATTGATTCTCAAACTTCAAGAAATCACCATTATAGGGGCACCTGGGTGGCTCAATTGTTTGGGCGTCTGACTTCAGCTCAGGTCATGATCTCGGGGTCCTGGGATCAAGTCTCATGTTGGACTCCTCCTCAGCGGAGAGTCTGCTTCTCCCCCTCTCTCTGTCTCTTCCCCACCCCACTCATGGGCACATTCTCTCCTTCTAATAAATACATAAATTTTCTTTAAAAAAAAATCACCATTACAAAAGAACATTATATAACATTAACATTTTTTTTTCTCTTTCTGTGTTATGTTAAAAAATAAATGTCTGAATACTGGGAATTAAGTTAGAAAAAAATCCAATATTTTCTTCTTTTTTATCTTATTATTTTATTTATATATTCTAACTAGTTCAAGATATTTTTATGCCTTATTGATTTAAAAAAATCTAATTTCCATATTATCTTCAATGTCTGCTATTTCATAATATGCTCAAGAGCCATCTATAAATAGTATAAATTAATTCTTCAATATTTTAAGTTATTTGTGGAGTTTTTCTTTGATGATAGCTTTCTAGATAAAACAAGTTGAGGAGATTTTTCAGCTTTTTAAGACCTAATTACTTACTTTGTCTGCAGCTGCCAACAAGTTGTCAGCCATTTTGTCAAGGTTTGGTGCTTTCCCTGTGTAAATGAATCTCATCATTTCTTTAAAAACCTCAGGGTCTACATCATTTATTTCCACTCGATTCTGATATTGAAAACAACATAAAAAAGTTACACTTAAAGAACATACACACGCACAAATGAACCAAAGCAAAACTCTGATAATAATTTAACTAAATCTGCACCCAAATGCTCTATTTAAACTCTACTTTAAAATGGAGATAAGTAAATCTTCAGTAAGCTAAGCAGGCAAAGTGAAGCAAGCAGGTCTAACAGAAGTATACCCAGACAAGTACTGTCATGTAGGCACATAAAACCTCAATTTTTCAATTAAAAAAGAGTAAACAAACAAACAAACAAAAGTCTTTAGGCCAAACAAAATATGTGTGTTCAGTTTTTAACCTCTCTCTTAGAAGAAGACAGCTATTAGTTTTTTCTTTGTTGAATTCCAAGGTCATAGCATAATGCCTATGACCCTAAAACCAATGGTGCTATTCCTAGCACTAAGCAAAAGCAGGGTCAGGTATTTCATATAATTCCACAGCCACTACCTTGAAACTCTCCCTTTTGCAAAAATGACATGTCATACTATCTCTGGGCCTATCACCTCTTTGCTCAAAACATACTCAAGTCCAATGAGCAGTAATCCCTCTCCCCCACTTTTTTTTGAGCAGTAATCCCTTTTTTATTCCTACATCTTTGTATCTGATTTCCCTTCAAGGGATCAATGAAGCTAAACATCCAACACTAAACCAGACCAGACTTTTCTGACCCTTTGCTGACAATAATATTTGACATTATTCATGTTTCCTTGTATGGTAGTCATCAGAAAGCTAATCATAGCATCTGGCAGAACAACAATCCAAGGAAAGAAAGCAGCTATTTGCTGCAGCCTTTAGTTCTACAGAAAGAATGGAGAGCCATATAAGTAAACTTTGGAGTTATCTAGTTAGAGCATGAAGGCTGCTATGTAATGTAACCAGCAAAGAATCAATTTCTGATCTTTAATCTGACTACATTTTAAGACAACAGTGAAGGACAAACATTTGGGAAAACCAAAGAGATATTGGTTACAGCAGACATACAATAACACTGATGTAATTTATGTCATTTTTAAAAAAAATCTAATAAATATCTTATTTTAGTGGTAAAAAGAATGCAGAATTCCAAAATCAATGAATAGCTTAGAAAAGAAGAATAAACATCTTAACTAGAAAAATCTCAAATAGCTATGGACCAGAACCACTCTTTTGGATAAGAACTACCCACTTATTTTGCCACCAGATGGACATCAAAATAGCTATTATTTGGAATATTCACCCACATTAGGCTACATCTATTGTTCTATTACAGAACATTTTTTCCCTATCCCTCTATTTCTAAAATCGTAATGTAACAATGAGAACATGAACCGTTACTTTCAAAACATACATTTCACTATTCTACATTAGCACAAATTAAATATTAGCCTTTAAACCATGTTTACCTTTTTGCTTTCTTCCATTTCATGTTCAAACATTGCATTAAAAACTGGGGATCGAGCTGTAACAAGATTAAGCATCATTATTTAATGTACAGATGTATGGAAAAAATGTACAATATAGCCCAAAAGTTGAAAAGTACCTGCAAGTACAGACTTATGAGCTTTAAATTCTTGTCCTCTCACAAAAAAACTGCAATCTGTAAATCTTGTGTTTTCCCAGAGATTACCTAAATCTTCTGCTAGTCGACATTCAGGCACCTTCAAAGTATTTGTATTAGTATGTCCTGATATATTTACTGAATCTTGGACCACACTCACCTAATAAAAAAGGGACAGCAAGAAAAACACTTTTATAAATTAGTATCAGTAATTAAGTCTATACTTAGATTTCTTATCATTAAAATCATCTGGATAATTCAAAGTACTCCTGATCATAAATGTTAACACTGGGAACTAAATTTAAGGATACAATTTAAAGGAGAGACTAGAAAAAGATCAGAAACACTAGATCATTTTCAAGTGACATTTTATGTAAATAGATGACTTATCGATTGGTTGGAATGCTTGGTCATTAAATTAATCACAAAAACTATTTCTCAGGAAAATAAAAGTCATAAGATGAGGGTGAACTGAACAAGCAGGAGACATTTCTGAGAGATGAAGGAAGAAATTTCTTTAATTTTTCTCACTTACACCAAAGACCTATCAACATTTAAAGTTTATTATACATGTAATAAACATGCCATCACACTCAAAAGGACTTTTTAAGAATATTAAAAAAGGTTATACAACTTCAGTGTATGACAAGCAATTTCTTAAGTATTTTAAGTGTAATTCCTACATGTTTTGACTCTAGTAAAATTGATTTAAATATCTAGTAATATTGATTTAAATTGTAAAGTACAAGAATTCTCACAAAAGCATTGTGCTCATTAAAATTCATGGAAATCTTTTAATATAATCAACAGTAAGAATAATACAAATACAATTTAGTTCAATCTGTAGACCTTCTGTTTATCTATGAAATAATAAATAAAACTTAGTATGATTAAAACACTGCTTTTATAAAGATTTCAATATAATTGGATTAAATTTTCTCTCATTAAAGATGACTATGTACTGAAAATTCTTAAAAGACCACTGATTCTTGTGCATGACTTTTTAGAAAAAGTATGTTACTAATATTAGAAATTTCATATTACATTTAATAAGTGGAAGAAAATACCAGTCAATTAGTAAAGCAAATATTTCAGAGTAAATGAACCATTAGTGCATTAGTGCTACGTGTTAGTTATCTACTGTTTTAAGCTTCTAAGTTTTGTGGTCATTTGTTAGCTAACACAGAACATGTAATAATGGCCCAGTATAAAATATTTGAAGATATTAAATCTCAGGAAGTCCTCCTTCATCCTGATGTATATAAACATGTATCACATGCGAATAAACAGATACTTCTAGAGAAAAATTTTATTTTTCTGAGGATATTTTTATTAGCCATTGTTTTTACAACTTGTATTATTAACTATTTGGAATCCTGTATATCATAGAAATCATCTTATTTAATCACCGTGTTTTACAGACAGACTTCAAAGGAAGATCAAAGAAGGTAACTAATGTGTCAATCACACTAGCAATCAGTATCAAAGGAAGACTAGAGACTATAATTCTCAAGATACTTTTTTTTTAGACCATTCTTTGTACTACACAAATACTTCTTTGGATATCTTTTAAAATCAGTAGTGCTACTTTAATGCAACTATGGTTCAAAAAGGATTTATTGCAAAGACACTGTGAGATGATTTTCTATATATAAGAGCCAAGATATTGTGTATGTACATATATACATAAATACATAAAATCCAACAATAAAGGTTCTTTATTCTGTTAATTGTTTAAACTTCTAAATTGTTTCTAAAATGACTACAAAAAAGAAATAAAGAACTTCACTAATCCCTACCTATTTACCCTATTTTGCCACCTACTATAACTTAATGATACTTAAAAAATGCTGGTGTTGATATTCAGGGTTTAGTTACAGATCACTTTTTTAATCACATAAACAATATTCACTTCTTCCTATCAAGCACTGCTCTTAAAAATTTCTAGACAGTAGAAGTGGACTAGTTCAATTACTTGTATAAAGTATGCAGTCAAGTCATAAAAATGTGACAACATAATTTAGGAAAGGATTTTTAAAATTTTATTTATTGTCTATTATCCTAACTCAAAATAATACATTAAATAGAAAAATTTGGCCAGAATCAGGTGACAGAAAAAATAAAATGAAAAAATACAGCCATTTTTATGAGGCACAGATATTGATAATGTTTTATTTTTATTTTGTATATGTAATCATAGTTCAGAAGTTGTATTATTAACATTCATCTACACAGTATCATCATGGCGACCACAAGTTTTAACTAAGACTTAATTAAGATTTCATACTTCAAGGTATATTCAAATTTTGCCACTCTTAATCAACTATCTAACGATCCCTCACAGTGGCTCCACAGTGAGAAACTTTTGATAGTCCAATTTCACATATTCAAGGTATATTCAAGGTATATTATGCAGCAAAAATTAACAACCTATTAACAGAATTAAACAGAACAAAATCTGATTATTTTTTTGATACCTATAATTAAGAAATCGGTAACATTTAGTTTTCTCTAGCACATATTCAAACACAAGTAATGAACATTCTTACTGAATGGAACCTAGAGTAAAAAATTCAGAAAAAAGTCTGAGATTCTTTCCTATGGCTAAATTATTGTTTTTTCAAAATAAAAGGCAAAGTTATAATATTCAAAACTGACAAATGCTGCAAAGCAAAACATGAAACACATCTGAAAACTGTTCTTCAAATTTGGTTTTAGCTCAATTGTGAGAATTATGATTTAGACTAAAGATGAACACGTACAGATTCTAATCAACTGTGACTACCCTAGAAATCTGGGTCTCTCATAGTGTGAACTGAAGGACTTATGCTTCCAGTTTTAAAAAATCTCAATTCTCCAAACTAGTTTTAAAAGCTAGGAATTGGGCACCTGGGTGGCTCAGAGGGTTAAAGCCTCTGCCTTCAGCTCAGGTCATGATCCCAGGGTCCTGGGATCAAGCCCCGCATCAGGCTCTCTCCTTGGTGGGGAGTCTGCTTCCTCCAATCTCTCTGCCTGTCTCTCTGCCTACTTGTGATCTCTCTCTCTGTCAAATAAATAAAAGCTAGGAATTTACAATGGTTCCTCATAGTACAAATTCTGCCACTCTTAATCAACTATCTAATGATCCCTCACAGTGGCTCCACAGTGAGAAACTTTCGATAGTCCAATTTCACATTTTCTAAAATAGCGGATCTTAGACTTTCTGACTGTCCTAGATAGGTATCCTTCTTAAAAATTTGGTTGACAGAAACAAGGTTGTCATTTTGGTATAAAAGGGCTTTTATTTTTTTTTAATTTTAATTTTTTTTAAGATTTTATTTATTTATTTGACAAACAAGAGATCACAGGTGGGGAGAGAGGCAGGCAGAGAGAGAGAGAGAGAGAGAGAGGAAGAGAAGCAGGCTTTCCACCGAGCAGAGAGCCCAACGTGGGGCTCGATCCCAAGACCTTGGGATCATGACCTGAGCCGAAGGCAAGAGGCTTTAACCCACTGAGCCACCCAGGTGCCCCCATAAAAGGGCTTTTTAAAGAATAAAACCTAACTTCCATCCATTATCACAAATATTTTAAAACAGAAGTGATAACTTAGCAACAAAAAGATAGGATGGGAAAAACGGTGTATCCTTCTAAATGAATTAACTTCAAGAAATACTCAATACATACATATATTCTATCTGTATATACATAATCTTCGGCAATCATGGAATACTATGGGTCTAAAGACTATGAGGTTTAAAATCTATTGAACTGGGTGTCTGGGTGGCTCAGTGGGTTAAGCCTCTGCCTTCAGCTCAGGTCATGATCTTGGGGTCCTGGATCAAGCCCTGCATCGGAGCCTGCTTCCCCTCTCCCTGCTGGCCTCTCTGCCTACTTCTGATCTCTCTGTCAAATAAATAAAATCTTTGAAAAAAAATCTATTGGATTTAAAAAGATGGACTAATCTAAACAGTTTTCTATTTTTCAAAGGTATTCCTCAAGTCTTGTTTTCTGCATCATTTTGGGAGGGAGAGAAGGGGCAGAGATCTTTACACTGCTAGAAATATCTACCTCTGGCTACTTGATTCATGATATGGAAGTTGCAAGATGAAGTTAGGTCTTGCAGAAAAAGGGTAGCACCAAACTGCCTTACCTGTCTACAGCACCACTTGCAGGGGAGGGGGAGGAGGCAGTTCTTTAGGTAGGGCAGTGCAATGCTTCCTCCTCTTCTGCAAGCAGTGCTGAAGGTGCTGTAGAAGGAAGGGCATCAATGAGAGGTATGGAAGAAATGGTGGAGGGCATGAGGAATGTTTGTTCAGATTACTTTTTGCCCACCGATGCTAAATACAGTGCCCAGAGTATAAGTCTCTACATCAGTAAAAAGGTACATATTACAACTATCCAAAACTGAATCTGACCAATGCCAACTTACAAGTCATGGTGGGTTATATTTTTAGGAGTTCACTAGTAGGTAGATAAAAAACATACTTCAAAAGTATATATTGAAAAAAGATCTTAATTTCAGCCTTCATTCTGAATTTCTTGATTGACTAGGTTCCAATATAATATGTTAGGAAAATATCTGTTAACACTATTTGAATTCTAACAACAACAACAAAAAAGAAATTATTTTCGTAAGAGTTTATTTATATAAAGACTTTTAACTGCAATAAATTTTTGAAACTGGATTACATAACTTCAAAGGTCCTTTAAATTTAAAGATTATATGACCTAAAAAATTTAACATGTTGGAATTTATGATAACTGCTAAAATTCTGGAAGAGTCTACATTAAGGATGCTAAAATTTTAAAATAATATAACCTGTACTTATTTAAAATATTACTCTGGATATATGTCTATTGGCAGCAAATGTTTTAGTATTTGTTCTACAAATTATTTAATGATAAACTCTGCTGAAGACACTAGCGGTATGCGCTTTACCAACCAAATAATTATATTCATAACAAATTCATCCTACAGTTCATTTAACTTGCCTAAGTGGAAATAAGATGCACTGTATTTGCATTATGTAGTCTCTAGAGCCACATTTCAATTATTTTTCTGACACAGCATAAAATCATACAATTAGTTTATAATGTTGCCAAGAAATTCAACATATTCCTACAATGAGATTAAGGCTAATTTTGTAGCTGTTAAAATAAGCTACCATACTTCCAAGAAACTCATTGGTCTGAAATATATTTTACACTGAGTTTACTTGATCATAACTTTTCAATCAGTTTTCCTATGAAAACTATCAATTACCTTAAACATTTTGATAAAACTATGTATATTCTCTTTAAACTGTATTGGTAACAAAACATAATCCTTGAATTCACTCCAAAGAGGAATCGCAACAATTTGTATGAGTAAAACCATGTAATGGTAACAATGACAAAAGCAAATTCCAACCTCAAATTACGACAAATCATAGGTGTAAATTATTACAGGGGCTATGCTGGTAACTGTTAAAATATGACATTTTATACAAATAAATATACCTTGCAAGTTTGTGAATAGACATGGGCAAATTTTAAAAATTTGGGATGCTATTTCTTATAATGCTAACATTTATCTAATTAAATGAACCCAAATATCTGAATAAACAAAAAGCCTCCCAATCTTTTCAGGCACTTTCATTATTATGTATCTATTTCAGTATGTATTCAAATTGATATACTACTAATCATGTTTAATATGGTCGACCTGAAAATGATAAAAAAATGATGAACATCTATGTTAGAATTATTCAGAATGAAGAACATACTTACACATTTTCATAAAAATATACATATCCATAGTCTTCCTAGGAGGAAGAAGTATTTAGTATGATGTAGTATAACTACCATATAGAATTTATAGCTATACACATGACAGTTTTTTCAGGATAAGCTACTTACTACACTGATTTCTGAAACAATCTAGTCTTACTAGTAAAACACTTACAAATGAAACCTTATCAATTATACCAATTACTTAATTTTAAAAATATACCCTTAAATTTAGAAAAGTATACTCAATATTGTTCTACTTTGTATTTTTGTTTATCATGAGATATAACTTTGGAGTTCCTTGAAATAAAAAATATACCCACCTCACAAAATAATGTAAGCTTGTCGTCTGGTAAAAGACCATTAGCTTCGTCAAGCAAAAAATCCCTTCGAATGAATTTTTTAAAACCCCAGTCTTTCCCTTGTACAAACCGATATGCTCTTTGGCTTTCTGGTGGAAAACAGAATAGAAATTCAAATTAAAAAATCATCTAATTGATAACATAGTTAAATAAATGCACAAAAATTAAACTTGGCCAATATATCCATTATAAGAATTATAGATATATGTGTTCATAAATGAAATGTCTTAAGAGTTATATCACACAGGACAAGATTGTTTCACAGCAGTATTCAAATTCTGGCCACCATCAATCAGCTCACATTCAGATTTCTGTATCTCTAAGTGGAAGAAAAGCCGTATCAAAACTCTTGGACAAGACCTCTCTCTAACAGTGCGGGCCCTTGAATAATGGAGGAGGAACAAAATACACTGGCATAGCCATATTCCTCCTCATCAAAACCTGATTATAGACACATATCCCTCATTTCTTATTCTCGCTCTAAAAATGGATGCTCTGTATCACCAGGGCATCCTTTAACGTTCCTGGGGCATCTATCCTACTAATTTAAGTTTTACTCAACTAGAGAAAGATCCATCAACCGATAAAACAAAACAAAGTCTCTTATCACTCCTAGATCTATCCCCTCATCCCTAAAAACAACTTCCATGAAGTCTAAAAGATGATTTTAGTACAATTTTTAAAAGACAACCAATAATGCCTAGCATACTACAGAATTGTGTATTATAAAATAAACAAGATCCTCAGTAGAAAGTATTTACAATCTGTTACACAAAGTATTAACTAGAGGTGAAAACAAGTAATAAATTTAATAGAAAGACTCCACATTATGGAATGAATGTTTGTATCCCCTCAAAATCCTTATGTTGTAATCACATGCCCCTGAAGGATGGTATTAGGAGGTCAGTGATTAGAATTAGATGAGTTCATGAGGGTAGAGACGTGATGAATGTGATTAGTGCTCTTAAAAAGGAGACTCCACAAAGCTCCCTAGCTCCATCAGCCATATAAAGACAGTGAGAATTCAGCAATCTACAACCCAGAAGATGGTCTTCACCAGAACTTGACCATGCTGGCACTCTCATCTTGAACTTTCAGCCTTCAGATCTGTGAGAAGCCAATGTCTGTTGTTTATTATGGTACTTTGTGTTTAGCAGCCTAAACCAAGACACTCCACTACCATAAATGTCAGACATGAGGAAAATATATATAAAACTATGTATTACTTTGGCAATAAAAGATATTATTTAAAATTTTATCTGGAGGAAGGTTTATTTTTTTATTTTGGTAATGATATTACTTGATTCTATGACTCACTTCTGGAAATCATGTAAAATTAAAAATATTTAATGTGGCAGTTCATGATATATTTTCCTACTAGGCACACTATACATTTCCTACAATGCTCTTCTATTATGAAGAGATTCAGTTGGCTATATACATGAAGCTTTGAAATGAAGTTAATAGGTCCTGAGACTAAGAAAAACTGATTTCCTTGGTCAGTGTTCAGTCCATCCCTCAAAAAAAATTCCAGTGACAGAATACCAGAACATTCAATCTCCTTTCACACTGTTCCTCAGATTTTATTATCTGGAAAAACAGCAAAGGAGAACTATTTCCTGAACACCAATTATATTTGCCAGGTATTGAAGCAGGCACCATGCCCTAAAAGCAACTATTTTTCTAAGTGACAAGTATATACTGTTTCAGGACATGAAAAGTAGAATTTTAATATTATTTTTAACAAATTTTACATGTCTTAGGAAGTCTAAGATTCATTAAAATAACCGTAAGTCCAGACCAGCATTTAGAATGAAACAATGGCTACATGGCACGTTTGAGGTTAAGCAGATTTCAGTGGGGAAAAAAAATATATCCTTTTCTAGGCAAAAGTACATAAGTTAACACATAGTTACTCAGAGACTTTACTCCAAACCACTTACCCATTGCTTTTGTTTCTTCCCTTTTGGCGTTTAGAAGGGAAAATTTGAATTTTGCTCGAACTTCACTTTTTGGGCAGCTGACTAATAGCAAATATAAGGACAAGTAGTCTTTACTTTCATCATCTAATCCCTTTGGATTTACCCTCAGGCACCTAAAACAAAACAACAAGCTCATATGGAGGAATATAAAACTTAAAACATTCAAAAAAGAGAGGCAATGCTGAAATTAGTTGTTAAATATCACAAACAGCACTCCTATTAAATATCTCCAGTTCTTTATAATTCTCTATACTATTAGGAACTTACTATAAATCTAATATAACCCATTAAGAAACAGTAACAAAACCATAAAGTAGCTGATAATATCAAAAACAAAAATTCAAAACAAAAATCTTACCATTTCATTTTGTCACTGGGGCTAGATGAGAATGTTGAACTTTTTAACACTTCACCCATTTCCTCTCGACAAAAACTGAAGTTATTAATGGTCCACATGTAGGAAAATTTTACTACTTTAACCTAAGAGATTCAGAAAACCACTTTTACAATGATGACTTTTTTGCTTTTAACTTGTCACGTTAAAAACACTTATAGTAACTCTAACAAAATGCTTTACAATATTTTCAAAATACTATAAAATTTTTAAGTGATATAAAGTAAGGCATTTTTAACAGCACGTACCTGTGTATAACACCAGCTTTCTGCTATAGGACCAGTAGACATATCTCCAGGGAGAGGTGGGCTGGGTTCCCGAGACATAGCCACTTTACTGCAGTCTTCCAAGATTTATGCAATATCCCACACAGATGAATACTTTACTACAAAGAAAAGAAATTCCATTTACTGATCAAAAGGTTTGACTGAATCAAGAGGGAGTATTTAAACAGTCATAAGACAATTAGTTTCCCAAATTTGATTATGAGGGAACATGCAAGGATTTCATTATTTCAATAATTAAAAAAGAAAAAAATCAAAACATTTTGCAACATGTAACACTTAAAAACTAAACAAATTTAATGCTTACAGATCTTATTTTATAAAGGTATACTTATCAAAATACCACAAAGCAAAAAATAACATATAGTTTAATAGTAAGAGTATAAACATAAAAGCACAAAATAACATGGACGCTTACTGATAATATTATGATTAAGCCTTGAACAAGGTAGGGGGTTAGGAGCACTGAACCTCCTTGCAGTCAAAAATGCACATATCACTTTTACCTCCCCAGAAACTTAACTACTAATAGCCTACTGTTGACCAGAAGTCTTACTGATAACGTAACAGTTGAGTAACACATATTTTACATATGTTATATACTGTATCTTTAAAATAAAGCTAGAAAAAAAAGTTATTAAGAAAATTATAAAGAAAATGCATTTACTGTACAATTTATTGAAAAAAATCTTCATATAAGTTGACCTGCATGATTCAAACCCATGTTATTCAAGCGTCAACTAATATCTGATTCACCTTTATCTTCTGATATATCAAAAGGATTGCGAAGTTAGAGCAGTCCTGAAAACTACAAATATTAGTCACTCATCTTTCTAAGTCTTGGTCAAAATACAAGAGTAGAAACTAACAAGCAATATTTTATGTGAAGAATAACATAGATTTCCACAGAAGTCTACGTCTATCTCATATAAACAGGTCTCTGTTGAAGATTTTGTCCCAATCGGAGTGTCCCTTACCAGATAATATGTACTTATCATAAAATTTCCTCCTAGTCAGCTGCTGTCTTACTACATTCATTTAGAAACATAATTAATTCAGCATTATCTTGCCAGGATATTAGTGACTAAAGGATGATTCTTTGCAACGTGTAAAGTCTATAAAAGAAAAGTGAAACTCAAGAGGATCTAAGTGTAGTTAGTTTGTAGGCGTGTGGGTGGGGGTGTTTGAAGATTACATTCAAACATAGGCACATCATACAAAATTCATAAGAAAATATTTGTTCTGTGTCTACAATGAAACCGTAGTATGAAACAAGAAAACAAAGATGGAAGAAAGCTATCGGAAAGATGAACAGAAACAAAAGGACCTATAAAAGATATAAAAAAATTTAGAAGTACAAATGAAGAAGCACATTTAAAATCTGCACCAGAAATAAACAATAAAAATACAAAACTACAACTGAGATATATTTCTGTGAAATTCAAAATGAGAAAGAAAATATTACAAGTATACATGTGTTCCTTTAAAGGAACAAAAATCAAGATGGCCCTATTTTTTCCCTCACTGTGAAATGCCTGAGGGTAACAGGATAATTACTATAGAGTTCTAAGGGAAAAAGAGCTGTAGCACAAGGATTCTACACTCTATCATGTTTTTTATTCATGTTTAAAGCAGTAGAAATTCATTTCCAGATGTGTAAAAATATGTAAACCACCTCCAGAGCTATTTAATAAAGGGATTAATTCATGCAAATTATTTTCCAGCCAAAGTCAGATGACTCAAGAGCAAGAACAGAGACAAAAACTTCCACCATGATGTTAAGTTTTCATTTTTATACCTCTGAACATGTAAAACAAATCTATGTTTTAAAACTTCACAGATATCAAAAAAAAAAAGTTCTTAGAGCACTGTGACAAAATAAGTCAAATGAATAAAATATTAAGTAAAATTATGAAGTTATTCTTAAGGCACAAAATCAGTAGAAATCTATAAAAGAAGGGGTGCTATTCATCTGACCCTTAGATCAAGAAATAGCTACTTCAAATCAAAAGCCAGGTTTGTGGGGAAAAACTCACTAACTTAAATGATTTAAGGTTTAGTTTAAAGGAAAAAAACCTTACAAATTAATTATAATTCACTGAACCACTGAAAACTAATTCATTCAAAAATAGAAAACATGGAAAAAAATAAATTAAATGAATTACTAAGTAAGACAATAAACGACAGTAAATGAAACTAAAGGAAAAGAGAAAGAAGGAAAGTAATTTTTATGCAATGGCTGAAAATTCTTCAACTAGATATGGGGAAAATCTGTTATGTCTTATGCTCTGAGAGTTGATATTTGAGTTGAGAACTAAAAGGTAAGAAAAACAGCAAAGACAAATCAAGGAAAAGGTGTGTGTAAGAGGAGAAAGAGCAGCCATTGTCAGGGCCCTAGGGCAAGAAAGAATCTGAGAAAATTTAAGGAAAAGAAAGGAGTCATGTCACTGATGGATTTTTAGCAGATTAACAATGTAATTTAGATAGTAGTAAGATCAGAATTACAACTTTTCAGGAAATAAACTGAATAAAAGCAAGAAAACAAATTGGAGAGGTATTAAGAATTGTATGGCAAGAGACAATGACAACAGACTAATACAGCATAACAGTAGAGGTGAGGAATGTGGTCCTATCAACTGAAATAAATATTAAAAATAAAAAGAAATTGTTAAAAATTAAAAACACAAAAATCAACAGAATTTGTGATGGAATAAAACTAAAGGAAGGATAAATCAAAGAGAGGTTCTAGCTTGGGACTGGTGGAACGGGGAAGATGGCAATGCCATACTCAGATGGGAAAGACTGAGATAAAAGAGTAATTTTGGGGTGATGGGGGATGCAACTTCATTAAAGTGATACGTGCAATGATGAAAATATTTCAAATGAAACAACTTTAAAATTAACCCTTTATGAGTAAACTGTGTCATTTCTCCTTTAAAGTATGACAACTAAATTAATACACTCACACAAATGTACTTATACCTGTGCAAGTTCCTCACATACAAGAGTTCCTGTCACGTGATGTATCTGAAGCACAGCAAAATGTGAGAATCACCAAAATATCCAGCAAGAGAGTCAGAATAATAACACTGGGATTATTCTATCAGGAGTACTTAAAAATCACAACAGCATTAAAGGAGAGGTTAGAAAAAAAAGTGGATGTTCCTTAACAAAACAAGCAAAAATAGGGGCACCTGGGTGGCTCAGCCATGTTAAGCATCTGCCTTTGGTTCAGGTCATGATCCCAGGATCCTGGGATAGAGCTCTGAGTCCCTCTCCCTCTACTGCTCCCCCTGTTTGTGAACACTCTCTCTCTGTCAAATAAAATCTTAAAAAAAAAAAAAAAAAAGCCAAAATAGCGATGAATGATGGTAAACAGTATGCCTCAAAGAAAAGTGAATATGTAATTTAAAAGCATTGCCCATTGTCACTTTAACAAGAATTTCTCATTTATGCATAAAAATTAGGTACTGGTCTTAAATACCTCCAAGTTGTCACCTTCAACTGCTTTTATAAAACACATATGGTTATTTACTTTTATCTGAAAGCAGAACATAAGACAAGCACTCACAACAGTAAGTTAAGATCACTAACAGTCACTTTAAAGATACTAGTTCCCCTACATATTTAACAGCTTTATTAAGGTATAATTTACATATCACAAAATTCACTCATTATAGGTGAATGATTTTTAGTGAATTTATACAGTTGTGCATTCATCAATGCAATACAGTATTATAATTCTCCTATGATCCCCAAAGGTCCTTTGTACCCCCACATTTAGGCAACCACTAATCTGCTTTCCATAGTTATACCTTACCTAGATGTTCCATTTAAATAGAACTGTATCATGTGTAGTTTTAAGTCTGGCTTCTACTGTCTTTCCTGAATGTGTGTTATAGTTTCCTGTTTCTTTGCATATCTCATAATTTTTGTCTGAAAGCTGGACAATGATTAATATATTGTAGTAACTCTGAATTCTGATTTGTTTTTCTATGGATTATTTTCTTCTTTTTAGTAACTTGCCTGGAATTAACACTAGTATCTATTGCCACCATACTTACTGTGTGGCTGCTGATGTTCCTCCTGGCTTTTTATTACTTTTTTTTTTTTTCTAGTTACTTAGCAAAACTGCAGGCTGTTCCCCTTCCTTCTACTGAGTCTGTTACCTTTAGTTGACTAAACTACAGGTTCCCCACCCTCTGGCCCCAAATCAAATCCACCTGATCTGGTGGCAAAACTGCTGTTTTCCTGGCTAGGCCCAGACTGATAAAACTGTCACTGTTGTTTACTGGGCTGGGAGTGGAAATATGAGCAGAAATATGAATTGGATATTTCTCTTAACCAAGTTCAATTAATAAATGTACTAAAAAGAGTAATGATTATCAGAGTTACCTGTTAGAAATATGTGAAAGGGGTCCTAGTTAATACTTTCAGCTGCTCTAAAGCAAGCTGATAAACCATTATGAACAGTTGCAAAAACACAAACCAAGAAAAATATTTGCACTGTATTACATCACGAGGGGTTAATTTCCCCAGTATGTAAGAAATTCCTGAAAATTAGAAAAAGAATACAAATAATTCACAGAAAAGAACTTTACTCATTATTGGAGAAATACAACTTAAAAGAAAATTAAGAATTTATTTTTTAACCTATCAGACTGGCAACAACAATCCACAAGATTCATACATTTCTAGTGGGAATATAAATTATACAGCTGTTTTAATAATCACCCTTCTCATTTTTTTTTAATGGTGAAATTCCTGGCAAAAGAGAAGGAAATAATTCTAATTAAAAAGATACAAATTTTATTTTAAATATGAGAACACCTCTGGCATTATTTGATGGCCCTGAGAACAATTTATATAATTTCTGGCAACTCAGAATGATTTCAAAAAACATTCAGAAAAATAGCTAGATATAAAAGCAAGTCACATGAAAAAATTTAACCTCCTTTGTAATCAATGCATACAAAAAGAACACATTCAATTTTTTACCTATAGTATGGTCAAAGGTTATTTTAAATCATTAATCTCTGTACAGCCAACAAAATTGCAGAGAGATAGACATTTAGTCTTTTTTTTTTTCTTTTTTAAAGATTTTATTTATGAGAGAGAGAGTACAAGTGAGGAGAGCCTACAAGCAGGGGGAGGGGCAGAGGGACGGGGAGAAGCAGGGCTTGATCCCAGGACCCCAGGATCATGACCTGAGCCAAAGGCAGCAGCTTCAATGACTGAGCCACCCAGGCGCCCCCAGTTAGCCTTTTCTGTAAAACAATTTTACAATTAGTATCTAAAGAAACTCTTTACCAGATTCACCCTACATATTTATCCTGAGAAAAGTATTACAACTGTGGAAAAAACAAATTAAGTATAAATACAGTATGCTTTTGTGATATACATGTAGGATTATGCAACCATTAAGAGCATTAAATGTTCTTAATGTCAGGGAAAGTATTCAAATCTGCTGTGCATGGGTATATACAATTTTATTAATATAATATATTTACTGATATATAATTTTATATTTATATACATACATATGTACATAAGGAGTAGGCCTAAAAGGATTTTACTTATATAAATAACACCCAGAGTCAATACAAGTATAGGTGCATGAAAAAAACCAGACTGGCACAAAGATCAATGAGTTATACTTTGGCACTGCAATATCAACACTGATAAGTTATACACCTAAATATTAATAGAGGCTGTATCTGGATGGTAAGATTTTCTAATTTTTCTCTATATTAATAAATAAATTTGTCATTATTTTTAAAAGTAGAAAATACAGTTATTTGCATGCCATATGAACACACAGAAAACATGTAATGTGTGTGTGTGCATGTATTACTCTCTAAGGAGGAGAGATTGAGAGATGTTCAAAGAAAATGTTAATGTTAATCTTCCTAATATTTAAATTTTCATAAGATACCAACTAACTTAACATTAATAAAATACATAAGTAAGTTTAAAAAACCAGAAGCATAAAGAACAGAGTTCTTTAATGCCTCTACAAGAGCTATTACCTCCTCAAGTGTAACTCACAACATAGTTCATAAATAAAGCCAACTAAGTAAAAGGCTACAGATTTTTGTTTCTTTTCCAACTATTCTTGCAAATGATGCAGTTATGGAATGGGAGTATGGAGAATGCCGCTGAGCGCTTACAAGACATTACATACTTCTTTATTCTTCAACAAATCTATGAGATGTGTGGTAATAATCCCATCTTAACCATGAGAAAATCATCAGGCAGGTTAGAAAGCTTACTTTAGACTACAGATAACCAGAAAATGGTTGAACACAAATTTAATGGGTTTCACAGCCTATATATACTCTTTCCATGGAATCAGCTGCCCCTTCTGATATTACAGAGCTGAAACAGCCCTGGTCCAACTCTCATTTTACAGAGGAGGACCAAGAGAGAGACTGGGTACAGAAATAAATGGTCCAAGCTTATACTGTTAGGTAAATCTTAGAAGAAAGGAAAAGAACTCCCAAAGTCTATTTCAGTGCTGTTTCCAGTATTCTATTTTTTTTCTCTTCCAAAAAAAAAGCACAGTAGACTATCAACTATCAACTATGTCCAGGACATTCAGGACTTCCTAATCTTGTTCTCACAGAAGAGCTTGCAGAAAGAGAGCGCAAAACTAGAAATAAGATCTAGAGAATAATACAAGATAATCAATCAACAGATATTAACAAATAAGTAAAAGTTTCTTCCATATTCTACATAGGCTTTTAAAAATTTTAAGTAGTGTTGCCTAGTTTTACGTACTAAAGGAAAACAAGTCTCTTGTTATTGAAATAAACACATGTAATTTTCTACCTTAACAAAATGTCTGAGTGCCAAATTAGTGTTCAAATGTATATGTCATAGACATACACATAACTCCATAAATTATAAAGAACTTCAAATATTCAAAAAATGTCAACCATCTTCCTCCCACTATCCTTGTGTGCCCTCCCACCACCAAATCTCCTCTCCCCACAAGAAGTTATCTATATCCTGAATTTGTCCTCACAGTGATGAAATTTCTTCACATTCTTATTACCCACTTATGAATCTCTGAACTATATAGAGAGAAGCTCACAGATAACATAATAAAGTATATGAACATAGATGTCATCAAAAATAGCAAAGTGGTGAACTCCAAAACTCCATCCCTTCAAAAATGCAATGAATAAGCTGGGAAAAATGTTTTGGAACTCTGAAATCAAATGAAAACTTACAATCAGGAAAATGCCTGATGAAGAATGCAGCTGCTAAAATTTCAGGAAGTAGGTTTTAACATATGTACTTACCATGGTCCCTTCCTCAGTTAAGCAGCAGCCATGAAGACATGAGCCCACATTTCTGGTGCAGGTTGCTGATACCAGAGGGAGCTATACAGACTTATTCCAAAAGAACTGTGGTTATGTGCTTTCTCTAGGTCTGTAACTCCTTAAAGGATCAGCTCAAGAGCCTGCCTTTGTTTCACATGCCTTGGAGCTTCCACAGGGTAGAAGCAGTATTCTGGGTGGCAGCCTTTGTCAAAGCATTTAAAGCCCAATGTATTACCTAGCTGCAGCTGCCTGGAACACAGGGTAAGAGTTAATAAGCAATACCCAGACAGGGAAGTCTGGGAAGAAAAATATTTAAAAAGATATGTAGGGGGCAAAGGGCTTTGAAAAGTTCCCACATGGGGCACCTGGGTGGCCCAGCCTGTTAAGCATCCTGACTCTTGGTTTTGCCTCAGATTGTGATCTGATGGTTGTGAGAATGAAATCCACATTTGACTCCATGCTTAGTGTGGAATCTGTTTGAGATTTCTCTCCATATCCCTCTGTCCCTTCTGCTCATGCTCGCTCTCTCTCTCTCTTTCTAAAATCAGTCCGAAGAAAGAAACAAGCAAACAAACAAAGAAAAGATCCTGAGTAAACAGAGGGAACTAGAAGACCACGTGCATATCTGGGAACAAACACATGCTTGCCAAATATGAGAGAACACCATAAGCTATTAACTCTGGCTCACCTTTGAGTACCATATAGAAAGTGAAGATGAAAGTAGAGTTCTAAATAGCCTGCCTAAGTAATGTCCTAACAGAGAGTGTTGGCTATGAGGTTCGAAGTGGTTTCCATGTATTTATGGAAGTAAAAAATAAGTTGAAATTGAAAAGATGGAAAAACATACTTCATATAAATAAGCAAAACAGACATCAAAATTGTTACAATGCATAGAAGAACTTACATATTGATAAAAGGATTAATATAAAACAACTGTAACATATATGCATCAAACAACAGGCTCCAAAAACAAATAAGCAAAAACCAATAGAATGAGAGAAATACACAATTCTGCAAAAATAGTTGAACATATCAATAACTGACTTCCAATAATGCATAGAACCATCAGGAAGAACATAAACACAAAAATAAGAGAACGTGAACAGCATTATAAAACAACTGAACCGAGAACCTGGGTGGCTCAGTGGGTTAAGCCTCTGCTTTCAGCTCAGGTCATGATCTCAGGGTCCTGGACTCGAGGCCTACATCGGGCTCTCTGCTCAGCAAGGAGCCTGCTTCCCCCTCTCTCTCTGCCTGCCTCTCTGCCTACTTGTGATCTCTCTGTCAAATAAATAAAATCTTTAAAAAACAAACAAACAAACAAACAAAAAGCAAACAACTGAACCGTATGTGCTATGGTGTGTGCTGTGAAGTGTATAAGCCTGACAATTCACAGCCCTGTACCCCTAGAGCTAATAATGCATTATATGTTAATTAAAAAAAAAAAGTGAAATCAAAAACAAAAGCAAACAAACAAAAAAACAACTAAACCTAACAGACATCTACCTATCAACAGCAGAATATATCTTCTTTTTGAGTACACATGAACAGACTCCATTTATACCATATGCTAGGATATAAAATAAGTGTCTAATAAATTTTAAAAGACTAAAATTGTACAAAGTATCTTTTCTAATTGCAATGGAATGAAACTGTACATCAGTAAGAGGAAAACTAAAAAATTCACAAATATTTGGCAATTAAAGAACATATTCTTTTTTTTTTTTAATTTTTTATTTTTTATAAACATATATTTTAATCCCCAGGGGTACAGGTCTGTGAATCACCAGGTTTACACACTTCACAGCACTCACCAAAGCACATACCCTTCCCAATGCCTATAATCCCACCCCCTTCTCCCAACCGCCCTCCCCACAGCAACCCTCAGTTTGTTTTGTGAAGATTAAGAGTCACTTATGGTTTGTCTCCCCCCCAGTTCCATCTTGTTTCATTGATTCTTCTTCTTCTTCAACAACAAACAGGCAAAAAAGAAACAGCACGTGAAACATTAGAAAAGAGTATTTTCTTTCAGACAAAAGAAAATGAGAATACAACATACCAAGATTTATAGGATACAATGAAGGATGCATTCAGATGGAAATGTATACCTTTAAACACCTATAATAAAAAAAGAAAATTCTGAAATCAATAATCCAATTTTACACCTTGAAAATACAGAAATAGAAGAAAACACTAAGCTGAGGAAATATCAAAAATTAGAGGGAAGAAAAATGAAATAGAGAATAGAAAAACAACAAAAGGAGTAAAACAAAAGTTGGTTCTTTGAAAAAAATCTACAAAACTGACAAACCTTTAGCTAGACCTGACCAAGACAAAAAAGAGGACTGAAACGACTAAAATCAGAAACAAAAGGATTACATCATTACCAACCTGACAGAGATGAAATGCATAAGAGAATAATATTAATCACTTGTACACCAAGAGATTAGATAACCTAGAGGAAATAGACACATTCCTTAAAAAAACAAAATACAAATGAAGACTGACTCAAAAACAGAAAACTGGGACAGACCTATAATCAGTAAAGACACTGAATTATTAATCAAAAACAAAAAACAAACAAGCAGACCCCCAAACAAAAACAAAAAACTTCGAAGCATGACAGCTTGATAACTCCACAGATCTGCTCTCCACTGAAAATTACAAAACTACAACCATTTATTGTAGTTCCTGGAAATGGTCCTGGGGACAGAGGGCAAATGAGGAAAGATTTACTCAAGAAAATCTACAAGGGATTTTAAGACAAGTGAGAGTCTATGATGTTAGTACCAGGACTCCCCTGGTCCCTTCGCCCTAGCTCAGAAAGTGTCAACTCCACATTAGACTGGTACAGCCGAGAACAGGGCTCCCTCTTTCCCCTGTGGGCTCAGGAGTCTATCTTATTGGGAAGGTCAGGATATCAACATTTCTCATCCTGCCTCCAGGTACCTATTGCTGAAGGTAAAGTACTAGGTAAGTGCCACCAAGTATATGGGGGGAGGGAAGGCTCTCTTTTTCCATACAACCTACAGTGATGGGATGTAGGCTTTAACTTTCCCATAAAGCTGCTGGGGCACTGACTGCTATTATTCCAGCTTCTAAGGTGAGAATTCCACACTGGGAGACCCAACCCAAGTAGACATGTGTATACTATTCCCTTCATTACACAAACAGCTCAGATCCTACAGCAGAGATATAACTGGAAGAGAAATGCATCATTGTCCCCACTGTATACTTGAGACCTGATCTGGAGATACTGCCTGTGAGATGAAGGGAGCCATAAAACATACAGATTCAAATGTCTTCTCTGAGAAATACTTCATTTGCAAGCAAATGGACAAACGTGCAATGAAAAACAGTGGAGGCCCTGGTGGAAAGGCAACTGAGAGGAGTCTGGAGAAATCACTGGACATAAAGACTAAACCATAGGTTGGTTGGTTGGCTGGTTTGCCAGACTGAACAAAAAAGAGAGATAATAGAAGTAACCTACCTGGAGTCAGAACAAGCTTCAAACACTGATTTAAGAAACTATCCCTCCAAAGGAACTCAAATTTGATTAATCTGTAGAGCAATTAAAGCCAGAGGCACTGTTGAAAACAAGATTGTAATTAGCACTATATTAGGAGACCTTAAAAGTTACATGCAGTCACGATGATATAGTCTAAAAGAGCCCTGCTCAAACTACTGTCATCCCAGAGTAACTGTAGGAACACTCAAGGTTGTGCCCCTTTAGGAGAAACATCTGAAGGAAGGAGGTGGTGGTGGTGGTGGTGTGTGTGTGTGTAAGGGAAAGTGGGGATAGAAGAAGAGGAATGTAGACTCTGTTAAATTAACCCAGCCAGTCATCAAATAAACAAACAAGTGAGATACAGTAACAGGCACTAGAAAGGAAAAACCAGCTCCAAGAATTTATACATTGTATAAAAAGTCTAGTTTTCAACCAATATTTTGAGACATGCTAAGAAATAAGAAAGTATGGCTCACATAACAGGATAAAAAAGGAGATGAAACTATGGTTCCAAGAAGATGTTGAATTTAACAGACAAAATCTTCAAAGTAGCTACTATAAATATGCCCAAAGAACAAAAGGAAACTGATAGTAAAGAACATCAATAAAGAGTCTCAAGTTATATACACAGAAAAAGGAAATTCTGGAGTTGAAAAATACTATAACTAAAATTAAAATTTCACATAAAGGGCTATGTTCATATAAAGCAGATACATACTTGGAGAAAAATTATTACACTTACTGAGAAATCAATAGAGATTATACAATCTAGAGATAAAAGAATGAAGAAAGAAAGAGGAATAGAGACAGAGAAATCTAGGACATTATTAAGCACATTGACATAAAAAGGAAATATGAGACAAAAAGGAGAAAAAATATTTGAAGAAATGACTAAAAACTTCTCAAATTTACTGAAAACAATGATATACGCACATTTAGGAAGCATTTTTATTAATTTTTCAACTAAAAACTGTAAATCATTCTTCAACTGTGAAATACTAACATATTTATGCTTAAAGTTTTCTGAACTGCATCATGAAGTTACAACTGAAAATAGTCTGAAATTGCCCAAGCAATTTTATATACATGATGACTATGATTACAAAATAAAGGAGATCAGTTAATATGTAACTTAATATATCATGTTCAAATAGTTTTGCTAAGACTTATCACAGAAATAAGAATAACTAGACTAATAAATGTTTATAAAAATGATAATAATACATGTATCATATATTTCTTAAATCTCTTGAATTAAGCATACAATGACTTCATGACAGAACAATAAGTATTTACTATATGCTTAGATATGTATCATGCACTCTAATGTACCTTTAACTGCAAAGAAGTAACATATAGTCTCTACTCTGGAGAAGACCTTAATATTGTAGGAGAAACAGATACACGGTAGCATACTTCTGCTATGATAATGTGACAGAGGAATGTACACAGTAATAATGAACACTTTCAGGACAAGAAGGATATCCTGAAGATAGTCCCTGAGCTGGATTCTGGAAGAAGCAAATAAATGACAGGAAGACCACAAACTACAGCACAGATTTTAATAGCAAGTGTTCTATGCTGAGACCAGCTTGGATCACGGTTTTGTCATGGATTCTTGAATCTTACACTCACCGGTCCTTTCCTTTCTGTATTAAAGGAATTTTAAAATTTCTTTAGATTCCTTCATTTGTAAAATGTGGATGGGTAAGTGCATGCTTACACTTTGCACAAACTGAATACCAGAATACACATATAATAATGAAAACTTCACAAGTGACATTTGAGGGTAAATGGTGGTAAGGATGAATAATAACCAAAACAAGTAATTAATGTATATAAAAAGGCAACTTAAATTCTGCTGTTAAGTAGAAAACTTGACATAAAAAATAAAATCTGTTTATAGGCATCTATCTAGAGCTGCTCAAGCAATCAGGACAGGGGATCCCAAAATTCCAGAATGTAAAAGACATCAGGATAAATGGAATAAAAAGTGTTCTAAGGTTCTAGCATTCTTGGAGAAATGGTAAGTTTAAGTACTGATATTAGCTGTAATAAGTAAATGAAGCATACTATAATCATTAGGGTAACCACTAAAAGAGAAGTGAGATAGCTTAACTATAAATATGATAAACAAGGGGGCCTGGGTGGTGCAGTGGGTTAGGTTTCAGACTTGGTTTCGGCTCAGGTTGTGATCTCAGGGTTGTGAGATCAAGCCCTGAGTCAAGTCCTGCCCACCCTGGTCAGGTTCTGTGCTCAGCATGGAGTCTTTTCTCTCCCTCTCCTTCTGCCCCTCCAACTCGTGTGCACGTATGCTCATTCTCTCTCTCCCCCAAAATAAGTAAATCTTTAAAAAATATGTGATAAACAACAAAAAAGGAAAAAAATACAAAAGTGAAATAGCAAGATGATAGATAATATAAATAACTATATTTATATATATATACTAAATATATAATGTAAATATATTACATTTACATATAAGTATGTTAACTATGCCAGTTATCAGACTGGATTAAATATACTCAAAGACATTACTAAGTTCAATGTCAGATCTTGGAATGGTAAAAAGGCAGTAGTGGGAATACTGGCAAAAACCTGATTCAAGTCTACAGTTAGTTAACCGTATGTTATACAAACGGTAATTTCTTTTTTTTAAAATTTAATGTTGTTTTATTCAATAATAACAAAGCATTTACATTTAATTGCTGTTTAACATGAAACTTAATATGGTGTTAACATGATAGGAAACTATGTGAGGAAAGAATAAATTGCCACTGTTTGTTGTTTGCAGAAGACAAAATATGAGGGTAAGAAAGTTTTTAATTAAAAGGATGGGAAAATGTATACTTTTTTGCAAATCCTATCCAAAACAAAGCAGGTATAGCTACACTAGGATCAGACAGAACAGACTTTAAAGCAAGAAACATTAGGAAAGATAAAAAGAAAAGTAGGGGCACCTGGGTGGCTCAGTGGGTTAAGCCTTTGCCTTCAGCTCAGGTCATGGTCCCGGGGTCCTGGGATTGAGCCCCGCATGGGGCTCCCTGCTTAGTGGGGAGCCTGCTTTCCCCCTCTCTCTGCCTGCCTCTCTGCCTAGTTGTGATCTCTCTCTGTCAAATAAATTAAAAAAAAAAAAAGTGATAAAAAGAGAAAAAAGGACAATCACAAGAACATAATTTTTTCTTTTTTTAAG
This sequence comes from Mustela lutreola, assembly GCF_030435805.1. NCBI lineage: Eukaryota > Metazoa > Chordata > Mammalia > Carnivora > Mustelidae > Mustela > Mustela lutreola. Next base: position 119,304,965 of record NC_081292.1, on the reverse strand, counting down.
ATTTATTTGAGAGAGAGAGAGAGAGCATGCACGTGCATGGGGGAGAGGTAAAGAGGAAGTGAAAAAGAGAGAATTTCAAGTAGACTCTGCCCTAAGCTCAGAACCTATCCAGGTCAATCTTAACACCCTGAAATCAAAACCTAAACTGGAAACCAAGAGTTGAACACTCAACCCATTGAGCCACACAAGAACATAATTCTAAATATGTCTGCATACAATAGGACTGCTTCTAAAAATTATAGCAGGAGACTAATTTCCTCAACAAGCGAAAGAACAACCTTAATGACATATATACATACATATACAGAGACAGAACACAACACCCAACAGCAAAAGAATAAAGTCATCTCAACTACACAGAATACATTTACCAAAACTAATCATATTCTTGCATGATAAAGAAAGCCTTGCAAACAAATTTCAGGTCATTGAGATCATTCAGAGTATGACCCTTAACTTTGCTCTCTTAAAGCATTTTGTAGTTTTCTGTGTAGAAATTGTGAGCATCCTTAACTAGATTTATTTCTAGAAGTTGGTTTTTAAATTGTGCTATAAATGGCATCTTTTTAAGATTTTTTATTTTCTGGTTATTTGTTGCTAACTTATAGGAATAAAATGAATTTTTGTCTGTTGACCTTGTGTGCAATAGCATGAAAAAAACTGCTTGTTAATTTCATTATTTTGTATACAATCATGTTATCTATGAGTGCTGACTCTTTTCTTTTCTTTTTCAATTCTTATACCTTTTATTTTTCTTGCCTTAAGGCTAGAATTCCAGTACAGTATTGAATGAAAACACTGATAATAGCCCCTTATCTCATCTCAAATTGTAGGGGTGTTGGTGTATATTTTAAGACACTTGTAAAATTAAGGAAGTTTTTTTTTTTTTTTTTTTATTCCTAGTTGTAAAGATTTTTTTCTTCTGAAAGGGCACTTAATTCCATCAACAGCTTTTTCAGGATGTATCAAGGTGATCTATTTTTCTTTGTTAATAGGATCTATTATTACATTAATAGATTCTAATATTATTTGCCCTTGCATTCCTCAAATAAAATCCCATTGGTCATGAAATTGTAATACTTTTTATGCAGGCCTAGGTTTGATTTGCTGTTAGTTTATTTAGGGTTCTTACATATGGTGCTGATGAGAGATTTTCCTTACCTTCCTTTCTTATGATAGTGCTTGACTGGTTTTGGTATAAAAGTTAACATTGGTTTCATCAAACATACTGTGAAGTTTGTTTCTGTCTCCTATTCTGCAGAAGAGCTTATACAGTGAAGCCATCTGTGTAAGTTTTCATTGTGGGGGTGTTTGTAATAATGAATTCAATTTTAATCAAAATAGGACTATTTATGATTTTCCCTTTCATATTGTGTGTCCGTTTTGGTAAGTTATGTTTTTTTAAGTAATTTTAAGCCTGGTTTAAAAAACCCAGAACATTGGGCACCTGGTTGGCTCAGTGGGTTAAGCATCTGCCTTCGGCTCAGGTCATGTTCCCAGGGTCTTGGAATCGAGTTCCACATCAGGTTCCCTCCTCATCAGAGAGCCTAATTCTCTATCTGCCCACCTCGCTCCTCCGCTCATTCTCTTTCTCTTGCAAAAATAAATATAAATACTTAAAAAAACAAAAACAAAAACAGAACAAAGGAGATTCATACCCTCTTCCAAACTCATGTGAAAGATATAGAGCCTTCTATCAATTTTCTAATTTCTAAATACCTAGATAAAATTCTGCACTTAAGATGGAACTTCAAAAACAGAACATAGCTATAGGCAGAGAACTGAGCACATTTATCTGTCTCTTACTTTCCACCATTATCAATGAGATGACAAGTTTTCACAAAAGAATAAAGACATTAGTAGGATTGGAAAATAAGGGTAATAATGGTGGATCAGAAATTCTGAAAAATTCAAGGCCCATAAATGGGAATAAATTAGCAAAGATATCAATCATATGGGAAAATTATGGAAAAATTAAGGGAGAAAAATCACAATCCAAGATAGAAGAAGTATCCACAGTTCTTTCAAAGAGGCCCAAAGAAGAACCAACCTTTCACCAAATACAAAAAGCAGGAAAAGGCCAAGGCAATAATAAGGTTAATTATTTAATCACAATCCAAGATAGAAGAAGTATCCACAGTTCTTTCAAAGAGGCCCAAAGATGAACCAACCTTTCACCAAATACAAAAAGCAGGAAAAGGCCAAGGCAATAATAAGGTTAATTATTTTAGAAACAGTATTTGGGCTAGCTGAGACAGCTGTGACCTCCCCTTTCCCAAGGCTCGCTGCTGTGGCTTTTACCATCATGCCAAAGTCAAAGAACTGCTTCCTAAGGGAAATTGGCCACCTGTTATAAGAGTTATCAGTGCTTAAGAGACAAACAGGACACAGACTGGACAAACTCTGAATATAATAAAAGACATTAGGAATGGGACAAGAAGAGATAATTTCTAACAGAAATTAAATACTCTACTACATGAAATAAAGTCCTCTTTATTTTGAAATGTGTGGGAATGGGGAAGGGGGTAGTCCCCAACCTACTGACACAATCTACAGAGAAGTAGATAATGTTTTAACACTATGTCCCCTTACACTGAATTCATGCACAGCCTTCCCCTTCAGGGAAGAAGGCTGATGGGGAGGAGACCTATGCAACCTTAGGGAAAACCATGCTAGCCAGACACCGTTATTTAATAACCTAGCTCTTCATCCCAAAATATTAATGAAAAACCAAGGATTACAGACATTTGGGAAAAGATCCAAAAATGAAAACATACAACTGATAGAAATGGAGACCATACAGGGGGCAGAACGGCACACTCAAAGAAATTTCTCATAAAGTACACCTGAATAAAACAAAAATAAGCTGCTTTGAAAAAGTAGTCAGAAAAGATTAATTCTTAAAATTCTTTTAAATGGCCATAACTGATGCATGAGTGCAAAATAAAAGTTGAAGACTATTTTTTTTTAAATTTTTTTAATAAACATATATTTTTACCCCCAGGGGTACAGGTCTGTGAATCGCCAGGAAGTTGAAGACTATTTTTGATGAGACAGACTAAAACACAAAGAATATTGGAAATAAGAAAAACTAGAGACCTGAAGGTCAGGTTGAAGAGATATAATATGGCTAATAGATGCTTCCTGAGGGGGATAAAAACAGGAAAAAATAGGGACATATAAAAAGAAAAAAAAAAAAAAAAAACGAAGCTATTACCATGATCTGAAGAAAGACACAACTTCATAGACAGGGCTCACTAAGTACCAAAATGCTTAGTAAAAAATATATCTATACATAGACACATCTTAGTAAAAGTGTTCCATTTCACCATGTTATCCACAAAGAAACAAGTCACATTGAAATCTAAATGCTGTTAAGACACAGAACTAATGCTTTTAAGATTTATAAGGAGAAAAAATGTAAACTTAGAATTCCATACTTAAATGTATTCATAAATGCAAGCCAAATACAGGATATTTTCAAACAGCAAATACTTGGAAAGTGTGCTAGTCTATACTGATAATTCCTCAATGAGGTATTCTGAATCAAAAGAAATCCAGATGTTTTTGTTTATGACACACCTTTATAAGTAAAAATCCTATGAACATATGCTCTCAATATTTATAAATATTTTATAATATATTATATTTATAAATTAGCATATCATTATACTAGTATGTTTGTGTGTTATAAAGTAAAAATTAAAAAATAATCAGACAGGGGGCCTGGGTGGCTCAGTGGGTTAAAGCCTCTGCCTTCAGCTCAGGCCATGATCCCAGGGTCCTGGCATCTAGCCCCACATGGGGCTCTCTGCTCAGCGGGGAGCCTGCTTCATCCTCTCTCTCTCTGCCTGCCTCTCTGCCTACTTGTGATCTCTGTCTGTCAAATAAATAAGTAAAACCTTTAAAAAAATAATCATCAGATGAAACACGTAATTTCAAGTATATTCCAACACCCCCCAAAATTATTCCACGTACCCTCTTTAATGTGGATGGATGCCTCATTTTGAAGACCACAGCTCTAAACCACATGAAAAAGAAATCCAAGGGGAAAAAAACATGGAACTGAAGACACAACTGAACTGAACAGGTCTCAGAAGAAGAGGAGGAAACTGAAAAAAAAAACTAAAGGTGAATCCCCCAGAATTTGATATTTGGAAAATTTTCAATTGTAAAGTTTTAATGTACATACGATTACATTTTGTTCTCTGTAAGACCATTCTACTTTGTTCTACAGTAAGTTATATAATCACATTGTACATATTTCAAGGTTTAAAGTTTTTAGAACTGATCTGTAAGTAAAGCAAAAAAGAATTTTAGTTACAAAACAAAATGTAGATATAAAATTAACAATGAATAATTGGGAGATGGGGGGGTAAGGAGAGGACCAAGACTATCATTCCTGAAGGTACTACTGTCTAGAGCTAATAAGTAAAAAATAACATTATCAATAAAAACCACTAACAGAAATAAAAGCAGGCACCATTTATAGTGAAAAGTTTGAACTGGGAGGGGAAAGAGGGAAGCCCTATCTTATCCTCTTTTTTATTCTCATGTAACATGAATCTCAACACAATTAGGACTTCTATTTTTGAAAAGTATTATTAGCCAGGAGGGGGGAGCGGTATATAACACAGTATGCCCATTTATTTTATTACTATTTTTTAGTATGCTTATTTAGAAAACTGAAATTGTTTACTCACTGCCATAGTGAGCTCACATTAAACACTCCTACTACTCTATCACCTCCATCACCCCTTTCATTTAGTGCATTTTACTACTTGGTCTACTATGATTTCTTTTGAAGGTTTTTGTGTTTTATCTATTTCTATAGTGCAAGCCTTAGTGTTTAAAGAAGAAGGAGGATTAATTACAAGGTCTAAGGATTAATGGAATAGCTAATTATGGCTATAATATATGTACATGAAAACAGAAAACTCATCTTGTAGTTGCCATTGCTTAAAAATCTAAAGTTCACTAAAATGTGCATACCATGCGAGAAAGTCTCTTCTTCCAAATAGAAACAGCTATGACTCAGTATAATAATTTCACTCAGTGGCAGTATTTCTAGACACAGGTGCTACTGAGAAGAATCTTAGAGGTAAGGAACAGGAGGTGATGAAAAACCCTCAAGAAAAAAAATTGGCTAAGGATGGGAAGATCAATTCTTCCTGACTATAAGGGGAAAACCAAAAGAACTGCAGGGAGTAGGAGATGTACACCAGCACCCAGGAGCCATGGCTGCGGCTGATGAAATTACACAGGGCCTTAGTCTTAAAAAAGAAAAAAAAAAATGAATGGGGTTGAGCCAATACCTCTGCTTACTTTATAGTCTACTTACCTAGGCTCTTAATTCTTTCCTATTTTGACTATTGAGAGACCTAAGTAAAACAATGGGTCTTAACACTTTGAACTTCTTATAAGTCAAAAGCAGAATATTTTATATGGTCCACTTTAATAGTCTCAGTCTCTAAGGGATGACAAATGGTACTTTCAGGTTATAGTTCTCTAGGGCAGTGATTCTCAAATTTAAGTGTGCATTAGAATCACCTGGAAGGCTCGTTATACCCAGAGTTAATGATTTAGTATGCCTGAACTGGGCCCTAGAATGTGCATTTCCGACAAAGATCTCAGTTGGTGTTGATGCTGCTGATCTAGGGATCTCACCTTGAGAACCACTGATCTAGTCTGAGGGTTAGACCAGAAAGCTTTTAATACCGTAAACACAAGAATCTCATCATCACTGCCCGACCATCCATGTGTCCTTACAGCTCTGACTGAATCTTCCATTTTATCTAAGCATTATCCGGTGGAGTTGGGCTAGCTTTCAATTTTTTTGTACCAGGGTCTTATTCCAATGTTATGGAATCTCTTTTGAAATCCTCAACATCAGACACTGAAAGTAAGCAGGTAATTTTAATTGAAGACATTCACAGAAACTTTACAAGGATAGGCAAAATACTTATAGACATTTAATGCCAACTCTTTTTCTATTTGGTAACTCCTAAAAGCCATTAATACATGCTTGTGAAGGTTTCTACAGAGATTTAAAGCCTCTGCTTACTGTTGCCTTGTCATTCAACACCAAAGTTCTCCCTTAAAACATAAACCAAGAACAAACTACACAACCCCTGGGTATACATACACTGCAACTCCACCAAAATCACTCCATTTCTGTTTCTTTATTGTAATTTCAAAGAAAAGACTAAAAGTAAGAAGTCATTTAACAGCATTTCTAGAGATAGATATGTCATTTTCCTTAAGAATAGTAAAAATGGATGCGTGGGTGGGGAACCTCTGAGGGCCATGTGTTGAGAGATTTGGATTCTATTCCCAGCCATTTTAGATTTTAGGCCACATGCCCTTTTGCACAGCACTGAGCTTTTAGCTACACAAAGAGTTTGAGGCAAGAATCATTAAGTCTCATACCCTACACTAAGACTAAGACTTACTTGGTATCACATTAACTTCCTCAAACTGCAATGTATGTCTTAAAAAAAAAAAAATCAACTATAGATCATTTCAGAACCTGATTGCTTTTCCTACAGCATAAAATAATAAGGACACTCTGGCTCTTCGGAAGCCACTTTTAAAAAAATCACCATTTGCAATCAACTACAATTATACTTCCTGTTAGTTGCTGCAAGTTCAATTGTTTTCTTATTACTTATGTGATACATCATATACAAGGCACAATAAGAAAAACAGAAGTCTATCTACAAATAAATATTTCACTTTTTAAAAGGAGATTATTTCCAGAAATCTCATAAAGATGGTACTGGGGTTTTCAAAAATCAGCTTCAGTTAACATGATAGTTTTTTAAAGTACGGTTAATAACCTCATAAGGTTAAGATTTTAAATTGTAGTAATATATAAACTGTGGTAAACTAAAAAGGGGTGAGACCAGCAGTCAGGAGACTACTCATTCAATATGGCCAAATTACAAGATATCTTTTTTTTTTTTTTTTTTTTTAATCCTTCCTTCCTTTAGTCATTCTCTTATGTACTAATCCACTGGAGAACGTACACTTAGAGCCTGTGGAAACAAGGAAGGATGAGAGATAGCCCCTGACCTCATCATTTGAACTAGATCTTATAGGTCTCCCAGGGAAAATCTGTAATTTCAAATGTGCTTAAGAGAACAAAGTAAAAACTTAATCATGTCTTTTTTGGTAAAAATTTCAGAAAACTAAAACTAAATGTTGTTACCCAAATGTGTGTCTTTTTTTTTTTTCTTTTCTTTTTAAAAGTAGGGGTGTGGAGCCCAACACAGAGCTTGAACCCATCATGATCCTGAGATCAAGACCTGAGCCGAGATCGAAAGTCAGACGCTTAACCAACTGATCCACCCAGGTGCCCCCGTAATATTTTTGGGCAGCACAAACATGATTAAGGGAACAAGATCATCCAGATACTCTTAATACCAAAGCAGTAACTCTGAGTTCATTACAGTCTCTAAAAGCAAGTTTTACCTAGATATTAGCCTAAATTTTGAAAATTATAGCAATGGCTTAAAGGTCCTAACAAGACACTTAATCAGAAATTACCAATGCATAATTTATTTAAAACGTGTGACAGCATGGCACTATATACAATGTTATAAACTTCTGATACAATTTAAAAAATTTAAAGTTAATTTATTTATTCCAAGCATTAATTTGTTAGTTATAGTACCATACCACTCTTTTACCCAACTCAGAGTAGTAAATTATCTTAATTAACAAATGATAATTTAGTCTTAACCCTTAAGCACCAATACCTTTTAATCTGCCCATCTTAAGTGCCACCTCTTTCGTAAAACTTTTACTAACCAATCTATAACCCCATACGATTTTTTTCAGTAAAATGAATTATTCCCTAGCCACTCAAGTACTTTTATAACCAATGCCCTTGCACAAAATTAATCAAATTTAGGGGTGTGTAGGTGGCTCAGTGGGTTAAGCGTCTGCCCTTGGCTCAGGTCATCTTCCCAGGGTGCTGGAATGGTGCCCCATGTCAAGTTCCCTGGCTCAGTGGGAAGCCTGCTTCTCCCTCTCCCTTTGGTTCTCCCCCTTCTTGTGCTTGCGCTCTCTCTCTCTCAAATAATTAATCAAATTTATTGTAGTTATTAGTACAATTATCTGTAAGATTTTACTTCACACTTTAGAACTGTACTCTTACATGTATTATCTCATGGAACCATCTAAATAAACAACCCTCTGAAATACTTACTTCTATTTTATAGTTAGGGAAACTGAAACACAGATGCAATGTGCTCTAAGGTCATATAGTGAAGAAACAACAAAAAACCCGTATTAGTCAAAAATTATATCCAAGAGTTTTCATTGATAATACAATTTTTCTAATTAATCAAATGTGTTAAGTACTATACTTTCGCATTTATGTAACCATTGCTTCATATACAAGGCAGCAGATAGTAAGCAAAGACATACTGACTAGATCTGAAGTTAGTTACTTGAAAAGTATTATATATTTCCTAGGCAGTGTATAATTTATTGCCTCCTAAAAAGCAAAGTACCAAATATAATTTAGTACTACAGAATGATCCAGGGACTACCGTCAGGGTTAAAAATTTGGTTTCTGATATTAGACTTAAGTTCAAATCCTAAAACTGTGTGAGGGCTCTCAGCCTCAGTTTTCTTGTTTGTATAACAGTAGTAATAATAATAATAATAAATGGTAATATCTCAACAAATGAAATAATAAATGGTAATTACCTCAAATGACTGTGTTGAGTGGGAATGTATATAAAACATCTAGGATAGTGTCTGGTACATAGAAAGCACTCAATAAATTAGTTTAATGTGTATGAATATCAATATGAAACTCAAAGATAGTAGTAGTTTACAAAACAGTAATAATCTCATGAACTATTAAGAAGAGCAGAGTGAAACTTCCCTAAATGTGTATTTTCAGTTTTTATTTTTGTTTTTTCAACCTTTATCACTTGGCTCTCCAATAAATATTACATCAACTATTAACTCTGTTGCTTTCACATCACTATTTCTAACAGTTTCAGTTCTCTTTTAATGCAAGTAATGCGGAGGCATAGAGGGAAAAAGATAAGACTGATGTCCAAATATCTCTTGGGAATTGTGTAATATTCAAAGGAACTTTCTAGAGTAATGAAAATGACCTATATCTTGACTGGGCTGTTGTTACACAGGTGAATACATTTGTTAAAACTTGCTGAAATATAACTGAAAGACCTGTATATAAAACAATGCAAATTTTAAAAAAAATTAGGACTTACAACCTTTGAACAAGTTACTTTCCTTTTCTGACCCTTAGCATTCTCATCTTCAGAAAGGGAGTCATTACTCACGCAGGAAGATTTTAGTACTGAAGGAGAGAAGGTCAGAAAAGTACTTACAGTAGTTTCTGCCATTAGTTGCCAATTCTGGATCCACTAAAATTAACCCTAGACATTTTTCAAATTTACCTAAATCCTAAAACATGTATCTAAAATAAAAGCTGTATTTCCCTTTTCCTACTTTCTCCCCATTTTGTTTCATTAAAGTTTTTGCCCCCAATTGTGTTTTATTTGTTTACAAAGTCATAATGGAATCTTTTGCTTTCATACTTCTCCTGCTCATTTAGCGAGGATCAAAAATTTTTACCTTAAATAAGTGAAGACTCTACTTGTCTTGTGCAAAGTTAATCAATTTGCTACAATTCCTTTCTCCAAGAGTTTAATGTTCCAATAACAAAAACAACACAGTAACGTATTGCCAGAGATTACAATTTTAATAATTGTCTAAAGATCTGAAAGACATATATCAATTTTGCAATGTCCTCTTGTCAACCTTTAAAAATCAAGAACGGTTCCCCAAATATTTTAACTACCCTTAATAACCCATTAAGAAGCTACCATCCATTGATTTATATAAAGTTACATAATTTACTTCTGGTATTGCCCTTTCAAATATAAACATACCTAATTAAATTGGGGTAATTGTGTAAAAGTAACAGTTCCTGTTTTCAAATCAGTTTTTTAAAGGTTTATTTATTTATTTGACAGAGAGAGAGAGAGGAACACAAGCAGGGGGAATGGGAGAGGAAGAAGCAGGCCTTCCAACGCCAAGCAGGGAGCTGGATATGGGCCTCCATCCCAGGACCCTGAGATCATGACTGGAGCCAAAGGCAGACGCTTAACAACTGAGCCACCCAGGCACCCTCAAATCATTTTCTGAAAGTGTCTAAGCAATGCTCTTTGTTCTAGAACTCCAGCACACTGGAACAATTTCACATTCATCTAGCATTTACTGAACAAACATTATTAAGTATCTAAATAGGTCAGGTACTAGAGAAACAAATATAAGGTCAGAGAAATAAATACCTAACTAAAGCAGATAAAATAGAATTGCTAAAATAAGGTCCTTTCCTTATACCTGCAAAGAATCTAGAAAAAGGAGTTGGAAGTACAGTTCTTCCAACCACTTTTTTTTTTTTTTTTTTTTAAATTTAAGATTTTATTTGACAGGGAGATAGAGAGTGCACAAACAGGCAGAGCAGCAGGCAGACTGGAAAGGGAGAAGCAGGCTCTCTGCTGAGCAGGGAGCCTGATGTGGGGCTTGATCCCAGGACCCTGGGATCATGACCTGAGCCAAAGGCAGGCAGCCACTTACCCAACTGAGTCACCCAGTCACCCCTCTTCCAACCACTTTTGCTTCCAACCAGAGTTGCTTCCAGACCACTTTTCTAATCTTCTGCCAAAACTGTATGGCAACTGCTGACTCCAATGTTATATTCTCTTACCCTCTTCTCCCTTCTCTCCTCTTCTCACCTTTCTTCCAGATAGGCTCCTTTACAGTGGAAGATATCAACACCTGTCTCCATGTCTTCTTCGCAGTTCCTGCCATCACACTGGATGACTGCACTGCTATTGATTTCCAATCTACCAGCATCAGAACTCCTTCACCTTCCTGAATGATTTCACCCACTTGAAATTTTAGCAATCTTTTTCAAAGATCCTGACTTGGAACTTATTACCTAAAATAGCTTAAGTCAACTATGAAAGTTAAGCCTCAGTATATCAGTTTCATAAGAGAACTTATTCCCATCTGTCACCAATTTAATCCCCCAATACTTATTCACAATACTTCATTGAGCCCTCTCCATTCTTAAGTCATTATGCCCATTCTAGGCTAATCTCCTTCTTTATCAAACTCAAAACCCACAATGCCTCACTCCAAACACTTTCTAGCAAGCATGCTTCACTTCATATTTCATTCCCTTTCTCTTCTACTACAACCATTCTGTAAACCCTCTCTACTCCTCGTCAACCTAACTACCCAAGGTCTGCTCCTTTATTTAGGTTTCTGAGCATGTGAAAAATCTTTATAAGCAGAAGAGTGGTTTCTTAAGTGGATGCTTTCATTAAGTACATATTTCTATTTTTAACTATTGTCAAAAGGGTTTGTTGCAAAATAGATCTTACTAAATAATAAAACAAATTAAATTAAATTAAATTAGAAGTTCAGCTCCTCAGTTGTACTAGACTCATTTTAAGTGTTCTATAGACACAAGCAGCTAGTGGCTACCAAAATGGAAAGTGGAGATTATAGAACACTGTCACCATTGCACAAAGCTTTATTAAATACTGCTGTTCTACACACTCCATTGTAGGACTACTCAGTCACTATATTGGCTCACATGACCTGTAATTTCCCACTATCTATTGCCCTCCTTGTGACTTCAAGCTCTAGCACCCGACACGGAAGAAATGGTTCCTAAAGCAGTCAATAAGGGCAGTGGCATCACACCTATCTCTTAAAATCACCTGAGACCAAAAGGAGTTTGTTGCTCCTAGTCATTTGCATCCCAGCCCACTTCTAATCATGGAAATCCCCATCCTGATACGGTTATTAAAGGAAGGTGTTGGTTGCACTGTATCTTAGAAGGGTTAGAAAAAGAGAGGTATACTTAGTTGATTCCAGATTTTACCACCTGTTCAAGACAGAACTCATTACTACACATGTATCTCACATACCACTACACTAGACCGTGGCAGCAGCTGGAAGTAAAAATCTGCCAAACCAACCCAGGCTTATTTTAATTCAACTATTAATAGTATTTTATTAAAAATTAAACATTACAAATGCTGAATAAGACCAGGATGCTGGGACACAAGACGTAAATTAAAATTAGTACTATCTTAAGTAAAAGCAGGATAAACCATCATCCTTGAAAAAGGTAAGAGAAACTACACTTACTGGACCTTTCAGTTATTAAAATCTCTGGGAAAAAACTGGCAAAATAGTATGCTTTAGGATAAAGGGTGGTAGTCTATATGTAGAATGTAGACCTTAGAATTCATGTAGGGAAGTGCCATTCATTCCTGTACCTTTTATTCTTAGTTAGTTGTTGACTTCTGCTACTAAAACACACATATGAATTCATAACTGCAGATAAGATAGTTTAACCTTTTTAACATTCTCATATGTCTTTTCATAGCTAATATTTTTATGTCTGACTTCATTTCTTTCTTCTGCAAAATACCGTTCCTGGGTAGAGCAGCTTATGATAAATACTTGTACTCTACATATTCTTAAATTGTTACTGATTATTGCTAGTCAAAAGAATCTTGGAATTATTAGCTCATGAGAAGAGCTGAGATGGCATTCATGTCCTTTAAAGTGTTCCCATGAGGTATTAAAACGATTCAGTTTATTCTGCAAAGCATTTCCTTATGAGAGAGGTAGGGCTGGTAGGTGATGGCAATAACCTCCTTTTATTAAGTCCAGTTCGACCAAGTGCTACATCACTTCAGAAAAGACTGGCTTAAAATTTAGGATCTCCTAACACATTGTTCTTCATGGATCATTTTGCTTTATTTCTTTCTCTTTCCCTTTTGATTTATTTTTCTTTCTTTTCCTTCTTTTATTCCTGTAAACTAAGCAGCTATGTGAAATGTTCTTCTTCAAGAAAATATTTTTAAGGAAAATAAAGTCATTTTAATGGTGATGTACATGCAGGATATAATGATGTAGACATATAAATACAAGTATTTATCAACAGCTGCTCTACCCAGGAACGGTATTTTGCAGAAGTAAGAAATGAAGTCAGACATAAAAATATTAGCTATGGGGTGCCTGGGTGGCTCAGTGGGTTAAGCCACTGCCTTCGGCTCAGGTCATGATCTCAGGGTCCTGGGATTGAGTCCCACATCGGGCTCTCTGCTCAGCGGAGAGCCTGCTTCCCTCTCTCTCTCTGCCTGCCTCTCTGTCTACTTGTGATCTCTCTCTGTAAAATAAATAAATAAAATCTTTTAAAAATATTAGCTATGAAAAAGCTTATGAGAATGTTAAAAAGCTTAAACTATCTTATCTGTAGTTGTGAATTTATATGTGTGTTTTTTTTTTTTAAATCTATATATATATATTTTTTTAAAGATTTTAGCAGAAGTCAACAACTAATTAAGAATAAAAGACAGGAATGGCACTTCCCTACATCAATTCTAAGGTCTACATTCATTGAAGAATAAGGAATAACCACAATCCTAACACTGAAAAGGATTCACAGGTAGGAACATTTTTTGCATTCCCTGGTTTTCACTATACAATATGATGACAAAAAATATATTAGCAACACTACCTTCTGTTGACACAAGAAAAAACTCCATATATAACAAGAAATTAAATATAAAACAGCACACAGCATGTTGTGGGCATATGGTAAAATTTTCTCAACATTCAAGATCTGAAAACTGAGTAAATCCTGCTGCGTACACAGCGTTTCCCTTATTTAAGAGGTAGCAGAACCTCACAAAAGAAATGAACCTACACAACCTGCAGTCTGGGTAGAAATCAAGTTAACAGCAAGTGCATGCCAGCATTGTGTAATGAAAGCTTTGAGCCATTGTGTAATGAAAGCTTTTCCTTGGAGCACATGTGGGAGGGTATGTGGGTATTAGTGGGGAAGGAAATCACGTTTATTTTGAAAACCTAGCCTATCCACAATGCAGTACCACTTTACACCCACCAGAATGGCTAAATAAACGAGACAATATCAAGCAAATGTTGCAGAGTCTGGGACAATTGGAATTCTCATTCACTACTGATGAAAGTATAAACTGATACAACCACTTTGGAAAACACTGAGTAATACATACTAAAACTGAATACAAGCACACACCATGACCCAACAGTTGCACTACAAGGAACATATACTACAAAAATGTATACTACATACACAAGAATATTATATAGGAGCACTATTCGCTGTAGCTCAAAACTGGAAACAACCTAAATGTTCATTAACAGTAGAGTGGGTAATTTACGGTATATAGCTAAACTGAAACAATTTTACACAGTGAGAATGAATAAGCTGCTGCTACACACTACATGAATGGATCATATAAAAATAAATGTTTTGGGGGGCACCTGGGTGGCTCAGTTGGTTAAGCATCTGACTCTTGATTTCAGTTCAGGTCATGATCTCAGGGCAGTGGGACTGAGTCCTGCATCTGGCTTCACACTGGGCGTGAGGCCTGCTTAAGATTCTCCCTTCCTCTCCCACCATCCCCTGCACATACACCCACACTTTCTCTCTCTCAAAAATAAATAAGTAAATAAATAAATAACTAAATTAGAAAAAATAGAAATGTTTTGTGTCAGAAGCCAGACACAAGGGTGTATTTGCTATATGATGTAGTATGTACGTCTTTAAATATTAAATGTCAATAAAAAGTTTACCTAAAAAAATTTAATAAATAAATAAGCAGCTTGATGCCTAGATGTCTGTAATAAAATCATGTTCCCAGTGCCATGCTCCTTCCAGTCTAAAATTGGGAGAGAACACTTTTTGAATCTTCTCTCATGCTAATTTAAAACCATTTTTATATGAAAACAAAGAAGGTTGTATTAAGGTTATAGAATGCAAGAGCCAAATCCTTTCCAGAAGAAAACACTAAAAATTTTTGAAAAAAAATTTTACCACTAAAGCTCTGCCTCCACCATAACCTTGACCATTCAGACCTTCACCTTCCTTCCATCAGCAGAGTTCACTTTTCTGCCAATCACTTAGAAGAAACACTTGACAAGTAATAACCTGCCCTAGCAGGTTAGTTATAAGGATTAAAACAAAGAGTGCATATACAATTTGCAGCACTGTGCTTAAGCACTCAATGAGTAGACAGTATTATATCCCAAATAATGAGGCTTTCAGGTTAAGGGCTATTTCCAATACAATGGTGTAAACACAGAACCTGATCTTTAGTAGTTGGGTCAATAACCACTTACGGAATAAATGAATGATGTGAGCTCAAAATAGAACAGAAAAAAGGAAAATAAAGCAAAAGTGAGAATGAGGAAAAAATCCGGAAGTACAAAGGAAGGTCTTAATCTACTTTTACTATTAAAGCATATGACAATATTTTTAAATATCCAATGAACCAACAAAATTATGAACATATAAAATATACGATCAAAATACACAAAAACTGCCTCATTATTTTCCCCCATGTATTTCACAATGTCAAAGTATGATGTTTTAAACTAAAATTAAAACATTGTTCTTTAATTTGAAACTCTTTAAAAATATCTGAATGAATTCCTTATAAGGTTAACAGGAATCATAAGTGTATCACAAGCTATTTTCAAGACATCCGTCATAGTATGTCAAACTCTAACTGTATTTTAATACAGATGAAAAAAAGCAAATTTCAGCTGAATCTTTACATAGTATTATTTTCATGAAAATAAAAATGCAACTTTGTTATCAAAGCTGTCAAGACTGCAATCTCACATTTAGTTAAAAGACATAGGAAAAAAAAAAAAAAGAAGACAAATCAACAAAATAATTTAATCTTCACTGGGTGCCCAAAATACCAATGACCCATTTGATAAGGCCCCTTGTCCCTCCCTTTTAAACACATCATTTACTTATATATCCTATATATACTTATATATCCTAAATCAGAAATAATATTTACACAAAACATTTAATTATGTATAAAGCACAACTCTAAATGTAAATATAACTCATTTGGTTCTTATAAAACAAACACTCAAGGTAAATACTATTACCATTTCCATTTCACAGATGAGAATGTTGAGACAAAGATGCTAACTGCTTAAATTCACAAAGCTATTAAATAAATAGCAGTCTGGTTACATGCTCTTAATTTCTGTGCTATGCTGCTTAAAGAGCTCTGAAGTAAAGCAGAATTTTAGAATTCAGAAAGCTCTAAGATAAAGCAGGATATAATTTCACTTCATGTTGGGACGTTAGTTATTTTGAGGAATTTGGGTGATAACCATAAGATAAGGTACATTGATGCCACATTTCATGAATTCTAAGATGCCCATTTTCTCTCATATTTTAACATTTCTAAAACTGATGGCATTTTAGGGGCACCTGGGTGGCTCAGTGGGTTAAAAAAAAATGGGTTAAAATTAATGGCATTTTATATTTGTAAATGATACTATTTTCTCTCTTTGGGGTACATGTATAATTATGCATCCAGTAATTGAAGGCAAGTACATTTCAAAAAATTATGCTATTATCTATACCTAAGATAGTAAAATATAAAAAATACAGTGCAAGTGTTTTACAGGGAAGTTCTTCCCTTTAAACCATGATGATCTATAAGAAAATTCTATGAAAATACCTTTACAGTACTGTCAGTTTCTCAGACCATGTGCAAATGTTATATATGTAGAAAGACCAGGTTATATCCTTTGTGAGGAAGAAATACTGGTTTCATTATATAACTTGGTGAGGAAATTTTCTTTGATAAGGGATATGCTATGGGAGGAAGCAGACAGACAAAACAACAGTAAAAATAAGACATCTGAGAAAAATTAAAATCATCAAGAATAAAGCATGAATTAGGATACTCCCAAATACTACTTGCTTCAAGCCAGTTCTCAAATGCCACGGATAAATGCTCACATAAAAAAAAAATTTCAAGTTTTAAAAATACAGTTTAGGGGCATCTGGGTGACTCAGTAGGTTAAGTGTCTGACTGGATTCTGGCTCAGGTCAAGATCTCAGGGTCATGAGATTGAGCGAGCCCTGTGACATGCTCCACACTGGGCATGGAGCCTGCTTAAGACTCTCTTTTTCTCTCCCCAGCTCGTGTTCTCTATAAATAAACAAATAAATAAATGATGATCATCATAATAAAAAATACACTTTGAATGCAATCAGAAATGACCAATCTGCTTAGCTGTGTGCCCACTTGAGCTCTAACAAAACTGGACATATTAAACTTGAAGCTCAACCTCCATGCTGAATAACTAAAAAAAGGTTTAAACTGGTCCTAAGAATTGCCACCAAAAATTTTAACTAAAACAAATTCAATTAATTTAAGTATTTGATAGCATCTTGTGTTGACATCTGCCTTGATGATTTCAGAATGAATTTATATTCAATGATTTTTTGTGTGTTTGTTTTCGATTTTATAGGATAAAAACTATTTACCTTTAGGGGAATTTCCCACTAAAACACCAAAAATCGTATCCAAATTACAACTGAAAAAAAACACCTTGTATCAACTGCACTCTTTACCTTAAAGTCACTTAATTTACCTTGGGGGAACAGGGTGGTGGGAGAAGTACAAATCCATTTATACACAATTAAAAAATTGTTAAATTTGCTTCAAAAAACATATCCAGACAGGAAACAGTGGTTTCTTCTTTGCTAATATATCTCAAGTAGTATTTTAAAAGCATCATACCACAACCCTTGAGATATTGCATTACTCAATAGGAGTGTAAAGTACCTCTTTTTAAATTGTCATTCCTAATTTTATTTATTCTCATATCCAATTAAGAATGAAAGCAAATACAACAAGTTCAAAGGAGTATTTTGTAAGCATGTTCATATTGTATAAATGTATTATTTCCATCATACGTTTGTTCTTAGTGTATAAACAACCTATCCCAATCATGGTTTGAGGTAACACAATTTTCTATCTGCTGATAATTCTTTTTAATCTGCTATCTTTTATCTATGTAAAGTTTTGTTTCATATATAGTAGTTACAGAGCACAATTCAAAATATAATGCTAGTAATTATTCTGTCCTCCTTTAGAACATGTAGGCAAGTCTGAAAACATCAGAGCTCTACATATGTATATAAAAAAGAGGCCTGAAAAAGTATGCCTCTAAGAACCGTGGTAACATATGAAAAATATACAGTTGTTACACAAGAATTCAGCAAGATCTAAGGAACTAAAAACCAGGGAGAAGGCAAAAGCAAAAGATATTAAAAAACAATTAAGAGTTACAATTTTCTAGTACAAAATATAAGGGAGACTACCTTAGCAGATCAGAATAACAACATTTCCACAGTAACTCACTGAACTCAGAAGCAAATTTTGATAAAACCCATTCCTCCTTTATTTTAAGGCAGATCAATTTTATAACCTTTACTATTTTAAAAGTTTAAAATACATTTAACTTAATTTTCCCTTTTAACACACTATTTTCTATGAGCCTTTGATCGTGCCAATAAGGTTTTGCCAACTATAGTATTCTTCAGAGAGTAATCCCAGCTGATGAACTGTGTTCTACTACGGTGCAAGAGGGTAAATCTAGGAACATTTAGACAACTATCTAAAATAGTGTTTACGGTATCAGGGGCCTCTTCTTATTCTTCATTGTCCAAAAACACCATCATTAACCATAGCCTGAGGTTTCGCAGTAAACTCTTAGCAATCCTTACCAAGGCCTTCATTTTCAACTCTCCAAGTTTGAAAAAAGTTATATGTATTAAATTTCTCCCGTTAAAAAATCACCAAAGCAGGGATGCCTGGGTGGCTCAGTCGGTTAAACATCTGCCTTCAGTTCAGGTCATGATCCCAGGGACCTGGGATGAGTCTCACATTTGGTTCCTTGCCCAGTGGGAAGCTCGGTTCTTTCTCCCTCTGCCTGTTACTCCCCTGCTTGTGCTATTTCTCTCTCTAGCAAATAAATAAAATAAAATCTTAAAAAAAAAAACAAACCCAAGGCATAACCAATATTTTTAAATTATGCTATAAATTACTTAATGATTCTGTAAGTATGGGTGTTAATGTATGAAATATAAAGCCAACCAATAAAAATAAATTATCACCTTGAACGATAAATGCTACAACATAGTTATCTTTAACTTTTGAAAATATTCAGTAGGTATCTCCAAGCTTGGTGCCTTTACATGGGTAGTGATATTAATCAAAACGGCAAACAGAAAGAGGTACATAAGTTGAAGAGAAAACCTTTTGAATGGCACACTAACCTCTCCAAACTATCATGCACATGCTAGTGTCCCAATTCCTTGCCATTGCATGCTTTCAAAATACCTGTATTTTGTATCACCTCTTTAGTAGCCTTTCTTTATCATTTCTTTAAACTCCTCTACCACTAACTACACTGGACTGCCCTCTCCACCTCTCCACCTTTCAGACACTTACTCAAGTCTTCCCTAATGCCTTATCTGTGCTTCCAAGGCAACCTGAATAAGCTGCAGTGACAATACTAATTACACTGTAACAATATTTAACTGTCCAATGACCCTAGTCTCTTAAGTCTAATCACATTTCTACAAGTTTAGTATTAAACACCTTAAAAAACACTGTTTGAATATGTTCTGATGCGTGAGTTGTAGAAAGAATTTAAGATGCTTGTAGAACATCTACATGGTGATAAATAGAAACATGGGTCTAACATGAGGTCTAAACTGAGGAATGAAGATGGCTCATACTATAGATATAATTTTATCCTAAATTTAGGATTGTTGCTTTGGCAGGTTAAAACAAAATTCATCACCAACTAGTTTATGGACAGACTATTTATTAAGAAATAAAAAATTTTGATGTTGTGGGTAGCTCATTAGAGTAAGTATCCAACTCTTGATTTCAGCTCATGATCTCAGGGTTGTGAGATGGAGCCTGCTTAAGATTTTCTCTCTCTCTGGGGGTGCCTGGGTGGCTGTGGTTGAGCAGCTGCCTTCGGCTCAGGTCATGATTCCAGGGTCCTGAGATCGAGCCCCACGTTGGGCTTCCTGCTTGATGGGAAGCCTGCTTCTCCCTCTCCCACTCCCCCTGCTTGTGTTCCCTCTGTCGCTGTGTCTCTATCAAATAAATAAAATCTTTAAAAAAAAAAAAATTCTCTCTCTTTCTGCCCCTGCCCCCATAAATAAACAAATAATAAAATTAAATTCCCTTCATGTTGCTCAATCCAAAGAGTACTTTTTAGTTGCCAACTGAATTGAGTTCTCAGCTTCATTCAACATAGTTGAAATAGTTGATTACCCACTCCTTTTTCAGTCTATTGCCTTGGCTTCAGCGATGTCAAGGAAAATTTCTTCCCAACTCTGGCTACACCTTCTCAGTCTCCTTTGCTTCATTTCTTTTTCCCAATGTTTAAATGCTGAAAATTCACAGGGGATTATTATATTCCTTTACCATCTCTCTGGGAAATCACACTCACCAGCTCCCACAGTAAGATATCAACTGTAAGCCATATAATGAAGATTTCGAGCTGAATTATAATCAATACTCTCTTCACTTCCCAAAACTAACAAACAAAAAACTGCTCCTCTCCCTAGTATTATTCCCTGTGTTACCAACAAGAACCACCAACCCCGGAAACCTGCCTTCTCCTCTCTCTAGACCCACTACTCTAACTCATCACCAAATCCTATCAATTTAACTTTCCCCCAATCCAGCTACTTTCTATTGCTGCCACCCTGGACTAGGATTCCATCGTCTCCTGCCTAACCTACTATAATAGCTGAACTCAATTCTACTCAAAGGTGTGTTCTGTAGACCAACAGTCATCCATGAACTACTGTTACTGGTCTGAGACAAGGCAAATACAGAAACTGAAAGACTTATTTAGAAATTTTTATAGCAATTTGACAACTGCCACAACGTCCATTTTATTGTGTCACTAAAGTACCAGTACAGATTAGAAACCAAACCAAACCAAACCAACCAAAACTGGTCCTTCTCCACATTAAGTTTGAGAAGGACTGGCCTAACTGGTATCCCTGCCTTTACACTTGCCTTTCTCCAGTGTGTCCTCTGCAGAGCAGTCAAGTGATATTTTTAAAGTAAAAATTTAAGTAACTTATTCAGGTTTTTAACATTATCCAGTAGCTTCCCATTGCCAGAATTTAAATACAAAATGTTTAACAATGATAGACCATTGTGATCTGTTCTGGCGTCATTTTGCGTCAACCAGCTTCATATGCTAAGGTCCAGCACGGACAGGATTTTCAGTTCTAGAAAGCTGAAACTACCAACACCACTAGGGTAACTTCAGTTAATCCTTCAGATTTAGCCTAAAAGTCATAACTTCAGAGAAGCATTCCCTGTTAACATTAGTGGGCTTTCAATGCTTAAAATAATTTTCCTTTGTGGCAGTAATCATAATTGTAATTATTATTTTTGTAATTAGCTGTTTAGCTTCTTTATCCCAATAGCTTTTGCCTCCATAAATACAGGTACATTCCTTCCATTAACATACATCATCAGAGCCTAGAACAGTGCCTGGCACATTATCCGTCATTCAATAAATTTTTGGTAAGTGAATAAACCTATGTCAGGAAACATAATGGTGAGCAGGACCACAAAAATGCAAATGCCTTCAGTATCTAGTCATGTATAAGACTTGGATAAGTCTATGCACCCCTTGCTTTACAAAAGTTACATCTCCTTTACTTCCCTAAACCACCTAAAAAGACAGAGAAACGTCACTGTCGAAATTATTTTTTCTTTCTTCCCCCAAAAGGTGAAGAACTTTGTCTAAAGTAACCAACAAGGAACTAAAAGATCTGAGAGGCAACAAAAGGTAATAGACTACAACAATATCATCTAGTTCCACTGCTTACAAAGCTGTGTGATTTTGTGGCTGTTAAATAATTTCTTAGTTTCCTTATCTGTGAAACTGAGATACAATAAAGTCTTCAAAGGATTGTTATAAGGATTAAAGAAGATATTAAATTATTTTAAGCAGTGCCTGGCACAGTGTTTTGTAAATGTTAGTGATTATCATCATCCTCAATATTACCAGTCTCTTATAAAGTAATTTTATCTGCCTTCTTGCTTATTTTCTGTCAGTGCCACATTAAAATAACTTACAAAAAAGCAGAGTCTGTTATTATTCTCTGATGGGGCTTTTCTCAGCCAGGGTTCTGTGAGAAATTAAGCCCTACAGAAACCGACTTAAGTGATTATTTCCTCCGTTCTCTCTCTCAAGGTACATAGCTAGTACCATTTTAGATACATAAGAGAGGAGTCAATTCATTACATACCCTGTATCCCCTAGAGCATTAGGGCTTGATACTCACTAGAACTCTTGATTCAGAAGGACTGCTCTTGCATATCCTCAATGCCTGGCATGAAGTAAGTGCTCATTAAATATTTTTAGAAAGGATGAATATGTACAAAACCAAAGCAAGAGTGCTTAGCACAAAGAAGATGCTAAGTGTCCATTTCATTCTGCCCCTTCAAAGTTCCTATAAACTTCTGAAGTCTTATTCTAAGGGAGTCATTTTTCTTGAATGGGCTTATATTACTCAAAGCCAAAAAATGCTGCATACAGACAGCAGGAAAACCAAGAGACAAAGAAACCAGTGTTGGCAGAAACTATGTGAAAGATAGGTAGAACCTGGGTATGTGGGGAAAAGAGCAGAAGTTATTTTAGGTGAGACTAGCATAGGCAAAGTCACTGTCACTCAAAGTTTGGAGTACATTCCACTGATGACATAAAATATGATTTTAAGCTATACATGGGCAACATCTTTATTTAGATAGCGCATATGGCACTATTTATAACAATACCAACAGCACCTATTTGGGTTTTAACTGAGTTGTTATAAAAAAAAAAATCAAGAAAATAATGCACAGGATGTAAGCAAATATGACAAAAACTGTCAGGGTTTTAAAGAGTGAGTAAAATCTGGGAAACATCAAGGCATGGCTGTATTAATAAACATGATATGTTGGGGTACCTGGGTGGCTCAGTGGGTTAAAGCCTGTCTTCGGCTGGGGTCACGATGTCAGGGTCCTGGGATCCAGCCCCACATTGGGCTCTCTACTCAGCAGGAAGCCTGCTTCCCCCCCCCCCCCACACCCTCCTGCCTGCCTCTCTGCCTACTTGTGATCTCTGTCAGGTAAATATATAAAATCTTTCAAAAACAAACAAACAAACAAACATACATACATACATAATATGTTAAGAGAGAAAAGCCACAAGTCTTTTGAGTGAAGCCAAGTTCTTGAGTACCAATTCAACATAAAGAAATAGTAAGTATGAACAATCAGTTTTACTTACCAGTAAAACCGTCATTTTCCACTACTGTAAATTTGCTTTGTATTTCATCTATTCTCAAAACAAATGTAACATTTTAAGGACACCTGAAGCTGGGACTGACTTGCTTGTAGCCTAGTAACTTACCCTCAAACAAGGAGCTAAAACTCTGTACTTTTCACACCAGAAGGAATTAGTTTATACAGTAACAAAATATGAATCATAACTACATCAAAAAAGGTATTAAATGAAAAAGAGCAAAAAGCAGCCTTCCATTCCCACCTTCCCTCCTCAAAATTCACCCACTAATAGACAAGAGAAGTCAAGCTAAGAGATGACGATAAAGAACATTTGCTGAATGCTTACCAGGTGCCTGGAACTGTTGTATTTTACCTGCAATAAGTTATACAATTATCACCACCATCTTATCAAGAATACCACTATCCCCTTTTAGATGTGTAAGAATACTGAGGCATAGAGATTAAATAACTTGCCCAAGGCCAGAGCTGGTAGGTGGCAAAGCAGGGGTTTAGATCCTGGCAGTTCAGCTACATCTGAGCTCTTAACCACTAGGCACCATTTCTCCTAAGAATAACAGGATGATAATTTGAAATATTCCAGCTTTCCCATTACGGCAGCAGAGATATAATTTTCCAAGGTATAAACCTTTTATTACTTAAATTTCCTAAGAAACAGTGGCTTCAGCTATAAGGAAAAACTGCTAAGACAAGTATGATAATGGAATAATCTAGGCCCAGGATCATTCAAGTATAGACAAAGCAGCAACAGCCTCAAAAGTATGGCTGAATGACACAATTCACAGAAAAAGAGGTCAAAAGTTGAGATAAGTAAAAGGTAAATCTTAATTCTACTGGATCTACTGCTCTGAGGAAGAAAACTCGACCATCCTCTCCCCTTTACTCAGTACACAGGGACTCCAAAGAAAGAGGAGTCGGGGGAAAAGATAGCGCAAGGGAATAAAAGAGGAAAGTGAACATTGGAACCCTGAACCTCAGAGCTAGTCTGATGTTCCCTTGTGAACGTGACAGAATGTGAGAGGGCAAGGTGTGCTTGGAGGTAGGGAAGTAGGCTGAGGGCCTGAACACCGCAGTAAACACTGAGTGGTCTGGCTGGAGAGCAGAGAATTCACGCTAACATGGGCTCACAGGGATAACTTCACACGTTTGGGATGAGAGGTGATGGGGACGCTGGGGAGCGGGGGGGGGGGGGGGGGGGGAGAAGACGGGCACAGGGGCTTCCATCTTTGGGCACTACTCCAAGAGGGGAAGAAAACAGACCAGGTATAAAGGGGCGGGCGTGGAGATACGTAGGTATAAAGGAGCGAGACTGGCGAAGGAAAAGGGGCGAGGTTCGTGGAGGAAAGTCTCGGGGATCCTGGTAGGCGGAGGCTGGGAAATCGATAAGGGGTGGGGGGGGTCGCCAGGGGCAAGCCAAGACTGGGAAGGGAAGGCCTGGGCGGGGGTAGCGGGTGGGGCTGAGGGGCGGGGGCGAAAAGCAGCCCTGAGAAAGGGAAGGCACGTCGCAGGAACAGGGGGTCCGGAGCCAGGAGGAATGGGGGTGCCGTGGGTGAGGAGGAGGCCGCCCCGCTCCAGCGCAAGCGAGCTGAAAGGGCTGGGAGTTGGAAGAGCAAGCAACCAAGGTGCGGCGGGGACTTCAGAGGGGGAGGGGCACCTACCCGGGCGTGCGGGGCGGCGGCGGGCAGTCCCGGCAGCGACTTCTCTCCCGCTGAGGCGGCGGCTGCGGCGGCCGCGGCGGCGGAGGTGATGGCGGCGAGTCCCTGTGGCGGCCGCCTCCACCGAGCCGCATCCCTCCTCCCCGGCCCGCCTTCCTTCCCTGTCTCCCGCTCCTAAACTTCTTCCCGGGGATAAACAAACCCGCCGCCAGGGGCGGCTGCCTCCGCTGCTCCCGCCCCCGCGCAGCCCCCCCTTCCCCGCCCCGGGCCCGTCCGGGCTCCGGCTTCCGAGTTGCGACTCCAGCCCCAGCCCCAGCCAGCGAGGGCGCGTGCGCGCCGCGGCGGCGTGGGCTCGCAAGGTTCTTCCTCCCTCCCTCACCGGGCACTTCCGGGCCGGCCGGGATCCACCGCCGGGTTTTGGGAGCCGCCGCCGCAGCCGCTGCTGCCGCGGCTTGCGCCAGACGGTGGGCCCTCGGCTGTGCGCGCCCGCAGCAGTGGCACCCTTGGAGGGGACCAGGAGTTCCCTGGTCTTGCGGGACCTCCCTTCGACCAGCGTAAAACTTTCCTTGCCTATAAAGTCCGCTGATAACGCCTCTTAAATGGATAGACGTAGGTGCTATAGGCGGCCACCGTTTCTCGCTACGATTTCCTTGGTGCTGCAACTTTTACCGAGCCCCTGTTGCGAGCTCCTAACTCTGTGAAGTGCGAAAACGAAAACAGCAATTTACAGTCTCCAGGGAGAAATGAAGACAACTCCAGGTCGGCAAATGAAATGCCACAGTGGAACGGTTTTTGGCTGGAGGCGAGCCTGCAGTGGAAGTCTCAGGCCTAGGAAGGAAGGGGTCCGCCTAAAGGCGACTGAGTTTGCTTGCCAAAGGAAGAACAGGTGGCATCCCATGACTAAACGTCGGTAAATAATGCTGTATCTAAGCAAACGTCTTAAGATATGAGGAGACTTCCTCATGGAGTTCAAAGAAAGGTGACCTCCTACAGAACATTGTTTCAGCACTCGTGAGCGAAAACTTGCTCTAGCTGCCGAGAATGCGCTCATTTAAAGAGTTTTGAGGGACAGTGCAGGCACGAATATCATTTAAAGACAGCCCCCCCCCCCCAGTTCCTTTAACTTTTTAAAAAACTGCGCATCAGTCCACTGTTTACCTGCTTTTCCAAGAAAAGGGGAGGTGGGAGAAAAATACTATTTTAATCTCTATCGAGAGCACTGTAAGCACGGACTTGGATGATCTTTTAAAATCCTCTCAGCAACTTTACAGTTTCATGGTAGGAATGATTCCCATCTTACAGATAAAGGAGCTAAAGATCAGAAATAGTAAGTAATTCATTCAAGGGTGAATGGAGTTTGAATACCAGGAAAGCAGATCTCCTTCACTTCAAATTAATACTACTTTGTGTTATTCATGATGTAACACACAAAACATGCGAGGGATACAACCAGCGCCAAAGAGTAGCAGGAAAAAAAAAAAAAAAAGGTAAGATCACCATAACCATAAAGTTCAAAATTATCTTAGTCAAGGGTTAAAAAGCAAAAGTGGAAGTGAGCATTAGTGTGCTAGGGACTTGTGAGTGGGGAAAGCAAATATTAGTGCAAAATTTCGTGTTCTCCAAACACAAAGAACAGTTAAATTATTTGCTATACTCATTGTAGGTCTGTGTTAACTTTATGTTTTGTGACAGAAACACTGAAAATTGTGTAAGATTTCTGCCCAGCCCATTTACCTCTTTCAACCCCTTAAATTATATCACACCCTCTCTTCCACTGATCAGTCATTGTTAGGCACTGATACATGTAATACACCCAAACAATCATTATAATAAATCTTTGAAGTAGATTTTTCAATTGGGAATTAGGAATGAGTGGTACTTGGGTGACCTTTGACACTTGACTGGGTTCTGGTTGGAGGTCGTTCCACCACAAGAATGTCAAATAGCTCCTCAGGGTATTTTCATAAAGTCCTTTCCCTAGGCTTGCTCTCTCTGCAGTGTTGGGACATGCCGTTCTTTTTTTTGGTGACTTTATCCACTGATAAAGTAATAGGAAAGAGTAAGAGTAAATATGGCTTATAACTAATGCCAGTAAAACTTATGGTTTGACAAAGTAAAAGATGACACAGTGGTCAATAAGCTTGGATTAAAGCTTGATGCTATTATACCAATCCCCTAAAGAACTACCTTTGTTGATTTGATTTTGAACTCACTGGATATCTACTGGAAAACTAAACTGTTAAAGGCTATGGTTTATTACTGCCATAAGTGATTTTTATAAATATTTAAATAAGTAACAGCTTTATCACTGGTATTGTGCATAGTGTTCTTCCACTAGTCATTTATCAGGTTTGCATTGCTCAAAGCAATGCAAGGTGTTCTAACTCCTTAAACACCAAGAAACTTTTGATACTCATTTTTCTCTCCAGTGCTAGTTTTCTGTAGAAAACCATTCACACTCCTCAGTGGATGACTTGAAAGTTCTACTCATTGTAATTAATAGGTTGGCAGTTAGTAAAAATCAGAAGAGTCGTTCTCTGAGCGTCATGAGTGCAGATGAGGACTAGACTTTGGATCTTCTTGACCTAACCCTATGAGGCTCATCTGAAGAGCCAACCATGCGTCCCACTTTGGTATTTTAGTGACTGCAGCATTTTATTTTTCTTTTCTAAGTTAAAATCACAAATGCTCCCGTTTCGTGACTGGGTACACACAGTAGACACACCACTGCCTTCCATACCATCACCTGTTTTGTACTATTATTTTCCAGTTCTAGCTATCAAAAAAACTAAAGCAGGGACACCTGAGCAGCTCATTTGGTTAAGCATCTGCCTTTGGCTCAGATCACAATCCCCAGGTCCTGGGATCAAGTCCTGCTGCATCAGGATCCTTGCTCAGTGGGAAACCTGCTTCTCTCTCTGCTTGCTGCTCCCCCTGCTTGTTTTTCTGACAAATAAATAAATAAATAAAATCTTAAAACAAAAACAAAAACTAAAGCATGCAGTTGCAAATAATTCCCAAATTCATTATTCTGTTTAGAGTCAAGAAAGTGGTATTAAGCTTTTTGGTAAACATGATATATTTCATGAATCCCAAGTGTAGTACTCTGCTTCCCTGGACATTTTGCTCATACCCAACCTTCCCAATGTCAACCAAGTTCTTCTCTCCTGGTGAGCTGGGTTCCTCATAGTTTTCTAGCCATTATCCCTTTCCGTCTTAAATTTTCTTCAAGGGAACCAAACTCAGGCTTTACTTCCATAAACTAACACTTGTGGCCAGACAAATATTTGACATTTATGTTTTGTAATTTATGTGGAAAGAAAAGAACAACTTGTTTGCTAATTATTTTTCACTGTTATAAATTTTAGGTCTTTTATTTGGAAGAAAACACTAAAACTCTTTAATAACTTGTGAGTTATTTACACGTAATTTCATTTCCTTTTCCCATACCTCCATTTCTTTCTTGGGTCTCTGGCTTTTCACCTTGCATGTGAATTCCTAGTTTTGTAGTACTTTTGCATTATATGATACTCATTAAGGATCCAAAAACTTTAGAATTCTAGAATTAAGAACCTACAACCTTTGTGTAGTGATGCCTATAGCAAGAAAGAGCCAGCAAGTTTGATGTACTTTTTATTCAAAAGACATTCCCAGAAAACTGAGATAGGGCCCACCCAGAATCTTGAGAACAGGATCATTTTTGTGTCCTTTACGTCCTCCTCTGGCACCTTCATTTTCATGTCCCCAGCCACTTTATATCAAATATTTCAAGATACTCTTGTTTCAAATTAAGTATGTACTCATGTATTTAATGCTTTGGTCCTTTGGATAATCTGTGGGGTCTACTACAAGAAAGGTGATTTTTGTTATTTTTGTTCTATCACCATGTGAAGAGTTGTGTTGAGTTGCAGTTCACTAGTTGGCTTACTGTTAAATTTTATAGCCATTGAATTAAATATTAATTTAAATCAGTTTTGAAACATTTTTGAGGCTCTTAAAACATTAACTATCCCTAGATTTTGGATCACTAATACACAATGAATGGGAAACAGCAAACTTTCACCTAAGCAATAAATTGTCTTGGAAAAAAATCTTGGTTACTCTAATCTACAAATTCCCTGTTTACAATGTAATAGGACAAAAACAACAAAAATGATCTCCTTGACAACATTATCCAAAGCCCCTACACCATCCCTCCAGGCATGCCCTGAGAACTCACTCTCATCGGGGTCACTTACAGTTGCTGGAAATCTTTTAGTGTGCCAGGATCCAAGTGATTGCTACTGCCATGATCTAGTAGTCCCTGATGACCTCTCTCTTCTTCAGGTTGGCCAGCTAAGCTCTTTCTCCTTTGCTGGTGCCCTGGCCGTGCTCTGCTGTCAGGTAACCTGAGAAGTTGTGGTTGATCCTGGACCTTGGAGATCGTCCCAGTGGAAGCCTAGAGCTCTCCACTGTGCTCTCCAGCCAGAGGTCACCAGCCCCTGCAGCAGCCTCAAATGACTGTAGAGGTACAGCTGCTCAGTCTCCTCCTCTTTTATCTCTGCTCAGTCATCACAATGTCTCCAGGTCAGGGTCTTTGGTCCCCTCCCAGAGAGACACACCCGTCTGCCTATCAGGGCAATTTCTGGCTAGAAGAGTTTATTTAAACATCTGCCCCTGCGAAGCCTGCTGGGTGGTTCCTGTCTCTAGCTTTCTCCCTGAAAATTGAGATCACTTCAGTCCCCTCTGACCCTGATTCAAGGAACAATAGCTCTAAAGCTATTTTCTCTGGGCACATTAAGGGGCCCTGCTTCCAGAGTAATCTCTGATGACCCCCTGTTTCACTTAGACTAAGGTACCCCTCTTCTCAAGGGCAAAGCATATAGAATTGGGCCCTGCTCCA
Source organism: Mustela lutreola (assembly GCF_030435805.1). NCBI lineage: Eukaryota > Metazoa > Chordata > Mammalia > Carnivora > Mustelidae > Mustela > Mustela lutreola. Next base: position 119,275,146 of record NC_081292.1, on the reverse strand, counting down.
GACTCCCAGACTAGAAGTCCTGGAGGTCCATTGGTTGAGCTCTGGCAGTGTTCCTGGAGTTGCCCAGGAGCCAATCAAACTAAGTGAACCTGGGAGCCTTGGAACCTCTGTGCCCTAGCGTTCCTTGACTCATTGATTTTCACTTCTCTGCTCCTTTAGAAGGACTGAGTTCTCTGGCTCAGTCCTTACTTCCCTTCTGCCTCTTCCCCCCTTTAGAAACTAAGCCCTACTGTCCAGGTGTTACTGATTCTGCATCATACCCCTCCATAACACTGAGTGGCCACCTGCTTCCAGATGGTTCTCTCTACTATTCAGAGCCCTTTGCTGCCAGCCTGCCTGCCAGTTTGGAAATCCTGGTATGGCCATTTCCAAAATTAGAAACCAAGCTGTGCCATCTCCGGGGACAGTGCACTGCCCCTCCCAGCTCCCCATCAAGCCCAACCTCTGCATCTGTCTCAGACACCCCTCCCCCAAGCCTCCCTTTTCTCCCTACCCCGATCTGGTCTTGGTGATTTGGGTTTCTGCCTTCCTCTTCTTGCCTGTCCATCCTTGCCAAAGTTCTGACACACTCTTGACCCTTCCCGGCCTGAACTACGCCAGGCTAAAGAAGAGCCAACTAAAGGGCTGCCACAATATCTGGATATTCTTTTAGAGGCTTTATTCCACATCCTGTGAAACTCAAAAATACAGTCATATCCCACATGAAAAATACAATGTTCAGTTATGCAAAATGAAAGATTCATATAATTTTCCTCTTAAAATATATATTAATTTCACCTCACAGTTTTCTGTAGCTTTTAGAGCCAAGATATTTTTCTTTTCCAGCTCTCCATTTGGTAAAACCTGGAAAAGTATAAGGACTCTAGGGGTTGTGCCTTTATTTAGAACCTGAACCCTAAAAGGATTTTAAAAATGTCTCTGGGAGGGAAGGATATAAACTCTTCCACACTGGATTCAGGTTCAAGCCCTCCCCTCTACCTCCTATCATCAATTAAATATTTTTCTTTTCTAGTTTTTAATAACTGGGCTTCTCTGTTTGATTCCCTGCCTAGGTCACTCACCTTTTATTCACGCTGCTCACATAGACACTCCCTTTATTCCAAATAGCCTCTGGGATTTCACAGCATCACAAGACCCTAGATTTGCTTTCACAGTGCTTCTACCACTGTAGGCCCGCCATTACAATCTTAAAGCCTCCTCCCCCCTAGGAAACTGTAGCTTTGGACTATGGCATTTGTTTCCTTGACCCTGTAGCTAGGATGATGTTCTCTACACACTGAACTCTCATAAGCCTGCAGCTGCATCCAGCTGTCTAGTGGCTCTTCCACTCAAAGAAACAGGTCCAGTGCTGTATTTTGGATGCTTCAGTCTTACCCTGTCTGCTGGGACTGACCAGAAAGGCCCACTTGTGTCTGAGGCAGGAGAGCTACCAGAAATCACACTTTACATTTTTTTTTTTTTTTTTTACTTCAGTGCCTTTTTATATTTATCTGCTTTAGGTATCCCCTTCCCTAAAGGGGTACTTTTATGCCTCAGTTAACAACAGCATCACTGGTATACTTTTCTGAAGGTTTTAATGATCATTCGCTATTGCAGATTGAGAGTATACACAAGAAACCAAATGTGCCAGGAATTACCCTAGATAATATCTCTTTTAAATATTAACCATTACTTAGCTGAAATAACAATTAGAAGTTTGGCTTTTACTTTTCATTATTTCTAGTTTTATACTAGTGTTTCTACAATTTCAACCTACTTCTTAAATTTAATTATGCACATTCAGTACACACGGTGAACCAGTTAAAAGGGAGACGTTACAGTAATACATTATTGCCTCTTTAGTTTACTTTCTGAGTATTTTTTTTTCCCAAAAAGAAAATTAGGCTAGCCTTTTAAAAATCGTGTTCTGCTATAGTCTACACATTTAAGATGAAAGGTGATGAATGTTTTTATTTTCATGTTGTCAAGAGCTCAGAAATTGCTTCTGTTTTGAATATGGAGCCTACTGTGTGCAAAATAGGTGTGACAAAATCCAAACTTCCTTTCTGAGCATCTATTATAGCAGGGTTTTATCTGTATTTTTATTTTTCTCAGTTGTCACTACTTAGGTCTAAATATTTATGAAAAATTATTTTGTGCTTCATCTGTCAGATTCCTTTTCTGAGTTTGATTTTTAGTTTACTTATTTGTTGGGTCCAGAATAGACTTAAGACCTGTTTTTCTTGCCTTGCAGGAAAACAGTTTAGTACAGGAATATTCATTTATTGCCTTGAACTAACTTGTGGTGTCCTTGCATTGGCAAAATGCCCACAGGACAATGTGATGGCTCTAAGCTTGTCTCCTTTAGATTCATCCCTTGGCTCTTCTGTGCTCCCAATCTTAGCCAGCTCCCAGCTGTTTCCTGTGCCCTGTGTCAGCTGGCTTCCTGCTGAGTTAGGCCAATTGGAAGCACTGTCAGACGCCTGGAGGGTGGGAAGAAGGGAGAAACCAGTGTATTTCTCCCCCTCTCTTTCTGCGTTAGGCATTGTTCGCAGCAACAACTGTTTATCCTCTCGGGTTCCATCTCCTACTGGACAGGCCCTGAGCCCTGGCAATACTGTTTCCACTCTCCTGCCCATTTAAAACTGTTGTGGCTTTCTGTGGTTACTAATCTCTAGATTATTCTCAGATTTTCCATCACCTGTACAATAGATTCCTTGTATCAAATTCTCCGTTTGAAATAATGAATGTGGTTTCTCTTTTACTGGTCGGATTCAGCACTTTTGTCCATTTTATGTTTTCATAAGAATTTTATCCTATTTATAAGGGAAAAATGATTTTCACAGAGTAGTTCATTTTAAATTCAGGGATCTATCTGTGCTTATCCCCATGGCTTGACTAATGTCTTTGTTCTTTTTGCTTCTTATCTCCCATACTTGCTTCCCACCTCCCAAAACACCCAACCCATTCCCTGTTCTCTGCCACTTACCATCCTGAGAGCATATGACATCTGTCTTTTGGAGTCATACCCTCATGGATGTCGATGATTTATTTGCTTTTTTAAAATTTTTAAATTCATTTTTATATATTGTTCTTAACAAGTGTCACAACTGTAAGATAGCAAAAAAGGGCATGGATTTTTCATCCAGAATTTGAATCTGTGTGTGTGTGACCTTACTTGCCTAACCCTTTTCTTCTTCTTCTTCTTCTTCTTCTTTTTTTTTTTTTTTTAATGATTTTATTTATTTATTTGACAGAGAGAGAACACAAGTAGGGAGAGTGGATGAGGGAAAAAGATGCTCCTCGCTGAGCAAGGGAGCCCAATGCAGGGCTAGATCCCAGGACCCTGGGATCATGACCTGAGCCACCCAGGTACAGTCCCCCTCCCCACCCCAGGCCTCCTCTTATACAACACATCCTTGGTATTATAACAGGGAAAAGATGACTTCATCAGAGGGAGAAACAAATGAGATTAAAACGTTTGAAAAAATTTTGGAAGCAATAAAATGCGAAGCAAATGCAAGAGGTTATTTAAAAACTGTGAGTAAGACTAGTTATTTTTTCTTAAAACAAATGTAACTTTAAAAGTTGCAGCAAAGGTATTCCCCAATTGGAATTTATAGTGAAGTTTAGTAGCATTATATCTAACATATGACTTCTTAATCTCAGTTCTGTTGACATTTGGCACTAGATAATTCTTTGTTGTAGGGGGCTGTTCTGTACTTTGTAAAAGGTTTAGTAGAATATTTGCATCTGTCTGGTAGATGCCAGTAGCACCCTCCCCTTCGGTTTTGACAACCAGAACTTCTGTAAACATTGGCAAATGTCCCTGGGAGAAAAAGAGAAGCAAAATCACTGATCAAACCAAACCTATTTGGAAAAATGTCACCTCTTATTAATTTAACTTGTTAAAAAAAAAATGGAGTTTGGCTTTCTAAAGAAGACTATGAGGAAGGACTTTTAAAAATGAGGACTATGTGGGAGGACTTTTAAAAATGCAGCCATGAAACATAACTTGTTTTAAGAGATCAATAAACCTTGCAGGGAAAGTTAGTGTTTGTTGTAACAGCAGTAATGAGTCTCACTAAGTATTTACGTTGGAGAGACTAATCTTGCTGCTTAGTATTGTGATTGAACTACCTAACCAAGATGGGCTTTCTTCATAAAATTAATTCCTTCTGTTACTTATATTAGGTATTAAAAAACACACTAATACATTATATCTGAATATCATATGTTGCTGTCTTTTGATGTCCTTTAAGACATCATTGAATATTAGTAGAAACATATATTTCAGTCATAATATGACTCGATATTCTGGGTCTGTACTTGCGTAGACTACCTTTAGTAGCAATAGGAGTTACAGTTTTACAAGCATCCTGGCTAGCCCATAATCAGTAGACTCCTTCATATTATAATTCCTAATATGATATTCTTAGTTATCACTAAATTACCACTGGCAAGCAAACCATAGCTATTTAAAAAATAGAAATTATTATTTTTAAAAATACTGATTCTAGCTTTCCAAATTTGTCTTTTTTAGCTCATATTGTCAACAGGTTTCTAAGAGCAGTTTCTCATCTCTGTGTTAGTTAGCATTCTTCCTAGCTTAAGGAAATATTGACCAAAGCAGATTGTAAAACAGGAGAAGCGGATAGTAGTAATAGGGTACTTTCGCTGGGAAGACAGAGAGATGTACTGTCCTTAACATGAGTGTACTGCTAAGCTTCGTGGACACACAGCCTCTCCCAGACTGGTAAAAAGGATACTTACTGCTTCAGGGCAGCTAGATTCATTTCCTCATCTATGATTTTGTAACCTCCTGGTTAACTTTTCTTTGGGGGGCTAGAGGTCCTCTTTGAAGGACTTATAATCAGTAATAATAATACAACTATAATTATTAATATTATATAGTGCTCCTCTTTTAAGGATTTTTTTTCCCCATAGGGTATTTCAGTAAAAAGTCTTATGATTGAGGTAGGTGGTAAGAATTGAGGGTGAAGATGTGCAATAAAATTGAGCCAGAAAGTTAGGGCTCTCTTACTTGCTATTATACTATTGAATTTGAATGACTTTGGGCCAGGCCTACCTCTACGTTCACTGCAATTTCCCCAGTAAATTGTATATTATATCTGGCCTATAACTTCCCATCTATGGGAGAAATTTGGATTTGTAAATTATCAGGATAAAGCTTGGGCTAGCACACCACAACATAAAGGAGTGTTCCCCAGTGGAATTCTCTTGTTTCTGGAAAAGGAAGTTGTTTGTGGTATCAGTGTTTGCTCCATCTGCATGTGTGTGTGTGTGTGTGTGTTTAAAGATCTGAGAAACAAAAATTGGGGTGTGTGTGTGTGTGTGTGTATTTCTGTGTGTGTGCATGTTTGTGTGTGTAGGCCAAATTTCTCATTCTCATCATAAATAAAGAAGAAAAGACATTGATGAGGAGCCATTCAGAGTGCTTCCTGCTACCTCTGCTTAATAAAAGCTCACAGGTGGGGTTACAGGGTCTAAATTCGCCTTCCCACCTGTAACAACCAAAACAAACAACAAAACAAAACCAACACAAACAGTGGTTTTTAGGACACTGGATACCAGGTAATAAAGGACAATTTATTACAAATTGATTCTTGAAAGACAAGAAACAAGAGATGAGACCTACTTTTGCCCCAGGATATTAACTTGAGAGAGTTTTCAGGCCCTAACGTATGGAAGGGAAGCTGAGGTGAAACCCAGTTAAGACTACAAATTGAAGAGACAGATGTATAAGTCCAGGGACATTAGGGCAGTTAGAATTGATAGGTTGAGGGAAAAAGGGCAGAGAGCTACACAGAAAGAAAACTGGCAATGTGTAGTGGTACTGGTGTGAAAATGCTCAGTGAAGTCCTGATCAGCCCATGCTGTAAGGAAACTACCCGAGGCCCAGGAAAGAATCTGGAAGGAATAAAGACAACCTATACCTGGAGCACATAAAGGGCCAGAAATAGTGCCTGTTCCCTCCAACCTGACTACAAACACTCATAGTTTATAAGATACTGGGTAGATTACTCAAGAATGTCTTCTTCACTAGCAGGGAATAATTAGCTCTAGACTCAGAACTGCTCCCAATCTGTCAAACAAACCATAAAAGCAAAACCTGAACAGATCGACTGTTTCCAATAACAGCATTACTCCTGAGCAAAACTCAAGATTTATGAGAATTAAAAGTATCCAGCACCAAACAAAATAAAATCACAAAGTATGCATGCAATCAAAGAATACCACACCTGCACAGAGATGGGAAAATACAACCCACAACAGAATAACCAATTGGTCAGCACTATCTCCAAATTGACACAGATAATATAATTACTAGCAATGGACATCAAAACAATTGTGGTTACATTCTATATATTCAAAGAGATAAGTAGAGATTTAAAAAAATAAGACCCCAATCAGATTTCTAGAGTTGAAAACTACAATGTCTAGGATGTAAAATATAGTGGATGGGATTAACAGCAAATTAGGTGTAACAGAAGATAGAAGTTTGTAAGCATAACAATAGGAACTATCCAAAGTGAAACACACAGAGAAAAAGGAATTCCCAAATTAAGAGTATTAGTGAGTTGTGGGACAACTTCAAGTGGCCTAGAATTACCAGAAAAGAGAGAGAGGAGCAGAAAAAATTTTTTTCAAGAAATATGTTCAAAACCTTTCCAAACTTTATAAACCCACATATCCAAGAAGCTCAATGAAGCCCAAGTGCAAGAAACATGAAGAAAATTACAGCAAGGTCTATCATCACTAAATTGTTAAAAAAAAATGGTGGTAAAAAAGGAAAAACCTTGGGGCGCCTGGGTGGCTCAGTGGTTTAAAGCTTCTGCCTTCGGCTCAGGTCATGATCCCAGGGTCCTGGGATCAAGCCCCACATCGGGCTCTCTGCTCCATGGGTAGCCTGCTTCCTCCTCTCTCTGCCTGCCTCTCCGCCTGCTTGTAATCGCTGTCTCTCAAATAAATAAACAAAATCTTAAAAAAAAAAAAAAAAAAGAAAAACCTACAAGTACCAAAAATAAAAGACACATACAAAACAACAAAGATAAGAATGAAAACAATTTTTTTTAAAATTGGGAATAATCCAAATGAGGACACAGTGGAACATATTTACAGTAATGAAAAAAACTTGTCAGCCTAGAATTATATGTCCTGCTAAAATATTTTTCAACAACAGTGAAGTAAAGCTATTTTCAGACATACAAAAACTAGAAGAATTCATTACCAGTGGACACATTCTGTAAGAAATGTTATAAGAAGGTCCTCAAACACAAAATGTAAATTCACACAAAGGAATAAAGAACTATATAATTGGTGACTATATAGGTAAATATATATATTTTTTTCTACTCAAATCCTTTAAAAGATAACTTACTGTTTAGGGGCACCAGTGTGGTTCAGTTAGTTAGGCATCTGCCTTTGGCTCCAGTCATGATGCCAGGGTCCTGGGATTGAGAGCGAGGTCAGGCTCCCTGCTCAGCTGTGCTTCTCCCTCTCCCCTGATCTGTTATTTCCCTCTCTTTCTCTTTAATAATAATAATAATAATAAACGATAACTTACTGTTTAAATAATGGTAACAGTATACTGTGGGATTTATAATCATATAAGTAAGATGCATGCAACATTAGCATAAAGGTCATGGAGGAGAAATTAAAGTTTTTGTAGAGCTTAAGTTTATACTATCACTTGAACATAGACTATTACAAGATAAAGCAATCAATAAAATAAGTAAAGAAAGACATATTGAATAACCCAACAAAGCAGCAAATTCATAAAAAAATACAAAAGGTGGTAGGATAAAAGGAAAGGGGGAACAAAGAACATATTTAACAAAGATAAATAGAAAACAAACCTAACCATATAAATAATCACATTCAATGTAAATAGTGTAAACATTGCTATTAAAACAGTAAAATTATCAGATCGGATTTGAAGGCATGATCCAACTATATGCTGCCTCCAAGAAGTATGCTTCATAAAGTATTTTATGAAGTATTTCTTCATAAAGACAGAAATATGTTAGAAGGATAGGAAAAAGATACAGCATGGCCAAAAGTAGTCAAAAGAACACTGAGGTGGCCATTAGACAAAGACATTTTCAGAGAGGAGAGTATTACCAGGCTTAATCCTTCATAATTCTTATGAAATGATTTTTATTTCTATTGTAAAATTTTCATTTTGTAATGATTACAATGGTCATTTTGTAAGGATTAAGTAGTCAACTCATCAAAAGGATGTAATCCTAAATATTTATGCAACTATTAACAGTACTTCAAAAAAAGTGAGGTAAAAACTGATAGAACCACAAGGAGGAATAGACAAATGAACTTGAAGACTTGAACAACACTCATGACCAACTTGATCTGATTGACCTTTATAAAACCCTATACACAAGAGTAGAATACATATTTTTCTCAAGTATGTAAGAATCATTTACCAAGATAGATCATATTTTGTGCCATATTACAATCTCAGAAATTAAAAAAAAATTCCAATCATACAGAATCTGTTCTCTGCAATGGAATCAAACTGGGAATCAATAATGTAAAGATCCTTGAAAATTCCCACATATTACAAGATTAAATAATGCACTTTTAAATGACCCATTAATCAAAGGAGTCAAAATTACTTTGAATTACATGAAAATAGAAACATAAAAAAGAATCAGTGGGATATTTTCCTTGGAAATTTATACCATCAAACCTATATTTACAAAAAAAAAAAGGTTTGAAGTGATTGACCTTCCACCATGAGAAACAAAGTAAAGGAAATTAAGACCAAAGTGAACAGTAAGCATGAAATAATAAAGATCAAAACAGAAATAAAAAGTAAAAAACAATGGAGAAAGATCAATGAAACGAAAAGATAATGCTTTGAGATCAGTAGACAGATATAACTATAGTTGGACTGCTCAGGAAATAAAAGAGACAAGATACATAATATCAATATCGAGAATAAGAGTGGACATCACTAGAGATTCTACAGACAGTGAAAGGATACTAAGGGAATATTTGGAAGGAACTTTGATCTAGAAAATATAAAAAAAAAACTTTTAAAATAAAACTTTTAAAATTAAAAAAAATCTTTTAAAACAAGAAAAGTTGAATAACAATTTAAAAATGGACAGATGACACAGGTATATAATTATTTGAAAACAACTATCTTGAAAATCCAGGAAAAAATTACTAGAATCAATGAATAGTTCAGTATGATGGTTAGATACACAATTAGTATAAAAAAATGAATATTTTCCTATGTATTATCAGCGATATGTTAAAGAGTGAAACAGAAAAAGGAACCTATTCTCAACAACAACAAAACTAAGATATCTAACAAAAATATGATTCATATTTTTGGAAACAATAAAAGACCCAATAAATGTAGATACATAGCTTCTTCCTAGCAGACACTACCTTTGAGATATAAATCCTCCCCAAGGTAATTTAGAAATGTAATCCTAATCATCATTTATGGAAGTTAAGCTGATTCTATAGGTCAAATGGTAGAGAAAATAGAAAGTAATATCCTGAAAATGCAGAAGTAAAAGAAAGGTAGAAAATTCTCTTTAGAAATTAAAACACATGTGAAAATACAATTGTAGAAGTATGGAGTTGGTGCAGACAGAGATATTACTGAAGAAGATTGGATAAAATTTAGAATCAGGAGTCTGTACACTGGGGTTTAGCATTGTAGTTCCGAGCATTAAACCTCAAACCAGGATTTAGTGGCTATGCATTCCTGAGCAGGGTACTGAAACACTGCTTTAGTTTCCTTATGTGTAAAATAGGGACTATTGTACCACCCATATCTTATAGCTCTTGTGAATAGTAAATGAGTTAATATATATTTTTTAAATGGACAAATAGCCTCCATAGCTCAGGGGTTAGAGCACTGGTCTTGTAAATGGACAAATGATTTGAACATGCATTTCTTTAAAGATATACAAATGGTCAGTAAACACAATCTGTTAAAAGGTGTTTAACACTATTGGTTATCTGGGAAATACACATCAAAACCACAGTAAGATACCATGTCCTACTCAGTAGCATGACTGTAATTATAAAGTCAGATGACAATAGATGTTGGTAAGGATGTGGAGAAATATACATTCCTTGTACAATGCTGTTAGGGATATAAAATTGTATGGCCTTTTTCAAAAACAGTCTAGCAGTTCCTCAAATTGCCAAAATTACAACTACTGTATGGTCTAGCAATTCCACTCCTAAGTATAACAAAGGAATGAAAACATGTCTACACAAACAGTCATACATAGGTGTTTATATGAACATTACTCGTATAGCTAACAGGTGGAAACAACTACAATTGTCTATATACCAATGAATGAATAAACAAAATGTGGTAAAACCATATAGTGGAAAAATATTCAGCCATAAAAAGAATGAAATAGGGGCATCTGGATGGTCAGTCTGTTAAACATCTGCCTTTAACTCAAGTCATGATCCTGGGGTCCTGGGAATGAACCCCATGTCTGGTTCCCTGCTCAGTGGAGAGCCTGCTTCTCCGTCTCTCCCGGCCTATCCCCCTCAACTTGTGCTCGCTCTCATTGTCACTCTCAAATAATTAAAAACTTTAAAAAAATAGAATTAAATTTTGACATATATAACATAGATGAACCTTGAAAAAATACCAGCTGAAAGAAATCATACACAAAAGACTGCATGTTGTATGAGTTTATTTGCATGAAATGTCCAGAATAGGCAAACTCATAAAGATAAAACGTAAATTAGTACTTGCCAGGGGCTGGAGGTTAGGGGATGGGTTGAAGAAGATGGAAAGTGACTGCTAATGATTATATGGTGTTTTTGGGGGATGAGAGATATTGAAAATGTCCTAAAATCACAATGGTGGTAATTGTTGTACAGCCTTCTAGATATAGCAAATATAGCCACTAAATCACTAAATTATACACTTTGAAAGTTAAACTTATTCCTTGTTCACAATAAAAATGGATATAATAAAGGGGGAACTGACTTACCTTTCTACCATCAAATCAGTTGTATAAGCTCTCCTCCATTTAACTCCTCCCATTCTCTCCTTAATCCATTTACCACCCAAATGACACCATCTTCCCAAGATCACCAATAGCCTGCATTTGTTTAATCCATTTTTAACTTCGCCATAATTTTACTCAACCTTGGTAGCATCAAAAATAGATTGCCACTGCATCCTTTTTGATACAACATTTTTTTTCTGGGGTTCCGTGAAATCACACTCACCTAGTTTTCTCTTACCAGGTTTGTATAACCAACTGCATACCCTTACTCTTCTATTAGATTTCTAATAGGCTCCTAAAATTTCAAATGTATGTGATAGAATTCCTACCTATTACCTATAACCCCACATATGTATATTAGTCCTGGTCTTTCTTATGAAAAGTTAACACATAATCATTTACCTAGGTGCTCAGGCCAAAAATCAAGGAGTCATTTACCACATTTGATTGTTCCCTTTCCCTGATCTTACCACAGCAAATTCATTGGCAGATCTTAATAGTGCTACTCTCAAAATAGAATCTGCTGAATCTGTCCAACTCTCATTTATTCAAAGATGTCAAAGAGTCTATGTGGAACAGTGCCTGGGATATTAGGTTCTATGTGGTCCCCTGGGCCACTGTAAAGACTCTAACCTTTAGTTCAAATGGAATTCAAGATTTTGCCTAAAGTAGTAACATGATCTAGCTTACATCTTTAAAGAATACTCTGATTTCTGTTTTGAAGTTAAATTGTATGGGGGTAATGCAAAAATGAAAAAAGGGACCACGATGAGGAAGGTTTTACAAGTGTTGAAAGTGTGGATCATCAGGTTGGCCTGAGTACATGCCTGGCTGTATTCTGGTAGTCTGGCCTGGCTCCTACTAAATCTGTGCCAGAAGTAGAAGACTGGTATATTTTGTATATATTGAGGGTGTGTGTGGAGGGGATATTCTGCTGAAGATAATAAAGTGTAGCTCTCCTGACATCATGGAAGGAAATAATTTTCCACTTATTTAGAATTAGAAGACCAGTTCATCCTTAAGAGTCTTCTGAAACAAAATTAGTGGAAAAATGCTGAGAGACAGGAAGATAGCAGGAAAGTAGGAGGCCCCTAAGCTCACCTTGTCCCATAAATGCAACTATATAACTGTGAGCTCATCTTAAATACCCCAGAAGTTAACCTGACAGAAGACTGACAGAACAACCTCCACAACTAAGGAGAAGAGGCCGCATGGAAGAAGGTAGAAAGTGTGGAGACATGATTTAGGGAAGAAAGGGATCCTGACTGCTGCTGAGGGGAGACAACTGTGGTCATGCAGAAGGGCAAGAGAAAGGAGCATATGGGGGAAAGCAGAGGAGAACATCACCCCATAGCTATTGGCTTGGAAAGTGAGAGGTGCTGAATATTGTGAGGTCTTGTAGCCTGCAGAGCTTAAAGCATGGAGTTTTAAAGGTCAGCAGTCTTGGCTGGGAGAGGGCACTGTGCTGCTCCAGGATGGAAAGCAGGCCAACAACCCAGGGATGGTCAGTGCAGAAACAGTGAACTGAAGAACACCTGGGCGCACATAGTAAGGAGATTTTTCTCTTAGACCATGTCAGTAAGAGGCAGCATTCACAGAGATACCTTTCTGAGAACAAAGGAACTGCCTGGCCAGTGCCATTTCCCTTCCTCATCCCCAGCATACCACAGAGCCACCTGTGGGATGTAGTGCAGTGTGGACACTAGCTGCCTAACTGCTAACCCCCACACCCTTGTGCTGCTGTGTCCTTCTCAGTCATGGTCACTCACCTTAGTCCCAGTGGGTGGAACCCTTCCCAGCATAAAAAATTGCCCACACTATGTTTCCCAAACAGAGAGTTTTGTAGGGCCTCAGTTTGTGGAGGTGGTGACAGATTTCATTTTACAAGCAACCTAGAGCACACCTAGTTAAAACTCACTATATTCACATCAGGGATGAAACCACTGCCTCCGACATTAGGAGATGGAGAGGAGAAGTGAGATAGGGGAAATTGGAGGGGGAGACAAACCATGAGAGACTGGACTCTGAAAAATAAGGATTTTGGAGGGGAGGGAGGTGGGGGGTTGGGCGAGCCTGGTGGTGTGTACTATGGAGAGCATGTATTGCATGGAGCACTGGGTGTGGTACATAAACAATGAATTTTGAAACACTGAAAAAAAATAAATTTAAATTAAAAAAAAAAAAGAAAAAAAGGAAACACTTCCTCTAGCAGAGAAGGAAAATCTTGTGGAGAACTGGCCTAAAGGACAAAGTAGCCAGAACACAACAGTGCATGCAAAACACACTGGAGACACTCCCTGGAAGTGCCAGGCCCTGGGCACTACATAACCTATATAACCTTAGGCCATTACTCTCAGGAACAGGAGACATAACTGGCTTTTCTAACACAGAGAAGCAGTCCCAGACTTAGACAAAGTGAGAAGACAGAGAAAATTATCCAAGAACAAGATAAGGTCATGGCCAGAGATCAAAGTGAAACAGATGTAAGTAACATACCTGATGGAGAATTTAAAGCAATGATCTTAAGGATACTCACTGGACTTGAGAAAAGAATGGAAGAAATTAATGAGACCCCTACCACTAGATAGAAGAATTAAAATAAGAATCAGAGATGAAGATTACAATGAATAGTTTCTGAAATAGGCATGATGCAATGAACAGAAGGTTGAAAGAAACAGAGGAACAGGTTAGTGAACTAGAAGACAAAATAATGGAAAATAATGAAACTGGATGAAAGAGAATTATATAACATGAAAATAGACCAGGGAATTCAGTGTCTCCATCAAATGTAATAACATTCCTATTATAGGAATCCCAGAAGAAAAAGAGGGAGCAAAATGGCCAAAAAATTTACTTGAAGAAATAATAGCTAAAAATTTTCTTAATCTGGAGAAAGAAACAGACCTGCAGATCCAGGAGGCACAGAGAACTCCCATCAAAATCAACTAAAGCTGGATAAAACCAAGACATATTGTAATTAAATTTGCAAAACACAGTGATAAAAACTCTTAAAAGCAGCAAAACAAATGAAGTTCTTATAAGGGATGTCCTATAAGGCTAGCGGGGGAGGTAAGCCAGAGGGGGTGGTATGAGGTATTCATAGTGCTGAATGGGAAAAATCTGCAGCCACCAATAGTCTATCCAGCAAGACTTTCATTCAGAACAGGAGAGAAAAAGAGTTTCCCAGAAAAACAATACTGAAGGAGTTCTTAACCACTAAACCAATCCTTGCAAAAAATATTAAAGGGTACTCTGATTACAAAGGAGAGCCCAAAAGGAACAAAGACAAGAAAGGAACAGAGAAAAATCTCCAGAAACAATGACAGAACAAGTAACAAAACAGCAATAAATACAGAGCTATCAGTAATTACTTTGAGTATAAATAGACTAAATGCTCCAATCAAAAGACATAGAATGTCAGAATGGATTAAAAACAAACAAACAAACAAAACCGAGCCATCTATATGCTGCCCATAAGACACTCATTTTAACCTAAAACACCTGCAGGGACACTAGGGTGGCACAGTTGTTAAGTGTCTGCCTTCGGCTCAGGTCATGGTCCCAGGGTCCTGCAATTGAGCCTGGCGTTGGGCTCCCTGCTCAGCAGGGAATCTGCTACTCCCTCTCCCACTTCCCCTGCTTGTATTTCCTCTCTTGCTGTCTTTCCCTCTATCAAATAAATAAAATCTTAAAAAAAAAAATTTAAAAAACCCCTGCAGATTGAAAGTGAAGAGATGGAGAAAATTAACCTACAAATGAATATCAACAGGAAGCCAGAGAAGCAATACTTATATCTGACAAACTGGACTTTATTATTTTTTTAAAATTATCTTTATTTCTTTTTAAAAGCCTTTTTAAAAGATCTTATTTATTTACTTGAGAGAAAGAGACAAAAATAGTAAGAGAGAGCATGAACAGGGAGGAAATGGACAAACACGCTCTCTGCTGAGCAGGGAACCCCACATGGGACTCGATCCCGGGAAAATGGGTTCATGACCTGAGCCAAAGGCAGATGCTTAACTGACTGAGCCACCCAGGTTCAGTAAAGTCTGACAAGCTAGGCTTTAAAAGAAAGACTGCAACAAGACACAAAGAAGGGCACTATATTATAATAAAGGGGACAATGCAACAAGAAGACAAAAAATTAATATTTATAAACCCAACATGGAAGCACCCAAATAAATAAAACAATTAATAAAAACATAAAAGAGGACTGAATCCAAGATGATGGAGGAGTAGGAGACCTTAATTTCATCTGGTCCCAGGCATTCAGCTAGATAGCTATCATCAAATAATTCTGAACACCTCTAAACTCAACAGGAGATCTAAGAAAAGAATAGCTGCAACTCTACAAATAGTGAAGTGACCACTTTCCTCAAGGGAGGAGATGCAAAGGAGTGAATCTGAGTCGATATATGGGAAGATAAGCCATGGGGGCAGGGAGCCTCCATAAGCTGGCTACTGGCAAGAGATATAGTAGCAGAGCACAAAATCAGAACTTTTAGAAGTGTGCTCTGGTGAAGGAAGTCATTCAAATGTCTAAGTGGGGGCAAAACCCCGGCTGGAATAATGTGGTCTCAGGATCCTTGGGGTCAAGGAAGATTGGTGGTGCCTGAGGGTGACAGGGCTCAAAGGTATAGGAGTGGGGAAGCCCAGCAGTGGGCTCTTAGCTTGGGGTTGCCATAACCCACAAACTGTGGCACATTCAGGCAACTGCTCTCCGAGCAGGGCCCCAACAAAGCAGCAGAAACGGTGAGACCTCCTTTCCTTCCTTGGGGTGGGGGGAGCAGTGCAAGAGTGCAACACAGGAGTCTGCAAGGTTTGAAGAGAGTGCAGCCAGAGACCAAGAAGACAGGCCTGCTTTTCTCTAGGAGTGCACTGAGGAGTGGGGCCCTGAGTTTTCAGCTCTGGGACGGGAGATAGGAAGGCCATCATTTTTATTCTTACCCTCTAAAACATTCAGGAAACAAAAGCCACAGAGAAGAAATCAGAGCAGATTACTTAGCTTGGGCCCCTGGCAAGGGTGGTACAATTTCACCTAAGGCAAAGATACTTGAGATTCAATGCAATAGGCCCCTCCCAAGATCTGTAAGAACATCCAGCCAAGTTTACCCATGAATGAGAACTGCAAAACTCCACTGCTAGTGGAATACAGAACATAGAACTCCTGCCTTTTTTCCATTGATTCTTTAGTCTTTCAAATTTAATTTTTTTCTTTCCCTTTTCCTTTTCTTTAATTAATTGTTTTTTTAAATTTCTTTTCAGCGTTACAGAATTCATTGTTTTTGCACCACACGCAAAACATTGTTTTGCACCACATTGTTCAAAAATGTTTTGAACATTTTTTCATTTTTTCATTTTTGCAATACATGCCCTCCTTAATACCCACCACCTGGCTCCCCCAACTTCCCAAACCCCCACCCCTTCAAAACCCTCAGATTGTTTTTCAGAGTCCATAGTCCCTCATGGTTCACCTCCCCTTCCAATTTCCCTCAACTCCCTTCTCCTCTCCATCTCCCCATGACCTCCATGCTATTTATTATGCTCCACAAATAAGTGAAACCATATGATAATTGACTCTCTCTGCTTGACTTATTTCACTCAACATAATCTCTTTCAGTCCCATCTATGTTGCTACAAAAGTTGGGTATTCATCCTTTCTGATGGAGGCATAATACTCCATAGTGTATATGGACCACATCTTCCTTATCCATTCGTCCGTTGAAGGGCATCTTGGTTCTTTCCACAGTTTGGCGACCGTGTCCATTGCTGCTATAAACATTGGGGTACAGATGGCCCCTCTTTTCACTACATCTGTATCTTTGGGGTAAATGCCCAGTAGTGCAATTGCAGGGTCATAGGGAAGTTCTATTTTTAATTTCTTGAGGAATCTCCACACTGTTCTCCAAAGTGGCTGCACCAACTTGCATTCCCATCAACAGTGTAAGAGGGTTCCCTTTTCAACACATCCTCTCTAATACACGTTGTTTCCTGTCTTGCTAATTTTGGCCATTTGGCTTTCTGGTGTAAGGCGGTATCTCAGTGTGGTTTTAATTTGAATCTCCCTGATGGCTAGTGATGATGAACATTTTTTCATGTGTCTGATAGCCTTTTGAATGTCTTCATTGGAGAAGTGTCTGTTCATATCTTCTGCCCATTTTTTGATATGATTATCTGTTTTGTGTGTGTTGTGTTTGAGAAGTTCCTTATAGATCCTGGATATCAACTTTTTGTCTGTACTGTCATTTGCATATATATCTTCTCCCATTCCGTGGGTTGCCTCTTTTTTTGTTGTTGTTATTGACTGTTTCCTTTGCTGTGCAGAAGCTTTTGATCTTGATGAAGTCCCAAAAGTTCATTTTCGCTTTTGTTTCCTTTGCCTTTGGAGACATATCTTGAAAGAAGTTGCTGCTGCTGATATAGAAGAGGTTACTGCCCATGTTCTTCTCTAGGATTCTGATGGATTCCTGTCTCATGTTGAGGTCTTTTAACCATTTTGAGTTTATTTTTGTGCACGGTGTAAGAGAATGGTCGAGTTTCATTCTTCTACATATAGCTGTCCAATTTTCCCAGCACTATTTATTGAAGAGACTGTCTTTATTTTTTCCACTGTATATTTTGTCCTGATTTGTCAAAGATTATTTGCTCATAGAGTTGATGGTCCATATCTGGGCTCTCTACTCTGTTCCACTGGGTCTATGTGTCTGTTTTTGTGCTAGTACCATGCTGTCTTGGGGATCACAGCTTTGTAGTAAAGCTTGAAATCAGGTAACGTGATGACGCCAGTTTTCTTTTTGTTTTTCAACATCTCCTTAGCAATTCGGGGTCTCTTCTGATTCCATACAAATTTTAGGATCATTTGCTCCAGCTCTTTGAAAAATACGGTGGAATTTTGATTGGAATGGCATTAAAAGTATAGATTTGCTCTAGGCAGTGTAGACATTTTAACAATGTTTATTCTTCCGATCCAAGAGCATGGAATGGTCTTCCATCTTTTTGTGTCTTCTTCAATTTCTTTCATGAGTGTTCTGTAGTTCCTTGAGTACAGATCCTTTACCTCTTTGGTTAGGTTTATTCCCAGGTATCTTATGGTTCTTGGTGCTATAGTAAATGGAATTGATTCTCTAATTTCCCTTTCCATATTTTCATTGTTAGTGTATAAGAAAGCAACTGATTTCTGTACATTGACTTTGTATCCTGCCACGTTACTGAACTGCTGAATGAGTTCTATTAGTTTGAGGGTGGAGTCTTTTGGGTTTTCCATATAAAGTATCATGTCATCTTCAAAGAGAGAGAGTTTGACTTCTTCATTGCCAATTTGGATACCTTTTATTTCTCTTTGTTGTCTGATTGCTGTTGCTAGGACTTCTAATACTATGTTGAACGAGAGTGGTGAGTGGGCATCCTTGTCGTATTCCTGATTTCAACGGGAAGGCTGTGAGCTTTTTCCCATTGAGGATGATATTTGCTGTGGGTCTTTCATAGATAGGTTTTATGAAGTTCAGGAATGTTTCCTCTATCCCTATACTTTGAAGCATTTTAATCAAAAATGGATGCTGGATTTTGTCAAATGCTTTTTCTGCAACAATTGAGAGGACCATGTGGTTCTTCTCTTCTCTTATTGATTTGTTCTATCACATTGATTGATTTGTGAATGTTGAACCATCCTTGTAACCCAGGGATGAATCCCACCTGGTCATGGTGGATAATCTTTTTAATGTGCTGTTGGATCCTGTTTGCTAGGATCTTGTTGAGAATCTTAGCATCCATATTCATCAGGGATATTGGTCCGAAATTCTCCTTTTTGATGTGGTCTTCACCTGGTTTGGGGATCAGGGTAATGCTGGCTTCATAAAAAGAATCTGGAAGTTTTCCTTCTGCTTCAATTTTTTGAAACAGCTTCAGGAGAATAGGTGTTATTTTTTCTTTCCTTTTTCAACTAATTTCTTATTTTATCAACTCATTTTGTTCAAAAATCTTTTTAAATTTTCATTCTTACCATTTCATTCTATCCCTTCATTGTATTTAAGCTTATTTTTGTGTGTATATATATATTTTTCATTCTTTACAATTTTGGGATGCAGCTTATTCTAACAGAACAAAATACACCCCAAATCTAGTTTATGACTCTGTTCTATTCATCTGTCAGATCATATTCTCTCTTTTTTTGGTCATTTTTTTTCCTTTTTCATTTTTTGTTGTTTTTTCATCTTTACAGTTTTTTTAATCTTTACAGTTATATTCTATACTTTCAATGTATTTAATTTTATTTTTGTATGTATTAGTTTTTCTTTCTTTACAGTTTTGAGATGTAGTTTCTTCTGACAAACTGATCAAAACACACTCATTGAGGAGATAGTGTATTGCTCTGTTCTGTTCACCTGTCTGTTTATATACTGGCCTTTGTTGTTGTTGTTTTTCTATTTTTTTCCCTTGTCTTTTAATTTCCATTTTTACAGTTACACTTTATCCTTTTATTGTATGGGATTATTGCTGCCATTTTAGTGTTTGGTTCTCTCATTCATCTATTCTACTCTGGATAGAATGGCAAGACATAAAAACTCACCTCAAAAAGAGAACAAGAGGACATTCTGACTTCCAGGGATCTAATAAGTAGGGACATAAGTAAAATGTTAGAACTAGACTTGAGAATAATGATTATAAAGATACAAGCTGGGCTTTGAAAAAGATAGAAGATACTAGAGAATTCCTTTCTGGAAAAACAAAAGAACTAAAAATCTCATCAAGTCAAAATAATAAAGGCTATTAATGAGATGCAATAAAAAATGGAGGCACATGAAAAAAATGTTCATCATCACTAGCCATCAGGGAGATTTAAATTAAAACCACATTGAGATACCACCTTACACCAGAAAGCCAAATGGCCAAAATTAGCAAGGAAACAACGTGTGTTGGAGAGGATGTGTTGAAAGGGGACCCTCTTACACTGTTGATGGGAATGCAAGTTGGTGCAGCCACTTTGGAGAACAGTGGGAGAACAGTGTGGAGATTCCTCAAGAAATTAAAAATAGAACTTCCCTATGACCCTGCAATTGCACTACTGGGCATTTACCCCAAAGATACAGATGTAGTGAAAAGAGGGGCCATCTGTACCCCAATGTTTATAGCAGCAATGGCCACGGTCACCAAACTGTGGAAAGAACCAAGATGCCCTTCAACGGACGAATGGATAAGGAAGATGTGGTCCATATACACTATGGAGTATTATGCCTCCATCAGAAAGGATGAACACCCAACTTTTGTAGCAACATGGACGGGACTGGAAGAGATTATGCTGAGTGAAATAAGTCAAGCAGAGAGAGTCAATTATCATATGGTTTCACTTATTTGTGGAGCATAACAAATAGCATGGAGGTCATGGGGAGATGGAGAGGAGAAGGGAGTTGAGGGAAATTGGAAGGGGAGGTGAACCATGAGAAACTATGGACTCTGAAAAACAACCTGAGAGTTTAGAGTTTCATTGATGTGTTCTACTGTATCTCGAGTTTCTATCTCATTGATCTCTGCTTTAATCTTGATGATTTCCCTTCTTGTGAGTGGGATTGGCTTAATTTGTTGTTGATTTTCCAGTTCTTTAAGATGTAATGAGAGCTGGTGTATTCTGGATTTTTCTTTTTTTCTTTTTCTTTTCTCTTTTCTTTTTTCTTTTTCTTTTTCTTTTTTTTTTTTTTTTTTGAGTGAGGTTTGGATGGCTATGTTTTTCCCCTTTAAGACCGCCTTTGCCATTATCACATAGGTTTTGGACAAATGTGTCTGCATTCCCACTGGTTTCCATGAATTGTTTAGGTTCTTCTTTGATTTTCTGGTTGACCCAAACATTCTTAACCAGGGTGGTCTTTAGCTTCCAAGTGTTTGAATTCCTTCCAAGCTTTTCTTTATGGTTGAGTTCCAGTTTCAAAGCATTGTGGTCTGAGAATATGCAGGTAATAATTTCAGTCTTTTGGTATCAGTTGAGCCTTGATTTGTGACCCTATATGTGGTCTGTTCTGGAGAAAGTTCCATGTGGATTTGAGAAGAATGAGTATTTTGTTGTTTTAGGATGGAATGTTCTGTATATGTCTATGAGGTCCATGTGGTCCTATATGTCCTTCAATGCTCTTCTTTCCTTATTGATTTTCTGCTTGGGTGATCTCTGTTGCTGAGTGGTGTGTTAAGATCCCCTACTATTAATGGGTTCATATCAATATGACTCTTTTTTTAAAAAGGATTTTGAATGTATTTTATTAATCACTATGTCATTTATATATATATGACAAAGAATACAGAATTGTATGAAGAATATTTTACTCAGTTTATAGACAATGTTTAGATAGCAAATAGGTATGATCTCTAATCATACTTCCATATTGGTCCCCAGAGATTGTCTTTTGTTTGTTGAGAACTGTAGACTATTGTAGTATAAGTTGGTTGTGTGGTTTTATTAGGGGTTCATGTATATGCTAATCATTTACTCATAAAAAAAGTGGTGAACCATAAAATATGATCCATGTGAAAGGTACTTCTTAATTTATTAGGGAAAAAAGATAAAGATGATTTAATGATGGTCATATTTATACCAAATCTGATTATTGTTACAATGCATGAGCCTTTATTAATTCCTACTTTTAAGAGATAGTGTGTCTTGTGTGTATATGAACTGACCTCTCCTTAGCCCTACTTAGTTGTCACTTCAGAAGGCTCAGCTCCATTTCTTTTGTTTATTTATGTATTTTTAAAAATTTTTATAAACATATAATATATTTTTATCCCCAGGGGTACAGGTCTGTGAATTGCCAGGTCTACACACTTCACAGCACTCACCATAGCACATACCCTCCCCAATGTCCATAACCCCATCCCCCTTCGCCCAACTCCCCTCCCCTCAAAAACCCTCAGTTTGTTTTGTGAGATTAAGAGTCACTTATGGTTTGTCTCCCTCCCAATCCCATCTTGTTTCATTTATTATTTTCCTACCCCCTCAACCCCCCATGTTGCATCTCCACTTCCTCATATCAGGGAGATCATATGATAGTTGTCTTTCTCCGATTGACTTATTTTGCTAAGCATGATACCCTCTAATTCCATCCACATTGTCGCAAATGGCAAGATTTCATTTCTTTTGATGGCTGCATAGTATTCCATTATGTATATATACCACCTCTTCTTTATCCATTCATCTGTTGATGGACATCTAGGTTCTTTCCATAGTTTGGCTATTGTGGACATTGCTGCTATAAACATTCGGGTGCACGTGCCCCTTCGGATCACTACGTTTGTATCTTTAGGGTAAATACCCAGTAGTGCAATTGCTGGGTCATAGAGTAGTTCTATTTTCAACATTTTGAGGAACCTCCATGCTGTTTTCCAGAGTGGTTGCACCAGCTTGCATTCCCACCAACAGTGTAGGAGGGTTCCCCTTTCTCTGCATCCTCGCCAGCATCTGTGATTTCCTGACTTGTTAATTTTAGCCATTCTGACTGGTGTGAGGTGATATCTCATTGTGGTTTTGATTTGTATTTCCCTGATGCCGAGTGATGTGGAGCACTTTTTCATGTGTCTGTTGGCCATCTGGATGTCTTCTTTGCAGAAATGTGTTCATGTCTTCTGCCCATTTCTTGATTGGATTATTTGTTCTTTGGGTGTTGAGTTTGCTAAGTCCTTTTAGATTTTGGACACTAGCCCTTTATCTGATATGTCATTTGCAAATATCTTCTCCCATTCTGTCAGTTGTCTTTTGGTCTTGTTAACTGTTTCCTTTGCTGTGAAAAAGCTTTTGATCTTGATGAAATCCCAATAGTTGATTTTTTCCCTTGCTTCCCTTGCCTTTGGCGATGTTCCTTGGAAGATATTGCAGTGGCTGAGGTCCAAGAGGTTGCTGCCTCTGTTCTTCAAGGATTCTGATGGATTCCTTTCACACCTTGAGGTCGTTCATCCATTTTGAGTCTATTTTCATGTGTGGTGTAAGGAAATGGTCCAATTTCATTTTTCTCATGTGGCTGTCCAATTTTCCCAACACCATTTATTGAAGAGGCTGTCTTTTTTCCATTGGACATTCTTTCCTGCTTTGTCAAAGATTAGTTGACCATAGAGTTGAGGGTCTATTTCTGGGCTCTCTATTCTGTTCCATTGATCTATGTGTCTGTTTTTGTGCCAGTACCATGCTGTCTTGATGATGACAGCTTTGTAATAGAGCTTGAAGTCCGGAATTGTGATGCCACCAACGTTGGCTTTCTTTTTCAATATTCCTTTGGCTATTCAAGGTCTTTTCTGGTTCCATATAAATTTTAGGATTATTTGTTCCATTTCTTTGAAAAAAATGGATGGAATTTTGATAGGAATTGCATTCAATGTGTAGATTGCTTTAGGTAGCATAGACATTTTCACAATATTTATTCTTCCAATCCAGGAGCATGGAACATTTTTCCATTTCTTTGTGTCTTCCTCAATTTCTTTCATGAGTACTTTATAGTTTTCTGAGTATAGGTTCTTAGCCTCTTTGGTTAGGTTTATTCCTAGGTATCTTATAGTTTGGGGTGCAACTGTAAATGGGATTGACTCCTTAATTTCTCTTTCTTCTGTCTTGTTGTTTGTGTAGAGCAATGCAACTGATTTCTGTGCATTGATTTTATATCCTGACACTTTACTGAATTCCTGTACAGTTTATAGCAGTTTTGGAGTGGAGTCTTTTGGGTTTTCCACATATAGTATCATATCATCTGCGAAGAGTGATAGTTTTACTTCTTCTTTGCCAATTTGGATGCTTTTAATTTCCCTTTGTTGTCTGATTGCTGAGGCTAGGATTTCTAGTACTATGTTGAATAACAGTGGTGATAATGGACATCCCTGCTGTGTTCCTGACCTTAGCAGAAAAGCTTTCTGTTTTTCTCCATTGAGAATGGTTTTTGCAGTGGGTTTTTCATAGATGGCTTTGATAATACTGAGGTATGTGCCCTCTATCCCTACAATTTTAAGAGTTTTGATCAGGAAGGGATGCTGTACTTTGTCAAATCCTTTTTCAGCATCTATTGAGTGTATCATATGGTTCTTGTTCTTTCTTTTATTAATGTGTTGTATCACATTGATTGACTTGTGGATGTTGAACCAACCTTGTAGCCCTGGAATAAATCCCACTTGGTCGTAGTGAATAATCCTTTTAATGTACTGTTGAATCCTATTGGCTAGTATTTTGGTGAGAATTTTCACATCTGTGTTCATCAAGGATATTGGTCTGTAGTTCTCTTTTTTGATGGGATCCTTGTCTGGTTTTGGGATCAAGGTAATGCTGGCCTCATAAAATGAGTTTGGAAGTTTTCCTTCCATTTCTATTTTTTGGAACAGTTTCAGGAGAATAGGAATTAGTTCTTCTTTAAATTTTTGATCTATCAAAAATTAGATCAAAGGGATGGGAAGCCATCTGGCCCTGGGCTTTTGTTTGTTTGGAGATTTTTGATGACTGTTTCAATCTCCTTACTGGTTATGGGTCTGTTCAGGTTTTCTATTTCTTCCTGGTTCATTTGTCAGTATGACTCTTTATCTTGATTAACATTTGGCTTATGTAGTTGGCAGCTCCCATATTGTGGGCATACATATTTATAATTGTTAGATCTTCTTCATGGATAGACCCTTTAAGAATGATGTAGTGTCCTTCCTTATCTCTGATTACAGTCTTTAAAATCTAATTTATCTGATATGAGAATCGCTACCCTAGCTTTATTTTGAGGCCCATTGGCATGAAAGATGTTTCTCCATCCTTTCACTTTCAGTCTGAATGTATCTTTACCTTCCAAATGGGTCTCTTGTAGACGACATATGGATGGGTCCTGTTGTTTTATTTAATCTGCAATCCTGTGCCATTTTATGGGTGCATTTAGGCCATTCACATTGGGAGTAATTATTGAAAGATGCATTTTTATGGACATCATGTTGCCTATGAAGCCCTTGTTTCTATAGTCTCTGTAAATTTCTGTTCTATGTCACTCTTAGTTTCTTTCTGTTTTTATAGAACCCCCCCCCCCTTAATATTTCTTACAGTGCCAGCTTGGTGGTCACATACTGTTTTAAACCTTTCCAGTCTTGGAAGCTCTTTATCTCTCCATCCATTTTGAATGTGAGCCTTGCTAGATAATGTATTATTGGCTATATGTTCTTCTTATTTAGTGCCCTGAATATATCTTGCCAGCCCTTTCTGGCTTGTCAGGTTTCTGTGGACAGGTCTGACATTATTCTGATGGACCATCCTCTGTACATAAGGAATCTCTTCCCCCAGCTGCCCTCAGAACCTCTTGTCTAAAATTATGATTCATGAGTCACAATCAAGTGTCTTGAGGTCTTTCTAGATTTCTTGATCTTGGGGGAGTGTTCTTTCTGCTCTAGGACATGACCACTGATTCTATACCCCAGACTGGGAAAATTTTCATCCAGAATTTGTTCAACCAGATCTTCTTGTCTTCTCTCTTTCTCCAATCGCCCCCCCCCCCCAAGGGATCCCAATAATTCTGACATTGGAACATTTCATGGTGTCATTTATTTCCCTAATTCTGTTTTTGTGGCTTCTAAGTTGTTTCTTCCATGCCTCTTGATCCTTTTTCTCTATCAGTTTTTCCTCTAGATCACAAATTCTATCTTCTGCCTTTACCCAAGCTGTTAGAGTATTTATATTAGATTGGAACACATTGATAGCATTTTTAACTTCTTCCTGGGTGGCTTTCACTTCTGCTCTTAGAGATTCTATGTGGTCACTAATGGTTTTCTCCAACTGAGCCATTGCCTGGATAATTGTTACCCTATATTCCCTTTCTGACATACTGTTTATGTCCATATCAAATAGTTTTTATGGAGAGGGCACAAACTCTGAATATTTCCTCTGTTGGGTGTTCCTTCTCCTAGTTAACTTGGTGAGAGGTGGTTGAGGGCATGTGTAGCTGAATATATCAACCACAATCCAGGCAAGGTGTACCCTGGAAGGCTTCAGAGCAATCGGATGTCAACAGCAAAGAAAGAGAAAATTAAAAAAAAAAGAGAGAGAGAGAAAGAAAAAGAGAAGACCCGGCCAGAATGAGCCCTAAAAGTAGGATTTATAAGGCATACAAACAAAAATGGACAAACAAAAAGACTGACAAAAATAAATGACAAGGAAAAAAAAAAAAAAGAACCCAGCCAAAATGAACCCCAAGTATAAGATTTATATAATACCAGAACAAAAACAAATATACAGGAACAATGACAGAAGAAAAAGATGAGAGGGTGGTTATAAATCCTCAATGTGGGCGAGGAAGTTTATTTTGATTCTTCCTGGGTGTATCTTGATATCTTTTTTAAAGGACTCATCTTTCCAAATTTAAAGGGGGATTAAAACTGTTTTATATATAGGGATAGTATTGATTAGGAAGAGAGGATTACCATGGAGCTTATATGTATATTAAAAAAATAGAAAAGAAAAAGAAAAACACAGGTATATGTATGAAAAAAGTTCAAGTTAAAAGTTATTATGGAATATGTTGTATTAAACTTCTAGTTGTAATGGTAAGTAGGTTAAAAAAAAAGAACAAGAATAGTGAGAACAAATTAAAAATAAAAGTTGTAACTATGAAATATACAGGTTTTAGAGCAATATTGGAAGCTTAATATATTGTTTTCTCTTGTTATTGGGGTTTTACAGTTTCATGAGGACCCTGTGGTGTTTATCCTCTCTCATTCTTTTGGCTTGCTTTCTGGGGGAGTGGGCCTGCCACGTTGTTTTTCAGTCAGTCTTGCTTGGGTTGAATCCTCTTGCCCACTATCAAGGGGCTGGGCTCTGTGGAAACTGGTTTTTCAGGCTTTTGTTCTTTGGAAGTTTTCATTCTTTGGCAGCTTTTTGTGGCTTTTTGGAGATTTAGTGGAAAACAAACTGCTCCCAGAGCTCCTTCTCAGAGAGAAGCCTCAGTCTGCTCCCCTCTGGGTGGTCCAGAACACACTCCCCCTCTGCAAACTCCTCTGAACCGTGCAACCTCCCACAGGCAGTGCATGTCCACGGCCACTGTCTCAGGGGTTGCCCAAGTGCGCGCTTGTCTCTGCACCTCTGTGCCACTAAAACAATGAGCAATATTGGTACAGGGAGCCTGCTTCCAGTGGCTAACTTTGCCAGGACTGCTGTCTGGGATCCAGACCTCACAGTTGCATAGGCCACTGCTGAGGGATCCCAACCAGAGATTGCACTTAGTTTCTTCAGGCCCGGGCTAGAAGCATCCAGACTCTTTGCCAGTCCTAGGGAATGATGGCTAGCACTTGTACGGAGCTTTCTCAGGCATGGATGGGAGTGGGTCAGACCCTGGTCACACAGTGCTCACAGAGCACAAAAGGCTGTAGTTCTAGAGAGCGCAGGCTGGTATCCGCAGTAGACTTCCTCATGCGGGGATGGGAGTACACTCAACTGAGTAGTGCTGCAAGCTGTGCAACCCTGAGGGCTCAGGGATCAGAAGCTAGAGGCTCCCTCACACTCTGCACCAGTGGTCACTGGCAGTGGCTGTCCTGGGTCTGTGGGCTTAGGTGTGTGCCTGTGACCGCCTGATTCCACCAGTTGCCCCTTAAGATCTTCTGTTCTTTTTGAGTGCTTTTCACCAGACTCCAACTTAATGCTTGTCCCCAATCATAGGGTGCTTTTATATTGGAGTTTTACTTTCTAGTGTGTCACTTCTGGTGGCTCCCTCCTCCTTCTGTTTATCCTCTGCAATCAGTCCGAGCATTCCCACTCTGCTTTACCTCTCCACTGTGTCTTCCTCCCCCACAGAGATCCAGAAGTGTATAATCCTACATCTCAGGCTGATTTCATGGGTGTCAGAGTTTTCTAGTAGATATTTAGTTCACTTTAGGGGATGGGTTGAAACAAGATCTCCTCCTTCTCCACCATTGTGCCCCTCCTCTCCATGTCTTTCAATAGTTACTCTGAATGTAAATGGGGTAAATGCCCCAATCAAAGACACAGGGTATCTAATTGGATAAAAAAACAAGACCCATTCATATGCTGTCTGCAAGAGAATAATTTTAGACCCAAAGATGCCTCCAGATTGACAGAAGGGGGTGAAAAACCATTTATCATGCTAATAATGGACATCAAAAGAAAGATGGGGTGGCAATCCTTATATCACAAAAATTCAATTTTAAACCAAAGACTAGTAAGAGATGAGGAAGGACACTATATCGTAATTAAAAGGTCTATCCAATAAGAAGTTCTTACAATTGTGAACATTACGCCTCTAACATTGGAGCAGCCAATTAATGACAAAATTAAAGAAACACATTGATAATAATACAATAATAGTAGGGGACTTCTAACACCCACCTCACTGCCATGGACAGATCATTTAAGCAAAAATATCAATAAGGAAATAGGGCTTTGAATGACACAGTGGACCAGATGGACTTTACAGAGATTATTCAGAACATTCTATCCTAAAGCAACACAATACACATTCTTCTCAATTGCACATGGAACATTCTCCAGAAAAGATCTGGATCACAAATACTGGGTAACAAATCAAGTCTCAACTTTTACCAAAAGGCTGTGATCATTCCCTGCATATTTTTGTACCACAATGCTTTGAAACTGTAACTCAATCACAAGATGAAATTTGGAAAGAACTTAAATACATGGAGGCTAAAGAGCATCCTGCTAAAGAATGAATGAATGGGTCAACCAGGAAATTAAGGAAGAATTTTTTAAAAATGGAAACCAACGAAAATTAATACACAGCTGTTCAAAACCTTTGGGATGCAACAAAGGTGGTCCTAAGAGGGAAGTATATGCAATACAAGCTTTTCTCAAGAAACAAGAAAGTTCTCAAATACACAACCCTACCTTACACCCAAAGAAGCAGAAAAAAGGACTGCAAATAAAGGCTAAACCCAGCAAGAGAAGAGAAATAATAAAGATAAGAGCAGAAACTGATGAAATAGAAACCAAGAGAACAGTAGAACAGATCAACAAAACTTGGAGCTAGTTCTTTGAAAGAATTAATAAGATTTTAACCCCCTGACCAGACTTTTGAAAAAGAAAAGTTAAAGGACGAAAGTAAAATAATTAATAAAAGAGTAGGGGCACCTGGGTAAGTCAGTTGTTAAACATCTGCCCTTGGCTCAGGTCATGATCCCAGAGTCCTGGGCGCGAACTCTCCATCAGGTTCCCTGCTTGGCAGGAAGCCTGCTTCTCCCTCTCCTCTGCTGCTGCCCTGCTTGTGTTCCCTCTCTCACTGTGTGTCTCTCTGTTAAATAAATAAATAAAATCTTAAAAAAATCATGAATGAAAGAGTAGAGATCAAAACCAACACTGAAGAAGTACAATTATAAGAATATAGTATGAGCAACTACATGCCAACAAATTAGGCAATCTGGAAGAAATGGACACAATCCTAGAGATGTACAAACTACCAAAACTGAATCAACAAGAAATAGAAAATCTGGACAGGTCAGCAAGATTGCCTCACCATCCAGAATTTATAGGTTAATTCCTGCCCCAAAAGACACTTCTGGATGAGTCCTTACATTTTCCATTTGAGGTGATGTTGACTTTTCCTATCCCACTGGCTTTTGGGATGTTGCCCCACATTTACTGCCGTTATTCTTTTTCTCTTTTTGAACAAAAGTGAATACAAAATTTCTTTGAATGTAGCAGGATATCAGGAGGTAACCAGTCATATTTAAATTTGCTGGCACATAAGTGATTGAAATTTTGATGAGAGTGACCCATGGGTGGTCTTCAACCTGTTTACACAAAAGAGAGATGGTAAAGGAACTCAAAGAAATCCAACATCCCTCCAGATATAGGACAGTCAGTTCCTAAACAGATTTCATAATTTTGGGGTTTCTGGTAATACAGATAAAGCTTTTGTTTAATTCTGACATGAAACTAACACTGCCTACAGATTACAGACACATCCTCAAAACCATGAATCAACATGAAAAGTGTGATAAGCCCTCCAAACAAGTCAACAACCTTTTTCATTTTAGACTCAACCCAAGATGCTAGAGGAAACAGATACATCTATTAAACATTTAAAGAAAAAATAATACCTATTCTTCTGAAGCTATTTCAAAACATCAGAATGGAAGAAAGTCTTCCAAACTCTTTCTATAAGGCCAGCATAACCTTGACCCCAAAACCAGGCAAAGACCCCACCAAAAAGGAGAATCACAGACTAATATCCCTGATAAACATGGTTGCCAAAGTTCTCACCAAAATACTAACCAATAGGATCCAACAGTACATTAAAAGGATTATTCACCATAACCAAGTGGAATTTATTCCTGGGCTACAAGGGTGGTTCAGCATCCCACAAATCAATTAATGTGATACAATACATAAATAGAAGAAAGGACAAGAACCATATCATCTTCTCAATAGATGCAGAAAAAACATTTGAATAAATACAGCATTATTTCTTGATTAAAATTTTTTGCAGTGTAAGGATAGTAGGAATATACCTCAATATTATAAAAGCTGTATATGAAAAGGCCACAGAAAATATCATTCTAAATGGGGAAAAAACTGAGAGCTTTTCCCCTAAGGTCAGGAACATGGCAGGGATGTCCTCTATCACTAGTGCTGTTGAACATAGTACTAGAAGTCCTAGCTTCAGCAGACAACACAAAGAAATAAAAGGCATCCAAATTAGACAAAGAAGAAGTCAACGCTCACTCTTTTCAGATTACATGATACTCTATGTGGAAAACCCAAATTACTGCACCCCAAAATTGCCAGAACTCCTACAGGAATTCAGCAAAGTGCCAGGATATAAAATCAATGCACAGAAATCAGTTGCATTTCTATACACTAACATTGAAACAAAAGAAAAAGAAATTAAGAAGTTGATCCCATTTACACTGCACTCAAAACCATAATATACCTAGGAATAAGCATAACCAAAGAGGCAAAGTATCTGTACTCAGTAAACTATATAATCCTCATGAAAGAAATGGAGGAAGACACAAAGAAATGAAAAACATTCCATGCCCATGGATTGGAAGAGCAAATATTGTTAAAATGTCTATGCTGCCCAGACCAATCTACACATTCAATCCCTATCAAAATACCATCAACTTTTTTTCACAGTATTGGGACAAATAATCCTAAAATTTGTATGGAACCTTAAAAGACCCTGAATAGCCAAAAGAATATTGAAAAAGAAAACCAAAGCTGGTGGCATCACAATTCCAGACTTCAAGCTCTATTATAAAGCTGTAATCATCAAGAACTTACGGTACTGGCACAAAAACAGACAAATAGATCAATGGAACAGAATAGAGAACCCAGAAATGGACCCAAACTCTATGGTCAACTAATCTTTGATGAATCAGGAAGGACTATTCAATGGAAAAAAGACAGTCTCTTCAACAAATGGTGTTAGGAAAATTGGACAGCCACATGCAGAAGAATGAAACTGGACCATTTCTTTACACCATACAAAAAATAGACTCAAAATGGATGAAAGACCTAATATGAGCAGGTATCCATCAAAATCCTAGAGGAGAACACAGACAGGAACCTCTTTGAACTCAGCTGCAGCAACTTCTTACTAGATACATCTCTTGGGACTTCATGAAAAGCTTTTGCACAACAAGGGAAACAGTTGACAAAACCAAAAGACAACTGACAGAATGGGACAAGATGTTCACATTTTTTTTTATCAGATAAAGTGCTAGTATCCATGACCTATAAAAAACTTATCAAACTCAACACCCCCCAAAAAACAAATAGTCCAGTAACAAAATGAACTGAAGACATTATGAGATATTTCTCCAATTAAGACATCTAAATGGCCAACAAGCACATGAAAAAATGCTCAACATAACTTGGCATCAGGGAAATACAAATCAAAACCACAATGAAATACCACCTAACACCAGTTAGAATGGCTAAAATCAATAAGTCAGGAAATGCCAGACATT
Organism: Mustela lutreola; assembly: GCF_030435805.1. NCBI lineage: Eukaryota > Metazoa > Chordata > Mammalia > Carnivora > Mustelidae > Mustela > Mustela lutreola. Next base: position 119,243,206 of record NC_081292.1, on the reverse strand, counting down.
GGCAAAGATGTAGAGAAAGGGGAACCCTCTTACATTATTGGTGGGAGTGGAAGCTGGTACAGCCACACTGGAAAATAGTATGGTGATTCCGCAAAAAGTTGAAAATAGAGTTACCCTACAGCCCAGCAATTGCACTACTGGGTATTTACCCCAAAGATACAAATGCAATTATCTGAAGACCATATATATGTATATATATGTGTACACACACACACACACACACACACACATATATAACTCAGTCATCAAAAAAAAAAAAATCTTGACATTTGCAACAACATGGATGCAACTAGAGGGTATTATGCTAAATGAAATAAGTCAATCAGAGAAAGACAATTATCATATGATCTCACTGATGCATGAAATTTAAGAAACAAAACAGAGGATCATAGGGGAAGAGAGAAAAAAATAAAACAAGGTGAAACCAGAGGGGAGACAAACCCTAAGAGACTCTTAATCAAAGGAAACAAACTGAGGAGTGAAGAGTGGATGAATGGTGTAACTGGGTGATGGATATTAAGGAGGGCATGTGATGTAAAGAGCACAGGGTATTATACAAGACTGCAGAATCACAGACCTGTACCTCCAAAACCAATAATACATGATATGTTAGTTAACTGAATTTAAATTAAAAAAAAAAAAAAGAAATGACAAAGTTAAGTAAGCATGTTTGGCAATATACATATTCTTTACGATTTATTTATAAAATGAAATTAATAAATGTCCTTTAATTTAAAAAGTTTAAGAAAAAAAAGAAAAATAAAGGAATCCATTGATAATAATCAATAGTAGTAGAGTATTTTAACACCCTACTTATATCAAGGGACATATCACCTACAGATAATCAATAAGGAAACAATGGACTGTGAATGACACAGTGGACCAAGTGGAATTAACAGATAATATTTATCCTGAAAGAGCAGAATACACATTCTTCTCAAGTGCACATAGGACATTCTCTAGAATAATCAAATTAGTCCACAAAGAGACATTAACAAACACAAGAAGATTTTAAAAAATACATGAAACAAATGAAAGTGAAAACACTATGGTCTAAACGTTTGGGATGCAACAAAATCAGTCCTAGTCCTAAGAGATCAGAAGTATATAGTAATTATACAAACCTACCTTAAGAAGCAAGAAATATCTCAAATAACCTAACTTTTCACTTCAAGGAGCTAGACAAAGAACAACAAACAAAGGCTAAAACCAGCAGAAGGAAGGAAATAATAAAGATTAAAGTAGCTATAAATGATATAGAAACTAAAAACAAAACACACACACACAAAACAAACAAATAAAACTCAATAGAACAGATCAATGAAATCAGGAGTTGGAGAAAATTAATAGGATTGATAAACCTCCAACCAGACTTATCAAAAAAGAAAGGAGAAAGGACCCAAATAAATAAAATCACAAAGAGAGAAGACATAGCAACCAACACCACCGAAATACAAATGATTATGAGAGTATTATGAAAAACTATATGCCCAACAAATTGGACAACCTAGAAAAAATAGATAAATTCCCAGAAAGATAATAAATTGCCAAACTAAAACAGGAATAAATAGAAAAGTTGAAGAGACTGATAACCAACAAAGAAACTGAATCAGTACTCAAAAAACTCCTAACAACAAAAGTCCAGGATCAGATGGATTTACAGGCAAATTCCTCCAACTATTTAAAGAAGAGTTAATACCTATTCTTTTCAAACTATTCTGAAAAATAGAAAAGGAAGGAAAACTTCCACTTTCATTTTATGAGGCCAATATTACCAATACCAAAACCAGATAAAGACACCACTAAAAAGGAGTACTGCAGGCCAATATCCCTGATGAACATCGATACGAAAATCCTCAATAAAATACTTGGAAACTGGGGGCACCTGGTTGGCTCAGTTAGTTAAGCAACTGCCTTCAGCTTGGGTCATGATCCCGGAGTCTGGGATTGAGTCCTGCATCAGGCTCCAAGAAGCACAGGGAGTCGGCTCCCTGTTCATGGATTAAAAGAACAATTATTGTTGAAATGCCAACAGTACCCAATACTATCTACACATTTAATTCAATCCCTATCAAAATTGTAATATTTTTCACAGAGAAAAAACAATCATAAGATTAGTATGGAACCAAAAAAGACCTCAAATAGCCAAAGCAATCTCAAAAGAGAAAATCAAAGTAAAGCCGTTACGATTCCAGACTTCAAGTTATATTATAAAGCTGTAGCTATCAAAACAGTTTGGTAGTAGCACAGAATTAGTCACATAGGTCAATGGAACTGAGTGGAAAACCCAGAAATATACCCATAACTATATGGTCAATTAATTTTTGACAAAGCAGGAATGACTAGCCAATGGGAAAAAAGACAGTGTCTCCCAATGATGTTGTTGGGAAAACTGAACATCAACATTCAAAAGAATGAAACTGGACCACTTTCTTATACCATACATAAAAATAAACTTAAAGTGGATTAAAGACCTAAATTTAAGACCTGAAGCTACAAAAATCCTAGAAGAGAACACAGGCAGTACTTTGACATCGGCCATTGCAAGTTCTTTCTAAATATGTCTCCTATGTCATGGGAAACAAAAGCAAAAGTAAACTGTTAGGACTACATCAAAATACAAAGCTCTGAACAGCAAAGGAAATGACTGAGAAAACTAAAAGACAACCTATTAAATGGGAGTAGATATTTGCACATAATATATTCAGGAAGGGGTTAATATTCAAAATGTATAAAGATCTTATAAAACTCAACATCTCAAAACTAAATAATCTAACAAAAATGGGCAAAAGACATGAAGAGACATTTTTCCAAAGGTGACATGTGGGTGACCAACAGACACATGAAACGATGCTCAACGTCACTGATCATCAGGGAAATGCAAATCAAAACTACCATGACATATCACCTCATACTTGTCAGAATGGCTAAAATCAACAACACAAGAAACAACAAGCATTGGTGAGGATGTAGAGAAAGGGAATCCTCTTGCACTGTTGGTGGAAATGCAAACTCATGCAACCACTCTGGAAAACAGTGTGGGGCTTCCTCAAAAATTTAAAAATAGAACTACCCTATAATCTAGGTATTGCACTACTAGGTATTCACTGAATGAATACAAAAATACTAATTCAGAGGGATGCATACATTCAGATGTTTATAGCAGCATTATCTACAATATACAAGTATACAAGTATACAGCATGTGATAATTCGTGAATGGATAAAGAAGATGTGGGGTGTGTGTACACATACACAGATACAGACACACACACACTGGAATATTACTCAACTATAAAAAAGAATGAAATCTTACCATTTGCAATGGCATGGGTGCAACTAGAGAGTATTATGCTAAACAAAATAAGTCAGTCCAAGAAAGACAAATACCATATGATTTCACTCTTATGTGGAATTAAAGAAATGAAACAAATAAGCAAGAGAAGAAAAAAAGAAAGAAATGAACTAGAAACAGACTCTTCAGTACAGAGAACAAACTGATGGTTCCCAGAAGGGAGGTGGGTTGTGGTGGGTGAAGTAGACAACGGAGATTAAGGCATGCACTTGTTGTGATGAACACTAGGTGATGTATGGAAGGGTTGAATCACTATATTTTACAACCTGAAACTAATATTACACTGTATGTTAACTGACTGGAATTTAAATAAAAACTTGAAAAAATGTCTTTAAAGTGTTAGTGTTTTAACACAATAATAATTACATAATTACAATTACATTACATTACAATTATATTAAATAAACAATGTTATTGTTTAACAACACCTTAAAAGGTATTGACAATGGAGGTGTAAGTTGTGGTTGAATTCTATATATACTTTTAAAGTAAAGCCAAAAATAATTTCCTACTAAAGTAGATATGGAGCATTAGGGGAAGATAAAAATCAAATTATGGTACTACGTATATGTTTTGAGCAACTGGAAGGAGGGGTATGCCATTTCCTGAGTAGAGGAAGACCATTGAAGAAGAATGTTTGGATAGGAGATAAGAAGTTTGAACATTTCCAGTTAAAATCATGTATCAGATATCCAGATAGATATATCAGGTAGGATATTGGATATATGAGCTATGAATTTTGAGGGGAGGACCCAGTTAGAGAAATAAACTTTGGAGTTGTCAGTATATAAATGGTATTTATAATCTTCAAACTGGATGAAATCATCCATGTAGGCAGCATGGATATAGGAAAGGCTATGCACTGAGTCCTGATGCCCTCCAATCATTGTTAGACCGAGGGATAAGGAAGGACCAACAAGGAAGACTGTGATAAAATGTCCAGTGGAGAAGGACAAAAACCAAATGAGTGTATTACCATTTTAAAATGGATGAAATTTCAGTATAATGTAATGTAATGACCTAGTGGAAATGGGAACATTAATGATTCAGGAAGAGAAATACAAATTGCTGGAGTGATGTCCTTGAATAGGAAAGAAAGTATGGGATTAAAATACTAGACAACATATTGGTCTAGATAGGGGCAGGGACAGTGCATTCATTGTAGCAAAAAGGAAGGTAACATGTGGCACAGATACCAAATTATGGGTAGATACTGTGGTGGGAAGTTCTCAAGGTTCTCTTGATGAAGGAAGAGAGATCAAGGGACTGAGAGGACATGGTAAATACTATAATCACCAAGAATTATAATATCAGTGTTGGATAGAATGACAATGAGCTCATGGCCAAAATCTTTAAGGAATAAGGAAGATTCTTCAAGGGGCACTCCTAGGGTGACAGATGGTGGTATTATGGTGGAAAGATATGGGATTCAAGGTGGAGTTTTTCTGGAAGACGGTGGGAAAATGATCTAGAAGCAGTAAAGAGCCATAAGAAGACACTTAGCCCACTTCCAGACCTGGTGATTGAGGAACCTGAAAGGAATAAGTGGCACTCTAATGAGGGTGATAGAGGAGAAGCTTTGTTCCCAGGGATGAGAAGGAGACATAAGAAACATGAAAATGCAAGGAATAAGGCTTGAGTTGTCACAAGGACTAGTAACTAGAGTGCTATAGAAGTTTAGTGTGCAGGGAAGAGGAACGCTAAAAGTCCTGGAAGGTAGGGACAGACCTGTAAAACATTGGCTATATCTGCCCAAATGCCAATAGCATCCCCTATAAGGAATCTAAAGGTAGAACATATATAAGGAGGAGCTGGAGGATTCTCTTAGTTGGATTCCTCCAGGAAGCAACACTGATTGTAAGTAATTTATTTGGAGGTGCTGTGAAAACTAGTAAAGGAAGAGGAAGGTGATCTAGGGAAAAGAAATCAACCAGTGGTGCACTATAAGCCAGGTACCTTAGTCAGTAACTGTATCTTAGTATTATGGGAAGTTAAAAATGGGGGAAACTGAGAAAGGAGAATAATACACTTCTCACAATTATTCAGTGTCAAGGGTGAGAGAGCTGAAGTAGATACACACCAGCATCTGAGAGTCCTTGGTTGAGGGATACAGATACTTGGTTGAGGGATATGGGCAAAGCATTAACCACCTCTGTCAAAGATGTATAATGAAGGCTTATGTGTAGAATAAATTATAATAAACAGAATTGAAGGGTCTGAGGACAAGTACATTTGTGATTTTGATAGACATCTCCATATTGTTCATCACATAGCATATACTTAGATTCATACCAGAAATGTATGTTTATTTCTTCATGCCTTCCCCAAACTTATAATCTGTTAAACTCTTTGCTTTTTACCAGTGTTTGGTTAGATGAGTATTTCAGTGTAATTTTAATTTTCATTTATCTTATTATGAGATTGGGGAGATTAACATATTTAGAAGCCTTTTTATTTCCTTTTCTGCAAATTAATATGTTTTTTGTCTATCAGTCTTTTTCTTATTGATCTGTAGAAAACCAGAATTTGTGATATGTGGTGCAAATATTTTTCTAGTTTATTTTGTGTCTTTTTTTTTTTTTTTTTTTTTTTTTTTTTTTTTTAAAGATTTTATTTATTTATTTGACAGAGAGAAATCACAAGTAGTCGGAGAGGCAGGCAGAGAGAGAGAGACGGAAGCAGGCTCCCTGCTGAGCAGAGAGCCCGATGCGGGACTCGATCCCAGGACCCTGAGATCATGACCTGAGCCGAAGGCAGCGGCTTAACCCACTGAGCCACCCAGGCGCCCTATTTTGTGTCTTGATTGTGAATCCTTATGGAATTCTGTCCATTACTCTCTCCAGTACTGGTCCATGCCTCCCTTGCTCCCACTGAGGCTAGAGCTCTGGCCTCCTACCAAATTTCTACTTCCACTCCTCCTGGATATTATTCTCTTTGTACAAAACAGAGTGGCCTTCATAAAATATGAATCACATCATACCATATCCCTACTAAAAATACCCGAAGGACTACTTCTCTGCACACATAAATCTAAACCCTACACCATGGCCATCATGACCCTGTGTGGTTCACACCTTTCCTATTCTTTGAAATAATCTTCATCTATCTGTGCAAAGAATGACCTTCTTTTAGACCCTGGAACAAGCTGAATTTGTTTATGCTTTATGGCTTTTGTGCTTTGTATTTAATATTCCTTGTGGCTGGAATATTCTCTCTCCAAATTACACATGGTTCCTTTTCTTCCCTATTTGGCCATCAGCATGCACATCATCTCCTGAAAGGGGCCTACCCACCCCATAAGAGTCAAAATGGCACACACACCTATACCAAACTTCCAGTTTTCAGGTCTCTCCCCGCCTCTATATTTTATCTTTGTTGTTGTACTTAGCGTAATGTCTAGAATGTAATAGACTCTTAATATTTTACCCAAAAGTATGTCTCAGAATTAAAGGATATTTCTTACATTCAGATTCTTGTAAGTCACTCATAATTTATGGTATTTTCTAAATGATTTTAAACAAAATTGTATGGGGAATACAATTAAGTTGAAATGGACAAAATCAGTGCTAGTTTTAAAACTATGTTTTTATAGGTCACTTGGCTGAACTATTTTAAAGGGGGGGATGGAGGAGACACAATAATGTAAACAGATTTAGTTTTTTGGTGTGGGGAGGCTGTGACTTTAAAGCTATGAAGTCAATCAGAAACATGCCTCTCAAATATCACTTAAAAAGCAATGTAGGGGAGCAGGTAAAATGGGTAAAGGGAATCAAAAGATACAAATTTTTAATTAAAAATAAAGAGGTCATAGGGTTGTGAGGTACAGGATAAGGAATATAGTCCATAATAATGCAACAACTTTATATGATGACAGATGGTATTTAGATTTATGGAGATCATGCATACTGTATAAAAATATTGAATTGCTACGATGTACACCTGAAATTAATAGGTATTGTATATCAATTACATGTCAGTTTAAAAAAAGGCAATGTTACAAGTACAAATATTGTGGAGATAGATTTTTAAAAACCTGTCCTAACGAATGACTAGATACTTGTATCTTAGAATAAAAATGATAGTTGGGGCCCCTGGGTGGCTCAGTGGGTTAAAGCCTCTGCCTTTGGCTCAGGTCATGATCCCAGACTCCTGGGATCGAGCCCCACATCGGGCTCTCTGCTCAGCAGGGAGCCTGCTTCCCTTCCTCTCTCTGTCTGCCTCTCTGACTGCTTGTTATCTCTCTGTCAAATAAACAAAATCTTTAAAAAAAATTATAGTTGATACCATTATACACATTTTTAAAATGCTCTCATTCAAATAATTTTAGTAATATCATATGCTTCGAAAACTATTAGATGATAAAAGAAGCCTCAATTTCTTGAGTCTACTTATGAACCGTATTTGCTAGAAGAGCTAGCTTGACTCAAAATAAATTTATAACAAACAAGAAACAAATTTTTGTTTTTATAAGCTATGAAGACTTGGGGTGGTACGGTTTTGTTTCTGTTTTTGTTTTTTTACCAAAGTATAATACAGGCTATACAAACTCAACTATCTACTATATAACCTTGAGTCAGCCTAGCCATCTAAAGGTAGATTCACATGGTTTATATCTTTTCAATTTCCCCTACATTCTTTTAAGGACAAAGCAATGTATAAAATAATGCTTATATAAATAAGTAACTCTGAAAATGCTGCTCAGAAATATCCTCACCTATAACTCACCTATAAGTACAAAATTTTAAAACTATGACTTTTTTTGAAAATTGAATTAATTCCTTAATATTATCAATCATATAAAGTTTATACTAATTTGTTTTGAAATATCATAACTATAGTATTTAAAAACTCAGCCTGTAGATTTTATTTTTTTAAGATTTTATTTATTTACTTTACAGAGAAAGAGAGATCACAAGTAGGCAGAGAGGCAGGCAGAGAGAGAGAGAGGAGGAAGTAGGCTCCCCACCGAGCAGCGAGCCAGACGTGGGGCTTGATCCCAGGACCCGGGATCATGACCTGAGCTGAAGGCAGAGGCTTTAACCCACTGAGCCACCCAGGCACCCCTGTAGATTTTATTTTTTTAAATGTCTCCATTTTTTGCAAAAAATATGAAAAACATATTTAAAAAAAAGCTTTTCTTGTTTTATTCTAAAACATGAAAAGAATACATATGGTCACCTGAACTTGGAGTTAGGATTTATCAGATGGAGGCGTTTGTCCATACTCTCTCTTTTTTTTTTTTTTTTTAAAGATTTCATTTATTTATTTGACAGACAGAGATCACAAGTAGGCAGAAAGGCAGGCAGAGAGGGGGCAGGGAAGCAAGCTTCCCGCTGAGCAAAGATTCAGGGCTCAATCCCAGGACCCTGAAATCATGGCCTGCTGCTGCAGAGGCTTTAACCCACTGAGCCACCCAGGTGCCTCTGGGTGAAGAATCAAATCTTCATTTTAATAAAATATGCTAAAATGTCCTAGAAATACCTGCTTTAGTTACTTTAATAACATTTTTTAGCAAGATATATTTTTACTAATAAACTATATTTTCCATATTCCCATCTTCTACTGAATATGAGGATTTCTCAAAGTTTGGTTTGAGGCTATTTGTGGAAATGCTACTTCCTTCTTCTTTGTGCATGCTGTACAGTAATCTGCTCCCTTGGAGAACCAGAGTTTTGACTGAGCTATGGTTAGTGGGAAGTGATGGCATTCTCTGAGGCAAAGATAGCATAGCGAAAAGCTCATCATTCCCATTTGGAAATGTCCAGTCCTATTTCCTATATCCACTGCTTCTACATTCATTCACCAAGAGACACAGGACCAGGGCAAATTTTTTGCCGTATTGTACCAACATGTGCTACCACATCTTTCTGTATAGCAGTTTATTTTTCTGTTTACAATTCTTGATCCTGAATTTTATCTCAGACCAGAATATATTCGCTATGATATGTAGGAATTCTATAATTATATATATTGGTATGAGAACCTAAATGATTACCAATAAGGCTTCTATTATTATTTACCATTTTATTAAAAAGAAAAAAGTGTGTTTTATTGCCTACAGTATTCTACAAACCCTTCATTTGTTTTAATTATGAAGTTGTTATTGTGAAGACATTCTTTAATCATCATCATCTAGCTTGGAAATTTCATAAACTCAATTACTAAGGTAATGTCTATGGCCTGGTTTATAATAATATGTCTTAAATTAGCCATAATTCCAAAAAAGAGACAGCATGGTATGGTAGTAGACCAAGTATCTCTATAGAAGCCGCTGTTCTGAATTCTCATGCCCCTTAAGCTATAGTAAGACTCAGCATAACAATGAACTTCACTCCATAAAATGAAGATACAGGTATAGTTACATCTTATTGATTAGAATACAGGTTATGGCAAGATGATCTTTTCAGGCCTCATCTAAAAATAAAACCATTAGCTGACTTATACTTAGGGTCATATTAAGAACTGGAAATTGTCTTTCAGGTGGAGATTTATTTGGCCAGATATAGTATGTCTATCTATCCAAAATGCCTCGCTAGATAGAAAAAATTACTGATCCTTTAAGAAAAGTACTCAAGCTAACAAAAGATGTTTTAAATTTTGTTAGTGAATACTGTGGTTCTGGGAAATAAAGAAGAAAAGCCAATGAATGTGAACCAGACAGGTATTATAAGGAATGACTTCATATTTTTCCCTTGCATGTGGTACAGAAGGATAGGTAAGGACTTATTCCAAGTTTTCCAGGTCCAGGTTGCTATACCTGTGGACTAAAAGAAAAGCAGTGGGACTAGACTGAACAGGAAAGCTGTTTTGGTACTCTAAGGTAGTTTCCATCCACTTTAAGTCTTCTCTTCCCAAAGAGAGTAGAATGACAGTACATTTAGTTTTGGGAAAGTACTGATTGATAGAACACCTTGCCGCTAACACTCTGGGATCAGTTGGGATGGTACGGGGGGCGGGGGAGAACAAACCTTCAGCCAGTTCATTAAAAACATATGTTTGAAATCTCTTTTTGATTTGTGGCTTTTCTCGATGACTTTTCCAGACATCTGCTTTTATTTTCCTACAAGTTATTTCAAAGGATAATGAAAGGTGGGTAAAAAAGATTTTTTAGGCTCTATGGGGGAAAGGTATAGATTATTTTTGTCCTTGCTTTGATCATTCTTTCCATGACTCTCTAGTCAGCTTCATAAACTAATACTAAGATCAAAACACAACAATTTCTGTTATCATTCTGAACGAGTATCTGCCTGAGTAAGTGTGCTGAGTTTCTTTTCATTGGCCTATTCAGGAGCAGAGTTCTTAGAAATATATAACATAGAACTCCCATATCCCTATTCATTACGAACTGGTATGTCATTGACAAGGGTTCCATGACTCTCAGCATATATAACAGCTTTGAAATAAGACTCAAGCATCATTTCTTTTTATGTAGCTACAGACATCTACCTGTTGTCCTTAATGATCTCATTTTCCCTACTTTGGTTGTCTCTAATTCCTCCATGCCAGAAATAGTAGTGTCCTTCTTATGCTGGACCAGGCTGACCCCAGTTCCATAGCAGAGCTTGACCAGGTCAAAGTTAGGGCAATTTTGTTAGCACCACTGTAGGTAGAGCCTACAACTAGTCTTCCTGGCTTATATTTGGCTTGATCCTTGGAAGCTCTTGGATTGAAGCATATGAATATTTTATTGCAGGTTTTTCCCTCCCTGTTACAATCTTAGTCTAGATCATGAATTTGCCCTGCTTTCTTTGCTGGACTTGAGAAACTCCCTGAATTGGAGTTTACTTGGCTCTAGTTCCAATTCCTGATTTGGCTTGCATCAGGCCTTTTTTCTTTGGACCCTGGCTCCTGACAAGAGGCTTCCTGTGAAGAGTTATAATCAACATCAGATGGATTGCTAGTGTTCTTCTCCCCCGACTGAAGGAAATCCTTTGTTATACATGTTGCTAGGTATGCCTCATTTCTTAATCTGCCAAATTTATGATAGCATGGCATTTATTTCTATATGGACATACAAATGCATTTGTTTCCAGTGTTCTAAGATAGGCTCAGTAAAGATGAAGGTATTATATCTCTAACTTTCCCTGGAATCCTCAAATACTAATGTAGGAGGTAGTCTGAAGCCCTTTGAAGCCCTTGAAGCCACTGTTCAATTGACCTAGAGAATTTTACTTATTGTACTTATTGTTTATACTTGTCCTTCCTCTTCTGGATCTATGACATGCCTGAATGACAATTCATATATCCACCTGAGGCTAATAGAAATGACTGCTCATATTCCATCACTTGATGGTTTCCAGACTGCCCATAACTTCAGAAGGCATTTCTTCTCCTAATAATCCATTTCATACCTAAAGTTGCTTTAAATTTTGCCTTTGACCCAGTTGAGCAAAATCATGATGTTGATATCTAAACAATGTGTTTTTATTTTACAGACTGGCAGCTGAGACGTATCAAAGTTGTTACGCTAGCACTGGAGTTTTATTTCCCACGGTACAACCTTAATAGTACTGAGTTTCTTCCCATTTGCTAAAAACATTTTTCTGTGGACACAAGTTTTAATTCTCCTTAGCCTCCTAGAACTCCTTCCCTTCCTGGTATCTTTTCCAGGTCATTTCTTCAGCCCTATTCAGAAATTTTCATTTTCTCTAAAATATTAAGTCAGAGAAGCATTCATTGCTCAGACTTTTTTTTTTTTAAACCTTGTCCTTTGTAAAGAAGATTATATTCTTCTTTAGAACACAGAACACAAAATTGATAATAATCTTAGGCAAAAGCATAATTATGCACATCTAGAGCACTGGAAGCATCTCATTGGTGTTCCTACTCCTGTGGTCACAGTGAACTATAAAATTCTATGGTCAATAATCAGCCAGGCAACTTATTTTTGTCTTGGTCACTAAGAACTCCTATCAATATTGTTTTATTTTTTTATTTTATTTTATTTTTTTTTAAGATTTTATTTATTTGACAGACAGATCACGAGTAGGCAGAGAGGCAGGCAGAGAGAGAGAGAGGAGGAAGCAGGCTCCCTGCTGAGCAGAGAGCCCGATGCGGGACTCGATCCCAGGACCCTGAGATCATGACCTGAGCCGAAGGCAGCGGCCTAACCCACTGAGCCACCCAGGCGCCCTCAATATTGTTTTAAAATCTGGATTTTGTCTTCCTCTCAAGCTATTAATCTCTGCTTATCTATGACATACTAGTAATTTTCACCTTAGAAATATTCATGCCTGTTTCCCTAATGGTTGTAAGACATGCTATTCAACATGGTTCATAGCTGTTATCCTCTGGGGATTTTTTGTCACCATCATCCAGGAATTGTCTCTAACTCTCTCTCTTTTTTAAAAGATTTTATTTATTTATTTGACATACAGAGATTACAAGTAGGTGAAGAGGCAGGTAGAGAGAGAGGAGGAAGCAGGCTTCCCACTGAGCAGACAGTCCGATGTGGGACTTGATCCCAGGACCCTGGATCATGACCTGAGCTGAAGGCAGAGGCTTTAACCCACTGAGCCACCCAGGTGCACCTCTATCTCTCTTTTTTTGTTGTTAAATTTCCTGTGTGCTTGATCCTAGTGTTCCTTTTCCTTTTTGATGAACTATAGTCTCCTTTAGTTGCCTGAGAAAGGTTTTGTGGGTATGTATCAGTCAAGGTTCAACCAGGAAAAAACAGAACTAATAGAAGATATACAGTAAGGGGATTTATTTCAAGGAACTGACTTATGTGATTGTGGTAGGTAGTTAGGCAAGTCTAAAATCTGTAGGTTAGGCTGTCAGGAAAGACAGATTAGATGCTTCAGAAGTGAAGCTGCAATTGACAGGTGGAATTCTTTTCTTTTTCCAGGACAACTCAGTTCTATAAAATTCATTGTTCATGCATCACACCCAGTGCTCCATGCAATACGTGCCTCCTTAATCCCCACCACCAGGCTCACCCAACCCTTCATTCCCCTCCTCTCCAAAACCCTCAGTTTGTTTCTCAGATTCCACAGTCTCTCATGGTTTGTCTCCCCCTCTGATTTCCCCCAACTCATTTCTCCTCTCCACCTCCCATTGTGCTCCGTGTTATTCTTTATGCTCCACAAATAAGTGAAACCATATGATAATGGATAAAGAAGATATGGTCTTATATACAATGGAGTGTTATGTCTCCATCAGAAAAGATGAATACCCAACATGTATCAGCATGGATGGGACTGGAGGGGATTATGTTGAGTGAAATAAGTCAAGCAGGGAAACTCAGTTCTGTTCTTTTTTTTTTCTTTAAGATTTTATTTATTTATTTGAGAGAGAGAGAGAATGAGAGAGAGCAAGCACGAGAGGAGACAGGTTAGTGGGAGAAGCAGAGTCCCTAGTGAGCAGGGAGCCTGATGTGGGACTCGATCTCAGGACTCCAGGATCATGACCTGGGCTGAAGGCAGTTGCTTAACCACCTGAGCTACCCAGGCATCCTCAGTTCTGTTCTTAAGGCCTTTCAAATGATTGAATCAGGCCCATTAGTGTATCTAGAATAATTTATTTTACTTAAGGTCAACTCATTATATATGTCTGTTTTTTCATTCTTTCTTTATAACATGGAAGTTGTCTAAAAGCTGTAAGAAAAGCTTGGTAAGCCATCCTTGTTCAATGAGAGTTGACCTCAGGTGACTTAGATATAATAATCTCTTCTTAGATAGTGCTGGATAATTTTTTATGAATCTTTATTTTTTGTTCCCCCCTTTTTAAGCCTCAGTTTGAATGACTTTGCTTCCATAAATTCATTGATCAATTAAGTTACTGCTTTTCTTATTTATATTTGATTCTTTGCTTGGATTTAGATCTTCTCGGAAAAAAAAAATCTCTTGAATATGGATCTATATGTTCTCTGTAGATAGAATATATCTTCTATAGCTGGATACTTTCATTTACAGTGTTTTAATTCTCATTACTTTCAGTTTCATATTTTTATCTTTTTTCTGATCTTACCTAAACTTTGAAAGTTTCTCATTGTAGCCACCCATGTAATATAAACCATATATAAATTTGAACTTCCATAATGAAAATTCTAAGAATCTGGACATTCTGTTCTTTAATCATTAGAAGGCAAATTATAAAGTTTAGCAGCCAATTTCCTACTACAACGTGGGAGAAATCCATTCTAGTTTCATCCATTATAACAACAAATTCCAATTCATAACCTTACACAGTTGGCTTTAGAAGTACTAACATTTTCTTCCCACATCCTTACTTATAGCTTCAGCTTCCAACCAAGTCCCAGAGACATATGATTCTGTATTTTTTGGAAGGTTTGCAATAATTTATTACTACATTAAAAATCCCATGAGTCTAGCTACAATGCTGGATAATTATTTTAGTGTGGAAAAGAGTCAAACTGCATATGAACATGCTTTTCCAATAATTTCTAATCTAAATCTTTAAGGTAATAAGATAATCATGCTTACCTTTTACAATTGTAGGGTGGGAGCTCAGTTAAATATTGTGCATAATGTTACTCTGGACAGTAAGCATTGGGAGTATATTGGCTTTAGTCAAGTCAACATTTTACCCTTACTTAGTATTCAAAATTATTTATACACTAAATAAAAGACTTGTTAGCATCACTGCTACTACTCAATGGTAGTTTGTCAGGACATAACTAGATCACCTAAATGAAATAGTCACAATCAGTAGTTGGGGGAACATTACTATTGGCAAACTATTTTTATGCTGTGGAATCCCAATATGTAAAACTGATAAGAATGGAATTGCTGAGGTTGAGGAGTATGGGATGCAAAGAAAGAAGTGGGTCTATCTTTCTCTTCATATCATGGTGGCCAGCAAAGCATATCTATAGAATCCTGTAACTTTGCAGGACATATTAGAGAAACCATAAGTCTATATTATTTCCAATAACATTTTGCTTATTTGCTTAATTGTGTGTGTGTGTGTGTGTGTGTGTGTGTGTGTGTGTATTTTTGCTATATAAAGATATAGCCAGAAAGCTTTTGGAGGACTTATTGTACTGATTTTTATTTTATTTTATTTTTTTTTAAAGATTTTATTTATTTACTTGACAGAGACAGAGAGATCACAAGTAGTCAGAGAGGCAGGCAGAGAGAGAGGAAGAAGCAGGCTCCCCGCTGAGCAGAGAGCCCGATGCGGGGCTCGATCCCAGGACCCCGGGATCATGATCCGAGCCGAAGGCAGAGGCTTTAACCCACTGAGCCACCCAGGCGCCCCATGGAGGACTTATTGTACATAGCCTTAAAGTAAACATCTGAGGGAAGAAATTGAAAAATTTCATGGAAAACAAAACCTTCAAGCCTGGAGAGAATCTGAAATAAAAAATTAAAAAGGACACTATTATGGAAAAAAAATGGAGCACAAATGAATATAATCACAAGAAAATATTTAAGCCATACCAAATAAAACACAACTGATCTTGTTTAATATGGGGAACTAAGTAGACCTAATCTTTGTAAGTTTGTAGGCAGAACATGTCTAGAGTTACCAAGAGTTATTTACACAAGAAACAGTTTTTGAGCAAAGATATAGTTGTGCTTACCAGAGATCTATTAAACAAATACTCCACTCACTAGCACCCTAGCACAGATGTTTTGCTTGCTGTGAACATAAACAGACATACCAGGATCCTGAAGTGTTTTATGAGTCAACCAGAGATGATTACACTATGTCCAGCAAAGGTTATGATTATAATATAATGTAATATATTAAACATACAGCTATGTATTGTTATTGTTAGAAATCTGTTGGAAACCTTATATAGTATGTCAGAAGCATAACTTTGCAATAACTATAATATTTGTAGTCCTGCATATTTTATTAGCCGACTATATTATATGAGAGATGTTCTTTGTACAACTTCTAAAGAACAGCTAAAGTCATTGAAGGAACCAATATCAAGGATATGAAACAGGAAGGTTCTGTGAACTTTAAAGGTTGAAAGGGTTGGAAAAAAAGAGTAAGAAGGCATTAATTATAAGATAATTAAGTTTGGGGGATTTCATGTACAACATGGTGACTATAGTTAACAATTCTGTATTGTATACTTGAAATTTCTGAGGTAATAGGCCTTAAATGTTATCACCACACACACACACACACACACACACACACACACACACACTGGTAACTGTATAATGTGAAAGATTTGTTTAACCTTATTGTGGTAATCATTTCACAAAGTTATACTTGTATCAAATTACCATATTATACACCTTAGATTTACACAATGATATTTGTCAATTATATCTCAATAAAGCTGAAAAAATTAAAAATTAAATTAAATTTTTAAAAATAATATTCTTTTGTTTGCATAGGCTTAAATTTATTTCATTTTTAATTTTTCAATATTTATAAGCCTTTTGTTTTTCAAAAGTAGATCTGTTAATGGCACTAACGCTTCATTTCTAGGTCCTATCTGAAAGACCTTTGTCAAATCAGACTGGGCATAGCAAAGATCATACATTTGCTTCTTCCTAGTGTTGCTTCCATTTGGTGGCTGTGCCACAAGGATAGCATTCAGAAATAACAGTTACATCTCCATACTGTGATGGACTAGTCCCTGGTGATTCTAAAGGCTGAATGATTTGATTCTGCAACCAAATGAATACAATCATTTGGTTGTATTTAGTCTATCCTGACTAAGCTTTCATCTTTTCATTAATTAACATATGTAGTTTGACTTATGCATTATATAGGTACTATAGGGCATATAAAGTTTAATCCAATATGGCATCCTCCCCTCCTCACTACCCCCCCCCCCCCCAAGGATCTTGTTACAGTTATTCTTATATTTTCCCTTCTGGTTATCTCGGAAAATTTCTCTCTTTTCTTCTTGGAACACCATACTAGGATTAGATTTGCTTCCAAGCACTGGCCATGGCTTAGAAAAATGAGTCTTTTGCTTGCCAGGATCTCCATACACACTCTGCCGAGTCAAATTTAGTGCCAACGGGAATGTGTACTGTGTTTGACCAGCACTGATTTCTGAACTGGGCCCTGGAAAAAGCAAACATGGATTTTGTCTGTATCTATAGAGCCAGAGAAAAGTGCCCTGATTGCAATCTGTCCTGATTACAGCTGTGCTAGTACCAAGTGTGGCACTCTACTGTGGTCTCATGGCAACCAAACTCAGTTTCTGAATGCAGCAAATGTTAGGGCCTGTTAAGTAGATGAGCTGTACAACCAGTAAAGTTTCTAATTCTCAAGTTCGAAGTGACTTTGTCTTTGATAACTTAGCCTTCCTAAAGAAAATCCACTCTTACTACCGACCCAGAATTTCTCCCAATCCCTGTGACGACACATAAATACCTACCCTGAACTCCTGATGATAATTGGATTCAACATCATAATTGCATATGCCTGACTTTTCCACTTGGTCAACAGCTTCTTCTCTGGAGTGTCTCCCAGTGTGTCTGTCATATCCTGTTAGGTAGATTTTGAGTCTATAGGACTGCATCTCATCATTTTATGAGCAAAGAGCACATTTAATTCTTGGTCATTTTCAGCATTTAACACATTGTTAGTGCATTAAAAATATGAAACAATTCCATAACATATGTAGGTGTAGGGCATTTATAAACTTTAGAAGTATTTTTGTGTCTGTTATCTTCTGCAATTCCCACAATTTCCTGTGAAGGGTGGCAAATCCCTTTGACAAATGAGGAAACTGAGGCATAAAGATTAAGCAACTTCACCAAAGTCACACAGATAGTGACAGAACTAGATTTAGGATTGAGTTCCTCTGACTCCTAGTTTCAGACTCTTTTGTTTAATATTGTCTAGTCATATCATTACTCCCCAAGAGTTATTCCCAGCAGAAATATCATTTTAATTAGATATTTCATCTCTTGAAACTCTGTCTTGTGGCTAGCATTTACAAAATCATGCTGAATGGAGGAAAGGACAAAACCATCAGACAGATTTTCTTTATGACTCTTTGAGACAAGACAGTGCAACTTCAGATCCACCTTGACACCTGGTTATGTTGAAACATGGTCACAGGGGCCACTGGGTACCCTCCTCACAGTCACTCCAGCTTGGTTTTACAACAGTATTGAGCAATGAGACTGTCTCAGAGCTTCACCAGGGTTCCTGCCATATCTGTAGATCTATGACTGTAACTTTACTTTTAAAGCATGGAGTGAATTTTAAGAATCATGAATCACATTTTACAAATGAGGATAGAGGATGTGAATTTGAGTTACCTGTAGTATCAGGGCCATGGAATCAGTTAGTCTCCTTAATTATTAACTGATTTATTAAAGAAAATTATTTGAAAAACCTATTTTGTTCCAGGAACTATTCTGGGTACTGGAAATACAACAAGCCGGGGGCGGGGGGTGGGGGAGGGCAGTGGTGGCGTAAGAAACACATAAATCATTGCTTCAGTAGAGTTTGTTTACACACACACATGCATACACGTGCACATACATATGTTTATAAAATGGTGACAACACATGAGAGAAAAATAATACAGGTGTCTTTTTTTGTTTGGGCTGCTACAACAAAATATCACAGACTGGGCAACTTAAGGATAACAGAAACTTACTTGTCACAGTTTTAGAGGGTGGAAGTCAAGATTAAAACACCAACATGATCACATTCTGGAGAAGGCCCCTTCCTGGTTCATAGTTGGCATCTTCTCACTATGTCTTTATATGCTAAAAGGGGCTAGGGAACTCTGTGGGATCATTTATTTATTTATTTATTATGTTCAGTAAGCCAGCATATAGTACATCATTAATTTTTGATGTTGTGTTTAACAATTCATTAATTGTGTATAACACGCAGTGCTCATCACAACATGTGCCCTCTTTAATATACATCATCTGGTTACCACAGTCCCTCACCCCCCTCCCTTCTATAACCTCAGTTTGTTTCCCACAGTTCAGAGTCTCTCACAGTTTGTGTCCCTCTCTGATTTCTTCCCATTCAGCTTTTCCTTTCCTCCCCTGTGATCCACTGGACTATTAGTAAATGAGTAAAACCATATGATAATTGTCTTTCTCTGCTTGACTTATTTCACTTTGCATAATCCCCTCCAGTTCCAACTATATTGATGCAAATGGTAGGTATTCATCCTTTCTGATGGTTGATTTTTTTTTTTTTTTAATAAGAGCATGATACTAATCCCATTCATCAGGGTTCCATCCTCATGACCTAGCACCTTCAAAAGGCTCTACCTTCCAATAATATCGCATCGAGAGCATTAGGATTTCAACATATGAATTTGGGTGAGGTGGGGGAGGGACATTCAAACCACATCAGCAGGAAAGGGTAATGAGTTCTGGGGCCACTGGGTGAATTTTAAATATGATATTCAGGGAGGTTTTCATTAACAAGGTGACATTTTTGATCAATAACATGAATAAGGTAAAGGAGTTAGAATGAGAATATCTGGGGAAAGCCTGTGCAAAGCTCCTCAGCAGGAGCATGATGACATCTTTGGGAGGCCATGTCCAGGTGGCTGGGGCAGAATGAGCAGGGTTCACAGTAGTGGGTTACAAGGTTTTAGAGGTCATGGGGAACTAGGTGTAGTGCCTTGTAGGCCATGGCATGGATTTTGGTTTTTACTCTAAGTGTGATAAGGAGATACTGGAGAATTGTGAGCAGTGGAGTGATATATTTGGTATTAGTTTTAAACAAACACTCTGGGGTTTTGTGTTGAGAATAGATTAGAGTAAAATGAGCGTAGAACCTGGGAAACCAGTTGTTAGGAGGCAGTTGTAATAATCCAGAAGAGAGAAGATGGTGGCTCCGAGAGGTGGGAGTGGTAGATGTTTGTAATGTTTGTGGAAAGTTTATGGAGAGATTATGATCTGGAAGAAGTCTTAGAAATGGGTTGTCTTAGGTCAAACTAAGTGTATGTTACACTTAGTTTGTGAGTCCATACAGTCGAGGTTTTTCTAATAACTAGCTTAATGGGAAAGCTGCTTGTAAATGTGTTTTGTCCTAGGAAAAACAAAAAAGAAAACATTAGTTTGAGATGGCACAGATTTCCTGTTTGGGAGATAAGGTTTTGTTAACTGACTTCTAAAGCCACCTAAATTATATTTGGAAACAAAGAAGGAAATGTATAAAGAAATAATCTCTTTTCTTTTTTAAAAAGATTTATTTATTTATTTATTTATTTATTTGAGAACAAGCACATGGTGGGGTGTGGAGAGTGGAGCCAGGGGAGGGCAGAGAGGAAGGGAGACTCTCGATAAGCAGACTCTATACTGACCATAGAACCCCATGCAGGGCTTCACTGAGGGGCTTAATGGGAGGCTTGGTGGGGGTGCTCAATCTTAACAATCCTGAGATCAGGACCTGAGCTGAAATCAAGAGTTTGCCACCTAGCTGACTAAACTACCCAGGCTTTTCAAGAAGTAATCTCTTTAGGTTCCTACCTACCAGCAGGTAATTTTAGTTGTTTTTAATGACCTGAAAAAAACTGAGGACTGGCTCATATTATCATCATGAGTTTTCTCTTTCCTTCAACCCAGGGACTCTCTGGTGGGGTAGAGCAATTTGAAACTCTTCCCAGATATTCTGCTAAAAATTTCCTCCCTACTGTGGTTAATAAGAGTGAACCAGAGTGTAAAACTTGGATTGCTACAAACTTTGAACACTGCGTGTAAACTACATGATAAGAGAAATTGTTATATGAAAAGTCTATACTGGATGATTTGCTGTCTAATTCTAAGTTTTGTAAAATTCTAACTCTATGATTTCGCACGGAGTCTTTATCTACCCTTATGGAAAGCTGAGTCGTATTTGCTGGAGAATTCACAGAATCACATCTCTATAACTCATTCTGTGAGTAAATTCAGGAACAACACATCACACACCAATAACCCCAGGTCTTTATTCCATCTTTTAAATGATTTATAGATATCAAATACTTAATTCTACCAAATGCTTCATTATAATCAAGGAAAACAGTTATTGCAGTTTGCAAAAAAGGTTTTAATTTGCATGTAATATGCCTTCAAAATTAATTTCAAAATGCACTCACTGTCTTATTTTGAATTCTTACTGTCTTTTTTTTTTTTTCTTTGAGTGTTCTGTATGTAATGATTTGTTATTCAATGGCATTCCTATAGGTACATCTCTGTCAGAATTCCAAAAGCACATTAGCAGTGGTAAAACAAAGCCCTTAGAGTTAAGCATATTTTACTGTAAGATAACATTCCCCTTTTAGCCATTGTTTGCCATGTGTCTTTGAACACCTAGGAATTGTATTATCTCATTGTAGCAGAAGGCTTAGTGTTTTCTAATGTAATTATGTGATGAAAGAAAGTGTAGTTAAAAATGAACTATATTGTTCTGCTTATGTTTTTAAATGACAGGTTTAATAACAATAAAACAGGTAACTGTAAGTAGCATACTAAGAGAAAAATTTCTCTTGACTTGAGGTACTGAGGACTTTCTAGAATAAGTCTCTGAAATGATTAAATGGGACAATCTTATATCACCTTAATTTATTGGGTTTACATAAGGCAGATCTTTCCCTTATAAAATGTAATTCTAACTAAGATATTTTGGCATTTTATTTCTTTTCATGTTTAGCAGTCTAGCATCTCTCTCTTCCTTCTGATTATAGCACCATGCTTTCCTTTTGGGAATTTCTTCTTGTCCATTTTCTGTGGTCTTAAGGGTCAAATTTCCCTACCTTCACCTGGTTAAGGGGTAAATCCATGAACCTATCAGATGTTCATTATTTTCCAAGATTTGACTCTTGAAAGGAATGCTAGAGAAAAAAATAGATTCCATTTATCTTCATAAAGGGGACCTGAATAAAGTCAGTCTCACTGGTTCCTAATAGGTGAGTCTTGCTACCAGCATCACTGGGTCTCTTTGCTAAGCACACTCCTGCAGTTGCTTCTCTTGTTCCGAGTCACCCCATATCCTTCTAATAAGTCCTTTTTTATTTCTCAAGTTTTTCCAAAGCTGGACATGACTATTGCATCTAAAGATCCCTGATAGATGTACAAGAACTTACTTCTTCTCAATCTGTGTTATCTTTCTAAAGGATAATGCAGAATTTAACACTTTATATCAATATATAGATATGAAATAGTTTTTCTCCCTTTCATGGATGTGTGTTTATATGTGTACATGCTTGTGCACATGTGTGTCGGTATGTAAGATACATATGAAAACACCAGGAATACGCCAGCATCTTAATGAGATCTTCATCTTTCTTAGGGGAAATTACTGAACTCAAAACAGAAAATAGGTGTATTCTAAGGAATCTCCTTAAGCATTTTCTCAGGTTCATTGGTGAGTTTGTAATCCCTAATTTTACAATAGGGTTGAATGAGATGAGGAAAGCTCTTTTCATGTCATTAAACAATGCAAGACACTAATTTCATAACAGAGTTGTGTTTGGTACCTGGGGAAAGAACTTATAACTAGTTAAGTTCTATTAACTACCATGAATTTCCTTCAAGGTAATATTAAAAATATTGTACGAGTGTAATCATAACAACATTTCTGGAATGTCAGCATAGATTCCTTAAGAGGCTTAAGAGAATCTTGAAAAATATATGGTCTGGAAATATGAGGCCTATGAGGCCTAAGAATTTGGACTTAGTCTTGCCTAAGTCATTGCCTCTGTCACTTTGATATTCATTTTACCTTTCATGATCATAATTTTCCCAATAGTGGAGTGAAGTTGATAATTTCTTTATCAACCTCACAAAGTTGTATGAAGATCAAATGAGATTTCTTCTCATTATGCTAAGTGAAATAAGTCAGACAGAGAAAGACAAATACTGTGTGACCTCACTTATATATGGAATCTAAAAATATTGAACTCATAGAGACAAAGTAGAATGGTGATTTTCAGGGGTTTAGTGTTGGGTGAATTGGGAGATATTGGCACAAACATAGTTATAAGATGAGTAAATTCTGGAGATCTTTTGTGACTGTAGTTATCAATAGTTATTGTATACTTGAAATTTGCTAAGAGAATAAATTTTAAATGTTCTCACCATAACAACAGCAACAACAAAATGATTATGTGGGGTGAAGGATATATAATTAACCTTATTGTGACAAACATTTATAGGAAACGTACTTTCAGATTAGGAACCCATAAAAGTAAGAGTAAGATCATATAATGAACAAAAGAAATAGAAAATAATGTAATCACCACATGGAAGGATTTACATAATTTGCATGGGAGCCCCAAAATAAATAAACAACTGAAAAGCAGATTTAAAACAATGCTAATCACAGCTGTACAAAAATGTGAGGCTTCTTCTAATGGCAATTTTATGAAGAGAGCAACCAATTTTCCTTTTAGCAAGAAGAACATTTTACAAGTGTATAGTAAGTGGGAATTACTATCTATTAACTACCTACCTATTTCTTAGTGCCTCTGTTAGCTATATTTTTACTCTTTCATTTAATCCCCCAAATGATGTAAACTGGGTATTCATTTTATAGAGGAGGAAACTGAGACTTAGAAATTAAATTACTTGTCAAGGTAAAAAATGATAGAGTTGAGATTCAAATCCCTTGGGTAGAGGCATGTCTCATTTTACTGCACTTTGCTTTATTGCATTTTAAAGATACTGTGTTTATAAATTGAATGTGGCAACTCCTTTGGGCAAGTCTATGGGCACCATTTTTCTAATAGCATTTGCTCACTTCATGTCTCTGTGTCACATTCTAATAACTCTCACAATATTTCCCCTTTTTTCTTCATTATTATATTTGTTATGGTGATCTGTTATCAGTGATTACACCTGGCTGAAAGCTCAATGATGGGTAACATTTTTTTGGATAATGTATTTTTAAATTAAAGTATGTGCAAATTTCTTAGACACAATGCTATTTTTGCACACTTAATAGGCTATAGTAAAGTGTAAACATAACTTTTACATGCCCTGGGAAACAAAAAAAAATGTGTATATATACACACACACACACACACACACTTTTTTTTTGGTATCTATAAAAAATGTGTGTGTGTATACACACACACACACACACATTTTTTTTCTTGCTTTATTGCAATATTTGCTTTATTGTAGTCTTCTGAAACCAAAGCTGCAACATCTCCAAGGTATGTCTGTATGCCTTTCCATATTGCATCGGGGCTTGACCATGTGATTTTCTTTGACCAGTGGAATATTAGCAAGCGTGATGTAAGCAGAAGCTTAACAAGCATCTGCACTTTGGGTGTTTGTCTTCTCTGCTGTGCTTCTTCTTGCAACCCTGAGACTACCCTAGAGAAAGCATGTGGAGGAGAATTGAGGTACCCAGGTGAGATTCAGAAACCAGGATTCCAGACATATAGCCTCAGTGGAGTTATTCTAGCCATCCCCCAGGTATTTAAGCCACCTCGGCTGAGGCCTTAGACATCATGTAGCAGAAGCAAGTCATTCTCACTGTGCATTGTCTAAATGTCTGACCTACAGAGTCATAAGTAAATCAAACAATTGTCACTTTATACCATCTAACTTTGTAGTGACTCTATCATGCAACAGTAGTAATTGATATTTAATTTACATTCAGTCTAAAGCTCGAGTACTCTTTATCCTACAATATGCTATCTCAGATTATTGAGGATTCCTATATCTCCTCTACTGAAATCTTGCATGTTGTTTTGCAAAGACATGAAATATGTAACTTTAATTAAAAAGGAAAAGAACACTAAAACAATTTATTACCCTCTACACTAGATTACTAGTTGTTAACATTTTGGCTTGTTTCCAGTCTTATTTAAAAAAAAAAAAAAGATTTTATTTATTTATTTGACAGAGAGAGACACAGCAGGGGGAGTGGAAGAGGGAAAAGCAGGCTTCCTGGTGAGCAGTGAGCCCAATGTTGGGCTCGATCCCAGCACTCTGGGATCATGACCTGAGCTGAAGGCAGACACTTAATGACCGAGCCACCCAGGCACCTCTCCAGGCTTATTTTTAATAAAATAAATTATTCTATCTTTCTTATAAATATTAAGTATATGAATTAGACAAATAGTTCAAGGGGCACCTGGGTGGCTCAGACAGGTGAGTGTACAACCCTTGGTTTTGGCTCAGGTCATGATCTCATGGATCTCACGATCAATCTGTCTGACTCTGTGCTTGGTGGGGAGTACGCTTGAAAGATTCTCTCACTCTTCCCCTCCCCGCACCTTCTCTCACTCTCTCTCTCAAATAGATAATATTTTATTTTATTTTATTTAAATTCAATTAATTACCATATAATGCATTATTGGTTTCAGAGGTAGAGGTCAGTGATTCATCAGTTTTATATAATACCCAGTACTCATTATATCATGTGCTCTTCTTAATGTCCATTACTGGGTTACTCCTCCCCCACCCCCTGAAATAAATAATATTTAAAAAAATAATTCAAGTACTACAGAAAATCACAAAGATTTAAATATCAGTTAAATATCAATGCATAGAAAGAAACTGTGTTAATATTAGATTAACTTCATCCAGTCATATGTGATTATATTACAGATGTTTTTCTAAAGAAAAAAGAAGACTTCTATTTGGCCAAAAAAGAAAAAAACAACACAAACAACTCCCACCCCACCAAATCCTGATGAAAGTGTAAATTTCAAACAAATATTTCTTCTTTCTACATACAAGATATTTCCTAAAAGGCTTATCTATAGGGTGCCTGGGTGGCTCAGTCAGTTAAGCCTCAAGCCTCTGCCTTCAGCTCAGGTCATGATCCCAGGGTCCTGCATTGGGCTCACTGCTTAGTAGGGAGTCTGCTTCTGCCTCTGCTACTGCTACTCCCCCTTCTCATGTTCTCTTTCTTGCTCTCAATCTCTCTCTCATATATATAAATGAAATCTTTAAAAAAAAAAGGCTCATCTAAGCTTATGAAAGAAATTTGGGAAAAAAATAAGAAACTGGGGTCATTTTTTGCTTTTTTAAGATCTTAATTTTATCTATTTTTTAAAGATTTTATTTATTTATTTGACAGAGATCACAAGTAGGCAGAGAGGCAGGCAGAGAGAGAAAGGAGGAAGCAGGCTCCCCGCAGAGCAGAGAGCCCAATGTGGGGCTCAATTCCAGGACCCTGGAATCATGATCTGAACTGAAGGCGGAGGCTTTAACCCACTGAGCCACCCAGAAACCCCTAGATCTTCATTTTAATAAAAAAAACTGATTTCCTGCTATTTTTGTAATGATATTAGCAGTCATCTATTTTCTCTCATCCTACTTTATCCCCTTTCCTATTTAAACATTATTTGTTAGCATATAGATATGGGGCGCCTGGGTGGCTCAGTGGGTTGAGCCTCTGCCTTCGGCTCAGGTCATGACCTTGGGGTCCTGGGATCGAGCCCTACATCGGGCTCTCTGCTCAGCAGTGAGCCTGCTTCCCCCTTCTCTCTGCCTGCCTCTCTGCCTACTTGTGATCTCTCTCTCTGTCACATAAATAAATTAGAAAAATATTTATATTATGTACTATAATGATGATTTTCTTTCCCTTAGAACTTTGTAGAACCAAGTTCTGGTATTAAAACAAAACAAAGAAAAACAAAACAAAAAAGAAAAAAGGAAAAGAAAAGGCCAGGGTGATTTCTTCCCTCATGATAATGACTGTTTTATGCTTGAATATTTTTTCATAACATAACTCTCTTATAGAGAATAAACAACTAGAATATAAATTGGTGTTGATTCTGTGCATCAAGTTTACTTTGAACATAGTGTGCTCCTCCAGTCTGCTCCTTTTGTTTTCTTCATTTCAGGGAAATTTTTTCTGTTTCATATTTTCTTTCTTTTTTCTTTTACCTAGCCCAATGTGGGGCTTGAACTCACGACTGTGAGATCAAGATCTGAGCTTAGGTCGAGTCGGAGTTTAACTGACTGAGCCACTCAGGCATCCCCTGTTTCATATCTTCAAATATGTTCTTTCTGTTTTGTCTGATTTTTTTTTATGATTTAATATCTTTATGTTTGACTCTTTTTGTCTATCTTTCATATCTATTAGCTTCTTTCTAATCTCTTATACCTTTCTTCCTTTTGGGGGCATCATTATTATTTCTCGCCTTTTCTTTGAGAGCAGTTCTATATTCAATAGAGCCTTTAAAAACTTTTTTGCTTTTCTGAATTTATTTATTTTTCTTAAAATCACCAAGATCAATTTTGTTGTTACAACTCAGGATTCTGGCAGGAAACACAATCTACCCTAGATGCTTACAATTTAGAGATATTAAAGACAAGATTACTCTAAGTGTGGAGGCAAGGCTATGATGAAATAAAACAAAACAAAACAAAAAATAGTAAGATCCTGGGGTGCCTGGGTGGCTCAGTGGGGGCTCTCTGCTCAGTGGGGAGCCTGCTTCCCCTCTCTCTCTGCTCTACCTCTCTGCCTACTTGTAATCTCTCTCTCTGTCAAATAAATAAATAAAATCTTTTAAAAAATAGTAATATCCCAAACAATGACAACCACTTGAAGTTGCCACTACCCCTAGAACTGGAGGGACAAAAGGAGGAAATAGTGTTTGTGGAATCCACTGACCGTGGACATGTGGAAAAGTTGTCCCTCCCATATAAGCTAGAGTTGTGGAGGGTCACATCTATTGCTAGAGATGTGCTTGGAAGCATGGATAGAGGAAAGAGCTACCTAACTTTCTCCCTCATCCTACCCTCTGATCTCCTGTCCACTTGAAAGCCCAATGGCATGGAACAAGGGTGATGAGGCTCAGGTGTCAGCCTCCCCTGGACTAGAGCAGGGGAGAGAGTGCAGTGAATGGTCATAACAGCAGTGGTGGGAGGGAGGTTGCTCAATGAGAATAACCAGCATGTACTTTCTAAGGGATGAAAAAATTTTAACTCTACTACAAGTTTCAAATACTTACTCCTTTCCACTGGTATATGTGTATGTGTATGTGTATGCAAATACAAGTTTTCCAGGTTTCCAGTAGTATCTTTGTGAAGGCTGATCTTTTCAAATTTGAAGAAAGGTATAATCTTCAAAGGAAACAGGTGGTTTCTTAGGGAATATCCCCAAACAATGAGTCTACTTCATTTCCCTAGTTCATCAGCTCAATTTTATTTAAAGGAAGAGAGAAGAGCCAGAGAATAAGGTTATCCATCCTCAATTATTTTTTCTTGGATTGGCAAATTCCCGTTTCATCTCATACTCTTGTTTTATCTATTCATTTTTTAGTTTTTTTTTTTTTTAATTGAACTTATGTTCTTACTAAGTTCTTCTATAGCCTGAGGCATTAGTAAGGTTTTTTTTTTTTTTTTTTTTCCCTCAGTTTAAACTATAATTTCATCTAGGTTGTGTTCCTTTACTTTGCATTAAATATTTGTTTTTGCCATGTTGTTATTTTCATTTTGATCATGCTCAGGTAATTCTCCATTGTTGTAATACTACAGTATTGATGCCTTCTCCTAACCACATGAGGAAGACTTATTTTCTTCAGCTACAAGTTGTAGACTGAGTATTTAACATTATAGTCACTTTATTGTAGACTGAGGAAATGGCTGGGCCAAGGGTCCAGCTCAGCTGAGATGAACTTGTGTAATTAACATCTTGGTTAGTGTGACTGAAATCTGCTCTTCTTCATGAGGGTTTCTCAGAGTTTAGCACCTGCTGTGTTCTGACCTATGGAGACAGCCTTTTATTTCTATGGAGAAATAAGATGAAAGTATAAGGTGTGTGGGAACCAAAATATGACCTTTTATATCAGGACTTATTTGGCATGAATTTTCCATTGGGGGACAAGTAGGCTTCCTAATACCAGTCCCCAGAACCATCATCCCTAGTAGGTAACCAAAATCTAAACAGTGCTGGATGAGGGCAGGTCTCCCTATGCTTGGTCCCCAGGCTTTCTGCAAAGTACTTCAGTGCAGGTAGCCTCGGTTCCATGCAGAAGGGGAGAATAAAAAACTGGATTCCTTCAGCTCAGTGTCTCCTTTCAAATTTTCCAAGTCATATTAACTCATTCTTCCTCAAAGGATTGAGTAAACTGTGGAAGGGGCAGGCTGAGGAAAGGCAACATTGTGATACCCTGGAGGATCCTCCATATGGTACTAAACCTGAGTGGAGAAGAGGCATCACTCCAGTAGATTGGATTGAACTTCCAGCTTCCCTTCTATTATTGCCAAAGCACAGAGTTCTTTTACTGAGGATTTATAGATGGTAGAGTCTTTATTGCTTGTATGTCTGAAAGCATCTTTATTTTTCTCTCACTTTTGAGAGATTATCGAGTCTGCTGGTTTTCAGAAGTTCCACAGGTCTTTCTCACCAGATACTCTCGTTTCAGAAAGGGAAGAAACAGTGCTAAGCTGGGGGATGTGGGGATGATCCAGGTCCTGCCTTCCAGCCCCAGACAGTCTGTCTTTATTTCTTTCACATACTGGGTTTCTGAATACTATTTTGAACAAAGATCTTATCCGTAAAGTTCAAAAAAATGTTATTGTGGACTAATCCTTATTATAATCATAATAATAGCAAACATTTAAATAACATTTATATGTCAGGTATTAAGTGGTGTTTGTGTGTGTGTGTGTGTGTGTGTGTGTGTGTGCATATACAAACATATTAATTTAATTCTCAAAACAGCCTTGGGAAATAGTTATAATAATAGTTCCCTTTTATAGATGAGGTATTCAAGGCACAGAACTTAAGTACTTTTTTTTTTTTTTAAAGATTTTATTTATTTATTTGACAGACAGAGATCACAAGTAGGCAGAGAGGCAGGCAGAGAGAGAGAGAGAGAGAGAGGGAAGCAGGCCTCCTGCGGAGCAGAGAGCCCAATGCGGGGCTCAATCCCAGGACCCTGAGATCATGACCCGAGCCGAAGGCAGCAGCCCAAACCACTAAGCCACCCAGGCGCCCCAGAACTTAAGTACTTTTTATGAACTTTATGCAGCTAGTAAAAAGCATAGCTGGAATTTGACCCTAGTAGTATCCTGTATTTGGAGTATATATTATAAATGACTGCACCATTTTGAGTTCTAAAAAGTTAGATTGAATCCCACATCTAAGAAATGGAAGGGAGAAAAAAAGAATTTAAATTTCCTAACTTTCTGCTCGACTTTCCTGCTGCACCATACCACTATTCAGGATGACCATTTACTCTGTACACAGGTATTGTCCACCCTGACCAACATCATGTTCACTGCTGCTGATTTAGTAGTGGTGACTCCAGATTTGGGTATTCAACATCCTGTTTGATTTCACCAGATGGATGACTCACAAACTTCTCAAACTTAGGAAGTCCCAAACAGAACTCATGATTTCACACCCCACAAACCAGTTCATCCTACTCTTTCCTGATTTCAGTAAATACCATCATCTTTACCATTTATTTAAGCCAGGAATTTGTTCATCATTTTTAATTCCTTCTTTTTTTCACTTCCCACATCCAGCCCACCAGTAAATCTCTTTTTCTTTTTTAAGGTTTATTTTTATTTATTTGATACAGAGAGTTAGTGAGAAAGAACACAAAGAGAGTGAGCAGCAGGCAGCGGGAGAAGCAGGCTCACTTCCACACAAGGAGCCTGATGTGGGGCTTGATCACAGGACCCTGGCAGGACCTTAGCCAAAGGCAGATGTTTGACTGGCTGAGCCACCTTAGTTCCCCCCAGCAAGTCTTTTTGATATCAAACTCAAAATACAGCTGGAATCTATATAATTCTCTCCAACACCACTGCACCACTCTAAGAAAAAAACACAGTAGCTACTACTACCTATATTTTTTCCTTTATCACAAAATAGTTCCCTTCATATACCATCTATTTTTCCAAAGATTTACACTTAATACATTCAGTAATAACGGTTTACCAATCTTTTTCCTATTTTGTAAACATTTTTTGGGGAAATAGATGTTACAAACATCTCAAAATTTACTCTGAAAAAATCACATTTCCCCTTAATTTTTTAAAAAAAACATAAGAAATTAAAATCTATACTACTACAGCCATCTTAACACCAATTTATTTAATGCCTAATATAATTTATATAGCTGCAAAGTTGCTGTATTTGGAGTAAGCTCGTCAGACATATTTTATGGAAATTTGACATCAAAAACTTCTGCTATCAGTTTTAGTATTTAACTATTCAAGATTTGATATCAAAATATATACTTGGGAAAGTTTAATTTCAAGCAAAGTATTTAATCTGTATTGAACTTGTTTAGTTTAGAAATATTTTAATCTTCTTGTTATTATATTGGCATGTTACAATTAATGGCCTATTTGAAATTCCATTTGATCTTCTATTATCAGAGGTTCATAACTGCAGCATAAAAACTTTTCTTCAGGCTGAAACTTGTTATACAAGGTCTCAGTCTAAAACCAATTTAAAAAATTAGTCATTAAATAGTTTGTCTTTGAATGCAGACTTGTCATTTTCATTAATTTTTTGACTAAGCTGTTTAGCCAAGTCTATACTCCTACATGCTAAGACTCTAAAAATTGTTTTTGAAATGGTCATAGGAATAGTGATGAGAAATATAAGGAAAAATACTTTCTCATTTTAAACTGGGAAATTGATAGCTCCCCATGCCTTCCATAATGCCCAGTGTCCTCTGGCTTACCATCACCATTACGTGACACCATTCTTCTTCCAAGTTTGGGAAGATCCATTGCCTGTCTGTACAATATAGAAAGTGGAATTTTAATCAGACTTTTAGTGAATCTTTTTGTTTTAAAACCCCATTCATCTTGTGTTTTTAGGGGTATCCATACTACCAGTTTCTGAACCTCCTCAAGGTTCTGCAATGAAAGTCAAGTGGCTTCTTGATTAAGCAGATGGAATAATGATAATGAACAAGACTGCTTGGATTTTATCCTGTATGCCATTCACTGGCACTTTAATCTTAGATCAATTGCTCAATTTCTTTGAGCCTTCAAAACAGTCTTCTGATTGATAATATAGGGATAGCAAACTGTCATAGAATTTTTATGTTTAGTAAATTAATAAAGATAAGGTTAAAAAGATAACAGGGGGTGGATTAAGGCAGGACATGCTAGATCATTGTACGACTTGGCTTTTACTCTGAGTGAAATGGAGAATCACTTCTAGGTTTTGAGTGGAAGAGTGAAACGATCAGGGGATTTTTTAAAATAAGATTTTATTTATTTGTCAGAGAGAGAGAGCACAAACAGGCAGAGTGGCAGGCAGAGGCAGAGCAGGCTCCCCACTGAGCAAGGATCCCGATGCAGGACTCAAACCCAGACCTGAGCTAGAAGCAGCTGCTTAACCAACTGAGCCACCCAGGCATCCCAGGAGATTTTTTTTTTTTTTAAGTTAAAAAAATAGATTTTTGCCATTAGGATTTTCTGACTCATTGAAAGAGAAGAGTCAGTTTTGATTCCAAGGGTTTAGGCCTGAGCAATGATGGAGTTCACATCAAGTGAGATAGGGAAACCTATGGGTAGATTGGGTTAGGAGTGACAGAGGTCAGGAGCTGTATTTTGATACTCTGTTTAACATCTAGGTAAGATGCTGGTTAGAGAGTTGTGGGCAGAACTTGTAAATTGGAGAATCTTTGCATAAAGATTGTGTTTAAAGCCAAAAGAAGGGATTAGATCAATGACAGTGAGTATAGATAAATGGTACTAAGGACTGAGCTTGGGGTATGGCAACACCAAGAGCTCAGGATAAAGAAGAACATTGGAAACAGAAAAAGTTCTCAGTTAGGTGTGAGGAGTCCAAAAGAGTTGGTGTCCTAGAAAGCAAGAGGAGAAAGTGGTTAGAAGAGAAGTGAGGATTGACTATATCAATGTGGCTAGTAAATAAGATTAGGACCATGAATTGACTATTTAACTTAGAACAGTGGAAGTCATTGGAGATGATGAAAATAGTTTTCATGGATGACGTGAAAAAAAACAAATGGAGTGATTTTAATGATAACAAGAGAGAAATTGGAGGCAGCAAGGTAAATAACACTTAAGTAGTATTTTCTGGAAAAGGAGTAAGAGAAATGGGTGGTAACTTGCAGGGGTTGAGGCAAGAAATCTTGTTTGTTATTAAGAGTGGAGGTATGTGCTGTGGTGAGAAACATAAATGAATAAATGAAATATTATAACAATAAAAACAACAACAACACAAAGAGTGGAGAACCAATAACTTATTTGTTTGCTATAGGAATCAACTCTGATGGACCGAACTCTAAAATGCCATAGTCTAATTATAGATGCAGAACCTTTACATATGCTAGCTAATAAATGGAATCAATGGTCACAGCTGTTTTATACCATTTGAGAGAAAACATTTGTAAACATAAAGCAGTAATGATTAAGTGTATGTGTAAATTTATGTGGTCAAAATTGCTAGCTTCAAATTATGCTCATACATATGAAATAGGTTAATTCTGCCTATTTCAAAGAGTTTTGATGAGGATGTCTTCCATCCACCGTATTTATTGAATTCTTGATATGTGCCAGGCATTGTTCTAGGTGCTATAGTTATATAACAGAACAAAACAGAGATAATAATGACTCTTCATAATGCCTGACACATAGAAGTCACTTGATAAATGTAGGTTGTTCTCATTACTATTTCATCTTTATTATCATTCTCATCAGTATAAATACTGACTAAAGAATATCTGGAGGAGACAAAGGTCATGAAATATTTAGAAATCTAGAATATAATAAATGCTTGAAAGAACACTGTAAAATAAGAAAAAGGAGGATAATTAATCTACTTCATAAAAAATCAAAACTAGGAATAAAAGGTAGAAGGGATATTATTGTTTGGTGTAAAAATTAAATCTCATAAATTGAATGAGATGGCTACTGTAAGGGAGTGATTAGCCCTCACGGGTACTATTTAGGCAAGACTATCAGGCATATCATATTGGATATTTCTATTTGGAGTGATATGTTAGATTTAGGAGATTCTCAGATAATTTATGTATCTAAAATGTAAGAATTCTATAAAGTTTCTCTAAGTATAAATTATTTGTCCTGCTTGTAGGTTTGACTCATTTATTCTTAGATGAGTCACTTAAACTCTTTGGTTGTGTTTTGGGTCAGTTTTGGGTCTCATCTGTAAAATACGGCCACTGTCAATCACTTCTAATGTCTTTTTTTTTTTTTTTAAATTATTTATTTATTTGACAGAGAGAGATCACAAGTAGGCAGAGAGGCAGGCAGGGGGAGGAGGGGAAGCAGGATCCCTGATGAGCAGAGAACCTGATGAAGGACTTGATCCCAGGACCCTGAGATCATGACCTGAGCCGAAGGCAGAGGCTTAAACCACTGAGCCACCCAGGTGCACTTCTAATGGCTTTTTAGCTCTAAAATACAGATGCTAATTAAATGAAAGCCACCAAAGAAATTTTTCCCTCTTGTTTTCATTTCCTCCTTCCTTTGAAGCTAAGAGTGTGAAGATTTCTCGTATATAATTCTTACTTTTTTTTTTCCCATTTCATTTTAAAGATTAAAAACTACATGAATTATATTTGAAAGAAATTTTGAGCTTTGCAAATAAGCAGAGATACCTCAGTGAATAAAAACTATATTCCAGAGAGAAATGTGTGCAGTATGGGTAAAATCAAACATTTGCTCTTGTTTCTGAAATCTAAGTTATTAGAAATAAAAGTAAGTGCAAACAATTATTGCTGTGAGAAACACCTCCTGCTTTGAAATCTCAAGATGCCAATTTTGATCTGCACTGAGGGCTAGTTCTGTGGCACCTAGGAGAAGTACTGAGAACAAGACAACTCGCCCTAATATATGCAGTGCTTTTCCTTTATATCTTTTCTTTTTCCTTCAGTGTTCCATCTTTCTCTCCCTCTCTTATTTTCCTGTCCCATTTTTTTTTTTTTTGCTCTTTCTAAATCAACAATTCTTTGATCATATATTATGTGCTCAGTGTAATTGATGAAGGATGGGGCAAAGGAATATAAAGAAATCTAAGACTGTTTTTGACGGATTAGTAGATTACTTAAGGAAGGAAGGATGGAAGGAGAGTACAATAAGCTCGTACAGTGACTTTGGCATTATTTTTAGTGCTGAGAAGACAAAGATTCATGCTTTCAAGTAGTTTATAGTCTAGTACTTGGCAGACATTGCTCATTTAATCCCCTTAACAATTCTGTGAGATACTCAGCAATCCTCATTTTGCAAATGAGAATTTAAGATATTTGTCCATGTGAGTCTGGATGTAAAGCTATATTTCTTTTTACTACATTGTGCTGGCTTAAAGAAGCAATAGAATATAATTGGATCAAGTGCATTGTGGAGGTGGAGTGGGCTATATTTATAAGAAAAGGATATTACACATTGGTAGAAAGGTGGGTGAGAACTTTATGGAGAGGTTGGGACATGAGTCTGTTTCTCCATTCATTCTTTAATGAAATATTTATTAAGCACTCTAGGCCAAGCACAGTGCTATAGCTGGCTTAGCTCTTTGTGACATACTGATTTTAAAAATGATTGATGCTTGCAGACAAAATTATAACCAAAATTCTGTAATATATATTACATCGTGGGAAATAGTTATATTCCATACTATTTTTTATTTTTTCAAGTTCTACTGACACAATTTCAATTTCTTGAATTAGGATGAACCCCTAACATCTTAAAAAAGGCAACCATGATTCCTGTATTATATTTGATTTTCACTTAAAATGAGCATTTAGCATTATGTTTCCCAAAATTAGTTGATCAAAATAATCATCTGGGGACACATCTTACAACTGAGAACCCCAGAAGAATCTAGAAATCTATATTTTTAAAAATGGCCCCTGACTATTTTTGTATCAGCAAATCTGGGAATCATTAATTTATCCCAAAGCCATTTGAAATTTAGCCTTGAATTTTTTGATAATCAACTCAGACTTGTACTATCCAAGCTGATATACTGTTGTAAATATCAGTTGGATGACTGGGCCAGATGGAATTGAAATTGGCCTTATAGGGACATTGGGGAGGCTATGGTGAGTGCTGTGAAGTGTGTAAACCTGGAGATTCACAGACCTGTACTCCTGGAGCTAATAATACATTATATGTTAATAAAAAAATAAAAATAAAAAATGAAAAAAATAAAAATGTACTTTACACACTATACACACTAAAAAACAAACAAACAAAAAAACAAAAAAAAAAAAAGAAAGAAAAAAGAAATTTGCCTTAAATATTGATGGGAAAATAGCATTCCAAACCAGATTTAGGTGAACTAAATTAACACAATTGACTTTTAACCTATTAATAATAAGAAAAAAACAAAAAACAAATTCAAATTAGTGCCACTTCAAAATTCCTAAGCTTAACTTTTTAGGAAAGAGAATCTGATGGTGCAGGTAAAAAGATAATGGCAGTATCATTTATTTTAGTTTTATGCATATATATTTGAAGCAAAACAAATATGGTGAGGAAAAATGGAATCTGGTTTTCTGGAGATCATTGTTTTGTTTTCAGTTTTAACAGTTGAAGGTTGAATAGCATAGGAATGAAAAAGAATTTTAGTGAAAAAGTTTTCAGATGCTGAAAGAAGTTAGTAAAGAAAAAAATTTTACATACATGTCTGATAAATATTTATTGTGATTATAATAAGCTTTCTCAAACTCAGAGCTTTTTTCTTTTATTTTTTGATTAAGCAACTAAGCCTGGCTTCTGGTACAGGGAAGAAAGAGTACTTTCACTTTTAGTCCTTAGGAATAAAGACTAATGTGATCTGACTTAGATATGAATGAATTAATATACCTAGGTTGGGATTGGCTTTAGAATTAACCTGTGTGATTTTGGGAAACCTACTTAACTGTTCTGCTTTTCATTTTCAACCTCTGTCAAAGGACTCTAACAACACGTATTCTATGCATCTTAGATGATTGTGAGGGTCAAATGAGTTGCTGGGTCTAGATACAGTTATTAAACTCCACTGATAATTTAAAAATTCTGTATATTTTGTTTCAAAATGGTCTGAAAATCATTCTACACTATTTAAAAGAAGTATTTGTTCAAGAAACCTAACTCAGGTGAAGGAAGGCCCAGGAAATTCTTGAGAGCCTTCCAGTGCCCAGATTCTATCAGATGACACAGAAGTCCAACTCAACACCAGAAATCATTTCAACATCAGAGAAATGAGAACAGTGGTGTGGGAGCCACTCATAAACCTTCCCATTCCCTGCTCTACCTGTTTAGCAGCTCAGGAGAGGCTGTCTCTGTACTGCTGTCCATTTTCACCCTTTTCATGGGCCTGTAACTCAGCAGCTATGTTCCTTCCTAATTTAAATGCTGTTACTCACTTAGATTGCCAGCTGGGAAAATGCTGGCAATGCAAAGGTTAATGGAAGCGCTGACACAACTCTAATTACAGCAGCACAAACGTATCTCTATAATTGTAGCTAGCACTTATCTCAGTTTCTCATACTCCTTCAGCCCATTGAGATCAGCCTCAAGCTGAGAATGAAAAGGGGGCCTTCAGAGTTGCTTGAAAGAGCAGGGGCTGATAGAGCTATCAGGCTTTTGCAGATGGGATGCCTGCCACTGTTGGATATGTTGTCATAATCGTGTTTAGGCAAAACACCTGGACTTCTGCAAGGACCACTATTCCCCTCCCCACCTCAACTCTGTACTGGTGCCTAGTCATTCTACTCACTGGGAGGGGCAGATGAAACTGTAAGGCATAAAGGTGCCAGTCTGAACTGGTTCTTAGAAGCTTGACTGAACATTTCCCATTAGGTCATTGTTTACCCTCATTTGAATATATGTTTATTTTCATACTAAGGAAGGCCTTGGAATCATGCCCAATGCATCTCCAGCAACTGACTCTAGCATTTAAAGCCTAAACATGCTGATGCTTGTTGAGTGTAATTGGACATGCTACCTAGTGATGGCTTTCAGAGGGTGGAGATATTAATTTTGTAACTTTGGGACCTCAAGTCAGCTAATTTAATGAGGACCCAGACTCCTTACTGTCTAAAGAGACTCTAATGAGATTGACCATAACCATTGTATATCTTGTTACCTTTTACCTAAATAGCTTACCTTTATGATGCCAATTAGACAAAAGTTGTTGGGTTAATATGTATAGACGGAAAGGTTGGAATTGGGCTTCTTAATTTTAATTTTCATAGTCTTTGTGTGTTTGGCTCTGATTAAATATATCATGCAGGTACATATATGTGAAATTCTCTGTCAATCTATCTTTCTGTTTATTATTTATGTACAAAGTGGTCATCTTATTTAACAACCTAGTTATGGGTTACCTGTATGACATTGCTATGTGTATGTTTGGCAATACTTGTCCTTAATATTTTTACCTTAATCCTTAGTGGATCACAGAGCTAACATTTCTCAAATGAAACTATAAACACAGAAAGATCCTTCTGAAACTTTGTATTAATTTCAAGGATAAAGGCCTTTGCTGGCTTTTGCAGACTAATGTCTAATGCACAGGTTTGCATTTGGCACCTGGAGTCATCCTTTGGAGAACTTTGAATCCCTTCACTCCCTATCCCAGAAGAACCCAATACATTCAAGATCCACATTCTCTCATTCCTTTTGATCATTTATATATGACAGTGGTTTAGAAAGTTCCCATTTTCAGTAGCATTTTTATTTGAAAGGAAGAGGATGGAGATCTTTTTTAAAATTCTTTTTTATTTTTTTATTTATTATTTTTTAAAGATTTTATTTATTTGTTTGACAGAGAGAGATCACAAGTAGGCAGAGGCAGGCAGAGAGAGAGAGGAGGAAGCAGGCCCCCTGCTGAGCAGAGAGCCTGATGCAGGACTCGATCCAGGACCCTGAGATCATGACCTGAGCCGAAGGCAGCGTCTTAACCCACTGAGCCACCCAGGCGCCCCGATGATGGAGATCTTAACACAATAGGATGAATGACTAAATATGACAGAATGCCAGTGATTGGTGGTAAGGATACTTTTAGAGAAAATCTTCCATAGTAATCATCATTCTTATATGTTCTCTTCTTAGAGGATTTTATATATCTGCTCAAGTCAAGGAAGAAAAAATGGCTAATTAGGACACAAAATTATAAGTATTCAAACTATGAACTCTTGAACTACTGTACCTCTTAAGCATCTACTCACTGTCAATATCAGATCAGATAAAAAGAAAGTCATTTTTATGACCTCATAAAGAGAAATTTTGAATAAATCACTGAAGAAAATTAGTGTAAAGTCTACTTAGTAGGTCCTCCTGATCTCTATGTCCAGAGTGAAAAATCATTAGGTGTTTTATTTTAAGTAGGAAAATTATATATTTATTCCTTGGTATTCTTTACTTCTTTGGGTTTATGTGTAAACTTATTCTTAAGAATTCTTTAAAATCCTGCAGTTGTGAGACCTTTCTAGGAACTGCATTCATATTTTTCCTTACTGAATTTGAACTCTAGTATAGGGTTGGCCTTTTGAGGGGAGTGGGAGAGTGACTGACTCCCCAACATGAGGAAATAAGCTGCAATAGAGATTGAGAGATTGGCATAGGATGCCTGGATTCAATTCCAAGCTCTGCTTTTCTAAATTTTCTAAAGCAATGGTTCTCAAACTTTAGCATGCTTATTACTCAGAAGTGTTGGTCCCCTCTCCAGGGTCTCTGGTACAACAGTTCCAGATTGGACCCAAGAATTAGTCTATATGATGGTAACAATACAGGTCTTGGGCCGTGCTTTGAGAAACACCATAGCAATTTTCAGTATTCTCATCTTTAAAATGGAGACACTTATACCTACCTCATTGGGCCACAGTAGGGTTTGAAAACAGAACATTAAGCTGACTTTCTTACCTAAGCATGTAAACCCTGCACTGTGAGCACTAGTTTATTTAGTTCTTCAAGTCCACCACCACTTCTATTTGAATTATTAAGAGGATATTGATAACCCAAGTGCCTTTGAAGGGGTTACTTCTTAAAACTTGTCAGTGACCAGGATTGTGTACTGAAAATAACAGGCATCTGAGAGGGAGGAAGAACAGAACCAGAATCTGTGCTTATTCAGGGTAGGAGAAAATTCCTGGAACAAGCCTTCCTTTTTGGATGCATAATATTGGGAAAGGACTCTCCTGATGGTCAGTATATTCCACACAAAAAGATAAGAAAGATATAATAACATGAGAATGATATGATTCCTGGCCTCAGGAAACTTTATTTTAAAATGTTTTGAATTCTGGCTCCCCCACCATAATTTTAGTTTATTTATTTATTTATTTACTTACTTATTTTAGTATCAGGCAGGAAGGAAATTTAATTAGCCAATTATTAATGAATTTCAGGTTACTTGAATTTTTGCTTTTTTTCCCCCTGAAACCAGACATTTTTATTTTATTTTATTTTATTTTAATTTTTTTTTCATTTCAAGATTCATTGTTTATGCACCACACCCAGAACTCCATGCAATACATGCCCTCCTTAATATCCACCACAAGGCTCACCCAAACACCCACCCTACTCCCTTCTAAAACCCTCAGTTTGTTTCTCAGTGTTCACAGTATCTCATGGTTCTACATAAGGAACATGTTCCACAAGTAAGTGAAACTTACTTACTTACTGAGAGCTTCTCAGACAAACAAAAGTTAAAGGAATTCATGGCCACACATCAGCCCTACAAGAAATATTAAAGGGCACTTAGTGAATGGAAAGCCCATAAATAGAATAAATGTAGGAAGAACAAAATGAGTAAAATTAAGTATATTTTTAAAAACAGTCAAGGTTCTCACAAAACAAAAGGATGTGAAGTATGACACTATATATCTAAAATGCATGTGTGTGGGGGGAGATAAAGAATTGGTTCAAACTCAAGAGATGGTCAAGAGACCATCCATTTAATATAGACTGCAATATGCATAAGCTGTTATATATGAGCCTAATGGTAACCACAAAGAAAAAACTGGTAATAGATATGCAAAATATAAGGAGAAAGGAATCCAAGTATATCACTAAAGAAAGAGAACAACCCATGAGAGAAAAGAGCAGGAGAAAGGAACAGAGAACATCTACAAAACAACCATAACAGGAGTAACAAAATGCCAGTAAATACATACCCATCAATAATTACTTTGAATGTAAGCGTATTAAACACTCCAATCAAGGAGGATGGAATGGATAAAAAGAAGACTCATCTATAGGCTGCCTACAAGAGTCTCATTTCAGACCTAAAGATACATACAGACTGAAAGTGAAGGGATGGGAAAACATTAATCATGTGTTTAAAAAAATTGGTATTAAAAAACAAAACCTGGGATAGCAATAATTATATCAGACAAAATAGACTTTAAACCAGACATAATAACAAGAGATAAGGAAGAATACTATATAATCATAAAAGTCACAATACAACAAGATATAACAATTGTAAATATTTATGCACCCAATGTGAGATACAATACATAAAGTAGTTAATAACAAACAGAAAGGAAGTAATTGATAATAATACAATAATAGTAGGGGACTTTAACTCCCCATTTGAATTGAATCAGTAATCAAAAAACTCCCAATAGATAAAAGTCCCGGACCGGAGAGGATCATAGGTGAGTTTTACCAAACATTAAATAAAAGTTAGTACCAATTCTTCTTAAACTATTCCAAAAAAATAGATGAGGAAGGAAAACTTCCAAATTCATTTTAAAAGACTAGCATTACCTTAATACCGATACCAGATAAAGACACCATAAAAAGACCTACAGGCCAATATCTCTGATGAGTATAGATGCAAAAATCCTCAACAAAATATTAGCAAAATGAATCCAACTATATATTTTGAAAAATCATTCACCACAATCAAGTGGGATTAATGCCCAGGATACAAGGGTAATTCAATATTTGCAAATTGATCAACAGGATACATCACGTTAACAAGAGAAAGGATTAAAACCATATGATCATTTCCACAGATGCACAAAAAGCATTTTACAAAATACAACATCCATTCATGATAAAAACCTTCAATAAAGTAGGACTAAAGGGAACGTATCTCAACATAATAAAGGCCATAGTTGAAAAATTCCATAGCTAATATCATACTCAATGGTAGAAAGATGAGAGCTTTTCTCCTAAGATCAGGAACAAGAAAACATTGTCTTCTCTCACCATTTTAATCCAACAAAGTATTGGAAGTCCTAGCCACAGCAGTCAGACAAGGAAAAGGAATAAAAGGCATCCAAATTGGTATGGAAGAAGTAAAACTTTCCCCATGAGCAGATGACATGTTACTATGTATAGAAAACCTGAGGGAGTTTATCAAAAAATTGCTAGAACTAATAAATGAATTCATTAAAGTCACAGGCTACAAAATCAGTGTATAGAAATGTGACATTTCTATACAACAATAATGACACAGCAGAAAGAGAAATTAAGAAAACAATCCCATTTACAATTGCACTAATATTTAATAATAATAATAATAAGATACCTAGCCATAAACTTAACTAAAGAGGTGAAATACCTGTACTTTGAAAACTGTAAAGCATTGATGAAAGATATTGGAGAGGACACAAAGAAATGGAAAAATAATCCATGCTCATGGATTGGAAAAATAAATCCTGTTAAAAGGTCTATGCTACCAAAAGCAATCTATAAATTTAAGCAATCTACAAATCTATAAATTTAAGGATTCCCTAGAGAAATACCAAAGCACTTTTCATAGAGATAGAACAAATAATCATATAATTTATATGGAACCACAAAACACCCCCAAATAGCAAAGCAATCTTGAAAAAAAAGAATAAAACTATAGGTATCACAATCCCAGATTTCAAGATATACTACAAATCTGTAGTAATCAAAACACTATGGTACTGATACAAAAATGGACACATAGATCAATAGAATAGAACAGAGAGTTGAGAAATAAAGCTATGATTATGTGGTCAGTTAATCTTTGACAAAGGAGGCAAGACTCTATAATGGGAAAAAGGCAGTGTCGTCTACAAATGGTGTTAAGAAAACTGGACCACTTTCTCACACTGTATACAAAAATAAACTCAAAATAGATTAAAGACCTAGATGTGTGACCCGAAACCATAAAAATCCTAGAAGAGAGCACAGACAGTAATTTCTCTGACATTGGCCATAGCAACATTTTTCTCTAGATTTTTGAAGAAAATCTTTACTTGTAATTAGTTGTGTATATCACAACAGACTTCTGAAGAAAATACTTATAACTAGTTGTGCATATCAGAAAAAAAATGAACGTACAAAGTTTACTATAGAGTTTGATTCTAGTCATAAAATCTCAGTACACTTTTGGATATTTAACAAAATACCACATCTTTCACAGACGAATGTGATAGTATTGACATAACATATTAATAGTATGTTCATTCAATAGATAGGTAATTAACATCTATTCTGTTTCAACAATTATGGATATGGTCTTGTACTAATTTTTGCATACATTCTAGCTTGATCCCACTGTAATTGAAAGGCTCTTCCTTCCAAATTTAAAGACATGCAGAATTCACAGACCAGGAGATATGGCATAAATATGAATAAATTTTATATAATAAGATATATATAATTATTTTAATCATATAAAGAGAATATTATATGCATTATATTTTAATGTAAACAATATATAATAAAATGCTTATATTTTCAAATTATCATGTTTATAGAATTTAAGATATTTACATAATATATAATATATAATACAATAGTGTTATATATTATTGCATTAAGTATTATTATCTATGATTATATATCATATATGATATAACATAATTTATATAATATGTAAAATGTAATTATAACTTATATGTAAATTATATAAATAATATATAGATTATATCAATACATCTTATATACATATGTATAAAATATATGGCACAAATATTTATATATACATATAAATATAATCATAAATCTTCTGTCAGGCTTTTGTTGTCCATTATTCACTGTTGTTTAGAACATTCAAGCCTAAATGGGGAAAGGATGGGAGAGAGTTGAATGGACCTATATGGTATTCCAGACCTGCAACTCTGGGACCCCTTATGGCTGTTTTTTTAAAAGAGTTCTCTCTAAATAAGGAATATAATTTTTGTTAAAGGTTTTAAAGCTTATTCTGAGTTTATTTAATCATCACTGCTCTATTCTTACTAGCTTTTTTGTTTGTGTGCTTGTTTGGTTGGTTCCTTTTCAAACTATATTTACATGCTAGATGAAATGAGTCAAGTTATGCTTATAGTGCTTGGGTAAAATTATTTTAATACCAGTTCAGCTTCTGCTAAGTCAGATGGGACAGAAGTAAAGAGGATCTCCAAATTAGGGGGCTTCCTTTTTAGGATTCTTAGAGTGTATTGGGTTACTTACCTAACCAAGGGCCTTGAGGAACTTGGGAGACCTAAGAAAGGAT
Organism: Mustela lutreola; assembly: GCF_030435805.1. Classification (NCBI taxonomy): domain Eukaryota; kingdom Metazoa; phylum Chordata; class Mammalia; order Carnivora; family Mustelidae; genus Mustela; species Mustela lutreola. Next base: position 119,198,608 of record NC_081292.1, on the reverse strand, counting down.
TACCAATTGCAAAAGAAGAATTCATACTAACCTTTGGATAGTTTTGCTTAGGGATGATCCTGTTCTTTTGTGTAACTTATCCAATTAAGTAAGAGATAATGCCTGTGAACTCGAGGTCATATATTTTTAAAAAATATACCTATAAGCTTTTGAAGTATTTTTAAGGATTTCACTCTAAAATTTTTGGTATATTGTAACTCAGGTAGTGCTTTTGACTGATGGAATTAGTAAGAACAAATGAAATAAAATAAACCCAGTCTTTCAACTCAGATTTTTACAGTTTTTTGAAAAGTACAAAACAGATTTCTTTATCCCTGGATTATCTGATTAATTTAGTAACAATTAAAATTGAGGGCGCCTGGGTAGCTCAGTTGGTTGGGCATCTGCCTTCGGCTCAGGTCATGATCCTGGAGTCCTGGGATTGAGTCCTGCATCTGGCTCCCAGCTCCATGGGGAGTCTGATTCTACCTCTGACCTTCTCCCTTCTCATTCTCTCTCTCTCTCACACTCTCTCAAATAAATAAATAAAATCTTAAAAATAATAATAATTAAAGTTGAATTTTTAAGCAACAAGTTAAGGCATTAAAGCATCTCTATTTTCAGATGGTGTGATTATATGATTAAAAACCTCAAAGACCTGTGTAAAACATACTGCAAGCAATGGTATAATTTAATTAAGATAGACAGATGAAAGTTGAATAAACTTCATACATATATATTTAATTGTGTATATATAAACAAAAACTATTTGAAGTTATAATGCATTAGAAGAACCAATTCATGATTAAACACATACACACACACACACACACACACACACACAGATATACCTAGGCATAAGCTTAGTAAGAAATTGCCAAAGCCTCGGTAAGAAAAACTATAAATCACTGTTGAAAGATTTAAAGGTACACTTGAAAAAATCCAAGATATGTTTTTGGACAGGACAGCTTAACATCATAAAGATGTCAGTTATTTTTAGGTTAATATATTTAATACAATTTCAATAAAAGTGCCATTATTATTTTTCTTTCCTGATGCTAGAAATGTTGTCTATAAAACTGGTCTGAAGGAAAAAAATGAGAATAGACATGTAAATCTCACAAAAAGGAAAAGCACAATAAGAGGAACCTAATCCTATGATACATTAAATCATACTACAAAACCTCTATAATTAAAATATTATAGCATTATAGCATAAGTACAAGGAAGAAATAGACTCAAGTACATATGAAAATGTAGTCTAAAATAATTTCATATAAATAGGGAAAAGGTGAACTCATATTTATTTAAAAACTGGTATTGACATAAGTGGATGATAATAGAGATAAAGAGAAAATTAGTCCCAGTTTCTATCCTGCACACTAGAACAAATTCCAAATGTGACAGAGAGTTAAATCAAATCACAGCAGTATTAGAACAAAACATGGGTGAAAATCATAGCTTAGGCATAGGAGAAACTGCCAAACTATAATGCAAGACATAAAAGCATTAAGAGAAAATATTGATAATTTCACAGCATAAAATATTAAAAATGACAACAAACCTTTGCATGACAAAAACAAGTAAATAAAGAATACTTACCACGAGTGAAGTACAAATGACAAAATGGGAAAAATATTTGCAATTTATATTATGGACAAAGCTTAATAATCTTAATGTATAAAGAACTCACACAGAAGAAAAACATTCTATAGGTCCTATAGAAAAATGGGTAAGAGCTTTAAATTGACAGATAATAAACAAGAAATAAAAATAGCCCTTATTTGCAAAGATGCTCAACATCACTGGATACTCAAAAGACAATTTAAAGCTATACTGAGATCCTATTTTCCACTTATGCTATACTATGCAGCTGTTAAAAGATATGAGAAGGATCATTATATACTACTATGAAATTCTGTCACTGGAACTAAGATTGAGAGACTTGAGAGACATAGCCAGTCATTATAATGTACAGATCTTATTCATAAGTTGGCATAATGTCTGTTAAGTTCCAGATTAGTAAATATTTTAGGCTTTGTGTCATGCAATCTGTCACAACTATTCAACTCCGTCTTGGTAATGCAAAAACAGCCATAGATAATTTGTAAACAGATGGGCTGGATGTGACAGTGTTCCTCAACTTTACTTACAAAAACTTTACTTACAAAAATGGACAACAGCTGGATTCAGACTGCAGGCTATAGTTTGCTGACCTGAAAACTATTCAAATACATGAGACAAGCTGAACACTAACTGGATGGAAGAATAGGGACAGGATAACCAGAGTAAGCTCTTCTCTTTGGAAAGGCACAGAACAGTTACTGGACCATACAAATTCTGAAAACCTATTGAGCAAGATCTTTCTGCTCTGGAATGGGGACTATTCTAAGTTTACATACTGGTTTCTGTTCCTTTGAGTAGATTTTGTTTGTTATATTTTCTGACTGTTAGCTCTACCTTCTGGGAGTCATATCTTTTCCATTATTCTTGGTAACATCTGAAAAATACTCTCCTTGGGAGCTAAGCAGACCTTCAGACTGTGCTGAATTGTCTATTGTTGACTTAGTGTGTGAACTCCTGGCTAAGGTTGGGAACTACATTTCTTGAATCCTCTTCTCTGTACAGTTATGGGATGGAGTTGGCCAGTTAGATGAACTTTTATGAGTTTTGGAAGGCATAGGAGAGTCAAGGACATTATTCTGTGAGAGTTATAATGGTCAGACACGATGTGTAGCGAGGTGCCTGGTGGACTGCCTGTTCTCTCCTCCGGATCCAGTTCATCTTAGTTGCTGGCCATGCTGACCAACAGCTGCTTCAACCCACAAAAGCTTGGCTACAGGCCCACAGAACCTTGTATGGAACTCTCTACAAGCTCTTCCCTTGCCAGGTCCTCTCTGGCAGTGAGTTACACAGTCTTCTTATATTTTCCTGCAAGTTCTAACTTGTCTCTGTGCCAGTGCTTCAGATGAAAGTCATTAGTAACTATTCCTCTGATCTTACAACTCCTGCTTCCAAGCCCTTCACTTTCCTAGGTCCACCTACATTTAAATAACTTGTAATTCTAGTATTTTATCCCTCATTCCTTGTAACACTCAGCAGTTCCTCTGGTTTCCTGACTTAGCCTCAACTGATAGACTGCCCATTGAAAATTGAAGGCTAAGACCTTTTTATGTGTCAAATGGTTTTTCTTTTTAGTTCTCTCCAATAAAGGGGCAGATAATATTTTGACTGATAATATAATCTATTTTATTTTACGTCATCTCAAAAGGAACTTGGTATCAGTTTTATGCCCGTTTTCCAACTATATTTTAACTGACCAACTAGATTCTAAAACCCAGGATGCCAGATACTACCTTTTGTCCAATTAAAAAAGAAATTCTACTCTGAATTAGACATGAATTAAATTGAAAAATACTATACATCTTTTGAAAAACAATTATTCATCCAAGGAATTCCATTATAAAAAATTACTGCCTGGTGATTAATATTAAATGTTAATATTAACATTTTTTTTCCTAAAAAATGTTTGTCTATTGAGTATGGCATGACACCTAGTTTTTCACAGATTTTCTCTTTGGGAAAGAAAACAAAAAAAAATTCAAAACATGCAAATGCCTGAAGATAGAGTTAGAAATGGAATGTTTATAAATTATATTTTATCCTCCAAGCTTAAATTCACAACTATACAAATGCTTAGCTATTTTACTGTTATTTGTGGATTTGCTTAAAAGAAAGCCTTTTAGTGTTTAGTTAGATAGTACAACTTTCAGTAGGATATACTATTTTATGGCAGATTCGGGAGCTGAACTATATTCATTTTTTTAATCTACTGAAACATTTGTTTGGTACTTATTTTTGCAAAAGGTGACATTAATTTGTGATAGGCTTTTAATTATACTTTTTTTTTGTAATATTACTACTTTTCCCAAGAAGCAAATTTTAAAATACCCAAGGCAAGCCATGAAAATAAGCCTGTGCCAAAATTCCAAAGTCAAAGTAGGGTGATTGAACAGGAAGAACTGTGCCTTTGAGTGAGGTACATTGAATAAGTAATCCCAAATCTTCCTTTGCTCCAGTAAAATAACCTATTTATTCCTTTGTCATGGCTTTGTTTTATTTTTAGATAGAATGTGCTTCCTGTCTCCTTGACTTTGTATTTTGCTATATTACTTATTTTAACCGAAAAGAAATTAGCAAATATGGTGAAAACTTGCTAGATTGGTATCACTTTCTGTGCTTTTATATCACCAGAAGGGCGTCCCTTGTTGTTCCTAGATGTTCCTCTAGCAGGTCCTTGCTGTACCTCTAGCATGTGAACTGGAATGAGACATGGAAATAGAGCTGCCCAGCCCACCTACAGGCACATGAGCCCAAAATACATGCTATGAAAGTTGTGTTTATAAGAACAGGAAGACAAAACAATTTATGTAACAGTTTTAGATTGATTTATAACAAGCACTTAAACATATGGCATATGGGCTTCTATTTATTTTTATTGTTATTACTATTTTTAATCTTGCCCTGGACTTTGCAAAAGTTAAAGGCTGGTCTGCAGTAAGATAAAATTCCAGACTTCTATTTGTCGTGTACACACACACTTTCTGCCTCTGTGGGTGTGTGCATGTGTGTGTGTATGTGTGCATGTGCATGCTAGGACTGTGTGGAGACCTCTAAAGTGCTGGTCCTAGAGGGAAACCTGGACTGTTTGTGGGGAGGAGAGGTGAAATAGTAAGGTCATTCCCAACATTCATGTTCATTTTGAAGGCATTGAGTTGTGGGTCTTTTAGTTGTGTTTTTGAAGGTTTTTAACACGTTGGAAGGAATTGGCCAGAACTATCACTTACATCTTCGAATTTCAAAGAAAAATATAGTGAGTGCTATAGACTGTTTGTGTTCCCCCAGATTCATATGTGGAAACCTAATCCCTGACTTGATGGTATTTGGAATGGAACTCTTGGGAGGTGATTAGATCACTAGTATGGAGCACTCACAAATTGGATTAATACTCTTATAAAAGAGGTCCTACAGAGCCCACATCCTTTCTGCCATGTGAGGCAGCTGCTGTGAGCCAGGGAGTAGGTTCTCCCTAGACACTGGATCAGCTATTGGACTTTTCAGCCTCCAGAACTGTGAGAAATAAATGTCGTTTATAAGCTACCCAGTATCTGGTATTTTTTATAGCAGCCCTGATGAACTAAACTAGCAAGTCTAAGGTGTCTCTTTTCCTTTCCCTATATAACAGCCACTCCTCTGAGGTGCCCCACTGCATGCTGTTCTTTGCCCTAATGTGGTTTCTGTTATCCTTCAAAGTTAAGACCAATGTCTATTTAAATTTAAATCTGATTACTGAGTAGAAATGCTGGAACACAGAAGACGTAATGAAATGTTTTATTCTAGGCCTTGAAGTCCTGGATATTTTTTTAGTTCATTCTCTGTAAACAACAACAACAATATCAAAACTCCCAAAACCAAAACGTTCTCCTCTGCATCAGATAACCCCAGAATACAGACAATGCAGATTTCCTCTCTTAGCCTAGAAAGATTCTTGATACTTAATTCTGGTTCTCTCTCTGATAGTTTTGGTGGAGCCATAACCCACTTAGCTAGATTTTAAGGATCACCTTCATTCCTAGATACACATGTAATGCTCAGGATATTCCCAGAACATACACCAAAAGAAAAGCAGGGGTGTGGGGGGAACACATTCACATTGCAGGATGATCTCATATGCTTGAGCTTAGTCAAATTCGCAGTTTATCAAAGTCATTGATAAATCAAAGTCATTTCACTTGCATACTGAAACTCTGATTTAAATTTTCAAGCCTCCATAATTTTAAAATCAATAAACATTTATTATTATTCCTACTTGTTCCTCCAAATAAATCACTGTATAATTTTACCTCTTAATTCTCAAAGGTGTAATATAAAAATATTGATTTTAGTAGTTTTTGTGTGCTTCTAAAAAGGATATTTATTTATACATACGCAACCCTTTGGCATGATGCCTAAGGCAATGGAGATTATTGCTACAAATAATGTATGAAAAGCTTTAATTTTAAAAATCTTTTATAGAATATAACAGTCTTACAGAAAAGTACACACAAATTACAAGTTTTCAGGTTGATGGATTTTTGCAAAGTGAACATACATGAACACTCAGCCTCCAGATTCAAAAATGATAGAATATGCCAGTGCCCAGAAACTTCCCTCTTTCCCCTCCCAGTCACTATCCCCTGAAAAAGATAACTGAAGTCATATTTCTACACCATTGATGAATTTTGTTTGATATTGGACTTCATATAAGTTGAATCCCACAATAGGAAAACTGTTGTGCCTGCTCTAAAAAACAGCAGCAACAACAAAACAAAAAAAAAACAACAAAAAAAAAAACAAATCCCCTCAACATTGTGCCTATGCATTTCACCCATGTTTTTGGATTTAGCAAGAATTTGTTCATTATTGTATAATATGCTTCCACATGAACATACCACAATATCATCCATTTTCTGTTAATGGACATTTGTTTCCAGATTTTAGCTATTATGGAAATGGGATTATGAATATTCTTGTATATGTCCTTTGATGAACACACGAATGGATGCATAGCCAAGAATTGATGCTAGGTCAAAGAACATGCCTGTTTACAACTTTAGTTGGTACCACGGGGCAGTTTTCTAAAGTGATTGTATCAATTTATACTCCTAGTAGCAGTGCATTCTTATTTACTTCCTCAAATACTTCGTCAACACTTGCTTTTCTCCATCTTTTTCATTTTAGCCATTCTGGTGGCTATGTAGTGGTAGCTTATTTTGGTTTTAATATACATCATTTTTTTGATATTAATGATGTTGTACACATTATCATATACTTATTGGCTCTGGAGATCCCTTTCTCTGAAGGACTTGGTTAAGTCTTCTACCCAATCTTCTGTTGGAACATTTGTACTTATTTAAAAAAAAAAATTGAGTTGCAGAAGTTTTTAAAGACTTAAACTTTTTAAAGACATTTTGAAAACATTTAAAAAATATCTGGAATTGAGTCTTTTATATATGCTACATATTTTTCTCCCACTCTGTGGTTTACCTTTTCTCTTTCTTAATGATGTTTCTTGATAAACAGGAATCCTTAATTTTAATATAGTAGTAATGTATCCAATTTTCCTTTACTAGTGCTTGTTATCTGTTTAAGACTTCTTTGCCTGACCCTAAGTGATGAAGATACTCTCTAATATTTTCTTTTTTTTTTAAGACTTTTTGTTGTTGTTGTTGTTGTTCATTTTGGAGAGATACAGAGACAGAGAATGAGAGAGCACAAGCAGGGGGAGAGGCAGAGGGAGAGGGAGAAGCAGAATCCTTGCTGAGCAGACAGCTGGACACGGACCAGGACCTGGAGATAATGACCTGAGTCAAAGGCAGATGCTTAACCATCTGAGCCACCCAGGTACCCCTTTCCAATATTTTCTTTTAGAAGTATGTATAAGATAGCTTTACTTCTTTAAATTTTTTTTTTTTTAAATACTGTTTATTTGTCAGAGACAGGTCATGATCCCCTGGGAACATGCCCTGAGCCGAAGGAAAAAGCTTAACTGACTAAGCCACACAGGCATCCCAAGACAGATTTACTTTTTAGAAATAATTTCCTTATTTAGTATAATAAAATAATAGAGCCAAGTGCCAATAGTATCTTGCTAGGTTAAAGGTCCTTCAGTGAGCAAGCACAGAATAAATAAATGGCCAGAACTGAAAAGATGTGATATATATATATATATATATATATATATATATATATATATATTTTTTTTTTTTTTTAATCAGATAGTTAATATGAATTGTGACCAAGAAGTTACTGACTTTCTGCAAAAGCAGAAAACATAAGTCTAAATGCATGTCATTTTCTACAAAGTAGTTGAATTAACTAGCACTTTTCAAGTTATATTAACAGAAATCTAGCCTGTTGAAGCCCAAAGAGACATAAGGTGACTTGGGTATTTCATGGAATCTAAGGGGCATAGTAGCAGATAGGCTTTGGGAACCAGTGGGAACTTAAGTGTGTCACTGCACAGCAACCCAGGTAATTCTCTCAGTTCCTATTTATCAGTTTTGCCTCTCAAGCATATCTTGTTCATTCTGCTCTCTTTCTGTAGAATGGCGCCTTAGTCTGCTCATTTGGGCTGTTACAACAAATATAGACTGGGTGGCTTATAAACAGGAGGAGTATATTCTTCACAGTTCTGGAGGCTAGAATTGCAAGATCAGTGAGACAGATTCTGGTGAGAACCCTCTTCTGGTTTGTGGATTGCTTACTTCTCTTTGTATCCTCACATGGCAGATAGAGAGCAAGAGAGTTATCTGGGGTCCTTTTATAAGATCACTAATACCATTCATGAGGGCTCCACAATCATGACCTTATCACCCTCCAAGGCCCACCACCTAATATTATCACATTCAGGATTAGAAATTCAACATATTGGGGGTATATGCACGTTCAGTCTGTAACAAGTTGCTTCCCTGTTTCCCAGACCAGATATTAGAAAATAAATTCTAAGTGCTTGTAAATAGATTTCCTCCACTCAAGAGATCAGACAGATGTATCTGGAATCCCATATCCCTAGAGAAAGGTGCTCATTGGCTTTGTTTGGGCAAGTGTCCATTCCTAGTCCAATCAGTTATGACAGGATAACGCATAGGAGGCATGTGGCAGGAAATATCACATTTATTAATGTGATTTCTTAGAGCCTTCCCATTATAACCAAAGGGATATTTGAGTTTGGGGAGGAAGTTGTTTATCAATTCAAAAGGTGTCAGCTTCAGAAGACTCTGGTGAAAGCTAACTTGAGGATATAATATTGAGGATAATTTATTGATCATGTTAAGCAGGTTAGATCCTTGTTTTGTTTTGTAACTTTTTATCTTAAAATGATTATAGATTTACAGAAGAGTTGTACAGATAGTACACAGAACTCCTGAATACAGTTCATCCAGCATCCCCTAAAGCTAACATCTTATATAACTATGGCACATTTACTAAAACTAAGAATTAACATTATACATTATTATCTAAACTGTGGACTTTAACCTGGTTGCACCAGTGTTCCAAATAATGACCTTTTTCCATTCTAGGATCTGAACCAGGATATCACACAGTATATTTAGTCATAGCGTTGCCATGTTCCTCTCCAATAAATGACAATTTCTCAGTATTCCCTTGTTCTTTGTTATCTTGGCTCTTTTGAAGAGTACTGGTCAAGAATTTGTAGAACGTCCATCAGTTTGGGTTTATTTATTATTTTCTCATGATTAGATTGAGGTTATGGGTGGAGAGAATACCAGAGAGGCAATATGTTCTTTGTTCATATAACGGTCATCTTAACAGGGGAATAGGATAGAGACATGACTTATAACAGGATGTAAGCTTTCATCACTTGGTTAAGGTGGTGTCTGCCAGGTTTCATCACTGAGAAGTTACTATAAATTTGGAAGCAAATGTTAAAACCGGCACAGTAAATAATGAGTATTTCAGGGGCAATAGTTTGAAAGTGAGGGAAGTATCTTCTTACTCCATAAAGTTTCACCCATTTGAGCATTAATCTATGGATCTTGCTTGCAGCAGTTTTTGTGTCTAATGGTGATGTTCTTTTCCATTAGTCTTCATTTATGCTTTGCAATGATTTTGGAAAGTGTGTTTATTTCTTCTCCCTAGTTTATTAATGGATTCAATCATTTATGTAGATCAGTATGGGCACATGGGTGTTTATTTTTTGGATCATAATCCAATACTAAATTTATTTATTGTGCTGTCCAAATTGTTCCAGTTTTGGCCATCTGAACTCTTTCAAATTGGCTTTTATGTCCTTTTGCCATGTACTCATTCTTTTCTTCTCCCTCTCAAGGCATTTTATTTTACATCTTTAAAAAAATGGCCAGATTCATCAGTATTTACCCTGTTCCAGTTCTAGAATCTTCCATTTCTCCAGGAAATCCTAGTTCCTTCTATTGGGGAATGGTATTTAGAAATTCAGATCTGGATCTTAGGCATGCTGATGGCTATGGGAGCATTACTGTTTCTAGGTCCTTTCTGCTCACAGAGTTAGGAAATATCTGTATGTATTTCAAGTCATGTGTGCACAGATATCTATAATTACTCCTAGTATCTATCTTCAAACATATAAAAATAAACATGAGTTCATACTGATATCTCTGACTCCAGTATTGTACCTCTGGATTTGTTTCAGTTTTCCCCTTTTACTCATTTGTAATTTTATTCTCCAACAGTAAGAAAACTCATGCCAGGTTCTTTTTCTGTGATATCATAATAAGTTGTTTCAGCTATGCTTTGAGGATTATCTCCATTTTACTGATGAGGAAACACTTAACTTAATAAGCTTAAATGATTGTCTATATGCACAAAGAAAAACGGTAGAGCCCATGGATTCAATGTTACCTAAGTGTCATGATTACTCATCGACTTATGGTTAAGGATATATGCTTACTATGATAAAACTATCTTGTTCAAAGTATTTTTAGAGCTGGTCTTTTTAAATAACAACTTCACTGAGATGTAATTCACATCTTATAAAATTCATCCATTTAATCCTTACAAGTCTTGACTCTTTAGTATATTCACAGAGTTGTGCAATCATCACCATTATTTAATTTTAGAACATTTTTATCACCTTCCCATTCCCCCAAATCTACAGTCATTAGCACTAACTATCCATTACCCCTGACCTCAGGCCATGGCAACCACTAATCTGCCTATGTCTCAATAGATTTGCCATTTGGAGATATTTCAAGTAAATGGAACTATACAATGACTGACTTTTTCACTTAGCATAATGTTTTCAAGGTTCAAACATGTTGTAGCAAGAATCAGTACTGAATTTCTTTTTTAAAAAATAGATTTTAAACTGAGGGTTGCTGGGGGGAGGTGGGTTGGGCGAAGGGGGGTGGGGTTATGGACATTGGGGAGGGTATGTGCTATGGTGAGTGCTGTGAAGTGTGTAAACCTGGCGATTCACAGACCTATACCCCTGGGGATAAAAATATATTATATGTTTATAAAAAATAAAAAATTTTAAAAAAGATAAAAAAATAGATTTTATTTATTTTTTTAAAAAGATTATTTATTTATTTATTTGTCAGAGAGAGAGAGAGCGAGAGCGAGCACAGGCAGACAGAGTGGAAGGCAGAGTCAGAGGGAGAAGCAGGCTCCCTGCGGAGCAAGGAGCCCGATGTGGGACTCAATCCCAGGACGCTGGGATCATGACCTGAGCCGAAGGCAGCTGCTCAACCAACTGAGCCACCCAGGCGTCCCTAGATTTTATTTTTTTAGAGCACTTTTAGGTTCACAGAAAAGAGGAACAGAAAGTACAGAGAGTTTTCATGTATCCCCTGCTCTACTCAGCCTCCACCACTATCAGCATCCTGCACCAAACACGTACTTTTCTATAATCAATGAATATACGTTGGCACATCATTATTACCCAAAGTCCACAGTTTACGTTAGGGTTCACTCTTGTTGTATATATTTTATGTATAATGACATGTATCCACCATTAAGTATCATACAGACTTGTTTCACCATCCTAAAAATCCTCTATGCTCCACCTAGTCATCCCTCCATATCCCTGACTCCTAGCAACCAGATCTTTTTACTTTCTCCATAGTTTTGTCTTTTACTAAACATAATCTTTTTGGACTCATATACTATGCATTCTTTTCAGGGTGGCTTCTTTCATTGAGTAATATGCATTTAATTTTCCTCCATGTGTTTGCATTGTTTGATTGTGTATTGTATTTTAGTGCTGAAAAATACTCCATTGTCTGGATGCACCACAGTTTACATCTCCTAAAGGACATTTTGGTTGCTTCCATGTTTTAGCAATTAAGAATAAAACTGGTATAAACATTCATGCACAGGTTTGTGTGTGGAGGTGTTTTCAGCTCCTTTGAGTCAATACCAAGGAGCATTATTGCTGAATCATATGGTAAGAGTATGTTTAGTTTCTTAAAAATTATTTTTATTAACATATAATATATTACTTGCCCCAGGGGTACAGGTCTGTGGATCATTAGGCTTACACATTTCACAGTACTCACCATAGCACGTACCCTCCCCAATATCCATAACCCAACCATCCTATCCCTACCTCCCGCCCACCAGCAACCCTCAGTTTGTTTTGTGAGATTAAGAGTCTCTTATGGTTTGTCTCCCTCCTGATCCCATCTTGAAGAGTATGTTTAGTTTTGTAAGAAACTGCCAAATTGTCTTCCAAAGTGGCTGTACCATTTTGCATTCACACCAACAATGTATGAGAGAGTTCCTGTTGCTGTACCAGCATTTGGTTTTGTCAGAATTTTGGATTTTGGCCATTTTAATAGATATCTCATTGCTTTAATTTGCAATTATTAATGATATATAATATTGATCATGTCTTTATTTTTATTTTATTTTTTTAAAGATTTCATTTATTTATTTGACAGACAGAGGTCACAAGGGTCACAAGTAAGAAGAGAGGCAGGCAGAGAGAGAGAGAGGAGGAAGCAGGCTCCCCACGGATCAGAGAGCCCAATACGGGGCTCAATCCCAGGACCCTGGGATCATGACCCGAGCTGAAGACAGAGGCTTTAACCCACTGAGCCACCCAGGTGCCCCAATCATATCTTTAAATTTTTATTTTCCATCTGCATGTCTTCTGTAATGAGGTGTCTATTCAGGTCTTTTGCCCCCCTTAAATCATGGCATTTGTTTTTCATAGTTACCATTATTTTGAGGCTGCTGGTTGTCAAAGCTGCCACAAAGCTGGTGAGAGGGGAATAGGAATAAGGCAAGCTGAATTACCCATGAAGGTTAATGCTCTTATCAGGATTCAGCTGTTTTTCTTGAAACATTGAGAGCTTTTGTTTAATATTCAGAGTTCTGTAAAATTTTATTTTGATAATTATTGTCAGTATTTTTACTTTTTTATGTAGGAGCTGATTTTTGGACGTCCTTACTCCATTATTCTAGAAGTCCTTCTTCTACAGCTAGTCTTTGAAATTACACTTCAGGGCAACTCAATTATTCATTTTGATTTTGGCATTAGCCTCTTATTATATCTTCTGGAGTTTGGTATATTCCACTTTAAACTTTGGTACTTTAAATTCATACCATATTGAATTAGTGTGTTGCTTCACTTTTTACAATTTTTCTTAAGCACTCTAATCTTAAAGGTATAGAAGACCTTCCAGAATTTTTAAAATGTTAATTGGAGTTAGTTCCTGTTTTATCCTGCTTCTTTGTAATCTTTAAAGAGAGGAAAGGGCACTGAGGATGGACGTGGGGTAACATAGACTTAAACGGACTGAATTAATTGCCAACTGGTGACCATGTCATGCTGAGGACTTTCTTCCATGCTGCTATCCTCTATGAGAGAGGTGTTCAGTCTATCTGGTTCCTCACCACAGTCAACCCGGGGGGGGGGGCACATTAAAGGTTATTTCCTTCTTACTTCCATCCCCTTGTAGTTCCTAGCACATTCATTGGTAGAATTATCCAATATCTACTATTATCTACAACAGATACCATAGGCCTAAAGATATATGCCTCATTTATAAAATCTGCATAATGGTAATCCAGTAAATCATAATCACTATCTGAACATATAGTGTCATGCAGGATTGCACATTAATGCATCATATTGATCAAAATTGTTTTGGTTCATAACAAAGGAAAATTGAGTTGAAAGAAAATTTGATTATATAAACCATTTTATGTAATCATATTTTTGAGCATTTGGAGAGAGGCTTTGCTAATGTATCATTAGCAATTTAATTCTTTTTCAGAAAAAAATTGCTTGTTTTTACTTATATATTTCTATATTCTCTCAGACATTATTGTACCTCAGAAATATCATTCTTTAAAGCTTTTATTTATTTATTTATTTAGAGATTATTTGGGAGCTGGGGGAGGGGCAGAAGGAAAGGGAGAGAGAGAATCTCAAGCAGATGCCACGCTGAGCATGAAACCTGTTCCTGGGCTCCATCCCAGTACCTTGAGATTATAACCTGAACTGAAATCAAGAGTTGGACATTTAACTGACTAAGTCACTCAGGCTCCCTGTATCTCAGAAATATCTTTAATATGAAGATGTAATGCATGAAAAAAATCTAAAAATAGGCTGTTAGTTTAGAAAAATAGTGAACTATTACTGGGTATTTTTTGGAATAATTTAAGCACCTTTGATGAAGACTGAAAAATTATTTCGTATTATTTTTTTCCTTTCTTTCTTTAATGGTAGAAGCTCTTATTTTTACCTTAGGAGGAAAAGTAGAAATCATCCTCTCAAAAAAGAACCAATATCCTCTTATCCCTATTGCAATTTGCTAAGTTCTAACAAATAGGATATAAGCCTGTAGGTATAATACCATAGAAATATTGTTATTCCCATTTTGTAGGTGTAACAGTTGCATACAGAGCAGTTAGATAAGTTGCTAAAAGTTACACAGCTCAGGATCTAGTAGGATCTGGAAACAACCTGTATCCTTATTACTTTAAGTATTTTTTTAAAAAATTCATGATAATTGTTCCTTTTCTTGTCACCTGGTTACTTTTTCTCTTGGGTACATTTACACTGATTGTTACAACTAATCTTTATTGCTATATAATTCGGATACTTTAATCCTTTGTGGTTTAAAATTTTGGGTGTTCCATATTTTACTGAATCTAAAACAGTATTAATTTTAAGACCCTATTGTTTTAAATGCCATTGAGATGTTAAATATTGCTATTAAATATAAGATGACATCAGTTATAATATGAGTCCTGATTTCAGTGTTACTAAAATTAAAAAAAAAGTCAGGATAAAAATATCATAATCTCTGTGTGTTGGTCATTTAGGTTTAGGTTTTCCCAGTTTTTGCCATTTCAGAAAGCAAGCAGCAACGTAATACTCACACCCATTAGGATGGTTACTATCAAAAAACCCAGAAAATAACCAGTGTTAGGGAGGACGTGGAGAAATTCGAATCCTTGTGCACTGTCGGTGGGAGTGTAAAATGGTACAGCTGCTGTAGAGAACAGTATGACAGTTTAAAAAATTAAAAAATAGAATTGCCATATGATCCAATGATTCCATTTCTGAATATATATCCAAAATAATCAAAAGCAGGGATTCAACGAGATATTTGTATGCCCATGTCTATAGAAGCATTATTTGCCATAGTTAGAAAGTAGAAGACCCAAATGTCCATTAATAGATGAATAGATAAACAAATGTGATGCATTCATATGATGGAATATTATACAGCCTTAAAAGGGAATGAAATTGTAACATATGCAACAGCCTGGATGAACCTTGAAGACGTTCTGCTCAGTGAAATAAGCTAGTCACAAAAGGACAGATACTGTCTGATTTGCTTATGTAAGGTGTTTAGAGTAGTCAATTCATAGAGATACAAAGGAGAATGGAGGTGGGAATGGAGAGTTATTATTTAATGGGTACAGAGTTTTAGTTTTGCAAAATGAAAAGGTAGTGATGATGACACAATAATGAAGATATACTTAATGCCACTAAACTGTACACTTAAAAATGACTAAGTTGATCAGTTTTATGTTATGTTTATTTTACCACAATAACAAGATGAAGAGCAACACAAATTGATTGGCGCTCAATACAGTAAAAAATAAACAAAACAAAACAAAACAAAACACCCTTGCCCCAATTCTTAGAATTCTATCAAAATGCTTAAAGGCAAAGCCTGTTCATGATACTTTAACCTGTATGTTTTTAGATTTAGAGAATTTTTATAAGCTTGAAGAATTCTAAATTTTAAAAAAATTTTAAATTTTTTGATAACTTCAAATTTGAGGAATATTCCTATTTAAAAAGTCTATACTTTTGACTAATATATAATTACAGCAGCTAAATTATTCCCTGACATTTCTGTCATTCATTCGATGTATTATACTGAGTGCATTCTATGTATCAGATTTTCAAACAGGCATATAGAGCCCTAAACACATGTGTTCTCTGTTCTCATGAAGCTTTTAATCTAGCCATTATTTTCTGGCAAGACCATCTGACAACAGGTTAGGCTAGGTTTCTCAGGAAACCCAAGGTAGGGATATTTTTGGAAAGTGAGCATGTTTTTATTAAAAAGAAATCATAATGAGGAAGTGGTGATGCAACATGGAGGCTTAAATGGGTAGGAGAAGAATAAATGAAACAAGATGGGATTGGGAGGGAGACAAACCATAAGTGACTCTTAATCTCACAAAACAAACTGAGGGTTGGTGGGGGGAGGGGATTTGGGAGAAGGGGGTGGGATTATGGACATTGGGGAGGGTATGTGCTTTGGTGAGTGCTGTGAAGTGTGTAAACCTGGTGATTCACACACCTGTACCCCTGGGGATAAAAATATATGTTTATAAAAAATAAAAAATTAATTAAAAAATATATAAATGAATAAATTATATATATATAAAAGAAATCATAATAAATATTTAAAATAATGAAATATTTATTGATACACATGAAATGTGAAAATTTCCCCATCATTACCATCTCCTTGCGACAGTCCTGCTAGTTACTTAGAAGTAAAAGTAATTGACAATTTAGTGAGTATCCTCACAAATCTATTTCTATGCATTGAGAGACATAGAGTTCTATAGTTCACTTAAAACAGCTAACAGTGTATCACAGATATTATCTTGTGTTAGTCCAGTTAGATTTCCTCATTCCTTTTTAACAACTACTTAGTATTTTTTTCTATGTATTACAATTTACTTAACCGTTGATGTACATTTTAAAACTTTGCAAAGTTTTTCCTTTTACATATAAACTGTAAACATCCATGTACAAGTTATTATTTGCTTATGTTAACTATAGTAATAAGACAGTAGCTGGGAAGAGAAATACATAGGTGAAAATGTGCACATTAAAAATTTGTTCAGAGGGCACCTGGGTAGCTCAGTTGATTGTCTGCCTTCTGCTCAGATCATGATCCCAGGGTCCTTGGATTGAACCCCGTATCAGGCTCCCTGCTCCATAGGGAGCCTGCTTCTCCCTCTGCCTGCTGCTCTGCCTGCTTGTGCTCTCTCTCTCTCTGTGTCAAATTAATAAAGTCTTTAAAAAAATAAATTAAAAAGTAAGACAAAAATTTTTTAGACACTGCTAAATCTCTTCTTCCAAAGTTTGGACCAATTTATAGTTCCACAAGGTGTTACAGGGTACATTTTTTAACCTCTGTGACAACACTGGATTTTATTCATCTTTGTTTTATAACAATCAGTTGGATAAAACAGGAGATACACACACACACACATGCGCATACATATATTTACTTATTTATTTTTTGAAAATTTATTGTTTTGTACACATAATAATTATGTTAATAAACTCTCCAATACGTAAGACAGGATCTTAAACATCTTAACACTCCAATGCACAAAATAAACCCTATAATTTATGGGTGTTAAAATGCCTGTATAATCTAACATTTTTTTATTTAAATTCAATTAGCCAACATCTAGTACATAATTACTTTCAGATGTAGTGTTCAATAATTTATCAATTGCATATAACACCCAGTACTCATCACAGACATGATATTTTTATATTTGTCTGAATTTTAGCATTATATGTAGACCATTAAATCTACCTGTCTTTTTCCTTTCTTCCTAACAACTACAAATATTAAAATATTATTGAATACAGTGAAGAAGGCAATTTTTCCAGTGTCATGCTCATTTCAACCCAATTCTTTTCTTTTCTTTCTTCTTTCTTTCTGTCTTTCTCTCCCTCTCTCTTTCTTTTTTTCTAAGGTTTTTATTTATTTATTTGTCAGAGAGAGAGAGCAAAGCAGGGGAAGCAGCAGGCAGAGGGAGAAGTAGGCAGAGGGAGAAGCAGGCTCCCTGCTGAGCAAGGAGCCTGAAGCAAGACTCACTCCCAAGAGCCTGGAATCATGACCTGAGCCAAAGGTAGCCACTTAACGGACTGAGCCACCCGGGCATCCCAGGGAATCTATTTCTAATCCGAAAGTTACTTACACCAAGCTGATAGAACTTCGAAGTTCCTCTATGCAAAGTTACACATGTGATATCTTTCCACACAATCATCTACTTTTAGAGTTAGTCTTATTATTTTAAATTTATACATATTATAAAAGTGATGTACTTTGCTCCTGCAAAGCAGCATCACATTGGGAATTAAAAGATTGGTGTTCCACTTTACACTCTGCCACACACTAACTCTGTGGTCTTGAATGTCTTTTAATCTTCTTGGAACTAAGGTCCAATAATTGTTTAAAAGAACATGTTGGAAATGATTTTGAAAGTATTAAACTATTATCATTATAATCCCTCACATAACTTTTGGTAATTGGCACATGGTAGATAGTCAGTGTTTTAATGGAAGAATGAATTCAATAATATTGCTTGTAAGGTGCAGTTAAACGCCCCATAAGATAACCTACTGAATGATCTTGATGTTCTCTTTCCTAGAGTGTTTGATGGAGAAAGAAAGGATCAAAATAGTGTGGTTAAATCAGTAAACATTAATTAAGCCTTCGTATGTGTCACACCATGCTAGCTACTGGAATTCTGGGAAGGAGTAGGGAGAATGTTTGCTCATAGGTATTGGTGTCTGTTTTGATCCATAAAAGGAAACCCATACTATTTACTGATAGGTTTTCTGTTCCTCATGTATTCTGTGAAATGTTAGGACTATTTAGAACCATTAGAATTATTGAGCTTTAAGTTCTGATCAACTGCATAAACAATTCTTATCAATTGGATTTGGTTTTAAACATTTATTTTAATTCAGTAAAGCCAGGTTCACAATGCATGAGTTAGTCAGTCCTTCTAAAACAGTGGGTTGTAACCAGGCTCTTCGTTGGAATTATCTGGGGAAATTTAACCACCACCAGTTCCTGGTTGTCTGCTTTGGTCCTGAGCATCAGTCTTTTTTTAAACTCCACAAGTGATTCTAATATGTGCATGAATATGAATTGAGAACCACTGCTTTGAGGATTTTCTTGATATATTTATTCTGTGCCTTTCAGGAGAAACTAATTTCACATGCATATTTAAAATTCTTTTTTTTAGGGCACTTGGGTGGCTCAGTGGGTTAAGCCTCTGCCTTCGGCTCAGGTCATGATCTCGAGGTCCTGGGATCAGTCCTGCTCAGGCTCTCGGCTCAGTGGTGAGCCTGCTTCCCCTCCCCCTCTCCGCCTGCCTCTCTGCCTACTTGTGATCTCTGTCTGTCAAATAAATGAATAAAATCTTTAAAAATCATTATAAAATTCTTTTTTTTTTTTTTTTAAGTGAAGAGGATTGCATTCCTATTTGGTCTTTAATAACCAACAGTGATTAGTACTGCTGGTACCACAAGTGAATTCTGCCCCCTAAGCAGTGCAGCCTGGCAACCTAAAGCCCTTTGGTCAGGAGGTCTCTGAACATGTGCAATTTTTAAACTGGAAAACTCTTGGATCACAGTCCATTGATCCTAATCCTGTTAGAACCCACTCCTCATAATGCAAGGAAAAAAATATTTTTTTGGGCTGGTCTCTAGGAGGATCATTGGTCTTCAGTGGTTCCCTGAAATTTAATGCAGCATTTTCTATGTAGGTATTAGTGGGTATTTTTGGAAGGGAAGTTCTCTACTTTAAATCAGATATTCAAAGGGGACTGTGAACTTATCTAGAAGTGTTGAAAGAACCATTGCTTATTAATATAAAAACATGGAATACCTCGTGTTTGGAGAAGAAAGTGCTTAGGTTTGATGTCTCCCTAAAAACCAGTCTGATAAGAGTTAGGAGGGTGGTTCTTGACACTCCAGAAAAAATTTGAGAATGCCTCCTACTTCTTCCCACTGCGTTTCTAAGAATGACTCCACGGCAGAGGAAGGTGAATGTGAAAGGGTTCAATATATCCAAGTATCTTTCTTTTCTGGAAATGAGTCATTACAGTTTCTTCTTATTGCACTTTCTGTTCCTTCAGAATTTAAAGAAAACTTTTTTCATTTCCCGCATTTTGAAACTTTGCCTTATACTTATTGTTGTTTGGCATTATAACTATGTATATTAGTTTTTTATTGTCTGTTTTGTTCATAGGTAAGTGCCATGTGGTATGGATGCTGTCTTATTACAATTACTCTGTTTTTTACTGATGCTGTTTAGGATGGTGCCTGACATGTATTAGGTGCTCATGAAAGGTTTGCCAAATGAAACTTAAATCAATATCCACTTCTTCACTTGACTCTGGGGAAATTATTACAATGTCCTTTCACTGTCTCCATTCATGGATATTTATAGCCAAGACAATTCCAAAAGGTATAATTCAGTTTATAGTCTAAACAAATAAATACATATGGCAGCATAACTAGCATATAATCATGGCCTCCTAAATGATTGATTCCTTGATTAATTGAATAACAGAGACCCCTTGACTTCATTCTCAAGTTTATGTATAAAGGCTGATGGGAAGTACAGTGAGGTTTGTAGGAAAAAAAACCAACCAACCAAACAAACAAACAAAAACATTGACATGGCAGTCCAGATACTTGCAATCTAGATTTATCTCTGCAACCACGAGACCTTGGAGCAAATCAGTTCATATATGAATGAGAGGGTTGAAGCACCTGATTAATAAGGTCCTTTCCATACTTAAGATCTCAGGTATGTTTGCTTCCCAAGGTAACAATGGATATAATAAATACAAGGAATTGACATGTAAGATTCACAACTCTTGGAAATCTTTAAAATGGTAGTGAATAGCAAAAGAATTTAGCTTTCTGTGTTTGGGCTCACTGATAAGCTGTGTGTCTTTTATGATTTAGTTTTTAGAGTCTTTTATGATTTAGTTTTCAAAATACCCAGATTTTTGATAGGCTGAGCTCCCATTTTCTTCTAATTCCTTAAGTATGCCCAACTTCTCTGGGATACTGTACAAATTACTACTTTTGTCTTAATAGAATTTGGTCACTGGCATTCTCAAGACTTGGGCTAGATGTCCTGTATGACCTTTTAGAGGTTGTCAGACCACTCTGAGCTTACCTATATTCTAAAGAGCTCACATCATTTCCCACACCACACTGTCTGTTTCTCACTAGAGAGACTATGAGCGTTAAAGAGTATGCTAGTCCATAGTAGATGTTCCTTCAATTTTGGTTAAATGAATGAATAAGTGAATGGAACATTTGTATGGTTATAGTTAAATAAGCCAATAAACCAAAGGTTTTTTTTTTCTTTATTTAAATTGGAATAATTCATTTCCAAAAAACACTATTACACTGAAATTATTCTTTATTTTCAAACATTCACTCCCCATGAGCATCAAAACTTGACATTGAAGTTCAGATGCAATGGGACCATATGGTGTAATTCTATACTTCCTTGGGAAAGCACAGACTCATAGTGTCTGATAAAAATCTCACCAAATGTTAGAGCTAGAAGAAACCTTGACTATAACATACTCATTTTGGTGGTAAGGAAATGGCAGAGCGAGAGTAAAACTAACTTGCTCAAACTTCTTGATAAGGAGTCCATAAATCCGAGCCCATAATCCGAGCTTTCTCATTTCCCTCTTGTCTTTTCACCCTCCTGCACTACACAGACTCAATCTTTTGTACTTGGATTCAGAACAAAATTAGAAATACCTGTTGCTTTCTCTGTTTTCGGCCTTTCAGCCCGGCCACCCTGTGAACTGAATACCTGCAGTAGTGTCCTCTCCTTCATGTACCTCACAACCTTTCAATGCAGTTTACTTGCTGCACTAGATGGGTTACCTCCCTCCCCTCTTTACTTCTTTGTTCAGCCTTTGAGTGGACTTGCAATTCAGGAAATTGACAGGGAGCATGAAAGGATTAGTAAGGCAGCAGATGGAGTGCGGAGAGGAGGGAAGCAAGAGTCTGGGAATGGCCTGGAGGCAGCCACTACTCGGTGGCCTAAGCCCACAGATGCATTGCTTAATTTTAAAGAGGTTTATACTCACATTCTCATGAATATTCTCATATGCCAGGAATATCATACAGTTGCAGAACACGTTGCAAACATTGGAGAGAGGTAATAGAGGGCGTGAGATGGCCTGGATTTAAGTATTATTAAGATTACAAGAGTAAAATTTATTGTAAATAATTTACTATAAAACAATCTGTAGGTTTTGGGTAGGTTTTTGAAATTCTCTACCTGATCTAAAAATGGAGTGTATGAGTTGTCTAGGACCGTCTTTCCCTCTGACTGTGCGTAGTTTTTCCTCTGCGTGTGCACATGTTTGTTTCCAAATTTCCTCTTCTTAAAAGGACATCAGTCATATTACATTATAAAACACTCTAAAGACCACACATTAACTGAATTATCATTTTAAAGACCTTTTCTCCAAATATGGTTACTTTGTGATATACTGGAAGTTGGGACTTCAACATATGAATTACACAGTTCAGCCTATAACATGGAACATATTTTATAATCCTTTTAGGGTTTGTCTTGAAGATCCAATGACTTTTCTATGTGAAGTGCTTTTCAGACTTTAATTTGCTATATAAATGAAGAGCCTGACATTTAGCAATAGGAATGTTTAAATCTTTATTTTTAGAATCCACAAGCTGGATGGTTAAATGTTCAGTTTTATAGATTTATTACAGGGTCATAATATTTGAGTATTAATACACTTCTCTATGTTGCGGTATATATTTTTTTCCTTTCTTGGTATGTCATGCACCCTTTTCTCTCCCCATCTCCCACCTGTCAAACAAATCTCCTGCTATGGGTTGCATAAGGTGGACAGAGTAGAGAGAGAGGGATCTCCCTACATTTTGCCATCCTGAAAGCAGAGACACAGTGAGTGCACACAAAGACTGGATGGACAGGGCCTTGACAACTCCACAGGCATTTCTGGTCCACAGTGTGGCACGGAAATAGCAGCAGGGAGAGTTGCAAGACCTGCAGGTCAAAGTGGACAACAAACATGAGCAAAGTTGCTGTGGAAACCTTATAATCTGACAGCCAGCAACCAGACAGAATGAAAGCTATCACAGAATCTCTGTGGACATCCTGGAACTGTCTCACAGCAATAAACTGCTGGTACCTTCCCTGTGGGATAGTTTGGGGAGGGGTTATTTACAAAAGGAATGATTACAGATGTGTGAGTGCAGTGTAGAGCCCAGGAACAGGGAGTTAGCAGCAGCAGGCTGGTAGGAATCCAGGGCTAGCACTGTTAGTGCTGCTAGGCCTGAAGGGATGAAGGGAGGCAAATATTAGAAACCAGAAGAGAAGAAATCATATGGAGAAAAGACTGATTCTGTCTGGGTGTGTTCCACTCAATTCAGCCTCCAGGACAAAGAGTTGGGGTTGAGATATTGAGAATGCATCTGGACGGAGCAAGTGGGAGATTTTTCCAGAGGCAGAGTTTTGGCAGGAGACATGTCCCAGAACTTTGGCATAATCCTGGGGAAAGGGAGCAATGTGGGCATGAACTGGTTAACACTGAGTTTCTACCACTGTAGCAGAATGGGGGCCCGAAATAGAAAGAAAACTGAATTATAGAAAAAGACATATGTTATCCTTCTTTTAAAACATGAGATTTGGACTGAGATTTGTATCCATCTCATATAATCCATAAATCCAGTGTTATATATACCATACATATGTGTATCCATACACACACACACACACACACACACACACACACAGAGTATGTGGGTTCTATCTCCACCAAATAACAATGTAAATGACATTTACATTTGGGTATAAAGTAGACAAAAAAGTGCTGGCAAAGAGAAAGGAAGACTGAGATGAGTAAGAAATCAGTAGGAGTGCATTAAGTCAGAAATATCAAGCTAGGAATGGGATTTGGAATGGCAGGAGCCACTGGTCTTATGAGCTGGAGACCTCTTGACTGACACTGAGCCTTTATGGGGAGCAGGAGAGCAGCTCCTCCTTCTTGTCCCGGATGAGGCCAGGAGACAGAGCAGCAAGTATGAGCTAGGAGGAGACAGGAAGGAGGACCTGGGTCCCTGTGGCACAAAAGGAAGATGGATTTTTTGCTTTCTTACTCTCACTTCCAGTATTCTTGCAGGCTGGCTGTGCCTCTGAGTCCTAAGTAATCTCTTCCAACCTAGTTTGAGTGAGGGCTCAGTTCGATGAGTATTTACTGTAAATTTTACAGTTATTTTTTACAGTTTATTTGAAGTTTTGAAACTGAATCCCCACTCTTCATGACACAGAAAATGAAATCTAAAACTTTTGATCAAATTTATTTGACTGATTATTCAGTCACTTCATGTTGGAAATTGTCACAGTTAGGATTGTTTTTACTTTCTTTTCCTTCCTCCTTCTGGATTAAGGCTCTCAGGACCTTAGGCTTTGGTCATTGATGGTGTTAGTAATGAGGGAAGGTCCATTGCTAGTATAATGTTTCACATAGTATTTGTATCCTTTAAGTTATAGCTAGTATTATCTGGTCTTAATATTGCCCTCATTGACCCTGGTGATCATCTAACCTTCTGCAGAATAGTTGACACCCTTTGTAGCAGGGTTCTTGCACCCCAGCCATGAGATTCCTGCCTCCTCATCCTTTCAACTTCACATGCACATTTACCCTTGAAGAGTATAAAAACTCCAAATTATAGTATATGCTATATGCAATCTGCCAATGTTAAAATAGTACTTCAGAAAAGGAAATGATTTAGAGAGAGAGAGAGATTATTTTTTTACACCTAAGGGTATTTTCAACAAATATGATTTTGATTCAGAGAGATTTAGGTTCACATTTTATTCTGGCTACTTAGTAATTGTGTGGTATTGGACAGGTTAGTTAAAATTGCTGAATGTATTTCTATAATTGTAAAATTAAGAAAACAATGTCTACCTCTGTTGGGGGTAGGGAAGGGAGAAGGGATACAATGACCTGGAATACTGTAAATGCTTGATAAATGTTAACCTGGATTTTATCTCATTCCATTAATGACATAGGCTTACTGTGGGCACAGTGAGAAGAAAGGAACGACCATGAATTAAATACAGACTTTTGAGGGTGCCTGGATGGCTCAGTCAGTTAAGCAGTTGACTCTTAATTTTGGCTCAGGTTATGATCTCAGAGTCCAGAGACTGAGTCCTGCGTTAGGAGTGGAGCCTGCTTAAGATTCTCCCTCTTCCTCTGTCCCTTCCCCACCCTGCTCACACACATGGGCCTGCACGCTCTCCCTCTCCCTCTCTCAAAAATAAATAACTAAATACCTAAAATGTAGACTCTTTTCAGTTACTCGTTAGTTTCCTTTGTGCCTCCTCCTTTCTTGCCTTGGCAATCTCCTAACCCCAGTGGGTGCGGGCAATAATTATGGGGGAGAGTTGCCTTGGGGATCTTTAATCACAGCTCCTCTTTCAAAAGCAAATCAGGTGCAATAGGTAATATCTTTGATTGACTTTGGTAACTTGTAAAAACTTATAACTTTATTATGTGTAAAAGTATACATCATAATGGAGATATTGTAGATCAATGAGACAGAGATGGATTATTTAATAAATCTTATTTAGACAATTGTTTAGCAACTTGGGGAAAATTAAATTTGGATTCTCATTTAACAGTATTAAACCAAATTATGTTTTTATCAAGATTAAAAAGGCAATTTTATAATATTAAAGTTAATTTGAACTAGTAGAAATAAAAGGTGATTATTTTCCAATTTCTGGATGAGAAAGGAAAATTTATAAAGGAAAAGAATAATAGATTTTACTCTAGAAAATAACAAAGTTTCTCAATGTAAGGATTATTATGAACAAATTTAAAAATAAAGAAATGAACAAGGTATTTAAGTGCACATAGGACAAATTATTAATAGCCCTAACATTTAAGGCAGTTATAAAAATTGATACGATTCTAATATGTTAATGGGCAAAAGACACAAACAGATAATTTATTTAAAAGGTACAAATGATTAATGCATGCTTTAAAAAGTATAATGTTACTAAAAGATAAAAGTTAAAATAAGATAACATTTTCATCTACCACATTTAAAAATAAGAAAACACCTAATTTTGATGAGGATCACTTCTCATATAATACTAATGAGAGTTTTAATTGGCTTGCCACTTTGGAGAATAATTTGACAATATGTATGAAAATCCTTAAAAATACTTGCATTGTTTAACCAAGAAATCCAAATCAGGGTATATATGATAAGAAAATATTGTAAAACTTAGAAAAACTTCATTCTAATAACTTTTATCATGTGACTGGCTTAAACTCATGTTGTGTAATTCATTTCTCACCAAAACTCCCAACTAACTGGGCCAGAATTTGAATATCCACTTCAGTTTCCATTTGGACTCTTCATTATAATTTTTTACCTACACAAAGGTATCTTTCATTATATAATAATAAAAATTAGAAATATGTAAAAAATCTATTAATAATGTAATAGTAAAATGAACTGTGGTTAACCCTATACAATAATACCATACAGCTAGCAAAGTGTTTATTCTCAATCATTTTATTTATTTTTAATTTTATTTATTTATTTTTAAAATTCAATTAATTAACATACAGTGTATTATTAATTTCAGAGGTAGAGTTTAATGATTCATCAGTCTTATATAATACCCATAGCTCATTACATCAAGTGCTCTTCTTAATGCCATCATCCAGTTAACCCAGCCTCTCACTCACCTCTCCTCCAGCAACCATCAATTTCTTTCCTATAGTTAAGACTCTCTTACGGTTTCTCTCCCTCTCTGATTTTATCTTATTTATTTTTCCCTCCCTTCTCTGTATCATCCTCAGTTTTGTTTCTTAAATTCCACCTATGAGTGAAATCATAGGATACTTTTCTTTCTCTGATTGACTTACTTCACTTAGTAAGTTTCATCCTCTAGTTTCATCCATGTTGTTGCAAATGGTAAGATTTCATTTTTGGTGGCTGGGTAATATTCCATGATATATAGATAGATAAATCTATCTATCTATATATTGTAATATTCCATGATACGTACCATAGAATGAAAAAAAATATATATATATGCCACATATTCTTTACCCTTTTATCTGTCGATAGACTTGTGGGCTTTTTCCATATTTTGGCTATTGTGGACATTGCTGCAATAAACATTGGGTGCAGGTGCCTTTTTGGATCACTATGTTTGTATCTTTGGGTAAATACTTGGTAGTGCAATTGCTGGGTCATAGGGTAGTTCTACTTTTAAGTTCTTAAGGGACTGCCATATCTGTACCATTTTCCAGAGTGGTTGTACCAACTTGCATTCCCACCAACAGTACAAAGGGGTTCCCCTTTCTCCACATCCTCACCAACATCTCTTGTTTCCTGACTTGTTAATTTTAGCCATTCTGACTGGTGTGAGGTGCTATCTCATTGTGGTTTTGACTTGTATTTCTGTGACGCCGAGTGATGTTGAATACTTTTTCCATAATCTCAATCATTTTATGTAAAACAAATTGGTATATTTCTGTGATTTTGACTGTTTAAAAGAGATAGATACAAGGAAGGCATACCAGTTAATAGTAGTTGCCTTTGACTTGTAAGATTATACTGATCCTTTTCTTTTTTGACTTTATACTTTTTCTGGTTGTCTCAAAATTTTACAGTCAAAATGGATTATCTTATATTCAGAAAAAAGTAAAGTAAATTTGAATTAAAATGTTTTTGGAGGTTTTTAGTTTCTTAAGGCATAATAGGGAAGGTATTGTCTTCATTGGTTTAAAATCTTACTAACATACTCTGTCAAAAGAAAAATGCTCTAAAAGTTGCAAATCCAATGAAAAGAGACAGTAGTCCTGAGGTTAGTTATTATTAGCAAAATCAGATAAAATCTATTATCTGTTAGTGTCTTATAAATAAATAAGAATATCTGTATCAAACTCTAGAATGAAGACTTGATTTAGCTCTTGAAAATACATGGATTGAGAATCAAGTTATAAATCCAATAAAGTTTCCAACATTATAAAAAAAATAGTTTATCTTAGTAATGACTTTCCCTGTGAGTATATATGATCTTTAGGAAATTAAATATCTCAATGAATTGGTTGAGAGTTTCTTTCTACGACTTACAAGGCAAAACAAGGATAAATATTTTTTAGGTTCTAGCATTAAAACCAGCACAACCTGATTTTTTTGAAAAAGCAATTTCCATAGAAGTATCATCTTTTTTGAGCCCCATCTAGCTTTAGAAAATAAGGTTTTCCATAATACATTTAGAACAAAGACAGTGATTTTATATTTATTTTTATTTCCCTGGTTACAATCCCCTTAATTCCATAATTAACATTGTAATGATTTGATTATGATAAGTTTGAGAGAATATTAACCACTCTTGGATTCTTCTCACCTCATTAACTAGCAAACTAGGTGCTGAGTATCGACAATAACCAGTTTCTCATGGACTGTTGCTCAGTATTACCAAATCTTTTTAGTTTTATGAAGCCATTTCTATTAGAGAGTGAATAGATTTTCTATTTTTTTCCTTTTTAGCATATGTCGGGATCACATTAAAATAAATATGACTTTATCACCTAGCTCCCAAATATTTTTCCCTAAGAAACAGCAGCACCTAGTCAATGTTTCAAGTAACATTGGGTTAAAAATTGAGCCAGGTGGTGGGTATTATGGAGGGTACGTGTTGCATGGAGCACTGGATGTGGTGCATAAACAATGAATTTTGGAACACTGAAAAATAAAATAAATCAAAATTTAAAAAAAATTGTTTTTTAAATCAATGTTCTAAATAAGTGGAACTAGTTTTGCTAAAACTGCTCATT
Source organism: Mustela lutreola (assembly GCF_030435805.1). NCBI lineage: Eukaryota > Metazoa > Chordata > Mammalia > Carnivora > Mustelidae > Mustela > Mustela lutreola. Next base: position 119,169,883 of record NC_081292.1, on the reverse strand, counting down.
TAACCTGGTATCTTGCTAACGAGAGTGTCAGAAAGAAAAAAAAGAAGTTGAAATTTAAAAAATAATAGTGGTAGCTTGGATTTAATTATTAAGGAGTAATAATATTGAATTGATTAATAAGTTGGAAAGATTATGATTAGGGAAACAGACCACATTCAGCCAATTTGAGAGTGTACTTGTTCTCAGGAGCCTGATAAATGTTTATAGTCTGAGTGAGTTGGAATCCACTAGCATTTCCAAAATACCTGGAAGGGATGTACATGAAAGAGAAAGTATTCTATCTTATACCTATATTTAAGATAAATAACTATTTAGACAACAAAAAAGAGGTAGGTCATCATTTACAACATGATTTTCTCAGCATTACAATTTTCACTGTTTTTCCCCCTTTCTACAAAAATAAAGATAATTGACACTTATTTCCTGTGAATTCCCAAGTGATTTCTCTTCTTCCACTTTTCTAGTGGATTATCTTTTTCTTTTTGTTTGTAGAAACTTTTCATGTAATACAGCTATTACTTTTTTAGGTTTGTTTCAAATGCCTTCTCTTTGTTACTTTATGTAACTTGTGGATCTCTTATATTGGTTTTACCCTTCCCCTCTATACAACCAACTAGATTTTACAGGATAACCGTAAGGGAAGAATTAAATTTTACTTCTTTTTTTCCAGAAACGTAAATTGGAGCTCAGAAAAATTAAATGATTTAATTAAGCCAATAGACCAATGTTTCTTAAAATTTCTCCTATGGATCATTAGATATGAGGCAGGTATAATGATACACACATATACATGGTTTAGTGGTCAAATTAGTTTAGGAAAGACTGCATATTATTTGAGCCCTCAATGATTAACAATACATATTATATACTAAAGATGGAAATCTTTCTGCAGCAAAGTGATCTATTAACAATCTATTAAGCTTATTTTAGTGGATAGTTTCATTTGCTTTGTTCTTACATCTTTCTTTTCCTTTGTTTGAGGGTTTTTTTTTTATTTTATTTTTGCTTCTTGAGTTAAACACCTGATATATAAGCCTTATTTGTTTTTCAATAAATGCCTTTTAGGTTATAAATTTCCTTCTAAAAACCTCTTGAGTTGTAGGCCACAAGCTCTAAAATGATGCAATTCACTGCTGTATAGTTTTAAATATTTTGATTTTTGCTTTGGGATTTCAGGTTTACTCCATAAATTTCTGAAGATGTTTTAATAAGTATCATTACTCTGTGTGTTCCCAGCAAGCCACAGTTAATTCACCTCTTAGATATAAAATGGCATGGCATATAGTAGATACTTCATAAAAGTTGGGTTAAGTGAACTGAATCTTTTTTGAAATCACTCAGACTATGACAGAAATGAGGCTCAAATATTTATCTCTTCACTTTTTTAGTTAGGTTTATTGGGGAATAATTTACATACAATAAAATTTATTTCATTTATAAACTTGACATGTGTATGCATGTAACTACTGCCATAATTAAGATATAGACGATTCACATCCCCAAAGAGTTCCTCTGTTTCTTTTGTAGTCAGTGTCTCCCTCCCACCTCCAGGTACCCATTGAACCCTTCTTGTCATCATAGTTTTGCCTTTTGAGAAGGTCATATACATAGAAGCATATAGCAGGTAGCCTTTGCATCTCTCTTCTTTCACTCAATGCACTTAAGATTCCTCCATGTTGTTACATTTTATTCCTTTTTATTGGTGAGTAATATTCTGCCAGATGGCTATAGCATAGTTTGTTATCCATGCACCAGCTGATGGATGTTTAGGTTGTTTCTATTTAGGTTGTTTTAGCTATTATGCATGAAGCTTCTATCAACATTCATTTACAGATTTTTGAGGACATAAGATTTTACTTCTTTGGACAAATACGTAGGGTAAAATTGCTAGCTGTTCTGATAATTGTATGTTAGTGGTGGGGGTTGGGGTGGTGGTGGCAGAGGAGGTTGTGGACTCTCTGATGTCCTGGCACAGGAGAGGGTTTCCTGACTCTTCTAGCAGTGGCAGCACACCTCTAATGGCATTGACAGAAGATTGTGGGGCTGACCCCAATATTATTTCCTGACCCTCCTCCAGAGGTAATGGAATTTTTCTTCTATATTTTCCCATCAGAAGTGGATCTTTACCTATGCCTGGTAGTGGCAGAGTTTTCTCTGCCCCTCTCACAGAGGCTTAGAGTTTTGCTACTTATGAGAGGGTAGTCTGAGCAGGGTAGTCAGGGTTCATTCTTTTCCCCACAACTGCAGTTGCTCCTCCCCTGCTGCCATATACCACCCAGCGGACGCTCTCAGGTTATCTACTGTGTTACCATCCTTTTTAGGAGCACCAGCTGGAGATCATGATGAAGAGTCTGGGAGAAAGTATCAGTTCTGCCGTATGTGGGGCTGCCAGGGGTTTTATACGGGCACACTTTCCACACTCAACATTTATGAATTCTTTAAAGGTTCAGCTGATTTTTTTTTTTTTTTTTAAACTCAGTTGTAGGGTGGTCCCATTCTCTGCTACCTATGATCCAGTCCATGGGTGCTCGATTCAATTTAATTTCATTCAAATATAAAATTAAATTAAAAGCAATTCAAGGGGCGCCTGGGTGGCTCAGTGGATTGAAGCCTCTGCTTCCTCTCAGGTCATGGTCCCAGGGTCCTGGGATTGAGCCCCAACCTTGGGCTTTCTGCTCAGCAGGGAGCCTGCTTCCTCCTCTTCTCTGCTTCTCTGCCTACTTGTAATCTTTGTCTGTCAAATTAAAAAAAAAAAAAAGCAATTCAACACAGTTTAATTCCTTGTATAGCTTTTCTGTTGGAGCATCAATGGAGGGAAAGATAGATGATTAGGAGGATCAAAATTTGAATCCAAACAGATGTGATTCTCAAACTAGCCTTCCAAAGAACACTGGGATTTTGCTACAAAATTTTACTAAGTTGGTATTTTCCCAAATATTCAGAAAATAGTTAAGTTTACAGGTTGGATTTTCTGAATTCTAAATTTTTACATCATAATTTGTTATTATTGTAAAACTTTTGGTAACTGCTGCTGATTGTTTGCTCAGTGTTCCTTGCAGCTGGGTAAATAATGAGGATGAAAAAGGCAAATTGGACACTCAGTCAAGCCCTTTCATCACTTTATAAGGTAATTGGGTTCATCTTATATGGTTTTAACTTGATAAAATATTTCCCTGAAAATTTTTAGGTATTTTGGGAGTACGAAAACCCATATTATCTTAGAGATGCTTGAAAAATTTGTATTCTCTGTGGGAACTCAGAGTAGTTTTGTAGAGAAATACTGCAAAGCAATGGGGATGATGTAGCCAAGAATTAAGATCAGTAAAAGATATTTGATCTCAATCTTCTGTTATTTCTGTTACTGTGCAAATTTTTACCACAGTGGCTCATGTTATTTAAAGTCATTTGAAAAGCCAGGATTTCATCAAAGCCTATTTAAAGGGAAGACATGTTGAGCCTGAATACAAAGCTTATACTTAATCATGGGGGAGAGGGCAGGGGTGTTTCAATAAATTTAATTTATGGCAATTTTTATCTTCTAAAAGGATATGGGAACACTTCCAGGACTGATTTGAAAATAGCTGAAACATATCCTGAAGAATTTTCAACTTTTGTAAAATTCAATGAGGGAAATAAATTATAATTCTGTAAGGGATATGATGCTTGTACTTATTAGAGTTGAAGGCATTCTGGGACTTAAGACCCCTCTCCAAACCTGAAAAATATTTATATATTTAAATGTATATAATGTAAATATAATTTGTTTGGGGTAGGGAGGATAGGTGAAATAGATGGAGGGGAGTAAGAGGTACAAACTTCCAGTTGTAAAATTATATATGATATATATAATTTTGAAATATATATAATTTACATATGATTATATAAATACATTAAAATATATAGTATAATTATATAGGTATATCAATAAATATATATAACTTCATTGGTACATGCATATATTTTCTAGTAATATTTTCTTCTAGAAAATGTGTTTCTAATTTATAAAATGGAAGTAAATATGTCAATATATCATGGCATTCCAAGAGGACTATGATTTCCAAATATTATATCACATGTAAGTGTTTGAGCTGGCTTTGTTGAGTACTCACATGACCTACTTTGGATATTGGGACATCATTTTTAATAACAATTTGGCCCTGGAATGTGATTGTATTTTGATTTCCTCATCTGTAAAATGGGAATAGTAAGAGTGCCTCCTTTGTAGGATTGTTATGAGGAGTAAATGAGGCATTGCTTGTAAACTACTTGTTTCAATGCCGGGTTATAGTATGTGTTCATCAGAGTTTAGCTATTATAAATATCTAAAGCATAGAAGTGGTCATGGGATTGTTTTGCTGGCCTGTAGAAGAGCTACACATCTCTGTAGAGATAACCGCTATTTCAAATAGAGGGGACAACAGTCATCATGTTCCCTGGCCTATAACTTATAGCATTTGTTGTAAGAATTAACTGAGATAATGCTCATTAATCCACATTGCTCCTTTAAAATACTCTTCACACCTATTATTTTGGGTTTACAAGTTAATAACTATTCACAATAAGAAACAAACTGTCTTTGTTATTTTATAAAGTACTGTCGGTTTTTAGTTTACATTTTTTATTGTTTTATTCTCATAGGTTTCTTTTTTTAACAACAGATTTTTTAACTTTAAATTTCAGATATCTCTTTCTATAATGTCTTTCACATCTGACAAGCATGGACATCAATGTGGTGTGTTAACTCAGTTCAGGTTATAGGAAGTCCTTGTCAAGACATCAGGACGGCGAGGGGTTTTGGGTTATCGTCTTTCTCTGTAGAACCAGCAGAGGGAGCGCCAGTCTCTCCCTAGCTAAACAATCATGGTGACTTTTAAACATATGGTGGGACTTTCATGATTAAATTTAAAAAGATGGTGTTTGAATGAAGATGTAAAATTCAAATTGTGAATGTCCATTAATTATTTCAATAAAGCTGACAAGTTTAAACTGATTCAAAGTGGAAATGTTCTTTTCAAGACTACAGGTTATTATAGAGTGAAACTGGGAGCTACTGAGTAACTTTACCACAATGTAATTTAGAATATATTAGTTTTCATTGGAAGTAGAAGAAAGGGGGAAACTGAGACTGTCTGGAATCAATAAATATTAATTGCATATTTTCTATGTTTCAGATCCTAAGCTAAATTATGAAGCTATAGAGATGAATCAGACTCTGTCTAGGGAGGCAGATAGAGAGGGACAGTTTGGGAAAATTACTGGAAAATGTCTAATTTTTAAATAACAATTTTAAATAGAATGTTGAAAGAATGAATTATAGTATGTATGTTGATAATATAAAATTAACATTTTTATACGGCACTTTAGAGTTATGATGCTTCCACATGCATTACTCATTTAATTAGACTTAGGCTTTAAAGTTTCACAAATAGTAATTGCAAAGCTAGGTCTCTGCAAATCCTAGACCTTCACCATTGCTTTGTATGCACTATGTAAAGTTTTTATAGTTTGTACTTTTATTAAGCATTATCTGCTTAAAAAAAATTCTTAGAAAATGAACATCCTCCTATAGTGTTGGGCAATAATCCCTTTTAGAAGTTATTTCCCCACTCATTGGAAATTATTAAATACTTGTGTTTAGAAGAAGATCAAGAAGGTAACCATGGGAAATAAAACTAAATATACAGCAAAAGCCTAACAAGAGTTTTTTTTGAGGTCATTAGACAAATCTTAATTGAAGAAAGTGCAGGGTCAGGCCATTCAGAAAATGTCATATATATTGAGAAGAAATGATCCAAGAAAATTAGTAGTAAGTCTGATAGAACATCTAGGATAATATAACATATACATCTGTCTTCAAAAACTTAAAACTTAACTTTCTGGATTGAGCAGTGGACCTAAAATATAGACCTAAGTTCTCGACTAGAAAAAAGTAACCCAATTAATTAATTTTGAGTTTTAAACTTTGGTGATAAAGCAAGCCTTTGTTTATTAAAGAAATAAAGTGAATGGGTATTATCATACTTCGGTGCCATAAAGAGGCACCCAGATCTTTTCACAACCAGACTCATTCTTACCAGGGAGGGACAAGAACACCAAATTGATCAAATACAAATGAAGCTTGTAAGGTTATGAGAAATTTGATTTGAGAATAAAAAACTATAACTAACCCGGTTTTGTATTAGATACAAGCTATTTCAACTTTCTCAAGACAAGATATAGCCTTTGACCCTATCAATCCTTTTTCCTTTTAGGGGGCTTAAAACAACCACTTTGTTATCTCTCTTAGTTCTGTTGGCTGACTGGGCTCAGCTGGGAGGGTTCTATTCGGGGGTTTGCTCAGGATTTTTTTTTTTTTTTAATCCAAAATGAAAACAAAAACAAAGAAACACTTTCATCCATTTCTTTCATCTCCTCCAGCCACCTCACCTCAGCTCAGGCAACTGCCTATCTGTTCTCTGTTTGTAGGAGTTAGTTTTTTTAGATTCTACATATTAGTAAAATCATATGGTACATTTCTTCTCTTATTTCATTTAGGATAATGCCTTCAAAGCCTATCCATGTCACAAGTGGCAGGAATTCCTGCCCTGCTCAGAGGGGTAGTATTTGCTTTCTTCTTCTGTTCTGTCCCCAAATGAAATGGGTTTTCACCAGTGCCCTTAGGTGACAGTTTTCACTGCTCTTCCCCCTGAAGATTAAGACTTTTAAGGACATCTAGGTGATGGTTGAGCCAGGATTTTGGCGGCACCCCCATACCAGCACCCCAAGAAAAGTTTTCTCGGGATTCTTCCTGATCTTCCCTGTGAGAGTCTGGTGGGGTTCTTGGAATCAAAGCCTGCAAGAGTATGTGAAGTCCATATAGATGAGATTCATAGAGGCTTATCACTCCCATGCTAGCTCATCCTCATTGTCTAGCAATTTAAAAAATATTTTAACTGCAATTTTCCAGCTAAGATGGCATCTAGTGTTGTCTGCCTCAAGTCAGTAAATGCTTGGTTTTGTTTCTCCCTGAAAATACTCGGTCTTCCCAGACTTCAGGTTACATGGTGGCTCTGCATCCTCAGTTCCTTAATGTGTTTAAGAAAAGTTATTAATTTGCAGTTTGTATAGCTTTGTCCTTACTCTAAGACTGGAGCAACACTCTTTCTCTTTACACTTCTGAGCTGAAAATACTTATTTTGACTTTACTCATCATCTGTGCCAATTTTTCTCACCACCACCATGTTTCTCAGGATTTACTATACATAAGAATAAACTGGGAAGTATGTTAATAATATATATTTCTATATCCTACTCCAGAAATTGTGATTCACTAGTCTCAGGTAGACAAAAAGAGCTTACATATTGAAAAAGCTTCCCAGGGTTTCCCCACGCTAAAAAAGACTTTGGAAGGCAGTATCTTCTCGAAGGTAAACTCTCCCTGAGAGATGGTAGTTTGCTTATTTTTATTTTTATTTTTCTAAAAGATTTTATTTATTTATTTGAGAGAGAGAGAAAGAAAGAGCATGACATGCACACAAAAACTGGGGGGAAGGGCAGAGGGAGAAGTAGACTTCTGGATGAGCAGGGAGTTCAGCATGGGGCTTGATCCCAGACCCTGAGATCATAACCTGAGCCAAAGGCAAGTTGCTTAACTGACTGAACCACCCAGGTGCCCCGCTTGCTCATCTTTGTATTTCCAATTGTGTCCTTAAATATGTTAGCCTCTCAATAAATATGCAAAACATGCATTGAATTTAAATTACTTGGATAGGAGCAGAGGTGGGAAGAAACATCCCTTGATGAAATATCCTATGTTTATGAAACCTATTCATAATTCAAAGTTCAGCTGAAGTTCCAAATCTTCCCACCATCTTCTCAGAGTACATAGCTTTGGAAGAGTTTGGAGGCAGTGAGTCAAGAAACCTGCTTTTAGCTTCTAGTTTTAGCATTTAGTTTTGTCATTAATTAGTTATACGACTTAGCTAAAGCACTTAAACTTTTCTGCAATTAATTTTTGGCTTTGATTAACAAAATAAAGAATGAGAAAGACTTGGTTCATAAACATGAATAATTATGAAAATCACTTGGGAAGGTGGTTTTTTTACTCAAATTGTATGACTATATGCACACACACACACATTATATATACATTCATACACATGCATATATGCACACACATACAATAAGCATATTGTGTACATTATATATATTGCATATATATGCAGATTCCAGTGCCTCCATCCACAGATGTTGAGTCAGTAATCTGAAGTTTGTGGTATTTTTTTTAAAACCTCTTTAGATGATTCTAAAGATCGGTGATGTTTGGAAACCAATTAGATACTTTGAAAATTCTCAAGTCCAAGCATCTGTCTCCCTTTATTCAACTCCATCTGATGGTCATGCACTACCAAGAAGTAATGACTAAAAATATAACATACTTAAGTTTCATTTGTATTATCATCCCCAATACACTGCAATATGCTTAGTGATAGAAAACATATTATATTTTTCTCTTGAATAGAGTTCCTAACACAGTTTACAGAACCCTGCAAGCAAATTAGTAAATTTTTGTTGATTGTTAGATTAATGTAGCCAGAAGTTAGAAGGCAGGGAAGAGAGGGGAGTTAGAGATGGGTGGGAAGACATAGCTGTCTTGGTCTTAGCTGTGTGAATAGAGTATCTTGGCAGAGGGGTTTTAAATAGATTGGATAGGTGACAAAGGAGAATTGGCAGAGAAGAAGGTGGCAGTAGTCAAGGTAACTAAGCAGTTGATGAGCATCTGAGTTGGGAGTTTCTGGAATGTGGAGGAGGAAATGACACATGTGAGTATGTGAGGGAGAAGTATGTGAGAGGAAGGGAAAGCTAATGAGGGGAGGTCGCTGCATTTCTAAGGGCTAATGATAGTTTTCAGAGAGAGAGAGAAAAAAGCCCAAAGTTGCAAATAAGTAAACATGTGTAGTGCAAAAACTCCAAAAAGCTTTAATTCCTGGAGCTCATAGAAATTCAATTTTTATATGTAGGGCATCTATCCTGGAGATCAGCTGGGTTCTGCAGCCATTTTTGTGAATATGAGACATGAACTTCAGCTGTGTAAAGCTAGTAAGATCTGGAAATCAATAGCAAAGCCTAAACCTATCCTGTACTCCCCAATAAGAAAACCTTAATATAACTTATATGGGATGTTGATATTGATCCTGATGGATCTGTCAATTTGAGTTATTTTTAAAATAAGACACCAAGTATCTGAATAAATTTGCCTGTTGAATGGATCAGTGTAATGCAATTATTGCTAATTATGAAGAGCATTTATCAAAATGAAAAAGTTGACTTTTAAAATTTGACTTAACCATTAGGTATGAGAAGTAAATGCTGGTTGGCTCATCAGGAGAGGCCATGTTTACTACCAAGTAAGAAGATGAAATTTTTATTGACTTCATTGATTTTATCAGTAGAATAACATCAGGATGTGTATTCTATAAGATCCATAAGATCTTTAAAAATAAGGTTTGTGACCTAACACTGAAGTCTCACTGCAAGGACTGAGTGAGCAAAAATCAACGATTTTGAGTGATCTTGTTCAGCAATTACTATGGTGTCTATGTTTCCTTGCAAAGGAGAATCAGTGTTCAGTTGTTATGCCCAAGAAATGTATTCCTTTTAAAAGGTGTGCTATATTGGGGCACCTGGGTGGCTCAGTGGGTTAAAGCCTCTGCCTTTGGCTCAGGTCATGATCCCAGAGTCCTGGGATCAAGCCCCACATCAGGCTCTCTGCTCCACGGGGAGCCTGCTTCCTCCTCTCTCTGCCTGCCTCTCTGCTTACTTGTGATTTCTCTCTGTCAAAAAAATAAATAAAATCTTTAAAAAAAAAATAAAAGGTGTGCTATATTGTATAGTTGCAGCCCAGAGATGACTGATCCTCTGAAGACAAGGTAGTCATCAGAGAAGACTAGCTACAGACTAAAAGGTTCAGGTCTGAGAGGCAGAGTGCTGTCACTAGTGTAACAGAATGTTTGAGGGGATGCAAACTTTAACTTTAAATAAGTGCAGGAACAAAGATGTGAAGCCCTCAAAACAGAAGTAGGTGTCCCAGCATCAAAAATTATGGAACCCAGAGAGGAGATTCTGTTGGGAGTCAAACCACTCCCTTAGCCTCCTTGTTCCAAGTTTATCATAAATTTTATGTGAGATAAATAGATTTCAAAACCTCCTATATATCCTTTCTAGTTTATGTATTTAAAATGTATCTAGGTAGCATTATCAAGTATGGAGTTACTTGATCTCAGTCAATTGTTTGTTTGGTTTTTTTTTGGTCAACTCTATAAAGTTTTGAATAAAAGCACCTCTCCAGGTACTACTGAAGGCAGATACTGGAATTGGGGATAACTTACTCAGTACTCATGGTTAAGGTTGTGAGGCTGAAGTCATATAGAGTAGACACTACTGTGTTACTGTTGCCTAATAACTATGAACCATTTTTTTTAAAAGATTTTATCTATTTATTTGACAGAGAGAGATCACAAGTAGGCAGAGAGGCAGACAGAGAGAGGGGGAAGCACTCCGCTGAGCAGAGAGCCTGATGCAGGGCTTGATCCCAGGACCCGGGGATGATGACCTGAGCTGAAGCTAGAGGCCCTAACCCACTGAGCCACCCAGGTGCCCCGACCAGGAGCCATTCTTAATTTTACCATGACTTTTGGGGGGAATTTCTTCTTTTCATTAGTGGGTAATTTGAGTAGAATGTCAGTTAATGTGTCTTTCATGACCAAGCTGAAAGCCAGGCACAGAACTCAAGCTGATTCATCTTGCTGAGAATCTTGAGTTGAATCAAGAAAAAAGTTATTTGAAGCTCATTTACTCCAGCATTTGGACCCAGGAGCCAGTTGAGGTGTTGAGCCCCTTGGTTTGTGGTTCTTCCTGTTCTTTCTTAAAGTCTAACTTTTTCTTTTCTGTCTTTTGACAAATAAAATTATAATATATTTAAAGTATACAACATGTTTACTTGATATATGTATGTATTGTGAAGCAATTCCCATAATTAACATAGGCATCACCTAATAGAATTGCCTTTTTTTTTTTTTTGGTGAGAATAATTAAGATTTACTCTGTTAACATATTTCAAGTATACAGTACAGTGTTATTAACTATACTCATCATATTGTACCTTAGACCCTCAGAACTTATTCACACAGAACTTACACAAACTGAAAGTTTGTATCCTTTTATTAGCTTCAAAGCCTACTTTGCCAGTTTCCCCTTTATTCCATCAACACTTCATATACTTCCAATTAATTATATATATAATTTACTTATATATTAAATATATTAAAAGTATATTAATATATTGAATATATATTAAATGAATATATATGTATATATTGATTAAATCAATATATTATTTATATATTTATTTATATATAATTTATCTATATATAAAAGATGTGTTTATTTGTTATTTTAGAAAGAGATAGGAGAGAAGTGGGAAGAGGGGCAGAGGGAGAGGGAGAGAGAGTATCTCAAGCAGACTCCTCACTAAGCATGCAGCCCGATGTGGGGCTCGATCTCACAACCCTAAGATCATGACCTGAGCTGAGATCATTACCTGAGTTGGACAATCAACTGACTGAGCCACCCACGTGTCCTGAATAAATTATATTTTTAAGTTCGCCAACATTTATCTTTGGTGTTTGAACTCTTTGCAAATATAGGGCAAACTCTTTTAGTAAATATAGTGGTAATTCTCAGAGGAGAAGAATTTATCTCAGCTGGTACTTCATATTATAAAGGCCAATAGGAGAGGAAAAAGGAAGAAGATAAACATCAGACACAGTTTTATTATTTGTGGGCCCTACAAATACTGCTTGCTGGCAATGCTAATTCAGTGGGGACCAACTCACATTAGGTCCATCCTTCTAATGTTCATGGGATCAAGTGCTGCAAATATATGAGGAGATCCAATGAGCATTAGTTTGCCTTTAGTCACATAGTTTATGTAGATTATGGAGCCAATGAAGGTAAGAAGAGGAGGAGCAATCAGGTCCCATAGACAAGCAGGCTATAGAGATCATGAAGCAGGAAATAGAGACTCAAGATATAAGAGTAGGAATTAAAAAGGGCAGGCACCTAGGTGCATATAAAATGTATTCAATATGATATAAAATATAGGCAAGAGTCCAAAGAAGACCACCTGAGCCATGTGATGTGGATCTAAACAAAGGCATAGATACTGGAGTGCCTTTTCTCCCATTTGAATTCATACTCCTCCACTTATTAGCACTGTGACCTAGGCAAGTTACATAGCTTCTCCTCTCTTGGTGCCTCTGTTTCCTCATGCATAAAATAGGAACAATCGTAATACTTACAAGTATTTGCTGAGGATTAAATGAATTAATACAAATACAACACTTAGAACAGTGCTTGGTGCGTTTAATAAATATGATATATAAATAATGGTAAGTGTTAAATAAGTATGAACTATTAAAAGTTATTGGTAAATACAGTTGGGGTTCAACAATCAGCTTCTGTTCAGACACTTGACTCAGAGTGTGGGAAGGAGGAATGAAGAGCACTTAGCTGGAATCAGCAGTGAGTGGGTGAGGATCCAGGAATGCTTCCTCCCAAATGCAAGCCTGAATTTAGAGACAAATAACTGTGGCATAATACACCCTGCAGAGAAACTTCCTGAACCCACATGGAAGAGACCTAGATATAATTCTCATCCATTTCCCCCCTTTTACTTTCATTACTAAAAAAAAAAAAAAAAATTTGCTCATCTATAGTGGCAGGCAAATCTTTAACCTCTTTGTTCTGTCATCCTCTGTAGGAAGTGAAATTATCTGTATGAAAACATTTTGTACAGTTATAGAAAGTTTGTATTGTTTAGGACTTCCCAGTTGCAACTGATAGAAACTCAACTGAAACCAGCTAAGAAAGTAATTAATAGGCTGATGAAACTGGACAGGATGCTGGGTAGTTTCATAGGACTGAAGGACATGCTGTAGGGACCTGGTCCTTGCAGATTGGAACTAGGTATTCAAAGTTACCCGGATATTTTATTTCTCATTCCTAAGACTACTTTGCGGCACAACTCCAGAGCAAACTGTTCACATGGTATTCCAGAGGAATTTCCTGTAAGGCACAAGGCAATGTATAGGTAAATATGCACTTGGGAGATGTGACAAAGCTTCATCTCTGATTTTGCTTCTCTTTGTACCATATTCTCTTCGATACCAGGTAGGTTTCCTCCATAAGGCTTGGAAATATGGCCACAAACAGCTATAGCTTATATGCTCCCAAAATAGTAACAGAAAGAAAACATAATCTTTTCTGTAAGTTTAAGTAGAAAATTTCCAAGAAGGACTCTGTTTGGCCTGAAATGGGTCACATGCCTATTACTAAACCACTGTGGCCTAGGGGTGGGGTCCTCTGATTACAGGAGCCTGGATCATGTACTCACCTTTGTTATTATACCTGGGAAGTATGGGGAGCATTTGGAATTGAAAGCCCAAAGAAGGGAAATACGAAAGACAAGCTAGAGTTACCATAGTCCATCATAAACAAAAGCATTATTATTTTCTGATGTTTGAGATTATTCGCCAACCTTCTGGCCAACATTAATGTGAAGAGATTGTTGTGCAGTAGTAGTAGTTATATACCTATGTGATATGTATTAAGCCAAGATTTTCCAATTGGGAAAATAGACTTGCTGAATTCAGATACTTCACTACAGCTGTACTATTTTTCTTCACCATTACCCATTTGGAGCATTCTAATACCGCCATGAATGAGAAATTACTTTCCCGTATACTATCTTCATGTGGGCATGCTTTTTTACAATCCTGAAAAGAACTGGTAACTATCTCCCATTACTAAATGGGAAGTAGAGGAAAGTAGGAATTCAACGGGCATTCATTTGCTTAGTAAGTCTCCTGAGTGTGCTCACAATACCAAGAGTCAGTGTGGCTTCAGGAAGAAAGCGTGCGTTTATCAGATGTTCTCGCTGAGGCGCATAAGAAAATAGTACAGGGACTGTGGAAATGATATGTGGATATGTTTCTGGAAATTTAAACAGGAGTATTATTCAGTGTGCATAAGACTTGGGCTGGGAATTGATAACCCTTCGGGGGCTGCTGGAAAGATCAGATATGTATAGATGAATAATAGCATACATAAAAACTGAAGGTGAACTGGTAGTCAATCCAAGTTTAATGTAACAATAAAGAGTGCCTCCTCTTCCCCTGTTTTTTACTCATCATTTCTAAGTTTCCGTTTTAAAGACCATTCTTTCTAATCTCTATACAACCTTTTTGATAGAATTTTACTCTTTCATTTTCTTTATGTCTGGAACTTTTATGGCTATTATGATCTCCACCTTATAGATAAGGAAACTGAAGCATAGAGAGGTTAAGAAACTTGAGCAATCATAGGGAAGGGAGGGAAAAATGAAACGAGATGAAATCAGAGAGGGAGACAAACCATAAGAGACTTACTCTCAGGAAACAAACTGAGGGTTGCTGGAGGGGAGGGTGATGGGAGGGTTGGGGTGGCTGGGTGATGGACATTGGGGAGGTTATGTATTGTGGAGAGCGAATTGTGTAAGACTGATGAATCACAGGCCTGTACCCCTGCAACAATGCATTATATGTTAATTTTTTTTAAAAAAAAATGAAAGAAACTTGACCAAACTTACAAAGCTCGTTCCTGGCAGAGCTAGGACATGGACCAAGGTAGGCTGGCTCCCGAGCATAAGCTATTCTACCTTGCTGCATTCTCACTAATTCAAGGTAAATGTTTGAAATCTGGTACATAGCCAGATTCTCCTTTTGCGGGAGAGTTTTTGTGTGATCAGATAAGATAGATGTATTCATCCATTTGTTAACTATAGCAACAAGATTATAATTTTTTTTTTGAAAATGGATGTGTTCTGAATACAGGTTTAATTTGAGTGCCGGAACTATCTCATTCTCTTACCAGTTGTGTGAATACAGGTATACTCAGATTCTTCACTTGAAACAAAGGGAACATACTACGTGCTTGACATGACTCGCAAATTATTGGGAGAAAGAGAGATGGGAAGTGTGAATTGAGGAAGCATTAAGAAAATTTGCACCATGAAAATGGAGCAAATTGAAACCAACACCAGCTTCTCACGACCTTTTGCCATCTCATTTTCCTAGTTCTGTCCTGTCTAATTTAGATCATAAACTCTTCAGTGAGAAACCATCACCTCTTTATATTGAGTACTATGACTGTTGTCACTATTTAATAAAAACACAAGAAGCAGCTGGAAAGGTTTAAAATTACATCTACAAACCGAGGTGAAATTTATATTGACTTAAAACTTTAATTCATTACGGCAAAGTTAAGATAAGGGCATGGATTTATTTTCTTCAATTTCCTAAACCAGTGTAATGTAACATTTAAGAGAGTGTGGTCCAGAGTCAGATTTCCTATGTCACAGTCCTGCCTTGGCTTCTTAACAATTATACAGTATTTTGAACAAACTATATTTTATAGATTCCATGGAATATAGAATTTTACATTTTTTACATCTTGGAAATTGAGATTACCTATAAAATGAATGGTATTTTATGATCACCATTGCCCACGTGGAAGCTTAAGATATAGCTAGCATTGCCTGAGCATGTACATGTGTGCGCGCACACACTCTGTCATTATTGTTCATGTTGTCATCAGTTTACCTGAGTTATGGGCATTGGTGTTAATATGCATGCTGAGTTAATTTGCTGTTATTCAGAAAAATTAAACAATGCGTTTGGCTTTAAGACAAAAAGTTATTGTATATGCAGAAACAGAACAGTGGGGCTTAAATTTGATATTTGTGAAGCAACTATATTCATCATTAGAGGAACGATTGTTATGCCAGGTTTTCTTGCAAAGAAAAAAGGTTCTTTGTGTTATCTAAGAAAGGAAAATACCCTCAGGTAGCTGAAACTGTGTTCCTTTTGTTAATGAGGTGCAGCAAAAGGATTGCTTAACATATACCAAGTCATGCAACTGAAAGCAGGGGAAATTCCAAATCCCTTGGTATATTGAGAAAAAATTGCTAAGCAGTGAGAGCCTGGTATGACAGAAATGCACTTTCAACAAGTATAAAATAAAAATTTGAAGTGACAAAAAATGTTGTATCAGAGTTTATTTGTCAGTATTTCCCCTTCTTATTCATTTGTATATTTAAAAAATCATAATGTGCTCATGACTTCCCTGAAATGGTGAAATATAGAATATCTCATAGGTTGTGTGAGGAATAAATAAAATAACAAAGGTATAGTGTTATTGCTGTGCTTGGCACATAGAAAGAGTATAATACATGTTGGCCATTATTACCATCAAATTACAAAGGCCTTTCATTTTCATATCTGCTCTCTAATAGATCAATGGGGATTAGAAACAATTCAAGAGGGATACATTTCATTTGAAAATAAAATGCAGTTTTGTGGTCTCAGGGGGAACTTTGGAAAGGTTAAAAGGCAATATTAGGTGTTTCACAAGTGAAGGGAAGACTGAAGTGAAGCCTTTTCACAGCGTGGCCAAAATGGGACGACTTTTCCTGTCTGACTAGAAGTTACTCTGGTACTACCTTAAGAAATTGCTGCCTGGCAACACGATAGACACAGCTTCAGCTGTGTTTCCTTAGCCAAGAAAATTGGAGACATTTCTATGTACCACCTTACTGTTTGATTCAAAAGTGTAGTGTTAATTTCAGTGTACCACTTCACAAAAAAATTCATAGCTTTAGAATTTGTGATTTTAGCAGCTATTTGGAGCTGCAAGCATATTTAAGGGTTTTATTGAAAAGTTCTTAAGTAAACAAATGTGGGCCTCAGCTCAGTGAATTTACACAATGTTCAAGTACACAGCTGAATTTAACCTCTGAATTTTAATTCTCATCTAACTTAAGCTCTTGCCTTCCTCAAAACATGAAAGGAAGACTTTATAAAAGTCATGAGTGATGCTAATTGAGATGTGATTTTTTTTTTCAGAATTTATTTCCTGGTTAGGAAATCAACATTTTGAGACTTTACCAAAATGTCTTTTAGATTGTGTTCAGAAGTCTCTACTAAAAGTTATTTTATTTTATTTTTACGAATTAACTTTTGAAGTCTAAAATATCACTTGAATATTTTTGACTTTTATTTATCAAGATAACTAAAGACAGAAAAATGGAGTAAGGGCATGTCATACACCATTTCTCTTTATACATTTTTTAAGTTAATGTTTGTGAAGGATAAGCAAAGATTGTGTGTACTTGATTTTTACCACTTTTGTTATTTCAAGAGTATGAAGATGATAACACATGATATTTGTGGTCCTGAAATGAAAAATCTCTCTTAAGGCCTGAGTAATTATGGACCTTTTGTTGCAAAAATAATTCTGAGCTTATTCATTTGGCCAAATTATTTTGTCTTGTTTTTGTATTATAATTTTGATTGCTGAACGATCTAGAAATATCCAGACACATAGTAACAGTGTCACAAGACAGTTCTTCCAGTTATAAAGTTACCACTCATGATGCACCTCTGGACTAGTGGAATTGTGTGTGTGGGTGTGTGTGGGTGTGTGTGATTAGAAGTTAAGTGTTCATTCATTATCTTAGCAAGGTTATCCTTTTAAAGTGGGGAGGGGAAAAAAGTGCTATTCCGGGACTCTTTTTTAAATTTTTTTTAAAGACTTATTTATTTATTTCACAGAGAGAGAGAAAGAGAGGGCAGGGT
Organism: Mustela lutreola; assembly: GCF_030435805.1. Taxonomy (NCBI): domain Eukaryota; kingdom Metazoa; phylum Chordata; class Mammalia; order Carnivora; family Mustelidae; genus Mustela; species Mustela lutreola. The sequence continues at coordinate 119,152,172 of NC_081292.1, read as the reverse complement.
AAAGGGGTAGAGGGAGAGAGAGGATTTCAAGCATACTTTCCTCTGAACACAGAGTCCAATAGCAGGTTTGGTTTCAAGGCCCTATGATCATGACCTTAGCCAAAATCAAGAGTTGGATGCCCAACCGACAGCCTTGCAGATGCCCCTGCTCTGGGACTTCTTTGTTGAATTAAATTTGTTCCTCAATGTCCAAATAAGGAATGTCTTTTTAGTATAAACTACTTAAGAAGAATCTTCTATTTTTCAACTTTGGCTTTTTTTCTTTGAAGGATCAGATAGATAAATGAGGAAAGGACATGACTGTTCTTTAATGTTCAGTTCTTTAATTTGTACTGCTGATCTCTGAAGATAGAAAATATATATTTTTTTCATTTTATACTTCCTCTAAATTTTATTTAAGCAAAAAAGAAAGAAAAAGGAAGGTTGGTACAAAATTCTAGTCAGTGGTGGTAGAACTTTCCTCAAAATGTTGCCTTTCATTATTATCTATTTTGTATGAAGGACTTTGACTAGTGTTAGATAAATCACAAAAGGGAAGGGAATTTTAAGAAAACAACAATTCAAGTATGTTATTGTCTCTTTCTATTTGATGGTCTACTCTATTTTTGGAAATCCCTTTTAAGCTCTGGGATTGTAAAACAATTACCTTTCAAACCACTGAAGTGAAACCTAAATATACTTAACACCTCATCTGGCTTCTAGGGTGTAAATTAACCTTGTCTGCAGGCCATCAAGAACATTTAATGTTCTTTATTTGTGAATCATCAACAGTCTAAAATCTGACTAAGTATAATAAAAGATAAGCTACGCAATAAAATTTTTTGAATGCAATTAGGAGGCAAGGCATTATTTTAATGATTTTATTACAATGTGCAATACACTTTTCCCTGATCCCCAAGTCAATCCTTTTATGCATTAATTCCTTTTCCGAAGCGCCCCCCTCCACACATAACCCCCCCCCCCCCGCAACAATGTAAGGAATCAGTATCCACCCATCTGCTGTCATTTCAAATGCACACCTATTGACAGAAAATCCAGGGGCCCCAAAATGTTCCCCCATTAGCCCACAGATCTTCCAGGAAGGAGACATCAGTAGGAACGGAACGGCACATCAGTAAGGGAGGGGTGGTCTAAAAATCTCTGCCACAGAAAGGTCCTACCAAGAAAATCTAGTGGAATGCTTGAGCAATGCATGGATTTGACATTAGAATAAAGATATGACTGGCCTTCTCTATTAACTGAAATTTTAAAACTTTTTGTCTCTTTCCTTTTTCCTTTCTTCTTCTTTCTCTCCTTCCTCTGTCTTTTCCTACTTCTGGTTTCTTTTTCTATGTTGGTCTTCTACTATCCCTCCTCCTAGCCTCTCTTTATGCATTCTCCAAGCACATTTAATCTATGGCACATCAATATACACCTCATTTCTATTTTCTCTCTCCAGCCCTGATCTTTTTTAACCTCCAATCTGCCATTCCCACCTGCCCCTTGGACACTTGCAGCTATGATTCTTTAAATACTTGAGATTCCTCTTGTTGTCTGTTGAACTTATCAGAGGAATGGTATTCCTCATTCTTCAAAGCAGCTCTTGATCTTCTCTTTCCTATTGTCAATGAATTTTCTTCACCAATCTTTCAGTTACCTTAGCCTCAAAACTTGAAGTAAACCTAGGAGTTGTCTTCCTACTTCTAAACAAGGATGAGTCCTCCTGCCTCTTCCTTTGTTAGTTATATCTTTAGATCTACCTTTTTATTTTCAGTTCTAATATCAAGTAGTAGACACTTACCATCACTCTTCTAAATTGGTCTTCTCCTTTCCTTTCTCTGGTCCTTACTAAGCTGTTCTCCAAGTCAAGATATCTATAAAACCACAAGATTCCCAACATAGCACAAGAATAATTTCTTCTATTCATCAAAAGCCTTAGATGACAGCCAGGAATAGGCGACATAATTAGAGAGATGAAAACAAATTTGACTACATATAATACTAGATATCAATATATATTATAAATAATTTATACCACAAAATATCAAATATAATTCAGACACTGTGGTACTTAAGCAAGGTAGATACATAGATTTGGAGTAGATGAAAAAATTGCAAAGCAGTCTAGTATGATAAAAGAATCTAAGTACAGACATAACAAAGAATCTAGAAATGGGCATACATTATATAGTTCCTTGATTAATGAGAAAGATAATGTCGCAGTACAGTGGGGAAGGATGGCCTTTCAATAGGTGGTGCTGGATCAATTGAATATCCATGTGAGAAAAAAAGTAGATGTTGACCCCTCTCTCACATTGTAAAATATCATTTTAGATGGGATATAGATCTAAATGTGAGAGAGAAAATAACCAAAGGGACACATGTGAAAAAATAATTAAAAAGAAAACTACTAATAAATCTGATTGTGTCAAAATTAGGGAACATAAAGAAGTGAAAATGCACACCACAAAGTGAAAGAAGATGTTTACAATACAGCTATCTGGCATTGGAGTAGTATAACATATATGACAGACTCGCACAAAATAATAAAAAGAAAAAGAAAAAAAAGTAACTTAGTAGAAAAAGAGGCGAAGACTGTAATAGGTAATGAAAGAGCATTTATAAATGGCCAATATACATATGAAGAAATGACACATTTTACTAGAGATTGAGACTCAAACTAGAACCTAAGTGAAAGACTACTACACACCAGGCAGAATAGCAAACACTTTAAAATTCAAATAATACCAGTACTGGGAGAAATGTGGAACAGGTAGAACTTTTATAATCCCTGTTAGAAATGCAGAATTTACATAAATGCTTTGAAAGACTGTTTGATAGTTATTAAGTAAAGCTGAGTATGTGCATACTCTCTGATCCAGCAATTTCACTTGTATGCAAATATCCAAGAGAAATGTGTAAACAAGTGCATTAAAAGATATGTACAAGAACACTCATAGCAGCTCTCCTCATAATAGTCTCAAATTGGGAAGCTACCTCAGTGTCCACCAAAAAGTAAATAATAAATACATTTTATTTCACTTATTAACAAACACACACATTTCCCCAACACTTTGGAAAGCATTTGCTTCCTTAAATACTCTTTCTTTGTACTTTCTTTGCATCTCCCTAAATTTCTATGCATGATGGGTCCAGTGAAATTCTATGCTCTTGGGGCATCCCAAACACTATACTTAAAAAGGGCCACAAGAAACAGTAGAAACTTTTTGTCAAGCTTACACACATGCTCCATTGTACCATTAGACTTCACTTACAAAACAGAAGTTCAAAAATAAAATTATTAAGAATTTCAACAGGAGAGCAATAAAGTAAGCATGGACCCTTCTGAGTGAGGGGCATTCCCATGAACCCAGCCTCGTGTTAATTATCCTTCAATAAAGAGTTTTTAAAAAGCAAAGTAAACAAATATCTTTGCTGGCTTCTTCATTGTTGAACAAAGTCAAAATCCCTTGGGCTAAAATAGCTTTGGAAAGCTTTGGGTTGAACTCCAGCTTGCTCACCTTTCCTCTCCCTCTCTACACATCAACTAATTCTCCCTCAACACTGACCCATCTCAAAACCTGAGATTCATCTTTTACCCCTTTCTCAACAACTCAAAGCAGGTCTGGTTGCCTTAGTCTCACAAATGTATCCACTTTCCGACAGAGATTCATCACACTAAAATAAGCCCCACCTGGGTCAGTCAGCTAAACTCCAGATTCTTGATTTTTGGCTCAGGTCATGATCTCAGTGCTGTGACATCAAGCCCAGTCTCAGGTTCTGTGCTGGGTGTGGAGCCTGCTTTAGATTCTTTCCCTCTCCCTCTGTGCGCAATCCCCAGCGGCTGCAATCTCTCCCTCTCAAAAACAAACACAAAATAATAAGCCCATGGTCCCCAGGCTCCTATAATGGGTGTCTAATTCAATAAGCCAGATGGATGCTACTGAACAAGAGGAAAGCCAAAATCAAACAGCCTAAGTCTAAGGCTGCAGGGAAGTTTCTGTAGGGAAGTTTCTATTTCGTCCATGATCCCCCACAGTCATTCTTTGAATAGTAGTCATTGTACCTTTTACGAAATGCCAATCAGTCCTGCTCAATTTCTACAGGGACTTGCCACTCTAGAGAATGAAATCCAGACCTTTTACTCTGAGCGGGGAGGTCCTGCTCACGTACCTCTCCATCCTCATTGGTCTCTCCTGCTCACTCCACCCCAGACTCCCTGACCCACTCAGGGCTGATACCCGGCTTTTAAATTTGCCTGTTAGAAAGCACATTGTTGCACAGCTATTATCTTCCTGTCAGGATGCAGATCAAAAGTCCCCTCCTTGAAGAAGCCCTTGCTTACCCCAAAATATAAAATCTCTCTTTTCCACTAGTTCTGGTCATTGTTAACATAGCATCAAACTTTTTCCTTCCTAGCACTTACTGCCACGTGCAGCGATTCAGTTGATGATTTTGCACATTTATTTAATGTCTACGTCCATTCTGTAGGGTATAAGCTCCTGGCTGAACTGTTCAGGGCCAAGGACAACGTTTGGCACATAGTACATGCTTGAAACTATTACAGCTCATTATTTGCTTTTGGAAGGGTGATTGAAAGGGTGATTGAAAGCTCTCCTCGTTCTCTTGGTTAGTTTTCACTTTACTATTATTATTAGTAGTAGTAATTATTATTATTATCCCATCGCTACTTCTCAGTCAGTTAGCACATTTTTGTTTTGGTGAGGGAATGGACAGATAAGATAGGAAAATCCTATAACATAGGAAACCAGGCTTATAGCTGGGGCTGGAGCATGGGAAAATGGAGAGGAGATACATATGTTCTGGAGAGGAAAAAAGATATATTTTTTTCCCCCTGGGAAAGAGAAAAGTATTATTTAAAGTGTGTTTTGGAGACTTCTGTTGTCTGAGGTGCCATCTAATCCTTTTTTCCTTCTCCTCAGAAAACCATCAATAAAGTCTACATGACTCATGAAGTATTTTGCAGGTTTTGGGGGGAAGGGAGAATTGTTCCATCACGCTAATATGGGGTTTGTGTACAAGACAGGTGTAGGGAGCCTCAACAGCCTGCTCTCTATCAGGTGATACCTCTCCTTCCACCAACATGGACTAAGTTCATTTAAATGTAAAAAAACAAAACAAAACAAAACAAAAAAAAACAAAAAACTAACTTCCTTTGTCTATTCAGTTTGTTTGTAATATTATTGCCAAACTTCTTTCCTAGGCAGCCTACCATGGAACATAATTTATGCATAAGAGCAAGTGCAGGAGTCTTACTTCTTTTAAAGTCCAGCTCTGTTCTCGTTTTCTCTTATTCTGTCTTGCCTGTATTCTGAAAATAGGCTTTGACCTATGGTATGGAATGTGGTTGCTAAAGCCTTGGAAAATATAATGAAGACACCAGATTTAGATCTTCTTATTTTAGAAGTCTCATTTGATAGGGAATCTTTCCCTCCTAATACCTATGTAGCAAATCCAGCAAAGGATTCTGATTAGTTTCCCTTGGGATATGTGCCAAATTCTGAATTAATTACTGTGTTGAGGGAAATGGCTTCTAGAATTGATCAGGCCTATATCATATGCTGGATTGAATGACTATGAAGTAGAATCCATTAACAGAAGGCAGTGCTCACAAAAAGTGTCCGACAATCAAAACAATAGATTTCATAGTCTCCTAGAGTCCTCTTCTTTGGCTCAGAAGATCTAGAAACCAGGATACTAATGGCATAGACAACCAAACAGTTTCTTACCAACAGCCTTCTAAAATTCTTGGAATTCCCAGAATCAGCTTTAGGTTAAAGCATAATTTTGAGGGTGTATTTGCACATTATATAGCTGTAAGGGATCATGAGAAAGAGGAAGCTAACCAGAGCAAGAAAGGCCTGGGTTTAGATCCTGGTTCTGATACCTTCTCTGTGACCTTGTGCAAATTATATCTTGGGGCTTGAGTCTCTCATTTGTGAAGGACTTTTGCATGGAGTAAGTACTTTAAATTAAAAATTCCATGCATATATGATGTATTGAGTTTCTTACTCTTAGTCCCCAAATCACCAGGACTTCACTTTTCTGATGCATAACATTTTGGTGTCTCTTAGGATCAGAGGACTGCAACTCCCAAGGATGAGTTTAGATGCTGAAGTGTAGATAACCCTGTCCTGTTGGGAACCTTGGGTTTTCCTATTCAAGCCAGGAAGGAGAATTAGCAGAACATTGAGACTAGCACAAGTCAGGGTGGGAAGAGTTTGCTCTGAAACCAGAGTTGCCAGGGATCTTCTGTAAGCAGTCAGGTATTTTCTACCTTGATACTGAGGAAACTCCCATAATGCTTTTTACAATCCTTTCTGCCTCTATTTCTTGTTTGAAGGGCTTAGTACTCTGGAGGTTTAAAGGTAGCTCCTGGTTATATACTATTATATTTTTTGGTTACAGTGCTTCTGCCTGTCACTTCCCAATTAGATCATCAAATCTTCAAGAATAAACATTAATTCATTCACTAAAACTAAATGAGAAACAGTATGTGTAGACCAGGACCACAATGTCGAGGTTCATGTGGCAATTTGCCACTAAACAGCTGTGCAACCCTAGGCAAGTTACTTATCCTTTCCATGCCTCAGTCTTTTCCTCTGTAAAATGGGGATAGTCATCGCATCTGACTCGTATGGTTATTTGGAGAGACACAAGTTTTTCAATATCAGGTTGCAGGGCCCACTTACTATGTGGCAGGTGCGATACCATATTTACATCATCTAAGTTATTCCTCATAACACCTCATGATATTGTTAATACTTCCTCCCCCAATGTACAGATGACAAATCTGAGAGGTGAAGCTCTTTGCCCAAGGTGACACAGCTAGAAAATGGTGTGACTCATGTTTTCAAGATCTTACATTGCCTCCTCACCTGGGGAGTCTCTGACTTCAGGGCCGGCACCCAGATGCTCCTTCACAGGACCATGTGTGTGGAGCAGATTGGTGCTCATGGAGCTTCCAGATTTGATTACCGTCTTAGCACCAGCCCAGGGTTTTTCCTGGAGCTAACTTATATCATAGTTTCACAAAACTGAGCCGAATGTGGAGTCTGTGTTGAACCATTTTTTTCCCTCCTTGTCATTTAAGGTCAGGATTGGGTACAGCATGTTGAAATATATATTGTTCACAGCCTTTTTCTGTTCACTGAACTTTCCAATTAGTGTCCACTTAAATGGATGCCGGGGAGAATTTCTTACAAGTCATGGTGTCATGTTGAATTGTGGTGATTATGAAGGCTACAGTGACAGGAAAGACCGAAGATATTTTTTCTCTCCTCATGCTGCTTGGCAAAAACTGGCTGTGAAAAATAAGCCTCAAGTTAAGAATTCCCTGATATAAAAGGACATTAAGCCTTTTTTTTTCCCCCTCGTTCTTGCCATTTTTGTTGTTGTTGTTAAAAGTCCTTCTAATTTAAATGTTCCATTTCCTTGAGTTTTGTTTTTAAGATTATGGTTGTATATGGCGCCCTCAGGGTAATGTTATATTGATTATCAAATGTCTCCAGTGCATTTCTGCTCTTGGTCTATTTAAGTATAGAACAAAATATCTTTCATTCTAAATGTCATTTGCTGTGAGCTATTTTCTTGTACCCAGGTGCTTTTTTTTCTTCTTTTGTTTATCTTATTTTGCATACACTTTCACTTTTTATGAAATTGGTTATAATATGAAATTATGCTGTGTACTGTGGGTGAATTTGAACATTAGGACTGGTATTTTATTTTGTGACAGAAAGATTAGGGTATTTTGTCCCCCTTTTATTCTCAAAAAAAAAAAAAAAAGCCCTAGTCAATGAATAATTTAAGTCCTTGAATTCTGAAGAACATATTTGAGTATTTCATGGTACAGGCATCTTTATTTTATGTTTCCTTCCCTGAGGCAGGAGACGTACCAGGTATTATAATATGAACTCAATCAGTCATGTCCTTTCCCCGAGCTGCATGGTGATGAGAGTCTCACCTCTAAGAGAATTTAATTCACGGACAGGAAGGGAATTCAAGGAAGGCTGCTGTCACCCTTATTCAATCTCCATTGCATTTTACTTAAGTCTAGGAACACAGGCTTTCAGCTTTGCTCCTGCTAAAACCAAGAGGGACAGTTTTCCTATGAAAATACAGTTGTCTCTGGAGTTTTTCTGGGGAGCACCAGGTTGTGATCAGGGGTTTGGAACAGGTTGTCTGCCTAATTCCCTCCCAGCTCTGTTAACAGATCAGTGGTAGGAGTGGGGTAAGGGAGTATTTCTAACTGTACTTTGGTTCTGGTCTTCGATCAATTTTATTGAGAACTATTATGGCATTCTGGCTATCTCAGTAAAAAGGAACATGTACAGATTATAGAAAAGTGGTGAGTTTACTTATCAGCAATTCAGAATATAAAGGAAGCAGAGGATAATTTATGTTGAACTATGTACCCTCCCAAGTTTCAAGGCCATTTCAGGGTGTGACAAATGACTGCTGTAGCTAGTATGACTTTTAGAAATGTGTTGGGATTCTAGGGGCACTTGGGTAGTCAGTGGGTTAAAGCCTCTGTCTTTGTTAGGCTCGGGTCATGATACCAGGGTCCTGGTATCCAGTCCCGCATCGGGTTCTCTGTTCGGCAGGGAGCCTGCTTCTTCCTCTCTCTCTCTCTCTCTCTCTCTCTCTCTGCCTGTCTCTCTGCCTACTTGTGATCTCTGTCAAATAAATAAATAAAATCTTAAAAAAAAAAACAAAAACGAAGAACTCTGTTGGGCTTCTTTGTAAATTGGCTGTTTGGAATTTAGAAGCCTAATAGTCCATACAAATATTTTTTTCAAGTTTTTATTTAAATTCCAATTAGTTAACATCTGGCATAACACTAGTCAGATGTCCAGTCTAGTCATTCATTCCTTACATTCAGTGCTCATCACAAGAATTACCCTTCTTAATGCCCATCACCCACTCCATAGAAACATAATTAAAAATACTGACATAATTCCCAAGCTAGCCCATTAAAATCTATTTAACTCCCAATGCAATTGTAGTGTGGTATAATAGTACGACGAAACCAACAACCACTTATGTTTAGAAATGTATTTGGAGTTCCATTTACCTCCACTGTGGCCCTGGTTTCATGATCTGTTATTTTCCCTCCACTTCCACCAACTCCACCAGTTCCCCAACTTGCCACAAAGAGATATTTACTTCCCCATCTCACACCTTGGAACTCTGGTTTTTGCTTTGGTCTTTCTCAGTTCTTTTCAAATGTTCAATGTTCTATCTTTCTATCAGTTCAAGGCCCTAATTCTGTGCGTGTGTGTGTGTGTGTGTGTGTGTGTGTGTGTGATATTAAACTGAAATCAGTGCATCTACATGAAGATTTTTAAATCTTTATTCATAATTAATATTGGCCTAAAGAATAAATCTATTCATAAATGGGAACTTGTTAAAATAAAAATTATACAATTACCACCAATCTAAACCCAAATGACAAAAACAAGGACCTCGTTTTTGCTGGCACTCTAGCTGAAATGCTCCTTCATCCATACTTCTATTGGCTAACTCATGTTTGTCCTTCAGTGTGGGTATCAAATTTCTGTAAAAACTTCCATGGTTCTTCCTTCTCATGCTTCAAGTTTATGTTAGGTCTCTGCATTTTCAAACTGTCCAAAACCTCTGAGAGTATATTTAGTCTAAAGGAGAGAGGATGACCAGTTTAGTTTCTACATTCACATGGACAGACAACTGCTGTTTCCGTTGGCCCTTGGTGGCACTTATTCCTGATGAGCGCCAGCCTTACAGAGATGTTGGGAGCATGCTCTTCCACAGCCCTGACAATGATGGTGAGATTCTTTCAGGGACTTCCATGTGTTTTTGAAGAAGGGTGCCACCACAAGCGCCAGTGCTAAGCTCAGTCACGGCTGCCCCTTTCTTGGGTCCCAAGACTGAATCCTAGGTCTCAGTCTCTTAGTTCACATGGATGGCCCCCTTTCTGAGAAATGAGGTCCCACAGACACTGGATCAAGATTGATCTGTGCTATACCTCGTAGATACAGACTACTCTCTTTCTTCTTTCTCCAGGGACTTATTTCTAGTGGTTGAGCAGTATATTAGTTTCTCAGGGCCACTGTAACAAATTAGCACAAACTGGATGTCTTAAAATAAGAGAAATTTATTCTCTCTCAGTTGGGGACCCTGGAAGTTTAAAATAAAGGTGGCTACAGGGCTAATGCTCCCTTCTAAGGCTCTAGGGAAGAATCCTTTCTTGTCTCTGGCAGTTTCTGATTGTTGACAGCAGTCCTGAATATTCCTTGGCTTGTAGATCTACCACTCCAATCTTTGCTTCTATCTTCAAATGACTTTTAACCCTCTGTGTCTATGTCCATGTGTCCAAACTTCTCTCCTCTTATAAAGACACCAGTCATATTGAATTTAGGGGCCTATCTTAATTTATTGTGACCTCATCTTAACTAGCTTACACCTGAAAAGATCTCATTCCCAAATAAGACCACAGTCACAGGTTCATGGTGAACATGAATTTTGGGGAGACTATTCAACCCCAAATAAGCAGCTTCACCTTAAATGTTCAAAATACAAATGCTCTATAATTGTTTTCCTCACAAAATGGCAATAACTTTCCATACTCCTATAGAAGGTTACTAGTAGTAGTTACAAGATGATTTATTCTCATAAAGAGATTGCCCAAAATGGCTGGGGAGGTAAGGAGGCAACTAGAGTACAAAATTTAAGGGGGCACTCATTTTCTGTGTCACGCAGGTACAGGGTTATATTTACATGAGTCTTAAGTTTTGGGTATAGGTCTCTTCTTGCTTTACTGAAGTCCCAACTCTGTTCCCCAAGGCAATACAAGGCATACACCCATGAAAAATGGCAGTTGGGATGAGCAACATTCCTGGCTACTTTGTGAACAGAAAGAGAAAAAAGTCTATAGTTATCATTGGTGGCATATCACCCTGAGACATAATAATAAATGATGCGGTAATTCCTCTGTATAAGTACTAAACTAAGGTCTTTTATATCATTTATTTATTATAATCCTAAAAATGTATTAATATTGCTCCTCTTCTGCAGTTGATAGATGCAGAAACATAACTGCAGTTCTCTTTCATTTCATAACACTTTGACCACCATAGTACCTGACACAGCGGGTGTTCAAAAAAAGTTTGAATGAGAAATCCTGGAATATTTTGAAGAAACTTGTTTAGCTGATAATTAATCATAGTGGTTCTTTTTGTATTTGCCTGCTTAGGCTGCTGTAACAAAATACCCTAGTCTGAGTGGCTTAAAGAAACTTATCTTGTCATAATTCTAGAGACTGGGGAGTCTAAGATCAAGATGCTGTGTGATTCAGTTTCTGGTGAGCACTTTTTTCTTGGTTTATAAATGGTCATTTTCTCACTATGTACTGATATGTTCCCAACTTGGTTTTTCCTTGTTAAGAAGCAGGGAGAATGAGAGAGAGAGAGAGAAAGAGTTCTCTGGTGTCTCTCCTTATAAGGACACTAATCCTGTTGGGTTGGGGCCCTATATTTATGATTTAATTTAACTTTAATTCCTTACTTCAAATACAGCTAGAAGGGAACTAGGGCTTCAACATATAAATTTTGCAGGGACACAAACATGGAGTCTTAGTGCTCTGTGTCATAAGGTTTTATGGACACTAGCAGGTAAAGATGAATGAGACATCATCCTGTTCTTAGGGAGCTTAGAATCCATTGCAGTGTTCCCAACTTGAGAATCAGGGAAGGAATATTACCTATTACCTATGGAACTTCTCCCAAACTAACAGGCAGTCACTTTATGAACCACTAGATTTCTCATCTTATAGCTTGCTTACCCCAGAGAAGTACATCATTTCCTGTGCTCCAAGCAACCTTAGTTAGGTCGGCATAAGCAACCTTAGTTAAGCGACCCAAACCATGAAAATGCTGTTATGCAAATCTCCCTCCTTGTCCAATAACTGAGCTGTGCCTAAGGGCTATGTAACAACCTCAAATTGTGCTACTTCCTTAAAAGAAAAAGAGAGAGAGAGAGGTATTTCAGAATATCCTTCCTCTGAAATCCCTCTGCATTAATTAGACTTAATTGTGTAAAGTGATTTGATGATTAATTTAAAAACTAATAAATTATTAATATTCTAATAAATAATAATATTCAATATATGCTAATGATGACTCACATTTATAAACTATTCAATTTTTTAACACCACTTCTATAATTTATTACAAAATCTAATGAAAAACATTATCTCCAAGGAACCCCACATTTTGATTATGGTTTCATTTTAGTCTATATCCCTGATTCACTCTTTTTGCAAAGGAACTAGTAAGTTTATTATACTGAATAAGTCACAGAGAGACAGAGATAGACGTAGAACTTATTCCATGGGTCTAAGAATCTTTCTCTTCAGATCTAGGATCTGGAGGAAATGGCCTTCCCGAGTTCCCATTTAGCTTCCTAGAATCATAAACAATTCTTTAGACTGTAAGATTTATAGACTACAATATGCCAGCACCTAACACAATGCCTAGCACAGAGAAGATGCTTAAAAAATATTTGTTGAATGACTGAATAAAAAAATAGCAAATCTGCTCTTTAGCTGTCTTCTTTCTTTATCCTGCTATTTCTCCAGTGTTGGTGTGAAATGGGCCGTTCTCCCAGTAGAAGAAATAGAAATTGTTCAATGGCTTTAGAAGAGGACCTAAAAATGATTCTTTTCATTATATAGGGAGATCTAAAATGTGTGTTAATAAATATGTATATGCATATTATAAGCATATGTATATGCTATATACATATAAAAATAAAACAAATATTATATATAATATATTGAAAATTAAATTTGTTCATTTAGCATTAACCTTTTATTTTATTATAGATTGTTATCTATTAAAAATAAAGTTCTAGAATGCTGTCCCAGCATGTTTTCCCAGAAAAATAACTCCCTAACTACTGGACAGAAATAAAATGTTTTAGTGGAAAATAGTATGCTAGTACTGAACAGACTTTTCATTTTTGGGGGGCTGGGAGAGTGGAGAATATAATTGGTTCAGATGTTAATACACTGCCAACTTGCAAGCAATAAACAACTTTATTTGCTTCCAAAATGTGCCTTTATTATGTAGCAGATTCAACCCATATTTAATCAGCTTACTAAATATTTCTTCTTGTAATGGTGTTAGAAAGATAATAATATCCTTAAGGAGTTTTCCTCAGGCAGGAAATATTTGCAGGAAAACATACATAGTTATAACATGCTTTTTAATAATTGGACAGGATTTTCCCATCACTCACTCCCTAGGTCCAAGAAATATTTTAAATAGAACCACAGACTGACTTTACCTTAGACTGAACATCTATTGATAAGAAGACATGCTAGAAACTAGAAAGGCAAAAATTGTTTTGTTGCCAATCAGTGATGTTTCAATTTAAGCTTAAGTTGTTTGGTACATAAAGTGCCTCAGTTACTGCTAGTGATTGATGGGGGTTGTTTTTCAAATGCTAAACTGTAAAACTATTTTATATAGCTGAACGATATGGTAATTTTTTTCTCACTGATTCGGAAAAAAAGTAGTTTAAAAAATAAACTCTGAACTTGCAGAGTTATTTCTGTGGAAATGAAGAAAACAACTTAGGATATTAAGTATTAAAAAATTCACACTCTGAATCTTGAAGCAATTGTAAAAATGTATTCATATTCCTAGGTGGTGCATTTTCTTTCTTTCTCTTTCTTTTCTTTTCTTCTTTTCTTTTTATAATGAGATGCACCAAGTTTATTTGGGGTAAGTAAAATTCCCCCTTTTCAAATGTATGCTGGGAGGAAGATTGTCTTCTATGTCAATGTTGAAAAGGCTAGCAAAAGCAATTTTGTGTTTTGAGAGATCTTTCAGCTTCACTGTGACTATATAGAGAATGAGAGGAAGATGATGGTTGTGATTTGACTGGAATTGCCATTGTTTGCTGGGGGAGCAGTAGTGATTGTTATTCCTTGGTAAAACTGGAGAGAATTAAATCCTGGTTCCTGTCCTCCTACCTTCTGTTCTGATTTTCCCAGGGTAGAATGCAGAACTCAGGAAACCATTTATACTATTTCAGACTCCAGTATCTTGTGTCTTAGAAGAGCTGTGTCCTTATAGACTTGTTTTGGAGGAAGCATTGATAAAAAGCAGAAATAAGATAGTAGGGAGAGCTGGGGCTTGAGGCATTGGAGAATGCCTGCCAAATCCTTCAAATTCAATTGTTTACCAATATTGTGCTGGCCAAACAGACTACTCGGTGGCATGATTTTTGACCCCTGGGCTGGCTACTTGCAACCTTTCATAGAGGGGCATGGGACAAATATTCAAGCAACCAATTCCAATATAATGTAATATGTGCTGTAGTAAATACAAGTCTAAGATGAACTGCTATGGAAGCAGAGAAGAGACAATGGTTAGTTTTTTCTGAGGATATTGGACATGATCTCAGGAAAAAAAGTGACATATGGACTTTGTTTCTGTTTTGAAACTAATATTTATTGAGGCTGACTGTGTCAGACAGTAGGCATGTATTATCACATATGATAGAAAGGAAGGACTGGTTATTCCAGAAGGAGGGAAGAGCCTGAGCAAAAGGCAGGGTAATTTCAATACGTGTTTTTCCTGCAAATGCTATTGACATTTTGGGGAGAGTAGAGAACACAAAGTTGGAGTCATGTTGCAAATGTTTTTAACGTCATTCTACGCAGAGCTTGGTCACTTAGCACTCTCTGGAAGTAATTGCATTACCTGGGGAGAGAGTGTGGAGGAAGAAGACAAATGTGCAGAGGGCAGGACTTTGAAAAGTAGGCAGAAGGCAGAGGAAAATAACCCATTTTGGACTGACTGAGAAGGAACAGTTTGCAGGGTAGAAGGGAAACCAAGAGATGGTTTAGCTAATCTAGCTTCCATTAAAAGCTCCATGGAACAAGAGTTGCCTATTCAGCCCCCAGCTTTTCTGGCCCTCCCAGTTCAGGTACCAGGCGTGAATGAAAATTCTGTCTTGTGCTTTCCTGGGCTCATGTGATAGCTCTGATCCATGAGTTCATCAAGAACACGGCATCCTTGTCTCACTGCCTTACTCTTTCTAGGATACTGTCTTCATCATTATCATTCAAGGTGGTGGTATGATGTTCCTGGCAAGCAGATGGAAGAAGGAAGGAAGAAGAAATAAGGAACATGTGTCAGCTGTTTTTTAGGTTCCTACAAACTTATGGTAGGTTCCTATACAAAAATTATAAATATGTCTCATTAGTCAGAACTTCTTCACAAGGCCATATATACCTATAAGAAGACTGAGAAATGTAATATTTATTCAGAGAAACCATGTATCCCATAAAAAAATTCAATTATTATTAAAGATAGACAGCAGTGGTTTCTCTTATATTGGGGAAAACAGGATTTCCTTGAACTATCTAAGTTCAAATATTCTTAGAAAAGAGTGAGGCTATAAGGGAATTTTAGCAGTTTTTAGATAAAAAATTAAAAAAGAAAGCACACACACAATCTCATCATTATCCCAAACCATAAGAATATTTGTTGCCCATCTATCTCATGATAAAACTTCCTAATATTTCCAGATGTTTCTCTCCCTAAATATATCTGAAGTTCTCCAGGGGAGTACATAATGTTCACAAACCATTTCCTACCATTTCTGTCATGCTGCTTCCTTCTGAGTGAATAGAAACTAATGCCTTCCTAGAAGGCAGACACCATATTGACCTCTGTTTCTGAAACCTCCATTCCACCATTAGTAGCTAAAAATCTACTACTGATGGCTCTGTATTCCTTCCTGCCTTGGATTTGATTTGTCCTGGAAACAATAGCTCCATGAGTGGCAAAAATCTTTTTCAATTCAGAGCAGTTCACTCTGCCATGGCCCATAAAGTACGCTCATATTACCAAAATTAATTGTGCTAGTAGTAATTGAATTTTCAGTGGTCTATGTGGAGAGAACTAGAACTTTCAGGTCACCCATAGCTTTGATAGAGAGACATACTCCTGCTTTCAAAATCCTTCTATCTTCTATGCTATGCTATCCCTAGGTGTCTTATTGCTCTTAGTTGGATTCCAGGTCCTTGCCAGTTCACTGATTTATTTTAATATCTTTACATGTCATACTCTGGTTTCTCTTCAGATCGCATAAATCTTTTGCCTTTTAATATCTTTACATGTCAGTGGAGAGGGGTCATGGACTCATATTCATTTCTCCCTTTTCTCATAAGTCTTATTTGTTATGTATTCATTTGTTTTCACAAATAATTGCACAGAAGAAGACAGGCTGCTAACCTGACAGCAACCAATGATGAAATGAATGCATCTGGGTATACTGGGAAATGCATGGTAGAACTCCATAGGTAACCAGAGTTTAAGTCCCATGCCCATTCTGTGCCCTATGACACTAGTCATAGAGAGAAGAGTTAACACTAGTTAGAGCAAGGGTCTAAGAAAGAGCAGTCAGCAAGAAGTAGTGTGGCCAGGGAAGGAAAGGTCTGTGATGGGGTAAGTTGTGATGGATGCAGACAATGGACTGGAGAAACATCTCTTTTGTTTGGTTTATGCGTCATGAGGAAAGGGATGGCATTTAGGAATGGGGGGGGGGTCATCAGAAATTAGAAATTAGAAATATGGGTGACAGAAATATTGGGAGGGCTCCTGAGTTTGATTCCCTTTTTTGTTTCCCCAAGGCCAGTAATATAGAAGCATTTTGAAACTATTCTCCCAAGTGCTTTTAATGATTACAATTCATAATTATTCCATAATTATTAATATCAGTTCTAAAGAAATGACAGTTTTCTTGTGCTTTATTTAAAAAACTATGCTATGAACTACTTTTGAATATATTAGCTTTATTCTGGAGTGATGTTAGAAATTCTCCCACCTTCAAATATTTTTTTTTATCAGTGTCCATTGTGTATTTCTTGAGTCTTTAGAATTTTAACCTTTTAATAGGGGTTAATAGCAGAGAAATTAATTACATTGTATTATGGAATAAAGGCATTGAACATGATTTCATTATTACTTCCACACATGGTGGAATGATGAACGACAAAACCTACATCTTATTTTGTGGATAGAGAAGAAGGAAGAGGAGAGTATTAGCAGAACAAGGTATCCAAAACCATTATGGACAACTAGTGATTGCTAGCATGATCACTACAACTGGGGGAGGGTTTCTCAACAGGAACTCCAAGTGCAACAATAGGAATCCAATATTCCCTGAGATGATATATCTCAGTACAAGCAGGCAGTCCTGGGAGAAGTGGCTCTAAGAAGGGGAACAAAGGATATAGGTATAAGAACTAGAGTTCTGAGATGGATTTGTAAGGGCAAGGCACTAGGGGGTCCTTGAAGGATACTATAGGAGAGACTTAAGTATACAGAATAAAGTAAAAAGGATAACATCAGGGCTTGAAAGAATCATGACTTGAATTCATCTGTAAAGTTCTCCATAGGTTCTAGAGGGAGTTATCAAGTACAGGGAACTGGAGCGCATTCCAATTCCTGAACCTAGGGGATTCAGTTTTGCTTGACTGGAATTACTCTATATTCACTGCTACTTAACCATAAGCATTCTCAGACTTAAAACTGACAACACATTCTCCAGCGTCTCTTCCCTTGCTATGTGATTGTACAACTGTGCTGAAAAAAGACTAATGAATATACTATACTATAAGTATTATTTGATTGTAAAACCATGCTAAATACATCATACCTATTTCCTTATTTAATTTTTAACTCTTAAAAGTATTTACATATTAGGAAACTGAAAGAGAGGAATTGGGATTTGGGTCATCTTTCTGAAGGCTCTTAGCACTTGAAGTTTTTATATATAAAAGAACTATTTGGCCTGCCCCCCCAAAAGTGGGGCAGTTTCTTACCCTACGTCCCTTATAATCATTCACTTAATGAATTGTTTGACATTTGACATTTTTGAGACCTCCTTCCTTCCTTTCATCTTGATTGTATCTCATTAATAATTTACAGAAGGAAGTTCCCTAGTACAGCTGTGCTTTTGGACATCTCCTATGGGAGATGATTCACCACTACAGATAATTATATAGCCTTCAGCTTCCCATAGATCTTGTCTTAAATCAAATTTTTCATTATATCAGATGTATGTCCTCAGGAAAGCCACTCATCTTCTCTAAGCCATTTTCCTCAAATAGGCATTTTCATAAAATAGAGATAATAAATAAAATAGAGTTATTTTGAGGATTAAATGAGATTGTGTGTATAAGGAGACATGATCCCTGCTTCATGAAGCTTAAAGTCTAGTATGGGTGCATAAACAGACAAGCCAATAATACCAAAGCAAAAATGAAAACTACCCGTAAGAAATATTTTAACAATCCAAATAAAACTATGTCTAGCATTGAAAAGAAAATTAACAAATTATTATGTTTTATCAAAAATAACAATTTTATTTGAGGCATAAAGGTGGCAAGGTATATGATAGATTTTACTCCTACTTGATCTTAAACATTGGGAAGTTCTTGAAGACTTAAGAAAAAGGAGCATCATGAGATTTTCATTTTAAATTGGTCATTCTGGCTGCCATGTGGAGAGTGGATGGAGGAGGGAGGAGAGCAACAACGGACGAGTGCTGGGAGGCCAGGTAAGCAATCTGAATGATAAGAGGATATGAATGGAGTTAAGTAATATTTTGGAAGTCAAATTAACAAGACTTTAAAATGGACTAAACATAGGAGTCAAGGAGAAGTGGTGAGATATGAAAGACAATTCTCAGATTTCTGGCGTTAACCGTATAGAGATTGAGAAATCTAGAGATGGAGCAAATTTAGTATGAGAAAAGGAAGATCCAGAGATCAGTTTTTGAGAGGCTACAATTCAGGAACATTTGAGCTATTTAAGCAGATGTATAGAATAGTCAGCAGGCCCTCATGTCTGAGGTCTGTACTGGGGAAGTACATTCAGGAAGCACTAAATCTGTATGATTTCATAGCTATGGCAAAGCATGAGATCACTGGAGAAGTATGTAGAGAAAAGGGTGGAAAAATTAGCCATAAATATACCCAATATTTGAAGGTAGAGGAGCTATTAAAAGAATAAAAAGATCTTGAGAGTGACAAAAATAGAAAATGAAGATTTATTGTCTGTATGGCACAATTTTATACTTCAACAGATATTTTAATTTTCTACTTTTTCTTATCTAGTAGCATTACTTTTCTAATGAGATGAACATTTCTAGGTAGAGATTATGATTCTTCTTCCTTTGGTGCTTTATATTGCAAGAGTCCAAGAAATATTTTTGATTGATTCGAGAAAAAGAGATGATAAAATAAAGATTCTAACTTAGAACACTGAAAGTCATCTTTCCTTACATATCAAATGCTTACGGTCTTTAATGGACCATTAAGAAGGTTTTAACTCATGTCTTTGCATAAGTGAGAAGGAAACTTTTCATAGCAAAACCATTTTATTCCTTGTCTACTTAAATCAGATATCTTATTTGTTAGTCAATTAAGGCCATTCAATTGCAATAAAGACTCTAATTCAGAGGTTGACAAAATAGGTAAGTATCTGATTATGTTTCTGGACTTACTCAATGGCTAATCAAAACTATAATCTTTACTTGATTACATGTAAGAAGGATAACACTTCAGTTTTGTATCAGTTAATCATGAAACCAAAAAAAAAAAAAAATCTGTTAAAATACTTCATAGCCTTTATACCACCTACCCACAGGTACAGTAATTACTGAAAGGCAAAGAGAAGAGTGGGGAGAAAGATTATTTCTAAGAGAATTTTAGTTTTAATACTTACTTAAATTATGGCTGCATGATTGTCGAGAGAGAGATCTACAGAGTAAATGAAAGAGTTTTGGTGGAAGGTGGCACTTAAGTTCAAAAGTAAGAAATATAGGTAGTTGTGTTTATCATCTGACTGTGGTGATGCTCTGATTTTCCATGTACTTAATTGGGGAACTGGACATTCATTCGATGAGACTTTTGACGAAACAAAAACAAAAACAATGCCTCCCCCCAAAAAAACACCAGCAAATCTTGTTCTTTGGGTAACAGCTGTTGTATTGCTTTGGGTGGATTCATGTAAGTATTTATGTATGTATGTATGTAAGTATGTATGTATGTATGTATGTATGTATTTGAAAGAAAGAAAAATCATGAGAGGGGGAGGGGTAGAGGCAGAGGTACAGAGAGAAATTCCGGCAGATTCCAGCTGAAAGCTGAGCCACCCTGAGATCATGACCTGAGCTCATATCAATGCTTGACCAACTGAGCCACCCAGCTGCCTCTTTATTGGAGGTCTTTGAACAGTGCATGTATAGCTTCCAAAAAATTTGTATGTATATATTCATTCTTTCATTCAGTCAACAGATATTTATTGAAGATTTATAAGTATTGATATATGCATAAGTATATATGTATATACATATCATGGCATGTATTATATATGACACAAATATATGTGTATGTGCAATGTATTATGTACATTGTATGTACATATATGTACATGTAATATATTATAATTATAGGATATATGTGTGTGCATTCATAAACACATATGTTCCCTAAGATAACCAGAAACTACTAAAAATGATTTTCAGTTATTTAGATTATCTGTACACCAAAAATTTTTTAGGGAGACAGTTTAAATAGTTTTTCCTCTATTTTATTTATTTTCAATCTTATCATTTATTTACTTATTTTTCTTTCTCCAGATTTTTATTTAAGTTCCAATTAGTTAAGTATACAGTGTAATGTTAGTTTCAGATGTAGAATTCAGTGATTCATCACTTACAAAATTACCTTCCATCCTTTTTTCCCCATCTCTCCTTTCATTTCCAAATTTCTGAGTGATACAAGATATAATAGACACTAGTGTCTAACTAACTTACAGAATATGCCTCTATTTTTCATTTTAAATATGATTTAAAAAAATATTTTCTGTAATAGGCACATGATAGTGGTTCTGGATCCAGAATATCTGAGTACAACTTCCTAGCTGACAAACTTGAACAAGTTTTTCTGAGTCTTTGTGACTGAGTCTCCTTGTCTGCAAGATAGAGATAATAGTGTTGATTCTGAAGGGTTGTGAAGACTAATGAGTTTTTTTTCCAATGTTACCCAGGGAGGGGTCCTATGGCATTGTTGCATTGTTTTGAGTTCCCGTTATAACTTAAAGGGAAATTCTCACAATGTCTGGAGCCCTTGATGTCCTGCAAATGAAGGAGGAGGGTGTCCTCAAATGTCTTGCAGCAGGAATCCCCTTAGGTGGCACCAAACTTGACTTCCAAACAGAAGTGTACATTTACAAAAGAAAAAGTAATGGCATCTACACCATGTATTTGAAGAGAACCAGGGAGAGGCTTCTGTTGGCAGTTCCTACAGTTGTTGCATTCAAAACCCAGCTGATGTTAGTGTCATATCATCCAAGAATACTGGCCAGCGAGCTGTGCTGAAATTTGCTGCTGCTACTGGAGTCACTCCTACTGTTGACAGCATTATTCCTGGTACCTTTACTAACCAGATCCTGACAGCCTTCCTTGAACTGGGACTCTGGTGGTTCCTGATCCCAGAGCTGACCGCCAGCCTCTCACAGAGGTGGTCCTATGTTAACCTGTCTAGCACTGCTGTTTAACACAGACTCCTCTGTGCTATGTGGACATTGCTTTCTCTTGTAACAATAAGGGAGCTACCTCAGTAGGTCTGATGTGGTGGATGCTGGTCCCAGAAGTTCTACACATGTATGGCACCATTTCCTGTGAAAAACCATGAGAGGTCAGGCCTGATCTCTACTTCTACAGAGATCCTAAAGAAATTGAAAAAGAAGAGCAGGCTTCTGCTGAAAAGCCTGTGACCAAGGAGGAATGTCTGGGTGAAATGGAGGGCTCCACCTCCTGAGTTCACTGCTACTCAACCTGAAGTCACAGATTGGCCCTTGGTGCCTAGTCAGCAGTTCCTTACTGAAGACTGGAACGCCCAGCTGGCCGCTGAAGACTGGTCTGCATCTTTGGCTGCTCAAGCCACTGAATGGGTAGGAACAAGGACTGAGTGGTTTTAAGCTGCTCTTCTACAAATGCAAACAAAATGGAGTAAGGTTGGCAGAAAATGAACAGTGTCTAAAAACAAACAACAAAACACATATAAAGTGACTAGAACAGAAACTAAGGGCTCAGTGCATCAATACATGTTAGCCATTGCTATTTTCCTTCTAATCTCATTTGTTAAAGATCTTTTTTTGTGTCATTTTAAAATATGTAATATGAGTTCAAATTTCATAATTGCTCTCGTAAATCTCTGCTTCCTTTCTACCTGGTCTGCATTTTTGTCTTTGGAAAAATTCTGCCTTAAAAGAGCCAGTTTTCCTACTTATAAATTCACCTAATTACCACTTTGCCTAAAATAAAGCCCCCTTGGGAGTTTTTATATTCATTTAATAGATCTTAATTTTTGCCATATTTTAAATTATATACAGTCCTTTAAATTAATGTACCTAAATATTTACTATGACAAATAGCTGTGACAAAAAAAAAAAATCACATTTATAGCATTTTGTGCTTTAGGAGTATGTTCTATATCCCTTCAGTGGTTCTTCCTATTTTTGTCCATTTTCATGACTTAAAAACTCTTTTTCCTAAAAAAAAATTGCATTAATATAGCACATTTCTAATACTATTATGTGAACTATTTCATATAAATTATATAGTTTCCAAGATGCTTGAGTTATATAATTTATGATATACCTTTTATAAAATAATAGACAAAATGGAGTATTACAACTCTCTTTGAAGCAATTTAGTCTATAAATCTGGGCATAAATACTCTTTCTAAATTATTGCACATCATAATCCAGTATTATTTTATGAATTGGCTATCTTTTTAAAAATCTGAGTTTAATGAAATTGTTATCTATTTCTCACTTCTTTGATGATATCTTTGATTAATGTCAATTTCTCACTAAACAGAAGCACCTATTTGGTTGATTTATAAGAATTTAATGTATACACCAGACATAGAGAATATAGAAATTAGCATTAATTTGCAAAAACTAATCACAGAAGATAAAATATGAAATATGTTTTACAAAACTGTCAGCTTTGATAAGCACTTGTTATTGGAAACAGACTTTTGAGATGAGTTTCTTGGAAAACTCAGTTTTCAATATTGAATAAAATATTAAAATATGCCACACAAGAATATACACAATGCCACCATTAATATAATGCTGCAAAAGTAATGACTTTGTATATTTATAGTAAGTACTCATATTGGAAGTCCCTTAATAAAAATATACTATAACATTTCCTCAGATAACATAAAAATGACAAGAAAAATCCTGGTCTCCAAAATGACCACAAAAAAGACACTAAATTTAAGAAGAGCTCTGTGTTAGACAATGAGATGTGGGTTAGTTTTTAAAACAGTTTATTTTGAAGGATGTGCTTAGAAATAGGCTTTCTCAAAACCGAATATTCAAAGAATGTTTTATTGAAATTTGTTTGTGACCAATTCCAGTATTCATTAGAAGGTGAGATCCTTGAAGATAGGATTTTTGTCTGTTTTGTGCTGTATTTCTCCAGCACCTAGAAGAGCGTCTGAACCATAACAGGTGCTCATAGACATTTATTGAATGAATGAATACATGAAGTTATTAATAATCGTGTTGACATTTTTCCAGGCCAAACTTATTGGAGCAAAATTAAATGTAATAGAACTTTGGGATATCGACAATGCTGTGGTCTGAATATCAACACTGATCCAAAAAAATGCATAAGGAAAACTTTGATCCTGTCCTTAATTAATCCCTGAGCAGATGCAGGATATATTCCAGTTAGGTGTATGTCCTTGTAAGGTGAGATTTTTATGAAAATGCTGTCTTATAAAACCCTACCTCTACTGTTAAGGCATAGGGGCTAGTTTTTAACTAACAACACAAAAGAGCAGAAGTCCAGAGGCTAGAGAGCAAACTCATTGCCCCTTATAGCTGTCAAAGTCTAAATGAGAGAATTAACCTTTAAAGAAGATTTATCATACTTTAAGCATCCATTCTTACTTCCACACAGTCTTAAACCTATTCCTTTATTAATTATGCCAGCATAGAGCTAACCCCTATAACTGTGAACTAGCTTCACCTCTTTGGTAGAATTGGGCTTTATCATGATAATAAAGCTTATATCTAAGAGTACTTCAAGAAATGGCCCTAAAATATTCTGTGTTTTTGGTATGTTTGTTATTGATAAGTATTTTATTATTTTGTATGAGAGGATTTTGTTTCAGTTTTCATGTCAGGACTAGCTGCTTTTATCTAATAGACCCTATAAATTGTTTGATGGATCAGCTGCCATGATTGCATTTTTATGTTCTCTGTTAGCTTAGAGATAAACTCCTAGGCCACTTATTGCAATGCAATTATTTTGATCTCAGTGTATACTCTGTGTGTGTGTGTGTGTGTGTGGTTTTGGCATTAGGTTTACCACCAGCAGCATTTTATGTCTTATCCTTATTTTGCTTTCTTCTTTCTTAAACACATTAAATGATATTATTTTAGGAAAATATTCCTGTCCTTATAAAGAAAATTTAATCAATTTTAAGTAATGTGGGATTATCAATTATAGATTAATCAATAAAAACAATTTTATTTTACAAATTAGGAAGGAAGTAAATTAAGAGAAATGATTGGGTTATAAAGTCTTTGCAATTGGCAAGATGATTTTACTATTACTAAAACGCACCAAATACCCTGTGAAGACTAGCCCTTCAAAATATAATATACTATCAGGAGAGAACTTTAAAATACCCCTTAATTTTTTTAATTTGCAGTTGAAACCTATTCTGATAATGAAGGTGAGTGTGGATAGGAAGGAAAGGCAATGCCAAAAAAATAAATGAATACATGGATGGATAGCATCAATATAAGAAAGAGATAAATCTCTTTGAGGACTTTTAGCTGCCTACTATGTGATCCTCAGTGCATTCTGAGATCTTGGATATCCCTAGGGAATAAGTGATGTCAGAATCAGGCATCCTGAGGAACAATTTCCAGGTTGATGGGGAAGATATGTTACTTTACTTTTAATATTATATTTATTTATTTATTATTTATTCATTAATTTTTGTTTTTTTTTTTAATTTAATTTTATTTTTTCAGTGTTCCAAGATTTATTGTTTGTGAACCATACCCAGTGCTCCATGCAATATGTGTCCTTAATATCCACTGCCGGGCCTTCCCAACCCTCCCAGCTCCTCCCCTCTAAAACCTTGTTGGTTTCTCAGAGTCCACAGTCTCTCATGGTTCGTCTCCCCCTCCCATTTCCAACTCACTTCTCCCCTTTTCCCCATGTCCTCCGTGTTATTCCTTATGCTCCACAAGTAAGTGAAACCATATGATAATTGACTATCTTTGCTTGACTTACTTCACTCAGCATAATCTCCTCCAGTCTCGTTCATGTTGATACAAATTTGGGTATTCATCCTTCCTAAAGAAGGCATAACACTCCATTGTGTATATGGACCGTATCTTCTTTTTCCATTCATCTTTTGAAGGACATCTTGGCTCTTTCCACAGTTTGGCAGCTATGTCCATTGCTGCTATGAATATTGGGGTACATATGGCCCTTCTGTTCACTACATCTGTATCTTTGGGGTAAATACCCAGTAGTGCAATTGCAGGGTCATAGGGAAGCTCTATTTTTAATTTCTTAAGGAATCTCCACACTGTTTTCCAAAGTGGCAGCACCAACTTGCATTCCCACCAACAGTGTAAGAGGGTTCCCCTTTCTCCACATCCTTCCCAACACTTGTCATTTACTGTCTTATTAATTTTGGCCATTCTAACTGTTGTAAGGTGGGAACCACTTAATGTGGTTTTGATTTGAATCTCCCTGATGGCTAATGATGATGAACATTTTTTCATGTGTCTGTTAGCCATTTGTATGTTTTCTTTGGAGAAGTGTCTGTCATGTCTTCTACCCATTTTTGACATGATTATCTGTTTTGTGTGTGTTGAGTTTGAGGAGTTCTTTATAGATCTTGGATATCAGCCCTTAGTCTGTAGTGTCATTTGCGAATATCTTCTCCCAATCTGTGAGTTGCCTCTTTGTTTTGTTGACTGTTTCCTTTGCTGTGCAGAAGCCTCTTATCTTGATGAAGTCCCAAAACTTCATTTTCACTTTTGTTTCCTTTGCTTATTTATTTATTTAGAGCGTGAGTGGAGGAAGAGGCAGAAAGAGAGGGAGAGAGGGAGTCTCAAGCAGATTCCCTACTGAACTCGAAGCCCTATCAGGACTGGATCTCATGACCCTGAGGTTATCACCACCTGAGCCAAAATCAAGAATCTGACAGTTGACAGACTGAACCACCCAGGCATCTTGGGAAGGTGTTGTTGAAAAGATTTGTCACAGCCACTAATGTCTGAATCTCTCTTCTGTCTCTGATCATGTGTCATCACACTAGACTTCAGGTTTCTACATTCTTACTTAGGTAACTCTCTTGGTCATCTCAGGAACTCTACGTTCTCCCTTAATTAACTGCCCAAATGCCACCTCCCAGAATGAGGGTTCAATCTGATTACTGCTGCCTTGGCATATCCATGTTTATAATCTTAGCCTCATATTCTGTGCAAGACAGATGAGGCTAGATATGTGGATGCTGAAAAGGCCTAAGGATAATCTGTCTGCCTGAGTCAGCAGAAGGGTCAGTGTTTCAGGCCCTAAGGGAAAGCTTAGTGAGGCTGGTTGCAAATGGCCAGAGAGGTTTCTGCAGGGTTGTATTTCTTTGGGGCTGGAAGGCAGATGACCTTAAGATTCCTGAGAAGGTTCCAAATAAGTAGTATATTACAGCTTTCCTATACCAAATTCCCCTTTTCCTCCTAAGCACTCAACCAGACACTCCTCATTTACTGAACTCATAAAATTTCCACTAATGGATGGAACTAATTGTTCCCTAGTTTCAGACCTGGGTTCTGCTGCCTCTACTTTTACTATTATAAGTAGGATTGGGGCCAGATCATTACAGATGGTGCCAAGGTGTCCAATTATGCACTTGAGAGGTCAAGGAGTGCACTTTTCCCCCTTCTAAAACATACAAATCAATTTATGTCTTAAAAAGAGTTTAGTTTTGAAGTGCACATAAAGCCATAGTGCTTTCTTCAAGTTTTGTTTTCTCTTGATTTAATAAACTCTCTGATATGAAGCTCTGGTATTATTAAGAAAAAATATGGTTTCAATGGTCTTGGGGTCCTTATCTTAGAAACCATTTCTTTGGATTTGTTCATATGTTAGTTTTTTTTTTTCTTCAAATTTTAAATTAGGAAAGGAGGGAAAATCATTAAGAATAGAAGCATTTAAGTACACCATTGCTCAAATTTTGAATTTTGATATGAAGTAGAACAGTGTTTCTAGGTAAGGAGAATGAAAGGATGAGAGGTGGTACAAACATAATCTGAATTACCTGGAGAGTTTTAAAAAATATAGTATTCATTTTCTTTATTTCTTATGGTTTGGGTGAGAGAAATAAGGAAAAGAATGGTTGCAGTGAGCAAGTACTTCTTGTGTACTCTCTTTTTCTGGTTGGAAAGCATTTGACACCTTGAAATAAGATATTAGCTAATTTACAAATATTGTCTGTGGTGGACCTTGACTTGTTTGTTTTGAAATCCGTTCCTGTTTAGTTAGTATCCCTGGATGCAGAGCTTGGTGGCAGAGAAACAAGTCTGTGGTTTCAAATTCCTCCAGGTAACCCTGGCTGTTGGGCTCCAATAACTTGCTGCTTATAGGCATCCTGCTGCTGCTGCCAGTCCTCAGGTTGCTTCACTATCCCTTTTGGCTTTCAGCTCTTTTATCACCTGGGGAACCAATTTCCTGTATTAAGTTTCATTTGTTTTAAATAATTAATTTTTATTTTCCTGCTTCAATCTAAATGAGATACTTTATGATATACCCCCATCTTCTTGAAACAAGATAGTATATTTACTGGCTCTCATAACTGAAAGACCAAGCATTGTAGTTTGATTTGGAGGTCTCATGATGTTACCAGATATAATCTGACTGGGAGATTTCTTGTTCTTTTTGTCCCCTCTGGATTGACACCACTTTCAATTTTAGTATCACTTTATCATAATACAAATTCCAAAAGAACAAAGAACTGACTTTCCTAGTAACTACCAACCTCCTGCAGGCAGCCAGTCATGGTTGCTGGATCAGTTCCCCAGGCTCTGCCCACTTCAGTGATGAAGTTTTTATCAGCCTAGACTTCTCCACTGTAGAACCAGACTCTGTCTTGTCCTTTTCCACTTTCAGTACTTTTCGACTTCAGCAGAGGGATGCTTCTATTCCTTTTTTTTTTCTTTTTTTAAAGATTTTTTATTTATTTGAGAGGGAAAGAGAGAGAGAGAGAGAGAGCTAGGGGGATGAGCAGAAGGAGCGGTAGAGAGAGAATACTCAAGCAGACTCCCCACCAACCATGGAGACCATTTCAGGGCTTGATCCCAGGAGCCTAAGATCATGACCCGAGCTGAAAGCAAGAGTCAGACACTTAACTGACTGAGCCACCCAGGTGCCACCGAGATCCTTCTCTCTGAAGGTGTTGACAGAGTTTGATGATTTAGGAAATTCAGACAAAACTTAAGGAAATGAGAAGAACTGCATTTCCAAATGGTCGCTACTGGCTTGTAATGAACATATAACACATAAGGCAATGAAATAAGTAAATAACCAATTTATTTTGAAATTTAAATAGGGGCCTTGTTAATTATCCATCCCTAGGTAGAAATCTTAGTTGTTTAAACCTCAATGTAATATGCATTCACAAAAAGAAAGTCCTTAAATCTGAAAGCAGAAAACTAGGCAATAAGACTGGTAAGATTTAAGGGACCAATAAATAGCACTCTTCTCTTAGTTTCTTAAGTTCTGAGCAAATTTAGGTAAATAAACTGAAGAGAAAGACAGAATAGGATATCATTTTTCAGAGGAGATTGAAGCAGTCATCAAAAATCTCCCAACAAACAAGGGCCTAGGGCCAGAGGACTTCCCAGGAGAATTCTGCCAAACTTAAAGAAGAACTGATTCCTATTCTCCTGAAACTGTTCCAAAAAATAGAAATGGAAGGAAAACTTCCAAACTCATTTTATGAGGCCAGCATTACCTTGATCCCAAAACCAGTCAAAGATCCCATCAAAAAAGAGAATTACAGACCAATATCTTGATGAACACAGATGCGAAAATTCTCACCAAAATACTAGCCAATAGGATTCAACAGTACATTAAAAGGATTATTTACCATGACCAGGGCTGCAAGGTTGGTTCAACATCTGCAAATCAATCAATGTGATACAACACATTAATAAAAGAAAGAACAAGAACCATATGATACTCTCAATAGATGCTGAAAAAGCATTTGACAAAGTACAGCATCCTTTCTTGATCAAAACTCTTCAAAGTGTAGGGATAGAGGGCACATACCTCAATATTATCAAAGCCATCTATGAAAAACCCACCGCAAAAACCATTCTCAATGAAGAAAAACTGAAAGCTTTTCTGCTAAGGTCATGAACAGGGCAGGGATGTCCGTTATCACCACTGCTATTCAACATAGTACTAGAAGTCCTAGCATCAGCAATCAGACAACAAAAAGAAATTAAAGGCATCCAAATTGCCAAAGAAGAAGTCAAACTATCACTCTTTGCAGATGATATGATACTTTATGTGGAAAACCCAAAAGACTCCACTCCAAATCTGCTAGAACTTGTATAGGAATTCAGTAAAGTATCAGGATATAAAATCAATGCACAGAAATCAGTGGCATTTCTTTATACCAACAACAAGACAGAAAAAAGAGAAATTAAGGAGTCAATTCCATTTATAATTGCACCCCAAACCATAAGATACCTAGGAATAAACCTAACCAAAGAGGCAAAGAATCTGTACTCAGAAAACTATACAGTACTCATGAAAGAAATTGATAAAGACACAAAGAAATGGAAAAATGTTCCATGCTCATGGACTGGAAGAACAAATATTGTGAAAATGCCTGTGATACCTACAACAATCTACACGTTTAATGCAACCCCTCTCAAAATACCATCAATTTTTTTTTCAAAGAAATGGAACAAATAATCCTAAAATTTATATAGAACCAAAAAGACCTTGAATAGCCAGAGGAATGTTGAAAAAGAAAGCTAAAGTTGGGGCATCACAATTCCTGACTTCAAGCTCTATTACAAAGCTACCATCATCAAGACAGTATGGTACTGTCACAAAAACAGACACATAGATAAATGGAACAGAATAGAAAGTCCAGAAATAGACCCTCAACTCTATGGTCAATTAATCTTCAACAAAGCAGGAAAGAATGTCCAATGGAAAAAGATAGTCTCTTCAACAAATGGTGTTGGGAAAACTGGACAGCCACATGTAGAAAAATGAAACTGGACCATTTCCTTACACCACACATGAAAATAGACTCCAAATGGATAAAGGACTCCAGTGTGAGAAAGAAATCCATCAAAATCCTTGAGGAGAACACAGGCAGCAACCTCTTTGACCTCAGCCCCAGGAACTTCTTCATAGAAGCATCACCAAAGGCAAGGAAAGCAAGGGCAAAAATGAACTATTGGGACTTCATCAAGATCAAAAGTTTTTGTACAGCAAAGGAAACAGTCAACAAGACTGAAAGACAACTGTCAGAATGGAAGAGGACATTCACAAACAACATATCAGATCAAGAGCTAGTATCCAAAACCTATAAAGAACTTATCAAACCCAACACCCAAAGAACAAATAATACAATCAAGAAATGGGCAGAGGATGTAAACAGGGATTTCTGCAAAGAAGATATCCAGATGGCCAACAGACACATGAACAAGTGCTCCACATCACTCGGCATCAGGGAAATACAAATCAAAACCACAATGAGATACCACCTCACCCCAGTCAGAATGGTCAAAATTAACAAGTCAGGAAATGACAGATGCTGGCGAGGATGCGGAGAAAGGGGAACCCTCCTACACTGTTGGTGTGAATGCAAGCTGGTGCAACCACTCTGGAAAATAGCATGGAGGTTCCTCAAAAAGCTGAAAATAGAGCTACCCTACAATCTAGCAATCGCACTACTGGGTATTTACCTTAAAGATACAAATGTAGTGATCTGAAGGGGGACATGCACCTGAGTGTTTATAGCAGCAATGTCCACAATAGCCAAACTATGGAAAGAACCTAGATGTCCATCAACAGATGAATGGATCAAGAACAAGTGGTATATATATATATATATATATATATATATATATATATATAGAGAGAGAGAGAGAGAGAGAGAGAGAATGGAATACTATACATCCATCAAAAGAAATGAAATCTTGCCGTTTGGGATGACATGGATGGAACTAGTTGGTATTATGCTGAGTGAAATAAGTCAATCAGAGAAAGACAATTATATGATTTCCCTGCTATGAGGAAGTTGAGAGTCAACATAGGAATTTGGGGGGTAGGAAAGGAATAAATGAAACAAGATGGGATCGGGAGGGAGACAAACCATCAGAGACTTTTAATTTCACAAAACAAACTGAGGGTTGCAAGGGAGAGGGGGGTAGGGAGATGGTTGCTGGGTTATGGACATCATGGAAGGTATGTGCTATGGTGAGTGCTATGAAGTGTGTAAACCTGGCGATTCACAGACCTGTACCCCTGGGGCAATAATACATTATATGTTAATAAAAAAATTAGAAAATTTTAAAAAAGAAAATCATTTTTCTCATTAGAAAGGCTGGAATGGTCTTTCTACTATAGACACACTCACTGAGGGCTATTGCTTTATACTTCTGAATTCCCAAACAGAATGACATAGCTCTTAAGGATCGCTTCTAGAAAGTAGGTCTTGGTCCTGAACCATGTGTGGTTTGCCCCCCCTGGAACAGCAACACAGAAAAATGCATTCATCCAGTAATCCAGAGACAGGAGAATGGGCCCATGGTGAGTGTGCTTAATTGCCTTTCAGTTCCACCAATGAGATGTCAGTCTCACCTTTGGGAGTGAGTAGGAATTACCAAGTAGGTAGAGGATTTTATTTTCTGGGCCCCATTAGGATATTTGGAGCAGAAATGATCCCCAGAAATTGGTCCTCTTCCAAAACCCATAAAATACCTGTAATATTTTTTGATTTAAGAAGGTTTATCATTGGATAAAGGCTTTATAAATTTAATGTATTAAAATGTAAAACACATTGCATATGACTCAAAAAAAAAGTCAGCATAATGATTATCACTAAAGTGAGTCTTTGATACCAAATCTTTAGTGGACTTAGCACACACACAAAAAATGATTGTGGATAATAGAACAGGCTATTATTAGTATTGTCTGGTGATTGTAAAAAGCACAAAATTGTGGAGCTTTATTCTAAAAGCATAGCATAGCAATCAAAAGAAATTATTTTCCCATTAAATTGTACTTCTTCTCCCGCAGGAAGTTTAATGTGATGTTACATGACTAATGACACTAAAACCTACATTCATGAAGTAGAGGGCCAAGGCTATTGGTTGGGTAAGTACAACAGAAACCAGAAAAAAGGAATCTTTAAGATCCTGCTTTTTTCTGCTGGGATAATGGGCAGAGATTAAGGCACAACCCTTAAGACATTTTAATTTCTTCACAGAGATTTCTGGAAAAAAAATTTTTTTTAAAGATTTTAGTTATTTGTTTGACAGACAGAGATCATAAGTAGGCAGAGAGGCAGAGAGAGAGAGAGAGAGAGAGAAGCAGGCTCCCCGCTGAGCAGAGAGCCGGATGCGGGACTAGATCGCAGGACCCTGAGATCATGAACTGAGCTGAAGCCAGAGGCTTTAACCCACTGAGCCATCCAGGCACCCCTGGAAAATGTTTTGACCCCAAGAATGATTTCCATAAAATTAGGTGTTGGCCAGTAGGTAGAGTGTATTTTGGTGTGAGCATCCTACATGACTAGTGTCCCAATAATTAAGAAGCTTAAATATTAAAAAAAAAAAAGTACAGCATGAATCTATATTTATGATTCACTCCCATTTGTGATAGCTTTTTTTGTTGTTCTTCTCAAAGACTTTTAGAATAACTTTGTTTTGAAATAAGCTCAAACTTAGAGAAATTTCAAGAATAATACAGAGAACTGCTGTATAACTTTTACCTATTGCCTTAATCACTAATGTCTTGCCACACACTTTGTGTCTCCCTCCCTTGTCTTCATATTTACCTATATATGCCTATATATCAATTTCTATATACATAAATTTTTCTAAGCCACTTGAAAGTTGCAGATATGATGTTTCCTTACCCTGAAATACTACAGTGCATATTTCTTAAGAACAAGGGCGTTCTCTGACATAACCATCATACAGTTATCAAAACTGGAAAATTAACTTTGATACAATTTCTTATCTAATCTATGGACCTTGTTCAAATATTGCTAATTGTCCAACCACTATCTTTTACACAGTTGGGCTTTTAGTTCTCTCTCAGACTTGAGACAAAGCATAGATACAGAAAGGAAGAGGAACTTGTTAGTGAGACACAAATGTTTTTTTTTTATACTTGGATTGCTTGTTCTCTTATGTAAATATAAACTTTGACCTGCAAAGGGATTCCCCAAGGCTTGCGTTCAGAGAAGCTTCCCTAACATCTCTTCTAAGGCATAGTTAATGTTAAATAGCAGACAAAGACCTCTGGATTCCACCAGACCTTCCACCAGTTTCTGACCTCCCTTATGGATGGTCCCACAGGTCCTTCCCATGAAATATTTCACCCAGTGTGAGGCCTCTGCCAGTATTTTTTCCCCATCTACTCTGATTCCCAGATAGTGTCATCCCCTTAACATGCAACACCATACTGCCAGTGTTGGTCCTTATATTTCATTGCTTCCTCTTTGAATATGCTGAGAGATCTCACTGGACTTTGTGATCTCACAAAGTTGGATGAAACCTGACACTGTGCTTTCTCTTAATTCTTTTTCCCATCTGCACTGTTTTTGCACTGTGTTCTCTCCCTGCTAAATCCTCCCTCTCTTCTAAGACATTCCCATTCCTATTAGAGCTCTAAGCCAGTCCTTTGGGCCCAAGATTCCTAATTCACTCTGAAACTTTTACCACCCATACTTAGCCTACCAGGATGAAGCTGATTTTATGGTGTAAATTTTCTCAGACCTGTAACACTGATCACTGAGAACCAGCTTATGCATCTCATGTTGTACCAAATACAAGAAAACTCACATATTTATACACATGGTGTGAATACATACACAAATATGTGAGTAGATTTAACTGGCAAGTTTATAAACTGCTGCCATCAGAACCTGTTATCTTATTCTTCATGTGAGGCAGGAGATAGAGTCAGGTTGGATTGTTTGTTATAGTTCAGAGAGCTAGTCTAATCTTTTGTATCTAGCCACCCCCAATCTTTTGGTTTATATATATTATTAATATATATAACATATATTTACAATTGTGCTGCCATTTGATGGTAACCTAGAGTGATATTAGAAGGATGGGCAGAAGAATAGCTTGTGAGTCACAGAGCTCGGAAAACTAGGTGCTCAATGCTTCTTTACTGAATAAATGATAGAATAAAGAATACTTAATTTAAATATGCTAGGACTAGCTTCAAGAAACTAGTTATAGAATTTCAAACAAAGTGCCTGCCTGCAATTTTGATAAGATTCTTTTGAATGACCCTTCCTTGGTTAGCAAATGTTTAAGAAATAAACAGAGAGTTAAGCTTTCAGTGCTCATGAAAAAGCAAATTACAGTATTTTTATTAAAGTCATATAATTATGACAATTAAAGAACTAGATGCATATTGACCACTAATTACCTATATTCACATATTTAGAAAGGAATTTTTAAGTAGTGCTAATTCTTAGCCCAGATAAATACCTTCTCATTTTTATATAGCTATTCTAAATTGCTACTTAAACACCATTATGGTTTTCTTCCTAGAGGTCAGAGATCTTTTCTGGCATTCTTGTAGTGCACAGCAATGCTATGGAGCATTCCATATTTATGACCTGTGCTAATTGCTTGGTCTTATCTGAAATGACTGTATCTATCCTGTTTGGTGCTTCTCATGCTCCTGACTTCTGGGTTTCTTCCCACTTGTTCTCTTTACCTTTCCATTGGATTTTATGGAAGGAATCACAAATTTCCTGATGGACACTCTTTGGTTCTTTCATTTTCTCTTTGATCAATTGATTTAATTTTTTTGAAAAAAATTTGGAGTGGTTTTAGGTTCACATAAAATGAGGGAGCAGTAGAGAGAGTTCCCACATTTCTCCAGTCACCCCCAATATCTTCCCCATCATCAACATCCCCTCCTAATGTAAACTATAGGATTCATTTTTGGTGTACATTCTATGAGTTTTGACAGACGTATAATGACATGTATCCATGATTATGGTATCATACAGAGTAGTTTCACTATCCTAAAAACACCTTGTGTTCTACCTATTCATCCCTCCCTATGCCTAATTTCTGATAACCTTTTCACTCTCCATAATTTTGCCTTTTCTAGAATGTCATATGGTTAGAATCATACAGCATATAATATTTTCACATTGAGTTCTTTCACTTAGTAGTATGCACTTAAGTTTCTGCCATGCCTTTTCATGGCTTGATAGCTCATTTCTTCTTAGTGCTGAATAATATTGCATTGTCTGAATGCATTGGTTTATTTATTCATTCATCTACTGGAGGACATCTGTTACTCCACATCTTTGCTAGCATTTGATTTTGTCTGTGTTTTGAATTTTTGTTACTTTTATTTTAATTTGAAATTCCCTAATGACATATGACATTAAACATTTTTCATGTTTATTTATCATCTGTACTTCATCTTTATTAAGGTGTCTATTCAGATTTTTTGCCCATTTTAAAATCAGGTGGTTCAGTTTCTTATTGTTATATTTTAAGAACTTATTGTATATTTTGAATAATTGACCTTAATCAAATATGTCTTCTGCAAATATTTCTTCCCAGCCAGGCTCATTTTCTCACTTTCTCAACAATGTTTGGCAGAACAGAGGTTTTTAATTTTAATGAAATCTGACTTAACAATTTTTCCTTTCATGGAATCAGCCTTTTTGTGTTGCATGTAAGAAGTCTTTGTCAAACTTAATGTCATCTAGATTGTCTCTTATGTAATCTTCTGAGAGTTTAGTTTTGTGTTTTACATTTAAGGCTGTGATCCATCTTGACTTAATTTTTGTGAAGGGTAAATAGTGTAAGGTCTATGTCCATATTCTTTCTTTTCTTTTCTTCTTCTCCTTTTTTTTTTTTTTTTTGGTATGGGTATGTCCAGTTGTTCCACCAATATTTGTTGAAAACACTATCCTTTCTTCATTGAATTGCCTTTTGTTCCTTTGTCAAAGAATATTAGATTGTATTTTTGTGTGTTTATTTCTGGGCTCTCTGTTGTGATCCATTGATCTACTTGTCTGTTCTTTTGCTACTACCTCACTGTCTTTGATAGATTTATAAGTTTTGAAGTTGGGTACAATAGTACTTCAACTTTGTTATTTTCCTTCAGTATTGTGTTGGCTATTCTGAGTCTTTTGTCTCAGTATAAACTTCAGAACTGGTTTGTTGATATCCACAAAATATCTGGGATTTTTACTGAGGTTACCCTGAATCTATATATCTATCTGAGAAGAATGGAAATATTTTTTTTAACAGATTTTTATTTATTTATTTATTTGACAGACAGAGACCACAAGTAGACAGAAAGGCAGGCAGAGAGAGAGGAGGAAGCAGGCTCCCTGCCGAGCAGAGAGCCCAATGTGGGGCTCGATTCTAGGATCCCGGGATCATGACCCGAGCCAAAGGCAGAGGCTCTAACCCACTGAGCTACCCAGGTGCCCCAGAAGAATGGAAATCTTAACAATATTGAACAATATTAATGATATTGAAACTTCCTTTCTACAAACATGGAATATCTCTCCATTGATTTAATTCTTTTATTTCATTTGAGTTTTATAGCTTTCTTAATGTAGGTCTTGTAAATATATTTGATTAGGTTTATACCTAAGTATTTTTTTCTCTCTCTCTTGTTTTCTCTGATACTAATGTAAATGATAATATGACTTTAATTTCAAATTCCAATTGTTCATTAATGGTATACTGGAAAGCCATTAACTTTTGTATATTAACCTCATGTTCTGTAAGCTTGCTATAATTGTTTATTAGTTTCTGGAGTTTTTTTTATTTTTGCTCTTTGAGATTTTCTACACAGACAATCATGACATCTGCAAAGACAATGTTATTTCTTCCTTCTCAATTTTTTGCTTTCTTTTCTCGTCTTATTGGCGTTACCTGGGACTTCCAGTACAATGTTGAATAGGAGAGGTGTGGACATTCTTACCTCATTTCTGACCTTAGTGGGAAAGCATTTAATTTTGCATCAATAAGTATGATGTTAGATGTTAGTTTTTTGCACATGTTCTTTATTAAGTTGAAGAAGTTCCTCTTTATTCCTAGTTTGCTGAGAAGTTTTATTATGAATTGGTGTTAGATTTTGTCAGGTGGTTTCTCTGCATCTATTTATATGATCATGTGATTTTTTTCTTCCTTAGTTTGTAGATGTGATGAATTATATTAATTGATTTTTAAATGTTGAACTAGTTTTGCATACCAGGAATAAATTAGACTTGATTTTATTTTTATATATGTTGGATTTAATCTGTTAAGCTTGTCAAGGGTTTTTGTATCTATGTTTAAGAGAGGTATTGATCTATAGTTTCCTTTATCATAATGTCTTTTCAGGTTTTGGCATTAGAATAATGATGGCCTTATAGAATGAGTTAGGAAGTATTTTCTCTTTTCCTGTTTTGGAAGAGATTATACAGAATTGTATAATCCCTTCCCTAAATGTTTAGTAGAATTTACCAGTAATTTACATTACTAAATGTTTAGTAGAATTTATCAGAATTTATCTGCTTATATTTTTTAAATTTTTCCTCTCTTAGTTTAGAATATTCTAAAAGAGAGATGAAGGCCATCAGTGTTGTCTCTTTCTTTCTTTTTTTTTTTTTTTAATTAATTTTTTATTTTTTATAAACATATATTTTTATCCCCAGGGGTACAGGTCTGTGAATCACCAGGTTTACACACTTCACAGCACTCACCAAAGCACATACCCTCCCCAATGTCCATAATCCCAACCCCTTCTCCCAAACCCCCTCCCCCCAGCAACCCTCAGTTTGTTTTGTGAGATTAAGAGTCACTTATGGTTTGTCTCCCTCCCAATCCCATCTTGTTTCATTGATTCTTCTCCTACTCACTTAAGCCCCCATGTTGCATCACCACTTCTTCATATCAGGGAGATCATATGATAGTTGTCTTTCTCTGCTTGACTTATTTCGCTAAGCATGATACGCTCTAGTTCCATCCATGTTGTCGCAAATGGCAAGATTTCATTTCTTTTGATGGCTGCATAGTATTCCATTGTGTATATAGACCACCTCTTCTTTATCCATTCATCTGTTGATGGACATCTAGGTTCTTTCCATAGTTTGGCTATTGTGGACATTGCTGCTATAAACATTCGGGTTCACGTGCCCCTTTGGATAACTACGATTGTATCTTTAGGGTAAATACCCAGTAGTGCAATTGCTGGGTCATAGGCAGTTCTATTTTCAACATTTTGAGGAACCTCCATGCTGTTTTCCAGAGTGGCTGCACCAGCTTGCATTCCCACCAACAGTGAAGGAGGGTTCCCCTTTCTCCGCATCCTCGCCAACATCTGTCATTTCCTGACTTGTTGATTTTAGCCATTCTGACTGGTGTGAGGTGATATCTCATTGTGGTTTTGATTTGTATTTCCCTGATGCCGAGTGATATGGAGGACTTTTTCATGTGTCTGTTGGCCATCTGGATGTCTTCTTTGCAGAAATGTCTGTTCATGTCCTCTGCCCATTTCTTGATTGGATTATTTGTTCTTTGGGTGTTGAGTTTGCTAAGTTCTTTATAGATTCTGGACACTAGTCCTTTATCTGATATGTCGTTTGCAAATATCTTCTCCCATTCTGTCAGTTGTCTTTTGATTTTGTTAACTGTTTCCTTTGCTGTGCAAAAGCTTTTGATCTTGATGAAATCCCAATAGTTCATTTTTTCCCTTGCTTCCCTTGCCTTTTGAGTTGTTCCTAGGAAGATGTTGCTGCGGCAGAGGTCGAAGAGGTTGTTGCCTGTGTTCTCCTCAAGGATTTTGATGGATTCCTTTCGCACATTGAGGCCCTTCATCCATTTTGAGTCTATTTTCGTGTGTGGTGTAAGGAAATGGTCCAATTTCATTTTTCTGCATGTGGCTGTCCAATTTTCCCAACACCATTTATTGAAGAGGCTGTCTTTTTTCCATTGGACATTCTTTCCTGCTTTGTCGAAGATTAGTTGACCATAGAGTTGAGGGTCTATTTCTGGGCTCTCTATTCTGTTCCATTGATCTATGTGTCTGTTTTTGTGCCAGTACCATGCTGCCTTGATGATGACAGCTTTGTAATAGAGCTTGAAGTCCGGAATTGTGATGCCACCAACGTTGGCTTTCTTTTTCAATATCCCTTTGGCTATTCTAGGTCTTTTCTGGTTCCATATAAATTTTAGAATTATTTGTTCCATTTCTTTGAAAAAGATGGATGGTACTTTGATAGGAATTGCATTAAATGTGTAGATTGCTTTAGGTAGCATAGACATTTTCACAATATTTATTCTTCCAATCCAGGAGCATGGAACATTTTTCCATTTCTTTGTGTCTTCCTCAATTTCTTTCATGAGTACTTTATAGTTTTCTGAGTATAGATTCTTAGCCTCTTTGGTTAGGTTTATTCCTAGGTATCTTATAGTTTTGGATGCAATTGTAAATGGGATTGACTCCTTAATTTCTCTTTCTCTGTCTTGCTGTTGGTGTAGAGAAATGCAACTGATTTCTGTGCATTGATTTTATATCCTGACACTTTACTGAATTCCTGTACAAGTTCTAGCAGTTTTGGAGTGGAGTCTTTTAGGTTTTCCACATATAGTATCATATCATCTGCGAAGAGTGATAATTTGACTCTTTCAATGAGTATCAGTGTTGACCTTTGCTAGGTTTACCAGTGATCTTAGTGATATGTCATGTGCTTTAAAATCTATATTAAAAAAGGAAAAATAAACCCTATATTTTTTTCAATTAAGTACCCTTTCTCCTCATCCTAACAGACTTAGAATTTCTGCTTCCATCTTCCGATCAAAATGCTTACTTTGGTTCATTCCGAACTTGAGTTTGTGAAAGAATTTTGCACACTATTTAAACATCTTGAACTCAGTCTCACAGTGATCATTTTACTTGGTCTTAAAGGTTGAGACTCTTGCATTTTACCATGCTGCATTGGGATTGCTATTTGTGTACATGTTGCGACTAGAAAGACAAAGGGTCAATAATACTTATTATATCAACTACTAATGAAGCCACTATAATTTTAAGTTCAGAATCCTTTGGTGAGCTGCCCTTTGTGAAAGGAAGATCTAGCCTGCATATGGGTGATTACTGTGCTGTAATTTAGGACTAATATGCTAGTGTTATTTGCATAATATTATTAGCATACTAATATGCTATGCTATTGATTATAACCTCATTACATGTCAGGAACTTTATATACAACACCTCAATTATCCTTCCAATAATCCCATATTCTTCGTTGTTCACTCAGGAAAATAATGCTGTGGTGACAAAGCTTGTCACACATCACATAATAACAAAGTCAGAATTTGAACTCAGGTCTGCCAGACACCAGCCTATGTTTTTAATGCCTTGAGTATATAATATCATTTGATAAATATATATTGAGCACCTAAAATGTTAGATGCTACTATGATATGACACCAAGTTTTGCTACAGTGTTGTCCACTTTCATAGGACTTACAATTTAATTAGGGGGTATAGGAAGATGCAAATGAAGTTCCTTAAAACACAAGAGAGGGAAAAAAAGGATACATCTGCAATGGTTAAAAGTATCATGGATGTTGTGCTCTGTTGCTCAGACTAGGGTTTGTATGAAGGATGGGTTATAGAGACATGGATAGGATATGGAAGGCCATTACAGAATGGCACAGAATGGACAAAGAGGAAAGAAAATGAGCAAAATGTGCATTCAGTTGTATTTTCAGGACAGAAGGGTCAGTATTTGATTCACTTCTGAACTAGAGTACCCTATGTGATGAATGTTTGTGAGGTGAGACATTGAAGAATTATGCCTGAAAGTAGGCAGATTTGAATAATTTGGAAGAGATATAATGATCCAAATTGGGAAACTAATTAGTAAGACTATTGCAACAATCCAGTTATGAGGCAAAAAGGCACATATTGCATGGAGCACTGGGTATGGTGCATAAACAATGAATTTTGGAACACCAAAAAAAAAAATAAAATAAATTTTAACGAAAAAAATAAGAGTATATTATCACTCCGCCTAACAATAAGAAAATGGTCGCTAGACTACAAGATCCTAACTTTTGCTGAGACCATCAGAGCTGGTAAGTTCATAGGGCAGCCAATTAGCCTGAAGTCTAAGAAAAGACAGGTACCTCCAAAGGTTGGAAGGTGAGCACTGAGTTACCTCTGGCAAAATTCCTCTGGTGGAATTAGGCTGCCGTAGTGGGTAAGAAGCATTCAGCTAAAAGTTTGAAGGAATTGCTAAGTAGAGCCCTAGATGTTACAGACACAGGAATGCTGGCACTCAGTCATAGGCTCTTCTCCATGACTTTCCACGGAACACTCTGGAGAAAAATTAAAAGTCTCCAAGGAAAAGGTTGAATCCTGGCCGAGACCCTTGTCTCCTACAGAACCAAAGCCTGAAGGCCTGGGAGAAAGGCAGCAAACCCTGTTGTCCCAGGGCCCAGGGGAAGACCCACTGCTGGTCTTGGAGGAAGGTAAAAGAAGAGCCTATCCCTGGGGAGGGGCAGAAAACTTTCCTGGCTCAGCGCCTTTTGAGGATTCCTGCTGCTGGACAAGAGCAGGAAACACTGCCCTGCAAAGGTCTCCCCTAAGACACAGGGTGCAGTTTAGCTGCCATGGGCAAAAAGCTAGTTAACCACTAAGCTCCACTGCCAAGACCCAGTGACACAGGATTTACCTGAGACTGCGGCTGGACCAAGACAGCAGAGAACCTCCCAGCCCCTGCCCTCAGTAGCAGGCACAAGAGGAAGGACAAGAGTGTGGAGAGAGACATTTTCTGAGACACAGAGATAGGCATGTCTGAAAGCGGAGTATGGAGTAAGGATGTGAAAACACTTCCATTTTTTGTGCTGGTTTGGAGCATAAACTTTAGAGAGGTGAAGATCCTGGCAGGGCAACCAGGTAGGCAGCTATTGCCATAATCTTGGTGACAAAGGATGGCAGCTTAGAAAGGGTGACAGCAGTTGAGCAAGTATGAAGTGCTCTGATTTTGATTTTGTTTCTAAGTCACGCCCTACAGGATTTTCTGATACAGGAGATACAGGATGTAAGAAAAATACAGGAGTCCAGGATGACTCAAGCTTTTGGACTGAGGAATTAGAAAGTAGTGTTTATCATTTACTGAATTTGGGAAGGCTGAGGTGGCGAGGTTAGGAGGTAAATCAAGAGTTCTGGATATTTACTGTAGATTATTCCTAATCATTTAGAAACTTCATAATTATCTCCACATTACCCTTCATATCCCTGTGTATACAGGAAGCGAGCCCTGCACACGAGATGCTGAGCAAAACGCTTGCAGAAGAACTGCAGACAGCTTCATTCTTATTAAGGGTTTCTTTCCTGAAGAACTGAACATTTCCCTTATCCTTTTATAATAGTGGGTCTTGCTTCCTTGTTTTGTAAGTTGGGGACCGTTTCTCTTAACCCACAATCTTGGTTGTCCCCTTCATAAGATAGAAAATGTGACCTGAGACTTTAGAGACGACATTTATATTTACCCCTGTGTTTCAAACCTTGTAACTAGATTTGCAACTTTCATGGTTCCTTAATTTTTTGATGCCATCTTCCCTTCTCCTCAATCTGGACTCAGCAATGCATGCAGATTCATATGCTAGCATGTCTTTTCAAGTAAGAATTACATACTTTAGTGGAAGAAAATGAAGGGATTGGGGATCTTAGGAAATGGTGTCATTATTTGGTCTCTCAGAACTGTTTCAGTTTTTCACAAGGTTAATTGTATTTCAAAGTAAAACAATTCTGCAGGGTATTGTTTTTCACTGGCTTAAAATAGAAGGGACAAATTTCTCCTCTTCAAACTAGCTTTCCATGGTATTCCAACCATAGGAAATAAAGTGATGCTTAATTGCTGGAGGTGAGGGAGACATATTTTCCTTAAAATAGGGAATGTTTAGGAGCAGGACTATGGAAACTTGAATAGTGCAGCTTTCCAGCCACCAGGATCATTGTCCTGAAGTGCTATAAATCTCAAACTGAGTTTTGCTGACAATGCCCATCAAAACACCTGAAATGCTTGTTGAATATTCAGTTTATTGAGCTTCATCCCAGATTTCCTACTTCACGTTCTGGGGCCAGGACCAGGATTTGGCATTTTTAAAAAGTCCCTTGTGATAACCCCAGTT
Organism: Mustela lutreola; assembly: GCF_030435805.1. Classification (NCBI taxonomy): domain Eukaryota; kingdom Metazoa; phylum Chordata; class Mammalia; order Carnivora; family Mustelidae; genus Mustela; species Mustela lutreola. Next base: position 119,108,619 of record NC_081292.1, on the reverse strand, counting down.
GTAGGTCTGTGTCATGTGCCCTGCAACTTCTGGTTTTCTCATTTCTGTCTATAGTAAATGATAATATTTACCATGTACTGAATGTTGACTACATAAAAAGCATTTTAAAAACATTATCTCTTTGAAATTTCACCCTGAAAAGGGTGTACATTCATGTTTTGCCAATGAGAATCATACTCAGAGAGGTTACGTAGCTTGCTCAAGCTTATACAGCTGAATGAGTTGTGAATCTGGACTTGCATTCAGGTTCATGGATTTCAAAGTCTATACATTTTCCTTTTGTGTTTTGTGGTCTCTTAAATTCTCGTAAAAGTCAATATTTTCAGGCAAATATCAGCCACCTAGCATTAGCCTAACCGGCAAGCTCCTATGTAATCAACGGAACTGGTGCTGTTATTATTCTGATTAATAAGGTCACCATAGTACATATAAAATATGAACTTCCAAAGAACTAGAATACAAGTAGACCTACATAAAATAATATCAAGTGAGTTTAATTTTCTTTGATAATCTCAGAGGTACTTGACTATCTTGCAGTACCTTAAGGTTATTATTATGAATCTCAATTATCATTATACAGTATTGAACAAAAGCATTCTATTCATTTTAGTGTTCTTGTTCTTTGGATAATTAATAACAGACAACACATGGAGTTGCATATGACAAAATTGAGTGCTGTATTCTTTTGTAGATTCAAAGAACGTGCAAATCTTCTGCCAATTCTTTTCATTCTATGAGCAAGGGCAGCCTTATTTTCCAAAGGGAAATTGGGATATTGCTAGCTTATGTCAGTGGTTTCCAAATCTGACTTTATAGCAAAATCACCCAGATGGATTATAGATTATCAAAGACTGGAAAATTCTTAAAAACACAGATTGCTGGGTTTTACTGCTAAGGATTTTGATTTGGCAAGTCTTAGATGGAGCCAGAGAATCACTGGTCAGAAAGCTTCCAAGTGAATCTCATGGAAGCCAAGTTTGGGAGTATCTGGCTCATGTAATTTGAAGATGAATGGATTTGAGGATGAGGGGTTTATAGTCACTCAAAATACCTCCATCTGTAAGTTTGAGAACTTTAAAATTTTTCTTTGGGATAGCCATTATTTTTGATTCTTCCTTTGAAAACTCCTTTACAAAGGTCTTGCCTTCGTGAATACATGAAACTAGGATGTAAAGTATTTATGGCTTCTGGTGCTTTCCTCTGTCAAGAGTGCCTTAGAAACTTAATAGGATAATAAGGGGGTGGAAGATTGCAGGCACGTGGAAAGGTTGGAGGGACGTACTGGTTATCTGCAGCTTGAGGACTGTTGCTAGTTTCTGGTTTGCCAATATTACTTAGGGACATGTGCTGTATACTTACCAGATATCACATGAAAGAGAGGCCACAGAACCAGGGTCTCACAATGACCTAAAGGCATGTGGATTCAAAAAGAACCTGCCTTTGAAAGAAAGAAACACTAGAGGCAATAGCAAAAATATTCTGAAAGGAACAATTGTTTCTGGGCTGTTTCAAAATATTTTGATAAAGAATATTTTGCTCTGCCCCTTTCCATCAGAATTTAGAGACTCTAATAGCTGGGCATGGATTGCTTAGAATAAAGATTATATATCACGACTCCATTATGATCGTGTGGAAAAGTTCCAGCCAAGGAGGTATATACAGAGTTCCTTGTGAAGATTCTGGAAGAAGTTTTTAAAAGAGAAGAATTTTACCTTCTTCCCCCACCCCCCTTTCTTACTTTCCATTTCCTGGCTGACTGGAATGGTTGGTGCTGGAGTAGCCATTTTACAGAGTGATGTAGAAGTTGTGTATAGAAGATAGCAGAACAAGATAAAGGAAAATTTGGCCCGGCTGATTGCGTATTCACATATCAGCCTGGCCCGGCTTGCTTACCTGCAATTATACATGCAACAGAATACATTCTTATTAAGCTGAGGGAAATTTAGCACCACTGTAATAAAGAAGATAGACTCAGAAATCAGAAACCAGGTTTGATTGGGCCTTGTCTCTATTTCTTACTAGCTATGTGACATTGAGCAAATTAAAGTAATGAATGGTGCCTTAGTATCATCTTTTATAAAGTAGGTTAATAGTAACACTTAACCCATGAAGTTGCTATAAGGATTAAAGGACAATGTATATACAATGCTTAGAGCAGTATCTGGCATTTGGAAAGCACTATATACACAATAGCTATTATTATTTGAACTATAATTATTTTCATATTTTTGAGATCACAGAAGAAACTAACCCTAATTAATGCAGGTGCTCTAGCACACATAATAGTGCCTGGTTCAAAGTGGGTGCTAAATAAAATTTTGAATGAATGTTGAACTATTTCTGTTTACCTTTAAGTTCACACACTGTAACAACCTGAAAAGAACATTGCAGTATTCATTAGCCATTTGAATTATGAACAAACCAATTAGAGCCCAAAGAGGATTATTAGCTTTGTGCTCTGGTGGTTATGTGATTATGATAGTGCCCTTTGGTGCAGAACCCCAAGCATCAGGGGCCCTTCACCACTTGCAAGTTCAGCAATTTGTCACATGGTCACTGATCTCAGTTCTCAGCCCTGTACATCTGTCATAGCATAAGGCTGTTGACCCATCGCAGGCTCCTCTGCTCCTGACATTTATGGCAGGCTATTCTTGTGTTACCAGCCATTGACATTCATTCAGAAAAGACCGGTCCATTTAATATGAGCCACATAAAGACAACAATTAAGAAGAAAATGCACTGCCAAGGAAACCTTATAATGTAGTGGATTAAGACAAGTACGTATTGGATTATTCAATAATTTAAGAAGGGAGTGCATAACCATTCTGTTTCTTTCCAAGCACCAGTAACTTGGGTCAACCAAACTTTAAGAATGAGTTCTCTTTTGTAAGCTATCCCTGTTGATATTCTATATGTATGGCATTCTTTTTCAAGCAGTGTTGAAAGGAACATATGATTTCTATTCTATTATTTCTCCAGATGAAGAACATGCCAAACTTCAGGAAAAGCATATGACATTTGCAGTATTTATAGATTCCCATTAATAGCTTTGCTACTATATAGAGCATGCAGTTAGTTTCAAGTTGCTATTTTGTAACCGGTCCATACATTTTCTTTAAGATTAATATAGATTTAGACCTCACACTATCTAGAATTTGACTGCCTTGTAAAGAAGATGGAAGACTTTATAGTAAAGTTACAAAACTGATAAAGAAGTCTATGTGACATAACAATAGTATACATGGTACTTTCTTTTCCTTATATGCACAGTTTAAAAAATTTCATTACTCAATGGCCCAATTTTGCATTTAAATATGAATTCATTTAATTTTACTTTGCAATCAGGTAAATTAGTGAGAAGGAATCCAAACAATATGCTTTAATTGCGTTTATAAATTATTCTCTCTGTCCTTCATGAGCATTCTTTCTTTTTTAGATATTGAAATGTAGTGTCTAAATATAAAGTGCAGTAACATCTGGTTCTAATTGCCGGTTTGAATAATATAGACAGACCTTCAACATTTCATGCTTTTGAAAGGATGCATTTAGTAGGAGGTACTGAGTCAAAGGTTGTAAAAATTTTGTACCACTAAAAATAGTTGAAATCTCAGATGCATTTAAAATGGAAATTGCCACTTTCTGAGCGAATAGTTTCTTCAATATAAGGTGTATGTATGCTAGAAATGGTTCATCAAAAGAATCTTTTTGCTTTTTTTTATCCTGTATACTGTCATTCTTATAACCATAGTACTTTTATTTTTCAAAGACTCTAATTCTTATTCAAATCCTGAAGTAAACATTCATTTCAATAATCACTGAACCCACATGTTATGCAAGGTTTTATGTTTAGGGTTATCTTTTAGATTATTTTTATATTAACCATAATAAGCTGGAGTGGAAGAGTTCATTTGCCCTCATGGGTAACAGAGGCAGATTGGTTGTTATATTGGTAGGAGTGTGTGTGCCCACATGTATGGGTAGCTTAGGTATTATGTGTGACAGGTCACTATCTCACCAAAAAATTCCAGGAGTGTATGTGTGTATTTAAGCCTTTTTTTCCTTCCCCTGATCATAAAGATATTTTCCCCCAATACTTATCCCATTCATAACTATTTTCTGGGTTCTGATTTTGTGGCTTTATTGCTGCAACATTCTTGAGAAAGAAATGTAAATGCAAGCAGACTTTCATTAGGTTCTCAATAAATAATTGCTGTCTTCTGCTTAAATCAATGAAATAATCTGATGTCTTAAAAACATTATACAATTATTGTATTTAGAATAAAACCTAATATATATTTGAATTCAAGACCTCCTTACAGAGATAAACATTGCTCCCTTTCTTGAAGGTCAGTGTCCCAGAGAAGGTCATCTGAATTCACAGGAAAATTCTCTTTATTATAATTTGTTGGGCATCTGAGACCATCTGGGCCAAGAATATTCTGAGAAGTTGAAAGTGATCACTTCTGAAATAGTATTTTACAATTCATCTTGGCATATTCTTGCTTTGAACTTATCAGTTAAACTGATATTTTGAACTGATGGTTATGGTGATCATTTTAGATGGACCAACATTTTTCTCTCCATGGCAGAACAGCAATGGGCCTGCTGCTTCATGCTGGGTGAATCACACAGACTCAGGGCCAGACTTCTAGGTTCACACCCAGATTTTCTATTTATTAGGTGTGTTACCTTAAGTAATTTAACTAACTTCTTTGCACCTCATTTTTCTCATCTATAAAATGAGGATGGGGTGCCTGGGTGGTTCAGTCAGTTAAGCTTCTGCCTTCAGCCCAGGTTGAACTTTGTCAATTTTGATCATGGAAATTTCAAAGAATATCTCTATTAAAGTTTTGCTCCTTTATTTCATTCAATGTAAAAGGAAGTTTTAGTTTTGAGTATGATTTGTTGCAGTCCATGCCACTGCACTGCTCACATCCTAAATATTTCTTAAGTAAATTTGCAATAAACAACCTCTGACTTGGGACCCTTCATTCAAACTTCCAATCAGATCCCACATCACTACCAAAGTTACAATCTTTTCAATAAAACTTTTCAAATCTGTTCTATGACTCATTCACTTAAAACTCATCAGTGTTCTCCCATAAACTATAGAAGAAAAACCAAACCCCTGTCTTCTGTATTTGGGTCTTCATAATCTGCTCCTGCTTTTCTCCATAGTCTCATCTCCTTAGTAAAAAACTGTTCCACTAACACCCAACTCTGCTATGTCCTACGCTCCTTCTCACTTCAATGTGGCTGAACACACTATCTTTCTATATGAAATGCCTCTCCTTGTGAGGTCTACTTGGTAATATTCTACTTATCCATATTGCCTTCTCTCTGAGGCCTTCTTAAGGATCTCTGACCTAGGCTAGATGGTTCTTGTTTTGGGTTCCTGTAACCTTTTTATACCTCAATTATACTCTTACCATTTATTCTTTGCTACCCTGCTCCCACTCACAAATAAACTATGTTTCAAACTCATGAGAACTGAAATCAAGCAGTTCATGTGTCATGCCAAAGCAAGGCATAGTAACTAACAAATAATTGGTACCCAATAAATGCATTAGAATGAATTTGTTCTATTTAAATTGTTTTCTGATTTTCAAGTTTCAACCATCAAAAAATATGATGTGATAAATACTATCTTGCCACTGAAAAGAGGATGTTTTAATTTCAACATACTTCTAAAGAGAGAATTGTGAGGGAGGAAAAAGTGGTTCAACTATAGGATCTTCTCAATATCTCAGCACAAAATAATGCTCCCTACCCAACGCAGCATAGAGGTTTGCCATTAAAAATAGTTAGTTGTTTACCAGCAGTGTATCTTGGACCATGGAGGGGCATGCCTATGTGAGTGGGACTAGCTGTTGCTTAATCAGGGTGAAAGTTTCGATAAGCCAAAGGCTATTTGCCAATCCTATTCAATATGACTTTTTAAAAATACCTGTTTCCCCTGGGCATGTTCTGTTGGATCCTAGTCCTGAAAGATGCTTTAGAAAAGGATTCTATGGTCATATAAGATTGACAAATGCTGCAAACTCTCTCTTCTCTTGTAGATTCCACATGCACAAAAGCATCTTTTTTTTTTTTTTTTAAGATTTTATTTATTTGACAGAGAGAGATCACAAGTAGAGAGAGAAGGAAGCAGGCTCCCTGCCTAGCAGAGAGCCCGATGCGGGACTCGATCCCAGAACCCTGAGATCACGACCTGAGCTGAAGGCAGAGGCTTAACCCACTGAGCCACCCAGGCAGCCCAAGCATCTTAAAGAATCTGAAAAGCTGTGCAATGCAGAAGTATTTGACTTTACCTAACTCATAATTTCCTAGACTTTGGTGACCTCAGGACTTTTTTTTTTTTAATAACATTCCTCAACATTTTATCCTATGGAACACATACATTAAGAAACACTATTCTATGCCAAAGAGACTTGAGTGTAGGGGCCAAGAACTCACCATTTACTATCAGTCTAATTTCTCCAACTCCAATGCTACAACTTTGTTAAGTCTTCTAAATACAGCTACTTAGAATTTTAGAGAAAAATAGAAAATTTAGAGAATTTTAGAGAAAAATTGTGTTTGCCTTTGCAATTCAAATAAGAAAATGGAGTTCTGGACAGCTTCTGGGATTGCTTAGTGCTAACAAGCCTGGCACATGAAGGAACTGGGTTGCTTTACTACCAGTCTCACCTTGTTCTGCTGTATCAGGAGATTTAGGCTCTCCCTCTCCCAACCTTGGGAAACCATGCCCTTGAACTGTCTCATCACTCAATGCACTTCAGCTCTGCATCAACTTATTTATGCCCCAACCTTTTACAACATTAACTATGGTATGAAGAGTCTTTGCTCTTTTTTTTTTTTAAAGATTTTATTTATTTATTTGACAGAGAAATCACAAGTAGGCAGAGAAGCAGGCAGAGAGAGAGGAAGGGAAGCAGGCCCCCTGCTGAGCAGAGAACCCGATGTGGGACTTGATCCCAGGACCCTGGAATCATGACCCGAGCCGAAGGCAGCGGCTTAACCCACTGAGACACCCAGGCGTCCCGAGTCTTTGCTCTTTTTGTATGTTTGTTTCTTAAACTCTGCAGTGATTTTTATTCTCCAATAAAGTGTTAGTTTCTGAAAGGAAATAAGTTGCAACTCTTTATCTTAAGTATTCTGATAGAAACATCTCAAAGACTTTCTGAAAGTGACTACTAGCAATTTACTCAAAGAATAGAAATCATTAGAAAATAGAAAAATAACCAGGTACAAAAAAGTAATATACTTATAAAAGCTATTTTATCTAACTAGTAATTTAAAAAAGATAAGATACAACCAAATGAGATAATATCTTTTCATAAGACTTGTAAAAAAAATTGAGTTACCCAAAATTACTCACAAAAGAGTGAGGACAAATAGGCACTTCCATATTTCTCCTAGGAGTTATTCTGCTTGGACAAATACTTTTGTATGGTAATTTGAAACCTGTCTGAAACCTTAAAACCCTGCCTGATATGTTTTAGACCCATTCTCTCGATGCATGAAACTTACATTTGATTATTTATCAAATGCAATGTAAACAAATAGTATTATAAAGATATCCATCAGGATATTTTTAATAGGGTACATTGGAAAATAGCTAAAAGGCAAAAAAAGTAGTACTGGCTGAATAAACTATTACATGGCCAATCTAATGATACATAACCATTAAAATTACATTCATGTAATTATTTATTTACATAGAAAGATCTTCATAGCACACTGTTGACTGAAAAAAGAAAGACTCAAATGTATATATCCTATGACCCTAGTTTTTGTGAAAAGAACATATGTATGTATTTTACCTATACTCGGCTTATAGGCAATATAAATAACATTGAATAATTAAATAGGAAAGAAATCTGGAAATACATATGGCAAAATGATAATGCTGATTAATGGTATTGCAGTTCATATTTTCTTTTTTATTTCTCATATACAATAAACGCACATAAACTTTGTAGAAAAAATATTTTTTATAATAAAAAACAGTTGTCTCATTTAATATCATTTCCTAACAAAGCAACAATCACCATTTAACCCACTTTGTCCAAGGTGTCTCTTAAAATAATATTTAAATGAAGATGTTCACCTCATTTCCTGTTTCCTCAGGGCTATTGTGGAATTCTACCCTTACCAGGCCTCCACTGTCAGCCACATATGTATTATATGAGTATCATTTTTAAGTGGCTCAGGTTCTAAATGTCTCCTGAATGTCTAAAGAATAACTACCCACCCACAAACCTCATTGTACTCCGCTTGGTAAAGCTCTCTTGTCACGTACTGTATTTTCCAGGACCACGTTTTATATAGAAAAATGGCCCCCAAGGAGCAACTGAAGCGTGTGTGCAGGCACTTAGAATTGACATATTGTGGAATGATCGAGAATTTATTTGGATAAATAGCCTGTAATATAGTCAGGGACTTCTTATAATTCTGAAGTCAATGAGGCCCTCTGTGGTTTTATTTCCCTCACATTCAAGACACTGGGATTCGCATAGACTATGGATTTATTCATGAGATGCTGAGTGTAAGAACTTGTCATCACCGTCTTATTTTGGGACAACTGAGCATGGTTCCTCCTGGTAAATAATATGAACACAAAAAAACATTATAATCTATCTTTGTTCCCATCTTCCCTGTGAGCAAGTTGTTGCTGTACTGAAGTAAGGTTCTGCTCATCAAGTAGTGAAATGCCTGGGTTGCGGTATTCCACTGTGGGATGCTGTAATGTCAGAGGTTCCTGCCAACACATTCCCAAACTACTATACTGTGTGCTCCAGGAAAAGAAGCACAAAATTCCTTACGGTGTATGAACACTGGACCTGGATAATTTTGATTTTGATAACTGATAACTTCTTAAAAATCTTGATTGAGAAGCTTAACTTCTTGGAGCCGCATTCTCTCCATTTGTTAAAAAGGAGACTATTGTCAGCCATCTCATAGGGTGGTTGTGAGGAATAAATGCAATAATGTCTAAAACATGCTTAATAGTGACTTGAATGTATTAAGTACTCAAAAATATAAATTCCTCTTGCTATCACAATCATCACCATCATTATGATTATCAGTCCAGAGAAAGGGATCTAGTTTTACTGTCTTGGCTCTGTGTAAGTTGATATTTGTTTTCTGTGCTGTAAGAATGGAAGACAGAAACCTAAGGAAAGACAAATGTCATAAGAAGAGAGGAAAGAGGAGCGGGGAGAAGAAAAAAGGGAAAGAAGAATATCAAGGGCACTGAATTTGTCTCAGGTTCTGGGATAGCTGACACCTGTCTTACATAAGGTAAAAGGCAAAATTTGGTGGAAGGGTATAATCCAGCGGAACACCCTGGCCAGCTATCTACATCAAGTTCTTTTAAGGTAACAGGGACACATTCTTATAATGGTGCACACCGCTTCACCTGTGCAAGATAACTTTTAATCATGTAGCCACTATTCTAAGAGCTCTATTTTATACTCCTCCACTTTCTTTGTTGGTGGTGGCTGGTAATAGTGATGATGATGATGATGATGATGATGATAGCAGTAGCCGCTCTCAGTTATAGAGCTTCTATAGTGAGCCATACACCACATTTTATAGGTAAAGACATTAAGTCTTAGATGATAGAACCAGAAATCAGCTTCTGAATTGTACCTCAAAATAGATATACATTGGTGCCTATATGTTTTCTTTTCTTTTTTTTTTTTTTTTTTTAAAGATTTTATTTATTTATTTGATAGAGAAACAGCAAGAGAGGGAACACAAGCAGGGGCAAAGGGAGAGGGAGAAGCAGACTTTCTGCCTATCAGGGAGCCCAATGCAGAGATGGATCCCAGGACCCCAGGATCATGACCTGAGATGAAGGCAGATATTTAACCACTGAGCCACTCGATGCCCCAACATTGGTGCCTGTACGTTTTCAATCCTCAGATCGTTCTGCAACACTACTGTCTCTATTTCCTTTCTTCCAGATTAAAAAGCAAAAATAAAACCAAACCAAAACAAAACAAAAAACCAGTTAGCTTTAGGAAGCTTAAAATTCAGCAGTTTGTTCTGCTGTCAAGTGCATAAGAAAGGGGACAGTAGGGTCAGATTACCTTGATCTTACAAAAGACACAGTTTCCTTACCAGGTACTCTTTACTTTTGCTGGGCACAAGTACCATCTTTTCCTGCTACTTCAATTTTCCAAATATCTGGAGCTCAGTGAGAATTTTTACAGTGAAGACTCTTCCTACTGCCTCTGTCAGATCAACTTGCAAAGGTTCATTAAACCAAAATTAATTTTTCTAAAACAAATACAATTAAAATCAGTTTGTCAAAGAGTATTTTTATTGTAATAATTTTTAGTGAGCAATATTGATAATTTTCAGCACATTTCTTTTTCAATATGAAAAAGATATTCTTGCCTTTAATAAAATACTTATTTATTTATTTTAGAGAGAAAGATGGGAGAGAGAGAATGAACAGGAGGAGCAGAGAAAGAGAGAGAGGGAGATAGAGAATCTCAAGCAGGCTCCATGCTCAGCCCAACACAGGGCTTGAAGCAGGACTTGATTCCATGACCTTGAGATCATGACTTGAGCTAAAACCAAGAGTTGGATGCTTAAGCAAATGTGCCTCCATGTTCTTGCCCTTTAAGTTGCTTTTTCTGTTTTTATTATTCATCAAGGATTTTGCAAATAGGTTGAGATGTATTTGCTTAATTACTTAAATTTTATTTGCTTAAATCTTAAAGATATCTCCAAGGAGAAAACTTTTCCTAAAGAAAGAAGAAAAGTAGCTTGATCCAGGTATAAAGCACTAGACATTGGAGGAAGAAACTGACTGTTTTTCGACTTTGAAATCCAAATTATAAATCATTGCTTATTTAGTTATTGCTGATAGAATTGTTTCAAAGGTCAATCAAATAAGTATTTATTGAGTAATTACATGCTCAGTATGTAATTAGTGCTGTAATTGGATATGCATAAAACTTGATAGCTGCTGCATTTCCTTTTCATTTTTGTAAATCCAGAATCCACAATAGTGCCTGATTCATGTACGTGACCAATAACTACTTGATGAGTAAAAGACCTGGTGAATTTATATTATACCCTGGTTGTGGAGGTAAGACAAACGAGAAGCAGCAGCAGTCTTTAGAAGAGAGAGAATGTGATTCAGTATTGAATTATGTATACTGTGGTAGGATAAGAAGTAAATACAAAATAAAATGCAGAAATGGCTTTACATAGTAATATTATAATGTTTATTAACCAAAGATTCACTCAGATTAAAAAAATTGTCTAAATGCGATTAAAAAGAACAATGTTTGTATTAAAGATGTTTGACACACTGGGATATAGGAAGGGGAAACGAGAAAAATGATTTAATGGATAGTAGGTGAATTCAACCTCCTCCCCAACATAGATTAATAGTTTTAATACCAGAAAAATAAAATTTAAGGCAAATAAATAAATAAATAAATAAAAGACAATGAGGGCACTGATAATAATACTAGGCATAACAACTATGAACATTTGTACAACTAATATTATATATTCAAAATAATAACTAGTAACTCTGTGAAGTGAGGTAGCTAATTCAACAATTGTAATTAGAGTTTTTTTTTTTTAAGATTTTATTTATTTATTTCACAGAGATCACAAGTAGGCAAAGAGGCAACAGAGAGAGAGGGGAAGGCAGGCTCCCTGCCAAGCAGACAGGCTGATGCCAGTCTCAATCCCAGGACTCTGGGATCATGACCCGAGCTGAAGGCGAGGGCTTTAACCCACTGAGCCACCCAGGTGCCTCGTAATTAGAGATTTAATAGACAAGTTTCAGAAAGTGATAAATCAAGCAGACCAATAATATACAACAAGACTATTGAGCTTAAACAGATATATAAAAGTTTGTAGACTCAAATAGAAGATTTAGAAAGAGCATATAAGAAAATGGACCATGTACTGACTGTAGAGGGAAAACCTCAGTATAATCTAATTCATTAATACCATTAATAGTCTATTCATTAATAGACTTGGATCACAATGTAATAAAATTAGAAATAAGTAACAAAGGAAAGCTCAAGTGATAACATATGCCTGAATACTAAAAAAAAAAAAAAAAAAAAATTTAATAAATGACCTTTGTTAAGAAATCATAAAAGAAACTATGGAATTCTTAAAACTAACACACATACTGTTCGATTGTAGGACAATGTTTGCAGGACGAATCTACAGGTTTACTTAAAGAGAAATGCATAGATTTAATTATATGATGAAACAAACAGAAGAGAAAACAAATGAAATTAACATTTAAATTAGGAAGCTAGAAAAAATTCATTAACATAAAGTCAAACATAAGGACAGAAAGCATAATTACAAAGGCATAAATTTTAAAAAAGTACAGAACAACAAAATCTACATAGAGATGCTTAATAAAACAAAAACTTAATTCTTTGACTATAATAAGGCATATAGATTTCTGGTAATCCTAATCAAGAGAAAAGGACAGAAGATTAAAAAAACTATAAAATGTATGAAAAGTGGAATTACTGGTGATGCATAACAAAGCATAAAAATCATGGGGCTATAATAACTACCCAAGGATTTGAAAATCTTGATGAGATAAATAAATATATAGAAACACAAGACTTGCATGAAAAGAATTATAACATTTGAATATTCAACAACTACTAAATGTTGGTAAGAAACCTCCCTCTTCATTTCCCTTCTTCTTCCTCAAAAGGCAATGAATCAGCATTTTAGAAGTGAGTGCTATCAAATTTTCAAGGCACCGAATCTCCCTATCCTAAATAAATTGATCTAAAATGCAAAAAAAGGAAAGTTGGACAACTCCTAACATGAAATGGGTTTAAATTTTGACTTGCTCTTACTGCTGCCTTGAATGGGCCCAGCCCCACTCAACGAGAGCAGAAGTAGAGAGAACAGCCTAAGTTTCAGGTTGTCCAGACTTTTTCCTACACACTTTTTCTCAGAAGACCATGTTTCTTTCCATACAGTGAAGCCAATTGTTAATCGAGCAGCTAAGGCGACACTATGCAACTGTGGCACTTTACAGTTTTTTCTTCACTGACTCTGAGAAGACTGCAGTATGGTACCTGACGTGTTCTAAAATACATATTAGCATTTACATTTTATACAAAATTTATAAGTATTCTGTTTTAATCATTCCCTCTTTTTACTCTATTAAGTTGCTAAGAACCTACTTAGGGATGTGCCAACAATATTGAGAACATTATTACTAGGTCAAGACTTCCAAGTCTTTCCATTAACAGTCAGTTTAACATAGGGTAAAGTTTAGAGGCCTAGGCTCTCTGTGTGCCTGTGCAGTCCTTTCTTTGTGATGTGTTTTATACCACTCAGTTTTCTAACAAGAATATAGAAGTCTTTTATCATCATCATTATCATTTAAATTGAACCTATATAAAAGCTAGATTTTCTGTTCTTGTTATGATAAGAGTTGTCATGATAAAAGTTGGTTTTAAACCAACCTGTTTATTTTTCACTGTCTTACTTCTGAGTCTATTTCTTGTCATATAATTTCTCTGGTAGATTATTTTTACATAGGCCTACTTGTTTTTAAACAGCTATAATACAACAGTTTTTTTATTTTTTTACGCTTTCAATACACTGATTTTTAAATTAGAAAAAGATAGTTGAAGTACACAAAATTGTAAGCAGATTTAAAATATAAACAAAGGCATAAAATCCTTTAAAGTGTTAAATAACCAGAATATAAAGAACTCTGAAAACTCAATAGTAAGACAACTTAGTTTAAAACATTGTTAAAATATCTGAAAAAAATACTTTTCAAAAGATGCACAAATAGCCAATATGCACATGAAAATGTGTTCCACATGACTGGTCCTTAGGAAAATGCAAATTAAAACCACAGTGTAGTACACTGCACACCCCCTAGAATGACTTAAGTTAAAAATACTCACAATATCAAGTACTGTCAAAAATATCTAATAGCTGGAACATTGATGCATTGCTAGTTAGAATGTAAAGTGGAACTACCACTTTGGAAACTGGTAAATATTTTTTTTTAAATTATTTATTTATTAATTTGAGAGAAAGAGAGATACAGAAAGAGCAAGCATGGGGGAAGGAGCAGTGGGGAGGGACAAGAAGACTCTGCACCGAGCACAGACCTGGAAGTGGGGCTTAATCCCACGAACTGAGATCATCACCTGAGCTGAAATCGGGATTTAGAAGTTTACCCAGCTGGGTCACCCAGGCACCCCAGAAACTGGCAGATTCTTAAAAGGTGAAACATACCCTTATCATGTAACACAGGAAATCTATTTTCTAGGTACTTACTCAAGAGAAATGAAAACCAAAGCCCACACAAAGACTTGTTTTCAGTGCTCTTGCAGCTTTATTTATAATAGTTCTAAAAGTGGAAGAAGGCCAAATGTCCTTCAACAGATGCATTGCTAATCACTGTGATATAGTCATTTAGTGGTGTATTACTCAACAATAAAAATAACAAACTGTGGATACACACAACTTGAATGACTTTCAACAATATCCTATGCAGAAGAACCCAAACCACTGTAGAATGTATAGAGTATGATTCCATCAATATGAAACTCTAGTGGAGACAAATCTAATTTGTAATCTCAGAAAACCCATCAGCGGCTGCATGAGTGTTCCTCTGAACTGACCCTGAAGGTACAACAGGGCATCAGAGGTGTGCTTAACCAAAGCTGTTAGATTTTCATTTATTTTTGGGCTGGTTCTCCCCTCACTCACCCCTCTGTCTAATTCAGTGGGTCCTGACTATTGTTCCATGAACTAGTGTGCTGTGAAAAGAAGGAAAAAAAAAAAAAAAAAGGAGAGAGAGAGAGAGAGATGTGGAAAGTTTTACAAGGTGCTTTATTTATTCAATTATAAGTGACTATTCATTATTGTGAAATTATCTCCATGTAATTTAGTACTAAAATATCCATTTATTTTGTGCAATGGTGACAGTTAGTGAGGAAGTTGAGTTTTTAATTGCCCTTATTCGGAAAAATAGATATTTGACAAGTCTGGGTATTAAAAAGAAGAAGAGCAAGAGTAACAGGAAGAAGAGAATGTTGGAGAAGGTCGTATTCCTCCATCTTGAGCTAGGGAAAGATCTCTATTTTTAAAAGCCATAGAAATTCAGGGCACCTGGGCTGTTCAGTAGGTTAAGCATCTAACTCTTGGTTTTGGCTCAGGTCATGATCTCAGGGTCATGAGATCAAACATCGCTTGCGTGGGGCTTTACACTCAGGCAGAGTTGGCTTGAGATTTTCACCCTTTGCCCTTCCCCTCATGCGTATGCCCTCTCTCTCTCTCTCTCTCAAGTAAATAAATGAATAAAATCTTTAAAAATTCCATAGTAGTGCAGGGAGAAAAATAAGAACAACAACAACAACAAAGAAACAAAATAACAAAAGCAGAAACTACGGAATTTGACTATGATCAAAATAAAAGTTTAATATTCAATAAGACACAGGAAATTTTAGCATATAGAAATTATAACAATGAAAACTGTCAATATTTAAAATAATTTTAAAATATGTTATTTAATAAAAGAAAATAAGTATAGTATTTGAAAGAACAACTCATATAAGTGAGTATGTAAATTGATTCTTAAATCCACTGAATTATAGAAATGAACATTAAAGCAACAATAAAATATTACCATAAAAATCCCCAAATTAGCAGAGGTTACAAGGCAGGTAAGGATATGAGGGGTGGGGAAAAAAGAGTGGACATGAGCAGCTAGTAGGAAAGAAAAATGCTGCAATGCTGGAGAGAAGCTGACAGTACTTAGGGAAATAAGTGTGCCTGAACCATATGTCCTAGTTCATGAAGATTAACTGAAATGGAGGATTTTCATAGCAGCACTGCTTGTACTAGCGGGAAATTGTGGGCAACCTGAGGGATTGACCAAGTAAAATTAGGAATATGCATATGTAAGAATGTAATTAGCAATAATGGGCTAGATTCACGCTGGATGGCATGGCATGATCTCAAAAATAGTGGTGAATGAAAATATCAAGAAACGTAATAGGTAACAATATTGCTTATGCAAATAAAAGCATACGTAAGATGCTCTTCAATTTGCAAGAATACAGTATGTCTAAATAACCACTTGCATAGATGTGAAGTTGCAAAGGTGAGAAAAGTGGTAAAAGGGAAAGAGGAATAAAAGATGAAATTAAATAAAACAAGGGGGCATCTGGATGGCTTGGTGGGTTCAAGGCTCTGCCTTTGGCTCAGGTCATGATCCCGGGGACCTGGGATGGAGCCCCGCATCGGGCTCTCTGCTCAGCGGGGAGCCTGCTTCTGCCTCTATCTCTACCGGCTCCTCTACCTACTTGTGATCTCTGTCTGTCAGATAAATAAATAAAATCTTAAAAAAACTAACAAGAAAATTATCTTTAACAAACTGATGATAAAGTATGATGAATTGAAAAGTATGATTAATCTTACAGATACTCTATTCAAGAAATTTATCTAATAAACTACAATAAACTTAGTACTCTAGGTTTCATGTGGGAAGGGGAGAGAATGAGTTGATGCCAAAAGCAGCCCTAATAATCAATCCAGCACTTTTCTTGGTCACCACACAGTGCTGTGTGTGTTTATATACTGCTTATCATTAATACATGCTCTGATATTTTTCAAAACTCTGATTTTTCTAAATTCTTCTTTAGCTAATAAATTCCTGCAAGGCTGATTTCCTGGTTCTTCTTTCTCCATTTTATAGCTTTGCATTTTAACAGTATTAATTCCCCACAAAAACCTTATCAGCAAAGTGTTATTTTCTTGATATCATAAATGAGAAAGCTGAGAGACACCTGGGTGGCTCAGTAAGTTGTTAAACGTCCAACTCCTGAGATCATGACCTGACCAAAAATCAAGAGTCCTCTAAACAAATCATTAGGGTTTTGTTTGTTTATTTTTGTTTTGTTTTGTTTTGTTTTGTTTTAGTGAATAATAAGCAGAGAAACTCACCCCACAGCTAAGGTTTACCCAATTATCAAGTCTTATCATACCTTGAGACTTGCCCCGTTATTGATACCCTGATCTATAGTTTTTTGTCAGATTTCTCAGATAGGTTTAAAAATAATGTAAGGCTTTGGGAAGAAGTGATGTAGTTGGGCACTTTAAAGGGTAGTGAAACAAAACTGAAAACAGTTTGTTTTCAGGATGTGCTATAGTGTCTTCTGAGCTAAGTAAAACAGTATTAGTGACAGACCTTGGTGGAATTTCTATTCAAGATGGCAAAAAGAGAGAATGAGAACTCTTAAAAAGTGCTGAAAATAAAGGAGGGAGTGACAACAGCATACCGAAGGTTTGGGTAAACTTTTGGAAGACAGGTGTAGAGAACCATATTGATAGTTGAATCACAGAGGAGAGAGGCACCATTCAGAGCAAGCAAATGAGAGCATTTTCGGTTGAAGAAGGTGTTCATGGTGGAGGCCTCTGGATTTAGCTTGTGGAGAGAGTGGATAGAGAAGTGGAAAACAATTGAGACCACTGGTTAAAGAACTGTTTACAGATAGTCTGTACCTGAGGCCTTCCTATCCTCCCCACCTTGAAATGGCCTCTGCCCAGAGTTGTTGTATTGGCGGATTTGCAACTGGCCAGCAGCTAGACACATGATCTCTGCAGGATATTGAGCCTTCCTTCTGTCTGGGAATGAGGCTCTCTGGCTTACTGAAACCTGAGGAGTTAATTGGGAATATGAATTCAACATGTAATTTGGTTTTTGCTATCTAGAAATAAAGCAAGTATGATTAAAACTAAACCAAACCCCATCCCGACCAATACTTTGCCTTTGTCTTTTATTCACTTCCTAAAAGAGGTGTGAAAAAGCAAAAATGACAGAAATGCCTTCCTTAGCAAGAGATATTGATCCCAGTTTCTCCCATTTTATCCTAGCTTTCATGGACAGCGAAGTACCTGGTAGCCCCTAGCAACTCAGAAGCGGTAAAGAGCCAACAGAGAAATGTACAGAAGTGTCAGTGTTGATGGAAAATGATCAGAAGAAACAAAAATAATGCCATCCCTTAGAAAGAAAGTTAGAATCCTCTCTCTGTTTCTGTGTTTGGGGACCAGCATCTGGTAACTTTCAGGAAGAGCCCTGACATCCAGGTACCACTGTCCCATACTTTTCAGCCAGTTCGTATGAGTGGGCTTCAAGTTTACCAATCCAGTTTACCATCAAGTTCTGAAGTCATTTGCTTAGGCTTAAAAATACGTTTGCATATGGTAACTCTCTTTTCTCTGGGTTTCATCCATTGTACGATCGCTATGAACTGTAACATAGCTAACCCACCAGAATGTAACTCCCAGCACTTATTTTCCTCATTATCAGTGTTGACTAGTTTATGGAATAATCTCAGTGGGGTCCACTGTATCCCATGAATGTCACCAGTTCAGTTTATCTGCCCTTCCCCAACATAGGCCTTACTGGGGAGCCATCCCTGATTCAGGTTAACCTCCTAGTCTCAGTCCTTCGGTTGTCCACCTCCTTTCATGCTTGCTGAATTGTATCACAGGCTTCAGATTGATCAGTTTATCAGGAAAAAAAGACTTATCTAGACTTATCTACTTATAGATCAGTTTTATAAGAAAATAAAGTCTTCACCAGAAGTAGACATTGGGTATTTGACTTGAATTTACCTAACTAAATTTGTAGAATAGCTAAGAAAGTACAAATTGATCTTGTTTCTAGTCCAGAAAGTGTTTCATTCTTCTTAATTTAGTTTGTTTGTAATCATGAGTTTCATGGATTTCACTGAAGGACACCAGCAATAATTTATAATAATCTAAGGCTTATGGAATGGATTTCATCAAATTCTGCAGTTGACATCAAGTGGTGAGATGAAGGGTTTATTCCAAAACGAATCAGGTGTCAATCTTTTACTACCCAGTGGAGCACATATAAGGATTCTTATATGTAGAACATAGAGCTAGTGACAGTAGCTATGGAGACCCAAGGCAAGGGAGGTGGGGGAAGGGATCTTAATGTCTTTGGAATTACTTACCTTCAGTATTTTTCACATGGTTATTCCGAGTTCTCAATTATTCAAGTAACTAATCCCCATTTGTTGAATATATAGAACTGTAAAAGTGTGACACAAATCAAATTTTTACATTAGCAACCAGGTGGAAATTGAATGCTTGAAATTGAATTGAATGCTTATAAAAATATTTAATATATTTTGGGACACTTGGGTGGCTCAGTCATTTAAGTGTCTGACTCTTGGTTTCAGCTCAGGTCATGATCTCAGGGTCATGAGATGGAGCCCCCACATAGAGCTCTGTGCTTAGCAGAGAGTCTGCTTAAGATTCTCTCCCTCTGCCTCTCCGTCCCCACCCCCAAGCTCATGTGCTCCCTCTCTGTCTCTATAATAAATCTTTTAAATTTTTAAAAAAATTATTCAATACATTTTAATCAAATTCTCAAAATTAGACTAAATAAAACTAAAATGATAATTTTTATTGAGACATTTATTCTTTGTTAGTCTCTTGTCTGTTTGGGATGCTGTAACAGAATACTACAGACTGAGTGGCTTATATAGAACAGAAATTGGGGGCACCTGGGTGGCTCAGTGGGTTAAGCCTCTGCTGTCAGCTCCTGTCATGATCTCAGGGTCCTGGGATCCACCCCAGCATTGGTCTCTCTGCACAGCAGGGAGTCTGCTTCCCACCTCCCTGTACCACCCCCCTCCACTGCCACTTGCCTCTCTGCATACTTGTAATCTGTCTGTGAAATAGATGAATAAAATATTTTTAAAAATTCTTTAAAAAAATTAAAAGAACAGAATTTATTGGTCATAGTAGTTCTAGAAGCTGGAAGTCTGAGAGCAGAGCACCAGTGTGGTCAGGTGAGGGGTCTCTTTCAAGTTTCAGACTTCTGGTTGCATTCACACATAGCAGAAGGTACTAGAGAGCTCTGTGGAATTGCTTTTAAAAGATGCCTGGGTGGCTCCGTCAGTTAATTGTCAGCTTTGGGCACAGGTCATGATTCCAGGGTCCCAGGATTGAGTTCTACATCAGGCTCCTTGCTCAGCAGGGAGTCTGCTTCTCCCTCTGCCTGCTGCTCCTCCTACTTTGTGCTCTCTTTCTCTGATAAATAAGTAAAATCTTAAAAAAAAAAAAAAGCTAAAAAATGAAGAGAGAGAGAGCACTTAAGGCCATTCATGAGGGCTCCACCCTCATGATATAATCACCTCCCAGAAGCCCTACCATATACTAATACATTACCTTTGGGAGTTAGTATTTCAACATGTAGACTAGAGTGGGGGACACGCAAATATTTAGAGCATAGCAGTTATAATTTATATTTTTGTATTTTTATAGATAATTTTGAATATTTTAGAAAAAATAAGTTTTTGAAAATTATTTTTGTATTTAATAGACTTTATTTTTTAGAACAGATTTACAACTATTGATACCCTGTACCACAGATATATCTGTTACCATCGATGAACTCACACTGATATATCACCCAAAGTACATAGTTTACATTAGGTTTCACTATTCATGTTGTACATTTTATGACTTTTGACAAATGGATAATGACAGGTATCTACCATTATAATATCCTACAGAATAGTTTCTCTGCCCTGAAAATCCTTCGTGTCTCACCTATTCTTCCTTACTTCCTCCTTAACCACTGGCAACCACTGATCTTTCCACTCTCCTCCATAGTTTTGTCTTTTCTAGAATGTCATGAACTTGGCATCATACCATATGTAGACCTTTTAAAACAGCTTCCTTCCCTTTGTAGTATGCAGTTAAGATGCCTCCATGTCTTTTCATGAATTGATAGCTCATTTCTTTTTAAACCTGAATAGCAGTCCATTGTCTGGATATACCACAGTTTTTCCATTCTTCCATCTAAGAGCATCACGGCAATTAGGAATAAATCTTCTGTAAATACCCATGTGCAGGTTTTTGTGTGGGTGTAAGTTTCCAATTCACTTGGGTAAATACCAAGGAGTACAATTGCTAGATTGTATCAGAAGACTATGTTTAGTTTGTAAAAAACTACCAATCTGCCTTCAAAGTGAACCATATCATTTTGCATTCCTACTAGCAATGAATGAAAGTTCTTATTGCTCTACCTCCTCCCCAGCATTTGGTGTTGCCAGTGTTTTGGACTTTGGCCATTCTAACTGGTGTGTGATGGTATCTTATTGTTGTCTTAATTTATAATTCCCTAATGACATATGCTGTTATCTTTTTCATATGCTTATTTGCCATCTGTATATCTTCTTTGGTGAGATGTCTGTTTAGTTCTTTAGCCCATTTTTTATAGTTACTTAAATTTACATTTTTATGAAAATATATTAAAATTTTATAGACTGAATACAATTACATTTCACTTTTTAATTACTGTCAACAGAACAGAAGTTTTGTGAAAATCCTTATTAAAATAACTTAATTAGTGATTGCTCTAAAGGCAAGAAAAAATACATTTTATGAAAAAAATTATAACTTAAGTTATAAGTTTATAACTTATGTGTATCTATATTTTATTATTAATCCAAATATTATTGGCACATGAATAGAAAAATAAGAAACACATAAAATGTGGTTATTCAGTTATCTTTGATATTTTATAAACATTTAATCATTTAAAAACTATAACTTTGTAAGGGTGAATTGTCAAAATAGCAGAATAAAACGTTTTGTTTACCAGTTTGATAGCTTTAGTTATAACTTTTACATTTTTCCACATGTGGTATGCGGCTTCCATTTCTACTGTGTCCTGGGGTCCAGCAGTGTCAGGGGTAGAATTAAACCCTGTTATTCCCACACTGGCCAAGACAATTTGTTGTGCACCAAATTCCCCCATTCTGGGGGCTTCTAAAAGAAAGGTCCATAACACCATTTTTGTTTTTCTCCCACCACATCCCTCTGCTGAGGCTGTGGGCACAATCTCAAACACCTGCTTGAATAGGGAGTAAAGGGACAGGGAAAATACAAAAATACAAAATCTTTTTAAAAAAGATTATTTACAAACATTACTTTACTATACATTGATAGAAGTGTGAACAGTATATTATGGGAAACAGTATATTATGAGAAGTAGTATTGGCAAGCACTCCACACACGTAGTCAATTTAGGGACATTCTTTTTGCTGTAATTTGCCATTAGGTTTTTAATTAATTTTTTAGAATTGGATTATGGACCCTGAATGCTGTGATTGTAATGCACCAACGAAAACACAAAATGGTCAGTTAGGACTCAAAAATCAAATAATAAACTGAAATATATATGTGTAAATATATTTAAATTATAAATTTTCATATTTTAAGAATTATGCTTATGCCCATATAAGCATATTTCACTATTCTGTTTATAAAACCAAAAAAGTTGGAAATCAGTGAATCGATTTCTTAATATGTGGTTTGCAGATTACCTGCTGACTACCTCTGATGCATCAGAGTCTGTGGAGATGTGTCTGGTGAATGGGTTTCCATAACAAGCTCTCTAGGTTCGTGCATGCTAAAGTTGGAAAACCATTCTGAGTAAAGTTTAAGAAAGGTTGTTCCACTGTACTATGGAACAAGGAAAAAAGACCCAAGAAACAGAATTTAGAAACACCTACTGTGGTTTACCCATTTGACCATGAGGTGGTGACTGCCAGCTCTAAGAGGAGTGGCAGTGGGAACAGGGAAGAAAGGATGGTTACAAAGAACAATTTAAAGGGAAACTATATACCACATCTTCTTGATCCATTCATCTGTTGATGGACATCTAGGTTCTTTCCATAGTTTGGCTATTGTGGACATTGCTGCTATAAACATTCGGGTGCATGTGTCCCTTTGGATCACTACGTTTGTATCTTTAGGGTAAATACCCAATAGTGCAATTGCTGGGTCATAGGGCAGTTCTATTTTCAACATTTTGAGGAACCTCCATGCTGTTTTCCAGAGTGGCCGCTAATCTCACAAAACAAACTGAGGGTTGCCGGGGGGAGGGGGTTTGGGAGAAGGGGGTGGGATTATGGACATTGGGGAGGGTATGTGATTTGGTGTGTGCTGTGAAGTGTGTAAACCTGGTGATTCACAGACCTGTACCCCTGGGGATAAAAATATATGTTTATAAAAAATAAAAATTAAAAAAAAAAATAAAGGGAAACTATATAAACTTATTGCCTAGATATAAGTGGTTTAGTAAGAGAATAAATATCAGAGTTAACATTTTAAAGAATTATTTCTTCTAATAAGCTATCTAGCTGCCTGCTTCCCTCCTACCTTTCCAGACACCAATTTTTAGGCCCACTGAGAGGGTGAGTGATTTGCCCAAGGACACACATCTCTATACGGTCAGGCTATGAAATAGAGACCAAGACTTATGGCACTAAGGCCAATAGTCTGGCCACTAAACTATGAGTCACACATTTCCAGGTATTAAGACTGTGTGACTAAGAAAATTTCCCCTTCGTTCAATGTTTTATTAAGGATTGTGTACATGTGAAGCAATGGACACTGTGTTAAGTGCTGGGATTACAGTGGGGAACCTATTAAATAGGCTACCTGCTCCCTGTGGAGCTCACCGTCTGGTTGATACAAGGTAATCCTAATGCCAGAAAAAGGTTCTTAGGAGTAGGGTGTTGATGTGACAATGGGAATGTGATAAGTTATTTTAATGTATGTTAGTTTTAGATATGATAGATTTGAACGTCTATGTTTTATGTACATGCAAATTGACTACTTCTTCCTGAAAAGCATATGTACTTGTTCATTTATGTATAATGTATAGGTTAAGAAAACCTTCCTTAGATGTCTTTTCAGATAAGGGAAAGAGAAGAGAAGAGTAAATAGTGAGGAGATTTATCACATCCATTAAAAATACTAAGCTTGTACTGAGTGACCTCTGAATTGTGGAGAAGAATGTAAGGTTGTTTTTACCAGATGGAACAAAACTATAGGTTTTTGACATGATTTTTAACATTACTGAAGTATGTCTGTCTCCTGTAAAATGTATCTTGTCTCCAGGATGGGTTATTTTTTTAAATTCTTCTTTCCTTTGGGAAGAGGCAGAACACAAAAGCAGTGTTAGGTATTTGCAGCATAGACTCTGTAAATTAGCCAGGTTTCCTCATAGATAGCCAG